>NW_028270169.1:82668689-84031189 GCF_037043375.1 Chiloscyllium plagiosum
CCCACTCTCTCTGTCCCACTCTCTCTACCCCCCCCGACCCCTCTCTCTGTCCCTTCTCTCTCTCTGTTCCCCTCTCTCTGTCCCCTCTCTCTCTCTCCCGCTCTTTGACCCCCTCTCTGTCACCCTCTCTCCCTGCCCCCTCTCTCACTGCCACCCCTCTCTCTCTCCCGCTCTTTGACCCCCTCTCAGTCACCCTTTCTCTCTGCCCCCTCTCTCTCTGCCCCCCCACTCTCTGTCCCCTCTCTCTGACTCCCTCTCTCTCCCCCACTCTGTCCCCCTCTCTCTGTCTCCCTCTCTCTGCCCCCCCTCTCTGTCACCGTCTTACTATCCCCCCTTCTCTCTGTCCCCCCTCTCTCTGTCCCGCTCTCTCTGTCCCCCCTCTCTCTCTGACTCCCTCTATCTCCCCCACTCTCTGTCCCCCGCTCTCTGTTGCCCTCTCTCTGACCCCGACTCTCTCTGTCCCTCTCTCTCTCTCTGACCCCCTCTATCTCCCCCGCTCCCTGACCCCCCTCTCTCTGTTGCCCTCTCTCGCTGTCACCCTCTGTCGCCCTGTCTCTGACCCCCTCTCTCACACCTGCCTCTCCCTGTACCACCTCACTGTCCCCCTCTCTCGCTGTCGTCCCTCTCTCTGTCCCCCTCTCTCTGTCCCCTCTCTCTCTGTCCCCCTCTCTCTCTGCCCCCCTCTCTCTCTGTCCCCCTCTCTCTCTGTCCCCCTCTCTCTCTGTCCCCCTCTCTCTCTGTCCCCCTCTCTCTCTGCCCCCCTCTCTCTCTGTCCCCCCCTCTCTCTGTCCCCCCTCTCTCTGTCCCCCCCTCTCTCTGTCCCCCCCTCTCTCTGTCCCCCTCTCTCTCTGACCCCCTCTCTCTCTGACCCCCTCTCTCTCTGACCCCCTCTGTCTCCCTCGCTCTCTCTGTCTCCCTCGCTCTCTCTGTCTCCCTCGCTCTCTCTGTCCCCCTCGCTCTCTCTGTCCCGCTCTTTCTGACCCCATCTCTCTCCCACCTGCCTCTCCCTCTGTCCCGCTCTCTGCCCCCTCTCTCTGTCGCCCTCTCTCTGTCCCCCTCTGTCTCCTACCTGCCTTTCTCTATCCCCCCTCTTTTTCACACTCTCTGTACCCCTCTCTCTGTTCCCTCTCTCTCTGTCCTTCTCTCTCTGCCATCCGCCTCTCTCTGACCCCCTCTCTCTCTCCCACCCGCCTCTCTCTCTGTCCCCCTCTTTATCTCCGCCTCTCTCTCTGTACCCCTCTCTCTGCCCCCCTCTCTCTGTTCCCCTTTCTCTCTGGCCCCCTCTCTGTCACCCTCTCTTTGCCCCCCTCTCTGTCCCCCTCTCTCTCTGTCCCCCTCTCTCTCTCTGTCCCCCACTCTCTCCATTCCCCCCCTCTGTCCCCCCTCTCTCTCTGTCCCCCCCTCTCTCTCTGTCCCCCCCTCTCTCTCTGTCCCCCTCTCTCTCTCTGTCCCCCACTCTCTCCATCCCCCCACTCTCTGTCCCCCTCTCTCCCCCCACTCTGTACCCCTCTCTATGTCCTCCTCTCTATGTCCCCCTCTCTCTGTCCTCCTCTCTCTGTCCCCTATCTCTCTCCCCTGCTCTCTGTCCCCTCTATCTCCCCCTCTCTCTGTCCTCCTCTCTCTGTCCCCTATCTCTCTCCCCTGCTCTCTGTCCCCTCTATCTCCCCTCTCTCTCTGTCCCCCACTCTCTCCATCCCCCCCTCTGTCCCCCTCTCTCTCTGCCCCCCCTCTCTCTCTGTCCCCCCTCTCTCTCTGTCCCCCTCTCTCTCTCTGTCCCCCTCTCTCTCTCTGTCCCCCACTCTCTCCATCCCCCCACTCTCTGTCCCCCTCTCTCCCCCCACTCTGTACCCCTCTCTATGTCCTCCTCTCTATGTCCCCCTCTCTCTGTCCTCCTCTCTCTGTCCCCTATCTCTCTCCCCTGCTCTCTGTCCCCTCTATCTCCCCCTCTCTCTGTCCTCCTCTCTCTGTCCCCTATCTCTCTCCCCCGCTCTCTGACCCCCTCTCTGTTACCCTCTCTCTGACCCCTTCTCTCTGCCCCCCTCTCTGTCCCCCTTTCTCTCTGTCCCCCACTCTCTCCATCCCCACACTCTCTGTCCCCCTCTCTCTGACCCCCTCTCTCCCACCGACTCTGTACCCTCTCTGTCCCCCACTCTCTGTCCCCCACTCTCTGTCCCCCACTCTCTGTCCCCTCTATCTTCCCCTCTCTCTGTCCCCCTCTCTCTGTCCCCCGCTCTCTGTCCCCTCTATCTCCCCCTCTCTCTCTGTCCCCCTCTCTCTGTCCCCTCTCTCTCTCTCCCCCGCTGTCTGACCCCCACTCTGTCCCCCTCTCTCTGTCCCCCACTCTCTCTGTCCCCCAGTCTCTCCATCCCCACACTCTCTGTCCCCCTCTCTCTGACCTCCTCTCTCCCCCCCACTCTGTACCCTCTCTGTCCCCCACTCTCTGCTCCCCTCTCTCTGTCCCCTCTCTGTCCCCCTCTCTCTGTCCCCCTCTCTCTGTCCCCCTCTCTCTGTCCCCCCTTCTCTCTGTCCCCTCTCTCTCTCTCTCCCCCACTCTCTCTGTCCCCCTCTCTCTGTCCCGTCGATCTCTGCCCCGCTCTCTGCCCCCCTCTGTCGCCCTCTCTCTCTGTCCCCCTCTCTCTCTGTCCCCCTCTCTCTCTGTCCCCCACTCTCTCTGTCCCCCACTCTCTCCGTCCCCCACTCTCTCCCCCCACTCTGTACCCCACTCTCTGTGCCCCTCTCTCTGTCGCACTCTCTATCTCCCCCCTTTTCTGTCCCCCCTCTCTCTGTCCCCCTCTCTCTGTCCCCCCTCTCTCTGACCCCTCTCTCATTATGTCCTCCCCTATTTCTCTCTCTCCCTCCCTCACCTTATCTCTCCCTTCCCTCTCTCTCTCCCTCTGTCTCTCCCTGCTCCTTCGCTCTCTCTCCATCTTCTCTCACTCTCGATCCCCCTCCCTCGGTGTCTCTCTCTCTCCCCACCTCCCTCCGTTTCTCTCTGACTCAATCTCTGTCCCTCCTGTCCTGCCCTTCCTCTCTCTCTGACACACTCTGTCTCCCTGGTCCTTCCCTCTCCCTCTAACCTAGAGACTGGGGGTTGGTGGTGAGGCTGCGTGTGGGGGGTGGGGGTGAGATGATTGAGAGATGTGGGAAGTGGGGAAATTGGGGTAGAGACGGAATTGCGGGAGGGAGACAGAGACGGCAGTAGAGAGAGAGTGAGGGTGAGGGGGAGAGAGAAGAATGGAGGCAGGTAGAGAAACTCATGTTGGGGTGTGAAGAGAGAGAGGGGGAGAGTGAGGCAGAAAGAATAGTGGAGGCAGGTGGAGAAACTGGGGTTGGGGGGGGGGGTGTCTGAGAGGGGACCAGAGAGAGTGAAAGGGAGAGGAGGTGAGAGAGAGAGACAGTGTGCAGAGAGAGAGAGAGAGGGAGAGAATTGAGGAGGAAGAGTGGGGGAGAGGAAATGGGGAGGTCAGGTTGGAGTAGGGGGAGGGGACAGAGGGATTTAAATCCAGCTCCTGAGCTCAGGGCGCGGTGCCTTCTCCTTCCCTGAGGACCAGGACTTGGGGTTGAGTCTGTCTCTCTCCAGCTCAGCTTCTCCAACACAAAGACACACAACAACATCGGTCACTCTGCTGCTCGGCATGCTTTAATGAACATTTTTATTGGTTACAAATGGAACGGATGGATACAGTCAGTGGGATGGTGCCTTTTCTCACTGGCCCCTGAGTTGTGAGAAACATTGAAATGTTTCCCTGTAACCCCCCTGTGGGATAAGGATGGACAAACCAGCGCTACCCTCAGTCTGTTACCATAGCGACAGGCTGCTCCATCGCTGAAACACGGAACTGAAATGAGAAAATCCCGGATGGATTGATTAATGCGGGAATTTGAGTGATGGATGGATTTGGGTGAAGGGATATTTCAGCACATTCTTCAGCTGCTGCCTGAACTTAGTCTGGGTCACGGCATAAATCGCGGTGTTTGTGCAGCAACTGAGGAGCTGCAGCATGAAGCCCAATTCCTGCACAAAGGGATGGAGAAACACAGACTGATACCCAATCCACGACATCCGGTTCCATATAGAATACAGCATGAACGTTGACCATAACAGGATGAAATTGGCCGAGATCACAAACAGTAAAATGATGGATTTTTTTCGGTTTCTCATATCAGTGTCAGACTGAGCGTCCCCATTGGTGTGAGCGCGGAGTCTCCTGCGGGCTCTGCTGGTCACTACAATGTGTCTGACGGTGAGAACATTGAGCAGCAGAATCAGGAGAAATGGGACACACGGGGTTAGAATGTGGTGGAGGGACTCGATTGTGCCCCAGATACTGGAGAATACAACAGCGTCTGTTACATCACAAAACCAGGGGAGGTTCCACAGCCGATACCGAGCCGTGAGCATAAAATACCAGGAAATGTCCTTTAAACAGCTCAGCACAGTCACTGCTCCCAGAACCACAGCCGCCGTCTTCTCACTGCAATATTTACTTTTCAGCTTCTGGCAACAAATGGCCACAAACCGATCAAAGGTGAAAGTGACGGTGAACCAGACAGAGCAGTCAGTGGCTGCATAAAGCAGGACGGCGTGGATCTTACACACGGGGACGGAGTCCATCAGGAAATAAAACTGTTCCCAATAAACAATGGGAATGTGTCTCAGTATCAGGTCGAGGATAATGACCAGGAGATCCGCCGCTGCCATGGCCCCCAGGTAACGTCTGACACATGGAGACAATCCACAATCTTTATAAAGCAGGACGTCGATGGTCACTACGTTAACTGTGAGGAAGGAAAACAAACCCATTATCCATCAGCCTGGAGGCAAAGGGACCCGTTTGATCAGGGACCCAGTGAGATTTCCAAATGTGTCCCTGTATTCAGGGATTTATTAAAATAATTGGAGCTTGAATAACAAATGGGAAGGTCGGAATTACTGACAAAAATGTGACATAAACCACAAGAAACCCTCCCTCCCCAAACACACAGAGACACATCCATAAGGACAGATGGTTTCTAGAACATTCCCACACACTCGATCACTCGAGAGCAGACACAGGTCACTCCTTCCCAGTTCCTCATAAGGAGGGTGGAAACGTCGCTGTCCTGAAGGATTCTGTCCCAGTTTCCTGAAGACAAACGGAGTTTGGGAATTCCTGTATTTTGGTCTAAATTGTGGTCGATCCTGTGTCGTGAAAAAATGTAAACGCAGGGAAAACGTATTCACCCCTTTAACTGCCTGAGGGGTCTTCGGGACAGTGTCTCCTTCTCCCTGGAACGGGATCTCTTCCCTCGGGATCTTATCGTTTGTTCAATTCACTGACGTCCGGCCGTTCACAAACAATGTCAGAGACAGAACGTTCCGGGGAATGTCAGTTATAGAATGTCAGGGACAGAACATTCCGGGGAATGTCAGTTATAGAATGTCAGGGACAGAACGTTCCGGGGAATGTCAGTTATAGAATGTCAGGGACAGAACGTTCAGGGAAATGTCAGTTATAGAATGTCAGGGACAGAACATTCCGGGGAATGTCAGTTATAGAATGTCAGGGACAGAACGTTCCAGGGAATGTCAGTTATAGAATGTCCGGGACAGAACGTTCCGGGGAATGTCAGATATAGAATTTCGGGGACAGAACGTTCCGGGGAATGACTGTCAGTTATAGAACGTCGGGGACAGAACGTTCCGGGGAATGTCAGTTATAGAACGTCGGGGACAGAACGTTCCGGGGAATGTCAGTTATAGAATGTCAGGGACAGAACATTCCGGGGAATGTCAGTTATAGAATGTCAGGGACAGAACATTCCGGGGAATGTCAGTTATAGAATGTCAGGGACAGAACGTTCCGGGGAATGTCAGTTATAGAATTTCGGGGACAGAACATTCCGGGGAATGACTGTCAGTTATAGAACGTCGGGGACAGAACGTTCCGGGGAATGTCAGTTATAGAATGTCGGGGACAGAACGTTCCAGGGAATGTCAGTTATAGAATGTCCGGGACAGAACGTTCCGGGGAATGTCAGTTATAGAATTTCGGGGACAGAACGTTCCGGGGAATGACTGTCAGTTATAGAACGTCGGGGACAGAACGTTCCGGGGAATGTCAGTTATAGAATGTCAGGGACAGAACATTCCGGGGAATGTCAGTTATAGAATGTCAGGGACAGAACGTTCCGGGGAATGTCAGTTATAGAATGTCAGGGACAGAACGTTCCGGGGAATGTCAGTTATAGAATTTCGGGGACAGAACGTTCCGGGGAATGACTGTCAGTTATAGAACGTCGGGGACAGAACGTTCCGGGGAATGTCAGTTATAGAATGTCGGGGACAGAACGTTCCGGGGAATGTCAGTTATAGAATGTCGGGGACAGAACGTTCCGGGGAATGTCAGTTATAGAAAGTCAGGGACAGAACGTTCCAGGGAATGTCAGTTATAGAATGTCAGGGACAGAACGTTCCGGGGAATGTCAGTTAATGAATTTCGGGGACAGAACGTTCCGGGGAATGTCTGTTCTAGAATGTCGGGGACAGAACGTTCCGGGGAATGACTGTCAGTTATAGAATGTCGGGGACAGAACGTTCCGGGGAATGTCTGTTCTAGAATGTCGGGGACAGAACGTTCCGGGGAATGACTGTCAGTTATAGAATGTCGGGGACAGAACGTTCCGGGGAATGTCAGTTATAGAATGTCGGGGACAGAACTTTCCAGGGAATGTCAGTTATAGAATGTCGGGGACAGAACGTTCCGGGGAATGTCAGTTATAGAATGTCGGGGACAGAACGTTCCGGGGAATGACTGTCAGTTATAGAATGTCAGGGACAGAACGTTCCGGGGAATGTCAGTTATAGAATGTCGGGGACAGAACGTTCCGGGGAATGTCAGTTATAGAATGTCAGGGACAGAACGTTCCGGGGAATGACTGTCAGTTATAGAATGTCAGGGACAGAACGTTCCGGGGAATGTCAGTTATAGAATGTCGGGGACAGAACGTTCCGGGGAATGTCAGTTATAGAATGTCAGGGACAGAACGTTCCGGGGAATGACTGTCAGTTATAGAATGTCGGGGACAGAACGTTCCAGGGGATGACAGTTATAGAATGTCGGGGACAGAACTTTCCAGGGAATGTCAGTTATAGAATGTCGGGGACAGAACGTTCCGGGGAATGTCAGTTATAGAATGTCGGGGACAGAACGTTCCGGGGAATGACTGTCAGTTATAGAATGTCAGGGACAGAACGTTCCGGGGAATGTCAGTTATAGAATGTCGGGGACAGAACGTTCCGGGGAATGTCAGTTATAGAATGTCAGGGACAGAACGTTCCGGGGAATGACTGTCAGTTATAGAATGTCGGGGACAGAACGTTCCAGGGGATGACAGTTATAGAATGTCGGGGCCAGAACGTTCCGGGGAATGTCAGTTATAGAATGTTGGGGACGGAACGTTCCGGGGAATGGCAGTTATAGAATGTTGGGGACAGAACGTTCCGGGGAACCCCTTGACCTGTCCATCACCTTTCCCCCCTACCCACCCCACCAACATGACGTACTGTGCCTGGACACACTGTAACATTAATGTGGTGAGAGACGGACGGTCGAATCACAGGAATGGGAACTAAAGGCATTGCCAGGTCAGCTGAAAGGGTTAGATATTCCACATTCTCAATCCACCGCACAGAACCAGCCCAGACACCATACACCCAGGGGACATATCCGTTCACCGTAGAACACTGTACAGACCAGGCCAGTGTCCTGCTCAGTACAACCCAGCAATCTGTCCAGATTCATCGATTGCACTGGTCAATACAATGCAGCAATCTGTCCAGAGTGGAACACTGCGCAGATCAGATCAGGGCATTGATCTATAAACCCAGACCATATATCTGAAAATGTGTTGCTGGGAAAGCGCAGCAGGTCAGGCAGCATCCAGGGAACAGGAGAATCGACGTTTCGGGCATAAGCCCTTCTTCAGGACAGACCATATATCTGTCCAGCACCGAGAGCTGTGCAGACCACAGCAGTGCGTTATCTATAAAACTCAACCAGATAGTCTGACCAACACAGCGACCTGCGCAGTGATCACCCATGAATTAATCTAAAAGCCAGGAGCAGTTCCCCTCTCAGCATGTAGGACTGTGTACACCACCCCACTGCATAGATCTGTAACCAGGAGCAGTTACCCTCCCAACATGTAAAGCTGTGTACATTGCCCCAGTGCATTGCTCAGTAACATTGTGATAAATCACTGCCCAGCGTGGGGAAACTTGCAGCCCATACTGGAAGTGACGGGATGGGTAACTCCCATCCATTTCCAGCTCCATCTCTCCATCGTGCCCTGACAAGGGGGTGCTGTGGGTGTGAACATCACTGCCAGAGCGAGATGGTGGGCGAATCACTTTACATCTCACCACATGCGATGCGTTTGGGGTATAGACAGAGAGGGGGAGACTGAGAGAAAGTGTCATGGAGGTTGTGTTCCTAGTTTTCAGAATGCTGAAATGTAGACACTTCGATAACATCCTGTAACATGAGCCTGTCTTCCCAGGAAAGATGGGTAAAAGGGATACTGGTATGACGTCAGCTTAGCATATGTTCTGCATCTTTGTAACTGGAATTAGTTTCAACCGAATCTATGACTCATTGGGCAGATTCTAACAAT
This sequence comes from Chiloscyllium plagiosum, assembly GCF_037043375.1. Lineage (NCBI taxonomy): Eukaryota > Metazoa > Chordata > Chondrichthyes > Orectolobiformes > Hemiscylliidae > Chiloscyllium > Chiloscyllium plagiosum. The sequence continues at coordinate 82,677,345 of NW_028270169.1, forward strand.
AATTTCTCTTTGTTTGATTTTCCTTGAGTGTGACAGAGGGATTGTCCACACGAGGCTGAGCTATGTTTCCTGGTGCTATCGTATCGGACTCACCTCATTAACTGCCCACCCCACCCCATGGTGTCCCTCTCATTCAATACCAGCCCAATTCTCCCACCCATCATGGCCGCAGTAACTCACCATCGCCCGGATGCCCCTGGATATTCTCTGACCCCTGGCATTGGTGCCATCTTTAAAAGGCCAATGGGCACATGTTTGACCTTTCTCCGTTTGGAGTTGCCCTGCACAGTTTACTCCGAGCATGGCAGGTATTGGGCAATTACAACACGGTTTGTCGACAGGGGCACGGAGTTCCTGGTGGAGGGCCTACTACAGAGGGGGCCATTCTCTTCCTAGAGTGGGGGGCACACCACTAGACCCACCGAGCATGGTCTGAGCTCCCCACCCAGCTCAATGCACTATCTGCGGTCTGTGGAAATGTCCAGCAATGCAGGACAAGCATCAATAACCTCTCTGCTCTATCAGGATAAGGGTGACCGTATTCTCTCTGCTCCCTCACACTCACTTTATACCTGTTATGCCACCAACCCTCGAACTAGGTTCCTGCTCCACGACTCTCACTGCTGCATGCAGCACCTTCTCTCTCTCTGTGTCTCCATCCACTTTACCCCCTGCATAGATAAAACACTGTGGACTGACTCCCTCCGGACACCCCACCATACCTCCCCCAACCCCCACCTACACCAGCACGAACAGCAGGGCCTCCCACTCCCTCCCTCCCTTCCTCCATTCCAAGAGAAACAGCCGGGAATAGCACAGGAAGGGCCAAGCCGGGCGGTGGAGTGCCCGATATCCATTCCCTCACCCCCCTCCCCCCGCCATGTGGGGAAGACCCTGGTAGGAGCCGGAGAGGACCGGGATGCCTCGTGTGGAGATGCTGAAACATCCACGTCCCACCGACCGAGTAAGGAGCAATGTTCAGTGAAGGGTAATTCTCACTTTAAACCCACTGGCAGCTCCGTTTCCCCCCGGCACAACTTAGAAGCCGTGGCCCTGATGACATCTCCCTTTTGTGTTGAGCTGGTACAAATTGAATCCCCACGGTCTCAGTGGGTAGGAGGGTGGGCTCACAACGCATCGTCACCACCACCTCCCAGGAAGGGAGCACGGAGGCTCCCTCCTACACCTCCCCCTGTAAACAGCTCAGATACTGAAACTAATCTGTTATGGTAACTGCTCTCCCCACCTGTCCTGACATCTTCAACAATCTGTGCTCATATACACCCAGCGCTCTCTGCTCCTGCACCCCCTTTATCATGGCACAGCCTGTTTTAAACTGTCTTTCATTGTCGTTCCTACCAAAGTGTATCACCTCAAACTGCTCTGCACTGATCCCCATCTGCCTTACACCTGAACACTACACCAACGTGTCACTGTCCTGTTAGAGTTCCACACTCTCCTCCATAGACTTCAGAGTTCTTCCAGGTTCGGTGCCATCTACAAACACTGAGATTGTTATAGCGTCACAGTCCCCACGAAACAACTGAAATCCTGCCCCATACTCACGAATGTGAGCAAGTGAAATACTGCTATAGTCCCACAGGCACAGTCGAATAATGACATGCTGTCAATGGAGCTACAAAAGTCCTGACCCATACGAGACAGGGTAGATGAAATATTGACAATCCACAGAACAAGAGAAATCCAGATTGGTCCCACTTATCGATATTCACCAGGTTATAATGGGATGAAGTTGAAAGTGTGTCCTGTACCTTTAAGCGAGCGTGAATGCTGTTCTGAACTGAGAGCTTACAAGCACCTGAGATATGAGAGGATGGCAGACCCAGACACAGTATATTGCTATCGAGCTGTAATCGGGTAATAAGCAGTTAAGAGAAAGGGGGTCTCAGAGTTGTGAACAGTTGATGTAAAATGTTCACTTTCAGAGTGAAAAAATAAATTGATGCTTTTATTTAAACAGTGGAATTTGGCAGATCTGTCACTCATATTTTAAAAGCTTACAAGGCAAATTGAGCATTTCTTTATGTGTAGTTTAAGTTACCAGATGAGCTTCACGCCATGTCCTCACCATTCCCATGTGTGTATCTGTGTGTCTGTGTGGGACAGGTCTGGCTGTCTCTGTGGTATTACAATGCCACCCTCTGCTGGCCTCCACACGCTACTGCACAGGTATTGGCAGAGGGTGAAAACCAGCAGAGATACATTCAGAGAGGGGGAGGGAGGGGGCAGCTGCTCTCAGCACCATCCAAACTGATGTCTTAGAAATGGACTGTTCTAAATGTCCTTTAAATATTATAACTGTCCCTGCTTTCGCCACTTCCTCTGGAAGTTCATTCCACACACAAGCCAGATTCTGTCTAAAATAATTACCTCTCATGACTTTTGGAAATCTTTTTCCTCGCACCTTAAAATATCCCTCAGTTTTGAATTCTCAACTCTAGGGAAATGACATCAGCCCTTCAGCTTATCTGTGCCCCTCATTATTTTATAAACCTCTGTAAAATTACTCCTTAATCTCATCCTCTCCAGTGAAAAACGTCCCAGCCTACCCAATCTCTCCTTATAGCTCAATCTCTCCATTCCCAGAAACATCCAGGTTAAGCTCTATGAACCCTCTCCAGCTTAATAATATCAAGGTCAATAATATCAAAGTGAATCGCGAAGGTATTTTCTAAGGGTGCGGGAGCACAATACTAGAGGATATAGGCTTAAGGTGAGAGGGGAGCATTTAAAAGTGACCTAAGGGGCAGCTTCTTCACCCAGAGGGTGGTGTGCCGATGGAATTAGCGGGCAGGATGACCAGACTAGACACAGTATTCCAGAAGGGGCCTTACCCATGTCCAATACAACCTCAACATAACGCCCCAATTCCAATACTCAAAGGTCTGACCTATGAAGCCAAGTGTGTTAAGCACCTTCTTAACCACACTATCTATATGAGATTCAAATTTTAAAGAATTAAACCTGACGGCCTAGGTCTCTGTATTACAACACTGCCAAAGATTCTACTTTTAATTTATAGGTCCTACTCTTCTTTGATTTACCAAATCCCATACCTCACATTAATCCAAACTAAACTCCATCAGCCACCCCTCAGCCCAATGTGTGATATTACAACCACCTCACTCTCCCCCTTCAATTTTAAAATACCCATCCCTCTCCAGGAGGCCTGCACACTCCGGCCTTGATTTTCACAAAGACCCTGCCTTGTGTGATTAGGGGAGGAGGGACAGATTGCAGACACAGTAAGTGGGAAGGAGAGGCTGGACAGTCATCACCGGCCTGATATCATTTCATGGTTTTAGGAAGAGGGTAGTCGCACGTTAGAGGTGGGTAATTCTGATCGGTGTTGTGGGACCAGAAAATAAGCTCTTCATTGATCTCTGGTGTTCAATAATAAATATCCATTTGAGACCCTTCATTGGGCAGAGTGTGTCTGCAGGATTTCTTTCCCTAATATTGCAGACTACAGATAATAGCGATTAAAGTTGTTCACAGTTAATTTCGATAGTGTAGCACATACACTCAATATCCTTCAGTTGAGACAAATATCTTGCATTTGTTTAACAATACAAAGTGTTTTGTGTAGTTCAGTAATGGTAACCTAATTATAATAAATCCACACCGAGCAGAAAGCGGGCACTCAAATATGACCCAAAATCTGGGTATTGTAGTGTAGTGGGTAGTGTCCCTGCCTCTGAGCCAGAACTCTGGATTTGATTCCAATTCCTGCACTTGTGTGGTAGTGTTCCTAGCTCTGGACTAGAAGGACTGGATTCAAGTCCTGCCTGTTGCAGAGGTATGTCACAGCATGTCAGAACAGGCTGATGAATAAACACACAGGAGAATAATGTGACAGATTTATGGGTATTGCAGAGTGATGCTAGTGTCCCTACCTCCGGGCACAAAAGTCCAGGTGCAAATCCCACAGAAGTGTCTCAGGATACATCTGAACAAACTGATTAAAATGGATTTAGAATTGTGACTTGATGGAGAAGGAAAAGGAGTCAGCATTGCATTTCAGAATTTAGGCCCAGGATGACTGAAAGTCCAGCCATTCGTGTTGATTGGAGTCACATTTCGCAGCAGTAAAGGTTTATAAAATCAAAATAGCCATGGATAGGGTGAGTAGTCAGGGTTTTTCCCCAGGTTAGGGGCGTCCAATACGAGAGGGCATTGTTTGAAAGTGAGAGGGGAAAGGTTTTGATGAGGCCTAAAGGGCATCTTTTCACACAGAGGGTGGTGTGTGTATGGAATGAGCTGCCAAAGGAAGTGGTGGAGGCTGGTACAAATATAGCATGTAAAAGGAGCTTTTCCAGAAATTTCTGTATTTGTTTAAAAAATGCGTTCATTTTAACACAGGTATTCTGAATAAATTAAACAATTTATTTTTTTAATGACGCAGGGATATGTAAACATATTTCAAATTGACCGAGACCATTTTCTGCTAAGCGTATGGCTCTGTGCATGTATGACAGCAGCAATGGTGCACCTACATGGAACAGGGAATGTGATGGGGACATAGTTTGGACAATGTACAAGGAGACCTCACATGGTACAGTTTTGTGCGAGATATGTGGCTGTCCGGCCCCATCTCCGGCACTTTTATTTCCCTTCCCAGGAACAAAGACACGGAGGAGTCTGTCCAAAACTTTTTCATTCAACTTTGCAAAGTCGGGTGTTGTTCCCGTGGATACACATACAAGCATAGTAATCTCCACGCATTATATACACGTATATGTGGGCTGGGTCTCCTACTGCTGTCTTGACCAATGAGTGCTAGGGTTCCCCACTGTTTTCCTTATTTGGGTTCTGGTCCCTGCGATTATTTTGTTATTCACTTGGCCAATCAGTGTTCGAGCTCCCCGTTCTTTCCTTATATGGATGATGTTGTACAACTGTGGTTAAGGGCGGTCTCTCAACTATCGAGGAAAGCTGTTACAATTGTTTCATTCATTAAAAACATGGGGGAGGTCCGGCAACAGTTTCGAGTGTCTGCTTGTGTTTACTATAAGGTAGAAAAGACTAAAATGCAGCTAACCGTTTAAAAATTACACTATCCCCGACAGTTTGGGAGAGGATGACATTCCTGTGTGATTCAGCTCAGAGAGGGAGAAAATGTAATCTGCCTGAGAAGGAACTCTCAGTCTCACTCCTTCATTGTTCCTCATCACAGCAATGTGCGCGAGCTAAAAAAAACTCTAAAGTCATCGTTACCATTCTTATTTTAATCGAATCCCTGCAGTGTGGAAACAGGCCTTTCGGGCCAACAAGTCCATATCCACCTTCCCAATCCATTTCCCTATATTTACCTCTGACGAATGTACGTAACCTAGATATCCCTGAACACTACAGATAATTTAGCATGACCAATCCACCGAACCTACACAGTTTGTGGTAGGAAACTGGATCACCCATTAGAAGTTCACACAGACAAGGGGCGAATGTGCAAACTCCACATAGACAGTCACCCAAGGCTGGAATCAAACCCAATTCCCTGGTGCTGTGAGGCAGCAGTGCTAACTACCGTGCTACCCTTTGGGTGATCCCTGACCAGAATTCACTGGAATCTCCTCACTGCCTAAAGCAAAGGGAATTCAGCCAAATCCAACTCTCCCAGGATGTTGGTGAGGCCACTTTAAGAATACTGCGTACAACTCGGTTGTCTGAAGAAAAGATTTAGACAGATGACCCAGGACTGGAGGTCTGAGCTTCGGGGAGAGGTTGATTAGGTTGAGGTGTTTCCCCCTGGAGTGTAAGAGGCTGAGGGGTGACATTATAGAGGTGTATAAAATCATCAGGGGCATGGATATTCTGAATAGCCACGTTCTGATCCCAGTATAGGGGAGTCCAGAACAAGAGAGCATAGGTTGAAGGCGAGAGGGCGAATGATTTAGAAAGGACCTGAAGATAAATGTTTCATACAGAGAGTGTTGTGTGTACAGAAATTGCTGTCAGAGGAAGTGGTCAAGTTGGGTACAACCACAGGAGGAATATTGGCCAAATGCTGGCAAATGGGACTAAATCAGATTTGATATCTGACCGGAGTGAACAGATGGACTAACGGGTCTGTTTCTGTTCTGCAGGACTCTCTGATTCTATTAGAAGAATGACGAAAAATTCTTAAAGGACCTTTCAAGTGGGAAATCTCTTCACTGGAAGTTTTTATTGTGCCTCGATGTTCACATGGACTGAAAACTGCGTTAGTTAAATATTTGACAGGGAAGTGAGTCACGGATAATGGGATACAGTCAGGAAAGTGGAGCTGAGACCACAACCTGATCAGCCACAATCTTAGTGCCTGGTGGAGAAGGCTCAAAGTATCTAATGCCCCACTCCTGCTCCTCAGTCCCATGTTCCTGTGTTCCATTCAGCCCCTCATACCTGCTAGACAGGAGCGGTTGGAGGCTACTTACATCTATAACCTGATGCACAGAAACAGAGGAGACCATTCAGCCCTTCAAGACAGTCCCACACGCTTTGAGGTGATTTGGGAAATGTAATTGGAAAACCCAGGCTGGGTATGAAAGAGGCCCCTCATCTCGCTTCACAAAATTTCCCCTGTCTGCAACTTGTGCTTCATTTGTTGGTCATATTGTAGACCCAAATTCACTGAGAATATAGACAACTTACCTCACCCACAGATGACTCACAAAATCCTCTGGTCTCCCTGGCTGCAATATTCAGTAATTGCACATTCATGAAAATAACACCCACTAACTTTCCAATAACAGAATGTGAGTACATCAGAAACAGGGGCAGGTCGTTCACTCCCCAAGCCTGCCTTGCCCTTCCCTAAGATCATGGCTGATATGCTCTTGGTCTCAAATCCTCTTTCATTCCCAATTCTTCATAGCCCTCAATTCTCTGACAGGTCAATATCCATCGACCTTGTCTTGAAACACTTTCAGTCATCTAGCTCCCCGAACAGTGTTGAGAACAGAAATCCTGACATTCAATACCACCTGTTTGAAGAAAGCACTCGCTGCTCCTATACCATGGACTCTTGATATGAACAAAAGAGGCTGATACAAGGGTTCAGACAAAAATGACTGGCCCTGATATCAAGGCAGTGGTTAACTTCTGCTGGCATCAAGGAACTTAACAAAACTGGACTTAATGGGAATCAGAGTAAACTCTCCAGTGTTTGGGATCAAACATGGCACAAAGGAAGATGTTCATCATCTCAGTCCTGGGTCACCTCTGTGGGAGATCATCAGGGTAGCTTCCTCTTCACAAACATCTTCAGCTGCTTCATCAGTGTCTCCCCGCCCCCACCCTCCCCACCATAAGATCAGAAGTGGGGATGGTCACTGAAGATTCCACAATGTTCAGAATATTTTGTCCCTCGTCAGCTCCTGAACTGGTCTCTGTCCATGTGCAGCAAGACCCAGACACCAATCAGGTTTTTTCTGTTAAAGTGTCTGTAACATTCATGTAACAGCACTGCCTGACACTGCACATTGCCACAGTAAAACAAGAGTTCATTCAGCAGCTCACTCTGGTTTCACAGGAATATGAGGAAGTCATTCAGCCCATTGACAGTATTGGAGAAGAACAGGGACAGCCCATTCAGTGCCTCCAGCCTATTACACAGGAGGAGAAGGAGTCTAGTGTGATGGACCACGCCAGAGCCCCTCAAAAATATTTGAGGGCGTTAACCTAGACTCTAATATTTTCATATTTTAAATGAAATGTAAACTGTCTGTTCCAGATGCAATGTGACTGGTCAAACTACTCGTTGTGAAGCAAAACACCATTTATTTAAACACGGAAGATAAAATGAAACCAAGGAAAGGGAAATTTAGAATAACTTAATTCTATTGGCCAAGTTAACAGAATAATAGATTGTGGAGTGATTACTAATGAACTGGTCCAATACAGGAAAATCGCATAACCACAGGCCTTGGCAAAAAGGAATATTCAGACACAGAATGTCACAAATATTTCTCCAATCCAGGAATTAAAAACAGCATCAAGAGAAAATTAAGAGAGCGTAGCAGCCAGGAGACATTCACTGAAGCTTCCAACTCTGTGGAGACCCCAATAGTTTCTGTTATTACTGAGAAAGCAAAACCCAGAGATCCTAATCTATGAGAGCTGGCCACACCCATTCAGTCTTCATTAAAATGAACCCAAGGCCTCCCTCGCTGTTTACCCAAGTGGTCTTAACTAGCCAGCTTGGGAACGATCATTCAATCTCTCTCTTAAAAGAAACCAGGACAAAATAACCTCTTAAAGCTGCAACATCATCACACTTGTCAGTACATCGAGCTGTCAAACAGGAACCAGGGGTAACCCAATCAGGCTCTTGGCCCTGTCCAATCGACGATGAAGAAGCCATTCAATCCCTTGAGTCACTTACACAGGAACAGCAGGAGACCATTCCCACCTCAATGCACTTACACGGGGACAGAATGAGATAATTGATGCTGATCCTGATGAATGGCTTCTGCCCAAAACGTCGACTCTCCTGCTGTGCTTTTCCAGCCATCCACTGTCTACTCTGATCTCCAGCACCCACAGTCCGCACTATCTCCTAATGATGCTCTAATATGATGACCAAGTGGAGCAGAGGCTGCACAGACAGATTGCTCCACGTTGTTCCTCGTGGCGCCGTCGCTCATGATACACACTTAACGTGGTGTTCTGGTGGTGAGGAGGGAAGCCATATGTCTTGTGTGAAGTCTCAAGAAGGCATCTTTCATCTCGGAGAAGACAGCCTGGTGTTTCTATGTAGGGCGGATGCTGGTGGGAATGGCTACCTGTTTCAGATGGAAGGTTAGACTGTTGAATGGACTCTCTAAGTTCAAATAATGATGGTATTACTCATGTTGATCTTGTCTAGTGCACGTCCTGTTCAGTGTAACCTGAACGCCTTCTTCTGTCCAAACCTATTTCCACCCTATGATCTGCCAGTTCATCCTTACTATGACCTGCCTCCACTGCTCATAAATAAAGTGTTTCCCTGTACTGAGGTACACGTGACAATAAATCAAACCAATCAATCCTAGGTAAAGTATGGAATTTCTCACCCCATCAATGTCTCTTTTGGAAATAAGTGATCGCTGCCACTCCTCGCGTTTCAGCATCACCATTTCTTCATCTCTCACAGTTCTACTGATTAAACACTCAGCTTCTTCACTCTATCCTCATGTTACCATCTGTGGTAAGGAGATAATTCCTTACAAAGGAGATCAACTCTGTAGAGAGTGTCCCTAATGCTCTCTCAGCAAGGCTCTACAACTGCAGGAAGATGGCTTTACTTATGTACTCGAATCATCGTGCAATGAAGGACATCACACCATTGTCTGCACCCATTACATACACAGGGTTTGATTCGGAGCAGTCAGCATAGACCTGTGAGTGGGAGATCATGCTTCCCAAATTTGTTAGAGTTCTTTGATGAAGTGACCAAGAAAGTTGACGAAGGCAGAGCAGGAGCCATAGTCTCTATGGATTTCAGTAAGACCTTTGATAAGTTTCCACATGGCAGGCTGCTCAGGAAGGTTACATCACATGGAATGCTGGGGGAACTGGCCAATTGGATACACAGTTGGCTTGATGGTAGGAAGCAGAGGGTTTAGTGGAAGGGTGCTTGTCAGACTGGAGGCTAGGTCCATTGCTGTTTGTTATCTATGATTTGGTTGAGAATGTACAAGATATGATTAGTAAGTTTGCAGATGACACTAAAGTGAGTGGGAGCATGTTCAGTGAGGAAGTTTATCAGAAATTGCAGCAGGTCCGTAATCAGGTGGGGAAGTGGGCCGAGAAATGGCAAATGGAATTCAATATAGAAGTGTGAGGTCTTGCATTATGGAAAATCAAATCAAGGTAGGAGTTTCACGGTGAATGAGAGGGCCTTAATGGGTGTAGTGGGCAGAGAGACCTTGGTGTTCAGGTGCACTGTTCTCTCAGAGTGGAGTCACATGTAGAGAGGGCAGTGAAGAAGGCTGTTGGCACACTGGCCTTCATCAGGCAGGATATTGAGTATAGAAGTTGGGAATTTATGTTGCAGTTACACAGGACTTTAGTAAGGCCGCACTTGGAGTATTGTGTTCAGTTTTGTCACCTTTGTTATCAGGAGGATGTTATTAAACTAGAAATAGTGCAGAAGAAATTCACAAAGACGTTGCCAGGACCCGATGGTTTGAGTTATAGGGAGATGTTGGACGAGCTAGGACATTTTCCTTAGCGTGTAGGGTGTCCTAATAGAGCTATATAAGATCACGAGGGATATGAATAGGGTCAATGCTCTCAGTCTTCTTCCAAGGTGTAGAGAATTGAGGACTGGATGGGATCAGTTTAAGGTTAAAGTGGAAGGAATAAAAGGGAACCTGGAGGGTCACTTCTTTACCCAGAGATGGTACGTGGTTGAGCTGCCAGCAGATGGGGCTGAGGGGGTACATTAACAATATTTCAAAAGCATTTGGATAAATATGTGGATAGGAAAGGACTGGAAGGATATGGGCCAACTGCAGGGAAATGGGGTGAGCGTGGGTGGACATTTACAAAGTAGAGTTGAACCCCTATGTTAATTAAAGCCAAACACCCAGAAAAGCTCGTAATCTTTTAAAATAAGAGCAACACAGATCTCCTACATTCCACTACTTAAACAAAAAATAACAAGTTAGTTTCTTATCTTTAATAGTGAATACTAAACAACAACTATTCACGAATACACGCCCCTCTTTTCTTAGCTACTTTCTATCTGACTCCAACTCTGTAAAAATATGCTGTTCCAACAACCCACATATTAAACATTACAATCTCAAGACCACACAGAATCTATCTTCCCCGCTGTGTTCACTCTTCCAGCTGCTGATCTCCCTGGGTCATTTTTTTTATATATTGCAAGTAGCTTTTAAATGGACATGTATATTTGATAGAAAGTGTTTGAGATGACCAGTTAGCACTCCTGCTCTACAGCAGTTACACTGCTGTTGGATGGCAGTGGCTCTCCCTCTAGAGTTCAAAATGCTGGGTTTATATACTCCCCATGATACAATAATTCTCATAATTTGATTGCTTTCCAGGTGTCCAAACAATAATATTCAAATTCCGTTGGCTTCTGGTATCCTGAGCGTTATTTGAACTCTTTGGTTTTATTTGAATTGTTGTCAAAACAGAAACCAAAACTCAGGTATCCATTTCCCAGCTAAATGTGGAACAGAGTGAACTTTAGCTGGCATCTGTGGCTGTACTTTCTATTCAGCAAAACCCGTTCTGTCTGAAAGTGACCGGACATGCTTTCGGCTTCATAACACCTCCCCACTTCAGAAAAAAAAACATGAACCAGCAGAATGAAAAAATGGTTTCATTTCTTTTCCTCTAATTCTTAATCCCATTATTATGAATTTCAAAAGTATTAATCTCAGCCATACATATTAATTCTGCACACATATATAACACTGCAATAGGTCAAATCTTATCGAAACTTTTTCCTTTAAATCTGGGAGAACACATCTGCTATCACATTTTAGGACCCACTGCATGTACGTTATGTAAGATTAAAGTCGGTAACATAAGACTCCAATGAAATAGTCTCATATTCTGTTCTTTAAATATTAAAAAAAAAGCGAGAGGGTTGTCGTTGTCCACAACCATCTCTGACAATTTGTTTGTCATATAAACATCAAAATATTGAGGTAAAAACAATGACTGCAGATGCTGGAAACCAGATTCTGGATTAGTGGTGCTGGAAGAGCGCAGCAATTCAGGCAGCATCCGAGGACAGGCAAAATCCTCGGACGGCCTGAATTGCTGTGCTCTTCCAGCACCACTAATCCAAACATCAAAATATTGTCAGTCCCGTGCGAAACTTAATCATTCTTTTACAATAAGGGAGATTTTGTTTTTTTTTTGGTGGATATTGTTTTTTTCCGACAAGTAGCTAATTGGCCATTCAATTCCAACATCATCTTGCTGTATCAATACTTCTCCGACACCTATACCCCTAGCATCAAATACAAATTTCAAATTTTTCAAAATATTTGGTGCAGCTAAAACTAGTGCGATGATTAATCCGGCTTTAAAATTCTCAAATGCCTCCTGGCATTGTTCTGTCCACCACAATTCTGTGTTCTTCTTTAATAAATCCATTAGGGTTGCCAATACGCTGCTGAAGTTTGCAACAAACTTCCGATAGAATCCACTCAGTTCCAAAAATCGAAGCACCTCTTTCTTCGAGGATGGTCGTGGAAATTCCTCAAAGCCCTTCGTCTTTGTGTTCCGTGGGGTCAACCTTCCATGTCCAATGTAATGTCCCAAGAACATCACCTCTGCCTTCGCGAATTCTGTTTTCTTTAAGTTTATTACCAAGTTTGCTTCTTGCAATCATTCAACATGCTCTGCCAACTGTAACATGTGAACTTTCAATCACTTGCTAAAGATCACTACATCATACAGATAAACTGCACAATGTATTCAGCTGGCCACAACTCTGTTCCGGAGTCTTCAATGTATCTGGAGCATTATTCATTCACATGACATTCTCTGGCATTTTTTGTCATATCCAGTACCTTTACCAGATAGGTTAACTGACTCAACATTTTTTTTAATTTGAAAGGGGCCACTAAACCTGGCTTTGAAGAGATTTCCTACCACTGCTGGCAATACTAATATGTCATTCCACGGGAAATCGTCAAAGTTTCAGCGTTTTTATCTGTCACCTGCTTCATTCCATGCTGTGCCCTCTTCAGGTGTTGTTTAGCTAACTCACCTACTCCATCTAATTTCTCCCTTACCTCAGATACATCATCCAAGTGTGAGATCTCCGACTTCGGTCTGTCAATTTAAATTTAATTAATTTCAAAAGACCTCTCACTTCATATATGAATATTAACTCAAAGGATGTAAAGTGAGCAGATTTATTTGGGGCATCTCCAATGGCAAACAATATAATGAGACGCATTTATTCCAATCATTTGGGTAATTCTGACAGTACGCTGTTAATATTGTCTTCAGCTTCTGATGCCAACTTTCCAAGGCCCCCTGGGATTCGCGATGGGGTGCACTTGATTTAAACTGCTGCGTGCCGAAGCTATCCATGACGTCCTTAAACAGCTGAGCGGTCAAATGAGACCCTTGGTCTGTCTGAATCACACTGCGTAGCTCACAGTGAGTAAAGGTACCAACAACTCCTCTACCTCCCTTTTTGCCTTAACACCCCATAATGGAATTATCCATGGAAATCTGGTAGACACATCCATTATGATCAGCAAATATTGGTTTCCACTTTTACTTTAGAACGGGGAGCTCCACAATTAATCATAAGCCACGTGAAAGGTTCTACGAATACAGGAATTGGCAAGAAAGGTGCTGGTTTTATTACTACCTGTTACTTACCTACCTCTTTCAGTCTCTCTCTTTATCTTCTAACTCCAATTGCCCCACTTGCAATTTAAGTTTTTTTTTCCAACTCGACTGCAGTTTCCTGCTTCTCTGATACACCAAAGTGCTTGACCAACTCCATTATGGTGACAGCTTTCCTTTTGTCCCTGGTGAAACCCAGTTCTAATCTACATGTTAATTCTAAAAGTATGCCCTTCCTTTGTCTTTCTAAACTTTGTCGGCAAACTTGTGAATCATTTTCTAATCTCAGAACCTCTTTAGTAATGTTAAAAGCCATTTCTTTTAATTTAACCAACCACAAGGAAACAAAATTAAATGAATTTTCTCACCTGTTTTATTTGAAGATCTAGGTCACTAACTGCCAAGTGATGGAATCTGCTGGGACCTTTTGTATCCCAAATCTGTTCAAATCCCATACGACAAGCCCTCAAACCGTTATGATGTCGATGTCTAACCCCTCTGTTAATTAAAACCACCCACTCAGAAAAGCTCACCTCACCTGGTAATCTGTTAAAAGATGAATGACGGAGAAGTCCCAAATTCCACTATTAAGAGAAAGATAGCCATTTACAAGTATGTAAGTGAGCTCGCTGAGCTTGAAGGTTTGTTTTCAGATGTTTCGTCACCATGACTAGGTAACATCATCAGGGAGAGTCTCTGGTGATGCACTGTTGGTATGTCCTGTCTTTCTATTTATAGGTCTTGGTTTCTTAAGGCGCATGATGTTATTTCCAGTTTGTTTCAAGGGAACGTAGATAGGATCTAAATTGATATGTTTATTGATGTACGTCTGGCTAGAATGTCATGCCTCTCAGAAGTTTCGTGCGTGGCTTTGTCCTAGGAAGTGTGTGTTGTCACAGTCAATGTGGTGTCCTTCTTTATGATAGTGGATCATGTCTTTTGATTGCCAGTTGGTGTTCATATGTCCTGCTAGCACGACAACAGGATAGTTTGAAATGGAGGAAAAATGATTTTATATACACTGTTTAATCAGTGTGTGTTCAGATAAATAAAATTTTTCATATGTGTACAACACATTCGGAATGAACAACGGAGGTACAGTTAACGAAAAATGATGCACACGATGTATAACATTTATAAAGCATTAAAACATTATTTGATACTCATCTGAAGTGATAACTTCCCTTTCTCTCAACTTTCCCCCTTTTCTGATATTCCCAACTCTAGTCTCATTCTTATCAGGATGTGTGTTATAAATTCTTGCTTCTCGTGTCCCAACTTATTTTAGTTAATCCCCTTTCTTCCGGGAATTCAAGATATTGGCCTGCTGGGTTCTTTCCAAAGTTAGTGTCTATCATATTATTGGAAAGAAAAGTTCTGGCATCAGACCCAGCATTTGAACATATTGTATGTGCACTGTACAAAGGACCACAGCACACAGGAATTGCCAAACATTGAGGGACAAGGCATCCATGAGTGATAAGGCCTCAGACCAAAAGAGGAAACATACAACGTGGTGAAGATGATTGGGAATCCAGAGAATTCATTGGCTCTGAAACGACATAAGGCTGGCATCACTGACACTACAGGGTCCAAGGAAGTTCCTGTGGAGTGAAGAGTGAGGCTTTTGCTCAGAAGTCTTTGACAAGGAGATTGAGTGAAGTGATTATGCCACAGTTGAAGAGGATGAAGACATGACTGCCGAGCTGGTTCAGTGTGCTAAGTGCTTGATGTGGGAGGTCAACGACTATGGTCTGTATGGCTCGTTTAAGTGTGGAAAGTGTGTGCACGTTCAGCTACTGACCGAGCATGTTTCAGCGCTGATGAAAGAACTCGAGGACCTTAGGCTCATCCGAGAGAACGGTATCTTTCTGGGCAAGACCTTCAGTGAGGTTATTACACCGACCATACCAGAAGAGAGCAGAAGAGAGCAGACGATGTGGAAGGCAGAGAGGAGACAGGTGCAAGAGACTCCGGGGAAATTACCTGTCAGGAACAAGTTGAATCTTTTGGAAGCAGTAGAGACAGATGACACTGCCAGTTCGCCAGGCGGCCAGGTCTGTCAATCAAAAGTTGGCGTGGAGACAGAGCGGTAGAGTCGGACATCACACAGAGCCGTGGTAATAGGGGACTCCACAGTGAGAGGAACTGACGGGGTTTTGTGGCAGCAGGCGGGACTTAAGGATAGTGTGTTGCCTTCCTGGTGCCAGGGTTAAAGACATCACAGACAGAGTGCAGGAAATCCTCAAGGACTAAGGTGAAGAGCCAAACGTGGTGGTACATGTTGGCACAAATGATGTTGGGAAGAAGAGGAGGAACATACTACAGCGGGACTTCGGAGAACTAGGAAGAAGGCTGAAAAGCAGGATGTCCAGGGTGGTTATCTCCGAATTGTTTCCAGTTCCTCAATCTGATGAGGCCAGAAACAGGGAGATAATGGACTTGAACGTGTGGCTGGGGAACTGGTGCAGGAAGCAAGGATTTAAATTCTTGGATCACTGGGGTATGTTTTGTGGTAAGCATAAATTATACAAGAGAGACGGTTTGCACCTTAATAGGTTGGAGACCAGCATTTTGGCAGGCAGGTTTGCTACTGCAACACAGCTGCGTTTAAACTAAGTGGGGGGGGGGGGGGGGTGATGGTGGAGGGGACAACCTGGATGTTTAAGAAGGCAATTGAAGGGAAAGTTAGAACAAGGGAAGTCAAGAAAGACAACTGTATCAATGAAGCAGAAAACGCAAAAAGGGATCATACTGTAAGGTGGCGTGAAATAGGAGTTGATGAGAAGAGTGAGGGCAGTAACAAATTAAAAAGATACTTTAAATATGAATGCACGAAGTATGATAAATAAGATGGATGAGCTTGAGGCTCTTTTGAAAATTGGCAGATACCATATTCTAGTGATAACTGAGACGTGGCTTCAAGTGGACAGTGCTTGCAAAATGAATATTCAAGGCTACACGTGCTATCGTAAGGACAGACTGACGGGCAGAGGGGGTGGGATGGCCCTGTTGGTAAGAGGTGATATTCAGTCCCTTGTGCGGGGGGAACCTAGAGTCAGGGGACGTAGAGTCAGTGTGGATGGAGCTGAGAAATTCTAAGCGTAAAAAGACCCTCTTGGGAGTTATCTACAGGCCCCCAAACAGTAGTCTGGATGTCGGATATAAGTGAAATCAGGAGCTGAAATTGGCCTGTCGCAAAAATATTACTACAGTTGTCATTGGGGATTTCAACATGCAGGTAGACCGGGAGAATCAGGATTGTATTGGACCCCAAGAAAGAGACTTTGTGGAGTGCCTCAGAGATGGATTCTTAGAACAGCTGGTGCTGGAGCCGACCAGGGAGAAGGCAATGCTGGATCTGGTATTGTGCAACGAACTAGAATTGATCAGGAACTTCGAAGTGAAGGAGCCATTGGGAAGTAGTGACCATAATCCAATAAGTTTCAATCTGCAATTTGAGAGGGAGAGAGTACAATCGGAAGTGATAATATTTCTGTTGAATAAAGGGAATATTGGAGCTATGAGGGAGGAGCTGACCAAAGTTCAATGGTGCAATACCTTAGCAGGGATGACAGTGGAGGAACAATGGCAGATACTTCAGTGTATAATGCAGAAGATGCAGGATCAGTTCATTCCAAAAAGGAAGAAAGATCCGAGGAGGAGTCATGGTTGGCCATGGCTGACGAGGGAAGTTAAGAAACATATAAAGTTAAAACAGAAAAAGTATAACTCAGCAAAGATAAGTGGGAAAACTGGGGACTCGGAAGCTTTTAAAGAACAAAAGAGGATTACTAAGAAGGAAATATGCGGAGAAAAAAAATGAGGTACGAAGTTAACTGGCCAAAAATATAAAGGAGGATAGTAAAAGCATTTTTAGGTATGTGAAAGGCAAAAAACAAAATGGTTAAGACTAAAATTTGGCCATTGAAGACAGAAACAGGGGAATATATTACGGGGAACAAAGAAATGGCAGAAGAATTGATTGGTACTTCGGATCTGTGTTCACTGGGCAAGACACAAACAATCCCTAAGGTAACAATGGCTAAAGGACCTGAACTGAAGGGAATTTATATTTGCCAGGAATTGGTGTTGGAAAGACTGTTAGATCTGAAGGTTGATATGTCCCCGGGGCCTGATGGTCTAGAACCCGGGTACTGAAGGAGGTGGCTCGAGAAATCGTGGATGCGTTGGTAATTGTTTTCCAGAGTTCGATAGATTAGGGATCAGTTCCTGCGGATTGAAGGGTGACTAATGTTGGACCACTTTTTAAGAAAGGTGGGAGAGAGAAAGCAGGAAATTATAAACCAGTCAGTCTGACATCAGTGGTGGGAAAGATGCTGGAGTCGATTATAAAGGATGAAATTACACATCTGGATAGTAGTAACAGGATAGGTCAGAGTCAGCATGGATTTATGAAGGGGAATCATGCTTGACTAATCTTCTGGATTTTTTGAGGATGTAACTCTGAAGATGGACATGGGAGATCCAGTAGATGTAGTGTACCTGGACTTTCAGAAAGCTTTTGATGAAGTCCCACATAGGAGGTTAGTGAGCAAAATTAGGGCGCATGGTATTGGGGGCAAAGTACTAACTTGGACTGAAAGTTCATTGGCTGACAGGAAACAAAGAGTAGTGATAAACAGCTTTATTTTGGAATGGCAGGCAGTGACCAGTGGGTATCGCAGGGATCAGTGCTGGGACCGCAGCTTTTTACAATACATATTAATAATATAGAAGATGGTATTAGTAATAACATTAGCAAATTTGCTGATGATACTAAGCTGGGTGGCAGGGTGAAATGTGAGGAGGATGTTAGGAGATTACAGGGTGACCTGAACAGTTTAGTTGAGTGGGCAGATGCATGGCAGATGCAGTTTAATTTGGATAAATGTATGGTTATCCACTTTGGTGGCAAGAACAGGAAGGCAGATTACCTACCAAAATGGAATCAACTTAGGTAAAGGGGCAGTACAAAGAGACCTGGGTGTTCTTGTACACCAATCAATGAAGGTAAGCATGCAGGTACAGCAGGTAGTGAAGAAGGCTAATACAATGCTGGCCTTCATAACAAGAGGTATTGAGTATAAAAGCAAAGAGGTTCTTCTGCAGCTGTACAGGGCCCTGGTGAGACCACATCTGGAGTATTGTGTGCAGTTCTGGTCTCCAAATTTGAGGAAATACATTCTGGCTATTGAGGGAGTACAGCGTAGGTTTACAAGGTCAATTCCTGGAATGCAGGACTACCTTACGCTGAAAGACTGGAGCGACTGGGCTTGTATACTCTTGAGTTTAGAAGACTGAGAGGGAATCTGATTGAGACATGTAAGATTATTAAAGGATTGGACACTCTGGAGGCAGGACACAGCTTAAAAATATGGGGTAGACCATTTAGGACAGAGATGAGGAGAAACGTCTTCACCCAGAGAGTGGTGGCTGTGTGAAATGCTCTGCCCCAGAGGGCAGTGGCGGCCCAGTCTCCAGATTCATTTAAGAAAGAGTTGGATAGAGTTCTTAGGGATAGTGGAATCAAGGGTTATGGAAATAAGGGAGGAACAGGATACTGATTGAGGATGATCAGCCATAATCATATTGAATGGTGGTGCAGGCTCGAAGGGCAGAATGGCCTACTCCTGCACCTGTGGTCTATTGTCTACAGAGATGTTAATCATGGTCAGGGAGAGAAACAGAGGAAACACATTCACTTTAAACACAGAAGATGGCATTTCTCAAGGAAAAAGATTCAGCTGAATTAAACATTTGAATTAAACTTTTAAATTAAGATCAGTTAAATGTTTTTGTGGAAAGTGTCAGATTGGAAGCAAGACCCGGGGAGACAGACCCTCAGCAGGATGAGAATTTGAAAATGGAAGTATTTCCACATCAGAAACCAGGTTAGGTCACTGAGTTCAGGGCTGATGGGTGAATGGGTCTCTGAGAATTGGGGAACAGGCAGCAGAATTGCATTGCAGATATTGCAGCTCGAAACTGCGTATTTATATAGTGCTGTAGACTACAGCAGCAGGAGAAGCAGAACAGCATTCAACCACAACCTGTAATCTTTTGCCAGGATGACACCTCAGTCTGTCATTACCATCAACACCATCTATGGCTCAGTGACGAGTGTGGGTGAACATGGCAGAGTCAGAATCACATGAACCTTAACCTGATGCTAACTCATTAAAGCTACGGGACTTGACCAACAGATCTGATCGAAGCCCTGCAGTTCTGCCACAGTCAGTCATAAATGGTGATGGACGATTAAACAAATGACTGGAGGAGAGGGCGCCACAAACATCCCCATCCTAAATAATAGAACAGACCTGCACATCAGTGTAAAAGAGAAGGATGTTTTATCTGCACCATCCTCTGCCATAAGTGTTGAGTCGATGATACACCTCACTCTCATCATGATGCCCACAAAATCACAGATGGCAGTCTTCAGCCAATTTGATTCGCTGCATGTGACATGAAGAAACAGCTGAACACAGTAGATACGACACAGACAATGGGACCTGACTCCATTCCTGCAATAGGACTGAAGACTTGTGCTGCACAACAAGCCGTGTCCCTGGGGAAGCTGGTTCATTCCAGCTCCAAACCTGACATCTCCCTGGCAATGTGGAAAATTATTCAGCTGTGACCTGTCCACTAAGACGGGAAATATTACAAACTGACCAATTACTACCCCCTCAGTCCCATCATAACAGCCAAATTGGTGAGAGTTCTTTTTGACAGAGTGTCAAGCAGCACAGAAGTAACCCGTTCAGTATGGTTTCCGATAGATCCCCATGTGGATATGGTGCTGTGGAAATGTCACTGGATTATTAATCCAGACCAGGCTAATACTCTGGCAGCGGGTGGAAGTTAAAAGCAATTAATAAAATATCGAGATCTAAAATCTGGTGTCAGTAACAGTGACCTTGAAGCCAATATGGATTGTAAACAGAATTTCCTTCTCCAATGTACTTTTAGGAAGTGAATCTCCCGTGATTTTCTGGGCTGACCTAAAACTGACTCCAAAGACCCTGACATGTGATAAACATTTCAATGGTCTCTGAAACGGTCAATCAAGGCACTCATTTGTATCAAACTACTCCGAGGTCTGAAAGGATGAAACCTGGCAGAACACCCGGCCTCGGCATCAGTGTCGGTAAAGGGAATGGGGACACAGTCCTGTCGACCCTGCAGTGACCTTCTTCCTAACATCTGAGAGCTTGTGACAGCATTTACAGAGCTTTCCCACAGACTGCACAGAAACATTGGGAAAGGAGTAGATCATACAACACTTTGAGCCTCCCCATTCTAGTTCATGAAAAAACTCTCTGCAATGCACTTGCCCCACAGATATACATATCCGTTAATGTGAGTAACCTTGGGAAGCTATAAAATAGGCGGTGCAGTAGTACGTTTGGTCCATCGAGTTTGCTACCCAACTCAATATAATGATGGTTGGCCTTTCATTTCCACACCGTACTCCTGCTCTCCCACCATCCCTTTACTGTCTCTAAATCATTATTGATAATCAGGTCTTGGTTTCCAGTGCGAGCGAATTCCTCATGTTCACCAGTTAGTGAGTACAGGCATTTATTCTCATCTTAATGCAGAGTGACCTGCCTGTACCAGCCAGGGGAATTATCATCCCTGCTTCCAATCTGTCTCACCCTGTCAGAGTTTTGTACATTTCACTGATTTGTCCACTCGTTTTCCTAAACCCCATGGAATACTGGCTCAGTCACCATAAACTCTGCTCCCACAACAAGCTCGCCATCCCAGATATCAGTCTGGTCATCCTTCACTGCTCTCTGTCAATGTCAGGTTTGTCCTTTATTAGGTATGGAGATGAGAACTGTCCACAATACTGCACAATGTTTGAGATGATGTCTCACCAAGTCCCTGTACAGCTACAGTAAGACACCATTTCTCCTGGACTCACATCCCCCTGAAATGAAGGTCAGCACACCATTTATCTTCTTTCCTGCTTTCTTTCCTGCAATATTGCTTTCAGTGACTGGTGTACAAGGAGATCCAGATCCTTTTCAATGTTATAGCTCCCCACTTGCTGGTTGTATATACTGGGCAATGCCATGCCCAGTATTGACTTCTGGTTGCAGGACTCACTGCGCTGCAGGGGCCTCAGAGGTTTATGCAGAAGGAAACAACAAAAAGGAGCATACGTCCCTTTGTAAATCAACATGTTTCAACCAATCCTTTTCAAATGGTAGGCTGCCAATTTATCGTTTCCACCAAAGGGCACACCATCACCTCTATCCACATTGTTCTCCATCTGTCACGTATTTACCCATTCACTCCACGGCACGGTGGCACAGTGGTTAGCACTGCTGCCTCACAGCGCCAGAGACCCGGGTTCAATTCCCGACTCAGGCGACTGACTGTGTGGAGTTTGCACATTCTCCCCGTGTCTGCGTGGGTTTCCTCCGGGTGCTCCGGTTTCCTCCCACAGTCCAAAGATGTGCGGGTCAGGTGAATTGGCCATGCTAAATTGCCCATAGTGTTAGGTTAAAGGGGTAAATGTAGGGGTATGGGTGGGTTGCGCTTCGGCGGGTCGGTGTGGACTTGTTGGGCCGAAGGGCCTGTTTCCACACTGTAAGTAATCTAATCTAATCCACTTGTCTTAGTCTTCTCGGTGCTTTTTTACATCCTCCTTACCCACTCACAATCCCACATCCGTTAGTGCTGTCAGCAGGCTGGGATATATTGTATCTGATTCCAGCAACCCAATGTTTAATGGGTATTGTGAACAGCTGGGCCCCAAGCACCGATCCCTGCGACACCTCAGCAACCTTCCTCTGTTAATTTCTATTTATTTATTTCGTGAATTTGGGTGTCACTGGCTGGGCCAGCATTTGTCACCTGACCCTAGATGCCCTTGAGAAGGTGGTGGTGAGCTGCCTTGTTGAACGCTGCAGTCCACCTGCTGCTGTTGACCTCCAATGCCATTAGGGAGGGAATTCCGGGAATCTGACCCAGCGGCTATGAAGGAGCGGTGATGTATTTCCAAGTCAGGGTGGTGAATGGCTTGGAGGGAACCGAAAGATGATAGTACTTCCATACATCTGCAGCCCTTGTCCTGCTAGATGGACGTGATCGTGTGTTGGGAAGATGGTCTCTGAGGATCTTTAATGAATCATTTCACTGCAGCATATAGATAGTAAAACACTGCTGCTGCTGAGCGTTGATGGTGGAGCATTGTGGATATAGGGACAATCAAACTGGTTGCTTTGTCCTGGATGGTATAAAGCTTCTTGAGTGTTGTTGGGGCTGCACTCATCAAGGCAAATTGAGAGTCTTCTATTACACTTCTGACTTATGCATTGTAAATGAAGGACAGACTTTTGGAAATCAGGATGTGAGTTACTCGCCACAGTATTCCTAGCTCCTGACTTGTTCTTGTAGTTATTGTGTTTATGTGGTGAGACCAGTGAGTTTCTGAGCAATGATTACCCACCAGGACTTTGATTCTGGGGGATTCAGTGACAGTAACACCATTGAATGCCAAGGGGCAGGTTAGATTGTATTTTATTGGTGATGGTCACGGTCTGGCATTTGTATGGCCTGAATATTACTTGCCATTTGTCAGCCTGGATACTGTCCAGATCTTGTCGCAATTGAACATGGACTGCTTCAGTATCTGAGGAGCCACAAATGGTGCAGAACATTGTACAATCATTGGCGAACATCCCCACTTCTGACCTTAAAATGGAAGGCAGGTCATTGATGGAGCAGCCCTGAAGAAGTTTTCGGCCACTGCTCGAGGGACTCCTGCAGACTTGGAGCTGAGTTGACTGACCTTTATCAAGCATGACCATCTTCCTACGTGTCAGATACGATTCTAACCAGCGGGGAGTTTGCCTCTGATACCCATTGATTCCAGTTTTGTTAACGCCCCTTGATATTACACTTGGTAGAAGGCAGCCTTGACTTAAAGGGCTGTCACTCTCACCCCACCTCTGTAATTAAGCTCTTTTGTCCATGTTTGAACCACGGTAATGAGGTCAGGAGCTGAGTGGCCCTGCTGGAGCCCAAACTGGTCGTCATTGAGCAGGTTATTGCTGAGCAGGTGCTGCTTAAAAGCACTGAGATCTTCCACCACTTTACTGATGATCGAGAGCAGACTGATGAAGTGGCATTTGGCCGTATTGGATTTGTTTTGCTTTTTATATACAGGAGATACTTTGGTAATTTTCTACATAATCGGGGAAAGCCATTGTTGTAACTGTATTGAAACAGTTTGGCTAGGGGAGTGGCAAGTTATGGAGTACAAGTATTCAGTACTATTGCCAGAATATTGTCAGATTATGGAAACTATGGAGTATCCAGTATCTCCAATCATTTCTGGATATCGCGTGGACTGAATCAAATTGGCTGATGACTGGTAACTGAATCGCTGTGGACAACTGGAGGATCATCCACTCAGCACTTCTGACTGAAGATTGTTGTGAATGCATCAGCCTTATCTTATACACAGAAGTGCTGGGCTCTTTCATCATGGAGGAAGGGGTTATTTGTGGAATCTCTTCCTCCAGTGAATTGTTTAATTGTCCCCAATGTTTCTCGACTAGATGTGGAAGGACTGCAGAGCTTAGATCTGAACCGTTGCTTGTGGGATCACTTAGCTCTGTCTATCACTTCCAGCTTATGCTGTTTGGCGCACAAGTAGTCCTGTTTGGTGGCTTCACCAGGCTGACACCTCATTGTCAGGTATGCCTGGTGCTGCTCCTGCCATCCTGCACACTCCATTGAACCAATGTTGATCCTCTGGATTGACGGTAATTGTTGCGAGGGGGATATGCCAGGCCATGAGGTTATGCGGGAGTACAATTCCACTGCAATTGATGACCCACAGCACCTTATGGACATCCAGATTTGAGCTGCTAGATCTGTTCGAAGTCTGTCCTATTAAGCACCGTGATAGGACCTGCCAAATTGGTGGAGGTTATTCTCAATATGCAGGTGTGACTTTATCTCCACAATGACTATGCAGTGGTCACTCTTACCGATACAGTCATGGACAGATACTTCTGCAACTGGCAGATTAGTAAGGCTGTGGTCAAGTATGTATTTTCCTCTTGTTGGTTCCTTCACCACCTGCCGCCAGTTATGTCCTTTAGGACCCGGCCAGCTCGATTAGTAATGCTGTAGCTGAGACACTGTTGGTGGTGAACATTTAAATCCCCCACCCAGAGTACATCCTGCGTACGTACTACCCTCAGTGCTTCCTCCAAGTATTGGTCAGCATGGAGGAGTACTGAGTCATCAGTTGAGAGAGGCTGGTGCATGGTAATCAGCAGGAGGTTTCCTTTCCCATGTGCAAACTAATGCCATGAGCCTTCATGGGATACGGAGTCACTGTTGAGGACTCCAAGAGCAATTCCCTTCCAACTGTATCCCACTGTGCCGCCACTTCTGCTGTGTCCGTCCTGCTGATGAGACAGGAGATATCTGGGGAAGGTAATGGGGAGTCTCGGACATAGTCATACTCACCGAATCATACCTTTCAGAAAATGTCAGGCTATTACTTGTCGAGTCTGTTTATTTCGATTCACTGTTTCCTGCCAGCTGACCCATTCTAGAAACATGTCCATATATTAGCCCCAATCCACTCAGATTTGATTTTGCAAATTGGGCTTGGAGCTTTACCAACATTTTTCTAAAAATCAAAATGTTTTACATCCATTGCTTCTCTTTCATTTGTCTCCCAGTTTGTTTCTCAAATATAATTCTCACTTCATAAATCTATGTTGGTGTTGTCTCTGACCATTACTTTCAGCCACAATAATTTCTGCTTAGCCATTTACTTACGATGTTCTATGTTCTATGTACTCTACCATTTTCCTACACCAGACTTGGTTTTCCTTGTATTGTTAGAAAGTTTTGTGAAGACAGAACTGAAGTAGTGGCTTCATAGTTCTGCCATTTCCCTGTTCCCCATTTTCCATTCTCTGGTTTCAAACTGTAAGGAAACTGCACTTGTTTTCTCATATTTCTCACATTGACATAATTTAACAGGCTAATACAGTTCACTCTGATAACCCTTATGAATATAACTCTTCCGAAATCCATCAATTCCTGCCTTAAACTGCTCAATAACTGACCTTCCACACCATATACTCACATGGGCATAGACTCTGTGCCAACAGAAATGCAGCAGGATCTATACTAGTCCCACTTTCCTACAGCAGGCCCATAGCCTGGAATGTTATGACACTTTCAAATGCTCGCCCAAGTACTTTTTAACGATCATTCCCCTCTCAGGAAGTAATCCCCGAACCCCAGACCTCGAGGTGAAAAAATGTTTAAATCATCTCTGAACCTCAAACTCTTCACTTTAGATTACATTACAGTGTGGAAACAGGCCCTTCGGCCCAACAAGTCCACACCGACCCGCCGAAGCGCAACCCACCTATACCCCTAACCTAACACTACGGGCAATTTAGCATGGCCAATTCACCTGACCTGCACATCATTAGACTGTGGGAGGAAACTCACGCAGCCAGAATGTGCAAACTCCACACAGTCAGTCACCTGAGACGGGAATTGAACCCGGGTCTCTGGCGCTGTGAGGCAGCAGTGCTAACCACTGTGCCACCGTGTCGCCCACACTTTAAAAATGTGCTCCTTTGTACTTGACCCTCTCACTAAAATGAACAGCTGCTGCCTATCCACCCTGTCCGTGTCGCTTATAAACTTATACTTCTGAATCACTGACTCCTCAGCTTTTGCTGCTCCAGAGTAAACAACCCGAGCTTATCCAGCCTCTCTCCATCGCTGATATGATCCATTCCAGGGAACATCCTGGTGAATCACCTTTGCACCCTCTCCAGTACAATCACATCCTTCCTGGAATGTGGTTCCCGGAGCTACATACAGTACTCCATTTTTGCCGAACCAAAGCCCTGTATTGCTCTTATAATCTACACCTTGATTAGGAAACGCTACACCCAAGGTCCAATTCTTAACTAGTCCATTAACCTGTCCAGAAGAAAGTGAGGAATACAGATGCTGGAGATCAGAGCTTAAAAAATGTGTTGCTGGAAAAGCGCAGCAGGTCTGGCAGCATCAAAGGAGCAGGAGAATCAACGTTTCGGGCATAAGCCTTCTTCAGGAATCTGCCCAAAACATCGATTTTCCTGTTTCTTTGATGCTGCCTGACCTGCTGCGCTTTTCCAGCAACA
Organism: Chiloscyllium plagiosum; assembly: GCF_037043375.1. Taxonomy (NCBI): domain Eukaryota; kingdom Metazoa; phylum Chordata; class Chondrichthyes; order Orectolobiformes; family Hemiscylliidae; genus Chiloscyllium; species Chiloscyllium plagiosum. Next base: position 82,703,876 of record NW_028270169.1, read on the forward strand.
CATTTTTAAGCATTAACCTGTCCAGTCACATTCAGGGATGTGTGGAGAAGCACATTCTGAGGTTCCCAGTGTGCTGCCATTCATTGAGTCCTCCCCTGCCTGGTTCCATCTCCCAAAGTGCATCACCTCATATTTATCAGGATTACATTCCATCTGCCATTGATGCGCCCATCTGACCATTCCATCTGCATCTTCCTGTAACTTAAGGCCTTCCCCCTCACTGCTAACCACTCAGCCAATCTTTATGTCAAACATACACTTACTTATCACACTTCCCCACTCTCCACCTAGCACCCCTCCACATTCAGATCTATATTTTGTTATGAATAACACAAACAATAAGGGACACAACACTGATCTCTGTGGTACACCAGGGGACACTGGTTTCCAGTCACACAAACAGCCTTCTCACGCCACCCTCTGTCGCCTGCTACTAAGACAATTTCCGTTGTAACTTGCCAAGTTATCCATGATATTGTGAGATTTTACTTTATTTTTCAGTTTCCCAGGTGGAAATTTGTCAAAGGCCTTCCTACAAAACTAAATAATCTACCTCCTCAAACTAATTCAATCAAATCCATTGGATGTGACTTCCTCCTGATAAAGTCATGATGATTATCCCTGATCAAACCTTGCAACTCTGATTGGAGTTCGATTTTCTCCTTACATATTTTATCCAGTAGTTTCCTTAACAGTGATCTAATACTCGCTCGTCTATAGTTCCCTGGTCTATGTCTCCCACCCTCACTGTGAAGTGGAATTGTATTATCAGTTGTCTAGTTCTCTGGTACCTCCCCTATGGTCAGAATCTAATTAAAATATTCAGTCAGTGTCTTTCCTCCTTTGACCCCAACAGCCGCCTGTAATACAACTCATTCAGACATGGAGAGTGGTCCAAATTTGGACAGAACAAAGCCGCAAATTCCTGCTCGTATTTTACATCAATCTGTTCAAGAGCTTCCTAGTCCATCTTCTTGAATTCTGTACCTGCCTCCTCCTTCTCCCAAATAAAATAGATGTGAAGGTCTCATGTAACAATCCATCAATGTTCTCCAGCTTGACACACAGATTGCCCCTTTGGTGTCTAATGGACACTAACTGTTTGCTGATTATTCTGTTCTACTTGTCCGTGTAGAATATCGTGGGATTCTTCCTGATCTCGCCTACTTGTACTTCTTCATGCCCCTCTGTTATTCAGTCCTTTCGATGTTTCTAAGATTCACTACAATGACCTATCATCTTTTGAAACTCGAGATTACAGGCTGAGGTTCCCAGTCAGACAATCTTGCCATTTTACGGATTAATCTGGATAATACCTTGTGCAGTTCCTCTGTAGTCAATATATTCTTTCTTAGATTGGGACTCCGAACGGTACACAATATTCTACGTTTAGTCTCACCAACGCTCGATGCAACTGGTGCACGACATCCTCTATCTTCCAATTACATTCACATGACTGTAAACCTAATTTTTACTTTCCCATTTGCATATGTTCTTCCCAATACCTCTCGCTTTAATTTTTATTATTAACTTGCTGTGTGAGTTCTTTAAAAAAAAGCTCAGGAATATCCAACTATCCGTTATACATTGGTTGTTCATTGCTTATGTCCACAAGAATCATCTTCAACCCATTCCAAAAATATGTTTGCCACTTCTGGTTTTCCTTTCATCGGTACATTCTCACACTCCCCAGTTATGTTATTACCTTCTCAATATCTAGTAGCATGTTCTTTGTCATCGAGTCCAACAGATACTTAACTGTGGATGACAAGATAACTGGTCTGTAAGTCACCACTCTCCACCTTCAGCCTTTCTTAAACTGTTGGATAATATTTATAATCTTTGCCTTACCCATATTGGCTAAATGACTTTCGGGAATGTGTCGGAAAATAAAGTGAAAATCCTCGATGCAATCAACATGTCTATTGCTGCTTCCTCTGAAATTCTTGTATGATGTGCATCTAGTCTGTCAGATTTATAAATACTCAATCCAACTTTCTTTTCAAAGATAAGAATGATCTTAGACTTTAATTACACAAGTCCCATGGTCACTTGGTATTTCTGGGAGAATTTCTGGACATTCTTACATGAAGATAGACACAAAGAAACTGTTTCTTTTCCCTGCAATTTATCTGTTCTCTGCAATAAATTATCCTGAACGCGCACCAACTTTTCCACATTTGACCTTGTTTTTATTTTTTTTCATACATTGATAGACGCCTTTTAGCAGTCTTTATATTTTTCTTTCGTTTGCACGCTTTTTCTCATTTTGATTTTCTTCTCAGTTTCTTGATCATCCTTTGCTGGGTCCTACATTTCTCCGAATCCACTGGCTTACTGCAACACTTGGCATTTTTCTAAGCTACCTCCTTTTATCTAATAGGTAGATGAAGGTGGGGTTGAAAGTGATAGTCGGAGAGGAGGGTGGACCAGATTGATAGGAAGGAAGGTGGACACTTAGGAACATTCAAAAGAGCGGTGCTAACTTGGAAGTTTGGAGTAGGATAAGGTGGGATTAGAGGAAATGGAGAAATCCACTATGAGCCCCTGCGTTTGGAAGGTCCCAAGACAGAAGATGAGGCTTTCTTCCTCCAGGCTTCTGGTGGCTTGGGTTTGGCGATAGAGCAGGCCCAGTGCCCTCATGTCCTTGGCAGAGTGGGAAGGGGATTTAAAGTGCTCAGCCAAAAGGCGATGGAGTTGTTCAGTGTGGCTGTCCCAGAGATGTTCGCTGAAATGATCCAAAAGTTGACCTCCTGCCTCGCCAATGTAGAGAAGACCACATTGGGTTTAATGATTGCAGCAGATGAGGCGTTCTGTCTCCCTTAATCACCTATCACTTTCAACCTCACCTTCATCTACCTATCGCAACCCCAGCTACCTCCCCCGTCGCACCCCCTCCTCATTTATCTCTCAGCCCCCTTGGCCCATATGCTTCTTTCCTGATGAAGGGCTTAAGCTCGAAACATCGATTTATCTACTCTTGGTATGCTGCCTGACTGTGCTTTTCCAGCACCACACTCTTCGACTCTGATTTCCAGCATCTGTAATCCCCATTTTCTCCTCACACCTTGATGGCTTGCATGACTCAGATTTATAACGGTTACTTCAAATAAAACAAAAAATGCCGTGTACTCAAACAGCATAAAAGAAAACCAATACATTGTGGTCACTGTTCCAAAAAGGTCCTTTCCAGTTTCAATTAGCTCTTCTGATCACTCAACACCAATTCCTAAATAACCTGATCTCGAGCTCAGTGCTCGACATAATGTTAACGCAAACCATCTCACACGGGCTCATGAAATCCATTTTTCCCAGCATCAGCATTCAATTGGGTTAACACAGTTTAGATATAATGTAAATATTACATTATTACTGCAGTAGCCACAAATGTGTATATCTCATTTCCTGTTTTATAACATGTCCAGCATTTGAATTGCAGCTTTCACTTTGATATATAATTCCCATCAATGTTTGCTCCTCCTTGCTGCTTTTGCGCTCCACCTTACTAGATCAGATTAGATTACATTACATTACAGTGTAGAAACAGGCCCTCCAGCCCAACAAGTCCACACTGCCCCGCCGAAGCGCAACCCACCTATGCCCCTACATTTACCCCTTACCTAACACTACGGGCAATTTAGCATGGCCAATTCACCTGACCTGCACATCTTTGGACTGTGGAAGGAAACCGGAGCATCCGGAGGAAACCCACGCAGACACGGGGAGAAGCAACATATCCGATGCCTTCAGGAAGACCAGATATGTTCTATCTCCAGAAGGATTCAACATGTGAAGTGAATTACACAGATAATGGAGGAATCCATTCCGTTCTCCAGCCTGTTACACAGGAACAACAGGAGGATATTCAGGCCTTCGAACCTGTTACACCAAAACAGGACGAGGTTATTCAGCCCCTGGAGCCTGATATACACTTACAGAAGGAGGCCAATCAGCCACTCGAGCCTATGCTGCACCAGTATCCTGTTAAACAGCAACAGGATCAGTCCATTCAGCCTCCTGATATCTGTAACATAGGAACTGGAAGAGGTCACACATTGACTGGAGATTGTTACACTGGGATAACAGGAGGCCATTCAGACCCACCAAATCTATTGCAAGGGAATTGGATAAGGATAAAAACTATCTGAGACTTCTTTCATGACAAAGGAAGAGATATTTTAGACACGTGATTGTTGTATGGGAACAAGAGAAGACCAATCACTCCCTCGGTCCCATCTCCGGGATACATGAGGAGACCGTTCAGTATATCCACCTGTTATGGCGAAGTATGAGAAGGCCCATCAGTCCCTCAAAATGTTACACAGCAACAGGAAGATTCCATAATCTCCCAATCCTATAAAGCATCAACAGGATGAGGTTATTCTGGCCTTTGAGATGACAACATGGGAACACCAGAAAGACGTCAGCCCATCGAGTTTGTACACCAGCAGGATGATGAGTCCATTCAGCCAAACATGGCTCTTACTCCGCAATTGGAGCAGATTTCTTAAAGCCTTGTGCACATTAAACAAGAATTCAAAGAAAACGTAAAGGTTTTCGAAAGGGAAGAACTTGTAATAATGGCATACATTAGGGACTAAAGTGCAACAATACACTATTGTAATTTAAGGCAAATTATTAGAATCCATTGTTCAGGACATTTGCAAACTTAAACCACAATTCGTCAGAGTCAACATGGTTTTATGAAGGCTAAATCGTGTTTCAATTATTTGGTTGAGTTATTTGAAGATGTTACAAACAAGACGGATCGTGGGAATCCTGGAGATGGAACATATCTGGTCTTCCTGAAGGCATCGGGTATGTCGCTTCTCCAAAGAGTAAGTGGTAAGATCAGACAACATGGGTCTAGGAGTAATTTATTAGCTTGGATGGAGGATTGGTTAACCAACAAAATGTAGTCAGCTGGAATAAATGTGTCATTTCCTTTTGGCAAATGCAGTTTGAGAGGTGCCATTGATTTCAGTTCTCATGCCTCAACCATTTGCGATGGATGGTAGTACTGTACTCTGTTGATGGGATAGAAAATACGGTGCCACATTTTCAGATAACACTAACATTGGTAGGAAATTACTTCGGAATGATGATGCAAAAGATTTAAAAACTATATGGATAGGTTGGATGAATGGGCCAACGTTTGGCAAGGAAAATTAAAGTGAATACATATGGGCTATTCAAGTTGGCCAGTATAATAGAAAGACAAATTATTATCTAAATGGAGAGAACGTTCAAAGTGTTTCGGTGCAGAGGGATCTGGGTGTCTGCTTGCATATCACAGAAAACCTGCCTGCGGGTACTGCAAGTAATGAGAAACGCAAGCATAATTTCAGTGTTTATTTATAAAAGCATAGAGTAGAAAGGTAGGGAGTGTTGGTGCATCTATGCAAGGCATTAGTGAGGCTGCAACTGGAGTACAGGTTGGGTGTCCTGCAGAATGAGGTATTTCCATTGGAGGCAATTCAGAAGATCTTCATTAGATTGATTCCATATTTGAAGTGTTTGTCTTATGAAGAGTAATTGAGCAGTTTAGGCCTATAATCTCGAGTTTATAAGAATGAAATGAGATCTCATTGAGGTCTGTAAAATGCTAAAAGTAATTGAAAATGTAGATGTGGAGTGGATTTTTTTTCATGTGGCACAATCTACAACAAGAGACTAGAGTTTTAGGATGGAGAGATGGCAGGAAAGTGGAACAGAGTCCGCGTTGACATCAGCCTTATCGAGGGGTTGGATTCCTCACAGATGCTCCTTGTTCTTATTCAACTCTTCGACTGCGTTGCCCAGGAATGGGGGAGGACTGGGTATCATACAGGAAGCAGGCACTCTGAATACATCAGTCTCAATCAGTTAGAGAGAACGTAACCAGTAAGATCATAAAGTGACCAGCGCTGGGTTCTCAACTATTTACAATCTATATTAATGATCAGGAGGATGGAACAGATATACAAATGCGGAGATTGGTGATGTCGCTGTGATAAGCAAGAGATTAAATTTTCAAGAGAAGATGGAGAGTCTGCAAATAGATTCAGAGAGGTGAAGGGAATAGATAATAGTTTGGAAGGTGGAATTTAAGATGGAACAACTTGTCATTCATTTATCAGGAATAATGGAAGGCAGTATGTTACTGAAATGGAGAGGGATTACAGGACTTAATGGTACTGTGTACTGGGGGGTTCACTCAGAACCGTTCAGACATGGGAGGTTTTGCTCCATCCATTATCGTTAGCTCCCAGATACTCCAAGTGACCCTTTTCCTCTCCGTACACATGGAATACTTTGATGTGGTTGATTGGCGGTGGGGATGGTGTTTTGAAACTTGCATCAAGGGGACGGCCTTTATCCAAGACATATTCAATTCTTTCTACATGAAGACCCGATGACGATGGGAATGGCTGACTGCTTCTGAATGAAGAGTCTGTGACTGCTGCCAGGGCAGGGGGTAATCACCAACATGATGTACTGTGCATGGACACACTGTAACATTAATAGAGAGAGAGAGAGAGCTCCTTCAGTTCCTCTACCTCTCCCCATTGACATGGATACCCTGCAGATGCCATGTACACCATCGGGAATCCAACTATACTGGATACACCCGGCAGCTCCCTGCTGAGGGACAAACAATGCTTCTCATCCATCAAAAATATCCTCCATCACTGAATGGTGACATTGATGTTGCGATACTGGGAAATGATGGATACGTCACTTAGTCCTGCCTGGAAAGTTCTGGATCATAGAAACTGAATGAAACAGTGACCCTAACAGCACTATCCTCCCCCTTGTGTGAAGCTGCAGGTCGTGTTGAAGGAGGGGATACCATTCTATGATTAACTCCTTGTTCAGTCAGGGTCCCCTCACTATCTGCTCCTGGGTCAAGTGGAGTTTGGGAAACTGGTCCTGGAAAACCCGGCGTGGATATAGCAGATCCCTTTCCCCACATACACTCACTCCGTGGTTTCAGAGGATCCCCTGTCGGCAGCCTCTGCTCCATTTGTTGTTCATGTTGCAGGCTCAGATGCTGTAACTACAGTCCCCATGCTCCATCCAGAGTTGGGTCACCAAATCCTCAGGTCTCCCTGAATGTCTGAAGCAACCTACAGCACAACCTCCAGCAAATCTTCCCCTGCCCTTCCACTAAATTTTCAATTACAGGAGTCAGTCAGAAACCCCTCGGTACAAGTGTTGTGAACCAGACCAGATTCCCGCAAAATATTGTAAGAAGGCCGTTTAGATCCAAACCTCTCCTTATTTTGAATATAGATGGGAAGTGTGCCTTCCAGATATGTTGTGACTGGTCAAACCACTCGACATTAAGCAAAATATAACCTATTCAAATGCTTTAGTTAAAATACAATCAAAGGAAAAACATTTTCGGATAGCTTATATGTTGGAACACTTACACAAACAATAGATACAGTACCTTCTTGGTTTACACCGCTTGGCACAAAGATATATTCAAATGAAGATCCTTACAGCAGTTTTCCAATCCAGGAGGAAACAACATCAACAGAGATCTCAGAGAGAAAAGCAGCTGGGGATCATGTAATAAAACTTCCAACCCTTTTGGGATCCCCAGCAACTTCTGAATTTTGCAGCAAAAAACAAAATGAGAAACCCTGGTTTGGGAGAGCTGGCCACTGCCCTTCCATCGTTACCACCGTTTTAATGAAACCTAAAATCTCAGTTATTTACTTAAACTGCTTTCAGACAGAAGTTCTGCACCTCTGCCTTTAAAACCTCTCATCAAAAAAAAAACCAAGATAATATAACCTTTTTACAGTGGTAGAATTCTCACAACTCCATCTTTCATACAATAATCCATCAATATCCAACGGTGGATTCATTTTAGACCTCCTAATCTTCCTCTATTTGTAGACTGAAATGTATGTACATTACATTGACTGTGAGCATATAAATGTTCACAACTAATTTCGATTTCAGGCATTTTATTCCTGCCAAGTCTCCACAACATGTCAAAACGTAGGATTTCTCGCCCTATCATCTGTATAATTTCAAACTGAATGACAGCAATAATAATCTCAATCGAAACAGACTGGTGTTTTTCTCCCGAGACTTCTGCAAAAACTTTACCGGGTCACGATCAGTGATAATTGTTTATGTTATTCGCAATTTAAATGCTGAAATGTTGGAACACCAACACTAAGCTCAAGGCCTCCTTCCCCATTGTGGAATAAATCTGTTGATGTTTCCACTGGACACTCCAACCACACGTTACATAACGGAGCACTTCTCATCTCTCCAATAGTCCTTCTGAAAGACATAGCTCCTCATGTCTCAGCATGAAAGAGTTACATACTTCTGTACCTCTTAATGCTCTAACCTCTTTATCTGTTACTCCTGGCCTATGCCAATTAATCTTACTCTCGCAGGGATATGTTTTAAGAAGATCTCACACATTCTTCTCAACCTCTCAAAGGAAACAACTTTGATTTCTGAACCCAATCATCATCATCAGCCATTTCAGCTTCCAGTCTTGTCATTGTAACTCTCTGCTCTTCCACACGAGTTCTCACGACTGCAGGAAGTGAATTGTTGAACTTCTCCAAATAAAAAAATCTAACTGTGTCATAGGTTTTTTCTGTTTTTAATACTCTTACACACCTTTCAAAACTACTTTATTTGATTCTCTCAAATTCAATGTACGTTTAACCAGGGACCCTTTTTTAGATTCCTGAAATGCTGTCTGTTGGCTTCTGGCCCAAGCTCAAATGCTCTTCAGATGGCTTTCTTCACCACCTCATACTGACCAGATCCCTCCTCCGATAGGGATGCATATACCTGTCAGCTTTGTTTGGATCAACTAAATCCACATGGTCACTGGTCACTGCATTTGTTTAGGCATTTTCTCAAATGAAATCCAAAAGGCTTCCCCATCCTCATCAAATTTAGATAATGCCTGGATGCATTTAACCAGAACCCAATTATCCCGTTGGTTCCAATAACGTTGTTCAACCTCACTATCCTCCTCATCCAGCCGACCGTCTACCTTCATCTCCGCCTTCTATGTCAACTTTCCTCTCTAACTGTTAACTTTTTACGTTGAAACTCTCTGCTTTTCTTCTGTCCTTTTCTCTCTTTCTTCTTCATTTCCTTTGCTTTTATTTCTACTTTTCATCTTAATTCAAACTGTTTCAATTTCTTCTCATGTTCAAGGTGCCTCATTTGACATTTAACTCCAGCCGTTTCCAAAGAGTCTGATGGCGTTTCCACCAAATGTAATTGCCGAGCTATAGCTGTAATTATCTCTCATTTTCTCACAGACAAACGCAACCCCAACTCCAGTTTGTCTGTCAATTCCTACAGCTTTGCCTTCATTACCTTTTGTAAAACCCCCAACTTCACTTCCTCCACACCCAGAGAACTCTTCGTGACTGAAAGAATCTTTATAAACAAAACACTGTTTAAACCCACCGAATTCAACACCCGGAACAAAAGACACTAACAGCTACCATACACGACCTTTCAACGCAATAGCCACCCGGTGCATGCTCTCCAGTGTCTGCATGAGCTTATTCTGGATTCTCTGGTTTCCTCCCACAATCGAAAGATGGGCATGTCAGGTGAAGTGGCCATACTACATTTTTCGTAGTTTTCAGGGATGTGTGGGATAGGAGCCTTAGTCGGGGTAAATGTGTAATAGTAGGGTAAAGGAATGTGTCTGGGTAGGTTACTCCTCGGAGGGTCGGTGTGTACTTGTTGGGTCGAATGGCCTGTTTGCACACTGTAGGGATTGTAATTCTAAACCCAATTTGGTATTATCGATTTAGAACCAGACAAAAAATGAGAAAATAACTTTTTTTTAAAGTGACAGCATTGTCACACAATTTAGATTCCTGGTCTTTTACTCTAGGGGCTTCCTCGTGTTACTGATCGCAAGGTCACCTGATAGGGTCAAATTCAGGTACAGACTAAGTTACAAGGATGTGACTCATAACTTCTGAAATACCCCTGTCCATGAACCATCACATGGTACAGACCGGGAAGTGAACAACAGCCTGACACACACCATTTCACTGTTTTTGAGCTTCACATTGATTGCACTCGATACACTAGGGAGGCAAAAGCAAAGGCCAGGGAAAGATACAGAGGGACAGAAAGATTCACATTAAAAGACAGAAACAGACAGTTAATTAACTGAAAAGATGTTGTGGAAAAATGGGGGGAAAGACAGGGCAGTGTGACGAACTGGAGAATTGAGATCATCGACAGAAAACTTACAAGAATGAGAACATTGAATAAAGGCATTGTCAGATTAGCTGGAATGGTTTGTTACATCAAATTCTGAATCAGCTTCACAGAGCACCACCAACAACATAAACTGGGACAAGATGACAGCCCAGCATGGAGAGCTGTGCAGACCAAGCTAGTGTGTTGCTCAGTAAACTGCACTATGTGCCCAGCATAGAGACTATTGCAAACTTTACTTTCATATGCAAACTATACTCGCATCCGATTACTGCCTACAATGAGAAGATTTGCTGTGTGTGTGTGTTCATCAAAAACTGAGGGACAGTGCGTGTGTGTGTGCGATAGGCGAAGTTGAATGTGAAACTCATTGTTTGAGAAGGAACGCACATGGAGGAAATTATTTTAAATAAGAACAACTGGCAGGCTTTTTGTTAATCAACAGAGAGAACGAGAGAAGTTTCACGGACAGATGAGATAAAGTGTTGAGAATGTCAAAATAAAGGCATTGCCAGACACAATGGGAATATACATCGGCATACACATGAATGACAGATGGATGGGAGTTTGGTGGAAAGTCGAATCAGATTTGCTTCGACAGGTTTGAAGCCAGAGCGTCAGCGGCAGACCTTTCGCTTCCTTAAGCCTGTATTTCATAGCTCAAGATTCAAACAGGAGATGGAATAAACCAGTGAGATATATTCTGGAGTGGTGAGTATTTGAAGTGAGAAATGGACAGGGTATGGTGTCAGGAATCAGCTCATGGTCAAAAGGATCACCCACAGTTGTGACTTGGCAGCCGCAGATATTGGCCAGGAATGGGAGGGAAACAGTGGAAGGAAGTGGAGTTTGTAACCAGAACAGTAGAAAATGTTCTCCATGCTGTTAATACTTCAATAACAAGGGCAATGATACAATAAATTGTAGTTCTCCGCTGAAACTGAGTAGGTCAACATAGAGACCCATGAGTAACAATGTCAGAGCAGAGAGGGAGACAGGAATTGAAAACATTAATTGATGTAGTTAGTAGTGACCTATAGAGTGAATCTATGGATTGAGAGTTTCAACAGGAAGATAATAGGAACAAGAAGTGTGGACTATATAAAAGAACAGTAATACAGACATAACTAATTTATACAAAGAAAAATCTGGACAGTGACACTTACCAGGAACACCGACGATAGCCAGGAAAGGATAATAAATATATTGAATAATGAGAAGAGCGTAACAGATCTGCAATGATAATGGCCATCAATTAAATGCAGATAGATACCAAACATAATTGGATAAACGCCTGTCTATTGTTGGAATATGCTAGTCTAATATTCCCAGATTATGGTACATTTTTGGAACATTCCAGTCTAATGTTCTCAGATTCTGATCCATTGTTGTAACATTCCAGTCTAATGTTCTCAGATTCTGATCTCTCCTCCCCCTTTCTCCAAATCTGCTGATCCCTGTCAGTGCTGTCGGTGATGTTCACGCCATTTATGGGATAACACATTGAACGGTGCCTATTTATCATTTAAAGATGGAAACCCTCAACTGGGATAATTGGAATCAATGGACATTGGCATTAATCACAGTCACTGAACAAACACTGGGGAAACCGAAAAAAGGCTACGACAACGGATGAATGAGCACCAGACAACAATCAACAGACAGGAGTATTCCCTCCCAGTTGGGGAACACTTCAGTGGTCCAGGATATTCAACCTCGGACCTTCTGGTGACCATCCTCCAAGGCGGACTTCAGGACAGACAGCAGCGAAAAGTGGCCGAACAGAGGCTGATAACTAATGTCGATACACATAGGGAGGGCCTCAACCGGGACCTTGGGTTCATGTCACATTACAGGTGACCACTATTGCATTATGCACACACACACAGGCACTCTTATGCACACAAATACATAAGAACATACATGTACGCAGATACGCACACAGACATTCACACACACCCTTACAGACACACACACACTCCCACACTCACACGACATCCTCTCAGAGACATAGACCACTCTACACTCATGCACACACATATACACTCTCTCTAACTGATAGTCAAACCCCCACCCCAGACACACACACACTCCCACACTCACACATGCACCCCGTCACAGACGTAAGACACTCTACATCACTACACACATATATACGTTCTCTCTCACACCCACAACCCCCCAACCCAGACAGACACAGACACACAAACCGACAAAGACCCAAATGCACACATATATGTTGTGGGATGAATTTGTACTTGCAGAGGTACATTGTAGTTTGCTCAAAACCTGCATGAATTCATGTAAACCTCTGAGCTCAAAAGCTGTATGGCTTCATTTAAAAATCTGTTATCTCACTTTTCACATTAGAATCAATCTAAACATCATGGCATAGACAAAGAACACAGGGGGCTAACACCTTCAACGTATTGTCTAGCTAAAACTCACTGGTACAGCTAACCTGAGAATGAAACATTTTTTTTTACAAAAGGTTTTGTGAAAGAAGTGAAACTATCATGGTATTCAAACAGATGAAAGACCCAACAGATAATCAATGTATTTTTCAATGTATAATTTCAGTTACATCCACATTGTAAATTTTTGCTATAAATTCTGTGCCTTAGAAGTCTGTCCTGCACTATCACCTGATGAAGGAGCGGCGGTCCGAAAGCTAGTGTGCTTCCAATTAAACCTGTTGGACTATAACCTGGTGTTTGATATTTAACTTTGTATATCCCAGTCCAACACCGGCATCTCCAATTCATGACTGAGCAAATAGGCTCAGTTAACCAGTTCCACACACCACTTCTCATATAACTACAAAAGAGAACATTTACTGGGTGAGGATGTAATGGATAATAAAAAATGGAATGGACCATAAATCTTTTTTTTTAAACTTTGATATGAGAGTATTAACAGAACACTGCAGAGTCTATATATGTTCCACTCTGTTTATGAAAGGAGCGGTTATAAAATATCAGATCGGTTGCATAAATAAAGGTTGGGTGGGCAAGTTTCTAGATTCCTTATTGACCAGTATGAGGCTACTCCTGGTTTTAAGTGCCCTGCTACCAAATCCTTTCCTAATCTTGAGACAGAGCATTGAGACTGCTGCTCATCAACAGGCCGAAGCAATTCTCTCCTTATGGGCCTCTTACAGAGGGATAGTAGAAGGCCATTCAGCCCATATTAGCCTAGAATATTGGCACATTTTGCCAACAAGGAGAAAGTGAGGACTGCAGCTCCTGGAGATCAGAGCTGAAAAATGTATTGCTGGAAAAGCGCAGCAGGTCAGGCAGCATCCAAGGAGCAGGAGAATTGACGTTTGGTGCTTTTCTAGCAACACATTTCTCAGCACATTTTGCCAACAGAATCATTCAAAACGAAGAGATGTGTCGCTGCAACTGTATGAAGTGTTACTGAGAGGGCACCTGGAGTACATTGCGTTGGTTGTGTTTCTGTAACTGAGAAGGGATGGACCTCAATCAGATAAAGTTTAACTGCTGCTCCTTATCCACGGGTTGCTGTCTCATTTAATATCTCGGATCTGTTACACAAAGATATGAGGAGGCCATTCAGCCTTTCCAGTCTATTACAGTGAGCCACGAGGAGCCCATTCAGCCTCTCGAGCCTGTTACAGAAGGGCAGGAAGTGTTCATTTAACTTTCTCTTATGCATAAATATTAGTTTTAAATTAGTTGTGGAATAGGAAAGAGCTGATGTAAACATAAAAGTTCTAACTTTGAATAAGGCCAATTTTGAAAGTGTTAGGTGAGCCCTGTGAAAGGTTGGTTGGGATACCCTATTCACAGGTTGGTTGGAAAACGCAGGATGGTTGGAAAACGCAAGACCATCAAAACTTGGTTTCAGAGAGTCCAGAGCCAACGTGCTCCTATTAGTGAGAGGGGCAATGCTGGTGGGTGCAGGGAGTGCTGGATGGCTAGATATATTGATGCTCTGGTCAAGGTAAGGAAGGAGGCATATGTCAGGTCAACAGAACTGAGATCAAGTAAATCCCGAGAGGTGTATAAGGGCAGAATGTGCATAGTCAATGCGGAAATCTGGCCAGAAAAATGTGGACATGGGATGGCTTTAGAAATAGGGTTAACGAGGCATTGAAGTCATTCTACAGATCCTTTAATGGCAAACGATTAACTAGGGGGAGAACAGGGCCCCTTTAAGATCAGTAAGGCTACCTATGTGTGGAACCACCCGAGATTGGGGGGATACGAAACAAAAATTTCTCCTCAGTATTTAATGAGGAAGAGGTTACAAGAGCGAGACAATGAATACATATATAGTGAAACATTGAAAGGTGTCTATATTACAAGGAGGTGTTTGACATTTTAAAACACATAACATTGAACAAATCCCTGGTACCTGATCAGTTGCATCCCAAATGTTTGTGGGAAGCAAGGAAAGACATTGGTCAGCATTTTGCTGATATATTTGTATCATTGATTTCCACAGGTGAGGTGTCAAAAGACTGGAGGGCTGCTAACATAGTGTCATTATTTAAGAAAGTAAGGAAAAAAACAGAAAACTATAGATCGGTGAGCCTGGCGTCAATGGTGACTAAAATGTTGGAGGGGATTTTGTTGGAAAGGATGTACATGCATTTGAAAAGACAAGGACAGAAGAGGGCTTTGTACATTGGAGATCACGTCTCACTGACTCGGTGTTATCTTTTGAGGAAGTGAAGAAGATGCTTGATGAAGGCAGGCCAGTGGATGTTGTCTTTATGGAATTCAGTAAGATTAGCAAAATGTTCTACATGGTAGACTGGTTAGCAAGGTTTGACTTCCTCGGATTCAGGGAGAACTCGCCATTTAGATCCAAAATTTTCTTGAATATTGGAGACACGGCGTGACAGTGGACATTTGTTCGTTAAACTTTGAGACCTTTGACCAGTGGCGGGCCGCAAAGATCAATAATGGGTCCACTGCATTTTGTCACTTATACAAATCATTTGCAATTGAGTACATGAAGTATGAAGTTTGTAGATAATACCAAATTTGGTGGTGTAGTCGACAGTGAAGAATGATTTCTCAGACTATAATGGGACCTTGTTTAGGTGAACCGAGGAGTGGCAGATAGAATATATTTTAGCTACATGTGCGGTGTTGCATTTTGGCAGACACATCACGGCAAGACATCTTGGTAGTGCCCTGTCGAAAGCTGCCAATGAAGGAGAACTCCATAGAAATTATCGAATCCCTACAGTTAGGAAACAGGCTTTTTGGCCCATCGAGGTCACACCGAACCTCGAAACAGTATCCCACTGGAGAAACACCTGCCCAATCCTTCTGAGCCTGCATTTCCCATGGCTAATCCACCTCCCCTACACATCCCTGGGTACGGTGCGCAATTTAGCATGGCCAATCTACCCTTACTTGTATATCCTTAAACTGTCAGAGTAAAACATAGCACCCGGAGGAAACTCACGCAGACACGGGGAGAATGAACAAACTCCACACAGGCAGTCATTCAAGGATGGAATTGAACCCAAGTCGCTCCCCTATGAGGCAGCAAAGCTAGCCTAGTGGTGCAGGTTCTCCGTAGCTTGATAGTGCTGTCACAGGTAGATAGCGCAGTGATGAAGGCACTTGATCTTCCCTTTATTGGTGCGTGCTTTGAGTCGAAACATTTGCATGACATGTTAAATCTGTCCAGGACATTGGTTTGGCCACCTGGGTAATATTGCCTTTAATTCTGGTCTCCCTGCTGTTGGAAAGGCGTTGTCAAACTTGAAAGCGTGCAGAAGAGATTTAAAAGAATGTTACAGGTGTTGGAGGGTCAGAGTTACAGTGAGAGTTTGAATAGGCTGGGGCTATTTTCAAGTGTTGAGGCTGAGGGGAGACCTTCAAGGGGTTTATAAAATCATGAGGGGCATAGATAAGATAAACATTCAATGTCTTTTCCCAGGATAGACGACTCCAAAATTAGAAGACAAAAGTTTAAGGTGAGAGGAAAAAGATTTTAAAAAGGGACATGAGGGACAACATTTTCACACAGAGACTGCTGTGCATATGGATTGAACAGACAAAAGAGGTGGTGGAGGCAGGTACAGTTACACCATTTAAAAAGAATTTGGCAAGGGGGACGAGATTAATTTAGGATATTTGGCGGTATGGATGACCAGACCGAACGACCTTTTTTTCCGTGCTGTACATCTCTGAGATTCTATTGATTCTTCAGTATATAACACGGTAACTGGACGAGGCTATTCAGCATCTGAATTCTGCCAGTCGGCTTGTTTAATACAAATACAAAAATACATCATTCAGATTTGATGGTGTTTTCAGAAACAGAAGAATGTCCTTTCGTCAAGGAAAGCTATAAAGAATGTGAAGAGGCCATTCAGTCCCTCACTTCCATTACACAGGAGCAGAAGGTGAGCACAGAGCTATTGGAGCCTGTTACTCAGGAGCAGGAGGAGGACATGTATTTTTATAAACTTGGGACATGAGGCAATCATTCAACAGCTGGAAACTGGGGCACAGGGACAGGAGACAGTCACTCAACTGTTCGAGACTGGGACAGAGGAACAGGAGCCAGTCATTGAACTGCTCAAAACTGGATGCAGGGAAACCTGGAGGCTCGTGAGGTCCGAGGATCCTGTTACGCAGGAACAGGAGGAGGTGACTCAGTCCCCAGCGGTATGGGACACTGGGAGAGAAGGGGATTTTGCTTGGAACAAACAGAAATATATAAATAAATTGCATTAGTGGTCCATTCAATCCTACCCCACCATTCACTAAGACCACGGCTGATCTGATGGTGATTCTCTCATTCCATTTTACGGGGACTGTCCTCTCTGCAGCCTCTGCTCCTTTGTTGGTCATGTTGCAGACTAAGATGCTGTAACAACAGTCACCATGACTCATCCAGAATGATGGGTCTAACCGGATGAGTCCGGATTTGATGAGTCCAATCAAAAGAATTAAAACACAAAATAAAGGCATTGCCAGATGTTTAGTTCTCTCACATTCGCAATCCAACTCACACAACAAGCCCATCCATTACATATTCAGGATGGAGCACTGTGTAGTTCTAGCTAGCGTACTGCTGAATGCAACCCAGCTTTGTCCAGAGTGAAACTCTGTGCAGCGCACACCAATGCTGGATCTATAATCTTAGGCTAAATGTCCAGCATGGGGAGCTGTGCAGTCCGTACTGGTACATTCATATATAAACTCAGGCTGTTGCATTGTTCGGAAACACTGTGTTAGATCACTGCCCAGTGTGGGGAAACTTGCAGCTAATTTTGGACCTGACAGCATGTGCAGCTTCCATCCATTTACAGCTCCATATCTCCACTGTGCCTTGACAAGGGGTGCTGCAAATGTGAAAGTCACTGCGAGGAAGAGATGTAAATGGAAACAATTTAAATTCCAATAGTTCTGATTAATACGCGTATCACTCTAGTATTTAAATAACTGAGATAATAATCAATGAGATTTTGTAAATGAAGCAAACAAGTACGAGGGGGTCTATATGTTCCTGTAAGTGTAAACGGAAAGTGAGGCTGGAAGAGACAACCCTGGATGACAAGAGATATTGAGACTCTGACCAGAAAAAAAGGAGGTGTCGCTCAGGTACAGGCAGCTGGGACCAAGGTACACAGGATGTACACAGGGGATACAGGAGTTTACTGAAGAAGGAAATCAACAGGGCTAAAGTGGGGTATGAGATAGCCTTGCTTGAGCAGATTAGGGTGAATCCAAATTCATTATAGTAAAGAAAAAGAACAACTAGAGAGAGATAGGACGCCTTACAATCCAAAATGAGCATACATGCGTAAAACCTCAAGAGATGGGTGAGGTCCTCAATTTCCCCTCTGCGGTTATCATGAAGAAAAACATGAAGACGTGTGACGTTAGAAAGGTTAGTTGCGATATCTTGGCACAGTCCATATCACAGTAGAGGTGCTGTTGGACATTTTAGAGTGCACAAAGTCAGATAAATCTCTTAGTCCTGGCCAGATATATCTAAGAGCACTGCACGAGGCGAGAGAAGATAGTTCAGCGCAAGGTCCCGGAAGACTGGGCACTCGCAAATGTTGTGCCCATATTCAGAGGGCTGCAAAGAAAAGCCGAGGAAATATAGACTAGTAAGCTTCACATTTGTTTCAGAAACCACATGAGAAGGTTCGAAGATATAAGATATGCATGCATTTAGAAAGACAGAGTTTGACTTAGAGCAGTCAGCATAGTTTTGTGCGTGGCAGATCATGCCTGACAAATTTTGATAGAGTTTTTTGAGAAAGTGACCAGGAAGGTTGACGATGGCAGGGTGGTGGACATAGTCTATATGGATTTCAGTAAGGCCTTTGATAAGGTTTCACGTGATAGGCCGCTCTAGAAGGTTAGATCGAATGGACTCCAATGTAAACTGGCAAATTGGCGACACCATTGGCTTGACGTTATGAAGCAAATGGCTATGGTGGAGGTATGCTTGTCGGACTGGAGGTCTGTGACTAGTGGAGTGCCTCAGTGGTCGGTCCTGAGCCCATTTGCTTGTTATCTATATCAATGATTTGTACCAGAGTGCACAACGCAAGGTTAGTAAGTTTGCAGATGACCCTAAATTAGGAGACATAACTTACAGTGAGGAACGTTGTCAGAAATTTCAGCAGTACCTTGATCAGCTGGGGAAGAGGGCTGAGAAATAGCAAATGGAGTTTAATATAGATAAGTGTGAAGTCTTGCATTTTGGAAAGTCAAATCCGGGTAGGAGTTTAATGACGAATGAGAGGGTCTTAAGGCGTGTGGTGGAACAAATGGACGTTAGTGATCAGGTGCACCGTTGTCTGAAATTTGAGTCACAGATACACAGGACAGTGAAGAAGGCCGTTGGCACATTGGCCTTCATCAGCACATTGAGTATAGACGTTGCGACGTTATGTTGCAGTTGTACAGGATGTTGGTAAGGCTGCAGTGGAGTATTGTGTTCAGTTTTGTTCATCTTGCTCTAGAAAGGATATTATTGAACAGCAAAGAATGTAGAACAAATTTCCAAAGATGTTTTCTGGGCTAAAAGCTCTAAGTGATAGGCAGAAGGACAGGTTAGAACTTATTTCTTTACAGCGTAGGAAACTGAGGGGGTTCTTATAGAAGTGTCGCCCTTATAAAATAACGAGAGGCGTGCATGTGACGAATAATTCAAAATCTTTTCCCAAGGTTGGTGAATCGACTACTAGAGGACATCCATTAATGTTTGAAAAGGATGAAAAATGTAAAAAGGAAACTGAGGGGCAACATTTTAACATAGAGTGTTGTATGCAGATGGACTGAGCTGTCAGTGGAAGTGTTGAGGTGGGTACAATGATAACATTGAAAAGGCATTTGGACAAATACACAGATAGGAAAGGATTAGAGGGATACAGAACAAGGGCAGGGGAATGGGGTGAGTCTGGATGGACATTTTGGTTGCCATGGACCAGCTGGGCCAACTGGGCAGTCATACTGGCAGTCTTGTGCAATATGACTGTAAATCAGTGTGTCTTGGGGTGGAGACAGGGTGGGGGAGGTACACTGAGATAAAATATCATGGACGGATATGTTCACAGGTTCAGAATGCTGAAATGAATTCATTCCGATCGTATAATGTAACACGGGTCAGTATTTCGAAGAATTGTGAGTGAACGGGATATTGCCGTGAGTTCAGCCAATGGAGAGTTTTGGATGAGCATTTATTCTGCAGCTTTGTAACAGGGAGTGCGGACAGCAGAGTCTTCGCCTCACTGAGCTGAATCTAACAAAATAAAAACTGTCTCAGTGACATTTTCATTGAGGGTGACAGAGGGGTTGTCTGCACGAAGCCGAGCTAGTTTCCTGCTGCTATCTTACCAAATTCATCTCATTAACTACCCATCCCACTCCATAGTGTCCCTCTCATACAATGCCATCCCGATTCTCCGACCCATCATGACTGGAGGTATTCACAGTCGCCCGGATGCCCGTGGATATTCCGTGATCCCTGACACTGGTGCCATATTTAAAAGGCCAATGGTCACACGGTTGAGCTTTCTCAGTTTGGTGCTGCCCTGCACATTTTCCCCGAGCATGGCAACGAAGGGGAAATTACACCACGGTTTGTCGACAGCATCACGGACGTCATAGTGGATGGGCTAGTACAAAGGGGACCATGCTCTTCCCAGAGGGGGCCACACTAACAGACCCACCGAGCATGGTCTGAGCTCACCACCCAGTTCAGTGCAGTTTCTGGGGTCTGAAGAAATGCACTGCTGACTCACAGTAACAGGTCTCGGGTTTGGTTCCAGCCTTGGGTGACTGGCTGTGTGGAGTTAGTATATTCTCAACTGTGCCGGCGTAGGTTTCCTCCCACAGTCACAAAGATGTGCAGGTTAGATGACTTGGCCATTGCTAAATCGCTCATAGTGTTCCAAGATCTGTAAGTTGGGGCATTAGTCAGGGTAAATATAGGATGGTAGGGGAATGGGTCTGGGTGGGTTACTCTTCAGAGGACCGAAGTGGACTTGCTGGGCCCAAGGACCTGTTTCCATACTGTAGGGATTATACTATTTCTCTACAAGACCCAGGTTCTTGAAAAATGACGCCATGTTAATACATCTATCCTCAAAATGTTTAGTCTGAAATAATTCGGAGAAAGATCTCGTACAGGAGACATTAATCTTTTTGGAATTGAAAGCAAGGATCCAAATACCTTCCCTAATTGAGGTAATGGCTTAAGAGGTGCGATCGTTTTTCTGGCAGGATAGAATAAATACCTGCCTGGCTTATTACCATGTTCAAACACCCTTTGTTTTGCAAAAGTCAGTTCCTTCTTGGCTGTCTGTGTGAACGTGGAATTCACTGTTGACCGAAGCGTTGTAATCCTCTGCAGTTTAGCCACTGAGGGACAATCACAGTATGCACTCAGCTTCAGCTGCCTTCAGCTTTGCCTCAAACCAGCGTTCCTGCTCCCCCTTATGCTACATCATAAGGAATAATTATTCCCTTGGCATAAGCCTTAGCAATTTCCCATAGAGTGAAACTGAATTAATGTCTAATAAAGATCTGAATTCATTGCAGTGGCCAGCGTAGTGGCGCAATGGTTAGCACTGCTGCCTCGCAGCGCCAGCGATCTGCGTTCAATTCCTGCCTCCGGGGACTTTCTGTGTGGAGTTTGTACATTTTCCCTGTGTCTGCGTGGATTTCCTCCCACAGTCCAAAAATGTGCAGGTTAGGTGAATTGGCCATGCTAAATTGCCTGTAGTGTTAGCTGAAGGGGTAAACGTCAGGGGGTGGGTCGGTGTGGACTTTTTGGGCCAAAGTGCCTGTTTCCAGACTGTAAGTAATCTAATATAACTACTCAGTTAACCAACTAGTCTTAAGCATAATTCGCTAGTGTCTCGAAACTATTATATTGCCCTTAATCTTAATCAATAAGTATCCTGCTTCATGGTCAGAAATGGTAATATTCCCAATTGTGCAGGATGCAACTGAATTTAAGATTTTTGCAGGAATGGGGAAGATATCAACCCTCTTGTGGCATTTAGGCTGGTTAAAGCAGAAATTAAAATCCCCACTTGTGATGTGGATCTGCCACCAGACATTCACCAGCTCTCGTTCTGCACATAAATCCATTAATTGCTTACATTATAACGAGTGTACTGGGGCACCTTTGGACATTCTGTCCACCGTGGGGTCCAATAGACTTTTGAAAACTTCTACAATAATGTTCCACGATGCAAGATAACTGAATTTGGAAAATGCATCTACTAGGAATTTAAGAGGGTACGCTGGGTGTGTGTGTGTGTGTGTGTGTGTGGGGGGGGGGGGGGGGGGGGGGCAATAAACAATCAAAATACTGTATTATTTACTATAGTTCAAGGCTTTGGGTAGTATGAGCCTCCTGAGTGTCAAATACAATCTGGTACGTTAAATGGAAGATTCTTTTTTATCCATTATGGCTTCTCCCCTCGTAATATTAAAAGACGAGAATTACACCCGATCAAGCCCGACCTGCTGTAATGTCAAATGTTCCGTGTCATCAAGGTGCATCTCCTACAATAGGACAACATTCACCCTCTCTTTTTAAGACTAGAAAGTACATTTTTCCTCTTTTCTGGCCAAAGGCTCCCCTTCATGCTCCAGGTAGACCATTTAAGCACATCATTACCCAGAACACACTGGAGCAACATTTGATCTCGAGAGAGGAAGAACTCGAATTACTGATCATTAATAAACAAAGTCTCATAGAGGTTAAAATCTACACAAACTAAGGCTACCAGAACTGGCAACTCTCAAAACTTTCAAAAACTAAGCATTTTAAGTAAATGGCTGGGATGGAGTGGGTTAGGGAACCACTTTGCCCGTGCTGTGATGTGGAGCCCAACAAAGTAGGCCTTCCAGATCGCCAGCATCTTGGATTTCCCCTTAACATTTTATCGATATAATCATTTCATTTTGCATTATATTCCTGGATGTGCTGGAGCAGTGTAATTCTTTACCACTGTCAGCATTTTCCCAACATTGCACATTCCTGCGATTCCCGATAATCCTTGACTCCGTTATTCTTTATGAACCGTCTGTCTGTGCCTCAAACATATTCAATATCTCTGCCTCCAATGCTCTGCAGGGAAGATAGTTCCAATTACTCTCACCACTGACAAAACAAAAATAACTACATCTGTGTGAGAAATTATTTTTGTCTCCTTACCTGAGAAAGGATATTATTAAATTGGAAGCAGTTCAGAGATGTTTCACTTCATGTATTCCATGGATGATGGTCTTATATTATGAAGGCTTTAACAGGTTACTCTTGGAATGAGAGGCGATCTTATTGAAATACACAAAACCGAGAGGAGGGTGGATCAGATAGATACCCACTGGGTGTTTGTATCGTCCAAACTTCTTGTTGCTTTTATAGAATCTCTACAGTGTGGAAGCAGGACATTGCGTCCATCAAGTCCACATTGACCCTCGGAACAGTATCCCCCCCGGACCTGCCCCCCTACTCTATCCATGTAACCCTACATTTCCCATGACTAACCTTTCTAACCTACATATCCCTGGGCATTATGTGCAATTTAGCATGGCCAATCAGCTCTAAGCTGCATATCTATGGACGATAGGAGGAATCTAGAACACTGGGAGACTGTTCAAAATCCACATAGACGGTTGCCCGAGGTTGGAACTTAACGCAGCTACTTGGTGACGGGAGGTAGCCGTGCTAACCACAGATCTACCATGCGCATCCGTTAGTTCTATTAGTTACTTGTGGCTAACTAAAGAAATCTGCCTGACTTGTTCCTCTAACTGAACCTGACTCAGTCTGAGAACTTTACCATCGGCCATATCACCAACCTGGTTACATTTAACATTTGGTGTCAGCAGTGGAGGAATGGGACGAGAAAAGGAAACAGTGACGCCCTCCAACATCTGTCAGAGCAGGAATTAAGTTAAATCCACAAAGTGGGATTTCAGTCAAGTGGGAATTCTCTTTCTCAGAAGTTTGGGGTGACTGGACCTTTATAATACATCGAAGCTGGCTTTGATTGATTTTCCATGGACAGGTGAATCAGGGATAATGGTGCATGAAAAGAAACGTGCAGCTGGGATCACAATGAGATGAGCCATGACCTTATTTACTGGTGGAGGAGTGTGAAAGGGTCGAATGGCCCAGTTGTGTCCCTCAGTCCTGTGTTCTGATGTTCCATTCAGCCCTCGGGCATGCTAAACAGGGGCACATCGAGGCCACTCCGATGGTTAGGTGTAGTTTTGGAAATATACTTGGAAAATCCAGGCTGGATCAGAAAGTGACGACCATCCCTTTCACTTTCCCCCGCCCCCCAGTCCCTCTTTCCAGGCTTCCCCTCTCTGCAACTTCTGCTCCAGATATGGGTCATGTTGCAGACCCAGATACGCTGGGAATACAGCCACATACCCCACCCAGGGTTAAAACAACAAATCCTCTGCTGTCCCTGAATGCAACATTGTACAACACGATTTCCATCAAAATAACCCGTAACTTTCCAAAAGCATAACATGTGAAATTAATAAATAGGAATAGGAGTAGACTCCTTGTATCCCTCCAAACCTCTCTGGGTTCGGGAATTCCAGACATTCCCTACCTTCCGAGAGAAGCCATGACTCAGATTGAAACCGATGTTCCATATTCGGTGTCTATATCCTCGAGTTCGACATTTTTCTCAAGAATGGAAACAGCTTCTCAACATCTACCTTCTCCAACCCCTTCTGTGTCTTGTAGGTTTCAGCAGGATCACTCCTCATTCATTTAAACGCCAATGAATTATCGCCTCACCATCTTAGACATTCTCAATAACACAACCCTTTCTTCCCAGGAAACCGCCTAATGTACCAACCAAGTTACTTGCTGCATCAGCATGCTGACTTTATGTTTCATACACAGGAAGACTCAAATGGCTTTATTGTTCCTTTTCTGGAAGTCCTCTCCGTTAAGTAACAGCCTGCCTTTAGATTCTCAGTGTCATCCTCAAACTCAGATGTATATTGCACTCAGCTCCCTCCTTCAGGCTGTCAGCATAAATTGCAAATAACTGATGCAATCAGATTGCTATTTGTGGTACTCCAGCAGATAAACCTTTACCATAAAGATCCATTAATCCTGACTCTCCGATTTCTGCGTTAACCAATCATCATCCCATGTTAATACAGTATCCGACGATCTGGAGCTTCTGTTTTGTGTAAGAACTTTTGTTTTGTAATACCTTGTCGAAAATCTCTGGAAAGCCTGGTGTCTACCAGAACCCCTTTATTAAGTCCGCTTGTTACATTTACAGGCATGCCCAGAAAAAACTTTGCATGATTTTACAGGGCAAAATATCATTTCCCTTTCACAAAACCACACTGACTCTGCGTGAAGCTTTTCCAAATGTCCATGTTTGCCAGGTTTTCCGAACTATACTAGTCCCATCTGTTTTCATTTGGTCCATGTGCCTTTCATATGTTTGCCCAAATGAGTTTTAAATGTAGCTGTCTTTGCATCTCCCACTCTTCCTTTGGAAGCTCATTCCATACCCCCACCACCCTCTGTGTAAAAACGTTGCCCTATAGTCCCTTTTAAATCTACCCTCTTTCACCTTAAACCTATTCCCTCTCTTTCTTGAAGTTAGCATCAGATAGAGTGTAGGATGTTGAGGGGTGACATCATAGAAACTTATAAATCATGAGAGGTATGGATAGGGTGAATAGCCAAGGCTATAAGAACAAGCTTCAAGAACAAGCATTTAAAGATAAGCACTGCAAAATTGAAGCAATATTAAATATGACAGGTAACTAACTCTCATCCCAAACGTCATACTGTAATTTGTTTTTCTCCATATTACAATACTAAGGCAGCATGAAACGCTTACTCGTGCCAATAAGAAGTCAAACACCTGAATTTCTTTATCTAAAAGGGGTGATGATGACGACAATGAAAACGTATCTGTGGCCAGATCTATATAATACCACATGGTCAACATTCTCCCTCCTGGCCTCCGTATGACTTTGTGTGGTTGTGTCTTTTTTTATCTTGCATTCAATAGAGAGAACCCCTTTCCCCCATTCACACCTTAAATTCGACCCATGATACAGAATCTTTTCTTTCACCACTGCTAAAAGCGCGTTTTATTTTGCCACACCCTCTTTTCCCTGCCACCCATCCTCCACTTCTGTCAAGGGACTAAAAGACCATTTTGCAATTGTATTCAGTTTTGAAGAATTGTCACACTGGACTGGAAACGCTAACTCTGTTTCTCTTTCTCTGCAGATGTTGACAGACTTGCTGAGTTTCTCCAGAAATGAATAGGCACAGAACGATTTTTGAATTAAACAAATAATTATGGATACTGGAAATAAAAATAATAAAAAAAACTTTATAGACGGTTCACTGGACATGAAAGTTTAACTCTGCATTTACTCCAGAAAATTCTGCAACACCTTTCGCAATTTCTTCAGCAATTTCTGTTTATGAACGATTTCCAACGATATATTGTCAAAGATGCCCAACTATCCTGTCCAACATGGAGCGCCGTACATTGGGAACTGAACAGTAACCCATGGTGTCAAGTTCCTTGACTCTGAAACTGCATAAGGCTGGCATCACTGACACTGCAGAGCTCTGATTCATGGTCAGGGAGAAAAACAGAAGGAAACACATTCACTTCAAATACAGAAGATGTCATTACTGATAGTAAAAGATTCACATTAGTCCCTTAAAAGGATATTGTTTATGTAACAAATTGGAGGTGTGACCCCAAGGAAAGACTTCCAGCAGAATGAGAATATGAAAATGGAAGTATTTCCGCAACAGAAACCAGAGTAGGTCACTGAATACAGGGCTGATGGGTGAATAGGTCTCGATGTGAACTGGGGGGCAGCCAGTCGAATTGAATTGTAGATATTGCAGCTAAAACTTGATTATCATCTGATGCTGTAGATTTCATTGACAATCTGTAACCTTTCCCCCAGGATAGTCCATCCATCTACCATTTCCATTAATCCGATCCATGGGTCAGTGACGAGTGTGGGTGAACATGGTCGGGTCCGAATCACGTGCACCTAAACCTAATGACAATCCATTAAAGCTACCACACTTGACTGATTACACTACGAACAGAAGGACTACCATCTGATACAGAGAGAGATGATCCGAAGACTAACAAATCAGA
Organism: Chiloscyllium plagiosum; assembly: GCF_037043375.1. NCBI lineage: Eukaryota > Metazoa > Chordata > Chondrichthyes > Orectolobiformes > Hemiscylliidae > Chiloscyllium > Chiloscyllium plagiosum. Next base: position 82,730,760 of record NW_028270169.1, read on the forward strand.
TATAAGCTCTGTCGTCCTGTCAAATCCATGCATAAAAGTCGATGAACCATTAAAAAACTTACTGGAGGAGAGGACTCCACAAATATCCCCATCCTAAATAATGGAACAGCCCTGTGCTTCCATGTAGAAGATGCAGTATCTGTACCATCCTCAGCAAGAAGTGTTGAGTCGATTACCCACCTCACCCTCAATATGATACCCTCAGAATCGCAGATGTCCGTCTTCAACCAATTCAGTTCACTGCACGTGACATGAAGCAATAGCTGGACACTGTAGATACGACAAAGGCATTTGGCCCTGACACCATTCCTGCAATAGGACTGAGGACTTTTGCTACACAACAAGCCATATACCTGAGGAAGTTGTTTCATTCCAGCTCCAACTCTGACAACACCCTGGCAATGTGGGTAATTACTCAACTATGTCCCATCCCCTAAGAAGGGAATAATTACAATCAGGCCAATTTCCACTCCCTCAGTCCCATCACGATGGTCAAAGTCGTTGGGGTTATTTTTTGATAGAGCTGTCAAACAGCACAGAAATAGTCAGTTCAGTGTGGTTTCCGATAGGCCCCCATGTGGAGTTGGTGCTGTTGTGGAATTGTCAGAGCATTGCTAATCCAGACCAGGATAATTCTCTGGTAACTGGTGCAAGTTAAAACAATTAAGAAAATATCGAGATCTATTATCTGTTGTCAGTAATAGTGAACTTGTGCTCAAAGTCGATTATAGACGTCGATTTCCTTCCCCAATGTACTTTCAGAAAGTGAATCTCCCGTGCTTTACTGGTCTGGCCTAAAAGTGACTCCAGACACACAGACATGTGATACACTCTTCAATGGTCTCTGAAACAGGCAAGCAAGGCATTCAATTGTATCAAACTGCTCCGAGGTCATAAAGGATAAATGCGGAGAGAACACCCGGAACCAGCCACTTTATCAGAAAAGGGAACGGGAAACAAAATCCTGTCGACCCTGCAGAGACCTCCTTCCTAACAGCTGAGAGCTTGTGACAACATTTACAGAACTTTCCCACAGACTGCACAGAAGCATCCAGAAAGCAATACGTCATACAACTCATTGAGCTTTCTCTATTCTAGTTAATGGCCGAATATCTCCTCAACGCAGTTTTCCCCATACAATATACATATCACTTAACATGTTTAAACATTGTGAAACATAAGATGAGAACTGCTGGAGTCCATTCAGCCCATCGTTTTGTGCCTCCATTCTATGTACTGACAATTCACCAATAACGCGTGTTGATTAAATACAATTTGGCTGCAATGCAATTCATGAACCTTTTTCTATAAAGTAAACTGGCGTTTACTGTGACGCGATTCCTTGGCGGGCACCAGCTGAACAGCAAATCCTGCCTCAGAAACCCTCTTTCTAAAAAGGTACAATCAATGTGTTCAACAAAAACAGGAATGCAATCGGCTCTGCAGGCCTTGAAACTGAGTCTGAAACTTGGAATTGTAATATATATTTAGAAAGCACTTTATTTCAAATTGTGGGGAGAATCTTGGGGAGAACTGCAATTCGGCATCGGCATCACATGGTCAGTCAGCCCTCACGTGCTTTCTGTTGAAGATTGTGGTGAAAGGTACAGTGCACCAGTGAGGGACTGTAGTGTGAAAGCGTTACATTTACAGCACTGTTCCATTACAACATGTAATGTAAAGATGTATTTAGACTGTCCTATTGTGTGTTAGACCAAAATTAATTTTTGGTTTTTACTAATATTTTTGGGAGTTTGCCACTTACCCTCTTTTTTCCATAGACCCCATTCTTAATATTGTACGATTTTTTACAACACAGTATTGCACCGGAACACAGTTACTGAGCTATTGGACAACAACCTGGAGTGATAGCTGATTTTCTGTCTTCACACCATACTCCTGCTCTCTCCCTACCCCTTTAGTTTCCAGAAATTCTTATTGATAATCAGTCCCTTGCCTTCCACAGCCTGATCTGGGAGAGAGTATCCCTGGTTCGCCAGTCTCTGAGTGCAGGCATTTATTCTCATCGCAATGCAAAGTGGCCTGTCTGTACCTAATATTGTGGCCCCTTGTTTTAGACATCCCCGCCAGGGGAATTACCATCCCTGTTTCTAATCTGTCTCGCCCTGTCAAAGTGTTATATATTTCACTGTGATTTCCACTCATTTTCCTAAAGACCATGGAATACAGATCCAGTCGCCCCAAACTCTGCTCCCACAATAAGTCTGTCATCTCAGACATCAATCTGGTCATCATTTGCTGCTCTCCCTCAATGTCAGGTTTGTCGTCTGTTAGGAAAAGAGACCAAAACTACACACAATACTGCACAATGTTCGAGATGGGGTCTCACCAAGGCCCTGTACAGCTGCAGTAAAATATAGTTACTCCTGTACTCAAATCCCCCTGAAATGAAGGTAATACAGGATTTATCTTCCTTCCTGCTTTCTGCTCCTGCAATATTGCTTTCAGTGACTGGTGTACAGGGAGATCCAGATTTCTTTCAAAGTTACAGTTCCCCACTTGCTGGGCCTATATACAATTGTCAGCGTGCCAATGCCATTCCCAATATTCCCAATGCCATTCCCAATGGCTTAAAAACTCACTGCCATACATGGAGTCGGAGGGCTACGCAGAAATAAACAAAAATGCAACTTAAAATCATATTTAGTGCAACACTTTTCAAACACTCCTTTTTCAAATGAGAGGCTGCCAGTCCATTGTTCCCATCCAAGTACACAACATCTCATCTCCCCATTACTCTCCATCTGCCACATATTTGCCAATCACTCCACTTGTCTAAATCACCTTGGAACTTTTTTACATCCTCCTCATCCACTCACAGGCTGACATCGTTTAGTGCTGTCAGCAGACTTGGGAACGTTGCATTTGCTCCCCTCACCCAAAGATATGGTGTGTGTTGGGAATAGTTGGAGCCCAAGACATGATCCTTACAATACTCCCCAAGCCTTCCATTTAAAAATAAAACATTGTTTTATTCCTACTCACTGTTTCCTACCAGCTCTCCCATTCTAAATATATGACCATATATTAGTCCGAGTCCCATAAGATTCGAATTTGCACAATAGGCTTGGGGCTTTATCAAAAATCTTTCTGAGATTCCACTCGTATGGCATTGATACCTCCTACATAATTTTACTAAAAGCCACTTTCTCAAATATGATTCCCATTTCATAAATCTCTGTGACTTTGTATATGCCCATTAATTTCAGTCCAATACTTCCTCTAAACTGTTTAGTTGCTATTTTCATTCTTTTCTATTTTTCTCACAAGACTAAAGTTCCCTAGTATTGCTATAAAGTTTTCTTTTTTGTTTTGTTTTCTTCTGTGAAGGCATAACTAAAGTATTTGCTCTATAGTTTTGCTATTTCCCGGTCCTCAGGTATATGGCATCAGACTGTAAGAAATCTGCACCTTTTTTTTCTCTTAATTTCGCCATTGACATATTTCCAGAAAATATTACAAGTTGTCTCTTATCCATTTTGTCAAGATATTCTTCAGAAACCCATCAATTCCTACCTTAAGCTACTCAATGATTGACCTTCCACAGCCATCCAATCACAGAAGCACAGACTCTCTACTGCCAGAAATACAGCACGGTCTACATTAGGTCCACTTTCCGACACATGACCACAGCCGTGAATCTTAAAGCATTTGAATTGCACAAGCGTGCCTTTTGTAAAGGTTTGAGTTTGCCATGATAACTCCACTCTCAAGAAGTGCAATCCAGACCCCAACACCCTCTGGTTGAAAAAAATTCTCAATCTTCACTAAACCGCAAATTCTTCACTTTAAAATTGTGGCCCTTTGAGTAACAGCAACAGCTGCTGTCTAACCACCCTGTCCATGTACCTCGTAATCCTATCCTTCTGAATCACAGACCTCGCAACCTTATCTCCTCCAAACTAAACAACCTGAGGTTATCCAGCCTCTCCCCATAGCTGAAATTCTTCATCCCAGGGAACATCTCTGCACCCCCTCCACTACAATCGCATCCTTCCTGTAATGTTGTTCCCAGAACTTCACACAGTATTCCATCTTGCCCTCACCAATGTTCCGCATAGTTCTTATAATCTATGCCTTGATTAATAAAGGTTATGTTTTCATTCCGCTAGCCTTTCCCAGATTGTGTATTAACCTGTGCAGTCACATTCTGGGATGTTTGGAGAAGCACCCCCTGAGTTTTCTAGTGTGCTGCCATTCATTGAGTACTCTACTGTCTGGTTCCTTCTTCCAAAGTGCATCACCTCATAATTATCAGGGTTACATTCCATCTGCCATTGATCCACCCATCTGACCATTCCATCAGAATCTACCTGCAACATAAGGCCTTCCTCCTCACTGCCAACCACCCGGCCAATCTTTATATCAAATACAAACTTATTTATTACACACCCCACCCCTCGTCCATATTCACAGCTGCATCATTTATGAATACCACAAATAATAAGGTTAAAAATCTCTCAACATCAGTTACATTACGTGGTTGTGCACTTTGATGAAGAAGCAGCGGTTTCGAAAGCTAGTGCTGCTGAATAAACCTGTTAGACTATAGTCTGGTGTTATGCTATTTTTAGATTTGTCCACCCCAGCCCAACACTAGCACCTCCGAATTACAAATAATAAGGGACCCAGCACTGACTCCCGTGGTACACTAGCCTCCAGTCACACAAACATCCTTCTACCACTCCCCTCTTTCTCCTACTACTAAAGTTGATTTAGATGAAACTTGGCAAGTCACTAATGAGTCTTACGTGTTAACTGGTTATTCTGTTCCACTTGACACATTTGTAGGTTATCTGGGGATTCTCTGTAATCTTGCCCTGCCTTGCCCTTGTGTTAGTCAGTCCCCTCCACGCGCAGAATTTCCTCTTTATTGCAGTCTTAAATGGTTTGTCCCATATCCTGCCATTATTTGCCTTGAATGTGGATTAGACAGTCTGATAAATTTCCTGTTAATTTCCAACTTGTCGTATGTTTTGTGAGTTTTATAAAGTTCACATTGACCCAAGCTGATTCTTTGAAACTCTAGAGAACATAGGCCGAGTTTTCTCATCACGCAATCTCGCCATCTGAGGGATTTATCTGGATAATGTCCATTACACTTCTTCTGTGGTCAGTATATTCTTTCTCAGATTTGGTCACCAAAACTGTTCTCAATACTCCAAGTACAGTCTCACCAACACTCTGTGAAACTGCTTCAACATGTCTTTACATCTATATTCTGACTCCCTTAAAGCAAGGCAAACCAAACCAAAGTTTCCATTTACATATATTCCTCCAAATACCCTTCACATCATTGCATTTTCGAACTCACTGTGTGAGTTCTTATAGAAAGCCTTCTGATAATCTAAAATATGCCAATTCTACTGGTTCCCCATTATCTATGCTGTAAGAATCAACTTCAAACAATTCCAAAGCTTGTCAAGTATGATTCCCCTTTCAGAAATGCATACTGAGTGTCTCAAGTTTTGTTGTTAATGTCTAAATATCCACACTATCTCTTCTTCTCTTTGTAGATGCTTGGATCCCTACCATGCATCTATAGTGCTTGGATCACGTTTACTGATGTTCATTTATTTACACCAGCTTCCAGACTCTTCAGAATGCACAGGAAAATAGAACGCAGTCATCGACAATGCAATCAATACTTCTATTTGTGATTTATTTCTGAAGATTTTGGTATGCAGTACATCTGGTTTGTCAAGCTTAGCAATGCTCAATCCAGCTGCATGTTCAATATTGCCTTGTTCCTGATATGAATTGACTTTATGTCTTTACTTCCACAGGTCCTATACGATTACTTTGTATTTCTGGGTGATTTTCTGGATCTTACTCCATTAAGACAGATGAAAAGTAACTGGTCATTTGCTGTGCCATTTCTCTGTTATCCACCATAAACTCGTTTCTCCCGATTGCAAATTTCCACATTTGACTATTTTTTTTTTGCTTTTGAAATATAGATCATAGATTGATGCAGTCTTTGTGTTCCTCTTCGTTTGCATGCATGTTCGCTTTTTGATTTCCTGATCAGTTTCATGGCCCTCCTTTTCTGGAGTGCAATTTTCTGAGAATTCTTAGGATTCCACAATGTCTGGAATTGTTCTGAAGTCACTTCCTGTGATTAATATCTTCTTTAATTTGTTATGTTAATCATCATTGAGTCACTTACTCATTCTTTGGTGTGTTCACCTGAAATAAGTAGACAAATCTTTCAGACTATGCAGTATTTCTATAAATCCCCTGGTCCTGACCAGATATATTCAGGAACACTGCAGGAGGACAGAGAAGAAATAGCGGGGGCCCTGGTTGGTAATTTTGTACCATCAGTAGCCAACGGGTGAGGTCCCGGAGGACTGGAGGGTAGAGAATGCTGTGCCCTTATTCAAGAAAAGCTACAAAGAAAAACCTGGGAATTATAGACCAGTAAACCTAACATCTCTAGCAGGTAGGTTTCTTGAGAAGACTCTGAGAGAGACGCTAAACATGCATTTGGCAAGGCAGGGTGTGATTATGAGCAGTCAGCACGTCTTTGTGCATGGGGGATCATGGCTCAAACATTTGTGAGAGTGCTTTGGTGAAATCACCAGTAACTTTGACAAGGGCATGGTGGTATACGTAGTGTATATGGATTTCAGCAAGCCCTTCAGTAAGGTTCCACATGGTAGACTGCTCTGGAAGTTTAGATCATATGGAATTGTGGGGGAGCTGGCAAATCAGATCCAAAATTTGCTTGATGGTAGGAAACATAGAGTAATAATGGAAGCATGCTTGTCGGACTGGAGGCCTGTGATGAGTGGAATGCCTCAGGAGTATGTGCTGGGACTATTACTGTTTGTTTTATGCATGTATATTGTTTATATATTTACAGATAAGTGTCAGTTCTTGCATTTTAGAAAGTCAAATCGAGGTAGGAGTTTCATGGCGAATGACAGGGCCTTAAGGAGTGTATTGAGACAAAGGGACCTTGGAATTCAGATTCAAGGTTCTCTGAATGTGGAGTCACAGGTAGACAGGGCAGTGAAAAAGGCATTTGGCACACTGGCCTTCAACTGTCAGAGTAAAGAGTATCGAAATTACGGAGTTATGTTGCAGTTATACAGGATGCTGGTGAGGCACTACTGGTAGTGTTATGTTCAGTGTTGTTCACTTTGCTATGGGAAGAATGTTATTAAACTGGAAATAGTGCAGACGAAATTTACAAGGATGATGCCCGGAGTCAATGGTCTGAGATACAGTGAAAGGTTGGGCAAGCTAGGAGTTTTTACTTTAGAGTGTATGAGACTGAGGGGGATCTGACAGAAGTGTATAGGGTCATGGGAAGCATGGATAGAGTGAATGCACTCAGTCTTTTTTTCCACAGCATTGAGCAACCCACGGACTAGAGGGCATCAATTTAAGATCCGAGGGAAAATAGTAAAAGGGAACCTGAGGGGCAATTTCTTTTACACACAGGGTGGTATACACATGGAATGAGCTGCCAGCAGGGAGGTACAGGTTGAGGGAGGTACATTCATAAAATTTAAAATGCATTTGGACAAATACATGGATAGGAAAGAATAAGAAGAATATGGGGCAAGGGCAGGGAAATGGGGTTAATGTGAATCGACATTTTGTTTGGAATGGACCAGTTTGGGCTGAAGGGCCTTTCTCCGGGCTGTCGGACTCTATCACTCGCTCAATCATTGCTTCTCCCATTGAGTGTTATATTGCACTTCCCCAATTCATTGGGACGTACTTGACCCTCTAGCCTCGGGCTTCCATGATGTTTGATCAGAATGTTCAAACATTCGATATTGTATTCAGACGCCGTGTAAAAATGCAACATATTGATGTCACTATTCCTCCAAAGCTGCTTCAGAGTAAGGTTATTAATTATTCCTCCCGACAACACAACACCAAATCTGAAATAACCTGCTCTCTAGTTTGGTTCACAACATACTGTTCAACCTACCTGATATACACTTATGGAAGTTTTTTTCTTCACAGCATTAGTAGTCACTGCAGTTTCGGTGCAACTTGAGACCATCCATTATTACTGCAGCACCCACGATTATTTGTTACTCATTCACAGGATGAGGGCGTCGCTGTTTAACCAGTATTTATTGCCCATGCCAGAGGGCAGTTAAGAGTCAGCAGCGTTGTCTTCAGTCTGCAGTCACATATAGGCCACATCAGGTAAGGACAGCAGTATCCTTCCCTCAAGGACATCGGCGAACCAGATGAGTTTTTCCAACAATCGACAATGGATTCCTGGTCATCATAAACAATTGATTCCAGATACATATTGAATTCAAATTCCACCATCTGCCATGGCAGGATTTGAATTCATGTCCCCAGAATATTATCTGGGTCTCTGGGTTAAGAGCCCAGCGATAATATCACTGGGTCATTGCCCCCCGTCCCCCCCCCCCCCCTCCCTTGCATATACTGCATACCTAATTTCCAGAGCATATGTTGTAAAGTATTCACGTGACAGATTTGGTTTTGATATATAACACACTAATGTTTGCTTCACCTTGCTATTTGTAAGATCCACCCAAACTGATTCTGTGGGAATTGATGGAAAGGGTCTGTGGCGTTATTACCGATAAAGACTTGGACAAGACGTTCAGTGAGACCCACCCCAATGCTGAGATAATCTGAAGAATTGTTCAGCAATACAGGACACAAATTAATATTCTTTCCCCCACTTTGCCAGGATAAGTTCTCCATATTCTTCTGCTCCCTCGCACTCACTGTATAAATGTTATAACATCTACACCCGAACAAGGTCACATTCTATCTCCAAATAAGGCTCAAACACGACCACACTCACTGTTGAATTCAGCATCTTCCTTCCCTCACTTTTTCTGTCACTGATGCAATAGCCTCGTACAGTAATACCACTGCATGGATACAACTCTGTGGTCAGAATCCCTCCGGACATCTCGTCCTTCCCCCTTCCACCTACCAGCATTAACAGCAAGGACACCCACTCCCACCCTCACTGTGTCCCTCCTCTTCTCCCATTCCAAGAGAAACATCCTGGAATAGGACATAAAAGGCCAAGTCGGGTGTTAGAGTGCCCGATATCCGTTCCCTCACCCTCTACCTCGACATGTGGGGAGGATCCTGGAAAGAGCCAGAGAGGACCAGGTCACGTTGTGTGGAAATTCTGAAACATCCATGTCCCACCAACCAAGAAAGCAGCAATGTTCAGTAAAGAGCAATTCTTAATTTAAACTCGCTGGCATTTCCAATCTCATCTCTCTCACTTTTCAGGCTTAGTTAAAAGCATTAATGAAAGACGAAAATAAAAAATAATGTTTATTCTCTTCAGTAAAAATGATAAAAAGAAAAAAATAAACGATATAAGTTCATTACGAAAAATCTAAAACATGACGTTCATTCAAAATTATGGGCAATCTTCGTAAATACTCAACATCATTTCTCTCACTAAATCTTCTTACCAGTGTTTGTATTCTAGCATCTGTCTTTAATTTCAACGGAATATCGTGCCCTGCTCTCAAATGCTCATATTAAATGTCCCTTCCTCCCTGAACTTTTCATAAACTGTCAATATATTTCCAAATAACTGGATGTTCGACATCAAGTTCGCATTGTCATCTCCTGTGGGCAGCTTCTGCATTATTGTTTGTTTTGTCGTCATTGTTTAAAGTTCTTTCATATAAATTCCACATTCCAACTGGAAAAAGCGGTGGACACCGAACATTTCCTCTGTGTAATCTTCTACCTCCATAGTTATCCTCGAACCAGTCCAGCAGCGGTTGCAGTTCATCTGGAACCGCATCAGACAAATGTTCAATAGCTTCATGAAAGTTTTCAATGTGAATAAATGCAAGACCGATTATCATTATAGATCTGAAGGAAAGCTCTGAGTCAATGTTATACTTACTCAAGTGTCTTTTTAACATTTTTACTGAAGGGAATAAAGATTATTTTTATTTTTATTGCTTTGATTAATTCTTTGATCAAGCCTGAAAAGGAATAAATATGAGCTGCGCTGAAATAGTTCTGTGCCTAAATGGGTCTGCGGCAAAATGGGCTGCACCAAACAGGACACACCAAACAGAATGAAGTACTCAGTAAATTACACAGCACAGGGGGACGCCATATAACCATCCCAGGCTGTTATGCAGAATCAGGGACGCCCTGGGTAGCTGTCAGGAAATGCAGAGTAGAGATCAATACTCATTTTGTGTTTGGAAAGCTGTAACGAGTGGAATCCTTCAGGGATCTGTATGAGGTCATCAACAAATGACAATCTATACGAATGAACCGGATTAAGGAGATGGAGCTCAGTTTGATCATGCACCGGGATAGTCATTCAATGAGATGTCAAATGGAGACAGAGAGTCTGCAATGGAATACAGACAGTGGACGGCAGAGTGTCTGCAATGGGATACAGACAGAGGGAGGGCAGACCGTCTGCAATGGGATACAGACAGGGGGAGGGCAGGGTGTCTGCAATGGAATACAGACAAGGGAGATCAGAGCTTCTGCAATGGGATACAGATAGGGGGAGGGAAAAGCGCCTGCAATGAGATACAGACAGCGGAGGGCAGAGCGAGGGCAGTGAGTCTACAATGGGATACAGACAGGGGAAGGGTAGTGTGTCCGCAAGGGGATACAGACGGGGGAGGGAAGAGCGTCTGTGATGGGAGACAGACTGGGGGAGGGATGCACCTATGCAATGGCATACAGATAGGGGAAGGGCAGAACATCTGCAATGGGATACAGACAGGGGAAAGGCAGAGTGTCTGCAAGGGGCTACAGCTAGGGAAAGGTAAAGCGTCTGCAATGGGATACAGACAGGGGAGGTCAGACCGTCTGCAATGGGATACAGACAGGGGAAGTGCAGAGCATCTGCAATGGGATACAGACAGGGGGAGGGCAGAGCGTCTGCAGTAGGATACAGACAGGGGAGGTAGAGAAGCTGCAATGGGATACAGACAGAGAGGGGAGAGCATCTACAATGCAATACAGATAGCTGAAGGCAGTGCGTCTGTAATGGGATACAGATGGGGAAGGGTAGATCGTCTGTAATGTGATACAGACAGGGGAGGGCAGAGCGTCTGCAAGGGGATACAGACGGGGGAGGGCAGAGCGTCTGCAATGGGATACAGACTGGGAGGGCAGGGCGTCCGCAATGGGATACAGACAGCGGAGGGCAGAGCGAGGGCAGTGCGTCTACAATGGGATACAGTCAGGGAAAGGGTAGTGTATCTGCAATGGGATACTGATGGGTGAGGGCAGAGGGTCTGCTATTGCATCCAGTCAAGGAGGCAGAGCATCAGCAATGGGATACAGACGGAGGTGGGCAGTGCTTCTGCAATGGGACACAGTGGGAGGGCAGATCGTCTGCAATGGGACACAAATTGGTGGAGGGCACAGCAACAAGCAATGGCATACAGACAGAGGATGGCTGTGAGCAAAGCTTCAGCATTAAAAATACCAGTACAATATATATGTGATGGAAATTTTCTATTTTGTGGAAAAGACGAAACAGCAGAAATGTATTTAAATGCAAGGAGAATGCAGAACTCAGTGTTACAGACTGATTTGTGTGTCTTAGTACATGAATCACATCAAATTAACCTGAAGATGCAGCAAGTGACTTGGAAGGTAAATGTTGTGATCCTAATTCGTGCAAGGGGTGTTGAGTATGATCTTAGCGATGTTTTCTGCATCAGTACAAGGCATTGCTGAGATTACATCTGTTGCATTATGTCTAGTTATAACTGCCAAAACTGGGAAAAAAATTGCTTTCGAAACGTCTCAAAGATGTTTCTCTTTACGCATTCCTGATGATGAATGCATTACATTATAAGAATTAACAGTTCGGCCTGAGAATGAGGGATGTTTTATTGACCATATAAGATCTTGAGAAGAGTGTAGTTGGTGAATACCGGATGGATATTTCTTCTTGTGTGGGAGAATAAAACTGGGGAAATAATTTAAGAATAAGTCAGGTTCAAGGGAAAGGTCATTGGACCGAAAAAGTGAACTATGAATTCTTTACGTACATACTGACAGACAAGCTGAGCTTTTCCAGCAATTACTGTATATGTTTAAGAACATTCATTTTAATACAGATATTGTGAAGACATGAAACGCTTATCTTTACATTATGCAAGCACATATTAACACATCCTCAAAACAAGTAGAACCATTTATTGTTAATAAATTGATTCTGCAATGACGCACTGACCTGGCGTCGAGAATGTGATGGAGTCATATACTTCGGACAATGTTCAAGAAGAGTTCACAGAGTACAGTGTGGGACTGATAACGTGACTGGTTTAACTTACAGATGGAAAATGTAGCCTATCTGTGGAGAAACATTCTATTGCTCCCTTTCCGGTCCCCTATCGCTCATCACAGTAATGTGTGGGAGTGATAAAAAAGCCCAGTCGTCTTTCCCATTAATGGAGGATTCCTGATGAGGATTCATTGGTATCTCCCCATTTCCTGAAGCAAAACAATTCAGCCAAATTCAACTGTTTCATGAAGAAATCCCATTGTCAGAAGGCTGTGCAAGCAGAATAACTACAGAAGTAATTGTCCGACTCGATAGTGAGGGGAACAGACAGGAGATTCTGTGGCTGCAAATGGGAATCCGGAATGGTGTTTAGCCTCCCACATGCCCAGGTTCCAAGATGTCTCAAAGCGGCTTCACTGGTGGATTGGGGGGGGGGGGGGGGGGGGGGGGGGCGGGAGGCAACCAGAAGTCATTGTGCACGTTGGTACAAAGGACAGAGTGACACAGATAGAAATAGTGATGACATCCTGCAGAGTGATTGTAATGAGCTAGGGAAAACGATAAAAGACAGTGGTAATATCCAGTTTACTTCCAGTTCTCCGTGCTAGTGAGGGTAAGAATAGGAGGATATGGCAGATGAAGGGTGGTTAAAGAATTAGTGCAGGGGGCAGAGATTTTTGGATTACTGGGATCTTTTGTGGGGCAAGGTGACGTGTTCAGGAAGGATGGTTTGTACCTGAGCTGGAAGGGCACCAATATGCTGGCAGGCAGGTTTGCAACTGCTGCAAGGGAGGGTTTCAACTAGATTGGCTGGGTTTGGGGAGGGGTGGGATCCTCAACAGCAGGGAGGCAAGTGCGAGGCTGCAAGGATATACACTAATCAGAAACAGTAAAATGAAGAGACAGGTCAGGCTACACAACGACAGGGAGCAAGGAATGCCTGTTGGATTAAATTGCAAATGTTTCAATGCAAGATGGCTGACAGGTAAGGCCGATGAACTCAGGGCATGGATCGGTCGGTGGGACTGGGATATTATAGCTAATATTGAAACATGGCTAAGGGAGGGACAGCACTGGCAGTTTAAAGTACCAGGGTACAGGTGTTTTATGCGGGACAGAGATGGTAGAAAGAGGGGACAGGGTGTTTCATTTTAGATTAAGGCGAGTATCACAGCAGTAAACAGAGATAAAATAACTGATGGATCCTCCTGTTAGGATTTGTCTGGGGAGCTAATAAATAAGAAGTGAATGATGATTATATTTGGATTGTACTATAGGCCCCCAAGTAATAAGCGAGGAATTAGTGGCACAAAAATATGTAGATTTACTGGGGAGACTTACAGGGCCAATTGGATTGCATTAGTAGGAGATTTTAATTTTCCTAACATAGACTGGGAATGACATAGAATTAAGGACTGAGATGGGGTGTATTTATTAAGTGTGTTCAGAATAGTTTCCTCAAGCAGTAAGTAGAGAGTGCAAATGGGGAAGGGACGAAACTTGACCTACTCTAAGAACTAGGGCAGGGCAGGTGACTGAGGTGACAGTGGGGGAGCATTCTGGGATCAGTGACCATAGTTCTATTAATTTTTTAATAATTATGGAGTAGGACAAAACTGCTCCACATGTTCAAGTTTAAACTTGGGGCAAGGAGAATTTTGATGGAATTAGACAGGAGCTCGTAGGGGTTGGTTGGAGGAGTTTGTTTGCAGGCGAATGGACCTCCTGCAAGTGGGAGGATTTTAAAATTGAAATGTCTACAGTTCAAGATCTATATGTCACTGTGAGGGTAAAAGGCAAGGTTGTTAGGAAGAGGGAACCTCGGATGTCAGGAGACATTGAAGCTTTGACCAGCAAAAAGGAGGCATGGCTCAGGTCCAGGCAGCTGGGATCGAGGGAATACCTGGAGGTATACAGGGGATGCAGTAGTTTACTGGAGAAGGATATCAGGAGGGCGAAAAGGTGGCACAAGATTGCTTTGGCTGAGAAGATTAGAGTGAATGCAAAGAGGCTCTTTAAGTATATTAAAGTAAAAAGAATAACTAAATGAGAATATGACCCCTCAAGGCCCAAAGTGGACATGCATGTCGAGAACCATAGGAGATTTGTGAGATTCTCAATGAATATTTCTCCTCTGCCTTTACAGTGGAGAAAATCATGAAGACTTCGGAGGTTAACAAAGGTAGTACTGTTATCTTGGAACGAGTCAATATCACCGGAGAAGACGTGTTGGATGCATTAGAATGTATGAAGGCGGATACATCTCCTGGTCCTAAACACATGCATCAAAGAAAACTGCAAGAGGCTACACAGGAAACTACAGGGAGCCTGGTTGATACTTTTGCATCAGCGTTAGCTACAGTTTAGGTTCCAGAATAGTGGAGAGTAAGAAATGTTGTGCCATTATTCAAGAAGGGAAGCAAAGAAAAATCTGGGATCGATAGACCAGGAAACCTAACAACTGTGGTATGTAGGTTACTTGAAAGACACTGAGGGATGAGATGTACACGCATTTAAGGTTTGATTAGAAGTAGTCTTTTTGACAGATTCCCTACAGTATAGAAACAGGTCATTTGGCCAAACAATACCACACCGACCCACCAAACTAACCCACCCAGTCCGATTCTCCTACTCTGTATTTACCTCTGACGAATGAACATAACACTATGGGTAACTTAGCATGGCAAATTTACCTAACCTATACATCTTTAGATTGTGGAAGGAACGTGGAGCACCCAGAGGAAACACACACAAACACAGTGAGAATGTGCAAACTCCAAAGAGTCACCCGAAGCTGGAACCAAACTCGGATCCATGGCACTATGAGGCAGCAGTACTAGCTACTGAACCACCATGCCAACCTTGCTTTTTACAACACAGTTCAATGACACAGGGACAAAGTCTATTCTGCCCTTCACCCATGATGCACGTTGCAATATAACATCCCATGAATAATTTATTCTCCACTGAAAGTGTCATCTTATTATTATTTATTAATTAGTTTGTTATTATTAATTTTAATAATTATTATTACTAGATGTTTTTAGACCGGAAAGATTGCATGCCTTTGTGAGTGGGAGATCATGCCGCTCAAATGTGTTTGAGTTCATTGATGAAGTGACAAGGAATGTTGATGAGGGCATGGCGGTAGACGTAGTCTGTATGATTTTCACGGAGGCATTTGACCAGGTTACCATTGATAGGATGGTCTGGAAGGTTAGAATCGCATGGAATCCAGAGGGAGCTGGCAAATTGGACACACAATTGGCTTCATGGTAGTAAGCAGAGGGTAATAGTGGAAACATACTCTCAGGCTAGAGGCCTGTGGCACATGAAGTGCCTCAGGAGTCGCTGCTGGGCCCATTGCTGTTTGTTATCTGTATCAATGATATTCTTGCGAACGTACAAGGCATGATTAGGAAACTTGAAGATGACACTAAAATAGGTGGTGTCGTGGACAGTGAAGAAGTATATCAGACATTGCAGCAGGACCTAGATCAAATTGGAGAAGTGGGCCGAGGAATATTTTGCCAACGTTAGACCAAAGTAGGAGTTTGATGTTGATTGGTAGGACCTTAAGGAGTGTAGCAGAGCAGAGGGACCATGGCGTTTAAGTCCACCGTTCTCTGAAAGTGGGGTCATAGTTAGACATGGTAGTGAAGAAGGCTTTTGCCATACGAGCATGCATCGGTCAGGACATGGAGGACAGCAGTTGGGAAGTTATGGTGCAGTTATATAGGAAGTTGGTGGGGCTGCACTGGTAGTGCTGTGTTCAGTTTTAGTCACATTGCCGTCGGAGGGATGTTTTTAATTTGGAATGTGTGCAGACGGAATTTACAAAAATGTTGCCAGGACGCAACAATATGAATTATAGGGAGAAATTGGACAAGCGAGGACTTTTTTCTTTAGGAGAATAGGAGACTGAGAGGAATCTTATAGAAGCTTACATGGATAGGGTGAATGAGTCCAGCCTTCTTTCCTAGAGTTGGAGAACCGAGGAGGTGAAGGCATCAGTTTAAGATGAGAGGGGAATGAATAAAAGTTAAACTGGTGGAAACCGTTTTACACAGAGAGTGGTACACAAAGGGACTGAGCTGCCAACGGAAGTGATTGAAGCATTTGTATTAACAATATTTAAACGGCATTTGGGCAAGTACATGGACAGGAAAGGACGAGAATGCTATGGGCCAAGTGCTGCTAATGAGGTTAGTGTGATTGGATATTTGGGTCAGCATGGACGAGTTTGGGCCAAAGAGCCTCTCTGCCTCTCTGCATGATATAGGACTTGATGACTCTACACATAGAACAGCATTTGTGTCAAACTTCCATTTTTCCTTAGGTCATAAGTCCGAATCACATTTGGACAATGTTTTTTCAAGTTTACTTTGCAGATATTTTGCTTTTCAGTTTGTTATCGACAATACGTTTGTGTGTCCGTGTGTGTGTGTGTGTGTGTGTGTGTGTGTGTGTGTGTGTGTGTGTGTGTGTGTGTGTGTGTGTGTGTGTGTGTGTGTGTGTGTGTGTGTGTGTGTGTGTGTGTGTATTTCTCAGTATTTTTCAAAGGAAAATATCAATGTACATATTTGCAATATCCTCTCGTCATTCCACTGACCCTAACATACTGTGAGAACTATATCAATGGCTATATCACCAACATAATTATAATTATTTTTTTGTGGTCAGTATCAGCCAAGGTTAGTGTCGAGGAGTTCGTTGGAGGGGAGTCTGAGGGATAGGATTTACATCTATTTAGAAAGACAAGGATTCATTAGGGATAGTCAATATGGATTTGTGTGATGGAAATCATGTCTAATTAATGTGATTGAGTATTATGAAGAGGTGACAAAGAAGATTGAAGAAGACACTGTGGTATACATTGTTTACACAGACTTCAGCAAGACATTTAATAAGGTTCCCCATCGTAGACAGATTACTAAAATTAGGTTATATGTAATCTAGGAAAAACTATCCAATTGGATACAAAATATGTTTTCCAGACTGAAGACCTGTGGCCAGCGGTGCGCTGAAAGAATCAGTGCTGAGCTCTCTGCTTTTCATCACGGAAATAAACAACTTTGAATTGATTATCGGAGGCATGGTCAGTAAGTTTACAGATAACATCACCGAAGTGGTGCAGTGGACAGTAAAGAAGATTATCTCAGAATATTATGGGGTCCTTGACCATCAATGAGCCAAGGACTGGCAGATGGAGTTTAATGTAGATATTTGTGAGGTTTTGCATTTTGGTTAGTTAAAGCAGGGTAGTGCACTGGGGAATGTTGCTTAACAAAGAGAACTATGGGTGAAGATTCATAGTTCCTTGTAAGTGGAGTTTAGGTCGGTAGAGTGGTGAGGAACGTAGTTGGCATGCTTGTCTTAATCGGTCAGAACATTGAGTAGAGGAGTAGGGGTAGCGTGTTGCGCTTGTACAGGTCGTAGGTGAGGCCACTTTAAGAATACTGCGTACATGTCAGTTGACTCTGCTAAAGGATGGATGTTGTTAAGCTTGAAAAGGTGCAGAAAAGATTTACAAGGACTTTCTGGAACCTGAGGGTTTGAGCTGCAGGGAGAAGGTGAACAAGTTCAGGCTTTTTACCCTGGACTGCCAGAGGCTGAATGGTGACAAGACAGAGGTTTAATAAAGTCCTGAGGGGCATGGAGAGAATGAATGGGCAAGATCCTTTTTCCCAGTGTAGGAGCATCCAGAACTAGACGGCATAGAGTGAAGGTGACAGGGCAAAGACTTAGAAGGGACCTGAGAGGAAACTTTTTCATACAGAAGCTGGTGGGTGTAGTGTCAGAGCAAGTGGTGAAAGCGGGTACAATTACACGTTTAAAATGTATCTGGGTAGGTACATAAATAGGAATGGATTAAGTGATGTGGGCCAAATGTTGGCAACTGGGACGAAGTCTGATGAATTTGCCAGATTGCCAGATAGGCCTGGACAATTTGGATAAAAGGAATGTATTTCCACGCTGTATGACTCTCTTATTCTCACAACGGGATGAGGGAAAATTCAAAAAGGGCCATTCGAATGGGAATTCTCTTCCCCAGAAGTTTGTGGTGCCTCTTTGATTACATGTATTCGCAGCTGTGTTAGTTAAAGATTTGACAAAGAAGTGTTTCATTGATAATGGGACACAGGCAAGAAAATTAGGCTCAGACCACAATTGATTAGCTACAATCTTAATGCCTGGTGGAAAAGGCTCAATTACTCTAATGACCCACTTCTGTTTCTGCATTCCATTGAACCCCTCAAACCTGCTAGCAATGGCATCCCCTCTTTGTAACTTGTGCTTCATTTGTTGATCGTGTCGTAGACTCACATTCACGTGAATACAGCCCCCAAATCTCACCCAGCGACGCCTCACAAAATCCCCTGTTCTCACTCATTGCAACATTCCATAAAATACCTTCCAGGGAAATAACACCAACTAACTTTCCAATAACAGAATGGGAGAACATCAGAAACAGGGGCAGGTCATTTGCATCCTAAGCCTGCCTTGCCCTTCACTAAGATCAATCTGACCTGCTCCATGTCTCAAATCTTCTTCAATGTCCAAGTCTTCCTGTGCACTTCCATAGTACAAAGAACAGTACTAATTTGAAGATGCCGGTGTTGGACTGGGGTGTACAAAGTTAAAAATCACACAACAACAAATAATAGTGCAACAGGTTTCATTGGAAGCAAGCTAGCTTTCGCAGCGTCGCTCCTTTATCAGGTGATAGTGGAGGGCTCAATCCTAACACAGAATTTTTTAGCACAAATTTGTAGTGTGATGTAACTGAAAGTACACATTGAAAATTTGATTGTTAAGCCTTTCATCTGTTAGAATACCTTGATGGTTTCACTTCTTTCAAACGTAAATCACAAATTCTTTTTTTTAAAGTTGCATTCTCAGGTTAACTGTTAACAATGGTGATGGATAAACAATATGGTAAAGGTGTTGCCTCCATGTGTTCTCTCTCTATGCCATGATGTTTAGATTGATTCTAATCTAAAACATGAGATAACGGAGTTTTACATGAATTCATGCAGTTTTTGAGCTCAGAGTTCTACATGAATGCATGCAGTTAGGACCTTCAGCCCTCGACATTGTGCCTTTTATCGTACTCTAAGATCGGACTAACCTGCATGCCTTCGTTCACTTTGTTCCATGTGCCTATCCAAGAGTCTCTTAAGCTTCCCTCACGTATTTGACTCTACTACCACTGCTGGCAGTCCATTCGACTCACCCTCCATTCTCTGTGTAAATAATCTACCGCTGATATCTCCCTTTAAACCTTCCTCCAATTGCGTTAAAATAATGCCACAGAGTCATAGATATTTCTGCCCCTGGGAAACTGATTCTGGTTATTCACTCTCTCTATGCCTCTCATCATCTTGTACACCTTCAGTGAGAAAAGCCCTCGCTTCCTCATGGTTCCCTAATAAGACCTGCCCTCCAGTTCAGGCAACATCCTGGTAAATCTCCTCCTGGTAAATCGCACTTAATTAGAATTAATTATGACCTTTAAACTTTTTGGAGTCATTCATTGCACAAGGGAAGATGATTATCATTGGTGGGCATCAATCATTTCAGCCGTGGGACACATCTGCAAGAGATCCTCAGCGTAGCTTCCTCAACCCAGGAATCTCCATTTTGTCATCACATAATCCCTACAGTGTGGCAGGACGCTATTCAACCCATTGAGTCCAAACTGAGCAGATTAGACTCCCTACAGTATGGATACAGGCACTGCTGCCAACCAGTCCACAACGACCCTCCGAAGAGTAACCCACCCAGACACATTTCGCTCTGACTAATGCACCTAACATATGGACAATTTCGCATGGCCAATTCACCTGGCCTGAACATCTTCGGACTGTGGGAGGAAACCGGAGCATCTGGAGGAAACTTCTGCAGACTAGTGGGGAATGTGCAAACTCCACACAGTCATTTGCCGAAGGCTGGAATCGAACTTGGGACCCTGGTGCTGTGAAGCAGCAGTGTAAGCTACTGAGCCACCGTGCCAGCAGAAGAGGGGGCATTCACTGAAGTTTACAAAACTTTCAGGAAAGGTTGTCCCTCTTCAGCTCTTGAAACAGCCTGTGACCATGTACAGCAAGACGTGGACACCATTCAAGAGCGTACTGTTAAAGTCTGGGTAACATTTGTGCACAGTACATTTCCACAGTAAAAGGAGGAGCTCATTCAGCACCTCAATCTGGTTTCACAAGAATATGTGGAAGCCATTCATCTCATCAAAACTATTGGGCAAGAAGAAGGATAGACCATTCAGTCCCTCCTGACTGTTGCACAGGAAGACAGAGTGTCTGCTGTCTCTCTTTGTACAAAGGGAGTTACTTACAAAGGAACAGGAAGAGTTTATTCAGCTTGTCAACTAACACAGGAACAGGAAAGTGTCAGAGATGCTCCAACATCACAAACAAATGGAGCAGGGGCTGCACAGACAGACTGCTCCAAATTGATCCGCATGGCTTAATTACTAATGGTACGTATGTGTTACTTAAACATGGCAGTCGGAATGAAGTCAACTTTTTTTTTAGCCATTCTCCAAGTTACCTTCCATCTCCAAGAAGGCAGACCCATGGTGTCTGTGGAGGTCAGAAGCCGTCGGAGAATAAATAACTGTTTCAGAATGAAGGTATTTTGGCTGTTGACAGGATTGTGTACAAAGTGATATTCAAAGCAATGTCACACCATAACTGTGCATTCAAGTTTTCAGAGTTCATTCAGAGCCTGTACCTCTCTATCAATCGACATGGGGGCTCTGCAGATGTACATAAACTGTCGTGAATCAAATATCCAATGAAAAGTATGAAATTTTCACCCTATTCAGCTGTTTAGGACATAATGAGTTTCAGTCTATACCCATCAAGCTTCAACTTCTTATTCTCTCACAGCGCTACAGAGTAAACACATAGGTACTGCGCTCTCTCCTCATGGTGACATCATGCCAGTATTTAGTCTGGTCAAACTCCAGTGCACTCTCTCAGTGACAAAGGGATCATTGTTCATAAAGCAGACCAAACCTTTACACAAAGCACCAAATACTCTCTCAACAAAACACCATCAGTAGGAAAGATATTCAAACTTTTGTACTTCAATCATTTTGCATGAAGAACCACATATCATTTACTTCCTGCCCCCGTATGAATTCTGTCAGTGACTTATGACCAAGGACATCCAGGTCCCTTTCAACAAAATAACTCGCCAACCTCTCTACCGTTTAATAAATATAAATGTACATGATGATATTTGTTGTTCACATCTGAATCCTTTTTATAACTTGTGAACAGCTATTGCCCAAACACTGATCCTGCTGCCACCCATCAATCCTTCATTCCAGAGAAAAACACTACTCTTCTCGTATCCCCATTACCCAATGTTAAATCCATGAGGTATATATTCCACCCCTACCTACCCATGGACTCTAACATTCCCCATTCACCTGTATTCAAACATGTCAAGCGCCTTATAAACATACAAATACTCCACCCCGATTGGTTCTCAACTGTCGATGTCACAACGGACCATCTCCATAAACAGATTTGTCAAAGATCATTTCCCTTTCCTGAATCTAGGCCGACTCTACCAAATCAAATCATTATTCTCCAAGTGTCTAGTTGTCACATTCCTTACAAAATGTTCCAATGTTTTTTTTTCTCACAGCTGACATCAAGCTATTTCGTTTTCTGTTTTCCCTCTCCATCCTGTTTTAAACAATACAATTTACAATAGTTGTTTTCCAGTCTGCAGCATCCTTTCCAGAATCTAACTAGCTTTGAAGAATAATCAGTAATTCTTTCATTAGCTCTTGTTTTCATCTTAATCACTCTGGGATGTAGCTCATCAGATGCAGCAGCTTATGAAACTTCAATTCAATTAGATTTTCAATAACATACTCCTCATTAATTCTGGTTTCATGCAGTTTCCCATTTTTACCAGTCACTCTGTTCCCCAATATTTCTGGAAATTAGTTTCTGTACCTTCCTCTGTGGAGATGGAACCAATGCATTCCTCTCAGCAGGCAGATGGCTTCAGTCAGTTCGTGAACACATCGGAGGACTGCACTTCAGGGATGGTGGATGCATTACCCACTGCTGCCTGCAAAGTTCCAGAATCAATCCAGTTCAATTCATCGCGAGTGTCAGCACAGTCCTGGGTATGGGACTACAGGTTATAATGAAGGAGGGGATACAGCTCAGTGACAACCTCAATTTTGAGACACGCTGGTTTTATACTTTATACCTGAATGGGTGCAGCTTAGACAAATGTTCCTCGAAATCTCAGAGAGTATAGTACAGTGCCCTGATCTTCCCTGTTTACACACCTTCCCTTCTTTGTAGTCGCAGCTCCATTTGTTTACTATGGACCCAGCCACACTGTAAATTCAGTATTCAGTGTGGGGTCCACAGACCCTCGGGCTCCCTGAATGAACCCAGTAACTGACATCAGAATCCTGAGAACACCATCCACAGAGCCTCCACTGACTTTCTAGATGACAGCAGCAAGTCAATTCCCCACACCCATAGTGCATCCATTCAGTGTTGAAAATGCCTCAGTCTCCTCAGTTTAGCTTCCTGGCTGAGAAAGCTCTTACATCTCCACACAGTCGCACAGTACCAGTTCCTCTCTCCAAAGAAGCAGTTGACAATGGAACATTCCGTTTCTCTATAGCTCAGCGACTATAAGTATTGCTGATGGAGTTGATCACCACACTCAGAGACGAGAGGTAGAAAGAACATATCTCACGGTAAGCAGGGGCATACCATAATAAATATGATATTCAGGAATATGTGAAAAGGGGAAATGTTAGAATAATTTCCCATTCTGTTTTCCTTCCAGTCCATCATCAGCAATCCTTTTGCTTGCTTTACCTTTCTCTCTCTCTCTCTCTCTCTCTCACACACACACACACACAAACACTCCTTCTCTCTCTCTTTCTCTCTCTCTTGCTGGACATCATCCATTCAACACAAGCCTCCCGCTAACCCTCCAACCATCCCTAATACAATAGTATTTTTCCCAGTTGCATTCACTTTTGATCGGTTCACTGAACTCAAAACGCTATTGCTGTTTTTTTTCCGACAGACTGCCATACTTGCTGAGATTCTCCAACATTCTTTCAGACGGTGGAGAATTTTATTTCAGATCGCCAGCATCCGCATTTCCTCGGTTTCTTCACCTTTAATGTTGTTGTTTAGCGGGATGCCAGCATCACTGGCAAGGGCAGCATTTGTTGACCATCCGAACTGCCCTTGACCACGCGGCCATTTGTCAAGGCAATATGGAGGCAACCACATTGTAGTGGGTCTGAGGTGACACTTAGTTCAGACAGGGCAAAAATGTTAGGTTTCTTTACCAAAGATTATCAATAAAATAAGAAATGTTGATGTTTTATGGTGACCATGAGTGAAATTAGGTTTCATGCCAATTTTTGTCATTGGAATTTAAATTAAGTCATCGACTTTGGTAGGATTTCTGACAATGCTTCTCGATTCATAACCCCTGCCTCTGAATTACACAGTCAGTGACATTATTACTCTGTTTAAGAGTCCCTGATATGAAGTTAGTGTAGAGACAATAACAAGTTTGTGGTCAAACTATTTGTAACTGGAAGAGAGGACAGAAGAGAACTGGAGCCATAAATTCTGTCGTTAACGAAAGGGTAGATGATGGCGAAGTCAGCGACAGACCTCAGGCAGAGCTGGAGATTTGGGATATTATGAAGGTGGGTGTCGGCAGGTTTGATCACAGAGAGTATATGGATACATAAAACAGTTTATGGTAAAAAGGAGACTCAAGATTCCGAACAGTCTTGTTCCTTCTCAGATGTTTATGAGTATTTAGTTTGGAAATGCATGAGAAGGAAGTTGCGTTTGTGACTGAAAGTTTATGTTTTTGTTAAATATAATCACCAAGAATAGCAATAATATGCAGCATCGTTTATAGAATTGACAGAGATAGACTTACCAGGCACACCAACAATAGCGAGGATGGGATAGTACCCAAATTGAATAATCAGCAGTACGGCTTGTATCCGCAACTCTAACCATGGCCATTCCTGAGAAAGCCAATAAACCCAGGATAAACCCCTGTCCATTGTTGTAACATTCCAGTCTAATGTTCTCAGATCCTGATCCATTGTTGGAACATTCCAGTCAAATGTTATCAGATTCTGATCCATTGTTGGAATATTCCAGTCTAATGTTCTCAAATTCTGATCCATTGTTGGAACCTTCCAGCCTAATATTCTCAGATTCTGATCCTTTGTTGGAACCTTCCAGCATAATATTCTCAGATTCTGATACATTGTTGGAACATTCTAATGTTCTCAGGTTCTGATCTCTCTCTCTCTTTCTCTGCAGCTGCTGATCCCAATCTTGTTGTGGTTGACTCTTCACTGAATACTATGGCATAACAAGTTGAAAGAAGTCTCTAATTATGGAAGATGGAAATCCTCCAGTGACCCAGTTAGGTCCAGGAAGACTGATATTAATCACAGTCACTAACAAACAGCTCCAGTTAAGCCATTTCACGGAAACTCTGATCTATCACAATAATACTTGGTGTGGGTGAGATTTTGATATCGCTAATTTTTGGTCTCGTGGCACATCTCCAGTTGTAAACATAGAGGTGAGGGAGAAAGACAATTCTTTCTCTTCACAAGCTCGATGATTCTGCTGTGTTTTGGTAGTATAGGAATTGCTGGGCTCCCGAGGCCGTCTGCGTCTGATCACCAGGCCTGCTTCATCTTTTCGTTTTATTTATTTATGTTTAACTTTGACTTGTCTGTCAAGCATTAAACGGCTTCGGTGGGTGTCGGTATTTTTGAGAGACACCTACAGAGCCATAGACGATGTAGATACAGTCCATTCCTTGTGTTCATGCAGCCGCGGCCTGTTCCTGTGGAGTAATGGTCAAACTCTTACAGAACCAGGATTCTTAGTTTTACCTTTTGCCAGTTATTGCTGGTGTCTCAGCAGGGTTGGAAGGAAGTAAATCTCTCCCGGATGCTACACATTGTCTCTGTGATTTATCTCGGAACTGTCTTTTGACGTTCTTTCCTCCTGGATTGGAGAACTGCATGTCAGCCAATCTGTTTCCTGCATTTGTTTTTTGACATTTGTGTGCTTATTGGATGATACCATATTAGAGCAGTTACTGTATAGTCGTTAGATAAACGATTATTTTGCTGAGTTTTCCAACAGAATTATGTTATTGCAAGTTCCTCTTACATTTGTTGTTGTATTTTATCAACAGTTTTCGGACAAGTTGTGTTTTGCTTCATGTCGAATATTTTGACCAAGTAAATTCTATCTCAAACAGAGCACCTCACGTATACCAGCGGAATGGGCCGAGCTGGAAGAGTGATAATCATGTCTGGAATTCTATCGGATACTCAATCCACCTCTCAGATCCAGCCCAGACACGTATAAGCCCAGATGAGATACCTGCTCAGCATGAAGCACTGCGTAGACCAGGGTAGTGTACTGCCCAGCAATCCGTCGAGGATATAACACTATTTAGAGCTCATCAGTTCACGACTTATCTGTCCAACAGTGCACTGATCTATAAACTTGTATTAGATGATCTGTTCAGCACAGGGCGCTGTGCAGAACATACAAAGGCATTGTTCTATACACACTGACTGGATATCAGTGCATTATGGGGAGATGTGCAGTGGATAACATAAAATTTATTTATTAATCTGGAGCAGTTACCTTCCCAGCATACACAGCTGTGTACACCAAGCATTGCATTGCTGAGTAACACTGTGTTAGATCACTGCCCAGCGTGGGGAAACTTGCAGCTCATGCTGGAAGTGACAGGATGTGCAACTTCCTCCATTTAGAGCTCCATGCCTTCATTGTGGCATGACACAGGGCTGCTGTGGGTGTGAAACTCACTGCCAGAGAGGGGTGGCGGGGGTATCAGTTAAAATACCAACAAATGGGAGCAGTTTGGTTAAAAGCGAGGGGGAGATTGAGAGAGAATTTCAGAGAAGGATCTGATGGTAGGTTTAAAAATTGTAAAAGGAAAACATTTCGATAGCAGCTTGCAATATAGGTCACTGTTTACAGGAACGGTGGGTGAGCAGGATATTGGTGTAAATTAAGATGATATAGAATTTTGGATAAGCATTTGATCTGCAGCTTTGTAACTGGGAGTAGGGTCAGAAGAGTCTTCGACTCATTGGTCTGAATCTGACAATAATTTGTTTCAGTGCCATTTTCATTGAGTGTGACAGAAGGATTGTCTGCACGAGGCCGAGCTAGTTTCCTGGTGTTATCTTATCGAACTCACCTCATTAACTATACACCCCACTCCATGGTGTCCCTCTCATTCAATGCAAGCCCGATTCTCCCACGCATCATGGCTGGAGGTACTCACCATCGCCCGGATGCCCCTGGATATTCAGTGATCCCTGGTACTGCTGCCATCATTAAAAGGCCAATGAGCACACGGTTGAACTTTCTCAGTTTGGAGCTGCCCTGCATAGTTTACTGTGCCAGGCAGATAAAGGGAAATTACACCACAGTTTGTCGACGGAGGTCCTGGTGAATTGTCTAGTACAGAGGGGGACAATTCTCTTCCCAAAGGGAGCCTCACCACCAGACCCACCGAGCATGGTCTGAGCACACCACCCAGCTCAGTGCAGTATCTGTGGTCCGAAGAAAAGTCCAGCATTACAGGAAAAGCACCTTCCCCGCTCTGTCAGGATAAGGGTCACCGTATCCTCTCTCCTCTCTCACACCCACTCTTCTCTGTTAGCGCCTTCACCAAAAAAAGGCTCCATCACTCTCACCACTGCAATGCAGCACCTTCTCTCTCTCTCTCTCTCTCTCTCTCTCTCTCTCTCTCTCTCTCTCTCCCTCTCTCTCTCACACACACACATACGCAATACCCCCACATGATTATAAAATGTTCTTATGAGTGCAATTTCTAGAATTCTATGGATGATATCGTTTGTACAATGTTCCAGATAATATTAGAAATAATTCAACTTCAGCAAAATGTTCATGCCCCAGTTTGTAACGCATCAGAGGAAGGAGCTGAGTTTAACTTTTTTAAATCACTCAGGATGAAAGTGCATCATGAGGCCATTAAGTCTCTCAAACATGCTCCATAATTCAGAAAAAGGGAGCACCTAAACACTTGAAGACACACTCTCTTCTTGAAGACAGACGCCACATTGGAGTTTTGCCAGTTTCACTGCAACACTCCTGTAATCCCGAGAGTTATGGAATAATTCACACAGTGCCTCCAGTCACTCTGTAACCACTTCTATTAAAGCAAGCTATGAATTACTGATGACCTGTTTACCCTTGGTCTTTTCTGTTTGAGAAAAGCCTTGTTCGTTTTGTTAGAGACAGTGCAAAACTTTCATCAGACTACAATTTTGGTCATAATATTGAAACAATTTGTGTCTTCCCCTGTGAGGAACGATGTAAAATACTATTTTAAATTCTCTGCCTGCTCCCTGAAACTAGTTCCCCAGTCACATCCTCCAGGTGTCCCAAATATTCTTTCCTGCCTTTGTTCCAAGGGTCACACACACATCATGAACTTTTTTTATTGGATATGGGAAAACTCTTGCAGTTAGTTTCTTTTCATATTTCTTGCCAGTTTTGGAATATCTTTCTTTGTATTTTGTTTTGTACAATCTGCTTCTGGTTCCAAAAGCAAACTTCCCAAATGTGGCCAACGCTAGAACTCACCAATCTGAATTCTTTAGTTTGTGATTGATTATTATCCTTCACAGCCTTTGTGCATCATGGGTGGTTCATCTTCACATCTTCATATCATCTTCTGTTTGCCCAGAGTCAATCATTACTGACCGTTATTAAGCAGTACCTGCTTAAATGTTCCCCCCGACGCACACATCTGCTGACCTTCACCTTTGTCTGTTTTCACACTCCGTGTTTGACCAGATATATGACATAAATCTGCATTTGAAATGCCTGGCTCTTTTCAATCATTGAGGGGGAACCTACGTATGTGGCTGAACACATGATCAGCTGAGGGTGACTCCATTCTCCCAGTTTCCCTGCCTCTTTCATTTCTGTAACATGATGCCGCATTCCTTTGGGAAGCTTCACACATGTCATCCTTTTCACTCAAACGAGAAATCCCTTCACTCTGATGGATTGAGCTTTCAGCTGTGTCTGTCCCATCTCCCTCACTTCTGCCCTCACTCCGTCCCTTCCTCCACAGAACAACGATAGATCTCCCTTGTCCTCACTTCCTACTGCACTAGAATATACATTCACTGAATCATCCTCTTCCGCTTCCACCACCTCCAGCAGGACAGCACCATCAAACACATCATCTCCTCCCGTCCACTGTATTTCACAGGGACCAGTCCTTCTGTGGCAGCCTCCATCATTTCGAATACCACCCCCATGGCACCTTCCCATGTAAATGCAGAAGCTGCAACATTTGCCCATTCACCTCTTCCCTCCTCACTGTCCAAGGCCCTAAACACACCTTCCAGGTAAAGCAGCATTTCACTTGTACACTTTCAATTCTGTCTCCTGACATTGCTGCTCACAATTCAGTCTCCTTTACACTAGTGAGCCAAAGAGAAACTGTTTTGAGGAACATCTCCACTCTGGCTGTAGAAATGACCCTGGCTTTCTGATTGCTCCCCATTTCAATAACTACATTGCTCTCACAATTATGAGAATTCTTTGAAGAGTTAATGATGGGTTGGACCAGAGAGAGTTACCGATCTGAACTTCCAGAAGGCCTCTGATATGGTAACTCACAGGAGGATGCAGAGTCAGGTAAGGATCCATGGCGTCAGAGGCCAGATACGAGGATGGATAAAAGGTTGGTTCTCTGGCAGGATGCAGAGTGAGGATAAAATTGTCCATCTCAGGACGGCAGCCGGTGACTACCAGTGTTCCACAAGAGCCAATGTTGGGACCACAACATTTCACTTTATAGGTTAATGATCTGAGTGGCGGGGCAGAAGGCATTCTGACTACGTTTGCTGATGATGCAAAGATAGGTGGAGGGGTATGTAGAATTGAGGAGGCAGGGAGCCTGCAGAAAGATTTCGACAGTTTAGGAGAGTGGGAAAAGCAGTAGCAGATGGAACACAATGTGGGAAAGTGTGAGGTCATGCACTTTGGTATGAAGAATACAGGCATGGACTATTTACTAAATGGGAAAAAAATCAGAAGTCTGAGTAACAAAGTGACTTGGGATTCCAAGCGCCGGATTTGCCTTAGATAATCATGCAGGTTGAATCAGTTAAGAAGGCAGATGCAATGTTGTCATTCATCTCGAGAGGGGTAGGACATAATGGTAGGGATTCTGAGGCTTTCTAAGGCTCTAGTCAAACCACATTTCCAGTATTTTGTGTCTCATACCCCAGGAAGGATGTATTAGCCTTGGTGTGTGTCAAGAGAAGGTTCACCATAAATGAACAGCTTAATACATGAGGAACATTGGAGAACTCGATTGTTTTATACTCGATGGAGATTAGAAGGATGAGGGGGGATCCAATTGAAACTTACAGAATAATGAATGACCTGGATACAGACACAATCGGAAGGACGTTTGCACTGGCAGGAGGGCGCAGGCTTAGAGCAAAGGGAAAATCCATTAGAAATAAGATAAGATGAAACGTCTTTAGCCAGAGAGTGGTGAAATTGTGGAATTCCTTACCACAGACGACTGTGGAGACCAGATCATTTAGCACCAGCGATATAGCCAGGAAAGGGACTGAGGATCTGAAAAGTGACTACAGTGAGTTAGTTTGGAAGCTGAAGAGCAGGACGAGTAGAATAGTGATCTCAGTTTTGTTATCAGTGCCACGAGCTCGTGAGATGAGGAACAGTCAGCGAATGCAGCTTTACAATTGGCTGGTGCAGGAGGGACGGCTTCAGATACCTCGGCCATCTGGATAGCTTCTGGGTAAGGTGGGACCTGTACATGAAGGACGGGTTGCACCTGAACTGGAGGGGAACAAATGGCTTGTTTGGGAGGTTTGCTTGTGTGATTCTGGCGGGTTTCAACTAGTTTGGCAGGGGGGTAGGAATCAGGCCACATGTCTGAGAGGGGGTTAGTTGCAGCCGGGACAGTGACAGTGTATATTGAATCTATCAGGAAGGTTTCTCACGTGATGAAACAAAGGGATCAGTTAAAGTGCGTCTGCTTTAATGAAAGGAATGTCCGAAATAAGAGTGACAAACTTAGACCATGGATCAGTACTTAGGGATACGATGTCATGGCCATAATGGAGACATAGGTTTCACAGGGGCAGGGATGGTTGTTTGATGTTCTAGGGTTTAGAACGTTTAAAAACCTTTAGGGGTGGCACGGTGGCGCAGTGGTTAGCACTGCTGCCTCACAGCGCCAGAAAACCGGGTTCAGTTCCCACCTCAGGGAACTGACGGTGGGGAGTTTGCCATTTTCCCCGTGGGTTTCCTCTGTGCGCTCCTGTTTCCTCCCATAATCCAAAAATGTGCAGATGAAAGGGTAAATGCAGGGGATTGTTTCTGGGTGGTTTGCTCTATGGGGGGTTGGTGTGGACTTGTTGGGCCGAAGGGCCTGTTTCCACACAGTTAGTAATCTAATCTAAAAAAAAAACAGGGTGGATGGAAAATGAGGAGACTGTGTGGAATTGCTTATTTGAGAGTGCGTCACAGCTACAGCAATGAAGATTGTTGAGGAAGATTTGTCTATTGAGTCAGTATGGGTGGAAGATAGGAACAGCAAGGGAACAGTCACCACATTTGTGGGTTTCCTATAGACCACCTAATAGGAGTAGAGATGTTGAAGATCGCATAGGCTGGCAGATTCTGGAAAAATGCAAAATCAGCAGGGTTATTGTTATGGGTGATTTCAACTTTCCCAATATCGACTGGAACCTCCTAAGGTGCAGATGGTCTGGATGAAGCCGTTTTTGTCAGGTGTGTTCAAGAGGGTTTCCTTTCTCAGTATGGAGACAGATCGACGAGGGGAGAGGCTATTTTGGATTTGGTGCTCGGCAACGAGCCAGGACAGGTGTCGGAACTCACAGTTGAAGAGCACTTTGGTCAAAATGATCACAAATGCCTCACATGTAGCATAGTCTGCGAGAGTGAAAGGAGCAGTTTCGGAAGGAAGATATTTAATTAGGGAAAAGGAAATTATGATGATATCAGGCAGGAGTTGGGAAGTATAGACTGGGAGCAATTGTTCCACAGAAAGGGCACAGCAGGTATGTGGAGACTATTTAAGGAGAAGTTGTTGCGAGTGATACACAAATTTGTTCCTCTGAGACAGGTAAGAAGGGGTAAGATTAAGGAACCTTGGATGACGAGAACAGAGGAACGTCTCTTCAAAAGGAAGCAGCCAGCTTACGTATGATGGGGGAAGCAAGGATCTAGCACAGCTTCAGAGGATTTCAGGCTTGCTAAAAAGGAGCTCAGAAATGGAATGAGGAGAGTCTGGAGGGGGCACGAAAAAGGCTTGGCAAGAAGGACTAGGGAGAATCCAAAGGCATTTTTTCTCATACGTGAGGAATAAGAGAATAATCAGGGAGTAGGTAGGGCAGATCAGGGATAACGTAGGGAACGTATGCGTGGAGTCTGAGCAGATCGGGGGAGCTCTAAATGAGTTTTTTGGTTTGATTTTCACCAAGCAAAGGGAACTTGTTGTAATGAAAACTTAGAGGTGCTGGGCCAGATCAGTCTTGACCAGATCAAGATTGATGAAGTTGATGTGCTAGCAATCTTCGAAAACATTAAGATGGATACGTCCCCAGGGCCAGATTTATCGTAGACTGTTCCGGGAAGTGAGAAAGGCGGTTGCTAAGCTGCTGGTGAGGATATTTGCCCCCTCATTCTCAACAGGAGTCGTACCATATGATTGGAAGTAGGCGAATGTTCTTCCTTATTTCAAGAAGAGAAATAGGGAAATCCCTGGCAATTAGAGACCAGTCAGTCTTACGTCTGTAGCCAGCAACGTTTGGAAAAAATTCTGAGGGATTGGATTTATGACTATTTGGCAAAGCATTGTGTGATTAAAGCAGTCAGCAAGACTTTGTGAGAGGAAGGTCATGCCTCACAAATCTTATTGTTTTCTTTGAGGAGGTGTCAAGACAGGTTGACGACGGTCGAGCAGTGGATATGTTGCATGTGGACTTCAGCAAGTTATTTTATAGGGTTCCCCATGGAAGGCTCATTCATAAAGTCAGGAAGTATTGGATACAGAGAGATTTTGTTATCTGGATTCAGAATTGGCTGGCTGGCAGAAGGTAGACAGTGGTTGTAGATGGAAAGTATTCTGCTTGGAGGACAGTGTTGAGAGGGATCCCACAGGGCAATGTTCTTGGGCCTCTGCTCTTTGTAGTTTTCATGAAGGACTTGGATGTGGAGATTATGGGGTGGCTTAGTAACTTTGCTGATGAGACAAAGGTTGGAGGTGACATCGATAGTATAGAGGGCCATTGTAGACTGCAGCGCAAAATAGACAGGATGCAGAGCTAGGCTGAGAAATGGCAGATGGAGTTCAACCTGGATAAATGAAAACTGATGCATTTTGGAAGGTCAAATTCGAATCCTGAATATACCATTAAAGACAGGATTCTTGGCAGTGTGGAGGAACAGAGGGATATGGGTGCGCAAAAGCATAGATCCCTCAATGTTGCCACCCAAGTTGACAGAGTGTCAAGAAAGCATATGGTGTTTTGGCTTTCATTAATAGGGGGATCGAGTTTAAGAGCCGTGAGGTTTTGCTGTAGCTCTACAGGTTGCTTGGAATATTGTGTCCAGTTGTGTACGCCCTAATATAGGAAAGATACAGAGTATTTGGAGTTGGTGCAAGGAAGGTTTACCAGGATGCTGCCTGGATTGGAGGGCTTGCTTTATGAAGAAAGGTTGAACGAGCTTGGACTTTTCTCTCTGGAGACAAGGAGGAGAGAGGAGAGCTGATCGAGGTGTACAAAATAATGAGAGGAATAGGTAGAGTCAATACCCAGAGACTTTTCCCCAGGGCAGGATTGACTAGTACGAGAATCCATAGTTTGAAGATATGAGGAGGAAGTTAAAAGGGAGACGTCAGAGGTAGCTCTTTACGCAGAGAGTTGTGAATGCATGGAATACATTGGCAGCTCTGATGGTAGAAGCAAAGTCATTGGGGACATTAAAGCGACTGTTGGACATGCACATGGATAGCAGTGATTTGAGGGGTGTGTAGGTTAAATTACTACATTTTACATTAGGATTAAATCTCGGGACAACATCGTGGCCCAAAGGGCCTGTCCTGTGCTGTACTGTCCTATGTTCTATGTTCTATTAGTATATTTAAAACAAACTCAGATAGGTTTTGATTGACAAGGGGATCAAAGTTTACGGAGAGGAAGCAGGAAAATGAAGTTGAAAATCTGTCAGTCGTGAGCCAATGATGGAGCAGACTTGATGGTCCAGATGGCTTCATTTCTGTTCCTATAGAGTTGTGGCCTTATAATATTTCGGTCCTGGATGGCACGGTGGCTCATTGGTTTGCACTGCTGCCTCACAACATCAGTGAACTGGGTTCAATTTCCTCTGGGTGTTCTAGTTTCCTGTCACAGTTCAAAGTTGTGCAGGTTAGGTGAACTGGTCATGCTGAATTGCCGATGTTGATGTTAGGTGCAATAGTCAAGGGTCTATGTATAGTATTAAGGTAGAGAATGGGATTGGTTCGCCTACTCTTTGGAGAGTCAGTATAACACTGTTGGGCTGAAGCGCCTGTTTCCACACTGTAAAGATTCTAAGAAAATGCAGGTTGCTGCAATGTTCCAAAGAAGCACAACCCAAGCTCGAGTAACACCTCACTTTACACTTTGTTACGTTACAGTCTGTAGGAGTTAATATTCAATTCCATAAATTCACAGTCTGAACACATTATGGCTGTTCTCCATTTTCCGTCCACTCTCTCTCCTAGGGCCCCTAAGTTCGTGTCTTGTTTATGTTGCATTCAACAGAAAAAATCAACTTCTAATATTTACACATTAATTTGCACCCATTATATCTCTGTGTCTCTTTCACCACAATTTAAAGCCCATTGCTCTTTCACACTGGGCTTCCAAACATTCTTTTCCACCTCTGCCAAGATACTAAAGCGCTCACTTTCCAATCCTTTACAGGGCTGAAGAAGAATTACATTGGACTTGAAACATTAACCTTGTTTCTCTATCTCTGCAGATGTTGCCAGACCCACTGAATTCCTTCAAAAATGAAAAGTTACAGAATACATTTTCAATATAGCTCACTGGGTGCTTTGAGGAACAGTCACAGAACCCGAAAGATTAACTCTGCTTTCACTCCACAGATGCTGTCAGACTTATCAGTGCCTTCAGCAATTTCTGTCTTTGAATACGTTTCAAACATGTGTGTCAAAGCTGCTCACACGCCCTGTCCAACATGGAGCGCCATAAACCGGGAAGTGAATGATAACGCAAGGTATACAAATTCATTTGTTTTGAAACTACATAAGGCTGTCATCACCGAAACTACAGAGCTCTTAATCATGGTCATGGAGAGAAACAGAGGGAAACACATTCGCTTTAAACAGAAGATGACATTACTGGAGGGGAAAATATTTAGGTGAAAATGTTAAATGCTTTTGAGGAATGCAACAAATTGGATCTATGGCATCATGAAGATACCCTAACAGAATGAGAATTTTAAAACATGGAAGCGTTCCCACATCAGAAAACGGGATAGGGCACTGTGTACAGGGGGAAGGGTGACCGGGTCCCCATGCGAATTGAGGACAGGCAGCAGAATTGTATTGCAGATATTGCAGCTCAAACTGGGTATTCATGTGATGCTACAAGTCATAGCAGCTGTAGTAGCAGCAGCAGCAGCGGCAGCAGCAGAATTATATTCAACAACAATATAATCTCTCAGTCTACCATGACCATGACGCCGATCTCCGCTTCAGTGATGAGTGTGGGTGAACATGCCACGGTCAGGACCGTGTGTACCTAAACCTGATGACAACCCATTCAAGCTACCGCACTAACTGCTTACATTAACAAACAGCAGAACTAACATCTGATAAAGAGGGCGCCATGACCCCAAGACTGTAACCACTTCTTTTAAAACCAGCTATGAGTTAGTGCTGGCCTGTCTACTCTTACTCGTATCTGTTAGAAAAATCCTTGTTCCTTTTTTTAGAGACGGTTCAAGAACTTCCCTCCTCTTACCATTTTGTTTACATCATCGAATTACTTACTATGCCTTCCCCTGTGAGGAAAGATGTAAAACATGGGTGTAAATTATCTGTCTGCTCCCTGTAGCCAATTCTTCAGTCACAGCCTCCAATTATCCTCAGAATACTTTCCTGACTTAATTTCACCTAAGATCACACACTCATCTTGAAATTTTTTATATGCTCGGAAAAGCTCGTGCTGCTTTTTATTTGTATTTCTTGCCAATTTACTACATCATGTCTTTTTTCCCCTTGTCCTCGCTTTCTAGATTGATACAGTCATATCGCGCACAAACAGGCCCTTTGGTCCAACTTGTCCATGCTGACCAGGTTTTCCAAACTAAACTAGTCCCATCTGATTGCATTTTGTCCATATGGCTGGAAACTGTTTCCATTCATATGTTTGTCCTAAAGAGTTTTAAATGTTGTCGCTGTACTTGCATCTCCCACTCTTCCTCTAACAGCTCATTCCATATACACACATCAGCATCTGTGTGAAAACATTGACCCTTCATCCATTTCGAATCTTCCCTCTTTCACCTTAAACCTATGCTTTCTATGGTTGAAGTCCCCCATCCCATGGGAAAGACCTTGGCTGGTCACTCTATTCATACCTCTGATGATTTTATAAACTTCTACAATGTCATCCCTCAACCTCCTACACGCTATCTGACACTAACTTCACGAACAAGCACTTAAAGATAAGCACTGCAAATTTGAAACTGTATTCAAATGTCAGGTAAATAACACACAGTCCAAGCTTCAATACTGTGATTTTTTTCTCCATGTTACAATACTAAGGCAGCAGGAAACTCTTACGAGCACTAATAAGAGGTCAAACACCTGAATTGCTTTGTCCAAATCGTGTGATGATCTCTACAGTGAAAGCGCATCTCTGGCCTGAACCATATATGAAGGAGAATTCTTGAACCATACGGTCAGCGTCGACCTTTAGCAGAGTGAGATGAAGGTTGAGTATACTTTTTGAAATTTGGATCACAGTGTGAATTCAGTGCAAAGGGGGAGAGGTGTTTTCAATAAGGTTTACGCCAAGAAGGAAACTTTCCAGAATGAGATGTGAGTGGGAGGTGTAAAACAGCATGAATGGAGAGGCCGAACTACACTGAGACCAGAGCAAAGTGGCAGCACAAAACGCAGCTTGATGCTACTGCAGAGTAGGTAGACTTGATTAAAGAGTTTCAGGTGAAGTGGGTAGGGACCATAATGAGAGAGAATGTCCTCTGTAATTTGAGAGATAGAACCTTGAATCAGGAAGAGGAGACGAGCAGGGAAGAGGATGGAGCAGCATTGGCAGTGTTTTCTGCGGGGTAAATCAGGAAGCACAGCTGAAATTCATGCCTAACATCAGCCTATGCTCCCTGAAATAAACATTATTAATCTGGCCCTCCACTAATGCTCATCAATAGCATCCTTGAGACCTTTTGTCAACCATGGGTGGTTCACATGCTTATCGAGTTCTTCTTTTGAACAGAAACATTAATTACTGTGCGGTTTGGGATATCTGCTTGAATGTCTGCTCATGTATACTCACTGGCCTTCATCTGGGCCTATTTCCACATTCCGCTTCAGACCAGCTGTGAGGCAGAAATCCTCAGTTTAGATGCCTGGTTCTTTTCAATCATTCAGGAGGAACTTCTGCATGTGGCTGAACACATGATCAGCGGAGGTTGACTCCATTCTCCAAGTTTCTCCATTTCTGTTATTTCTGTTTGATGATGCCACATTCCTGTGAGCTGCGTCTAACGTGACCTCATTTTCCTTTAAACCATAAATCCCCTAACTCTGGTGGCCAGGGCCTTCAGCTCTTACTGTCCCATCTCCCAGGGTGTTGCCCTCAATCCGTCCCCTCCATCCTAGAACAATGATAGATTCCTTCTTGTCCACACTTCTTCCTGCACTATAATCCACATTCACATAACCATCTTACGCCATTTCCACCATCTCCTGCAGGACAGCACCATCAAACTCACCTTCCTATCCCGCCCTCTGTCAGTATTTCGCACGAACCGTTCCTTCTGTGTCACCCTCCATCACCCCGAATACTTCCCCAATCCCCCATGGCACCTTCCCATGCAATTACAGAAGCTGCAACACTTGCTCATTCACCTCTTCCCTCCTCACTGTCCAAGGAACCAAACATACCTTCCAGGTGAAGCAGCATTTCACTTGTAAACTTTCAATCTTGTCTCCTTTCATTGCTGCTCACATTGCAGTGTCTCTATGTTGGCGAGACCAAACAGGGATTGCTTTGAGGAGCACTCCCATTCTGTAGAAATAACACTGACCTTCTCATTGCTTCCCATTTCAATAACCTACCTTTCGGCCCTGGGCTGCTGCAATGTTCCAAGGAAGCACAACCCAAGCTCAAGTAACAACTCACTTTACACTTGCATACGTTACATCCTGTAGGAGTTAATGCACAATTTCATAACTTCACAGTCTGACCACTGTTCTCCAGTTTCCGTACATTCTCCCTTCTGGCCTCCCTATGACTTTGTGTGGTTGTATCTTCTTTATCGTTCACTCAATAGAGAGAATCCCATTTCCCCATTCACAGCCTAATTTAAAGCTATTTCACATGATCTTCTCGTTCACCACGACTAAAAGCAAGTTTATGTTTTGCCACACCCTCTTTTACCCGTCAACGCACTCCCCACATCTGTCAAGGGATTATAAAGCTCATTTTCCAATCCTTTTCAGTTCTGAAGAAGTGTCATACTGGACTTGAAACGCAAACTCTGTTTCTCTATCTCTGCAGATGATGCTAGACCTGTTGACTTTCTCTAGAAATGAATAGGCTCAGAACAAGTTATCAATTAAACAAATAACATGGATACGAGAAATGAAAATACAAAAATTGCTGGAGAAAATGGGAGCTTTGTAGTAGGGTAAATGGCCCAGAAAAATTAACTCTGCTTTCAATGCACGAGGTGCTGCTGAGTTTCGTCGGCAATTTCTGTTTTTAAACAAATTCCACAGACGTGTGTTAAAGCTGCTCTAACGCCTTGTCTAACACGTAACTCCATGCACTGGGAAGTGACAGATAATGAAAGGTTCACAAATTCCTTGATCTGAAATTGCATAAGGCTAGCATCACTGACACTGCAGAGCTCTTAATCATGGTCAGGGAGAGAAACAGAGGGGAACACATTCATATCAAACATGGAAGATGGCACTGGGGAAGGGAAAATATTCAGATGCATATGTTAAGGGATTTGAGTAAAGTAACAAATTGGAGGCGTGACACCAGGGAGAGACCCTCAGCACAGTGAGAATAGGAAAACTGAAGTGTTACCACATCAGAAACCAGGTTAAGACACTGAGTATCGGGCTGATGGGTGAATGGGTCTTGGTGTGAACTGGGGCATAGTCAGTAGAATTGAATTGAACATACTGGAGCTCAAAGTGGGCATTCGTTTGGTGCGGTAAAATCACAGCAGCAGCAGAACTGTATTCAACTACACTCTGTAACATTTTCCCCAGGATAATCCCTCAGCCTACCATTAACATCAAGCTGATCCATGGTTCAGCGTTGAGTGTGGGTGAACATGATAGGGCCGGAACTATGTGTACCTAAACCTGATGAAAACCCATTAAAGCTACCGCACTTGACTTATTACATTCGAAACAGCAAGACTTACATCTGATACAGAGGGCGAAATGATCCCAATACTAAGAGATCAGATTGAAGTTCTGCAGTGCTGCCACATCCAGACATAAATGTCGACGGTCTATTAAACAACTCACTGGAGGAGAAGACTCCATAAATGTCGTCATCCCAAGTAATGGGACAGCCCTGTACATCAGTGTAAAAGACATGGTTGTATTATCTGCACCGTCCTCAGCCAGAAGTGTTGAGTTAATGATCCATCTCACCCTCGCCATGCTGTCGCAGAATCACTGATGCCAGTCTTTAATCAATTGATTTGCTGTATGCAACATGAAGAAACAGCTGAACGCAGTAAATAAGATAAAGGTAATGGGCCCGAACACCATTCTAGCAATAGGACTGAAGACTTGTGCTGCACAATAAGCCATGTCCCTGGGGAAGCTGCTTCTTTACAGATCCAACTCTGACATCTGCTTGGCAATGTGGAAATTTACTCAGCTATATCCAGTCCCATAACACGTGAATAAT
The DNA here is from genome assembly GCF_037043375.1 of Chiloscyllium plagiosum. Lineage (NCBI taxonomy): Eukaryota > Metazoa > Chordata > Chondrichthyes > Orectolobiformes > Hemiscylliidae > Chiloscyllium > Chiloscyllium plagiosum. Next base: position 82,770,407 of record NW_028270169.1, read on the forward strand.
TACAGACTGACCATTTACCACGCCCTGAGTCCCATCGCAATAGTCACATTGGTGGGAGTTCTTTTTGACAGATCTGTAAAGTAGCACAGAAATAAACTGCTCAGTGTGGTTTCAGATAGGTCCCCATATGGAGATGGTGCTGTTGTAGAAATATCACTGGATTACTAATCCAGGCCAGGCTAATGCTGTGGCAGCCATTGGAAGTCATAAGTTGAAAAAATATCGAGATGTAAAACCTGGAGTCATTAACAGTGACCTTGAAGCTAATGTCGATTGTAAATACCAATTTCTTCCTTCCTCAATGTACTTTCAGGAATTGAATCTCGGGTGTTTTCCTGGTCTGGTCTAAAAGTGACTCCATACACACAAATGTATGAAAAAACTCTTCAATGGTCTCGGAAACGGCCAAGCAAGACACTCTATTGTATCAAACTGCTCTGAGGTCTTAAAGAATAAAACCACACAGATCACCCGGCACCAGCCTCAGTATTGGAACGGGAAACACTGTCCTATTGATCCTGCAGAGACCTCCTACCTAACATCTGAGAGCTGGTGGGAACATTTACAGAGCTTTCCCACAGACTGCACAGAAACATCGGGAAAGCAGTAGGTCATTCAACACACTGAGCATCCTCCATTTATGTTCATGGTGAAAATCTCCTCAATTCGGTTTTCCCCACACAGTGTTCATATCCTTTAGTATGTTTAAACATCAGAACATATAAAATAGGAACTACTGTATTCGTTCGGTCCATCAATTTTGATCCTCTATTTAATATATAGGCAGTTATCCAATAAAGGTGTGTTTATTAAACACAATTTCGCTGCAACACAATTCGTGAATTGCGCCCCTTTCTTTATAAAGCTAGCTCCCGTTCACTGTTATGGGAGACAGTCCCTGGCACCAGCTGAACAGCAAATCCCAGCCTCAGGTTCCCTCTGTCTGCCAAATGGACCCTCAGTGTGTTCAGATAAAGCAGGAATGTAATCCGCTTTGCAAGCCTTGAAACTGTGCCTGAATGTGGGATTTGTGGTCTACATTTAGAAGGAAATTAATTTCAAACCGGGAGGGGAATATCTTGGAGAGAACTGGAATGCCGCATCGGCATCACGTGGTCAGTCAGCTCGCGCGATTTCTGGTGAAGATCTTGGTGAAAGGTACAATGCTGTAGTCAGTGACTGTAGTGTTAAAGTGTGACATTTACTGCACTAACTCCTTACAATACACAGTTTAAATATTTATGTAGCCTGTACTATTGTTTGTGGTGGGCCAACTATTATTTTTGTTTTGATTTTTACTGGTAATTTTGGGGGTTCGCACCGAAGCCTCTTTTTCCCATTGTCCCCATTATTTATATTGTACCGTTTTCTATAATACGGTATTCCCCAGGAACACAGCTGCCACATTATTGGATCACTGCCTGTAATTATTGCTGATTCTATGCCTCCACAACAAACTCCTGCACTGTCCCCATCCCTTCTGTGTCTTGAAATCCTTATTTATCTTCAGTACCTTAGCTTTCACAGCCTGATCAGGGAAATAATTCCCCAAATTCACCAGTCTCTGAGTGCAGACATTTAGTCTCATCTAAACGCACTTTGGCCTGTCTGTACCCAACACTGTGAGCCTGTGTTTTGGAAATCCCGCCCAGGGGAATTATCATCCTTGCTTCCAATCTGTCTCGCCATGTCAGAGTTTAATATAGTTCACCCATTTTCCTAAACCTCATGGAATGCAGGCACAGTCGCCCCAAACTCTGTTCCCACAACAGGCCTGTCATCCCAGAGATCAGTCTGGTCATCCTTCGCTGCTCTCCCTCAATGTCAGGTTTGTCCTTTATTAGGTACGGAGACCAAACCTGCACACAATACTGGACAATGTTCAAGATGGGGTCTCACCAAGGGCCTGTACAGCTGCAGTAAGACACCCTTACACCTGTACTCAAAACATCCTGAAATGAAGGTCAGCACACCATTCATTTTCAAGAAAATTGTGTATGCCCGTGACAGCTGAGTCTGCTCTAACCTCAGTAGTAACCTTACAGCAGGCTGGTAAAGTGTGGCTGCTGCTGTACAGGGTCTTAGTGAGATCACTTCTGGAGTAATGTGCACAGATTTAATCTCCTCAAGAAGTAAGGATACTAGTATTAACTCAGATATTATTCCTCAAGTGACATCTGCAATGAAGGTGTTAATCATAGAATCCCTATAGTGTGGAAGCAGACCATTTGACCCATCGACTCCACGCTGATCCTCTGAAGGCCATACCATACAAACCCCACTCCCTAACCCCTTCCCAATCCAATCTCTGCAACCTAATATTTTCAATGACTCATGGCACATCTTGGGACTTTGGGAGGAAACTGAAGTACCCGACAGGCACCCCTTGCAGGCACAGGAAGAATATGCATAATCCACACAAACAGTGACCCGAGACTGAAATTGAACCAGATCTCTGGTGCTGGGAGGCAGCAGTACTAACGTCTGAGCTACCAACGCAACCTGCCTGCTTAATTCAACACTCGAAATGTGGCATAACAGTAGGGAGATTGCATAAGTCTCCAAGCTTTTCATTGTGCAACAGGATAAGGACAATGATATCTTGAGCGGTTTGGTCAGGAACAGGCGCAAGACATGCAAGACATCGAAGCTAGAGTGTAAGAATATCAGGAGGACATTCAGTCCATCATGTGTATAAAGCAGGAACAGAATGAGTCCAATCAGACACCCATGCCCCAGACACAGCAATTGCAGTAGATCTTTCACAGCCTCGTGCCTATTTCACAGGAATTGAAACGGACTGTCGAGGTTATCGAAAGGGAAGAACTTAGAATAACCAACTTCACTCGGGAATGGAAAGGTATGAACAAACAATTGGGACTGAAGACAAATTGTTCCAATCTGTTCTTAAGGAATTAACCACAGGAGACTTTGAAAGTCAACCCACAGTCCATCAAAGTCGACATGATTGTATTAAGGATAAATCACATTTGAATGATTTTCCTAACTTTTTCGTATTAATAAGTGTGACAAACAAGTTGGATAAGGGGGATCTGAAAAATGTATTATATCTGGACTTCAAGAAAGCAATGCATAACATGCTTGACGAAAGATTAATATGCAAGACAAGAGCACATGGGGTTGGGACAATTTATTTGCTTGGAGAGAAAATTGGCTAACCAATAAAAGCCATGATATGGAGGTGCTAGCTTTGGACTGGATTGAGTAAGGTCAATAATCGCATGGCACCAGATTATCGTCTGACGAGTTTATTTGAAAACACAAGCTTTCATTGTCTTGCTCCTTCGTCAGGTGTTAGAGAGAGAAGACCTTAGGCACAAAATTTATTAGGAAAAGATGAAAGGCTTATACAACACATGCACATGAATTGAGCACATCTAAGATGGCTGCTAAATCTTAATTCGGTTAGAATGGAGATGTAGTTTTTTATTGATGAATATGCAAATCCCAGAGTTCCTTTACACTCCTGCCTGGAGATGCCTTCACGTATTATCAATGTAATTGAGGTGACCCTTCCAGTAGGACAACGTATTTTAGGCATGCAGTCTTGTTTGGGGTCTGTATGTGTCTTCACCTGGAATCAGACTGGGTTTATTTCCAAAGTAGGAGTTCCTAAAATATCACATTGACTGATGGTCTGCAAATTGTATATTTTTTGAGAAAATATAATGCATCTGGAAATAAAAGCCAGCAAATAAAAATTCATCTTACAGATCAGATGCGTATGTGTGTGTGTCGATGTGTCTGAGTGTTTGCGCGCACGTGCGTGTGTGTGTGTTTGGAAATAAGATGGAGTGTCTGTGGGATGGAGAGAGAGTGTGTGTGTGTTTATGAGAGAGTAAGGGTGAGCATGTGAGTCTTTGGCAGGGAGAGAAAGTGTGTGCGTGCGTGTGAGAGAGAGGAGAGTGTGTGTGTGCATGTGAGAGAGGGGGAGTGTGTTTGTGTGCGTGGAGGAGAGGGTGAATTTGCATGGATGTATTTAAAGGGGAGAAGGAAAGAATGTGTGCATCCTCGTTAAAACACAGGCAGATTTAGCAGATCCCTTTCCCCACACACTCTGTGGTTTCAGAACTTCCCGTCTCTGCAGGCTCTGCTCCATTTATTGTTCATGTTGCAGACGCAGATGCTGTAACTACACTCAAGATTCAAACAGCAGAAGGGATGAACCAGTGAAGTATATTATGCAGTTGTCAATAGTTAAAATTAGTAATGGCCAGGATATGGTGTCAGTAATCAGCTTGTGGCCAAAGGGATCACCGTAGTTGTGACTCGTCTGTTTCAGCCTCAGTTATTGGCCAGGGATGAGATGGAGTCAGAGGAAGGAAATGGAGTTTGCATCCAGAACAGAAGACAGTGACCTCCAAGCTTTAAATATTTAAATAGCAAGGGCAGTGATGCAATGAATCCTGGTTCATACCTGAAAGTGAGTAGGTCAACCAACAAGGCTCAGTGCCAGAACTAACGAAGGAGAGAAAGAATGAACAAGTTCACTGTTGTTTGTTGTGGTTTGGAGCGTGAATACTTACAGAGTAGAGTAAATAAAAAGAACAGTAATACAGTCGCACATGGTTCATGCAAAAATAAATCGGCAGTGAAACTTACCAGGGACACCAACAATAGCCAGGATAGGATAATAAAAACGTTGAATATTGTAAAGTCCATATCTGATCCGCAATGTTAACGGCCAATAATAAAACGTGGAAAGAATCCAAACATAATAGGATAACCTCCTGTCCATTGTTGGAACTTTCCAGTCTATTGTTCTCAGATTCTGATCCATTGTTATAACATTCCAGTCTAATGTTCTCAGATTCTGATTCATTGTTGGAACTTTCCAGTCGAATATTCCCAGTTTCTGATCTCTCCCTCTCTCTGGAGCAGCCGATCCCTGTTAGTGCTATCGGTGGTGCTCCCGCCCATACCATGGGATAACATATTGAATGGAGCCCTTTTATCATGAAAAGATGGAAACCCTCCACTGGGATAATTAGAATCCACGGAGACTGTCATTAGTCATAGTCACCAAACAAACAGTTTCAGTTAACCAGTTTCTTATATCATTTTACATATCACAATGAAAGGGAACATTTACTTGGTTTGGATGGAATGGATGAGGGTTGCTGAGGGATAGACCATAAATATTTCAATCTTCATAATCTGTCTTCCCTGCATGTGGGAGTATTGTGGGAACACTGCACTGTTGTATACGTTTCACCCTGTTTATAAAAGGAGACAGGAATAAAATAACAACAGCATAAAATGTTTGGTGGAGAAGTATCTAGATATCTTTGTGTAATGCTGCTCCAAGTTTGAAATTCCCTGTTATCAAGTCCTTTCGAAACCTTGTGACATCATTCAGAGCATTGAAACTGCTGCTCAGGAACAGGGAGAAACAGGAGGTAGTCACTCAACTGCTCAAGACTGGGAAACAGGGACAGGAGGTAGACACTCAACTGCTCGAGACTGGGACACAAGAACAGGAGGCAGTCTTTCAACTGTTCGAGACTGGGACACAGGGACAGGAGGTAGACACTCAACTGCTCGACATTGGGACAAGGAACAGGAGGCAGCCACTCAATTGTTCGAGACTGGGATACAGGGAAATCTGGAGGCTAGTGAGGCCCCAGATTTCTGTTCCCCAGGAACAGAAGGAGGCGACCCACTCCCCACCAGTCCGGGACACTGGGAGAGAAGAGGAATTGGCTTGGTACTAACAGGAATATCTGAATAAGTTGCATGAGAGAGCCATTCACTCCTGCTGCAACATTCTTCAAAACCATGACTGATCTGATTGTAATACTCTCATCCCATTTTATAGAGATTCCCCTCTCTGCAGCCTCTGCTCTATTTGTTGGTCATGGTGCAGATCCAGATGTTGTAACTACAGTCACCATGTTTCACCCAGAGTTGGATCACCAAAGCCTCTGGTCTTCCTGAATTTCCACAACAGCTTAAAACACAGCCTCCCGGAAACCGTCCCCATCGTTTCCACGAACGTACAAAAAACTAGAGTTAATTCAAATGTCAGTCAAATGCAAGTGAGAAGCCTGGTCTGAATCACTAACATTTTACTGAGCACATGAGTAGCAGAGAGTGATTAACACAGGCGTTCAATGGATAGGCATAGAGCAAGTTACAAAGTTGTCCCTCAAAACTGCTAATACCCCACTCTCCAACATGGAGCACAGGGCAGGACACGAGGAAGTCAAAGAAAACGCAAGCAATGCGTTTTGAACATTGTTGCTGATCTTCGTAGTTTTGGAAGCTGATGCTCTTGGATGAGCAACATTCAAGGGCAGGAAAAGATATAGGACAGTTATTCACTTTAAAACTAGACAATTAAAACAGGATGGTGGGGAAGCAGTTTAAACACCAACAAATGGGAGGGATTTGGGAAATAGACAGAGGGAGAGAGACTCTGAGTCAGTGTTATGGAAGGATGTGTTTGCAGGCTTCAGAATGCTGAAATGTAGCACATTTCTATCATATCTAGCAACATAGGTTAGTATGTCCGGGAATGATGAATTAATACGATATTGGTTCAAGGTCAGATAGAGTCAGATTCTTGGAGATGCACAGCACGGAATAAGACGCTTCAGACTAACTCATTCATGCTGATGGGATGTCCCAAATGAAACTAATCACATTTGGCCAATATTGATGTAAACCCTTCCTCTTCATGTACCCATCTAAATTCCATTTAGACGTTGAAATTGTAAAACCCTCCACCACCTTCACTGGCAGCTCATTCCACACATGCACCACTCTCTGTGTGAAAACGTTGCTCCTTCGGTCATTTCTAAATCTTTACCCTCTCATCAGAAATCCATGCCCTCTAGTTTTGGGGAAAAAGACCTTGGCTATACACACTATACATGCTCCTCACGTTACAGGAATAAAAGAACCCAGCCGACTTGCGCGCTCTCTATTGCTCCAATCCAGGCAACATCCTTGTAAATCTTTCCTGACTCCCTTCAAGTTTCACAATATATTTCTAAAAGGAGGGAGACCAGAATTGAATGCAGTACTCTAAAAGTGGCCAAAGTAATGTGCTGTACAGCAGCAACATGACCACCCAATTCTTATAGTCAAAGCACAGGCCAATCAAGGAAAGCATATCAAAGGCCTTATTCACTATCCCATCTACTTGCGACTCTACTTTCAAGAAACTATGAACCTGCATTCCAAGGTCTCTTTGTTCACTAACACTCCCCAGGACCTTAACATTAAGTGTATATGTCCTGCCCTGATTTGCATTTCCAATATGCAACACCTCCCATTTATCTAGTTTAAAAGCCATCTGCCTATTCTCAGCCCATCTGTCCATCTGATCAAGATCCCATTATACTTTGAGGTAAACCATCTTTGCTATCCACTACACCATCAATTTTGGTGTCATCTGCAAACTTAGCAACTATTGCTGCAATGTTCACATCCAAATGATTTATGTGAATAGTGAAAAGCAGTGGAGCCAGCACCAATCCTTGTAGCACACCAATGGTCACAACCCTCCCGTTCGAAAAACAATCATCACCACCGTCTGTCTCCTGCCTTCGGGCTAATTCCATAAACACATGGCTAGTTCTCCTTGTATTTCATGTCAACTAAAATTGTTAACCAATCTACCATGCAGAAAGTTGTCAAATGCCTTACTGAAGTCCAAATCAACAATGTACACTCTGCCTCAATGAATCCTCTTAGTCACTTCTTCAAACACTCAGTCTGTTTAGTGAGACACAACTTTCCATGCTTCGAGCCATGTTGTCTATCACTTATCAGTCCTGGCTTTTCAAAATCCATGCAAATCTTGTGCCTCATAATCCTTACCAATAACTTGCCCTCCGCTGATATTAGGCTCACTAGATTTTCCTTATCATCCTTCTTAAATATTGTCAGTAATCGCAACAAGTTCACAAGCCTCATATCTTCCAGTACCTCATCTGTGACAATTTACGATGCAAATATCTCAACAAGGGGCCCAGCAATCACTTCACTCGCTTCCCGCAGTGTTCCAGGCATCATCTGATCAGGTCCTGGAGATTTTCCCACTTTTATGGGCTTTACGAACTCCAACATCTCCTTCTCTTTAATACGGGCACTTTTCAACGTGTAACGGTTTATTTCCAAAGCTCTTTAGATTCCATATCCTTCTGCACAGTCAATACTGACGCACGATGCTTGTTTAATAACGCCTCTATCTCCTGCGGTTTTGCACATCGGCAACCTTGCTGATCTTTAACTAGCCCAAAACACCCCTGAGTTACTCTTTTGTCCTGAATGTATGTGTGGAGTCCCTTTGGATTCTTCTTAACCCTATTTGCCAGAACAATCTCATGTCCCCTTTATGGCCTCCGGATTTCCCTCTTATGGCTTTAGACCCTTCTCGACAGTCACTTTAAATCTGGAATTATGAGCCAAATGACGATGATGAATCCATTTTCAATTTTTATAAAAACTCATCATTTTCGCTGATGGCCTTGAAGGAAGCAAACTGCCATCCTTACCTAGCATGGGTACATGTGACTACAGACCGACAACAATGTAAGGGCCTCCTGGGCAATTAGTGTTGGTCATGAATGCAGGCTCAACCAGTGATATATCCGTGACCAGACATTCAATTTCTCCAGTCTTCCATCATTCGTTACACCTACCAGCCTTACCCTTCACCCTAACAAGGACAGATTGTCTCTGGGATTATGACATCTCATTTTTGAAGGCTTCCCTCTTCTCAACTGGCCCCATAAATGCGAATATCTGTTCCAATCCAGTTGGGAGGTTCTTGCTAATATCATCAAAATTGGCCTTCCTACAAATTAAAACATTATCTTTTAGACCCAGTTCATCCTTTTCCATCTTTATTTTAAAACTATTAGAATTATGATTATTAGATTTTTTTTTTACATTAGATTACATTACAGTGTGGAAACAGGCCCTTCGACCCAACAAGTCCACACCGACCCGCCGAAGCGAAACCCACCCATACTCCTACATTTACCCCTTACCTAACACTACGGGCAATTTAGTACGGCCAATTCACCTGACCCTGCACATCTTTGGACTGTGGGAGGAAACCGGAGCACCCGGAGGAAACCCACGCAGACACGGGGGGAACGTGAAAACTCCACACAGTCAGTCGCCTGAGGCGGGAATTGAACCCGGGTCTCTGGCGCTGTGACTATATGTGTCCCAAAATGCTTCCCCACAGATACCTCAGTCTCCTACCCTGCCATATTTCCCAAGGGGAATGTGACGTTGAGCTCCTTCTCTGTGATGGAGTGCATTGGTCAAGCAGCTGCAGCGTTGTAACTGGGATTGGGGTCAACAGTGTCTTTGACTCATTGGGCTGAATCGAATAATAATTTATCTCAGTGCCATTTTCAATTAGTGTGACAGAGGGATTGTCTGCACAAGTTTGAGCTAGATTCCTGGTGCTACATTATCGAACTCACCTCAATAACTGCCTACACCACCCCATTGGGTGCCCCTCTCATTCAATGCCAGCCCTACTCTCCCACCCATCATGGCTGGACGTACTCACCATCGCACTTATGCCCCTGGATATTATGTGATCCCTGGCACTGGTGCCATCTGTAAAAGGCCAGTGGGCACATAGTTGAGCTTTATTTGATTTCGGAGCTGGTTGGTGCAGGTTACACCGAGCATGGCAGATAAGATTCAATTACACCACGGTTTGTCGACAGGAGCACAGAGATCCTGGTGGATGGTCCAGTACAGAGGGGGACGAGTCTCTTCCCAGAAAGGTTCACACCGTGCATGGGCTACGCTCCCCAACCAGCCCAGTGCAGTATCTGTGGTCTGATGAAATGTCCAGCAAAACAGAACAAGCATCAATAACCTTCCTGGCTCTGTCAGGCTAAGGGTCACTGTATTCTCTCTGTTCCCTCACACTCACTGTATATCTGTTGCAGCAGCGACCCAGAATAGCGTTCATGCTCCACCACTCTCACTGCTGCTTGCAGCACCTTCCCTCTCTCTCTCTCTCCCCATTATCCGCCCCCCATACCCTCTCACACACACTAATAACATTGCATGGATACGACACTGTGGACTTACTCCCTCCAGACACCTCACCATATCTTCCCCCACCTACACTAGCACTATGTTTGCGCTCCTCATTACTTTTAGAAATGAAATATCAATGTACATTTTTGTAATTTCTACACTGTTTGTCGTTCATCTTTCCATCATAGCTAGAGGAACTTTGTTTTAGTAATGAATTTGTTATTTTAACAGATGAAGGAAATCTACATGACTTCTTCCTAGGACGACTCTGACCCAATGTGAGACCTATATTATAAGCCATATCATCAAACTGGTAACATCGATAATTTGCTGTGACCAATGGAGGAGTGGCAGTAGAAAATAAAACAGTTACTCAACAACCCAGGGAACTCTGGACCGGTGAGCCTGATATCAGTGGTGGGTGAGTGGTTGGAGGGGATTCTGAGGGATAGCCAATTGCATGCATGTTCAAACGCAAGGATTGATTGGGAATAGTCACCATGGCTTTTTGCATGAGAAATCGTGTCACACTAATTTGACTGAGTATGTTAAAGAGGTGACAAAGCAGATTGATGAAGGTAGTGTTGTAGATGTTTTCCATATAGACTGCAGCAAGTTCTTCGACAAGATTCTGCATATTGGGCAAGTTAGTAAGGATAGGTCACATGGGACCCAGCGCAGCCAAGCCAATTGAATAAAAAAAATAGATTGAAGGAAGGCGATAGAGGTTGGTAGAGGATTGCTTTTCAGACTGGAGGCCTGTGAACAGTAGTGTGCCACAAGGGTCAGTGCTGAGCCCACTGCTCTTCGTCAATTAAAAAAAATGATGTGGATGTCACCATAGGTGGTAAGGGTAGCAAGTTTGAAAATTACACCAAAATCTTTCGTGTTATGGGTAATGAAGAAAATTATCTCAGAGTGCAATGAGACCTCGATCAGATGGGCCAATGGGCTGACGAGTGGCAGATGGTGTTTAAATCAGATAAATGTGAAGTGCTGCATTTTGGGGAGAAAATCGGTGTACTTAATGGAAATTTATTGGAGGATGTTGCTGAGCAACGAGAGAGAGAGAGAGATGTAGGTGCAACGCTCCTTCAAAGTGAATAGAATAGTGAGCAATGTGTTTGGCATATTTGCCTTCATTGGTCAGAGCATTGAATTTCAGAGTTGGGATGAGATTAGGAGTTGGGATGTCATGTTACAGCTGTACAGGATGTCAGTGAGGCCACATTTTGGAATACTGTGTGCAGTTCTGGTCTCCCTGCTGTACGAAGGTTGCTGTGAAACTTGAAAGGGTTCAGCAAGGATTTATAAGGATGTTGCCAGGTTTGGAGAGTTTGAGCAAAAAGCAGAGGCTGAATGGGCTAAAGCGGTTTTCCCTGCCGAATTACGGGCTTAGGGTTGAACTTATAGAGGTTTTTCAAATCTTAAGGGGCATGGACTTTGTAAATAGATAAGGTGAATTTCCCAAAATAGGAGATTCCAAAAATAGAGGGGATAGATTTAAGGTGCGAGGGGAAATATTTTAAATGGAACTTAGAGGCAATGATTTCATACAGAGGGAGGTCTGCATATGGAATTATCTGCCAGAGGAAGTGGTGGAGTCTGGCATCTTGATGGGTATCTGAATAAGGAGCCAAATCCTGGCAAATCAGACGTGATCAGATTGGGATGTCTGGTCAGCACGGACAAAGTTGCGTGCTATATGACTCTATGAGGGATGAGGACACATTCTAAACAGGCATTTTAGGTGGGAATTCTCTTCCCCACAAGTTTGAGATGCCTCATTGTTTACATTGATTCAAAGCTGAGTTAGTTGAATATTTGACAGAGAAGTGAGTCATGGATAAGGGGATACAGTCAGGGAAGTGTGGCTGTGACCATAACCTGATCAACCACAATCTTAGTGCCTGGTGGAGAAGGCTCAAAGTGTCTAATGGCCCACTCCTGCTACTCAGTTCCATGTTTCTGTGTTCTATTCAGTCCCTCAAACCTGCTGGACAGGAGCAGTTAGGGGCTACTTACTGCGATACCCTGGTGCATAGAAACACAGGAGACCATTCAGCCCTTCAAAACTGTCCCGCACAATTTGGTCTGGTTTGGAAAATGTAATTGAAAAGCCCAGGCTGGGTATGAAAGATGTCGCTCATCTCTCTTTACAGAGCTTCCCCGCTCTGTAACTTGCGCTTCATTTGTTGGTCATGTTGTAGACCCAGTTTCACTGTGAATACCGTCCCTATTCCTCAACCAGAGATGGTCAAAACAATCTAGCAACATTCAATAACAGACCTTCCAGGAAAATAACACCCTCTACTTTCCAATAATAGAATGTGAGAACTCCAGAAACAGGGATATGTCATTCATACACACCGCCCCCCCCCCCCACCACCCCCCGCAAGCATGGCTTCACCCACAATAAGATCATAAGGTCTAATACCCTCTTTCATGTCCAATTCTTCACAGCCCTCACCTCTGACTGGTCAAAAAGCACTCCCTGCCCCACACTGTGTCCTATTGATATGAGCAAAAGACGTGAACACAAGGCTTCAGGGAAGTGTGACCAGCCCTGACATCAAGGCGGCAATTAACTCAGGATGGTCTCAAAGAACCTGAGCAGGATTGCACTTAATGGGAATGAGTTGTAAACTTCCCTGGTTCGAGTGATTTAAAGCATAACGCACAATGATTGTGGTTTGTGTACAAAAATCCATGCAGTCCTGGACATGTCTGCAAAAGATCCTCAAGGTAGCTTCCGCAGCATAAACATCTTCAGCTGCTTCATAAATGTCTTGCCTTCACCATAAGATTAAAAGTGGGGGTGTTCACTGAAGATCACACAATATTCAGGAAAGATGCCCCCCTTCAGCTCCTTAACTAGTCTGTGTCCATGTGCAGCAAGACCTAGACAACATTCAGGCTTGTGCTGTTGGAAGTATCGGTAACATTCATGTAAAAGTGCTGCTGGACACCGCACATTTCCACAGTTAAAAGGAGGAGATTAATCAACTCCTCACGTAGCTTCACAGGAATATGAGGAAGTCATTCAGCTTTATTAAATTATTGGAGAAGTGTAGAGATAGCCCATTTAGTGTCTCCACCCAAATACACAGGAAGAGAAGGAATCACGTGTTATGGACGACAGCAGAGCTCCTCAAAAATATTTGAAGGTGTTGGCCTAGACGCTATTAATAATTAAGTGTTCTGGTACAGTAATATCCAATAAACATGTACTTGGCAAAAAAGAAAGATCAGACACAGATTCTCAGATGCAGTTCTCCAATCTAGGAGGGAAAACAAATCTAGTGAAAATTTAGAGAGAGTTGCAGCCAGGAGACTTCCACTGAGGCTTCCAAATCTGAGGAGACCCCAATAGCTTCTGATGTTACTGAGAAACCAAAACCCCTCCTGCAACGTGGCTGCCAGAACTTGACACAGTATTCTATCTATGGCCTAACCAATGGCATGTTTATCTCATATTTTGTCGCCTCGATGAATAAACACTATGTCTACAGTACCGTGTGATTTCTTAACTGACTATTACACTGTCCAGTCACATTCAGGGATGTGTAGAGAAACACCCTCTGACGTCCATCGTGTTCTGCTGTTCATTGAATTCTCCCCTGTCTGGTTACTTCTTGCAAAGTGCATCATCTAATACTTATTAGGGTTCTATTCCATCTGCCATTGATCTGACCATCTGACTATTCCACCTGTATCTTCCTGTAACATAAGGCCTTCCTCCTCGCTGCCAAACACCTGGCCAATCTTTGTGTCAAACGCAAAATTACTTATTATGCTCAGCCCTCACCCCCCACCACCCCCTCCACATTCACATTTACATCATTTATGAATACCACAAATAATTTGATACACTGCACTGCTCGCTGTGGTACATCACCAGACACTGGTCTATCTCTGCCATCTTTCCAGTAACTTGGCATGACATAGCTGTTCTCCAGTCCTCTACCACCTCCCTGTGTGGTCAGATTCGACTAAAACATTTCCTCTCTTGTCTCCAACAGCATCCTGCGATACAACTCATCTGGGCTTTACAATATCCAAAACCATCAATCACAGCTTGCATCTTATATCAATTTGTTCGAGAGCTTCCCAGTCCATCTTCTTGAATTCTGGACCTGCATCTTCCTTATCCTAACTAAAACAGATGTGATGCTCTCGTGTTACAGTCTATCAATGTTCCCCAGTTTCACATAATGATTACCCCCTTGGTTTCGAAATGGATCCTATTTTTTTCCCTGGTTATTCAGCAACGGAGGAGACCTGAACCATGCTGGAACTGATCTCATCCAAGCTGCAGAAGCATGACCAGGAGATCCAGCGTCTCGGGCCACATGTCGTGGAAGTGAAAGAGTAACTGCGGCTTTGGAAACCATGGCAGAATCCTCAGGGGGTCGGGTCCAAGCCCTAGAATGGTAGGTACAGGCCTTAGTAGAACAGGTCGAGGACCTCAAAAATTGGAGCCGTCAGAAGAACATCAGTTTGGTCGGGCTGCCGGAACGGAACAAGAAAGCCAGCTCGTCAGCTTCTTGGATCAATGGCTCACACAATTTTTGAAACTGGAAGTCAGGGCAGACTGGGTGCGGGTCGAGCGGGCCCACCAGGTCGCAGTGTGCAGGCCCGGATCGGACGAGGATCCCTGTCCGGTCCTTGTGCAACTCCAGCACGTTATAGAAAAACAGATGCTGGAAGCTTCTTGGGTCGTACAATTAAGGGGAGACTTTAACTGACGTGTGGACCCCGAGGTGGATAGGATGTCGAATGGTATCGGAGGTATTTCCCCGCCACCCAGGCAGCTGGTGGACCTGAATAGTTAGCTGGGTTGGTGGATGTGTGAGATGTCTTCACCCTGAAGATAGGGACTTCACGTTTTTTTCTAACCCACATAAATGCTATACTAGGATTGACATGTTGTTTGCCCCATTAGTGTTTTTAAATTCGATGCTGTCCGTTAGAATTGGGAACCATTTCTGATCATGTGGCAATGTACATGGAGGTCAAGGATGGTGGCGATGGGCCAGGCTCACGGCACTGGCATGTGGATCCTTTCCTCCTGAAGAACTGGAAATTCATTGAGTATTTTTCGGGGGAGTTTAATTTTTTTTGGAACATGAACTTGTGCACGACCAGTAATCCGACGGTGCTCTGGGAGACTGAGAAATCCTATGCAAGGGATTTGATTATTTCTTACTCGGTGACTCAGAAGCGGCAGAAGGGAGAACAGCAGCGTATGCTTGAGGCTCGGCTGAAGAGAGCTGATACACCATATTTTGTCAGACCGTCTATAACTTAATTGCAGCAGATTGCAGCACTCCGGACTGCTCTGAATACTGCATTCGCCCAGAGAGCAACGAGAGAGATTTCCTTTGCGAAACAGAAGGTAATCGAGCATGGTGATAACCAGAGCAGATAATGTGTGCTAGAAAGGCGCAGCAGGTCAGGCAGCATCCAAGGAGCAGGAGAATCGACGTTTCGGGCATGAGTCCTTCTTCAGGAACCCGAAACGTCGATTCTCCGGTTCATGCCCGTAACGTCGATTATCCTGCTCCTTGTATGCTTTTCCAGCAACACATTATCAGCTCTGATCTACAGCATCTTCAGTCCTCACATTCCCCATTGTGATAACCAGGTAGATATTAGGCGTACTTGGCCAGAAAGAAGATTGTTGCTCTTATCACCCGCGATCCCAAAAAGATTAATGCAGCATTCAGGAAGTTCTACTCGTGTTGTTCCAGTGAGCGGGCTTGGACTGATTGGCGATGATGGAGTCCTTTATTACGACCTTGGACCTCCCAGGTGTAAGTTCAGAGCAGGCGTCTCTTTAGAATGCCCCTCTGATAATCAGAGAGATACAGGAGACACTGAGGCAGCTCCAGAGTGGTAAAGCCCCCGGCCCAGATGGATGTTTGGAGTGAGACTTAGAAGGAGGTCATAGACATGCTGGCTGGGCCAGTGTTGGATATGTACAATTATTCGTACAGTCAGGACTTCCTCCCATCCTCTCTGAGAGAAGGAAATATTCATCTTATTCTCAAGAGAGGGAAAGTCCCAGAGGATTGCACTTCGTATGTGCCTATTTCATTATTAAACGTGGACTTTAAAATGTTGTCGAAAATGCTGGCTTTGAAGGTCCATCGTGAAAGAGGACCATTTTTATTAGGGGCCGTAGGTCCTCTGATAATATTAGAAGAGTACTAAATATGGTTCCAGTCTGCCAGCATGGTTCAATTCCAGGCTTGGTAGTCTCCCTGGATGCAGAGAAAGCACTTGAGCGGATGGAGTGGATGTGCACCTTTTATGTCATTGAATGGTTTGTTCTTGGAGGGGTCTTCGCCAGGTGGATGGCAGTGTTATATAGTGACCCAAAAACAGCGAATTTCACTAATGGTATAAGATCTGACAATTTTAGTATTGATAAGTGGCAGCCAACAAAATTGCCCTCTTTCATGTTACCATTTACATTAATGATTGAGCCATTAGCATCCGGAGGGACGCCAATATCAGTGGCAAGGAGGTAGGACCAGGAAGGCATAAGATCTCCCTTTAAGCAGATGCCACTCCTCTCTTTCTAACTAACCAAATGATGTCTGTGTCCTGTTTAATACAAATGATTAATTTATTTGGATCTTTCTCAGGGTATAAAATCAATTTAATGAAATCGGAGGCCATCCCTGTTGGGGGTCTTATTAGAGTACCCGACCTTGTGGTGGAATCTGAATCCCTTTCAGATGGTCACAAGGAGGTTTCGGTATTTTTGTCATCCAAGACTTCGATTAATTATATAAAGCTTACTTCGTGCATTTGCTAAAGAATATAAGACAGAATCATCCAACATTCTGTCTGGGTTAGCTCTCGTTAAAATGAATGTCCTTCCTTGCTTTTGTGTTCTGGTTAAAATGAATTCCTTCCTTGTTTATGATACCCCATGCCAATGCTCCCTTTGACGCTGCCTTTGCAGGCCCTACGGAGGCTTAACAATTGGCTTTGATCTTTCATCTTGCGTCACAGATGGCCTCCTATTAACCTGGACAAATTGCAGCTTCTACAGTGAATGGGGGCGTGTCGATTTTCCATAGTTTAAGAAATACCAACCAAGTTCCTTGCTTCCCGATGTGGCTGATTAGGCTTGCCAGGACCCATGGTCAATTTGGCTGGACATCGCGGCCTTCTAGGCAAATAGTCCCATCATTAATCTGTTGTTCATGAACAAGATAAGGACTGTTATGGAGAATTGCAGAAACCGATTGTCCTTAACACAGTCAAAGCATGGAGAATGATGGGACAAGTTGAGGGCAAATTACAAAACAAAAACTTCGGCTTTCACTCCCATTGTAGGATTGGTAGGATTCCAGCTGGGATTGATGGATTCTGGCTTTAGGTTCTGGGAGTCCAGATGAGTTTCCTGTTTGGGAGAATTTTTTGACAGCCGCTCAAAATTCAGGTCATGATGAATTTTGAGCAGCTGAGCCAGGAATATGAGGTATCTGGGAGGGACCACTTTTGTTATTTTCAGCTTCAGGACTTTATACAGAAAAAAAGACTATATAAATGGTTTATCTCTGTAAGTCAGATATGGAGACGAGAGTGCTTCAGAGTACGGGCACTCTCTCGTTCAACGCCTTCTGTCATTTATTAGTAGGTAGTGTCTCGAAGGACATTGACCCTGTTACACCAGAACAGGAAAAGACTATTCAGTCGCTGGATCCTGATATACAGTTATGGGAGGAGGCCAGTCAGCTCCTCGAGTCGATAACACTGGGCCCAGAGTAGGCCATGTAGCACCAGTATCCTGTTATGCAGCAATAGGATCAGTCTATTCAGCCTCCTCAAGTCTGTAACATAGGAACTGGAAGAGGGACTGGAGATTGGTGTACTGGGATACCAGGAGGATATTCAGTCCCATCGAGCCCGTTGCACGGGAATTGGAGAAGGATGCAAACTATGAGATTTCTTATGGGAAAGGAGGAAGAATTTTACCTCACATGTCTCGTGTATGGGAACAGAAGAAGGCCAATCATTCCCTCAGTCCTATATCAGGGATGCAAGAAAGACCATTCAGTATCTCCAGCCTCTGATTGAGGAATATGAGTAGGTTTTTTCAGCCCCTCAAACTGTTATACAGCAACAGGAAGATTGCATAAGCCCTCACAATCGTTACGCATGAACAGGAAGAGGACAGGCAGACCATCGAGATGGTGATGTGGAACACCAGAAAAACATCAGTCCATCTATTTTGTGCACAAGGAAGAGAATGAGTCTATTCAACGATTGAGACCTTTTACAGAGCAATCACAGCAGGTTATTCCACGTTCCAATTATACAGGATTAGAGCGAACAAAGAGATTATAGAGAGGTAAGAATTTAGAATTATCACCTTCGCGATGGAATATAGAATAGTGAGAAAACTGTTCAAGTTTAAGAAATATTGTTAAAGTCGATTATTCAGGAATTAATGACAAGAAATTTGAAAAGTCAAACCACAATCCATCAGAATCAACATGATTTGGATCAATGTGGTCCGAGAGATGAAATATTTGGATTTCCAGAAGGCATTGAATAGCTCTGCACAAATGATTAATCTGCAGAATAAGATCGTTTACGATTAAAAGTAATTTATCAGCTTGGTCACAGGCTTAGTGAAGCAACAAAATGCAGTGAGATTGAAAAAATATGGGTCATTTTCTGTTTGACAAAATTCAACTTGTAGGAAACTATATGTCTTGGTCCCCAGGCTTCAACTATTTACAATCTATAGTCTTAAGTAGTTGAGAGGATAGAACATGTTATAACCAAATTAACAGATGACACTAACTCAGGTAAGAAATTGCAAGCAGTTAGTAAATATATATGGATAGGTTGGGGGCAACATTTGACAGAAGAAACTGAACAACGAAAAGTGTGAGTGTATCCGTTTGGATCAGTGTAACAGAAAGGCAAATTATTATCCAAATGGAGAGAGATTTCAGAATGATTAGGTGCAGAGGGATCTGGCTACCCGCGTCCATACTACAGAATACTCTGATGTAGGTACAGCAGCTAATGAGAAAGGCAACTGCAACTTTGGCATTTATTTCTAAAACAATACATAATAAAAGGAGGGAGGGGTGAGATCGCAACTGAGTACTGTGTGCAGTCTTGGTGTCCTGACTGTAGGAGGGACATGGAGGCAGTTCAGAAGTGGTTTACTCGATTTACTCCAGAGATGAGGAGTTTGTCCTCTGAAGACAGATTGAGCAGTTCAGGCCAACACTGCCTGGAGTATTGAAAAATGAGAGGAGATGTTAGAGGTCTGGTCGATGTTAAAGGTGATTTACAATGTTGATGTGAAGTTGATATTTCCTCATGTGGGACAATCTCGAATGATTCTAAAACAATAGTTATAGGACGAGTTGGGGGAGAATTGAAACAGGGGTGAGGGGAACATACTTCTGTCACAGGGTTGGGAATCTGTGTAATTCACTGCCCCAGAGTGCAGGAGGTGCTGGGATATAGAGTAAACGACGGAATATGGAGAGCGGACAGGAACGTGGAATTGAAGCTGCAATGACATCAGCTATGATTGTATTCAATGTCGGAACAGGCCTGAGGGGCTGGATTGCCGACTGATGCTCCTGGTTCTTATTCAGCCCTTTGAATGTGTTACACATAAATGAGGGAGGACTGGTTATCAGACAGGAATCAGGCACTCCAGATAAATCAGCCCTAGTCAGTTTGACAGAGCATCACTAGTGGAGTCACACAGTGACCTGTGCAGGGTCCACATCTCATTACAATCTGTATCAATGATCAGGAGGAGTAGAACAAATGTACTGTAACCATGTATGCCGATTAAACTAAGATAAACAGGAAACTACATTATCAAGGGCAGGTGGAGAGTCTGTAATTGGATATGGACAGGTGAAATTAATGGATAAACGTTTAACAAATAGGATTTAAGGTAATATATAGTCTGTCATTTTCTTTAGGAAGAACGGTAGGTAGTATGTTGCTGAAACGGAAAAATACTACAGGACTTAGTGATGCAGTGTGTGTACTGGAGGGTTCATTCTGACCCCAATCAGACACGGAAAGTGTTGCTCCATCGTGCTGATGTTCCCAGGGACCCCATTGCTCTCAACCACCATATATGTCCTCCGACTCCAAATGGTGACATTAACGTCGGCATACTGGGAGATGGTGGAGCTGTCACCCACTCCTGCCTGGAAAGTTCCAGATCATAGAAGCTGAATGAAACAGTGAGCATAACAGCCACTGGCAGCACCGTCCACCCCTGGTGTGAAGATGTAGGTCGTGTTGAAGGAAATGACACCACTCTGTGACCAGCTCCTTGTTCTGCTCCTGAGTTAAATGTAACTTGGGAAGCTGTTCCTGGAAAACCGGTGTGTATACAGCAGATCACTTTCCCCACACACACTCACTCCGTGGTTTCAGATATTCCTCTCTGTGCAGCCTCTGCTCCATTTGTTGTTCATCTTACAGACGCAGGTGTTGTAACTACAGTCCCTATGGTCCATCCAGAGTTGGGTCACCAAATCCTCAGGTGTCCCTGAATGTCTGAGGCGGGTCACAGCACAACCTCCAGAAAACCATCCCCAGCCCCTCCACTAACTTTTCAATAACGGGAGTCAGTCAGAAGCCCCTCAGCTACAAGTTAGATGCCTGCTCTTTCACAGTAATACTCGAGAGTTTTCCTCGTGTTACTGACCACACAATCATCTGAGAAGGAGAAGCACAGGTGTTCAGTGGGCACGCACATACCAAGGTTCAAAGGCATGTCTAAAGCTACTGGAACCCCTGTCCAACATGGAGCACCTGATGGGGCACAACGGGAAGTGAGCATCAGTCAAACACATACACCCTGTCCTTGGAATACCACATGGGCCACACCGGGAAGTGAGCAACAGCCCAGCACACACTCACCCTTGTCCATGGACTGCCAGATGGGGAACATCGGGAGGTGAACAACAGTCAAACACACACACCCCTGGCCATGGAGTACCACATGGGAAACACCAGGAAGTGAACAACAGCCCAGCACACACCTCCCTGTATATAGAACACCACATGGGACACACCAGGAAGTGAACAGCCTGATACAAACCATTTCATTGTTTCTGAGCTTCACAATGCCAGCGCTCGATACGGTGGCACAATGGTAAGCACTGCTGTCTCACAGTGCCAGAAACCAGGGTTCAATTCCCACCTCAGGCGACTGACTATGTGGAGTTTGCACGTTCTCCCCGTGGCTGAGTGGGTCCGCTCCGGTTTCCTCCCACAGTCCAAAGATGTGCAGGTCAGGTGAATTGGCCATGCTAAATCGCCCGTAGTGTTAGGTAGGGGTATGGGTGGGATGCGCTTCGGCGGGGTGGTGTGGACGTGTTGGGCCGAAGGACCTGTTTCCACGCTGTAAGTAATCTAATCTAATCTAGGGAGACAAATGGGAACCACAGCCGGGACGTACAGGAGAGCATGAGCCATATGTTTTGCATCCTGTTTCTGAGCTTCATAATGGTTTCCCCGGGATTCCAGGGATATGAGCACCAATGGCGAGGTTAAGGTACAGAAGGACGGATATTCATGTCATAATTGGACGATTACTTGATCTGCAAGTTCAGTAAACGTGGCTCTTCTCAGACAAATGGGATTAACTGGATGAGTAGTACTTTCGAAGGTCAAATAACAAAAATAAGAATATAAAGTAAGTGTGCTGACAAATCAGCTGAAATCCACATCACCGAATCAGACACCATAATCCAGATGCTATATCTGTGTAGCACGTAGCAGTGTTCAGACCAGGCAAGTGTACTGATCAGTTCAACCCAGCAATCTATGCAGACCACAAAAGTCCATGAATTACCTCTCTTATGCAGTGAACAGCAGTGAATTGCTGTGAAAACCAGGAGCAGCTACCCTCCCAGCCTGTAGAGCTCTGTACACCACCCTAGTGCATTGATCTGTAAACAAGGAGCATTTACCCTCCCAGCATGTAGACAGTGTACGCCACCCCAGGGCATTAATCTGTAAACAGAAGCAGTTACACCCCCCCCCCCCCAGGTAGAGCAGTGTACGCCACCCCAGGGCATAGATCTGTATAACAGGAGCAGTTACACTCCCAGCATGTAGAGCAGTGTACACCACTCCAGTGCATTGATCTGTAAACCAGGAGCAGGTACCCTCCCTGCATGTAGAGCAGCGTACACCACTCCAGTGCATTGATCTGTAAACCAGGAGCAGGTACCCTCCCAGCATGTAGAACTTTGTGCACTGCCCCAGTGCATTGTTCAGTAACATTGTGTTAGATCACTGCCCAGTGTGGAGAAACTTGCAGCCCGTGTTGGAAGTGACAGGATGTACACCTTCTATCCATTTACAGCTCCATATCTCCATTGTGTCAATGGATGTAGAATATCTCAACAGAAAGGAGGAAGATGACTTAAGGTTAAGTAGGCAAGTACTAGACAGGGCTCTAGAGGGGTACAAGGTAGTCAGGAAGGAAGTGAAGAATAATCTCAGGAGAGCGAGAAGCGGGAATGAAAAAGACTTGGTGAGTAGGATTAAGGTAAATCTTAAGACGTTCTACACCTATGTGAGGAACAAGATGATGGCCTGAGTGAGGGTAGGTCTCATCAGGATAGTGGAGGGAACTTGCGCCAGGAGTCGGAGGAGGTAGGGGATGTCCTTAATGAATGCCTTGATTCAGTATTCCGTCCTGAGAGGGACCTTCATGTTTTTGGGTACAGCGTGAAACAGGCTGATATGCGAGAACAGGAGGATGTGCTGAAAAGTATGAGAAAAACAAGGATAGATAAATCTTCTTGGCCAGATGGAATATAGAGCTTAAAAATGTTTTGCTGGAAAAGCGCAGCAGGTCAGGCAGCATCAAAGGAGAATGAGAATCGATGTTTCGGGCATGAGCCCTTTTTCAGGAATGAGGATGGTGTGCCAAGCAGTCTTAGATAAAAGGTAGGGAGGAGGGACTTGGGGAAGGGGCGTTGGGAATGCGATAGATGGAAGGAGGTTAAGGTGAGGGTGATAGGCCGGAGAGAGGGGGGGGGCCGAGAGGTCGGCAAGAAGATTGCAGGTAAAGAAGACGGTGCTGAGTCTGAGGGTTGGGACTAAGAAAAGGTGGGGTGGAGGAGAAATGAGGAAGCTGGAGAAATCTGCATTCATCCCTTGTGGTTGGAGGGTTCCTAGATGGAAGATGAGTCGCTATTCCTCCAGGCATCGTGTTGCAATGGTCTGGCGATGGAGGAGGCCATGCCTTATAAGTATGATTGAATTTTTTAAGCATGAGAAAAAAACACATTGACGAAGGTACAGCAGTGGATGTGTGTATTTGGATTTGTGCAAGTCAATTGATAAAGTTGCCAGTGGTATGTTCATTCAGAAAGTAAGGATGCATAGGATACAGGGAAATCTGGATATCTGGATACAGAATTGGCTGGCCCATAAAAGACACAGGGTAGTGATAAATAGAAAGTACTCAGCCTGGTGCTCGGTGACCAGGGGTGTTCTGCAGGGATCGGTTCTGGGAACTCTGCTCTTTTTGATTTTTATTAGAGAGTTGACTGGAGAATTGGAAGAGTGGCTTGCCAATGACAAGGAGGTTGGTGGAGTTGTGGATTGTGTGGAAGATTGTTGTATGTTGCAAAGAGACATTGACATAACTGAGCTGATGAGTGGCAGATCGAGTTAAATCTGAAAAAGTGTGAAGCCATTCACTTTGGAAGGTAAAATTTTCATGCAGAGAACAGGGTTAAAGGCAGTATTCTTGACATTGTTAAGGAACAATGGGATCTTGGGTTCCATGTCCACAGATCCACAAAGTTGCCACCCAGGTAGATGTGGTTGTTGAGAAGGCACAAGGTGTGATGCTTGCACAAGCCGGGGAACTGGGTTTCAGTGCTGTGAGGTTATGCTGCAGCTCTCGTGCTTTTCTGCATTGAGAGCTTGCAAGCACCTGTCATATGACTAGCTAGCAGTTTCAGAGTGTACTGGAAAATTGAAAATGTGTAACATTTGGCTGTGAAACAGATACCTTGATTTTGGTTGTAGTTTGACAACTTTCCATATTTAACGAATCTGTTTTAATCATTCTTCAGGATAACAAACGCAACAGATTTTGAATTTACTGTTTTGCCAACATTGAACCAATGGCATGATTTGATTTTGAGCGGATAAAGAGACAAGCATTATGAAAGTTAGACAGAGAGTAAACTGCCATCGACAGAGAGTGCCATGTAAAACACTCTCTATTAAAGTTATGTTTTTTGCATGATACCTCCTTGCGGTAAAAGGCAGAAGACGACCCAGAGACATCTACAGATGAAAGAAGGAGGACACTGGAGATGACAGCCGCTTCCTGGTTTTGAAATTAAATTGATGTAATTTTAATTTAGTTTCTTTTTAATGGGAACAGTATATTTTTGGAGAGGTGGAAGCAGATAACAAACAGTTCAGAGAAAGGGAGCTTAGAGCCGTGAATAGTTGTTGTTGCTCAATGTTCACTTTAACAGTTAAGGAATAAACTGATATTATTTTTCTTTAAATACTGAAATTTTCGAGCTCTCTGTCACTCGTGCTTTAACAAATTATATGGCAAGGTGAGCTTCTCTGGGTGTTTGGTTTAATTAACAAACGGGTTCATTGCTGTGACGTAAGAGTACACTTGGAACATTGTGTTCAGTGCTGGCCACCTTGTTATAGGAAAGATGTAGAAGCTATATTGAGGGTGCAGAGGAATCCCAACGGATCAACAAAAATATTAGCACACACCACACGATCGAGTGAAATATTGAGGAAGTCACCACGCGAAAAATAAATACTGGCAGATTCTGCATGTCTGTATAAACGTCAGTGTGTCAGTGTTTGTGGTGTGTCTGTACTGATGCCTGTTTATCTATGTGTGCACGTGCATCAGTGCATTGGCATTTGTCTCTGTGTGCTTTCGTATATGTGTGACTGCACCAGTCTCTACATGTGCCTGTGTATCTATATTCATATCTGTGTGTATCTGCGTGTCTCTGTGCGTATCCGTGTGCACAGCGGATCTGCCAGCCTCTGTGGTGTTTAAAGTGATGCAATGTCCGCCTCTGCTGGCCTTCACACTCTACTGCATTGATGGCAGTAGAGGGAGAAGACCATAAGGGATTCAGTCTAGGAGGTGGGGCGAGGGAGGTAGATCATAGCACCAACCAAACTAACAGCACCATCTGGACAAGCACACACACACACAGTTGGGCATAGGGTGGATCATAATTAGACTGAGGACACTCAGAGTGGCGAATGCTCCTGAGGAGTAATATCTGTCCTTGATCTGCAATATGGAAGCGATTTGTCTTTGAAGATTATTCGTCACACAGAGAGCAAACCTTGAAGAGTATTTCCACTGCAACCGCATCCAAGCAATTCTGACCAAAACACTTGTAAGGTGATGCGATGAATTTATTGCACGTTCGTTAAATTGAAATATTTTATAATTCACCCCTACAAGGTGTAAGTGAGAAAAGATTGAAATGTCCTGAAATTGACCCAGTGAGGATGGCAATATATCTATGTATCAGACAAAACTGTTCTGTGCATCCAAAGATATTTGCAAAACCAAACAGCCGTGCAATGTGCGAGATTCACAGTATTTGATGTCCTCTGATAGAAAAAAAACTGACACTTGTGCAGTGGCATGGGGAGACCAGCAGAGGGTGTCATCGTATGACTATAAACTTAACAGGGACAGACGTAGAGGTGGAGGAAGGGAGTCAGGGTTTATCTCAATTTCAATGGATTCACCCCCAAAATCACAGAGCCATCATTTCACAAAGATGCACACAAACATACATAGACACATTAAACTCACAACACACATACATACAGATATGGGCACTTACACACAAACACATGCACACTCCCGCACACAGACACCTTGTTTTCTTTAAGATAGAGATAAATATGTTTTTCATGAATAAGGGAATCAATGGTCAGTTTGTGAAGGCAGGAGAATGTGGCTGAGAAGCATTTTAACTGTGATCATTCGGCACAGCAGATGCAAGGGGCTAAATGGTCTAATTCTGTTCCAATTTCCTATTTTGTGAAGGGATTCATTTTGAAAGTCGAATTTGAATGCAGATTACTGGGTCAAATGTAAGTTTCCTTTCAGTGTGGAGGAACAAACGGATCTTGGGGTCCATGCCTATAGGTGTCTCAGTTGCCACCTAAGTTGATTGGGTTGTTAAGAAGGCGTGTGGTGTGTTGGTTTTCATTAGCAGGGGGGCTGAGTTGAAGAGCCGCAAGATTATGCTGCAGGTCTATAAAGCTCTGGTGAGACCACATTTGACGTGTTCTGGTCGCCTCAGTAAAGAAAGGATATGGAAGCTTTAGAACGGGTGCAGAGGAGATTTACCAGAATGCTGCCTGGACGAGAGGGCTTGTCTTGTGAAGAAAGGTTGAGGGAGCTATGGCTTTTCTCATTGGAGTAAAGAAGGATGAGAGGCAACTTGATAGAGCTGAACAAGATGGTGAGAGTTACAGACAGAGTAAATAGCCAGAGACTTTTTCCCACGAATGATTGTCACGAGGTGAGCATAATTTTAAGGTGTTTGGAGAAAGGTTTTGGAAGATGTCAAAGGCAGTGCGACACCAGCCCCCCCCCCCTCCCCCCCCTCTGCCTCCCCACAAACCAGGTCCCAGGTACAGTGAGACAGACGTGCTAACTACTGAGACACAATGCACCCCCCCTCCCCATCCTCCCGAAATCGGGTCCCTGGTACTGTGGGACAGCCGTACTAACCACTGAGACACCATGCCCCTCTCCCCCTCTCCCCTAAACTGGGTCTCTGGTACTGTGAGATAGCCGTACTAAGCACTGAGACACCATGCAACCCCTCCCCATCGCCCCAAACCTGGTCCCTAGTACTGTGAGACAGCCGTGCTAAGCACTGAGACACCATGCCCCCCTCCCCCTCTACCCCAAACTGGGTCTCTGGTACTGTGAGACAGCCATACTAACCGCTGAGACACCATGCACCCCCTCCCCCTCCCTCCCAAACCGGGTCCCTGGTACTGTGAGACAGCCGTGCTAACCACTGAGACACCATGGCCTCCTCCCCGCTCAACCGGGTCTCTGATACTGTGGGACAGCCGTGTTAACCGCTGAGACATCATGACCCCCTCCCCCTCTCCCCCACACCGGGTCCCAAGTACTGTGAGACAGCCGTGTTAACCACTGAGACACAATGCCCCCTCCCCATCGCCCCAAACCTGGTCCCTAGTACTGTGAGACAGCCGTGCTAAGCACTGAGACACCAGTTCCCCCCTCCCCCAAAACCAGTTCCTGTACTTTGAGACAGCCGTGCTCACCACTGAGACACCATGCCCCCTCCCCTCCCCTCCAACCGGGTCCCTTGTACTGTGAGACAGCCGTGCTCATCACTGAGACACCATGCACTCCTCCCCCTCCCCGAAACCGATTCCCTGGTACTTTGAGACAACTGTGTTAACCACTGAGACACATGTCGCAATTCCCCACTCCCATCCCTCCAACCGGGTTCCTGGTACTGTGAGACAGCCGTGCTAATCACTGAGACACCATGCAACCCCTCCCTCTCCCCCCTAAACCGGGTCCCTGGTACTATGAGACTGCCGTACTAACCACTGAGACACCATGCCCCCCTCCCCCTCTACCCCAAACTGGGTCTCTGGTACTGTGAGACAGCCATACTAACCGCTGAGACACCATGCACCCCCTCCCCCTCCCTCCCAAACCGGGTCCCTGGTACTGTGAGACAGCCGTGCTAACCACTGAGACACCATGGCCTCCTCCCCGCTCAACCGGGTCTCTGATAATGTGGGACAGCCGTGTTAACCGCTGAGACATCATGACCCCCTCCCCCTCTCCCCCACACCTGGTCCCAAGTACTGTGAGACAGCCGTGTTAACCACTGAGACACAATGCCCCCTCCCCATCGCCCCAAACCTGGTCCCTAGTACTGTGAGACAGCCGTGCTAAGCACTGAGACACCAGGTCCCCCCTCCCCCAAAACCAGTTCCCTGTACTTTGAGACAGCCGTGCTCACCACTGAGACAACATGCCCCCTCCCCTCCCCTCAAACCGGGTCCCTGGTACTGTGAGACAGCCGTGCTCATCACTGAGACCCCATGCACCACTCCCCTCCCCGAAACCGATTCCCTGGTACTTTGAGACAACTGTGTTAACCACTGAGACACCATGTCCCAATTCCCCACCCCCATCCCTCCAACCGGGTTCCTGGTACTGTGAGACAGCTGTGCTAACCACTGAGACACCATGCCCGCTTCTCCCTCCCCCAAACCCGGGTCCCTGGTACTGAGAGACAGCCGTGCTAACCACTGAGACACCATGCACCCTCCCCGCCCCCTCCCCCAAAACGGAGTCACTGTGCTTGGTAATACTTGGGAAATGTAAATAAAAGTGATCCGATTAGAGCTATGATGTTGTGCCATTATAGAGGCATGGGTTTCTCAGGGGCAGGAATGGTTGCTGGATGTTCCAGGGTTTAGAACATTTAAAAAGAATAGGGAGGAGGTAAAAAGAGGAGGGGGTGCAGCACTGCTAATCAGAGAGGGTATCAAGCTACAGAAGTTAATATTATCGAGGAAGGTCTGCCTACTGAGTCAGTATGGGTGGAAATTAGGAACAGTAAGGCAGCAATCACCTCATTAGGGGTTAAATACAGCCCCCCCCCCCCCCCTCCCAATAGAAGCAGGGAGATTGAAGAAAGCATAGGTCGGCAGTTTTTGGAAAAGTATGAATGGAATAGGGTAGTTGTAATGGGTGACTAACTTTCCCAATATTGTTTGGAACCTCCTTCCAGCAGATGGTTTGGAAGGAGCTGTTTATGTAAAGTGTGTACAGAAGGGTTTCCTAACTCAGTACGTTCACAGGCCGACGAGGGGAGAGACCATTTGGGATTTGGTGCTTGGCACTGAGCTGGGGCAGGTGTCAGATCTTGCGGTGGCAGAGCATTTTGGTGATAGTGACCACAACTGCCTCATATTCTTCATAGCCATGGAGAAGGAGAGAAGCAGGAACAATGGAAGGATATTTAGTTGGGGAAAAGGAAACTATGATACTATCATACTGCTTTGCGAAGCATGGACTGGGAGCAATTGTTCCATGGAAAGGGCACTATAGACATGTTTAAGGAACAGTTGTTGCGAGTGATGCACAAAAGTGTTCCTTTGACACAGGCAAGAAAGCGTAAGGTAAAGGAACCTTGGATAACGAGAGCGGAGGAGCTTATCGTCAAAAGAAAGAAGGCAACTTACGGAAGGTGAAGGAAGCACGGGTCTTGCTCAGCTCTGGAGGATTACAGGCAGGCGAGGAAGGAGCTGAAAAATGGTCTGAGGAGAGCCAGGAGGGGGGCAGGAAAAAGACTTGGCAGGAATGATTAAGGAGAAACTAAAGGCATTTTGCACATATGTGAGGAATAAGAGAATGATCAAAGAAAGAGTAGGGCCGATCAGGGATAGCATATGGAACTGAGGAGTTAGGGGAAGCCCTAAATGAGTTTTTTGCTTCTGTCTTTACGAACGAAAAGGACTTTGTAGTGAATGAAACCATTGAGGAGCAGGTAATCATGCAGCAACAGATAGATTGAGAACGCGGATGTGTTGAAAATTTTGACAAACATTAATATTAACAAGTCGCCAGGGCCAGACCAGATTTGTCCTCGGCTGCTTTGGGAAGCGGGAAATGTGATTGCTTCGTTGCTTGCGAAAATCCTTACATCCTCGCTCTCCATTGGAGTCGTACCTGAGGACTGGAGGGAGGCAAATATAATTCCTCTCTTCAAGAAAAGAAATAGGGAAATCCCCGGAAATTACAAATCAGTTAGTCTCACGTCTGTCATCTGCAAGATATTAGAAAGGATTCTACGGGATAGGGTTTATGACCATCTGGAAGAGCATGGCTTGATTAAATGCAGTCAGCACGGCTTTGTGAGGGGCAGGTCATGCCTCACAAAACTTATTGAGTTCTTTGAGGATGTTACTAGAAATGTTGATGAGGGTCGAGCGATGGATGTTGTGTATCTGGACATCAGCAAGGCATTTGATACGATTCCCCATGGTAGGCTCGTTCAGAAGGTCAGGAGGAATGAGATGCAGGGAAATTTAGCTGTCTGGATATAGACTTGGCTGGTCGACAGAAGACAGCGAGTGGTCGTGGAAGGAAAATGTTCTGCCTGGAAGTCAGTGGTGAGTGGTGTTCCACGGGCTCTGTTCTTGGGCCTCTACTCTTTAAAATTTTTATTAATGACTTGGATGAGGAGATTGAAGGGTTGGTTAGCAAGTTTGCAGAGGACACAAAGGTTGGAGGTATCATTGACAGTACACAGGACTGTTGCAGGCTGCAGTATGACATTGCCAGGATGGAATTCAAACTGGATAAATGCGAGGTGATGAATTTTGGAACGTCGAACTTGAAAGTTGAGTACAGGATTAAAGGTAGCATTCTTGGCAGTGTGGAGGAACAGCGGGATCTTGGTGTGCAAGTACATAGATCCCTTAAGATTTCTACTCAGCTGGACAGAGTTGTTGAGAAAGCATATGGTGTTTTGGCTTTCATTAACAGGGGGATTGAGTTTAAGAGCCGTGAGATCTTGTTGCAGCTCCATTTACTCATACCCCTATACTTATTCTCCAATTTTCTCATACTCCGACACTAAATTCTCCTGCTTTTTCATATAACGATACTAATTCTGCCATTTCCTCATAACCCAGTATGATTCTCTCATTTTCTGATGCCCGAGTTCAAATCTCGCAGTTTGGAGTGCCCTACTCTAATTCTACATTTTAATGGTGACTTGCACCAAATATCTAATTTAGGTCCACTCCACACCATTTCTTCCATTAACTATGTAGCTGCAATGATTCTCCCATGTCGTGGTCCACTTCTGTAATTCTCCAATGTTGGCGTTTACTGCATCAAATTCTCAAATTGCCAATTCTGCACTAATCCACCCTTTCGTCATGAACTGAAGAAACTCTCCCACTGAGTATTGCCTTGCCCCAACTCTCCTGTTTTGCTGTTTCCTGACATACATCTTCCACATAATGGTTTACTGCTCAAAGTTTTTTCATTAATGTCGCCCTGCATCGAATGGCCACTTTCCTGCACTTTACAACATTTCTCCGACTTACTGTTTCCTGCCCGTGTTCTCCCATTTAAATATGCTCTGTTCCAATTCTGCATGCTTTAAACACCCCACACCAATTCTCGAATTCAATATTGCCCTGAAACAATTCTCATGTTCATTGATACCCAAACCAACTTCTCCCAGTTTGGGGAACGCCACTGTGACTCTCTGAGATAGTGGTGCCATACCCCAATTCGCTGTTAAAGTTCCACTGTGCAACTTTTCCATTTCGTGGTTCGTGCAACAATTGTCCCAAATACAGCTTCACTTCCGTGCACCATTCTACCATTTTCGAATCCTGCACGAATCTTCTTTTCGTCAGCAACTGCACCTCCACCACATTTAATATTATTCAGCAACAGTTCTCCCACATCTTCCACCAATACTCTACTTTCGTGACATCGGCACCAACTCTCCCATTATTGATGCCCTGCGTCAACTGTCCCATTGCGTGGTTTCCTGATACTCTTCCTCCACGTATGACTTCCCTGCTCCAAAGTTTTTTTTTCATTTCTTGGTGGGCGGACTCGAATCTCGACTTTACTGCTGCTTGCAAAATTGTTCCTTCTCAATGATTCCCTGCCCCTATTCTTCCAATTAGAGGTGTTCTGCTCAAATTCTTTAATGAATAGGCAATTTGTACTAATTTTCCAATGTAATGGCACTGTGCAACAATTCTCCCATTTACTGATACCCAACAATTCTCCCACTGCCTGACACCCTGTCACCCTGACGCCTGTCGTGGAAATCTAATCGACTCGAATCAACTGCTAGCAAGGGCAAAGGAAAGGCTAGCAGTATCCTTGACAAAAGTGCCTTATGTAAGGGCTGTGAACAAAATTCACATGTTCTTTTTATACTATTCTTATCATATGCTCAAGGACAAGTGTTGGGAAACATTCGAGCTCATATTTTCTCATTTCCATGCCTTGGACATAATTGTCTTTATGTTTTCCGAAGCTTTATTATGAACTTGGCTGCTCGCAAGACCAGTTGAAATGTTTGCAAAGTTCCACAAAGACAAGCTGACTCCTCGACGCAGAATTCAGCAAAGTATTTGCATATTTCAGCGAAGTATTAAAGTTTGCAAAACATTCTCTGACAGATTTCACAGTAATTTTGCTAATTTTCCAATTTTTTGTCATTTTACTACAAGGACAACAACCAAAAAAAAAGCCAGATAGCTATACATCAAAAATCATTTATGAACACCTGACATTTCCTCAGGCACCACCTAACTCTAACAAAGCTTTGTGGTGTTTTTTCCACTTCCCTGGTTTGCCTGAAACACAGCCCATCTTCACACGTCACATTCGTCAACGTCGGTGTAGGGTGCAGACAAGCAATCGGATCTTCCTTCTTTGGGACCACGGATAGTTTCTCATTTCGTATCCTACTGCATTCATAAGCAAGTGGTATAGGCAGGTACACAACTAGGGTCTTATTCAAAGCAGTATGAGTAAGACCAGTCCTACAACTGGTAGAACGATATGGATCCAATACACCCATCCTCCATAAGGGACGTGAGCCATCGCGAGCAGGAGTCATCTGCTCGTGGAGGCGGTCATATACCTGCCTTCATGCCATTTATTCAACTAGTAATATTTTGGGACTCATCAGGAACATTAATACAGTATGAGGTACCTAACGATTTGCAGACACCCCATCTCTCGGCTGTCAGGATTTCTAGTACTAATCGATTTTGTGTCACTGCTTCCTAACCATCATTAACTCAGTGTTAATGAGTGCTAGGCCTTCCTCCGTCTCATTTGCAAATACACCATATGCGAGGATGTTCTGCGTGTGTGTACCCATTCCAATGCAGAGGGATGCCCCTTCGAGTTCGGCAATTGCTGCCTTTTCGGGCGAACACTACTGTGTTGGTGGACAGTATCGCGGTGAAGCAGCACCTCTTTCTCCCTGCGGGAGTGGTAATACACTTTCTCGACACCTGCCCATATTATACCGGCCATCCTGATTAGATTAGATTACTTACAGTGTGGAAACAGGCTTTTTGGCCCAACAAGTCCACACACACCAGCCGAAGTGCAACGCACCCATACATTTACCTAACATCTAACACTATGGGCAATTTAGCATGGCCCATTCACCCAACCTGCACATCTTGGTGACTGTGGGAGGAAACTCACGAAGACACAGGGAGAATGTGCAAACTGCACACTGTCAGTCACCTGAGGCGGGAATTAAACCGGGTTCTCCGGCGCTGTGAGGCAGCAATGCTAACCACTGTGCCACCGTGCCGCTCATGGTCTGAACATTGATAAAGGAACAAGCAACGTTTATGGTCGTATCATTTGCGTATATTGCTGTACAAGAGTCATTGTTCAAGTACAACATCAAGCTACACTGGGAGATACCCAAAAAGAGTCTCCCCCGATTGGTGCAAATACACTTTTCTCCCCTACAATCCACTATCTGGAATGCTGTGCTCGGTAGTGTGTCAGGCTTGGGGCTGTAGTTAGCTTGGAGTTCGGGTGGTGACACGAGATTTGCACAAATTGCCCCCCATTATCAGGGTCAGGCTCGTCGCCTCCCGTGGAAGCAGACAGCTGGCATTTCTCGCCAGGCTCTCAGTAATTTGCTGGGCAGACGACCTTTGGGCTGTGTGCAAACATATCCAACAAGTGTAGCCAACGTCTAATCTCTCGTTTTGTCTTATGACCAAAGCACAAGCTCTGTTCCCTTCACGTCTAGCAAATACGCTTTGCAGCTCCCACCCTACTGGCGTCGCATTTACGCCATTTAGCTCCAGCAGGCAAATTCCCCTCCTGCTTTAAATTCACCCTCTCGCCACGGCCGTCTCCCTTCGAGTTCGGGTGTGTCATTAATGACGTTTTCCCGGCTTGGGGTTAGCTCCATGATCTGGTTTGATTGGTTGCCATGCTCCAGTGCTCCAATCGTCTGTAGTACATTCTGCACTGCATCTCGGAGGGCGGGAGTGGGGCGACTGCACCACTATATTCACCTGTCTACAGACCTTGGAGAAGGATCTATCTATTCGACACCACGAGACTCCCTCATTGCTCTTCAGAGTCTTACTTTGCTCATAGAATATCTATTTCCCATGTCAGGTGCCCCTTTTGCCATGGTGGCTACTACTAATGCCAGTCACCGGCGCGGCATGGATCCCTGCATAGATCTTAATGATCGAATTTATAGTCGTCCTTGTTACTGAACGGCTATGGGTCGCATGTAAAGATCCACTTCGTCGTTTCAGTTAAGATTACCGCCAGCTGCTGCATCCCAGACGCCCCTGCCCTTATGAATAGTCCTACCAGGGCGCTTGCCAACAGTGTGAACTGGGGCAGTCCCACATTTGCTTAAGTCTTCTAATAAATACATGCTCTAAATTGGTTTTCATTGTGCGATGTCTCCTCAGTCCCAGCTGCAAGTTTGTAATGGCTGGCGTGTATCCACGTGGCTGTTCCAGCGATCTTAAAAGCTATCTGTGCTGTAAGGCGTACTTGAAACGGTCCCAGCCACCTCTTCGCCTTCCAGTTTTCCCTCCTGAAGTCTTTCACCACTATTCAGGCTCCAGGTTATAGATCGTACATCTTCCCTTCTGCTGATTGGGGTAGTGCTGTCTTCACTTGAATCTGTATTTGGGACAGAAGTGTAGAGTAACACAACAACTCATCCTCACAGTGGCCTGTTTTCTGGCTTTCCTTACGTCTCGGGACAATTCCTGTGTTTGGCGGCCTACCAAACAAAATCTCAAACGGACTAAGATTAGCTCTCCCTCTCCTCCTAGATCTCATACACATTAGCACAATTGGAATTGCCTTTGTCCATGTCATCCCTAGTTCCTCACAACATTTTGTCAATTTATTTTTAAGGTAGAATTTTCTCTTTCCGCTGCCCTACCGCTCGTTTGGTGGTAGGCACAGTGTAGGGAACGAATAGGAAATGACATCACCACGAACGCCAGGAACCCCGTCCAGGACAAACATATAAATAGAAAGCAGGAGACAACATCTTCGCTTCTCTTGGAGGTCGCCACTGATGATGTTACCTACCCAGGTAATGAAACGTCTGGATAACAAACGTACAGCTCAACCGGAGCTATAAACGTTCACAAACCTTGGGACTACTAAGCTTCTCAGGGATGCTCCATCTCGGAATTATTTCAGTTAGGAAAGCTTTGATCATGGCACTGGCGTTCTGCTTTGCCGTGGTGAACGCTTCCACCCATTTGGAAAACATATCAACTATTACCAGACAATACCTTTTTCCTTCGCAGGGTGTTAGTTTGGTAAAATCCAGTTGTAAATGTTCAAATTGTTTTTGGGGTTTCGAATACATGACTCATCTGTATTCCCCTCCCCACATTATTGTGGCACAAAAAACACATCGTTCACAATATTTCTGGAAGTAATGAGTAAATCCCTCAGTGCACCACTGTGCTGAAATGTTGTCATATCTCCCCTCTTTTGACACATGTTCCTTACCGTGTGTCAGTTTGGCATAGAATGGAAATAATGATCGTGGTAGAATATGTTTAACATTGGGGCCACACGATACCCCTTACCTCAAACTGCACTCTGCTTTTTCCCACTCAAACGTGTCTTCAAGCCTGGACTTCGACTGTGACTCCCATACGTCTGCTGTTTGTGCAAGGATTTTTGGCATTCCCATGTCAAACTGATCATTTACCGGCTGCTGCCTGCCGTCCTTGCCGCTGAGTCTGCCCTTGCATTTCCTTGAGAAACGGAATCGTTATATTTCGTGTGGGCTTCATATTTACACACAGCGATTGATTTAGGCAATACGACCGCTTCTAAGAGGTCGGAAATCTGATCACGGTGTGTGATGGGTCTTCCGGTGAAGGTCAAGAAGTCCCTGTTTTTCCATAGGCTTCCAACATCATGTGCAACTCCGAATGCGTATCTGCTATCGGTTAAATATTCGCTGTGTTTCCCTTAGCCAATTTACATGCCTCAGTCAAGGCAATCAGCTCCGCTTCTTGCGCTGACAGTTGAGAAGCGAGTGATCCCGCTTTGAATACCTGATGGGTAGTTACTAAAGCATGCACAATAAAATTCTGGCCTATCTCCTTGCTCCTGAATGCTGACCCATCCACAAAAGAAAACCCGCCATATTTGGATTCTGAAGTGGTGAATTCTGGAAGTCTTGTCTAGTCAGCACATTTCATTAATTACAGCGATACAACCATGTGGGTCTCCGTCTCCTTCTCCAGTGAGAGGATTAGCAGCATTAAGGAAGTTACATCGTTTTATTGCAATGTTAGGCTTCTCCAATAACACAGTATTGTATCTGAGTCAACGCGCTGCCGACATATGTGCTGTGTTTTGCTCGGAAAGCAGTCAGGATACTGCATGTGCGATCAGTTTGGTTAAGTCGCCATAGCTGATTATATCCCTGGATACTGCAACAGCCTTTTCAGCTGCAACCACAGCTCGGAGGCATTTACGCAATCCTGCCGCTACGAGGTCTAGCTTAGCTGAAAAATAAGCTGCCAGCCTGAATTTTCCCTCATGATCCTGCAACAACACAGATGTCATGCAGTCATGTTTCTCATCTACCGTTTGACAGAAGGCTTGTTTGGATTCGGAATCCCCAGTGTAGGTATACTTTGAAACGTCTTTTTCAATTCAACACAGCCGCTGGGATCCATTGCAACGGACCTTGGTTCTGCTACCCTTTTCCATGGGCCATGTCACTTCAGGGCGCCTCAAGATTTGTGTAATGTGGGATAAACATTCTTCAGTAGGAGCTTATGCCCCAAAAGGACAGCAATTGTTTCTTCATGTGAGGCCTTGGAATTTGCTGAATTACTTGCTCTCTGTACTGTGGTTATGTTCGCCGAGCTGGAAATTTTTGTTGCAAACGTTTCGTCCCCTGTCTAGGTGACATCCTCAGTGCTTGGGAGCCTCCTGTGAAGCGCTTCTGTGGTGTTTCCTCCGGCATTTATAGTGGCCTGTCCCTGCCGCTTCCGGTTGTCAGGGACAGGGACAGGCCACTATAAATGCCGGAGGAAACACCACAGAAGCGCTTCACAGGAGGCTCCCAAGCACTGAGGATGTCACCTGGACAGGGGACGAAACGTTTGCAACAAAAATTTCCAGCTCGGCGAACAGAACCACAACAACGAGTACCCGAGCTACAAACCTTCTCCCAAACTTTGAACTTGCACTCTGTCCTGACCAATGGCCTTCCCTTGTTCAGATATTAAGTGACTGAAGAACTTCACTTGTTATTGCATAAATCGAAGCTTTGCGAACCTGGCTTTGTGCCCTTCCCTCGTGCAATGCAAGGGAATCCTTCTCACATTGTTCCTCTGTCGGTGCTACTATTAAGCAATCGTCTACAGATTGCAGAAGCGCAGACCCAGGAGTCTCCAGACTCCTGCGTAGAGCCTCATTATATATGGTGGGTGACTCACAATAACATTGACAAAGTCGTGTGAACTCATAAGATTTCCCTTTGAATGAAAAAGCCAACCAGAATTGACTATCTGGATGCACCGTCACACTAAAGAATGTATTTGCTAAACCCACAGCAGGGAACCATTTACTGTCCGGTCTAAATTGAACTAATACAGGATAGGGTTTGGGAACATTTGATGCGCGCGGGACAACACTGTTATTGACTGCCTGTAGGTCTTGAACAAACCTGCATTCCTCCGGTTCACTTGGAATTTTTGCCTTTTTGAGAGAAAAATGGGAGTTCTCACCGGTGAGTTTACATAGGGGATTATCTCTCTAGCCTTTGGGAAGGATTGAAAGACTGGAGTAACGGGTTTTAACGGGTATTGTGCCCTGCAAGGACGATACTCCGACTTCGTGGTTACTCGTATTGGTTCACAACCTCGTATAAGCCCCACATCATGTTTGCCTTTTACCCATAATTCAGTAGGGACCGTTATTAATCTTGGGTCTGAGAAGTTTATCTTAGGGAAACGCCAGGGCAGCCTTCTGGACTCTTCAGGGCTAGTGGGGGTTACCTCGACTGTTCTATTGCCTGGGTTGGACAAATTAATTTCTTCCTATATGTCCGCACATCTGCATTAAACCACATACCCACATCGTCCCAGAATGCCCAACATTTCGTTATTTTTGCCTTTAGTTCTCATGACCCCAAATCCTGCCACCAGTCACTGGACACCTTCGCCAGTGAAACGCGAGGAGCAAGTCTTCCACATCAAAAATATCGAGTTTACTTGATGTCACAGGTACTTGACATAAGTTCACACTGACTGCACATCTGCATCCCTTCAATAAAATTCGCACAATAACAACTGATCTGGTTTAACCAATCTCCTGAACCAATATTTCTCTTATGGTTCCTCAGGGCCATCGTGGTGTATGTGTGCTGTGCAGTGCAGCTTATTCCCGTACAAAAAAAGGTGTTAATAGGATTAACCTCAGTCGTCCCCTGTCAATCACCATGCTGTCCAGCCTCCAGGACCGATTGAGGCTGTCTGTACGGGCACTGTCTCGACCAGTGGTCCATTGCTCCGCAAACAAAGCACCAACCAGATCTATCTCGGCAAGCGCACTTCCGCGATCCCTTCCTCTTTTGCGAACTCCACCTGTGCCTCTCTCTTTTCCCGCAGTTCCTCCCTCCAACGACTGAACGACCATTTGCATCACAATAAGCTGAGGTTTATGTGATTGCTGTTCCATCTTTAATTTCCGGTTATGGTTCTCTTGAGCCAGAAATTTTTCAGCATGTACACTTATTGTTCTATCTAATTCAGCTTTCCCGTGTCCCAGGTTCTACATGTATATTATTACCTATTTTGTTGTTTCGTACTTGATGAAGCTGCTCCTCAGGTGTGCCTCATACGGTGTGATCTCTGCCGTCGTTATGTCCTTGGGTGGTGTCAGTCCACAATAGACGTTATCGACTTTCGTGAGGTGCTTAAGGTACTGGGACATTGTCTCGACTTCTTTAGGGATTCTGTTCAATTGATTGTGGGTACGATATGCTATTGGTGATTCAGCAGAACCTGAGGCGGCGACCGTTGACTTGGAATCTTCCCGAAGTGGATCTCGTAGGGGGGCTGTAGCTCTTCGAGGGCACCCATTAAGGTCAGGATCTGATCCAGTCTTAAGATACTGTACAGCTTCATTAGGTTGTTTTCCGTGTGTGTGTGCATGTGCGCTGGTGTTTGTACGTGTACTTGATCTATCTCTTATTCGAGATTTTCTTTCCCTAAAATCAGGTTCAGCCTTCAACATGTTATAAGCACTCCAATTCACAGGTTCTATTTTACCCTTCCGTTTCTCCTTCTCTCTCTCCTCCAACGGTGACCTCAGCATTTGCAACTGCATGTTACTAAAACTTCCTTCCTCCAAAAATACACATTCCTTGATTTACATTTTTAACTGCTTTACAGAAACTGGGCCATAATTATTTAGCATATATTGTATTTTTTCTTGACCATTCCGAGTTGTCTGTCGACCCTCTTTTTGTTCGCTCTTGCTGGAACCGATTTTCATGGATATTGGAAAAGTGTTCATCTCTCTCTGTCTGTCTCTCTGCCTGTATCTCTCTCTCTCGCTCTCTCCCTCTCTCTCTCTCTCGCTCTCTCTCTCTCTCTCACATACACGTTGCCATAATCTTCTCTTTGCCAGTGCTACTTGCTTTTACCTCCGGAGATCCCCTCTCATTGGGCCCGACCGTCTCATTGCCTTGGTTTTCACAAACCAAGAGCCCACGTAATCGGTACAGCTTTGGCGACTCCAACGCTGCCCATGGTGGCTCCGAGTCTCAAACCACCGTTAATCTTGCTATCTCTTAACCTCTCTAGAGACGGCAATCCTTTCCCTTGAGTTTTACTCGAATACCGCGCGAGAGTTCACTGGTCCCTCTTCCTGGTTCATTTATTCTCTTCGAACGAGTCTCTATGTCGGATTACTTTAGCCACAACTCTTACCCTGACCCTATTCGATTCGGAACGCGACTCTGGGGCGATCCACGTATCCCCAGTCCTCTCACGCAAAGGGGCTAATTCAGCGCTCGAGATGAAGTGAAAGACCTTCAAGACAGTGGCGCGTACATCTCCTGGGAATCTTCAAATCTTACCCAGTCGCAGGGTCCCAGGTGAGCCCCCTGGTTTACTGCCGTGGAATTTCAATCGACTCACCGCAAATGCTACCAAGAGCAAAGGAAAAGTTTATTTTTGAAATTTGCAGAGTGGACCCAACACATTTGCAAGACGCCTCATAAAATGGACGCCTGATGGTTTTCATATATTCCCTTTATATTATGTATCGCCTTGCCTTATCACACCTCAAGCCAGAAACCTGGATCAGTCGAGTTCCTTTCCACACATGGAGTTGCTTTTTCTAATTCATTGACTGCTGATATAATAGATTATTGGCCTTGAGAGTCAGCTATAAATTAGGTTGAACTTTACATTTTTTCTGTCTTTTTGCAAAGTTAGGTCCATAAGTCTTTGTTTCAAACATGCTTTCAAAGATTTCACAAAAATTGATAATTTTCCATTACAGGGGATGAGGCTGACATTGACTGAATAAGTGTGATGGAGTGAGGATGATAGTGACACAATGAGGATGAGGTGTCAGCGTAGTAGTGACGCAGACTGTGTGAGTGGATCAGGCCGATAGTTGCGCAGTGAGGGGAGTCAGAGTGATAGTGATACAGTAAGTCTGAGGGATCAGACCGATAGTGACGCAGGAAGTGTGAGGTGGTCAGGGTGATTGAAGTACTTCATGTGAGGGGTCAGTATGACAGTGACGCAGTAAGAGTGAGTGGTCAGGCAGATAGTGACGCAGTAATTGGAAGGAGATCAGGCTGATAGTGATGCAGTAAGTGTTACTGTGTCAGGCTGATCCTGACGCATAAGCTGGGAGGGGACAGGGTGATAGTGACGCAGTAAGTGTGATGGGGTCAGGCAGAGACTGACGCAGTGAGTGTGAGACAGTCAGGGTGATAGTGAGGGAGTAAGTGTGTGCGTTCAGGCTGGTCGTGACACAGTAAGTTGAGAACGTCAGGCTGATCTTGGCCAATAAAAGTGAGGTGTTAGGGGAATAGTGACGCAGTAAGTATGAGGTGTAAGGCTGATAGTGATGCGGTAATTGTGAGGGGTCAGTCTGAGGGTGAAGCAGTAAGTGTGAGGGGGTCAGACTGATAGAGACGCAGCAAGTGTGGTGGGGTCAGGCTGATAGTGTCACAGTATGTGTGAGGGGTCAGGCTGATTATGATGCAGTAAGTGTCCCTGAGTCAGAGTGATCCTAATGCAGGAAGTGAGAGGGGACAGGATGATAGTGACGCAGTGAGTGTGAGGTGGTCAGCGTGATGGTGACGGAGTAAGTGTGAGTGTTCAGGCTGATATTGATGCAGTATGTTGAGGGCGTCAGGCTAATACTGGCCAGTAAGTGTTAAGTGACAGGGTGATAGTCAGACTGATACACAGGGTGAAATTGTGAGAGTTCAGGCTGATAGTGATGCGGGAAGTGTGCGAGTGTCAGGCTGATAGTGACGCAGAAAGTGTGTTGGGAGCAGACTGATAGGAACGCAATAAGTGTGAGCGGCTCTGGAGGTTAGTGACAGGTCAGTATGAGTGGGAGGATGGTAGTGATCCAGTGAGTGTGAGGTGTCAGGATGACAGTGAAGCAGACTGTGTGAATGTTTCATTGTGATGCTGGAGGAAGTGAGGACTGCAGATGCTGGAGATCAGAGCTGAAAATGTGTTGCTGGAAAAGCGCAGCAGGTCGGGCAGCATCGAAGAACAGGAGAATCGACGTTTTGGGCATAAGCCCTTCTTCTTTTATTTGCCATTCCTGAAGAAGGGCTTATGCCCGAAATATCGATTCTCCTGTCCCTTGGATGCTGCCTGACCTCCTGCGCTTTTCCAGCAACACATTTTCAGCTCATTGTGATGGAGACATGGCAAGTGGGATGGGGTCAGGTTCACAGTGACGCAGATGCTTTCAGGGGGTCAGATTGTAGTGATGCAGTAATTGTGAGGGGTCAGGGTGATAGTGACGCAGTGAGTGTGAGATGTCAATGTGATAGTGACGCAGAACATTTGAGGGGCTAGGCTTATAGTGACGCAGTATGGGCAAAGGGTCAGGGTGACAGTGATGTAGATGCACTCACAGGGCCAGGTTGTAGTAAAGCTGTAAGTGTGAGTGTCTCAGGCTGATAGTGATGAAGTAAATGCGAGGGGGTAAGGCGGATGGGGATGTAGTAAGTGTGCAGGAGTAGTGCTAGAAGTGACGCAGTAAATGTGAGTGTTGAAGCTGATAGTGACGCATTAAGTTTGAGGGGATCAGGCTGATCTTGACGCAGTAAGCGCGACGTTGTCAGGATGATAGTTACGCTGTAAGTGTATGGGGGCACAATGATCCTGACGCAGTTAGCGTGGGTAGTCAGGGTGATAGTGACGCAGTAAGCATGAGTGGGTAAGTCTGATAGTGACGTAGTATATGTGAGGGAGTCAGCCTGTTGGTGGCGCAGTATGTGTGAGATGGTCAGGCTGATATTGATGCAGTGAGTGTGTTGGGGTCAAAGTGATAGTGACGCAATAGATGTAAGCGGCACAGGATAATAGTGACACAGTGGGTGTGAGATACCAGTGTGATAGTGACGCAGTAAGCGTAAGGCGTCAGGATGACAGTGACACTAAGTGTAAGGCCCTCAGTGTGATAGTGCCACAGCAAGTGTGGGGTGTCAGGGCGTAAATGACGTCATAAGTGAGAGAGGGGCATTGCGATAGTGAAGCAGTTAAGTGTGAGAGGGTCAGGCTGATAGTGACACAGTCAATGTGACGGGGCAGTGTTTTAGTGACAAGATAAGTGTGAGGCGTCAGCCTGATACTGACACAATAGATGTGATGGAGTCAGGCTGATAGTGACACAGTAAGTGTGAGGGGTCAGCCTGATAGTGACACAATAAGTATAAGGATTCAGGGTGATAGTAACATGGGAAGTGTGAGGACGTGACTGAAAGTGACGCAATAAGTGTGTGGCGGTTAGGCTGATGGTGACGCAATAAAAATAAGGCCGGCAAGGTGAAAATGGCAAAGACTGTGTGAGTGGGTCAGGGTGATTGTGACGCAGTAAATGTGAGGAGGTCAGGGTGAGAGTGACGCAGTAAATGAGAGAGGATCAGAGTGAGAGTGACGCAGTAAGTCTGAGTGGTCAGACTGATATTGACGCAGTATATATGAAGGGGTCAGGCTGATAGTCAGTGTAAGGTGGGAGAGTTTTAGTTACACAGTAAGTGAGAGGCTTCAGACTGAAACTGATACAAAAAGTGTGAGTGGGTCAGGGTGATATTGACACAGTACGCCTGAGGGATCAGGCTGATAGTGACGCAGTCAGTGTGATGGGGCAGAGTTTTAGTAACATGGTAAGCGTGAGGCGTCAGTCTGATACTGACACAAAAAGTGTGATGGAGTCAGGCAGATAGAGACGCAGTAGGTTTTAGGAGTGAGGATGATATTAACATAGGAAGTGCGAGGGCGTCACTGATAGTGATGCAATATGTGTGTGGCTTTCAGGCTGATACTGACGCAGTAAAACTGAGCATGTCAAGGTGAAACTGATGCAGTAAGTGTGAGGATGGCAGAAGGACAGTGATGCAGTAAGTGTGAGGGGTTCACGCTGATATTAAGGCATGCAAGTGTGAGGGGCCAGGTTGATAGTGATGCTGTGTGCCGGCGGGTCCAGCTGATAACGACGCAGAAAATGTGAGTGTCTCAGTGTGACAGTGACGCATTACGTGTGAGAGGGTCAGGGTGATAATGACAGAGAAAGTGTGAAGGGGTCAGGTGGATAGTGATGCTGTAATTGTCAGCTTGGTCAGCGTGATAGTGAGGGGCTCAGGCTGATAGCGACACAGCAATTGTGAGGGGGTCAGGGTAGTAGTGACACAAAACATGTGAGCGGGTCAGGCTAATAGTGATGCAGTACGTGTGAGGTGTCAGGCCAATAGTGACGCAGTAAAGGTGATAGTGTTGGCGTGCTAGTGACGCAGTAAGTGTGAGTCGCTCAGGATGATTGTGACGCAATAAGTGTGAGGTTTCAGGTAGACAGCCATGCGGTAAGTGTGACGTGTTCAGGGTGACAGTGACGCACATACTTTGAGGGTGTCAGATTGAGAGTGACACAGGAAATGTGAGGGGACAGGTTTATAGCGACACAGTAAGTGTAAGAGGTCAGGCTGATAATGATATACTAATTGTGATGGAGTCAGGATAATAGTGGTGCAGTGAGTATGAGTTGTCAGGGTGATAGTGACACACACGGTGTGAGTGGGACAGGGTTATAGTGATGCAGCAAGTATGAGGAGGTCAGAGTGATAGTGTGCAGGGTCTGGCTGAAGGTGATGCAAGATAAGTGAAAGGTTCAGTGTGATCTGGACGCCGTAAGTTTGGGGGGGTCAAAGTGATAGTGATGCTGCAAGTGTGAGTGGGTCAGTCTGATAGTGACACAGTACATTTGAAGGGATCAGGTTGGTAGTGATGCAGTAAGCGTGAGGGGTCAGGCTGATATTGATGCACTAAGTGAGAGAGTGTCAAGGTGATGGTGATGCATTAAGTGTGAGCAGGTTAGAGAGAGAGTGACGCCGTTAGTGAGTGGGGTTTGGCTGATAGGGATGCAATAGGTGCGCATGTGTCAGGGTGTGAGTGATGCAGGAAGTATGAGGGTGCCAGAGGGAAAGTGACGCATTAAGTATGAAGGGGTCATATTTGCCCAA
The DNA here is from genome assembly GCF_037043375.1 of Chiloscyllium plagiosum. Taxonomy (NCBI): domain Eukaryota; kingdom Metazoa; phylum Chordata; class Chondrichthyes; order Orectolobiformes; family Hemiscylliidae; genus Chiloscyllium; species Chiloscyllium plagiosum. The sequence continues at coordinate 82,815,355 of NW_028270169.1, forward strand.
TTTCAATTCACAGGACTAACGTTCATCCATGATACCAAGGCTAATCACCATTCGTGGTATCCCTCATATGGCATTAGTATCTTTCCTAAATTGAGGATAATAATTCCTCATACTGTAGTCCAAGTGCGGTCGAACTCAACCACCATACATTGGAAATAATGCTTCGTTCTCGTGTCCTGAAATCCTTCTCTTCCCTCGATAATTTATGTTGACAGTCTGGCTTCCGTCTGCTCTTCCCTGGTGAGTTACATTGGTAGATTGGGGTTAGTGTTCATTCATTGGGTGAGTGCCATAGACAGAATGGGATCAGTCTGCTCTTCCCTGAGTGAATTACATTTATAGAGTGGGGTCAGAATGCTCTTCAGTGAATGACTTATATTGACCGTATGGGATCAGTCTGCTGAGTTACACTGAGAGTGTGGAGTCAGTCTGCCCTTCCCTCGGTGAGTAGCACTGACTGAGTGGCGTCAGTTTGCTCTTCCCTCAGTGAGTAACATTGACAAAGTGGCGTCAGTCTACTCTTTCCTGTGCGAGTTACATTGACAGAGTGGCGTCAGTCTGCTTTTCACGTAGTGAGTTATTTGCACAGTGTGGGATCAGTCTGCTCTTCCCTGGGTGAGTTGCATTGACAGAATGCGGTCAGTCTGCAATTTCCTAGTTGTGTTAAAGTGATGGCGTGAGGTCAGAGTGCTCTTCCCTGGTTGAGTCTCATTGACAGATTGGGCTTCATCTGCTCTTCCCTGGGAGAGTCATATTAACATAAAGGGATCAGTCTGCTCCTTTCTGAGTGAGTAATATCACAGAGTGCACTCAGTCTGTTCTTCCCTGGGTGAGCTACGTTAAGAGAGTGGTGTCAGTCTGCTCCTACACGGGCGTGTTACTTTCTCAGAGTCGTGACAGTCTGCTCTTCTCTGTCTGAGTTTAACAGCAAGTATGGTTTCATTACTGTCTTCACTGGATGATTCACATAGACAGACAGAACTCTGAGTGAGTTACTTTGACAGACTGGGGTCAGGCTCGTCTCCCTGCTTGTGTTTCATTGACAGAATCAGATCAGCCTGCTCTTTCCTGGATGAGTGACAGAGACAGAATGGGTCCAGCCTGCTCTTCTCTGAGTGAGTTACGTTGACAGAGTGGCATCAGTCTGCTCTTTCTTGGGTAAATTATACTGACTGAGTGGTGTCAGTCTGCCATTTGCTGGGTGAGTTACATATAAAGTGTTGGGTCAGTCTGCTCTTCCCTGGATGACTAACATTGACAGAGTGGCGTCAGTCTACTCTTCCCTGGGTGAGTTACATTAACAGAGTGCGGTCAGGCCATAATTTCCTCGTTGAGTTACATTGATCGTGTGCTGTCAGACTTCTGTCCCCTGGTTGAGTTACATTGACAGAGTGGGGTCCATTGCTCTTTGAGGAGAAAGTGAGGTCTGCAGATACTGGAGATCAGAGCTGAAAATGTGTTGCTGGAAAAGCGCAGCAGGTCAGGCAGCATCCAAGGAACATCCTGAAGAAGGGCTTATGTCCGAAAAGTCGATTCTCCTGTTCCCTGGATGCTGCCTGACGTGCTGCGCTTTTCCAGCAACACATTTTCAGCTCCATCTGCTCTTCCCTGGGTGAGTTACGTTAGCAATTTGGGGTCGGTCTGCTTTCTGCAATCCAGGAACTGCATCTCTAGCGGTTTCTTGTCAGTACCTCCATACAAAGGATTTGAGGAGTTAACAAAAGTAACTCGTCCCCTATATCTTTGGGATAATTAGGGATGGGCAGTGAATCTTATGTCATTGAAAGACAACTGTGTCCCAGAAATACATTTCTAATAATTGCATGTACTAATTTGACACTGCAAGCGGTAGGGAATAATTTGAGGAGAGGTGCAGGTAGAATAATTAAAGTCAAATGCATTGATACCGAGGAGACATGACACAAGATGTGAGTGTGGAGCTGATGGTGCAAGGCTCAGTGTCAGTACTATTGGTTTAGCATTTATTTCTCACTGTTCGCAATGACTCACACACCACTGTTGTCAATTCACAACAATGAGCCTGTTCATCTTGGTTTGAAAATCCCTGCGTGTGTATTAACGTGGTTAATGGGACGCGAGAGGAGATGAGCACATCCTCTTTATTCTGTCAGTTTAAACAGATGAAAATATCTGTTGGATGCCAATGCAAGAGGATACTATATTTTTCTGTGCCTTTTCAGTGGGGCATGCTCAGCATTGAAATGTCTGTTTTTGCACAAGCAGAGTTTGATTGCCATTCATACTGAGCAACGCTAATACAGAAAACACGTTTTCGAATTCCTGTGATCAAGTGGTTCAGACATTGCACATATGGACGACAAATCTGCCTTTTAACGTGGTGCCGTGGATTAGCTGGTGAAAGCAACTCCCATCACACTGGTGCCTGCTCATTGTATTGAAAGCTCGTTATTTCTCGCAAGTATTGTGTTGCTGATCGAGAAACTCAGTGTCCTGTTTGAATTGCTGTATATTCTGATTTCCCGTTCCGGCTTCATTTTCCTGGTTTAAATCCAATAGTGTATGTTGCTCTTTTTAACTGCTATTTTAACCTGGAGATTCTTCCCGCAGTTCCACAAGCACTTCTGCTTCTCATCCTCTTATTCTCATTCCTTCATTCCCAGTTTTGTGGAAATTAAGTGGTGAGGCAGGAGACACTGCAGCATTCCGGGGGAAGGTTGTGGTAATGGCACTGACACCACGACATGATCACCCTCATTCTCTGCTGTCACCATTCATTCGTTGTACACCAACAGTAAATGCATCCTTGTTCTTCTTCAGCTATCATGTAATTACTTTCTTTTTCTGTTGGATAAGGAATTCAACTTTAACTTCGAAAGGGTCTTTAGATTTTGAGGAAGAAATGTCTCCTTGCTTCAGGTCGAAGTGACAGACGCATTATCCAGAGAATGTGAGACTACTTCGACCGACTCCAGCCAGGCGTCAGAAAGCCTCTCAGCAGTTCGAATCTCAAGCTGTCTGTGAATGTCAGGCTTTTCAAGAGCAGAAATGGGAAATGAGGGATATGGACAGCCAGAGAGTCGGAGAATGTGAAAAAGGCCCAGGAGGATACAGAGACAAATATAGAAAAAACGAAGACACATATTGAGGCAGACACTGAAAGAAACAATTCTCCATTCGGCGTGACTGCTAAATAACAGAAAGCAAAAGGAAATGTAGCCATTAAAACATAGCCTTCCACCAGCTCAGGAAAATGAAAGTAGCATGACAGCTGATTAAGTCCTTTAAAGATTGTAAATTCGACGTTTGTGAGCTCAAGAGTGATTTTGATAAATATCCTGATTAGACAGGTAAGATTATCATTTTCCCAACAGTATAATCTAGAAATCTATAACTAACCTGTTTCCTGTCCATCTAAAAAAAAAATGTTTCTCTCCACAGATGTTGCCAGGTGTAGCGGGATTCTCTATCAATTCTCGTTTTTAGTTCAGCTTTCCAAAACCTGCATCTTTCTGATTTTTGATAACCTGGCACAAAACCAAGCATTACCAGGTTCGGACCAGTGGTCAGAAATACTGGTACCACGATATACTTGCACAATAAAACATTCATTCCCAGACCGAAAATAGAACTAATGCCATGGCAGTTCTAGTTCCAAATCCTAACTGCGACATTACAGTGAATGAAGACAGACGATCTTGCACTTATTCTCAATGAAATGACTTTTCCCTTTCATTTCTGATCAGTTTCACTGCAGATTGTTTTCTACTGGTCTTCAAGTTTTGCAGAATGGAAAAGCCCATTTGGCCCATGGTGAAGTCTGGTTTAAAGACATTCGTCTCTTCCATTCCCAGTTTCCACCTTATGTGTTCTGATGTTTCCAGTGCAAATGGCAGTGAGGTTCTCGCTTTGATCTTAGATGACACAACAATGGGTTTGAAGTTTGACATAGTCACACTGTGTTATTACCCACGTCGTGTCTCCCACAGAAAGAGACACATAGACACATACCCCGAGAGTGGCAGAGTTCTCAGGATTTGACCAGCTCCTCGTGCTTCACTTCAGCTGTCCGCTCCAACATGCAAGTTCAACCGCCAAAAGGCAGCTTTTGGTTAAACCAAAGCCGGTTCTACAGACAATGAGAGACGTTGATCTGAGCTAGAATTTGAAGAGGGCGAAAGAAACTGTAAATTCGAAAACCCAAACCCTTCCATTCCTGACAGACAACAGGAATGGACTAGCACGCTACATCCTCGTGATTTTAAATGCGAACCGACAATCCCCTAACTCGATGTCAGGCGTGTTACCAATTCTGTCACTGAACCAAAGACCAGGTTTGGCTGTGACAGTTTGTCTATAGGTAATGTAAACGTCCACATCAGGGAAACAGCATTCACAAGGCGAAAAATCAGCAAACATAATCACCGTCACTGTTTCACTTGGAATTCCCCACTCTGTGAACCATTTCCTTTCACTGTACTTTCATATTTGAAGGTTTTTACATTCCAGAGCCTGCGCTAATTCAGCGAGAAACGACTGGTCATTTCGAGCCCGTCATCCGGAATGAGGCGAGTAGAACGATGCCTTTCTTGCTGCCAAAACATCAGCGCAGCTCAAAACGAGCTCGTGTTTGCATCAGTCTTTACTTAACTTGCTGCAGTATATCTGCTGAACAACATCAGATTATCAAAGTGTTGCCTTCTTCACATTGAAACCAAGGGTGATAATATGAACCGACTTGGAAACTTGGAGAGATTAACACTACTGACGAAGACGATTATGACGTGAAGAGCAGGCACTAGAGTTTGTACAGGTCCCAAAGGCTACTACAGTATCAATGGACATCCCTGCATACGAGTCTGATTTTGCATTGCACAGAACAGGCTTTCATTCCCAGTCAGGAGATGTAGATTTAATTCGCTTCTTGTGAATTATCCGAATGAAAACTAAATCCTGGCTGCACCCAGAACACACACACGGATCCTGCCAGAACAATTCAGTGATCGATCAGTATCTTTCTGGAAGGACAATGGCAGCAAATACAAGCGAAAGCTATCACAGCAATTACCCCTCCAAGGTTCTCACGTTTCCCAGTTGAAAATATTTCGCTGTTCCTTCAATGTCACTACGTCTTCACCCTTGCCTCATGGCATCATGCCTGTACCCCGCTACTGAGGACATCCAGGGTTATGCGGAGTAACTCAAAATCTCAACCTCTCGAGTAATTAGGGATTGACGGTGCATCCCATCACATTGAGCAATGACTTTATCCCAGTAATACGTTTCCTAAAGCTGTAGTTTCTAAGGGAACACTTGCAAGCTGTCGGGAATAATTTGAGAAGTGGAACGGACGGGAGGAAAATGTGAAAGGCAATGATGACTGGGAGGCATGAGACAGCAAGTGAGTGAGGAGCTGGTGTTGCAACGTTCAATGTCAGTGTCAGTATTTACTGACCACTATTCACTCTAATTCACACACCACTCCTTAACAATTCACCACAATGAGCCCATTCCTCTTAATGTGAGTTTACCTTTGCGGATATTAAGGCGGTGCCCAAGAGGATGGATGGATCGCGTTATCCTGTCAGCTTAAACAGTCTAAGTTATCAGTTTACAACAAAAGCAATAAGAGATTGCGTCTTCCTGTGCATTTTCAGTGGAGAATATCCAGCTTTGAACTCTTCTGGATCACCAGATTTACACCGAGTAACTGTGAAACACACAAAAAATGAGTCCGAGTTCCTGTGTTCGAATAGCCAAGTAAATGCACGCATAGTTTTGAATCGTTGAGCTTGGGCAGTTCCTCAGCCTTAGTTAGTGAAAGTTCCTATCAAAAAACAGCAGAATATGGGATCAAATCCTGACATCGCACTGTTTATATGTCTTTCATGAAAAACAGAGTTCCCGACTTCAACTGTGGTTCTGGTCGTGGTGCGATTTCAAATCAATGACTGGATCGAGGTTATAGTTTAAAGACAGCTCCTTCGACACCTCTGCCACGCTGCTACACAAACCCCTGCAACCACGTGTTTCATGATTAGTGTTTCAGCATCGCCTCACTTCAGGCACTTACCCACACGCACTTTCAATGGCGAACTTCGCGTAAGTTCGATAAAATTTATGAGGATGTTGCAAGGCACACAGTGTTTGGACTGTAGCGTAAAGCTGAATAGGATATGAAAATTTTCCCTGGAGCTTGAGGGCTGAGGGATGGGCTTACAGAGGTTTATATCAATATGAAGGAGACGGTAGAGTAAATGGTCAATGACTATTTCTTCCCAAGGCAGGCAAGTTCAAAACAAGGGAACAATGTTTTCAGGGGAGAGTGCTAAAATTTAAAAGGGATCTGAAGGACATTGTTTTTTTCACACAGAAAGGTTTGCGTGTTTGGAATGAATTGTCAGATTTAGTGGTGGAGTCTGGTATACTCTCAACATTTCAAAGGCATATGGATCTGTATACAGACAGAAAAGTTGGAAAAGAATAAACGTGAAAATTTGGCAAATAGAGCGTTTGTTTATGGGCTCAGCCCCTCTGAGATGCTGCAGTGGCGAACACCAGTTTGAATAGGCACTCATCACTTGGTCAGTGCGTTGGGTTAGTTTTCTGGAAGATGGTTAGATTAGATTCCCTACAGTATGGAAACAGGCCCTTCAGCGCAACTATTCCACACCAACCCTCCAAAGAGTAATCCACCCAGACCAATTTCGCTCGAACTAATGCACCGATCATTATGGGCAAATTAGCATGTTAAATTCACCTGCCCTGCACATCTTTGGAGTGTGGGAAGAAACCCACGCAGACGCAGGGAGAATGTGCAAACTACGCACAGGAATCAAACGTGGAACACTTGTGCTGTGAGGCAACAGTGCTAACCACTGAGCCACGGTGCCGCCCTAAAAGAGGATGGAGAACGCAGCTAGCAACCCCGCAATCTTTCGCATGCAAAGCGAGTACTCTCCCATTTGAGATAACTCCCACAGGCTGCTGCGGTTAAAACCAGCTGCCAATAACCATTCTTCTTGACACATTCCCAACTTCTCAGTGGGAGATTTTGGCTGCAGAAAATACCTCACAAATCATGTTGCCCGCGCAGCTCTCCAGCGAAACCAAAAACTGACAACTCATGACCAGAAGCAGAACTGACAAAGAGAACCTATTTTCAGACACACGGACTCATGAATGCTTTCGTTGAGGCAGAGCAAGTCGTCTGGTCATGAGCTGCTCACACAAATTAAGCGAGACAATTCCAAATGGTGCTTTCAACGTACTGGCGCCTTAGTGCACCAATACTTCCAGGAAAGTGCTCAAGTAACATGAATCAGAACTGACTAACAATGAACCATGAAAAGTGAAGATTACCAGTTACAGTCTCGATTAGATGAGGTTAACAATTGAGCTGATGTCTCCACCGGATCGAGAGGACCAATCACCAGCCTCTCTCATCAGGACAGAAATTAAGGAAATTAGGGAAAAGTACTCAAATTTCATATCGCAATTTCCCTCCTTTACGCAACAACAACAGAAAACGGCGAGCAGATTCAATGTAGAACCTAATTTCACATAAACAGGGAAATAAATATCTCCATTCACTTTCAGAGAAACAGTGAAAAATGCAAATTGTCTGGAATATGAAAAATTGGCGCAGCCTGTTTTTGAGTCGCATATTATGCTGGTGGCCTTTCGAGCTGGAGGGGAACGTGACAACTACAGCAGAAGGGGAAAACATGGGCACTGACATGTTGGTTGTTTTCTGCTGTGCCACATCACAGCCGGATTAGAAGAAATGACTGGGTTTTTTTTCTGTTCAACTTTAACAGAAATTGCTCTATCTGAGCGGTCGTGCTTGTTGTTCTCATCAGCAAATCTGGCTTTGAATTTGCTAGCCCATACCTACTACCATGCTGAAACGGAATGCAATTCCGATGAGTCGCTGTGTGAAACTTTGTTCATTTTCTCTCCTGCCAGAAACGCCGACTCTCCTGCATCTGAGATGAACTGAAAAACTGGTTTAGCACTGGAATCCGAGAATGGCAGAACACGTAGCAAGATTATTCGAAACCCAGAGCCAATAAGAGTTCCAACTTTCCTTTTCTTTCTCCATAATAGTGCATTATCCAGCAGAGCCATGAGCAACTGCCACCTGGCTGCAAGCTGAGTTGGAAACCTATGTGGCAATCAACGACATGCGACTCACTTATTGTCGGTAAATCAAACACTTCTCACTTTGAGGTGTACAAAAATTAGTTTCTATACATATTCATGGAAGGTCAAAGGCGATCTGAGATGTCAAAGAGGTGGTCACTGTTCGTGACTGCTCTTTGTTCGAGTTGTGAAATGGTTTCCCGCTTTAGTCGCATTCACGTTTCTTGTTGATGACTGAATCAGACAGAAGGTGTTTCACCAGAGCTGCACTTGACTTGCATTCCTTTCCCTCGCTGTCATACTTTCCTGGAACTCTGTGAGAACAAGAAAACAAAATACATCCCGCGTCATTCGGCAGCCTGTCTGTGATTTCCTCATTTTCAGTTACAACATGGCCACACGGTAATATTAGTAACAGTATGAGAACAAGAGTCGATAGTTCATCTGTGCCTGTAAATCTTTTCATTCCTATTGTTGTCTGAATGAACTGTATCCGTGTCTGCTGCTTCGAAACTCGAATATGTGAACTGCTCCAAACTATGATTGAGGAATTCTGGTTTTGGTTGACCACGTTGAGAAACGCCAGACAGCGTTCAAATGAAGCTTTCACAGCACATTTTCGGATGCATTTGACAGAGACTAACATCATGAATCCAGTGTTCGCTGTGACAGAAGGAAATGAATGCTCTCCATGTTACTGATCCAGGCCACCTTCGCATGTTAAGCAAATGTGGTACTGTTGTTACAGAAAGGATCAGTGCCCAGTAACTGTGTCCTTAAAGAGGACATGATTGAAAATCCAGGAAATATTGGCTGAAAAGGCGCAGACAATTTTCCCTGCAGCGCCAAGACAGAGGAACATATGTAACGGCACTATTAAACAGGATGGGCCAGCAGTGCTATAGACATCGCCACATATGAAGGACCACTGCGAATAGAAATTTGAAAATGAAATTCAGGCAGCAGGTATTCGGAATTATATTCTTTTCACTGCTACAGCAGTATTGGGCGAGTAAATTCAAAACAAGGTTTGCTGATGAGAATGCAATAAAACCCCATCGATCATGATATGAAAGACTGTCGTCCGGAAAGAGGGAACAACAATGTTTCTTCTAAGCTTTGTACTGGGCCACTTTCGCACAAACTGATACTGCTACTCTCCAGAAAAGATCAGGGCGCGCGGCATGCACTCTTAGAAATGGTGACCATTAGTGCTGGAAAATCCCTGCATATTCAAAACAAGGAAGAATACATATCGAATAAAAGCATAGATGGCAATTAATTGGACTTGTATTCCTTTTCACCACAACAGCTAGAATGTGTGGGGATATACAGAGTAAGGTTTACTGACCAGGTCAGAAAGCAATTACCTCCACATATCTTGACACACATGCCTATCTTTCTTTCTGTCCGTTTTTTTTGAAGCGCCGATCCTTTCCATAGGAGATGAAGATGATTACTGCTCCCCCGTTGGATCACAGTGGGGCCAGAGACCCGATCGAGCTGCTCAGAACAGTTCGTGTTTGCCGATAATCACTGAAACTGAGATTGATGACACGTAGACATGGTGTAACAGCTGCCAACACAGGGTTTTGGGACGGATTAGGACCCACTCTGGGAAAAAGACTGGATCCTAAGACTGGGGAGTAAGTGTTCAGGTAGAGGACTGGAGAATGGGGTTAAGAACGATATTAGCCAAGATCGAATGGCGAAGCAGACTAGATATTCTGAAAGCGCGAACCGCTCCTATGTCTTCCTATCTCTGGCCATCTGGTATCTAAGGAAAGAGAAAGAGAGTTATTTGTTCAGTTGGACGTCGTGGGCAAAGTGAGAGACAGAACAAGCATGATACAATTTTAGAGACTGGGAAAATGTTTGGAGAGGAAGCAATAAAAGTGAAGCTGAATATAAAGTTTGAAGTCAGGACATATTCAATAAAAAGGAAGTTTGTATAAAGGCAGAGGGACATGGAGATGGAAAAAAGAAGTGTCACCAGTCCCGAAATCTCATTCGGTTTTCATTTTCAAGATGTGACCGGACCTGCTGAGATTTCCCAGCAATTTCATTTGTTGATTCTGAAACAGAAGATGGGAGTGATCCTGGACCAGTCAGCTCTTTCATGTTCTGGGAATATTTGACGTACCCGTTCGATCAGATCACGTCTGTCCCACACTGAAACCTCAGAATCCTTCCCCACCTCCACCATCGTTACTGGCACTAAACTGTTCATTACATAAACTTACATGAGCACACAACAAGAACAATTGCAAAATGTACAGGGAGAGCTCCGTTCCGTTCCATCAGCACATTCTGAATCAGTTAATTTTTGTTCAGGACCCATGAGACATTAAGCCGTCTCTGTCAGACCACTAACAAATGGCCATTCGCGTTCTGTGTCTTTGAACACTTTGGTTGGTGCACGGATGAAGTGGAATCTCATGTTTTGAAATGGACATCATTCATAGTATTTTCAGCTGCACTGATAAAGTTGTATCTGGCGCTTCCAGTAAAGTGCAGACAGTTTTCACTCAGTAACCGACATGTGATCAAAGCAGGAGGACCTATGTGTCAGCGAAAGCAACAAGAATGCTCCACCAGCATTGGCTTGCAATTCTGCATGTGGAACGAAGAGCTGGAACTCTATTAAACAGTGAAAACGACTATTATGGGGCTTGGACGCACGACTCTCTGATTAAAAACTCACATTGCACCGAACTGAGATATCCAGGCTTGGGACACGATGAATTAGTTTGCTATTTCATTCTGAGCATAATTCACCTGGCACAGAAATTTGCAAAGAGCCAGCTCATTCCTTCCAATCACAAAGAACATAATTCACATCTTTCACTTTTGTTATTTCTTCAAAACATTACAATCTATTTAACACTGGTCCCGGCATTTAAGATTCAACCCGAATATTTTCACATGAAGTGAATTTCCAGTCATTCTGTCAGACAGTAAATTAGTCAGAAAATTACCTTAGGAAACCCAATCATTTCTGTTTACAGTATTGGGAATTTCCCATCTGCTAACGAGACAGAGTCCTTACAATGAACATTTTCTTTGTTCTTCCTGCCTAAAACGTTTACCACTTCTTATTTTCAGGACAGTAATTTTGTTTATAACACGTTCCAAGAACAGGAACAACCTTCCAATCTCCTGAAGCCGTTTCCAATTTAAAATGGAAGTTTTGTTCCTTTCCCACGGGAAGAGCAGTTAATGAGAAAGGTGTTTCCACGAGCTGTGTCCCAGGGTTTGGCAGGAAGCCGCTAATTGCAGCTGCAGTGGCCGCTTTCAGTTGGCATCGGGGGATTGGAGAAACATGGTGTCGTATTCTGCTGCGTGTAAACGTCTTGCTCCCTGTGGACTCGGGGTGAATCATGGATGAGATTTCGGAACAACACTGCCTTCCAGTCTCTGGTCATCTGCTATCTTAGGAAATAGAAACAGATTTATTTGTTCAGTTCGAAGTCCTGGGCAATGTGAAAGATGGAACAGTTCTGATACAAAATCGGAGACTGGGAAAATGGTTGGAGAGGAAGTAATAAAAGAGAAGCTGAATATAAAGTTGGAAGTCAGGAGACATTCAATAAAAAGGAAGAGTGTGCAAACGCAGGTGGAGATGCACATGGAAAAGGAGTGTCACTAGTCCTGAAGTCTTAAATCGATTTATATTTCCAAGATGCTACCAGCATTTTCCAATAATGTTATTTGTTGTTTTAGTAAGAGAAGATGGCAGTGATCCTGGACCAAACAGCTCTCCCGTGCTCTGGGGATATTTAACTTACTGTGTCTATGTCCCACACTGAAACCTCACGATCCTGCCGCACCTCCACCCTCGTTACTGACAATATACTGTTCATTACGTTAAACACAAGAAGAACAATTGCAAAACGTTGAGGGAGAGTGCCCTTCGGTTTCCATCAGAACAATCTGAATCACTAAAAATTGGTTCAGTACCCATGTGACATTGATCCGTTTCTGTCAGACCGCTAGCAAGTGGCCATTCACTTTCCGTGCCTTTGAACACATTGGGTGGTGCACGGTTGGTTTGGAACCTTACATTTTGAAATGGACATCATTCATCGTATTTTCGGCTGCACTGATAAAGTTGTCTCTGGTGTCTCCAGTAAAATGGAAACAGTGTTCACTCAGAAACCGACGTGTGATCAAAAGCAGGCGGACAGATGGCCTCCTTCTTCAAGGACCGCAATTTCCCCCCCGACGTGGTCGACGGTGCCCTCCACCGCATCTCCTCCACTTCCCGCTCCTCCGCCCTTGAGCCCCGCCCCTCCAACCGCCACCAGGATAGAACCCCACTGGTCCTCACCTACCACCCCACCAATCTCCATGTACAGCGCCTCTCCGCCTCCACCCTACTCCGACCTATCACCCTCACCTTGACCTCTTTCCACCTATCACATTTCCAACTCCCCTCCTCCAAGTCCCTCCTCCCTACCTTTTATCTTCTCCTGCTGAACACTCTCTGCTCATTCCTGAAGAAGGGCCTGTGCCCGAAACGTCGAATCTCCTGTTCCCTGGATGCTGCCTGACCTGCTGTGCTGTTCCAGCAATAAAGTTTCAACTTTGATCTCCAGCATCTGCAGACCTCACTTTCTCCTCGGACAGATGTGTCAATGAAAGCAGGAAGAACATTTCCCTGCGAAGGGTTGCAATACTGCACGTGGAAAGAAGAGCCAGAATTGTATTAAGCGGTGAAAGCGCCCATTGTGAGGCTTGCACCCACCAACCACAGATTAAGCATCTCACACTGCACCGACTGAGCTAACCAAGCACGGTGCACTGTGGATTAGTTTGCTATTACATTGCGAGCATAATTCATCAGCACTTTGTTAGGATCCAGTTCATTGCTCTTAATCACAATATCATTCACACCTTTCACTTCAGTTATTCCTTCAAAGCATTACAATCTATTCAGCACTTGTCCCGGGATTTAAGTTTCAACCTTAATATCTTCATATTTTTACCCTCACCTTTCCAATCACTCTGGCATGCCGTAAATCAGTCGGGACGTTACCTAAGGAAATCCAATCATTTCCGTTTACAGTGTTGGGCATTTCCTATCTGCTGACGAGACAGAGTCGTCTCAATCAACACTTTCTTTGTTCTTTCTACCTAAAACCTTTTACCACTTCCTATTTTCAAGGCAGGAGTTTTATTTATAACACGTTCCAAGAACTGGAGCAACATTCCAATGTCCTGAAGCCCTTTCCAATTTAAAGTGAAAGTTTTTCTCCTTTCTCACGGAAAGAGCTGTTACTAAGGAAGGAGTTTCCACGAGTTGGTTCCCTTGGCTTGGCAGAAAGTCGCTGACTGAAGCTGCAGTGGCCGCTCTCTGTTGGCATCGGGAGCTTGGAGAAAGTGATGTCGTATTCTGCTGCGTGTAAACGTCTCACTCCCTGCGGACTTGGGGTGAATCATGGATGAGTTTTCCCGGTTCCAATACATGGTCGGGGTGAATGCTTGTGCTGAAATATTTGAGGCTTATTCCCTGGGTGGGCTCGAACCACCAACATTTCAGCCAACTGCGCTAACCATTTGAGATACAGAAACTGGCAACGCAGATATCCAAAAGCAAAGCTATCGACGGGATATGAGGATACATCGGACAGCAGGAATTTGCGTTGTTTTCAGAGACGGTCGCTGATTTTATCACCGAGAGGGTAAGCAGACTGAGGAGCTGCAAACACTCAAATTAAAAGGCATCCACACATGCGCAGTTCTCTCGCATACATCTCCACATAGTAGCTCACTGACAATGCTGGTATTTGAAGCCACGATTCGATAGAAACTGAAGCTTAAAATCCAGCACCTTAAAACCCTCGATCCCGCTACAACACAAAAGCCCACACTCAGAATTATGTATGACTAGTGTTTCAGCATCGATTCACTTCAGGCACTTAGACCTCGCAGATTATGTAATGAAATTGGCGTAATTTAAGAAGAAAGACCAAAGAAAATGTACAGACAAGGAACAGGCCCTTCATCCATTCAAGCATGAGCCGATCCAAATCTACTGTTTAAACCTGTCACCCAATTCCTAAGCACCTGTATCCCTCTGCTCTCCACCTACTCATGCATCTGTCCAGTCGCATCTTAAATGTATCTACCGTGATTACCTCTCCCGTCTCTGCTGCGAACGCGTTCCAGACACCCACCACCCACTGTATCCCTCTTAAACTTTTCACCTCTCACCTTGAAAGCGTGACCTCTCGGTATTTAATCCTTCAATCTGGGACATAAACCTTTTCTCTATCTATCCTGTCTGTACCCTTCATGATTTTGTAAACCTCAAAAAGGTCCCACTCAAACTCCTTTTTTCTAACGAAAACAAAACAACTCAACGTCTCTTCCTAGATTGCACCTTCCATACGAGGCACTATTCGCTTAAACCTTTTACGTGCCCTCTTCAAAGCGTCCACATCCTTTTAGTAATGTGGCGACCATACATTTGCACAGTATCCTAAGTGTGGCCAGACCAATGTATTGTTCAATTTTAACATGACCTGCCAGACATTTTATTCAATACCCCATCCAATGAAGCCAAGCATACTATATGCCTGCTTGACCACTCTATCCACCTGTGCAGCGACCTTCAGTGTATAATGGACCTGTACTCACAGATCTCTCTGTCCATCACCTTTTTTCCCCCGACGTTCTTCCGTTCATTGTATAACCCCATCTAGAATTAGACTGACCGAAATGCGTCACCTCACAATTGTTTGGTTTGAACTCCAGCTGCCACTTTTCCGCCCAACTTTCCAGTATCGTCCTGTATTCTTTAACAGTCACTTATACTTTCTGTTAGTCCAGAAATGTTCGTGTCATCTGCAAACTTTCTGATAATTCCAACAGTGCTCTCTTCCAGAACATTTATCTATATCACAAACAACAGTGGCCACAACACTGACCCCTGTGGAGCACTACTGGTCATCTTTCTCCATTTCCAGAAACTCCATTCAACTGCCACTCTCTGTCTCCTATTGCTCAACTAATTCTTTATCCACCTGTCTAGAACACCCTGCACACCATGTTACTTTACGTACTGTATTTGGTTACCATGGGGAACCTTATCTAACTCCTTACTGTAGTGCATGTATATGACATCAACAGCCTTTCCTTCATCTATCAACTTGGGCACTTTCCCAAAAAACTCTATGCCTCTCACTGATATGCACATTATTTTCTAAATATGAATAGATCTTATCTCTCAGTACCTTCTCCAGCAACTTTCCCAACACTGATGTTAGGCCCATTGTTCTGTAGTTATCCGGAATATCCCTATTATCCTTCTTGTACAGTGGACAATATGAGTAACGTTCCAGTCGGCCAGAACCTCACCTGTGCTCAAGTTCGCCACGAAGATATCTGTCAGGGCCCCAGCTATTTCCTCTCTCACCTCACTCAGGAACCAGGGATAGATCCCATCCGTTCCTGGGGATTTGTCCACATTAAGTACCCCTAGCCTGCCCAGCACAGCTTCTCTACTTAAGTCAACATGATCCAGACTCATCAAATGTCTTACTCTAGACTCAATATTCATCATATTCCTCTCTTCAGTGAACACTGATGCAAAATAATTATTCAGAATCATACCCAGTCTCTCAGATTCGACATACACCCTTCCTTTATTTTGCTTTAGTAGACCAATCCTTTCTCTGGTTACCCGCTTGCTTCTTATATATGAATAATAGGCTTTAGGATTCTCCTTAATTGTGCTAGCGTGAAGTTGTTTCATTACCTCTTTTAAACCCCTTGATTCCTCATTTAAGACTTGCCCTACTCTTCTCATGTTCCTCGAGGGACCATTATGTTCTTAGCTGCTGAGGCGTTATGCATGCTTCCCTTTCCTCTTGGCGAGTCGTACAATTGTCCTGTCATCAATAGTTCACGAATATTGTCTTTCAAATCCTATGCCTTCAACGGGACATGCCTATCCTGCACTATATTTAACCTATCTTTGAAAGCCTGCCACATATGAACTGTGGACTTTCCTACAAATAGCTGTGTCCAATCCACATTTCCGACCTCCTGCATAATTTTGATATAATTAGCTTTGGCCCAGGATAGTACTCTTTCCTCAGGACCACTCTCATCTTTGTCAATGAGTATTCTAAAACTTACGAATATTGGACACTTCCCAAAGAAATCACCCACGGCAACTGCTATCGCCAGCCCTGGCTTATTCCCCAATATCAGTTCCAATATGGCCTATTCCCTCCTCAGACTATTGATATACCGCCGCAGAAAACTCACCTGGAGGCTTCTTACAAATGGTATACCATCCAGACCTCTGACGCTAAGAGTATCCCGGACAATGTTGGGAAATCGGAAATCTCCAATCAAAACTAAAGAATTGCCTCTACGTCTTTCCATGATCTGTTTAACTATGTTTTTCTTACACCTCACGCTCACTGTAATACAGCCCCAAAAATCTAACCTCACCCTTCTTATTTCACTGCTCCATCCATAGTGTCTCACGACCCAAGCCTTACATGGTGTCTTCCTTTCGCACAACCATGATATCATCCCTGACCAGCAATGCAACTCCTTCTCCTTTTTCTTCCCTCCCTGTCCCATCTGAAGCATCTATATCCTAGAACATTTGGTTGCCAACCATGCCCTTCCTTCAACTAAATCTCTGTGATCGCAATAACGTCATATTCCCCGGCATCAACCTAAACCCTAAGTTCATCTGTCTATACTCCATGCATTAAATTAGATGCATTTC
This sequence comes from Chiloscyllium plagiosum, assembly GCF_037043375.1. Lineage (NCBI taxonomy): Eukaryota > Metazoa > Chordata > Chondrichthyes > Orectolobiformes > Hemiscylliidae > Chiloscyllium > Chiloscyllium plagiosum. The sequence goes on from NW_028270169.1 coordinate 82,832,231, forward strand.
AGGCCACCAGTTCTTTTGCATTCATCTGCTCTCTGCCTACTGTTCCCATTTTTAATGTTATCTTCCTGATTCTTAGCGTTTCCAGTTTCCACCTCACTGCCGACTTGTTTAATCTTGTGGTTCCCAGCGCCCTGCCACATTAGTATAAAACCTCCCCAACAGCAGTAGCAAAAACTCCCGAAAGGACTTTCGTTCCTGTCTGGTTCAGATGTAGATCGTTAATTTTCTTATAGTCCCACATTCCCCAGAACTGGTCGCAAATCCAACAAATCTGAAACCCGCCCTGCAGCACTATTCCTCAAGTCACGTGTCCATCGTGATTTTTTTTAATTCATTTCTACGCTGGCAGTCACATGGCACCGGCAGTAATCCCGAGATTACTACCTTTGAGGTCCTCCTCTTTAATTTCTCTCCTAGCTCCCTGAATTATCCCTGCAGGTCCTCATCTCGTCCTCAAGACAACTGGCTGTTCACGATCCCCTTTTCGAATGCTCTTCAGCCAATGGGCGACATCCCTGGCCTGAGCACCTGGGAGGCAACATAATTCTCCAGAATTGCTGATGCTCCACAGTGAGTCCACCCGCAGTTCCAGAGTGACCACGCAGTCAAACAAGTGCTGCACCTGGACACACTTCTTGCAAGAGTAAGTTTAGAAAACCTTTACAAGGATTTGCAAGGTTTGCACTGCTTGGACATGAGAACGAAACTGAATAGGCTTCGTCAGATTCCCAGGAGCTTCAGGGCTTAGATATGGACTCACAGAAGCTTATAAAATCATGAGGAAGACAGACAAAGTAAATAGTCAGGGAGCACTTTTTCACAAGACACGCGAGTTCAAATCTACATAGCAAATGTTTAATGCGAGAGAGGAAACATTTAAAAGGGATGTGAGGGACACATGTTTTTCACACAGCACTTTTGTTTGTGTGGAATGAATTGCCACATTTAGTGGCAGAGTCTGGTGAACTCACAACATTTCAAAGGCATCTGAATGGGTGTATAGACAGGAAGACCTCGGAGAGATAAGGCAAAAATATTGACAGATATGTATGGATTAATTTCGGATATCTATTCAGCAAAGGCAAGTTGGATCGCGAGAGTTGTTTCCATGCTCGACAACTTTGAGATGCTCCAGCCACCGGCAACGGTTTGAATACACCATTTGCAAAAAAAACGCATGATGTTTGTGACTCAGTCAGCGAGTTTGGCTATTTTGTTTGGTGGGTGGATGGGCCCAACCGATCCAGAGATGAAGGTTTTCCAGATATTTGCTTCCAATGACCATTCTTCTTGACACTTTCCCAAGTTCGCCATCAAAGATTTTGGCTGAAGAAAAATACCTCCCATATTGCATTACCCACTTTGTTCTCCAGCGAATTCAAAAACTGACAGCTCTTAACGTGGAACAGAATCAAAATTTAAAAGGCAGTACGATGATCAGACACACCGAAGCTTAAGTGCTGTCTGTGAGGCACTGTGAGTCGTCTCTGACATGAACCGCTCGCACAAGTAACAGCGAGGCAATTCCAAACCTACTGGAGATTTAGTTTATTGCCAAGTCCCAGAAAGTGCTCAAGTATCATATATAAAAAAAGAACAACAACGAACCATTAAAAGTGAACATTTCCAATTATATCCGTGATTAAATTAGGCCATCAATGCGCCGGTGCCCCCATCTGATCGAGAGAGCCAATCACCTTTCTCCCTCACCAGGACAGTAATGAAGGAAATGAAGGTATAGCAACGTTTCACATCGCGATTGCCCACATTTTCGACACAGCATCAAAAAACGGCGAACAGATTCAATGCAGGATCTTCTTTTGAAATAACGGTGAAATAACTATGTCTATTCACTTTCAGAATAAACGGGGAACAACACAAGTTGTCTGGAATATGAATAACCAACATAGACTACTTGGGTCCCAGATTCTACTGATGCACAGACTTTCATATGAAAAGGTACCTTGGGTGATTGCCCAACACCCAGAAATCTTCTGGCTGCCTTTTGTTTGCCCTGTCACATTAAACTTGTGCTGTTCTAATCGAATTTGTAGTTCTTGCCATTTGTCCGTATTGCTACTAGGGATAGCTGGTCGTGGCAACTCGTGACTGCCACACAAATACTTTGCCAAAATTGGATGTATCCGCAACGTGATTCGCAGTGAACGAACTTCGCAACGAGGATATGCCACGTGGCAAGTTAAAAAGCATGCTTCCATTTATTAAAGTAAGTTTCTGGGAACTGACAACCAGATTCCTCCTTACACTCGGTATTATGACAACACATAAACCAACAGCCTCTCTCAGAGACAAGTGACCAATGCCCATCTTGTGTCGGACAAACATAGTTGACAATATTGCACGCAGGGACTGCACAGAAAATTATAGAGGAGAAGCAGGCAGACGACCATCAGCTGCATTCATGCAGTTCTGTTACCCTGTCAACCCCATGCACAACTGTTCCTTGCAAGTACACACAGGGCACTGAGTGTCTCTGACTCAGGGACTTGGAACTCGGATTATATGACCGTCTGCAGCACTGGTTACTTGCTTGTGTGAGGTAACTCCCGATGGAACATATGTAAAACATGATAGCTCATTGAGAGATACATCCATAATAGCACCCAAGAGACGTATTTCTGTTGTGCTTCAGGTCCAAGAACACTCAGATCAATAGCTCCCTTGATTACCTCTGCTGGTCATGTTTGCAAAGAGATCTAGCAAATTGTCAAGTTTGATTTTCCATTCAATCAACAATTTTGACTCAGTATGGCTGCAAATATCTTTTCCTAACTTTGTGCTTTTCTTCTTTTACATTGGTGTCTCGCACCTTACAATTGACAGCAGAGTTAGGAGAGAAGATGGAAGCATTTAGCCCATCAAGTCAGCGACAGCTTTCAATGAGATCATGGCTGATTTGGTTAATGATCAACTCTGCTTTTTAGTCAGTAATCATGGCCGAGTGTTTAAGGTGATAGGTTAAAAATCCATTCAGGTTACCCCGCGTAGTTCCGAATCCAGCTGACTCCGCTTTGAATGACTTGCTGCTGGGCGAATTTTCGCTCAAAGTTCAAAAAACCTATTTTGCAAACCAGGCCGGTAATTTAATTAGACTTTGGAACTCGAGTTCTTCATCAGAAATGTTCCATATTTAAAACATTATCTCTGTTTCTCTTTCCAGATACACTGCTCGACACATCGGGTTTCTGCAGCTGTTATTGAACGTCCTGAGCAGAAGTGCTGCTTTTCATTAGATTCCTTTAATCCCTGTCCTCTGTTCTCTGACTCCGGACAGTGGCAACACTTCCTCCTGCTCGTCAAAGTGCTCATTCCCCAACGCTCCCTCTCCCATCATGACAAACAACCGTAGGAAATTGCCACTTAACCGTCTTTGTTCCAAAGTGAAATTCACCAGCCTCGGGAATCTCTCCACCAAACGGGACATCTCATCACTGGACATGGCGCAGACCAGAGGTTAATGAAGCTTTATTGTGAAAATATTGTCAATTGGCAGTGTGGAAAATGTTAAGTTGCCAAACCAATCCAGGCACCAGCTTTGGGAATCTTGAGAAACTCTTTGGGACGTGGAATCAGAGGAGAATGCAGAAGGGTGAACTGTCGGACCGAGCAGAGGTCAGAATATTGACTCTGATGTTGTCGGGACAGGAACTGGTCTGAGACATTGAAAAAATTCTCACCCCTGTACATGGGGAATAGAAACTTCATCTGGACTCTGCGACAATGAAAATCTCTGGAACACACAAGGCACTGAGAGGCAAAAAAGGAGATTATCCCTGATGGAGGTGATCTGGTTCCCAGTGACATGGGTGTGTCTGTCTTGGGGGTATCAGACTGTTAAAATGTCTCCATAATGAATGGTTCAGTCTTTCATTTGGAAAGGTAAAACTGATAGAGGACAGTAGTCGTTCAGGGAATGGCACATTGAATTTGGAATTCAGTCACGGACTGCTTTAGAGGATCGTCGAATTTGTTAGGTTGGACGTTTCAGTGCATTCGACTGTTAACTGAAACGTCCTTGTGGAACATAGTAAAGAATCTTTTCGTTGAATTAGCAGGATCTAGTATTGACTGATGGGGCCACAGCAGGCGGCAGGACGTGGTAACACGAAATAAAAATGCGCTGAGCTCAAATACAAGAAGCATGCTTTTTCGGTATGGTGGATTAACAATCCAGCATTTTAAAAAAAGTTTAAGCAACGATCCTTCAATGTACAGGACATGCAACGCCAGGATCTGGCACCATACTAGTCTCGTTATTACCAGGCGATTTAACTAATTCATCAACGGTGTCAGCGCAGAAGATGCTGTTCACATCCATATGTGTATTTAATTAGCTGTTCAGTCACAGTAACTTGGACATTTGTTACTTTATTAAAGTTGCTCCATAAGAATTTAAACTAACCTCTGCTGATACAGAAAAGGAACGTTCACACCTGGACATTCTCCAGTGCAAATGCACAGAAAGAGCCAATCTCGTATTGCGTTCATTTCAAACTGATATATTCATCTGTTTGAGCCGACAGGATAAAGAAGATACGTTCATCCTCTCGGGGACCATTAACCACGTTAATATGCACAGAGGGAATACAGCGCCAAGAGAACAGTATCATTGTGGTGAATTGATCAACAGTGTTGTGTAAGTCAGTGTAAACAGTGGCCAGTATAGGTTGACCCATTAATACCAACAGTGAGCCTTGCATCACCACTTCCTCTCTCACTTACAGCCTCACGCCCTCCAGTCATCATTGCCTTTCACTTTACTCAAAAGCCCTGCTCCACTACTCCCTTCTCCCGATCGCTTGCGGGCGTCCACGTAGAACCTGCAGATGTTCGAAACTCATTCGTGGCATATAGACGTCACTCAATGGCATTGGATTCACTGCCCATCCCTAATTACCCCAGTGATTGAGTTGATGAGCTACTGTACAGAAACTTGAGCGAACTTAACATAGAGGTACAGCCAAGATGCTGTTATCGAGGGAGTTCCAGGATTTAGGAATAGCCAGATACTTCCAACTCAGAAAGGCGAGATCCCTGATAGGTGATTTGCGGTCACAGTTTTCTCTTGTTTCTGCTGCCATTGTCCTTAGAGATAGATGTAAACAATCACAGGATTGATTCTGGCAACCAAAATAAAAGCCCTGCATCTACTGTCGTTTGTGGAAGTGAGTGAAGATATTCCAGAATTGATATCAGAGACCTAATTCAAACCCTGCAACAATAGATGCCATGAATTCTAAGTTGAAATTCTATGTCTAATGCCTTTAACCCATTACAACTTACCATGGAAAATCCCTTCCGATTCGCCTCTACCCCTTAGAGAAGTAAAGCTGCTATTCTTATTTGCTCCAAGACACATGTGACTCCAGACGCACAGAAACTGGATTGGTTGTTGCAGGTCAGTTATCTAAACCTCAGGACCTCACTTCAGGAATTATTCATGGTTCTGTTCGTTCATAAATGTCCAGAGTTCAGCCGCATTCTTAACTCCTCAAATCCTGAAGCATTCCATTTCACAATGCAGCAGAATTCTGGCAATGTGAAGGCCTGGGCAGACAAGTGAAATGAATTTCACACATCCTGATTGAGATAATCTAATCAACACCTCTGGAAATTCAATGGTGATGCCATTACCTAGTCTTCAACGATCAACAATCTGGGAGTTACTATTAACCCCAGAATGAACTGTCCTCCCTACATAAATAAAGTGACTACAAGAAAACTGCCATCAGTCATGGGATTTCTGACTCCAATCGCTTCTCTAATACCGAGAAGGCTCACGTCAAGTGTGTGATGGAATACTCCCCGATTGACTGAACAAATATATCGACAACATACCTCAAGATGTTGGACAGCGCCATTATGAAATATTCGTACAATAGAATAATGCTGCGGACATTTAATAACTGAAATGAAACTAGAAAGTGCTGGAGAAGTTCAGCAAGTCTAACAGCATACTTGGAGAGAAATAGTTAACTTTTTGAGGCCAAAATGACTCTTCTTCAGAACAGCACTGAAGAGAGGACATGTAGGACAAGAAACATTACTTCTCTGACACTTTTCACAGTTGCTACCAGGTCGGCTGAGTTTCTTCAGAACGTTCCATTCCAAGGCAATTGAGTCAGTTCGATTGGCACTTTATGTATAATTTCAATCCATTCACCACTGTCGCAGCTTTTTGATTCATCAACAATTTCCATTTGACAGCACACTCCAACTCTTGTACTACTATGTCCTAAAGACAAAGGAAGTTAACGAATGGGAAAATCATTATCTGTATGTTCCCTTCCAAGCTACTAAACATCACAATTGGATAGGTATTCCTTCAATCAGTCCTTCACTGTCCCAGTGGATCAGACGGTTGCTCTCCTCCCCCACTTCAAAACATCCAAATCGATTAATGAACTGTTCAAATAAACTTTGTCAAACTCAATTGTTAGAAGGCCAACACTTACTGGGAGATGAGAAAACCTTCACAAAAATGTAACGCTTAAGCTACAGAGTTAAGAGGAGCAGTTTGGAAATATGTATCCCTGTGTTCTTACAGCAGATTCATGTGTAATCAGACATTTGAGATAGGCTGAGTCAGCAACTTGCCATGAATAGAAATGTTGAATTTGGTGATGCATTTTCACTGGAGGTATTTTCCAGCCATGATTCTGTTTCAATGAAATTTGCATAGTCGTCGATTCGAATTGAGATGAACACTTGCCAGTTAACTTTGACACAGATAATCAGCGTGAATCCACCATTCACCATTTTACTGGCAAGCTGCTGAGTTGTACCATGCCTTACGCTGTTAAAGTACTGACGTTATGAAATAGAATCATACCATCCCTACAGTGTGGAAACAGGTCATTTTACAACAAGTTCACATGCAACCTCTAAGGAGTATTCCACCCACAGCAATTTCCCTTCCCTACTACTTTGCACTGCTCCTGACCAACACATTCTGGAGAACGAGGTATAATTTAGCATATCCAATTTATCTAACCTGCATATCTTTGGACTGTAGTAGGAAACTGGAGCAACCCGAAGAAACCCATGCAGTCACAGGTAGAATATGCGAACTCTAAACGGTCGCCTGAGGCTGGAATCGAATCCAGGTCCTTCGTGCTGTAAGGCAGCAGTGCTAACCAACGTATCACAAAAGCTAACTTCAAACCTTAGTGGAGCCATTCTTCCGAATAAGCCTGTTTACAAAGACATACACGTCTCCATAGCCATTTTGCAGCAAAAGGTAGACATAAGTAGACTAGACATACTCCAGCACGTGGCTGAAGGTGATCAGTTAAAGGATAGATGTTTTATCATTATTTATGAGCAGCTGAGTAAGCTGCGCTACTTAAAGGCTGCAGCAGGAAGTCCTCAATCAAATATGTTCTTCTTACCATTCGTCCTGCGAAGACTGCGGTATTTATATTCATTATATATTTTCGGTTACACCATTCTCCTGTTAGATGGCATCCCCTGAGATTTTATTCAATGACTCTGCCTGTTGGAAGTTTGGAAAGTCTCTCAGATACTGCCAAAACCTCTTCAAGAGGCTTCCGCTCCCAGAATCAGCTCTTGCCTTCGAACTTCCCCTCATTGTCAGTCCTACTCCATAGAAACTAACTGGAGACAAATACATGTATGATGTCACCGAACAGGCCATCACCGCGCTTCACCCTCTCCCAGGGAGCAGCACGGCTCAGCGTTGGTGATCGATGCCTTGCAAATCCACTTGGGATGATGGGAAGAGTGGTTGTCATCTACCTATCCACGATCAAAATGAACCTGAATCTGAGAAGTTACCATTCCAATCAGTTTGAAGTACATGCATTAAATGTAGATAAATGAGACTAATTCGACTGTTTATGATATAGATTAAGAAACACAAGATTTGATCTTAATGGTAAAAAGCTGTGATTTCCGAAGCGTGAACACTGAATGCACAACTTTAAATTGCATAAGTGCAGACTTCGAGGTGTAGCTCCTGTGTGAGAATTGGAATATCGTTTGTAGACATGCAAAACGACACCTGGAAACATTATTTATCTTTCGGACTGTCTGGAAAATCGCACGAAGGCAATAATTTTCGAAAAATCCCAATTGTGTGGAAGTAGGCCGTTCGGTCTATCAAGCCCACACCAAAGCAGTGAAGATTATCCCAACAAAAACCACTTCCTAATCGATCCCCTTCCAGTTTCTCACAGCGAAATAACCTGAAGTTCACATACCGGGACAAGTTGGGTATTTTTCCATTTGGCAATCCACCGAAACTACACAGCTTTCATAATGTGGGAGGAAAACTCACGCACACATGGGAGGAGTACAAGCACCATATAGACAGTCGCCACAGGCTGGAATTGAACTGGGTCCCTGGCACCGTGTGGCAGAGGTGCGAAGCATGTTTATTCTTCCGTCAGCTCACTGGGTTCAAGATAAATGACATTTAAACAACTCAGGCAAAGCTTTGAAGCATATATCGTCCCTTGAAGTATGTTGTTCTTTGAATTTGAACATCATTCCAAAGTACATACATTGCAAAAGAACCGCTTGAACCTTAAGATTTCATCACGAACAACAACGAGTTCAGAATTACATGTGGCAACAGGAGTAAATGATCTTGAACATAGTGTGGAGGGGAAAGTGCGTGTGGTGGTGTTTCCGTGTACCTGTAGAGGTTGCGGTTTTGGACTGCGATGGACCAATTCAGAAATCACACCAGGTTATCGATGCACATTATTATTTGAAATAACAAGATTTCGGACCAGAGCCCTTTCGTTAGGTGAAGTGGGAGGAAATAACACAGAACACTGAATTTAAAGGAAGAGAGATCAAAATATCAGGCATATTGTGGGAGCGGAGTGTCAAAGACTTAGTCTCTGCAAGTGAACAAGAGTGTCAGACAGTGTGAGTACTGTGTCAATAACTGAGTGCCAACAGAATGGTTGACCTATGATCAACAAAGTGAGGCAGAGAGGTAATTACAAACCGTTAAAATAATGTCGTATTGGAGACAAATCAAGGCACTGGAATGACATGGAGCAGAAACAGAAGCAACTGGAAAACCGCTCCACAACAAAAACACCAGAGGAAGGGTCACCAGCTCCGAAACATTAACTCTCATGTTCCTCCACAGATGTCCCCAGACCAGTGAAACACCTGCCCCCTTCGCCACGATGCACCAGTCTCGTTCCCCCACCCCGCCCAGTAACCCTTGCCCTTGCTCTTGGTTTACAGCATTCCCAGTTCTTCTGATTTTTCTTTAGCTAGAGTCGCATGCCGCGAGTCTGACCCAAATTATCAGTTAGCCAATATTGAACAAAGTGATTAAGGGAGAGAGACAATAACAACTTGTCACGGTGATTGTGTGAAAACAGAACAATAAGGAAGATTTCACAGATACAGAACAGTGTGGTGGGTTACATATGGTGTGACATTAAACGAACATCATGGTTGATGCCATCACTACAACGAAGGCAGTTGGCGATCCAATTCTGTTTGGCGATTGTGCGTTGTTGCGTACCTCGAAAGCCGCCTTGGCCGACATTTAGTCGAAGATTGAAACCCAAATGTCCTTGATTGCTGAACTCTTTCCCGACTGGGTGTGAATGACCCTATCTGGCAATTGATATGCCGTTACCATTCATACATTGGCACACCATCTGCATGGTCTCGCCAATCTACCATTACTGTGCATCTTGTGGTATCTTGTGGTATCATTGCCTGCTGCATATGTGACAAACAACATTGCCTGAGTCACATGAGTACCTGTCGTGTACGTGGTGGGTGGTGTACCAACGGGTGATGGTAGTGTCCATGTCTTGCAAAGGTTGCGAAGGCATGGTGCTGTGGTGTTGTGGTTAATGCTATGTGAGGGCTGAGTAGTTTACTGTAAACGGTCGTATGTTATAATTTTGCTGGGTGTTTGAAGGTGAGAATTGAAGCCATGGGGATGTTCTTAGTGAGATGCTCATCATCATCGGTGACATGCTGAATCCTGTGAAGAACGTGCTGAACTCCAGGAAAGTACTGACGATGAAAGATACTCTATTAGTCGCATCCTCTGTCTGTCTTCTGACGAGTTCACAGCATATTTTCACTGTGGCACACCGGAATTGGTGGTCAATCAGTTCAACATGTACCCCATCATCATGAGGATATCCTTCAAAACCTTTAGGTGTCTGTCGCATTATTCCTCATCTGAGCGGTTCCTGTGCAGGTGAAGCGCTTGTCCTTACGGTATGGCTTCTTTAATATATTTAGGGTGGAAGCTGGAGAAGTGCAGTATCGTGTAGTTATCCTTGGGCTTGCGGTGGAGTGAGATGCTGAGGTGTTATTTCTTAATTTTGGTTTGTGATGGTTTTGGTTGTATCATCCTTATAAATGGAATAGGCATTCAGTTAAAACCACGAACAGAAATACCAGGAGAATCTCAGCAGATCTTACAGCGTCTATTCAGAGAGAATCAGAGACAAATATTTCAAAACTTCATCAGAACTCGGTAATCTCCCACAGGCACTGCCAAACTGGTTAGTTTCGACAGCAGTTTCTGTCTTTGCTTCAGATTCCCAGAATCCACAGTTCTTTACATTAACCATTAAAGCAATGCAGAAACTTTTTTTTATCGTTCGTCATTCCAATGGTTTCTGTTTGGAAAACATTTTCCTGACCCCATTAGAAACACGAAACGATGCTGCACAGAAAACAGATGCATTATGAACATCAATCGCTGTCGCCCTGGGGCTATTGAACTAGTAACATTTCAATTAACTGTCGAATGAGCTGATACTTCCCACCTAACACCTTGGACGATCCTCGAAAGCAGTCTGTGATTAGCTCCCAATTCAGGCTGTCATTCCCAGAACGACAACTGTCCTCTATCAGTTTTACTTTTCCAAAATAAGGACTGGGACATTCATAATGGCGACATGGGAACAGTCTAATCCCATCCACGACAGACACACCCATGTCACTGGGAACCAGCTCTGCTCCAATCGGGAACATCTCTCTCCGAACCTCTCAGTATCTTGTGTGGTATCGAGTATTTTCATTGTCTCAGTGTCCATACAAGGTTTGTATTCCTCATGTACAGGACCGAGAATTACTTCAATGTCTCCAATCAGTTCTTGTCCTGAGAACATCAGAATCAATGTCCCGTCCTCTTAAAGAACGGAAAGCTGTCCTGACTGATTCCGATCAGTCTGACAATTCACCCTTCTTCATTCTCCTCTGACTCCTTTTCCCAAAGAGTTTCTGAAGATTCACGAAGCTGGAGACTGGGTGACGTGCTTTGCCTTCTTAACATTTTTTCACCTGACAAGTGACAATATTTTCCCAAATTCTGTTCACAATCGTCTGTTTTTCACCAAGTCCAGGGAGGAGAAGTCCCGTTTTGTGGAGAGATTCCCGATGTTGGTGAGTTTCGCTTTGGAGCAAAGATGGTTTGTCAGCAATTTCCTGCGGCAATTTATAATGATGGGATAATTAGTGGTGGGGATTGGCTCTTCGACGAGCGGGGGGAAGTGTTGCCACTGACCAGAGTTAGTGAACGGAGGACTGCGGTAAAAGGAATCTATTCAAAAGCAGCACTTCTGCACAGTACATTCAAAGAATACTGCAAAATCTCAATGGGTCTGGCAGTAAGTGTGAAAAGAGAAACGGAGATAATGTTTTAAGTGTGTTGCATTTTTGATTGATAATTTGAGTTTGTGAAGTCTAATCGACTGATTGGTCTTGTTTGTTGAGACGAGATTTCTGAGCTGTGAGTGAAAACTCGTCCTGCATGACATCACTGAAAACGGAGCCAGCAGAATTCGAACCTGCGGAGGGAAGCCCCAATGGATTTCTAATCCATCACCTGTATCACGCGGCCATGACTACACGCGTGCAATGCTGTCTTAGTATGTCTTATGTAACGGGAAGTTCCAACCTGAAACACCAGGATTTGGCTTTTCCTGGTACCCCAGTATTCGCTGTCAGACTCTCTTGCTTTCGAAAGGAGGAGGATGCTGGGGTGCCAAGAAAAGCCAAATCCTGGTGTTTCAGGTTGGAACTTTCCATTACATAAGACATACTAAGACAGCATTGCACGCGTGTAGTCATGGCCACATCAATTTGAATTGCACACATATTGATGAGAGATAAAGTGGATGGGTAGGATCCATTTTCATGCGCAGACAGTTGAATAAACACAGCACGGGATCGCAAAAGAAAAATGTCCTTGCATTAGGTCGGCACGGTGGCACAGTGGTTAACACTGCTGGCTGACAGCGCCAGAAACCCGCGTTCAATTGCCGCCTCAGGCAAATGACTGTGTGGAGTTTGCACGCTTTCCCCGTGTCTGCGTGTGTTCCCTCCGGGTGCTCCGGTTTCCTCCCACAGTCCAAAGATGTGCAGGTCAGGTCAGGCGAATTGGCCACGCTAAATTGCTCGTAGTGTTAAGTAAGGGGTAAATGTAGGGCTATGGGTGGGTTGTGCTTTGGCGCGGCGGTGTAGACTTGTTGGCCCGAAGGGCCTGTTTCCCCACTGTCAGTAATCTAATTTGTCTAGCCCTATTCACTGCCAGTAGAATTACGCTCATTGAAGTCTTCTTGAAAAGATTCACCACTGGCAAATCTGATGTGCAAATTAGGTCTACTATTTTTAATCAGAGGTCAAAATATGAAAATGTTTCAAATACACGGAACGGCACTGGAGAGTGCAGACCTACCTTCAGGGGCTTATTCTGCTCTGATGTACACCCCCGATAAATTGGGACGAGAATGCGTTCTCACAGCTGAAGGGATCAAACATTAAAGAAAATAATAAAGAGGATATTCACTCTTTCAGAGGGTAGCAAATCTGTGGGTTTCCTAAGAACAGAGGGCTGTGAAGGCGAGGTGTATTCAAGGCTGTGATAGACAGACATGGAGCATCACGGAGATGAGGATAAAAACGGGGGTTGAGAATTAACCAAATCAGCCATGATCTCATTGAATGTTGTCGCAGACTTGATCGGCTAAATTGCTTCCACCTGCTCTCATATCTTTGCCGTCATTTGGAAGATACCGGACAACATTTTAAAAGAAGAAAAGCACAACTTTAGGGAGAGGTGGTTTCAATCAAATTGAATCAAAATTATTTATTGAGCGAAAAATCACACTTGGCATGTTTCCAAATTTCTTTGCTAGCATGACTAGCAGAGTTGATCAAGGTCGTCTGATTGTACTTGGGCATGAAACAAACAAAGATTAGTGACATAATCTTCATTTTCTTTATGTCAAAAGTAATATCTTTCCTGATGGTCACAACAAAGGAGATGTTTTCCAAGAAAAGACAGAGACTAAGTCAGCTGTAAACTAATCGATGACCAAAATATGGCTCGCGTTGTTCTCTGGGACAGATATGATTTATTGATTATTGTCATCCAAACTTTTTTTTTACCATTGAACCGTGAGTGGGAGATGGGAAACTAAGATCACCCGTAACTATTGCCATCTTTTATCACTCACATGTAGTTTTTTTTTCTTGTACGTAGTGGTTACTGCGAGTCCACTTGGAAACTACACCTGCGGATGACTTCTTTCCTCACTGGTCCTCATTTCTACACAAACACGTTTTACATCCTTATCTCCTGAATCAAAGTAATATGTAACCAATTGATAAATGTCACTAATACCTTGGCATTTCACACGCCTCCGTTTGTCACCTTCCAATGTTAATTAATAATTTGACGTGTTGCAATTGCACACAATAAGAGATAACAAAATACAGGGAGGTGTACCAGGTTTGCAAACGCACGTTATTGAAGCTAAAACGCAGGTTTCTGCCCAAACTACGATCACGGAAGCAGGCACCGAACCGTCAGGAAGCACACAGTAAGTCCAGTTCCAGAGGGCATGACAGGAACAGCACCAGAAAAACCACCAAAATACTTCTCTCGACTAATATTTTGGATGTACATCTCAATGAGCAATCGAGTTTTACATATGTTCCAACAGTAGTTACAACATAAGGAATTAACCAGTGCTGCAGACGGTCCAAGCCCCTGAATCAGAAACACTCAATGCCCTACATATAACTACAAGAACATCTGCCCGTGGCGTATACGGGCTGGCTGAAGTTCATGTTTGCAGCTCGCTAGTTGTCCGACTGTTTCTCCGATATAGTGTTTCGTGCAGTCCCTGCGTGGAATCTTGACAACCATATTTGTCCTGCACAAGATGGGCATTGGATATTGTTTTCTGGTGAGCTTTGCCTCAGCGAGGCTGTTGGTTTATGTCCTGTCCTAAATCCGTGTGTTCAGAGGAGTCTGGCTATCAGTTACCAGAAATTTATTTTAATAAAGGGAAGCATAGTGTTTCAATTGCTTTCTGGCATATCCTAGTTGACAATTTAGTGTGCCAGACATCTGGGAATGCAGATGTGGGATACATATTCTTGGCAAAGAATTTATGTGGCCGTCACTAATTGCCACGGCCAGCTGTCGCGAGTAGCTATACGCATCCTCGAGAGCAGCACAACAGTAATAGAACATGGCAATCAGAAAGCAGCCAGAGATTTTCGAGAAGCAGGGCACCCATCCATGGATTCCATCAATAAACACATTGATCATGATCCAATCTGCAACACCAACAACTGGACCAAGCGGCAATGAAAGTAAATCAATTCCAAAACCCACAGGACAGTAGGCTTCACACCAGGCTCTGCAACCCTGAGGATGTTACCCAGAACTGTGAGGATCCCACTTCCCAGCACCGCAAAACATTCCAACAACTTCTCCGTGAAGCACACGAGCTTCACATCTTTCTGCTCCAAAGCACTCCGATTTTTCACAGCAGAGAATTGTACACTGAACTCCCGCGTGCAAGGTGAGAATGCCAAACCCAACACGATCAATAATGGCAGTGAGAGCGAGTGCAACAATTTCCATTGTCATATGGACAGCCACAAACACTCTCTTTGAATAGGAAAGTCGGTGCAGCAGTGTAATCGGGGAACCAAGTAACCTGCGCTGGGTATTCATATTTCAAACAATTTCCTTTTTTCAAAGTTTTCACTGAAAGTGAATGGATATTACTATTTAATTGCTGATATGAAACCAGATTCTGCATTGTATCTGGTCGCCGTTTTTGTTGTTGCAGTGGCGAAAAGGTTGGCAATCGCGCTGAGAAAAGTTTTTTGTATTTCTCTCATTTCCTTCATTACTGTCCTGGTGAAGGGGGCTGGTGATTGATCGTCTCGATCAGATGGAGTCATCAGCGCATTATTAACCTAATTTCATCACGAGTGCAGTTGGTAAACTTCATTTTTCATGGGTTATTGCTGTTCCGTTTTGTTTTCTGTTTGTTGAGCACTTCCTGTGACTTGGCAATGCACTAAATCTCCAGTATGTCCTGAATGGCCTCGCTGCCGTTTCTCTGAGCAGTTCATGACATAATCGGATTGCACTGCAACAAAGGCAGCATGCATGCTTCGGTGTGTCTGGCAATGGTCCACCCTTTCTGTTTTGCTTCTGTTCCACATGAAGAGCTGTCAGTTTCTGGATTCGTTGGAGAGCTGAGGGGGGTAACATTATCCGTGCTGTATTTTTCTTCAGCCAAACTCTTTGATGGCAAAGTTGGGAAGGTGCCAAACGAATGGTCATTGGAAGCAAAAGTCCGGAAAGATCCTCATCGCTGGGTCAACTCGTCCCATCCACGCTACAGAAATATAGGCAAACGCGTTGACTGCGTAACAAACAGAGTGCATTTTTTTGCAAATGGTCCATTAAAACTGGTGTCAGCTGCGGGAGCACATCAAAGTTGCCGAGCACGGAAAGAGACCCTACTATCGAACCTGTCCCTGCTGAACAGATAACCGAATTAATTGAACCATATTTGCCAAAATGTGTTCCTTATTTCTCCGAACGCTTCCTGTCGATATACCCATTCGGATGCCATTGAATTTGCCTTAAATGTGGCAAATCATTCTGCACACACAAAAATGTCTGAGTGAACTCGCTGAGTTTTTGCATGACACCATGACCAAACTTTTGGACAAGGTTGGAAACTGCGACTAGAATAGATGGCTCTCTGATTAGCCGCAATGCACAATGCACAATGCATCACTCTGATTTAAAATCTGTTTTCCAGCACCTGCAGTCCTCACTTTTGCCTAGTTCCTTCAGTGTCGCTGGTTCCCAATTCAAGAACTCCATCTCTAGCGGTTTCATGTCTGTACCTCCATGCTGAGGAGTTGAAGAGTGAAGAAAAGTAACTCACCCCCTCCATCTCTGGGGTAATTAGGGACTGAAAATGAATCGTATCACATTGAAATGTATCTACATGCGACTTAATCTCTGTCTTTTATTGTGAACCATTTCTTTCATTGTAACCATCAGGAAAGAACATTTCGTTCGCCAGAAAAATAAATGAATATGTCACTAACCTTTGTTTGCTTCAGGTCCACAAACAGTCAGATCAATAGCTCCATTGATTTGCTCTGCTGGTCATGGTCGCAAAGAGATCTTGCAAATTGCCAAGTGTGATTTTCCTTTCAATAAATAATTTTGACTCAGTTTGCCTGCAAATATCTTTTCCTACCTTTGTGCTTTTCTTCTTTTACATTGGTGTCTCGCACCTTACAAATGACAGCGAAGGTATGAAAGGAGATGGAAGCATTTACCTCATCAAGTCAGCGGCAGGTTTCAATGCGATCACGGCTGATTTGGTCAATGCTCAACATTGCTTCTCTGTCTGTTGTCATGGCCGGGTGATTAAGGCGATGGATTGAAAATCGTTTGGCGTTCCCCCACGTAGGTTCTGATCCTACTGACTACGTTATAAATGCTTTCCTGCTGGAACATTTTTCGCTCAAAGTTCAGAAAACCTATTTTGAAAACCAGGCTGGGAATTTGATTAGACTTGGGAAACTCGAGTTCTTCATCAGAAATGTTCCATATTTAAAACATTATCTCTGTTTCTCTTTCCAGACACACTGCTCAACACATCGGGTTTCTGCAGTTGTTATTGAACGTCCTGAGCAGAAGTGCTGCTTTTCATTAGATTCCTTTAATCCCTGTCCTCGGTTCTCTGACTCGGGTCAGTGGCAACACTGCCTCCTACTCGTCAAATTGCTCATTCCCCACCGCTCCCTCTTCCATCATTACAAACAACTGCAGGAAATTGCCATTTAACCATCTTTGTTCCAAAGTGAAACTCACCAGCCTGGGGAATCTCTCCACCAAACGGGACTTCTCATCCCTGGACATGGTGCAAGGCAGAGGATTGTGAAGAAATACTGTGAAAATATTATCAATTGGCAGTTGGAAAAATGTTTAGGAAGCAAACCATATAATTTAGGCTCCAGCTTTGAAAATCTTGAGAAACTCTTTGGGAAATGGAATCAGAGGAGAATGAAGAAGTGTAAACTGTCGGTCCGAGTAGAGGACGAGACATTGACTCTGATGTTCTCGGGACAGGAACTGATCTGATGCATTGAAAGAATTCTCAGTCCTGTACGTGAGGAATACAAACATCATCTGGACTCTGGGACAATGAAAAACTCTGGAACACTCAAGACAATATCAAAATATTGACTGAGAACACTACAGTACGAGTACTATAGATGGGTCAGTTTTTGTCCACTGTGTGCAGGAGGGCTTCCTGACATATTATGTAGACATGCCTTCCAGGGAATAAGCCACTTTCGATTTAGTACTGGGTAACGATACTGGCCAGGCTTTAGATATGGAAGTAGGTGAGCACTTTGGAGACAGCGATCACAATTCTCTCAGGTCTACTTTCGTGATGGAAAGGGATAGGTGTACTCCACGGAGCAAACGTTTCTGCTGGTGGAAGGGAAATTACGATGCATTGAGGCAAGATTTAGGAAGCGTAGAATGGGGTAGGAAACTGCAGGGGGTGAGCACATTAAAAATGTGGAGCTTAATCAAGGAAAAGCTCCTGTGTGTCCTAGATAAGTATGTACCTGCCAGGCAGAGAGGAAGACATAGAACGCGTGAGCCATTGTTTACTACGGAAGTGGAATCCCTGGTCAAGAAGAACAAGAAGTCTTATGTTAGGAAAAAATGTGAAAACTCAGTTAAAGCGCTCGAGGGTTCCAACGATATCAGGAAAGACCTAAAACGTGAGCTGAGAAGAGCCAGGAGGAGACATGAGAAGTTGTTGGCAGATAGGATCAGGGTTAACCCGAAGGCTTCCAATGTCAGGAATAAAAGAATGACGAGAGTTACATTTGGGACAATCAAGGAGAATAGTGGGCAGTTGTGTGTGGAGTCAGAGGAGATAGGGGAAGCACTAAATAAATATTTTGCGACAGTGTTCGCTATACAATTTGAAAATGTTGGCGAGGAAGATACAGAGATACTTGCGTCTAGACTAGAAGAGATTGAGGTTCACAAGGAAGAGATATTAGAAATACTGCAGAGTGTGAAAATAGATAAGTCAGCTGGGCCGGATGGGATCTATCTGATGTTGTTTAGCAAATGCACTGCAGGAAGGTACAAATCAAGCTGATGCTGACAACGACTCGTTTTGAGCCGCTAATTTGAAGTGAAGTGGCGGCGCCAGTAAAAGGTGTCACGCATCTCGTCTAATTCCATATCCAGAGCTCGAAATGACCGGAGGTCTCTCGCTGAGTATCTGCAGGGTCTTGCTTGGAATACACCATGACACTTTTTCACTGGAGTAGATCATGAAATCGCGTCGTGACTGTGATTAAAGCGATGGAATCTTCCAGCAGAGAAGTAGGCGACCCTGAAGCAGGCAGCTGAGGACAAATGTTTCTCCTTTGCCAGTGAAAGGCACTGCTTCACAAATTGGAAACTTCGAAGTGAAGCAGTGTTGGTGATAATCTTCGCTGCTTGTTCACCTTTTTAATTCTGATTCCATGAAAGTCCATGGCATTACATATCGACATTCTGCCAACACTAGGGCTGTCTCTTGGGCCAGTAGCGTAATGGATCACGCGTCTGACTTCGGATCAGAAGATTGTATGTCCGAGTCCTACCTGGCTCGAGGGGAATGTTTCGCTTTAACCGTGGTCTACGTTGACGCTCCCCTATGAAGTCCTGTCGAGAAGTCGCCTCTGTGCTTCCGCATTTAAAACTTACATTTGTCCTGTGTCCGTTTCAGATTCCAGCTCTCCACAACGGACAACTCCGTCAGTTTGGGGGTATCTTCCTGTGCGTCTCCCTCTGTGGGTGAAAATGAGTATGAGTTCCTCAAAAGAGTTACAATACTTTGTGGAAGCGTCATACGTCTGTCCCATTATTGTGCCATTTAAGAACATAGGGTAACCTCATTGATATTTGCCCTGGAAACATTAGAACATACGAGAACTTGGGACAAAGTTGGAAACTGCGACTAGAATAGATGGCTCTCTGATTAGCCGCAATGCACACGGGCGGAATGGCCTTTTCCCACTTTGTAAATCTTCGAAGACAAGTTGAAAATAATCTGCAACGAAAATGTTCAGAAAGGGTGTTTTAGAACATAGAACATAGAACATAGAACAATACAGCACAGAACAGGCCCTTCGGCCCACAATGTTGTGCCGAACTTCTAACCTAGATTAAGTACCCATCCATGTACCTATCCAAATGCCGCTTAAAGGTCGCCAATGATTCTGATTCTACCACTCCCACGGGCAGCGCATTCCATGCCCCCACCACTCTCTGGGTAAAGAACCCACCCCTGACATCTCCCCTATACCTTCCCCCCTTCACCTTAAATTTATGTCCCCTTGTAACACTCTGTTGTACCCGGGGAAAAAGTTTCTGACTGTCTACTCTATCAATTCCTCTGATCATCTTATAAACCTCTATCAAGTCACCCCTCATCCTTCGCCGTTCCAACGAGAAAAGGCCGAGAACTCTCAACCTATCCTCATACGACTTCCTCTCCATTCCAGGCAACATCCTGGTAAATCTTCTCTGCACCCTCTGCAAAGCTTCCACATCTTTCCGAAAGTGAGGCGACCAGAACTGCACACAGTACTCCAACTGTGGCCTAACCAAAGTCCTGTACAGCTGCAACATCACTTCACGACTCTTGAATTCAATCCCTCTGCTAATGAACGATAATACTCCATAGGCCTTCTTACAAACTCTATCCACCTGAGTGGCAACCTTCAAAGATCTATGTACATAGACCCCAAGATCCCTCTGTTCCTCCACCTGACTAAGAACCCTACCATTAACCCTGTATTCCGCATTCTTGTTTGTTCTTCCAAAATGGAAGAACAAATTGGTGTTTTATTTACACCAAATACGATAGTATCTATCGCCTTGTCTTGTTATTTACTTGTGAGGATTCGGTGCTCTCAGCGCCGTGGCCCGGATCGTATTCCCGCCCATGGAATGTTTGTATTGTTCAGCAAACATATCGGTGTACCAGTCCTTCTGCTGATTTTCCGATGCTGGCAGGTCATTGGTTTTGTCCAAAACATTATGAAGGTAAACAGAAAACAGATAGCTGCAGTTGCTGGAAATCTGAACAAAAAACGAAAATTGTTTGCAGAACGCAGCAGGACTTGCAATAGAAACGTCGACTTTCCTGCTCTTCGGATGCTACCTGACCTGCTGTGCTTTTCCAGCATCACTCAGATCTAAAATCTGGTTTCTAGCACCTGCGGTCCTCACTTTTGCGTAGTTCCTTCAGTGTCGCTGGTTCCCAATTCAAGAACTCCATCTCTAGCGGTTTCATGTCTGTACCTCCATGCTGAGGAGTTGAAGAGTGAAGAAAAGTAACTCACCCCCTCCATCTCTGGGGTAATTAGGGACTGAAAATGAATCGTATCACATTGAAATGTATCTACATTCGACTTAATCTCTGTCTTTTATTGGGAACCATCTCTTTCATTGTTACCATCAGGAAAGATCATTTCGTTCGCCAGAAAAAGAAATGAATATGTCACTAACATTTGTTTGCTTCAGGTCCAAGAATACTCAGATCAATAGCTCCTTTGCTTACCTCTGCTGGTCATGTTCGCAAAGAGATCTTGCAAATTGCCAAGTGTGATTTTCCTTTCAATAAATAATTTTGACTCAGTTTGGCTGCAAATATCTTTTCCTACCTTTGTGCTTTTCTTCTTTTACATTGATGTCTCGCACCTTACAAATGACAGCAAAGGTATGAAAGGAGATGGAAGCATTTAGCTCATCAAGTCAACGGTAGCTTTCAATGAGATCACGGCTGATTTGGTCAATGCTCAACGCAGGTTCGCCGTGGTAGTCATGGCCGAGTGGTTAAGGCGATGGATTTGAAATCCATTGGGGTTTCCCCACGTAGGTTGGAATCCTGCT
This sequence comes from Chiloscyllium plagiosum, assembly GCF_037043375.1. Classification (NCBI taxonomy): domain Eukaryota; kingdom Metazoa; phylum Chordata; class Chondrichthyes; order Orectolobiformes; family Hemiscylliidae; genus Chiloscyllium; species Chiloscyllium plagiosum. The sequence goes on from NW_028270169.1 coordinate 82,853,529, forward strand.
GACTACGTTCTGTATGCTTTCCTGCTGGAATAATTTTCGCTCAAAATTTAGAAAACTTATTTTGCAAACCAGGCCGGTAATTTGATTAGACTTGGACAACTGGAGTACTTCATCAGAAATGTTCCATATTTAAAACATTATCTCTGTTTCTCTTTCCAGATACACTGCTCGACACATCGGGTTTCTGCAGTTGTTATTGAACGTCCTAAGCAGAAGTGCTGCTTTTCATTAGATTCCTTTAATCCCTGTCCTCTGTTCTCTGACTCGGGTCAGTGGAAACACTTCCTCCTGCTCGTCAAATTGCTCATTCCCCACCGCTCCCTCTCCCATCATTACAAACAACTGCAGGAAATTGCCACTTAACCATCTTTGTTCCAAAGTGAAACTCACCAACTTCGGGAATCTCTCCACCAAACGGGACTTCTCATCCATGGACATGGTGCAAGCCAGAGGATTGTGAAGAGATACTGTGAAAATATTGTCAGTTGGCAGTTGGAAAAATGTTTAGGAAGCAAACCATATAATTTAGACTCCAGCTTTGGAAATCTTGAGAAACACTTTGGGAAATGGAATCAGAGGAGGATTAAGAAGTGTGAACTGTCGGTTCGAGTGGAGGATGGGACATTGACTCTGATGTTCTCGGGACAGGAACTGATCTGAGACAGTGAAAGAATTCTCGCTCCCGTACGTGAGGAATGCAAACTTCATCTGGACTGTGGGACAATGAAAAACTCTGGAACACTCAAGACAATATCCAAATATTGACTGGGATCACTACAGTACGAGTACTATAGATGGGTCAGTTTTTGTCCAGTGTGTGCAGGACGGCTTCCTGACACAATATGTAGACATGCCTTCAAGGGACGAAGCCACTTTCGATTTAGTACTGGGTAACGAGCCTGGCCAGGTTTTAGATTCGGAAGTCGGTGAGCACTTTGGAGACAGCAATCACAATTCTCTCAGGTTTACTTTCGTGATGGAAAGGGATCGGTGTACTCCATGGAGCAAGAGTATCAGCTGGTGGAAGGGAAATTACGATCAATGAGGTAAGATTTAGGAAGCGTAGAATTGGGTAGGAAACTGCAGGGGGTGAGTACATTAAAAACGTGGAGCTTAGTCAAGGAAAAGCTCCTGTGTGTGTACCTGTCAGGCAGGGAGGAAGATATAGAATGCGTGAGCCATGGTTTACTAAGGAAGTGGAATCCCTGGTCAAGAAGAACAAGAAGTCTTATGTTAGGAAAAAATGTGAAAACTCAGTTAGAGCGCTCGAGGGTTCCAACGATATCAGGAAAGACCAAAAAAGAGAGCTGTGAAGAGCCAGGAGGAGACATGAGAAATTACTGGCAGTTAGGATCAGGGATCGGCCTAAGGCTTTCCATTGGTATGTCAGGAATAAAAGAATGACGAGAGTGAAATTTGGGACAATCAAGGATTATAGTGGAAAGTTGAGTGTGGAGTCAGAGGAGATAGGGGAAGCACTAAATAAATATTTTTCGACAGTATTCGCTATAGAAAATGAAAATGTTGGCGAGGAAGATATAAAGATACTTGCGTCTAGACTAGAAGAGATTGAGGTTCACAAGGAAGAGATATTAGAAATACTGCAGAGTGTGAAAATAGATAAGTCAGCTGGGCAGGATGGGATCTGTCCTAGGATCCTCTGGTAAGCAAGGGAAGAGATTGATGAGCGTTTGGCATTGATCGTCAAATCATCGTTGTCTACAGGAATAGTGCCTGTGGAATGGGGCATAGCATATGTTGTTCCTTGTTCAAAAAGTGTCTTAGAGACAACCCTGGTAATTACAGACCAGTGAGTCTCACTGCAGTTGTTGGTAACGTGTTGGAAAAGGTTATTATAGATAGGATTTATGACCATCTAGAAATGAAAAATCGGATCAGGGACAGTCAGCACGGTTTTGTGATGGGTAGGCCTTGCCTAACGAATCTTATTGACTTTTTTGACAAAGTGACCAAACAGGTAGATGACAGTAAACCGGTTGATGTGGTGTATATGGGTTTCAGCAAGTTGTTCGATAAGGTTCCCCACAATAGGTAAAATGCGGAGGAATGGAATTGTGGGAGGATTGCAGCTTTGATCAGCAATTGGCTTGCCAATAGAAAACAGTGTTGTAGTTGATGGAACATGTTCTTCTTGGTGTCCAGGTACTGACGGCGTTCGGTCCACTGCTATTACCCGTGAGATCTAATCTTGCCAATCAGCCTCCCATGGGGAAAATTGTTGAACGCCTTACTGAAGTCCATATAGATCACATTTACTGCTCTGCTCTCATCAATCTTCTTTGTTACTTCTTCAAAAAACTCAATCAAGTTTGTGAGACATGATTTCCCACGCACAAAGCCATGTTAACTATCCCGAATCAGTCCTTGCCTTTCCAAATACATGTACATTCTGTTCCTCAGGATTCCCTCCAACAATTGGAGTATTCTTGGCAGATGCAGTTTCATGTAGGGAATGCGAGGTCATATACTTTGTTGGGATGAATAAAAAGGCACACTACTATTAAAATCGATAGAAACGCAAAAGATGTGCAGTGCAGAGGAGTCCCAGTGTTCTTATACATGAAACGAACAAAGGTTAATCACATATTTATTTCTTGCTGGCAAATAAAAAGCCTTTTCTGATGCTCACAATTAAAGAGATGGTTTCCAAGAAAATAGCAAAATTAAGTCACCAGTAGAGTAATCAATTACCAAGATATTCCTTCGTGATGTTTTATGGGACATGTGGGATTTTTTTGATTATGGTTCTCCAAACGTTTTTACAATGGAACGGAGAGTTTTAGATGGGCAGTTAAGATCACGCATGACTATTGCCATTTTTGTCACTCACACACAATTGTTTTTCCTTGTATGATTTATTTCGCTTTGTGTTTACTGCGAGTGGGCTTGTAAACTACACATGGTTGTGAGTTCATTCCTCACTGTTCCTCAACTCCAGCCAAACAGACTTTACATCCTTACTTCCTGAATCAAGGTAATCTCTCACCATTGCATAAATGTCATTAAAACTTCGGTATTTCACACGCCTCTGTATATTACCTTACAATATTAATTGATCCTTTACTGTATTGCAGTTGTGCATAAGAAGAGAAAAATAGAATAGAGAATGGTGGACCTCCGCTTCACACACCCGTTATTGAAGCGAAAATGCAGTTACTGCCCATAATACGATCGTGGAAGCATGCGCCGAACCCTCAGGAAACACAGAATAAGTGCAGTGCCACAGAGCATGTCTGGTACAGCACCACAAAGACAACAGAAATGCTTATCTGAGCTCCTATTTTGGATATATTTCTAAATGAGCAATAGAGTGTTACGTGTGTTCCATTAGGAGTTACCTCACACAAGGAAGTAACCAGTGCTGCAGACGGTCATATCATCCGAGTTCCAAGCCCTGGAATCAGAGACATTCAATATTCTGTGCATAACTGCAAGGAACAGCTGTCCGAGGCGTTTACAGTCCAGATAAAATTACGAATGCAGCTCTCCAGTTGTCAGCGTCTTTCTCCTATGTCGTGTTTCGTGCAGTCCCTGCGTGGAATCTCGTCAACCACGTTTGACCTGCACATGATGGGTATTGGGCCTTGTTTTCTCGTGAGTTGTTGTCTGAGTGAGGTTCTCGGTTTCTGTGCTGTCATAAGTCCGAGTGTTCGGAGGAGTCTGGATATCGTTTTCCAGAATTTGTTTTTAATACAGGGAAGCATGATTTAAAAATTACCTCAAAGCATATCCTCGCTGCGAACTTTGTGTGCCATGCATCTGCGAATGAAGGTGTGTGGATATTGGTTCTTGGCAAAGAATTTGTGTGGGCATCAGTCCAGCAGTTCCTAGTCGCAAAACGTACAAACGGCAAGGGCCACACATTCGACTAGAAGCAGGGCACTCATCCACGGATTCCATCCGTTGGACCCAATCTGCAATCGCAACAAGCAGAAGCAGCGGTAATGAAACCAAATGAATTCGTATCAAAACACGAGAGCAGCGTTTCACAGGAACCTCTGCAGCGCTGAGAATGTCACCCAGACAGGCGAGGAAAAGTCTGCAAACCATCTTCCTAGCGTCACCGAACTTTTCAACAAGAACTCCAGAAGCATCCGAACTTCACATCTTTCTGCTCCAAAACACTCTGCTTTTCCAAAACAGAGAATTGCACACTCAACTACCGCGTGTAAGATGAAAATACCAGCCCCTACACTACCAAAGGCGGCAGTAAGAGCGAGGGGAAATAGCTGCCACTGTCATTCCACAGCTACAAACGCTCTCTTTGAAAGGTACATTTTCGTATGAATGTCGGGGCAGCAGTAGAATATGGGAACTTAACAGCCCGCGCTGTGTATTCATATTTGGACAATGTGAGTTGTTCACAGTTTTCCCTGAAAGTGAGTGGACGTCGTTATTTCACCGCTGTTGTGAAGCCAGATCCTGCACTGAATCTGCTCCCTCGTTTTTTGTTGTTGTGGCTAAAAGGTGGGCAATCGCAACGTGAAACTTTGTTATATTTCTCTCATTTCCTTCATTACTGTCCTGGTGAGGGAGGATGGATATTGGCTCGCTCGATCAGATGGAGGCACCAGCGCATTGTTGACCTAATTTAATCGAGAATATAATTGGTAATATTCACTTTGCAAGGTACATTTTTCTGTTTTGTTTTATGTTACTTGAGCACTTTCTGTTACTTGGCAATGCACTAAATCTCCAGAATGTCGGGAAGCTCCGTTTGGAATTGCTTCGGTGCTATTTGTCTGAGCAGTTCTTGACATACACGTCTCGCACTGCCTCACAGACAGAAGTAATGAATTTGTGTGTCTGATAATGGCTCTGCCTTTTGAGTTTTGCACCTTGTCCAGTTAAGAGCTGTCAGTTTTTGGATTCTCTGGAGAGTTGAGGAGACAACACGATTTGTGAAGTTTTTTTTAGTCAACGAAATTATTTGATGGAGAACTTGGGAATATATCAAGGAGAATGGTCGTTGTCTGTAAATGCCTGGAAAATATTCCTCTCTGTGTCATTTCAAAACGTTACGCCTCAAGAAAAAATAAAATTCAAACACGCTGACTTAGTAACAAACAGCATGCGTTTTTGCAAGTGGTCTATTGAAACTGTTGTCAGGTACTGGAGTGTCACAGAATTGCCGAGCATGGAAGCAAACCTTCCTATTCAACTTGCACCTGCTGAACAGATGACCGTAACTAATCTAAACATATTTGCCAATATTTGTCCCTTATCTCTCCGAACACTTCCTGTCTGCATACCCATTTACATGCCTTTGAAGTGTTGTGAGTGCACCAAAATCTGCCACTAAATGTGGCAATTTATTCCATACGCACAAAAATGTCTGTATTAAAAACAACTGTCGCTCACATCCCTTTCAAATTGTACTGCTCTCACATAAAACCTATGCTATCTCGGTTTAAACTCACGTGACTTCTGAAAAAGTGTCGATTGACTATGTTCTCTGCTAGTCTACCTCATGATCTTGTAAACTTTTCCAAAGACATCCCTCAGGCCTGTAGCTCCGGGGAAAACTGTCGAAGAATATTCACCTTCTCACTAATGTCCACACCGTGCACACCTTTCAAATCGTTGTAAATATTTTTTTAATTATGCGAAGGTATTCATAGAAAGTGCCAGGGGAAATTGCCTGGAGTGAAGCAATGCTGAAACATTAGTCTTGACAGGTTTGGCGCTTAGTTATCGTCAGGGAGCGTCGCCGAGTGGTTTAATGTAGGTAAAAACAATGAATGCAGATACTGGAGACCAGATTGAGGATTAGTGGTGCTGAAGAACCCTGTATTCCTGATGAAGGGCTTTTGCCTGAAACGTCGATTTTACTGTACCACAGATGCTGCCTGAACTGCTGTGCTATTCCAGCACCACTAATCCAGAGAGGTTTAATGTGCTGGGTTTCGGGTCCGGTCTCTATTGCGTCATGGGTTTGAAACCACTCTTTGCAATAGAACAACTGCAGGCAGCTTCTTATGACAGAACTACACAGGTCCTGATATTGCTTTATGGGTGTGTTTGTTACTCCTCGGGTCTCTCACCCTCTCTGCGATAAACACGGGAACATGAGCAACTGATTCTTAAAATAATGAGAACTACTGCTGTCCACTTCCTCTCGAGCACTGTGCGTTTGGAAATGTAGACGCACAATTTTGCTGCCAGTTGCAGTGTCTCAAATGGTCAGAGCATTTGGCTGAAATGTTGGTTGTCCTAGCCCAAAAAGAGCACAGAGCCTCAAATATTTCACATCAAGTATTGTGACCGACAATACAACCACGAGAACTCATCCATAATTGACCCTGAGTCCACAGTGAGTGAGACGGTCACGTGCAGCAGAATATGACCCCACTCTCTACAAGCCCCTGCTGCCACCAGAAAAGGGCCACTGCAGTTTCAATCAGCGGCTTCCTGCCCAGCCCTGGGACACACCTCATGGAAACTCCTTCCTCAGGAACGGCTGTTACCGTGTGAAATGGTAAAAAATTATAATTCAAATTGGAAATGGCTTCAGAAGATTGTTCCTGTTTTTAAAACATTTTATAATCAGAATTCCTGTCTCGAATATTAGAAGTGGTAAACTTTGTAGGCAGGCAGAACAAAGAAAGTGTTGAATTGTGAGGACTCTGTCTCTTCAGCAGTTGGGATTCCCTACACTCTAATCAGAAATGGTTTGGTTTCCTGAGGTATTTTCCAGATTGACTGGCAGTCTGCCAGAGTGTCTGGGAATCAGTTCGGCGACCTAAGGATCAGGGTCAAAATATGAACATTTTAACAGAGAATCGTAAATCCCGGGGCAAGGCCTAAATGGATTGTAATGGTCTGAAGGAATAAATCTGAGATTTGAAAGACTTGAATAATGTTATTTGCAATGGGGAGGAATGAACGAGATTTTTGAAAATTGCCGTGTCAGCTGAATTAAACTCAGTATGAAATCATAAATTAACCAACACCAATCCTGACCTGGTTCGCTCAGTCGGTAGAGCTTGAGAACTTTAATCTCAATGATGTGGGGCGAGACCCACGCAGGGCGCTGTTGTTTGCTAATAGGTTTGCCGCTCTCCATTAATGTTGCAAGAGCGAATTCGCTTGCTGAGGCAGGTTTTGTTGACACATTTTTTCCTCCGTTTTTGATCATCTCTTGGTTTCTGAGTGAAAACTGTCTCCACTGCAGGTGCAAGAGACAGGTTATCAGTTCAGCCGAATATGCTATAAACGATGTCCCTTCCAAAATGTGAGGTACCATTCCAAACGTGCCCCAACCAAAATGTCCAGATTCTTCGAATGAGAATGGCCACATGACAGTGACAGCTGCATGTCAAATGGTGCTGTAATAGAATTAACTGAATGAGAATGCTCTGATGGAAACCGAATGGAACTCTCCCTGAAATTTTCCCAATTCACTCGGTTAATGATGCTGTTGTGTACCCATATGGGTTTACGTAATGAACAGCTTATTGTCAGTAACAGAGGTGTGGGTGATGCAGGATAGTGAGGTTTCTGTGTGGGTCAGAAGTAATTTGTTCGAACAGGCAATTCAAATGTCCACAGAGCAGACATAGCTGATTGGTCCAGGATCATACTTCTCCCTTCTGTTTCACTACCAACAAAAGAAATTGCGGGAAAATCTCAGCAGGTCTGCTAGAATCTTGGAATGGAAAACCGAGTTAAGTCTTCAAGACCAGTGACACTTATTTCTCCATGTCCATCTCCGTCTACCTTTTTATTGAATATCTCATGACTCTCAACTTTATACTCAGTTTGTCTTTTATTACTCCGTCTCCAAACATTCTACCAGTCTCAAAATTTAATAACAGATCTGTTCCATCTCTCACCTCGCCGAGTAATGAGAGGAGGACTTCGAAATGCACGATTAACTCTGTTGCTATTTCCTTAGATATTGGATGGCCAGAGACCAGAAGGCATCGGAGGACAGTTAGAGCTTTCAGTCCATCTGGTCTGCCCGCCATTCGATCATGACTCATATCGTTCCCAAACCAATTTTCAGCCTTCTATCTGTGACACTTAGCTCCCCTGAATTTAGGATCCAGTCTTTTTCCCAGAGTGCGAATGAAACCGTCCCAACCATCTCCACATCTGTTGGCAGCTGTTACAACGTATCTGTGTGTGATCGAGCTCAATTTCAGTCCCACACAGCAAACACGTCTGTTCTGAGCAATGCAATCCCCGCTGCATGACAGATCGATCGGGTCTCTGACCCCACGGTTGTTTTGCAAGGCAGTAGTTAGCTCCTTCACCACCCACGGCAAGGACTGGTGCTTCAGGGCAACAGCAACAATATTACAGCCGATAAAGGAATTTTGCATTTTTACAGATGACGTCTGTCAGTTAATGAGAGATTCTGGTAAGTATGCTGTTTCCCGAAGTGAAATTGACAATTACCCAGGCAATAAAACAATAAAAAGCATAAGTAGCCTGAATCTGTGAAATGATACATTAAATCTCTTTGTCTGCACAGATGCTGTCAGGCCTGCAGAGTTGCTCTGTCAATTCCTGTTGTTGATTCAGATTTCCAGGTTTCGCACTTCTTTGTTTTATGCTAGTCTGAATCCTGTTTGTGACAATACTCGATTAATTGACAGTTCCATACAAAATTCCCTGCTTTGGGAAGGTTGTCAACAACATAAACGGTCAGAGGAAATTCCCCATTGCTACAGCAGTGAGAGCACTGAGTCCTTAACAATAGACTTCCACGGAAATTGAATTATGGCGCTATAAGTTTTCTCAATGAATCAACTTTAACTTTTTTCATTTGTGATCATTTTAGCTGCACATCAGTTTCTTTCTTTTTTCAATTTCTGTCAGCTTGGAAAAGGCCTTTCCGCCCATCTGCAGTGCGGGTCATTGGACATTCATCTTTTCGAGGCAAGGAGCGACAATTTCTTGGAGGACCTTCTGCACTGCATCTCGGGTGGGGTGGGTGCGAGTCTGTACCACTATATTCACCTATCTATAGATATTGGAGAAGGTTCTATCTATTCCACACCACCAGGCTTCCTCATCGCTCTTCAGAATCTTGGTTATTATTACCCTTGCCATGGCACCTCCTTCTTTGATAACAGGAAACCGATATCCCGTGTCAGGTGTACCTGTAGCCGTGGTGGATACTACTCAGTGTCAGTAACTGGATACACAAGGATCTCTGCGTAAATATTTATTGCCTTATTTATACTCGTCCTGGTAACCAAACGGGCATGGGTGGCATGTAATGGTCAACTTAACATCCTTGGTTAAGATTACCGTCTGCGGTTGTATCCCAGACACCCCTGCCTTCACGACTCGTCCTGCCATGCAGCCCCATATTTCTGTGAGTCTTCTAATCACTACTTACACTTATTTGGATCCGGTGTTGTCTGATGTCTCCTCAAGGTCAGCTACACGTTTGCAATGGTTGGCGTGTATCAACGTGGCTCTTTCGGTGATCTTATCAGCTGTCTGTCTGTGTTGTAGGGAGCCCTTGGAACGGTCCCAGCCAGCTCTTCGCCTTCATGCTTTTGCTCCTGAAGTCTTTCACCACTATCCAGTCTTCAGGTTCTAGATTGTGCATCTTCCCTTCTGCTGGTTGGGGTAGTGCTGCCTTTCTTTTGATTCTGTATTTGAGACAGAAGTGTGGAGAGTTTTATGCCGTAACATAACATGTCGTCCTCACAGTGGTCTGTTATCTGTCTGACAATCGGTCTTGGGCCAATTCCTGTATTGGGCCACCTTCCAAACAAAATCTCAAACGTCCTAAGATTTACTCTTCCTCTCCTTCATATACATTAGCACAATTGGAAATGCCTTTGTCCATGTCACCTCTAGTTCCTCAAAACATTTTGCCAATTTATTTTTAAGGGTAGTTGTCTCACCTTTATTCCCAAATAATCACTGATCTGCTGTAGGGCAATATTTATAAACGGCTTTCCATTGTTGCTGCTTAGCCTTTCAGGAATGCCCCATCTTGGAATTATTTCAGTTAGCAAAGCCTTGGCTACCGCACTGGCATCCTGTTTAGACATGGGAGCACTTCCACCCTTTGGGAAAACATCAACTATTACCAGACAATGCCTTTTTCCTTCGCTGGGTGTTAGTTCAAAAAAATCCATCTGTAAATGTTCAAAGGGTCTTTGGGATTGGGGGTGTTCTTCCTGATTCATTTGTATTCTCCTCCCCACATTATTAGTGGCATAGATAACACATTATTCACATTTTTTATGATTAATGAGTAAATCCCTTTCTGTACCAGCGTGCTGAAATATTGTCGTACATCCCCATGTTTGACACATGGTCCTTACCGTGTGTTACTTCGGCATAGAAAGGGAAGAAAGATCGTGGTAGACAGGGTTTACCATTGGGGCCACACTACACCCATTCCCTCATTCTGCACCCTGCCCTTGTCAATTCACGCTTCTCCTTCGATGTGGCCTGCGACTGTAACTCCCATAAGTCTGCTTTGGATTCCAAATATTTGCCATACACATTTGACACACAGTGATTGATTTCGGCAATCGAACTGCTTTCAGGAGGTCAGAGATCAGGTCATGTTATGTGATTGGCTTTCCAGTGGAGGTCAAGAAGCCCTTGTTTTTAAACAGGGATCCAAAATTATGTACAACCCCGAATGCATATCTGCTGTCTAGGTAAATATTCACTGTTCTTCCTTCGGCCAATTTACATGCCTCAATCAAGGCAATCAGCTCTGCTGCTTGCGCTGACAGATGAGAAGGAAGTGATCCCGCTTTGACTACCTCGTGGGTAGTTGATACAACATACCAGACACTGGCCTATCTCTTTGCTTCTGAATACTGACCTATCCACAATAGAACGCCGTATCCAGATTCTAAATTGGTGAATCCTACACGTCTGGTCTCGGTCTTCAAACCTAAGAACTTCAACTGTTGTTCCACAAGTTTTAGTTTTGCGAGACTAGATGGCAGAGCATCGCAAGCCTACCTTTCTCACATTGTTTCTCTGTTGATGCTGCGATTAAGCATTCGCTTACATACTGCAGAAGCACTGATACCCACCCCCACCCCGGTTAAAACAAGAGTCTCCAGCCTCCTGTGTAGAGCCTCGTTAATTATGGTAGGGACTCACAGTAATCTTGAAAATGTCACGTGAAAGTATACTATTGGCCTTTGAATGGAAAGGTGAACCAGAATTGACTGTCGGCGTGTAACGGTACACAAAACAAGGCATTTGCTAAGACCATAATAGAGAGCCATTTACTTCCAGTGGAATTTGAGCCAATATAATATAGGGGTTGGGAACATTTGGGGTGTGCGGAACAACAGCGTTATTGATAAACTGCAGGTCATGAACAAACCTCCATTCCCCCGATTCACCTGGAATGTTTGCCTTTTTGAACGAAAAAAAATGAGTGTTCTCACCAGTGATTATTCACGGGGGATTATCACACCAGCCTATAAGAGATATTCAAAGACTGGGGTAATTCCTTGCACAGCTTCGGGTTTTAACGGCTCTTTTGCTTTGCCAGGACAATACTCAGACTTCGGGGTTATTCTTAAGGGTTCGTACGAGCCCCACATCATGTTTGCCTTTCGCCCTGAAATCAGTTGTGACCTTTCTTAATCTTGGGTCCGAGACATCTACCATAGGTAAACGCCAGACGACACTCCTGGCGGGGATTACCTGGACTGCCCTGTCTGCCTGAATTAGCCAATTTAGTTTCTTCCTATACGTCCTTATAAATGCATTGAAGCAGATACCCACATCGACCCTGAAGATACAATCTTTCGTTTTTTGTGCCTGTCGTGCCCATGGTCCCAAATTCTGACATCTGTCGCTGGATGCCTTCGCCAATGATCCGTGAGGAAAAGAGCCTTCCGCATAAAAAAAAAACAGGGTCTACGTACCGTCACAGATACTTAAAAAAGTTTAAAGTGACAGCACATCTGAGATCATTCCAATAAAATTCTGGGTGAGTGAATCGCTCACGGAACCTATCGCTCTCTGACATGCATCAGGGATCGTGATTTATATTTTCCAGCCTGCACTATTAAATCTTCTTTTTGTATTGCCTGCAAGCCCGTCGGGGTACTGCGCAAATCCGACCCCAGTCTCACTATGAGATCCCGAGACATCAGATTTAAAGAACAGAATTCCGATAACAGAAATGAGAATTGGAATGTTTCCCCATTACATCATCGTTGTACTGAAAATATAGTTCACGCTTCGCAAACTCTGTGCTCAGTGTAGAGGTGGGACATGTTTCAGTGCCCATAAGGTTAGTAGTAGTGATGAGCACAAGCGAGTATTCGTTGCCAAGCATAAAGCAAAGAAGTTTACCTGTAACTTTGGGCCTGCCCACCGCCACTTCAGCCTTCCTCGATTAGTCACCCTGCTGCACAGCCTGCAGGGCCGATTGACGCTGTCTGGGCGTGCACTGCCTCACTCAGTGGTCCATTGCTCTGCAAACAAAGCACCCGCCAGATTTACCTCTGCCAGCCCTTCTTTTCACGCAGCACCTCCTTCCAACGGCTGGGCGACCATTTGCATCATAGTCAGCTGAGCTTTATGTGTTTGCTGTTCCATCTTTAATTTCCATTTTTCCTTCTCTTGGGCCAGAATGTTTTCAGCATGTAGCGCGTGGAGTTCCATCATATTCAGGTTTCCCGTGTCCCAGGTAATACATTGGCAAGACGCCTCATGTAATGGGCGCCTGATAGCTTTCACATATTCCCTTTAAAGTACAATTCGCTTCGTCTTATCAACACTTCAAGTTCAGTGGCCTGAAACATTCGAGTTCCTTTCCAGTTAAGAAGTTGTTTTTTTCTAATTCCTTGGCTGTTGATATGGTAGTTTGCTGGCCTTGTAAGTCTGCTATTAGCTCGGTTTGAATATACATAGATTTTCTTTCTGTCTGCAACACTTGCCCACTGCAAAGTCAGGCCCTTACTTTTTTGTTTCCCTGTGCTTTTATTGGTTTCAAAAGAAATGTTAATTTTCCATTGCAAGGGACATCACATCATTTTCACAAGTCGGTGCAATATCGAGGGCCGAAGTGCCTGTACTGCACTGTAACGTTCTATGTTGTAAGATACATTTCCTGCTGGTTTCCGATGTCTCTACTCACTGTGGAAACTTCTAGACACATCTTCCAGTGATTTGTCTGCACTTCATTCAATCCAGAAAACTGTAGTTCCTGCTAAGAATGTGATCTCTCTACAATGGAGAGAGGAAAACAGAGTCGGTGACAAAGCTGAGATCAGTTAAGTTCTGTCATGAATCAACAAAAATTACCCAGGTCTTCCAGTGTCCTGTCACTTTAACATTGCATTGTGTACCCAAGCCATCATACCAGTCTCTGGTCTGCTGCAGTTCTTCTTCAAAGCACAGCGCAAGCTGGAAGATCGGCAACTCATTTTCTACTGAAAGACCATGCAGCTTTCAGGACCCAACATCGAGTTTAATCATTTTGGATCCTGTCCGCCCTCTTCCATATTTTTCACCTACCCACACATCCCATCAGTTCCGAACACGAATCATTGGTCTCGAAACGTTAACTGTCCTTTCTCATCATAGATGGACAAGAGCTGCTGATTCTGTTCAGACATTTTGGCATTTCTTCAAAGAACATTTCTTTTTCCGTTGTAATCGCAAGACTGCAGGAACCGTCTGATTGCAGGAGGAGAAGTTCACAGGAGATGAAAATAATGCTAAGGGCTGGACCCTTCCCATTGTGAAGGTAGATGAGCTAAGCTGGGGCTGTGTAACTAAGCACAGAGAAGGCTGAGTGAGAAACTGATTAACATGCACATATTATGAAGAGGATAGATATGTATGACAAGGATGAGGCTTTTCGGGAAGGAATAATAACCAGTGACATAGATGAAAAGCAGGAGAAAAGCGGTTTAGAGGAGATTTAGGAAGAACGCTTTCACCCATAGAGTGTTGTTAATCTGGAATTTCTTATCTGAATGTGTGGTAATACTTAGTGTTATGAGGACATTTCAGCAGTATATAGCCGAACACTTGAAGATCCAGAGCACACGTGGATAAGGACCAGATACTGGAAAGTGTGACGAGGTCAGACAGACGTGAGATGGGTGTCCCGAACGAAATCCTTCTAAGGCAAACTTTTGTGCTGAAAACTGGGTGAGGCCGTGACTCTGTGGTGCAATGGAAAGCGCGTTGAATTTCTACGCCTTTCTTAATACTGCCATTCAAATGTTGTGGATGCAAATCTCATCAGAGTCGAGTTTTAGGTTTGAAAGGTGTTCAGACCAGACTCGACTGCTCATCTGCAAAACCTATAACATTCATGCAGAAAACCAACTGTCTCGAAATGCAACATTTTCCTCTCAGCGATGAATAACTTCGATGTCTATTTATGGTAGAGATCGATAAATATGTGTTAGCCACTTGGCAACACGATGATGTGGATACGCTGGGAAAAGACATATAAGTGCTGTGTGAGCTATAATGTTACAGAATGGCGTGGCGGGGCAGGAGCGGTGTTAAGAATGGCTTACCTCTGCTCCTTTCTGCTTGAGTCTTTTCTGGCCCAGGTTTTTAAACAATCACAATGAGAACAATGTGAATCTACACCAATTAATATTTTCTGTCTCACCTCCACTTCGCTACCCTCCAAGCTGGAATAGATAGCTCCTGTTTCAGCTTTAGGTCAGACAGTGGAGGATTCTCACAAGTTCTCTGTCAGACTGAACATCCCTTCACATAGGTTTCCAAGTGGACACATGGAGCAAGCGACTACATGGATGCTGGGGATTCAGGGGCAGATTTCCCTTTTGCTGGACTAGAATTCTGGTCAAGGTAATGAACGTGAATTTCTGACATTTTGAAACTACCTCTGGATTCTTGCGATTTTACTAATTAAACTAAAATTCAATTTGCCCTTGCATAACATTTTTTCACAATTTATAAAAAAACCATGCCACGTGCCCTTGGATGTAGTAATGCAGAAGATTGTTGACGTTGTGTACAGAGTGGGTCATTGTGCAGTATGGACATTCCAAAGGATGCTGGTGAAGTACCAGTGAATCGAATTCTCTGACGAATTGATACAGATAGAAGGAAAATCCCAGTACAGTGGCGACATAACATTGCCTGTGATCAACGCAGAAAGCCACGGTTAACGAACACAGAATTCTATTATGCCTATTTTCATCACATTTAATATGAACCTGATGCTCCATAATCGATTATCCATCATCAGTATAACCTCCTCTGCGCTGTGTTTCATTTCATATCTTCAGCAAAAAAGGAGTAATTGGTTTGAGGGGCCCAGTGGTAAGATCAGTAGCCATTGGTCATCAGTACACAGCAGCTCCAGTGGTGCAATTCGTCAGTTTGATGTAAATGCACGACAGACTGGAAGTGCGTAAGGTGCCAACGTTGCACATTCCGTTCTCGCCAGGTGTTGGTTTGACTGATAGTGACCAGAGATGATTGCAACTTCAAGCTGAAGAACAGTTCAACCACCGAATATTACACCGCAATAAAGTTCATTTTGGCCCTAACGTTGCACCGACCTGTGATACCAATCTGACTAGTATTTTACCATCATACTCCGCAAGTTTATACAATGACCATTTCATTGCCCTGAAAATTGTTGAGTCTACGAGTGTTGAAGGCAAGGCGTTCAGTACCCTTACTACTCACTGATAAAGTAACCTACCTCGGTATCTATCACCCTCAATTTACATCGATGTGCCCTTGTGCCAAAATTACCTTTTGAAGAAAAATGCCTTCACTGTCCACCTTATGGCAACGTCTGATCATCTTCTATGTCTCTCTACATTCACCCCTCAAACTTCTTGTCGCTATCAAAAACTGCCTCAAGTCCCTCATTCTTTCCTTCTAAGACCATCTGTCCATAGAAGGCAACATCCTTGAAAATGTCCTCTGCACCCTTTCCAATGCTTTCACATCCATCGTATAATGTGGCGATGCACGCAACTCTACGTGTGCGGCCACACCAGTTAATTTGTGGAACTGCAAAGTGATAATTTCACTCTGAAACTGAATCACTCTCCCAAGAACAACTAACACTCCCAATCAAAACTGTCAACGTGGGTGGTAACTTTCCGAAATTTATATACATTGGCACCGAGATCGCTCTGCACATCTACACTTCCAAGAATATTACAATTAGCCAAGAACTCTTTATTCTTGTTGCTCCTTCCGAAGTAAATTATCTTACACTTTTCCACATTAAAATCCATTTGCCACTTCTGATGTGAGCTCTCCAAATTTCTCATGCCCCTCTGTAACCGTCAGTAGATATTGGCACGATTGACAACATCGTCGATCTTAATGTCATCTGCAAATTTACGAATCCATCATTCCATGCCCTAATCCAGGTCATTTATAAAAATGACAAACAACAGCGGACACAAAAAGGAACCTTGTAGTACACCATCACTTACTGAACTCCAGGATTATCATTTCCCATGAACTGCCACACTCTGTCTTCTTTCAGCAAGCCAATTTCTGATCCAAACCGCTAAACCATCCTCAATCCCATGACTCTGTATTTCATGCAACAGCCGATAGTGCCTTACTGAAAACCATATCCACCACATCAACCACTTTACTCTCATTCACCTGTTTGCTCACCTTCTCAAAGATCTCAATAAGGTTTGTGAGGCACAACCTGCTATTTATAAAATCGTACTCACTATCCCGAATCAACTTCTTCCTTTTTCGATGATCATAAATCCTATCTCTTATAATCTGTTCCAAAAAGTTAGCTGCAAGAAAGCTAAGGATCACTGTTCTATAATTACCAGCGTTGTCTCTATTCCCCTTCGTGAAGAAGGGGACAATATTTGCTAAACTCGGGTCTTCTAGCACTAATGACATAAACACTGACGAAATAAAGCTTACAGTCAAATGTTCTGCAATCTCCTCCCACGATTCGCAGAGAATCCTCGGATACATCCCATCAAGTCCAGGGGACAAACATATTTTTAGACTTTCATGAATTGCTAACAACTCCTCTTTATGAATGTCAATTTCGTTTATTCTAATATGTTGCATCTCAATACTCTCTTCGACAACATTGTCTTTTTTATTTTTGATGTGATTAAAAAAATACATTCAGAGTCTCTGCTATCCTTGGACACCGCTGACAACTTCGTACTTCTGTTCCTGACAGGCCATAATCATATCCTCGACATTCTTTTATTCTTGAACTATCAATTGAAAGCTTCAGGATTGTTCCTACCAGACAAAGACTTCTCATGCCTCCTTTTCTCTCGAAGTAGCTCTTTCTTTAGGCCCTTCCTGGTTAGCTTTTAATTCCCAAGCGTCCTACCTCAGCCTTCATACCTCATGTTTACATACGCCTCCTTCTCCTTCTTCTCAAGAAATTCAACTTCTTCGGTAAACCCAGCTCCCTGTGTCGACCTCATAATCTCTGTATGACGCATGCATACTTACCAAGGACATGCAGTAGCTTTTTCCTTGAACAAGCTCCATATTTCAGGTGTGCACAACCCTTGAAGTTACTTTCCACATGCGGTGCATCTTAAATCTTGCCTAATCGCATCATAATGGTCTTTCTCCCCGCGACACCTCATGCTCTGCAATAAATACCTATTCCTATCCATCACTAAATAAACATAACCGAATTGTGGTCACTATCAACAAAGTGCTCACTTACCTACAAAGAGAACAGCTGGCTGCGTTCATTACCCATAAGCAAATCCAATGTGGCTTTGCGTCTTGTTAGCCTGTCGACATGCTGCGTCAGGAAACCCTCCTGCACACATTGGGCAAAGACTGATCGATCCGAGGTGCTGAACCGATAACATTTCCAATCAATATTTGGAAAGTTAAAGCTCCCCATAACAACTACCCTGTAACTTTTGTTCCTATCCAGAAACATCTTTGCAATCTTTTCCTCCATATATCTAGAACATTTTTGTGGTGACCTGTCCACTCCTGATTCTAATCTCAGTCCATTCTACCTCAGCAGATTCAGTCGTGTCCTGTTCTGACTGATGTCTCTGAAATGGCCACAACATCGAAGTCCCAGGCAACAACCCATGGCACCTACCTTAACCCAGATGCTTCTGACGTTGAAGTAAACACACTTCAAGCCACCTTTATCCTTGCCAGTACACTCTTGTAAACCTGAATCCCTATTCATGACAAAACCACTCACAAACACCTGCAAACTGGAGCTACAATTCAGCTTCCCACTCCGCGGCTGAATTCGTTCAAACCTTCATGAGGAGCTTTGGCAAATTATCCCTTCAAAGTATTTGTACTCTTCTAGTTCAGGTGAAGACAATCTTGTTTGTAAAGGTTCATCGACTCCAGTATGAGCCCCAACTATCCAGGAATCGGAATCTCTCCCTCCTGCACCATCCTTGCAACAACATTTTCAAATGCTCTCTCTCTATACTTCACCTCACTACGATGTAGAATAGGCAACAAATCAGAGAGAACAACTCTGTTTGTTCTAGATTTAAGATGTTACCCTCGATCCCTGAAATTCTGCCATACATCCACATCACTTTTATTTGTGATGTTGTTGTTGCACATGTGGACAATGACTTGGGGTTACCCACCCTCTCCCTTAAGGATCCTGAAAGCACGATGCGAGACATCACAAACCCTGGTAGCTGGGAGACAACACACCAATCATGAGTCTTCCCTATATCCACAGAATCTCAATCTGTTCCCATCGATATAGAGTCCCCAATAACAAATGCTCTCCTCCTCTCTCCCCCACCCTTCTGAGAAAGATGAGCAAATTCTGTGCCAAAGACTTATACCTAATGGCTTTCCCCTCGTAAGTCATTCCGCCCAAAATAAAAAATATGGTACACATGTTATTGAGGGGCACGGCCACAGCAGATGCCTGCACTGTCTGCCTGTTAGCGTTTTGGCTCCAGACTGTATCCCATCCATCTATTTCTTGTACCTGAAGTGTTACTGCCTCTCTATAACTTCGCTCAATTCCACTCAGTCTCCAAATGATCTGACATCAAACTACAGTTCCCGAACGCAGTTGCCAAGGAGCTGGAGTTGGGTGCACTTCCCGCAGATGTGGATATCTGGGACATTATTGAAGACCCTTACCTCTCACATTCAACAGAAAGAAATTTCAAATGTCCGGCAATCCATTCCTAATATTGTCCGCATACACTCACACACACACATACACACACACACACACACACATATATATATATATATACACGAACATATATACATGTATATAAAAATGTGCGTGCACTTGCATATTTGCGTGTGCGCATATATATTTAAAATTTGCAAAAGAAAGTTGATTGAAACGTCATTTATTTTTTACAAAAATGATTTTGTGGACTATTCTGTCCTTGGGAAATACCTCAGTTACTTACAACCAGCAGAAATACCCCCTGAGTGAATATCCATCTCTCAATAGAGATACAGAAGTGACGTTTGAAGATGTTGACGTTTCTCATATCTCTGATCCTGTGCTGGGTTTAATTCTGGAAAGGATGTTTAGTTCGTTTCGTGTTACTTATTTTGTCGCACATGCCATTAAAACAATCCAAAAATTATTAGATTTATCTCATTGGACAATGTTGTCGGCAGAACTGGAACCGAAATGATAAAGATGTTTCAAGTACTGCTTTAAAGATTATAGGTTTCAAACAGGAACATTTTTCGAGTCTTGTCACTGGATATTTTGGGGGGAGAGGGTGAGCAGCAAATGGTCTCACTCCTTTCTCTGTGATTGCAGCCAAATGTCCAAGGCAATAGATGAAAAGAAAATTGTGCATTCCATCGACAGGTCAGTTCCCACTCACTATAGTATAATTTCGCTTTGATTGTTGCCATCGTATAAAGGGTTAGGTGAGTGGGGAGATCGGGATTCTGGTGGTAAGCTGAGACATTGCGATAATTGATCCCATACTGTTGGCATCACTTTATATCATAAACCAATTATGCAGCAGACTGAGCTTACCGATTTCCCTTTAATGCTGAGCTAACAGAAACAGCTCAGTTCTTTTACAATTTACGGAAGTTCACGTAGAACAAGCTGCCAAACCTTTCTTCACAACCAGCACTTTCTACACTTAGTCGTACTCGGTTGGAGGTGATATGTGGTATATTTCCATTTAACGTAAACCAATTAGAAATTGTGCACCTAACGCTTACCCGACCCGGCCGACCAGACTCCCTGTCTTGGTGAAATTCACTCATTATGTTTCTGCACGCATTTTTACAAATACTTTAGAATCAGCTTCTGACACATTTTTCCGGAAAAAATAATCATTTTCGATTTCAATTACTGTAGAATGAAAACAAAAGTGCTCCAAAACTTTTCCTTATCATTCATCGCGGGTTTTGAAGTTCGAAAATCTACTTATAGATCCATCTGAATGAAGGCTTTTCCCTCCTGTTGACTCTCAGCAAATTCACATCATCAGGGAAACTTCCATATGGACGCAACTCAGTTTACCTGGTTTCACGCCACATGATCTATTCATCTGTTCACCATCCCATGAAACCCCGCCTTGACTTTTCTAATGCCTTTATGCCCCAGTACTTCGTTGGCTTCCTTTCCATTCTTCTTTGTTTCCCAATAGACGTTGTCCATTCTTCCTGACGTCTTTTGATTCCAGTCATCGGCATCCATGTCTTTTATCATCTCTTTTATATCCCAGGGAAGTCGATCTTGAGAAAGAATGCTGTTCCAATGCAACACATGAAAACCCGCTCGAATGGTGTATACTGTCATTACCAATAAAGGGAAGATGGGAGCTAGTTCAGTCACAGGTTAATCGGTTGGTTGTCACACAATGGATCAACCACTGACTGGGAAATGACTGTTTTTCTTCACTTTTCACCCCTCTCTGAACATGTGCTAAAATAACACAGTAAGGTATCGTAGAATGCCGACAGTTAAGAAACTGGCCATTTGATGCAACATATTCACACCGATCCTCCAGGATTAACCCTCACAGAACAATTCCTTACCCCATTACTCTTCATTTGTTCCTCAATAAGGCACCTTACTGACAGTCGACCCATTTGGATTCATGCCATGTCTCAGGCTCTGTGAGGCAGCAGTGCTAACCAGTGAGCCACCTTGCGGCCCTGCAGCAATATTTCAAGGCACATGCGGACGAGTGTAAAATGCGTTTCCTGTCAAAGATGCTCCGATTTTGTTGTTGTCCTTATCAGGAACAATAATCCTGCTTCCCTGACCAGGCATTGAAACCAAACCACAGCGGTGATAGTGCTGAATTTTAACCACTAGCTTACATTTAGGACGGCAGGTGCAATTGCATCTTCTCTTAACAGCATAGGTTTTTTTTCCTGCGATGAGACGTTTCTTCCAAAATACTATTCGTGACACCGAGATTTTACAGCACAGAATAATGCATTATGTCAATGCCAGTCCATCAAACATCCATCCATTCTCATTTCCAGCTTCCAGTAGCCCGCAGCCTGACTTCTGAAGTGTTCATCTCAAAGAGACGTTCCCTGCAAAGGTTTGATCTCAAATGAAGAAGCGAATGAGACTGAAGTCAGATACCATTGAATTTGATCATGATCTGCGGGGGAACTGAACCGCATTTTCAACCAAAGAGGGAAATATACAGACACATCTTGTGAGAATGACAAAGGCCTTAGGAGAGGCCAACATTCAGAAAATGAGGAATTGAACTGCTTGCCTCTTCTTTCTTCACTTCGGGCTTTAAAACGTGATTCTGTTTGCATAGGCAAAGGGGTAAACCGGCAGGCGACTGTCCGTCGAGGACTGGCACAGTCGTGAATAATTGGTCCATGCTAATCGTTGAATTCTCCACCTGTTGAGGTAGCCTGGCTCGCTGTGCTCTTCCAGCCCCCTACCTGTTTCATTTGGATTCCAGCAGATTCCTGCCTCTACATAAGGAATGGAAGCATTCAGCCGCTTCGCTGTATGTTTTCCTCCCCCACTATTTCACCGTTACTTTACTGCTTCGACTGTATCACGTTGTTCTTCCCGCTAAACTAGAGCATCTTGGCACCAGATGCTTGTCGTCCGAATGTTCCTAGAAGTAGAAACACAGATGGGGATTTCGAAATTCAAGCAGATGAGGCCTGGTCCATGGGGAAAATCACTTCATGATTTTCCCTCAGAAATAATTCCAAGCAACACGGAAAATGCTTCTGTGAATGTTTGTTGCAACCAAATTCAGCAATGCCCAAGCGAGATTCGAATACACGACCAATGGTTGATAAGACCAATGCTCTAGCCTCTGAGCTTTGGAGCCACCGGCAAAGAAAATGTTTTTTCTGACTAGCAGAAAATGATGAACTCTAGCACAGCAAATTCCATCGTCCGATGTTCATGATGCAAGCTTCGTTTTCTGTTTTAAAATATGACTTGAAACCCATTCCTTTGATCACTTGTTTGATATAACACTTTGTCAGCTTCCCAATATTTCATAATGTGACTGGGATCAAAATTAGTTTAAACTCCCTCCAGAGGAACAGCTTTGAAGTTTCCATTATGTGAAAGGCACGATGTACTATTGATAGCAATTAATTGCCCTTCATTTCAAAAAAGATTACAGCTTTCTTCTTCCGTTGTTGACTAATTCGTTTCCTATAGCATTGTGCGATTTACGTAGTGAAGAGATTTCACAATTTATGACCTTGGTAGATGAAGTTTAGGCACCAAATGTGGAACAGTTCAAATCGAACATACTCCGGAGATTGGAATTGCAGGCAATGCAGGTATCTGAGAGTGCGTTTTAAAATAAAATCTTGGGTGTCGTGTTCACTGGCTGGGTTGGCATTTATTGAACAACACTAATTGCTCTTGAGTGGGCTGGAGAACATGACAGTGATAGACAGAGCGAAGACAGTAAAGAGATTTGCAGAAATGATAAAAACTTTGGAATTCAGCTGCCCGGTAATGGGTGAACAACCCTTGTTGTTAATACTCCCACGTGCAGCAGAGTTGTTGAAAGATCTCAGCACTATATCTTTGGGTGAATAACCCGCAATCCCTGCCCTTCCAGCATGTGGCAGCCCGTGTGGAAAGATAAAGCTGCGAAGGCCGCATTGCACGTTTGGGAAAATGTGCAGTGATAAAAATATCATTCAGGACAGGAACAATGGAACACTGAACAGAACGCAAGTGCACCCTTGAATAGAGGCAGAGGGAGTTAGGCCAGAGCAGAGGGGGAATTTGAGAGGACGGATGGAAGTGTGATACCACCGTTTAATCCAAACGAATGGATGAGAGTTTGAGCTGCAGAAGAGCGGAGACGTGGAAGAGTTAATGATGTTAATGAGGTGCAAGTAGGCTGACATGGTGACGATGGCAATATGTGGTTGAAAGCACAAAACGCGGTGAAGGATGTCACTATGGTTATGACGTGACTCGTTCAGACTCAGACAGTTGCGAGGGAGAAGATTGAGTCAGTGGCGAGGCATTTTCTCCTCGCACATGGTCAATGATGCTTTCTAGCTCATCTCATCCATTTGCCGCAACTCCACTCTCACAACCCATCCCTCCAACAAAGACAGAGCTCCCTTATTCATCACTTTAAATTCCAGCAACCTCCACAGACATCATATCATTCTCTGACATTTCCACCACCTGAAAATGAACCCCACCAACTAAGATGTGTTTCCCTCCCCACCCCTATCCGCTTTCTATAAAGATCTTTCCCTATACGACTCCCTTGTCAAGTGCACACCCCTCACCAAACCACCCTCCCCTCCCGCCCCATTTTCATTCCAACACGGGATTTGCAAAACCTCCACCCATACCTCCACTCTGTCGCAGGCCCCAAAGGAGTCTTCCACATCCATTAGAGTTTTACCTGCACTTCCACGCATGTCATTGAATGTATCCATTGTTCCTGATGCAGTCTACCTATATTGCAGAAACAGGATACCTAATTACAGTTCGCTTCAGAAAACACCCCAGGACACCCGTAACAAACATCACTGACCAGTGGCCGAACACTTCAACTCTCCCTCCAAATCAGCCAAGTTCATGCAGGTCCTAGGCTTCCATTGCTCTCATGAACTGTCCTATGTATCAATCTTCCTTCTCACCTATCCGCTCCGCACTGCTCTGCGACCAATCACCACCAGACCCACCTTCAGCCACCTATCGCACTCTCAGCTACCTTGCCCCAGCCCCATCCACACCAATTTGTCTCTCTACCCCCTCGGTTTACAAGCTTATTTCCTGATGATGGCTCTTGCCCAAAACGTCGATTCTCCTACTCATTGAATGCCGCCTGACCTGCTGTGCTTTTCCAGCAGCACACTTTCGACTCAGGAGCGAGTCAGTGGATTTTGATTTCGGGACTGAAGACAGAGGCCTCAGCTTTGCCATGATGCAATTGTAAGAAATGTCTGCTCCAACAGAACTGCATGTCAGACAAGGCAGGACAGCGTTTGACCTGGAAGGAACAGGGAGGTAATCGTGTTTATATCCACTTGTAGATCTATTTGTTCTCTGTGGTGGATGCTGTGTGCATGAAAGATTCTGACGAAATTCTGGTCACGTTCTAAGCGTCGAAACTCCCTCACCCTCAGACCATATCTTAGAAAGTATCCAGAGTCTTGTGAACGTTGCTTTCCCACTCTCATTTTTGGATAACATCAATTTCGCAGGGTATTAGAAGGGGAAGATTTACAAACCAATCTCTTCGCCGTGATCTGATAAAGTCGCACATTTTATCACAAGTAGAATTTGATCAGATAGAGCACATGAAAGGGGAAAAAAAACCCTCTGGTTACAGTGAGAGAGAAATCGTTCTCTTATTGTATATGTGGACAATGGTTCTACCCATCATCAGAGCTCACAAACCCACAAATGCAGTTATACTAAGAAAAGTCTATGGAAATGTGCGTATTCATTTCCTTGTCTGAGCTGAATTCCCATGGACACAAAGATTCCAGGAAAAAGTGATTCACCTGCTCAGAGTGTGGAAATGGATTCACTTTGTCTCTGACCTGCTGCAGCACCTGCTCGTTCAAAATGAGGAGAAACCATTTCAAAGTCTGGACTGCCGAAAATGCTTCAAAACGTCCAGCACAACGCTCATACTAATTCGTAACCTTTCATCTCGCCAGACTTTGGAAAAAGTTATCAAACCTCTGTTTGCTTCATCTCTGAGAAATATGCTCACATGAATGAGAGACCTTTAAGAATTCTGGAGACGTGACGTCTGATCTACGTGCTCACCCGGGAGGATATACATCTTTGTTTCTAAATCGATGGGACCTGCTGTAAAGGTCCGAGTGACCGGATGGCTCATCAACTTTCTCACAATATTAACGTGTCTTTCTAAATGCCCTGACTACAGGAAGTGCTGCATAAGTTCCTGGAGACGAACGTGTCATCAACCTGTTCTCACTGCAGAAAGACATTATTCACTCTAAAAGTTCCAGGGGGTAGTTTATCATTGATGTGTTCACATTGAAGAGAGAACTATTAAATGTATAGTCTGTGGGATGTGCTTAACAGTCTCTGTAGAACTGATGTCCCTTCGACATTTTCACAATGTGCGAGACGTTTCAAGTGTAGTTATTCTAGGAATAGGTTCAAGCGTTCATCTCAACTCTCAGTACACCAGCAAGTTTGCAGTGGGCAGAAAGCCTTTACTTGCTCCATGTGAGAAACATAGTTAGCTCACTCATCGACCCTGCTGAGACAAAAGAGGGATCCCACTAAGGGAAAGAATTCACTCACTCATCGACCCTGCTGAGACAGTGCACAGACTACATATCTCAACAGCGATTTAAACTTGTTGTTCATCATATTCAGATCTGAAAGCAAAGTTTTGATATTCTGAATAAAAATCAAATAAATCAGCTTTGTATTAAATTCATTGTAAAATGTCATTGGAAGCATGGGTTTACCGATAACCTGAAGCATCAGCACAGGTTCGCAAGTGGAAATAATGTCTGACAAATATATTAGACATCTGTGAGGAGATAATGAGCAAGTAAGACGAAGTCTACCCTGTAGAGGTGACCAGCTGGAATTTCCAAAAGGCTTTTGGCGAGGTGCAGAATGACAAACTGCTCAATAATGGGCAACTTCAACTTTAGACAACGGTTTGTTTGGAGTTTCCACTTCCTCTCCGTTTCTGCCTGGATTTCCGCCCCAGACGAAAGATGCGTCGGTGACCTTCTTTGGCCATGGGGAATGCAGAGTTACAGGAATTGGGGAGAGGTGTGAGTTTGGGTGTGATGTCCGTTGCAGGATTAAAGGAATCTTCCTGGGCCGAATGGCCTGTTTCCACATTGTAGGTATTATATTAGGACAAGGTTGATCGCAGGGATTAAGGCTTTTGTCATATGAATTTCTTTTTTTAAAAAATGGACATAATTTACATATAAACATATGATTTCAATTGAATCTGTTGAACGATATAAGGAGGGGAGGGGCATTCTTAAAGAGGACATCATAAAGGTCTAGCGAGAATGTCAGATCACCTTAGCACGTAAAGTTAAGGATATAATCTAAAGAGATTCCATAAGTACATTAAGAACTAGAGACGAAATAGGACAACTTTAAGATGAAAGAGCTCACTTTTGTTTTTAACCTCAGCAGATGGAGAGATATATAATGTTCACTTCGTGGAGAACGAAATGGACCCTACAACTAAATATTGATGTTTATAAAGTCGTTTCCATTGTAAAGGGCAAGTGCTGGAGGACTTGGAAAATATGAAGATGGATATTTCTCTGGGATTTGATCTCATGTATCCCGGAACGTTTTGGCAAGTTAGGGAATGAAACGGTTGGGCCTTTCGTAGAAATAATTGTGTAAGCTATTACTATGAGTGAGGCGCCGAAAAAATGGGGAGTAGCTAATTTTGTGCATTTGTTAAGAAAGGGTTACATGGAGAATCCTGGAAACGATAGACCTGTGTTTCTGACAGTGGTCTTAAGTAAGTTGTTGGATGCAATTATAAACGATAGGATTTAAATGCACTTGGAAATACAAGGAATAAATGGGAATAACCTGAATGTTTTTGCGCGAGGGAAGTTGTATCTCACAAACATGGCTGAGTTTTCGAGGGCACAACTGATATGATTGATCCGGACAAAGTGGTAGATATTGCTCACTTGAACTTTAATAAAACCTTTTTCAAGGTTCCACATGTTTGCCTCATTCAAAAAGTGAAATCACAGAGAGTTTGGTGAGATTTCCAATTCGATATAAAATTAGATAAACAGCAAGAGGCTGGGGATAGCCGTGGAAAGTAGCTTTCATACTGGAGGACTATTACCGATGGTGTCCCACAAGGATCGATGCTGAGCCCACATTCATTTTTTCATTTAAATAAATGATTTAGGTGAGAATATAAAAAGCATGGTAAGTAATTTGCAAAATTTGTCGGAAAAGGGACAATAAAATGGTGATGGAAGATTGTGAAGAGATTTTCTCATCAGGTCAATTCCTCTCTCTGTCCTCGAGATTTTAAAGCGTGGGGGAGTGGGGTTGGGGCGGGACAGTGAAGGGCCATCCATCCATCGTACAGAGCAGGTTATCAGACGTCCATCTATTCTCGTCCCAGTTTGCATCATTTGCCCCGTAACTTTGAGTGTTCTGACTTTCCAGGGAAAATGTCAATGAGATTCGCTCTGTGAGCTTAAATGACACAACAATGGTACTGACGGTTGATTGGGTTGCAACACCTTTGAGGAACGTATTCTCATGTTCACACACAGAGGCAGACACGCAGAGACATTCCCCGACAGTGACAGAGTCTTCATCATTATACGCACTCCATGTGCTTTACGTCCGCAAGTTTCTCTGGTGAAAGGCGGTTTTAAGTGGAATACAAGCCACTTCTCCAAAAAAATGTGAACCGTTGCTGTGCGCTGCGATATGAAGTGGATACTGAGCTGAAATAGTCCCATACGCTTCGCATGTGTAACCTTCAGTAACACAAATCCCACCAAATCAAGGCATCTTGCTCCTGGGATCTGAGAGGATAGCGCCTAGCAAACATTCCTCACTAAAACTACTGACACACGGCAAACTCTAGATACTTTCACGTCTCGTCTCGTCTCGTTCTGTTTCTGTCCCTGTCACACCTCCAGATTCCACTTCATGTCTAGTCCCGAGAGCAATGAGCTGTTTGAGACAAAAACAGACACATTGAGAAAGTGATCTTTATTTCAAAAGCAGAATCAGGGAATGTAAGCTGCGAGGGCTTGCTCACGACAGGGCAATAAGGCACCACTGTTTCGTGTCCTGATTATCGTATAGACTGATTCCACCAATGGGCACCATATCAGATATTACCAATTAAAATCTTCCAATGAATACCGTGACTGACAGGAAGTAGTTTCAACCCCTTCCTCGCCGAGGGGCATTTTGCAAACAATGTCCTGTTCCTTCACAAACTGAGTTTTTCTCAGCTGGCCATGGATGCGTCAAGCACAGAAAATGCCATTTGGCCCACTAAGTCTGCACATTCCAATACAATCCCCTGAACTGTTCTTACCTCATTTGGCAGCACTTTGCTCAAAGGCTCAAACGAATTCAGTACTGTAAGTATTCGACTGTATGGGTCTTTCATGCTTTGGAGGTTTCTGCCTTTTCAATCATGACAGACGATTGGTTGCAGTTTCCCAAGCTTCCTTATCTGGGTTAAATGCATTTTACTTCATCCTGCGATTTGAATTTCAAACAAAAAAGCAGAGAGCAAACACACTTCTAGTTCACTCTCGACTCTCAATCGCAGTCAGCAAAATGCTTAACTGCATGAGGAACTCACAGTGGATTTAACGCCCATCGCCTCAATCACTTGGCCACACCTGCCAATTACGCTATTAAACTGGTTTCAAGTTCTCCCTCCCTGTGGAGCTGAGGGACAGGCAATCATTGTTAGGTTTGTTTGAACTGAATCACGACAGCTTCGACAGGGTAAAATGTCAGGATATGTTTGGTCTGTGTCATCAATTTCGATATTTCAAATTATCATTCATTTAGAAGCAAAGACAGAGATTTCAGGAGGAACTAAGCATATCTGGAAGCATCTGGAGATAGAGAAATAGAGACAACGATTCAGAGATTCTTCAGGAGTTTCTCAGAACTCTGTTTTTCTCACAGGGTCTTCCATTCCTGCCGAGTTCCTTCAGCAATTTTTGTTTTTTTGTCAGAGATTCCCAGCATCCGCAACACTTTACTAGCCATTAAACAATAACGAAACACATTTGTCGTTCCTCACTGGATAGCTTTTCCGATTGGGAGCATATTCCCGAACCTACTAAAAACACGAAACTGCACAGCAAATGATTTGGATGGATAAGAACAGCGACTGCTCCATGCATGGGGACACCCTATCGGTTAACAGCCGAACTATAGAATTAATTGCTCCACAGAGACTGGGGAGTTCTTTGTAGCAAGCCCCTTGCAGGATCTCATAAAGAAGACTTTTAGCGAATTCAAGAGTTCACCTGCCCTTCATAGAATGACAATTGCCCTCGATTGGTTTGATGTTTCCAAAATGAATTCTGGGGCTTTCGTTGTGGAAACTGGGAACAGTCTGCTCCCACGCCTTGCGGACACAGTCATGTCACCGGGAACCAGCTCTCCTAAAACCGGGACCTATTCGCTTCGTACCTCATGACGAACATATTCCTGACCATGGTAAAACCCCGGAACTGTGCAGCTGAAGAAAAAAGGATGGTGTGATTGTCACTCCCTTCCTGGGTCATGGGAGAACAGCACCTATTAGGGAAGAGCCGAACACACTGACTAACATCGCCACATGGACTGATGAGCCAACGGCGTCAATGATCTCCGAATGCAAGCTTTAGTCTACTCCTCCCCCATGGAAAATACTCCTAAATTAGCTTTACCTTTCGTAAATAAATCCTTGGAAATTCATTCTGAAAACATGGGAATAGTCTGCTTCCACCCTCGAAAGACACAACCATGACTCCAGGAACCAGTTCTCCAACCGGGACCGTGTCTCTTCCAGCCTTTCAGTGTCTTGTCTGTGACCGTGTTTTCTCATTGCCCCGGAGCTGAAATTAGATTTGGCGTCCTGACGTGCAGGAACGAGAATCTTTTCAATGTCACAGATCAGTTCATGTCCGGAGAGCATCAGAGTCAAAGCACTGGCCTCCGCAAGCACGGAAAGATTTCTAACCTGTCTCTGCTCAGTCGAACAGTTCATCGTTCATTCGCTTCTGGATCCCCTTCCCAAGGAATATATAGATTCAAAAAACTCGAGACGCGGATTTCTGCTTTGCTTCTTGACAGTTTCCCCACCTGCCAATTGGCAACACTTTCCAAGAACCTCTTCACAACTCTCTGCTTTGCACTATGTCCAGAGATAAATAAATCTCACTTTGTGGTGAGATTCCCGACTCTGGGACTGTTTTGACTGGAGCAAAGACGTTTAATGGGAGATTTCTTGGGAATGTTTATAATGATGTGGGCGAAAGCGGTGCGGATGGGCGCGTTGATGGTCAGGAGGAACTGCTGCCCCTGACCAGGGCAACTGACCAAAGGACGAGGAGTGAAGACGTTTAATGGAAAACACAACTTGTATCAAATAAACTCAGTAAAACCTACTTATACACCATGTGTTTATTATTATCTGTGGATAGAGGAACAGAGCTAACGTTTTGAGTCAGATCCGTTTCACGTTCAGAACACAAGTTTCCTGCATGTCAACAATTGAGCAGACCTGAGAAAATGTCAAGTTGTTGAGACGGGTTTTCTGGCGTTGCAGGGATAACTCACATTTATGAGAGATAGGGTGGATGGGAAGGATCCATTTCCATGAGCAGAGAGATTAACAATACGCCAATGGTCGAGTAACAAAGATGTTCTTGGACTTTTACAGAGCCTTTCAGCACCACTTCAATCACAGGCACTGAAGTAACTTTGAAGTAGATGTGTCATTGTCAAAACTAAAGTGCTAATCAGGGCAGTTTGTTCAACCAGAGGTCAAAAAAGAGCACTCAGAACTGGCCCTGGAGACGCCAGTGAGATTATGCTTTACTTTAAGCGTTTGTTCCTCTCTGGTCTATATCCAGAATAGTGCAGAACAGGAGGTTCTAATCTCAGGGGAAGGTGTTACCCACTAAGACACAGATGAGGAGGATGTTCTCACGTTCAGACGGGAGCAAGTATGTACAATTATTTACAGCAGATGTCTGGCAAGAGTCAGTATATTTAAGCCTTCAATTATCTCTTTATTAATAGCATGGAGCGAGTGGCAGAGTGAAATGTGCACAAATGTGCTGACAATTCACACTCGTGGGAGTGCATATTATGTTGAGAACGTGGCATTTCGCACAGGCATATAGATAGGTTGAATGAATGGGGAATAACTTGTCAGATGCAGTTTCATGTTGGCATTATGAGGTCATGCACTTTGGTCGGAGAAGTCAAAAGAAATAACACTATTAAAACCGAGAGAAAGTAGAAGAAACGTGTGAGACAGACGAATCTCATGCCTGACACAAACATGTTTAGTATCATATTCTTTCCCTAGCAAGATGGATGGCTCCCTTTCCGTATGCTCACAATGAAAGAGATGGTTTCCAAGGAAAGTAAAAAACCCTGAAACAAATAGCCTAATCGAAAACAAAGGAAAGAATTGAGTCGTTCCAGTGGACAACTTTGATGCTTATGGCTCTCTAAAATTTGTTTATAATGGAGCTTAAAATGGGAATTGGGGGAGCTGGGGAGTGAAATTCAGGTCACCCATGATTACTGTCATCCTTCGTCTGTCTTCCTCATTGTTTTGTATGTTATATTTTTCATTGTGGTTACTGTGAGTGCGCTTGTAAACCACACCGCTGGTGACTTGTTTCCCAGACAGTTCTTCAACACGACTCGTAAGAATTCAACATTCTTTTCTCCTGAATCTAGGTAATCTCTAAACACTGTGCAAAGATCACCAGAACCTCGACATTTTCCACGCCTGTCTGCCTTCTTGCAATACCAATTGATTCATTACTGTGCTCCTGTTGCACAAATCAAGAACGACCCAAACCGCATCAATTGCATCGAGGCTGCGAGCGCAGATAACTGCAGCCGCTCCCCAGAGTCCGGGCAACTGTGTGATCACAGAAGCACTCATTGAACAGCCAGGAAACCCAAAATAATTACAATGCCAGAGGCCGTGCCAGGAACGGCATCTGAAAAACAACAGAAACACTCTTTTGAGCTATGGACCTGGTTATATTTCTCAATCAGCAATCGAAGTTTACATTGGTTATATCAACTGATCCCTCACTCAAAGAACCAACAACTACCGCAAACGGAGGAGAAAATGAGGACTTTACATACTGGACATCAGAGTCTAGAGTGCGGTGCTGGAAAACACAGCAGGTCAGACAGCATCTGAGGAGCAGGAGAATCGATGTTTTGGGCATGTGCCTGATGACTGATCATGCCAGAAACGTCCATTCCCCTGCTTCTTGGATGCTGCCTAACCTGCTGTACTTTTCCAACAACACCGTCTCCATTGCTGCAGACTGTCATACAATCCAAGCTTCCAGCCGCAGAATCAGCAACACTCAGTGTAATGAGTCAACCTATTGAGGACACCTGGCAGTGGTGTTCAGTGTCAAGTAGATCTTCATGAATGCGTGTCGTGAATTGTCTGTCCTGTATAATGTTCCCTGCTCTCAATACGTGCAACATTGTTTGACCATATTTGTTTGTACATGATGGGTATTGGGTCCATTGTTCTGGTGAGTTGTTGTCTAAATGTCGCTTTCGGTTTATATTATCTCATAAATCCGAGTAATCAAAGGCTGTCCGTTCTGATATATTTTTGATTGATGTGTTGGGTCTTGGCATGCCCTCCTAACGTTGTTTGTCTGCAAGGAATTTGCGGGAATATCTATTGTTGCAAAGCATTTCTGGAGGATCCAGTAAACACCACAATCAGTTGTACAGAGTGGTAATGCACAGACATGACGAGGTCAACAAATTCGACCAGAACAACACAACAATAATTGGACAATAGTGGGCAGCCAGAGATTTTCTAGAATGACGAGAATCATTCAATGACTCCATCAAAGAACATGTTGACCTGGACGTAACATACCGGGACCTGCAATGAATGACAAGAAGCAGCAACTGAAAGCAGTGGGAAGGAACTCACACCAATTCGAAACGCTACAGGACAGCAGAGCTTCATAAGAGTCTCATCAGCCTTGAGGATGTTACCGAGAAAGGGCAGGAAATTGCTGCAAACCAACTTCCCAACACTAGCGAACATCCACATACCATCTGCAAACTTCACTGGAACTACAAATCTTTACACAAACCTTGAAACCCTGAAACAGTCAGGGCCGCCCCAGCGGGAAAATGAACCCTTGCATCCCACATGACAGCTGAGGATACGAAACGCCATACTCCAGTGGACGTCAGAGCGAACTGCTCTTGCAAGCTACTTGTGCGTGCTCTTGTCAAAATCACTGTTTGATTATCCTCATCCAATTTTTCATCGTTTGACGTTGTGTCCTTTAGCATTACAAATTTACATCTGTATATCTCTGAATTTTCTGAGACTTTCTGCCGTTCCAACACTTTGAGACAGTGAGTTCCAGATTCCAACCACTCGTTGTCTGATAAAGTTTTTTATGTGCAGCTATCCAAACCTTTTTACTCTTATCTTCAATCTATGGCTCCTTGGTGATTGATCCCTCCATCAAATGTTTCGTTAAGTGTACATAATCCATACCGCTCATCATTTCATACATCTCAATACTGTCTCTTCTCAATTTCCCAAGCTTTCAGAAAAACAATGCCAGTCTGTAAAAACTCTTTAATAGTTGAAGTTCTTCAATCCAGATCATATATTGGCAAATCACTTCTGCATCGGTTCCACAGCTGTCATATCACTGCTATAATGTGAATTACAAAATTGTACACAATACTCTATCGAGAGATGAATGATGACTTGAAATAAATGTGGGTAGACAAGAGATATTGGTCTTTTCCAATAAAGTCATTCGTTCGATACTGTTCTGTGCCCTTTTCATGAACCCAATGCTCCAATGATCTCTGATCCATGCAAATAAAACACTATACGTGAGGATTCAAAACCCAATCACATGGTCTGATAGCATTAAGTGGCTTAATGGTCCTGATGGTGTTATCGGGGCACGTTCACCTAACAAGAGTGAAAGCTGCAGCACAGACTGAATGATGTCAATGTGAAAGTGAATGTTAATTTTTGCAATGCCGCAGTGAAATGGGAGGAGGGATGGAAAGGGGGAATAGTGATTGTTAAAGGGAGAAAAATCTCCGAGATTGGGTGCTGAGAGTGGCGGCTTGAAGCATTAAAACCAACACCTGAGTGAATATTTTCATCTTAAAATTGATTGTGTCCTTTCTGCGTTTGTTTTGCACAGGTTATGTGGAGTAACATGGAACAAATGCGCATTACTGATACTCGGATTTGAATGGAGGTTGCTTGACCACAACGCAGAGGACGAACCACTATTTGATGACATGAAAAAGCACAATACAAAAAGCAATTAATGCAATGGCAGAGATAGTCGAGGAACCGCATCACATGCACAACAGCAAAGCCCACTGAGACTGGATTGAATCGTCACCTTCGATGTCCCCAGTGGCTGTGGAGATTCCATCATTGAGAATGTTGAAGACTGAATTCGAAAGATTTCAATGAAAGATGAAATGTACAGGCGAGAGTGCACAAATATTATTGAAACATTGGTTTCAATAAACATGAAGTTTCACATCGTAACTTTACCCGTGCCGTGAGACAAGGAAGAAACTATTATTGCACACTCACATCGCACCGGTTCCCAGATCTGGACTCAGTGAAACTGTGTACGCAGTGGAGAAGATCCGATTGGAAATTGAGAGTGAGATGATCGAGTGGATATCTACTTTATCTGCCAGTGACAAAGTCCGTGAGCATGCAGTCCTACTGTGAAGGTCGAGAGGCGCGTGAAACGCCGAGGCTGGGAGCTCCAAACTCGCTCGGAGAAACTTCTGTTGACATGGCCCAGAGGGCTTTGGGTTGTGGGAAAGTATCCTGAGCTATCTAATCTGAATTGAAATTATTAGATTAGATTCCCTGCAGGATGTAAACAGGCCCTTCGGACCAACATGTTCACAGCAAACCTCCGAAGGACAACCCATCCCAACCCTATGTTTACACCTGCCTAATGAACCGAAAATTATGGACAATTTAGCATGGCCAATTCACGTGATGTGCACATCTTTTAGATTGTGGGGGGTTCCGGAGTACACAGAGGAAACACACACAGACACATAGAGAACGTGTAAGCTCCACACAGACAGTCGCCCGAGGCTGGAATCGGACCTGGGACCCGGGTGCTATGAGGCAGCTGTGTTAACCAATGAGCCACTGTGCTACACACTTGCTCATTGAATCGGCGCCCGCAGCCCTCTATAGCAAATATCTGCAAAGAATCACCATTCTCTGACTGAAGATATTCCTCCAAGTCTCATTTCCATATTGTCATCGCTTCACTTTGTCTCTGTGCCCTTCGGTTCTTGTGTGTCATAGTGGTTGAAACATCTTTGCCACATTGGCTCTGCACAGGCCGCTCAGCACTCTGTAAATTTCAAATAAATCGAGTCATTGACCCAGACATCATTGAAACAGACTGCTGTTCCAAACAGTCCATGCTATCATTTACTGAAACAGACATAGTACCAACTACGTGTACTGGGCCCATATCTCTGTTAACATGTCCTATTCCTGCACTTATCTAAGTGTCTTTTAAATGTTGTAACTTTATCCATTTTCCTCCTTCCTCTAGAACTTTGCACAGAAAACATACCGTGTAAAGTAAAGCAAAGTGAACCTCATGTCTTTTTATGACTTTTGTCCTCACAACTTAAAATACGCCCACTAGTCCTGAAATACCCCAAAGAAGGAAAGCACCGTTGCAGTTAAGCTAATCTGTACCCCTCAGGATTTTAAAAACATTTATACAGTAAACGTTAACTTCCTATGTTCCTTTGAAAGAAGTCCCAGCCTATCCAGCCTACAGCTCAATTCCTTCATTCCTAGCAACATACTGGTAAATCTCTTCTTAACTCTGTCCAGCTTAATATTCTTCTTTGTCTGACTTGGAAACCAGAACATAGACACAATGCTACAGAAGATGCCTTGCCAACATCCTGTACAACCTCAGGATAACGTCCCAACTTCAACACTAAAAACTGAGCAACGCATGGAAGCGTTCTAACAGCATTTTAACGAAGCTGACGATATGTGACACGACTTCCAAAGTCCATTCCATGACCTATTCACGTGTTTATTGCGCAGGACTATTCAAAGCAGGACTTGTAAATGCACAAGTGCTACATCCCTTTATAACTCAAACTGCAGTACCTTACATTGATCCAAGGTAATTTCTCTTTACCATCCATTTAATCATATACCCGAATGATCAATGTCTGTTTAAAATTTCTATAACCTCAGATAACTTTCTTCTCTGTCTACTGTACCACCATGGAGAGTTTTTTTTTAGATTAGATTACATTACAGTGTGGAAACAGGCCCTTCGGCCCAACAAGACCTCACCGACCCGCCGAAGCGAAACTCACCCATACCCCTACATTTACCTCTTACCTAACACTACGGGCAATTTAGTATGGCCAATTCACCTGACCCTGCACATCTTTGGACTGTGGGAGGAAACCGAGCACCCTGAGGAGAGTCCCTCAGCACAGAAACAGGTCGTTTGGCACAAACTGGTTCATACTGATCATAATGCCGGTCCACATTAACCGCATTTCTCTGTACTTGGACCATATCATTCTAATCCTTTGATATCCATGTACTTGTCCAAATGTCTTTTCAATGTTCTTCATGTACACTCAAAGACTTCTGCTGTCATCTCATGAAATGCATGTCGCTCATGTTGGTGTCAACCTCAAACTGATTATCCCTGCCTTCCATATTGTCATCTAAAACATTTACACAAGTCACAAACAAAGGAGCCATCGCTGATCCCTGTGGAACACTTCCGGTCACAAGCTTCCAGTCTGACAAACAACACACCAAAACCTCACCCTTACTCTTGTTGTTCATTGAATTTTGTATCCGATTTGCAAACTCACTGTGAACCACATCTGATCTAACTTTACTCGTTAGTCTTCCATGTTGCATCTAGTTAAACACGTTCCTAAAGCCTAAGTAAGCAAAGATATTTGTTCCTGCTTCATCAATCCTCTTGCCTACTTGATCAAAACTCACACAAATTTGTGAGATCCAGTTTCCACCTCACTAAACCATGCTGATAATCCTCTCTATTTCCTGGACTCTGAAAATGCTATCTTCCAAAAACACTTCAAAAAACCTTGCGAACCACCAATTTCAAACTCACAAGCCTGGAGATTCCAGTTTCTTTTCCCTGTATCCATTCTTCAATAAGGTTCGTCACTGTACAGTCATTTTAAATCACACCCATATTTAGAGATGACACAATTATTTCAGCAAGGAGTCTTGCAATTTCCGCGCTTACCTCCCATAATGCTTTGGGATTCAGTACAAACACAGGGTAAATCTCGATGCTAATTGAAACTAGCAACACAGAAAAATATTTACCCCGTGCTGTAATCTGTGAAAATTCGATAGTCAAAACGTTTCGCAAAGGTCACGATTTAAAGGGAAAATATCAACTTTTTTTCTTTATGTCTAACAGCGAATGAAAACTAACAACTATTTACAACTAGTTTCTCTTAAACCCATCGTTTACCTTCTACTCCGCAATAATATTCCGATTTTAAAAGATTCCCAATAATGATTTAAAAAGTAATCATGGTTCAAAACCACTCAGCTTTTTCAAGTCTCATTTTGTGGATTTTTCTGGGAAGATTCTCTCCAGGTTTTCCTCGATGTTCTGCCATGCAAACACATTTCCAGGAAGGTACATTTGTAGGATCTCTTGAGCTGGACGTCTCTGACGCAGTCCTAGCTGTTGAAAATGTCCTGATTTATAACCCAAAACATCGGATAATTTCAGTGGCTTTAATCTTATCAAAACGTGAAGTTCACACCTGATTTTGATTTCGGATCTTGATTCATAATTTAAGTTGATGGCAAACCAGCTCTGCTGGCTGTTTCGAACAAATATCACATTGTTCCCTTGGTCAGATCAGGTTGTTCTGTGTCCTTGCAAGCTTTTCAACTCTTTTTTTTCACACCACGTTCATAACAATACACTAGTCCAGGGTCTGGAGTTTTATACGCCTTTTACATTTTCTGAGATGTCCAGCAATTATTTTCCTGTAATATGAAATGTTTATCAGTATGTATTTCCATGATTTCTGTAGCCTCCTTAAGTCTAACATATCCTTGGCGAACAGACTGACCAAACTAAGCTGTTCCACCTTGCTTGAATCCCTCTGCATACTTCCTCTTCATCTAAACGTCCAAATGTCTCATAAAATAATGTAGCAGAACCTCTACGTACCAGTTGCTCTAGCAGTTGATTCCATGTGCAAGCCATCCTCTGTGCGAAAAGGAAGTCTTGTCATTCGGTGTAAATCTTACGAGGTCTGGACTCCCGGATCCAAGGGAAAACGAACTTTGCTGTTCGCCTTATCGAGAGCACTCTTGATTTTATGAATCTCTATAAAGTCATCTTCGACCTCCGATGCTGCAGTACGACAAGGCAAGCCTGCTCGTTGCATTAAAAATCCAGTCCTGAGAACATGTAGACTCTTTGTTGCATGAGACCAGACAGAGTCGAATGCAATCCAGCCGCTAGAAACATCACCGAATCTCAAATTATTGATGCTTAGTCAAATAGTTTCGGAAAAGGTATCGTCCTCTTCACATATGGAGAGTGAACATTTGGTCTCGCTGTCTCCACAATAAAACATGACGTGAAAAATTATTTTAGTGCCTCTTCCATCTGCTGAGCTCAAAAGAAATGCCAACTTCCTTGATCTTTCAGGTAATATTTATCGCGTTGTTCTCTTGCCAGATATGTACTTGTAGACCCTCTTTGGATTATCTTCAGCCTTGGCAGATTAAATTATTTCATATTCCCTCTTTCCTTCCTAGTCTGCACTTTATTGAAGTCCCGACAAGAAATTCACTTGAACCCTGTTGTCTGTCTGATATAGGATACTCTTTCATTTTGATTTGTTCCTCAACACCTTTATTCAACAATGGTCACGCCTTGTGAGTGTCCAGCCACTGGGAAAATGTTAATCTATGATTAAAGTTGGAATAACAGAGTATTAGAAATGCATTACAGAATAAAATGGATTCCGCATGGCTTTGTGCAGACTAAATCAGACCTAACAAGTTTACAAGTATTTTCAGATCGTAACAAGCACAATACATAAAGGGGAATGCAGTAAATGGAATATATCTGAATTTCTAAAATTATTCTGAACGGTGTTTTATACGATAGCACTTCACAAGCATAGAAGCATAAACCAACACAGTTGGGGGTATGTATTAGTTGAGGATTGGGGAATAAATGGAGAGGCGAGGTAATGAGGGCATTTTAATGATAGTAAATTGTAACTTGCAGATTCCCGGAGCCAAAAATATTGGTGCCACAGCTGTTGATAACATGTACTAATCACCTGTACAACATAAGTCAATGTACTGTTGCTCAGTTTGGAGATGACACAAAATAGATATGGAAGCAAGTAATGAGGGCGGCACAGCAACGTTGTGGACGGACAGAATCAGGATAAACATGTGGACAAAAACGTAGCAGCATATAATATGCAAAAAAAGAGGTTTATGCGTTTTGGCAGATATAAATATTAAGTGGGGAAATACACAGCACAAAGCATCAGCATACAGAGCACTTCGTTTCCTTGTACATGAAATATGAAAAGTTAGCATCCAGTTTCAGCAGGTAATCGGGAAGTCAAATAATTTTGTTTCACTTTACTGAAACGGAATGGGGACATATGTTTTTTTTCCAAAATACACATGGCATTAGTCAGATCAGAGCTGGATTAATGTGAACAAATTTAGTCCCGCTATTTTAGGAATAGCAGGTCAGGGAAATTTAACACAAATCATCCTGGATATGGGAGGATATTCTCGGGAGATGAAACTGAGAATATTGCCCCTATACGCATTGGAATGTAGAATAATGTAACAGGACTTTACTGAGATACATTAGATTATGAGGGACACGATAGGATAATTTAGGAGAGAATGATTCGCCTTGTCTGAGAATCGAAGACCAGAGAACATAATCTCAGGTAAGTAGTAACCTATTTAAGAAAGATGTGGAGAAATTTCTATCTCTTCGAGCCGACTGAATATGTGGAAGTATTTACTGCAGGCCGCTCTAGAAATTGGCAGCTCAGTGTATCCAAGATTACACTGAGATTAGGGAGGGTGGTAAAAAAGGAGGGGGTGTGGCGTTGCTAATTAGAAATGGTATAATGGCTACAGAAAGGCAGTTCGACGGGGATCTGCCTTTGGAGGTAGTATGGGCTGAAGACAGAAATAGGAAAGGAACAGTCACCTTGTTGGGTGTTTACTATAGGCCCGCCAATAGCAGCAGAGATGTGAAGAAACAGATTGGGAAACAGAATTTGGAAATGTACAGAAGCCACAGGGTATTAGTCATGGGCGATTTCAACTTCCCAAATATTGATTGGAAGCTCTTTAAATCAAGTACATTGCACAGGGCAGTGTTTGTGCAGTGCGTACAGGAAGCTTTTCTAACTCAGTATGTACATTGTCCGACCTAAGGGGAGGCCATATTGGATTTGGTACTCGGTAACGAACCGGGACAAGTGATGGGCTTGTTAGTGGGTGAGCATTTTGGTGATGGTGACCACAATTCTGTGACTTTCACATTGGTTATGGAGAGAGATAGGTGGATACAACAGGGTAGGATTTTCAATTGGGGGAAGGGTAAATACGATGCTGCAAGACAGGATCTGAGGAGCATAAGTTGGGAGCATAGGATGTCAGGGAAGGATGTTATTGAAATCTGGAACTTTTTCAAGGAACAGATACGTCGTGTCCTTGATATGTATGTACCTGTCAGGCAGGAAAGAGATGGTCGTTTGAGGGAACCTTGGGTGACGAGGGAGGTTGAATATCTAGTAAAGAGGAAGAAGGAGGCTTACATGAGGCTGAGGAAACAAGGTTCAGACAGAGCGTTGGAGGGATACTGGGTAGCCATGAGGGAGCTGAAAAAAGGGATTAGGAGAGCAAATAGAGGGCATGGAAAATCTTTGGCGGGTAGGATCAAGGATAACCCCAAGGCCTTTTATGCGTATGTGAGAAACATGAGAATGACGAGAACGAGGGTACGTCCGATCAAGGACAGTAGTGGGAGACTGTGTATTGAGTCGGAAGATACAGAAGCGGTCTTGAATGAATACTTTTCTTCAGTATTTACAAACGAGAGGGACCGTATTGTTGAAGAGGAGAGTATGAAACGGACTGGTAAGCTAGAGGAGATACTTGTTAGGAAGGAAGATGTGTTGGGCATTTTGAAAAACTTGAGGATATACAAGTCCCCCGGTCCTGATGGGATATATCCTAAAATTATGTGGGAAGCAAGAGAGGAAATTGCAGAGACGTTGGCAATTATCTTTTCGTCTTCACTGTCAACGGGGGTGGTACCAGGGGACTGGAGAGTGGCGAATGTTGTGGCCCTGTTCAAAAAAGGGAATAGGGATAACCTCGGGAATTACAGGCCAATTAGTCTTACTTTGGTTGTAGGCAAAGTAATGGAAAGGGTACCGAGGGATAGGATTTATGAGTACCTGGAAAGACACTGCTCGATGAGGGACAGCCAGCACTGATTTGTGAGGCGTAGGTCTTGCCTTACGAGTCTTATTGAATTCTTTGAGGAGGTGACCAAGCATGTGGATGAGTGTAGAGCAGTGGATGTAGTGTACATGGATTTTAGTAAGTCATTTGATAAGGTTCCCCATTGTAGGCTTATGCGTAAATCAGGAGGCATGTGATAGTGGGAAATTTGGCCAGTTGGGTAGAGAACTGGCTAACCGCTCGAAGTCAAAGAGTAGTGGTAGATGGTAAATATTCAGCCTGGAGCCCAGTTACAAGTGGAGTTCTGCAGGGATCAGTTCTGGGTCCTCTGCTGTTTGTAATTTTTATTAATGACTTGGAAGAGGGAGTCAAAGGGTGGGTCAGTAAATTTGCAGACGATACGAAGATTGGTGGAGTTGTGGATAGTGAGGAGGGCTGTTGTCGGCTGCAAAGGGACTTAGATATGATGCAGAGCTGGGGCTGAGGAGTGGCAGATGGAGTCCAACCCTGTCAAGTGTGAGGTTGTCCATTTTGGAAGGATAAATAAGAATGTGGAATACAGGGTTAACGGTAGGGTTCTTACTAAGGTGGAGAAGCAGAGCGATCTTGGGATCTATGTTCATAGCTCTTTGAAAGTTGCCACTCAGGTGGATAGAGCTTGTAAGAAGGCCTATGGTGTATTAGCGTTCATTAGCAGGGGGATTGAGTTCAAGAGTCGTGAGGTGATGTTGCAGCTGTACAGGACCTTGGTAAGGTCACATTTGGAGTACTGTGTGCAGTTCTGGTCGCCTCACTTTAGGAA
Source organism: Chiloscyllium plagiosum (assembly GCF_037043375.1). Taxonomy (NCBI): domain Eukaryota; kingdom Metazoa; phylum Chordata; class Chondrichthyes; order Orectolobiformes; family Hemiscylliidae; genus Chiloscyllium; species Chiloscyllium plagiosum. Next base: position 82,896,081 of record NW_028270169.1, read on the forward strand.
AGATGTGGAAGCCTTGGAGAGGGTGCAGAGGAGATTTACCAAGATGTTGCCTGGAATGGAGAATAGGTCGTACGAGGATAGGTTGAGAGTGCTAGACCTTTTCTCATTGGAAAGGCGAAGGATAAGGGGTGACTTGATAGAGGTTTATAAGATGATCAGGAGAATAGATAGAGTAGACAGTCAGGGACCTTTTCCTCGGGTACCACAGAGTGTTACAAGGGGACATAAATTTAAGGTGAAGGGTGGAAGGTGTAGGGGGGATGTCAGGAGTAGGTTGTTTCCCCAGAGAGCGGTGGGGGCATGGAATGCGCTGCCTGTGGGAGTGACAGAGTCAGAATCATTGGTGACCTTTAAGCGGCAATTGGATAGATACATGGATAGGTGCTTAAGCTGGGACAAATGTTCGGCACAACATCGTGGGCCGAAGGGCCTGTTCTGTGCTGTATTGTTCTAGGTTCTATGTTCTATGTTCTATATTCTAAGACTGTGAGAAACAGATTTTAATCAGCAGGGTATTCAAAGGTTAGGTGCTATTGCAGGAACGTGAATCTGAGGATTATCAGATCAACTGTAATCTCACTGAATGGTGAGAGCAGACTGCACAGGTTGAATTGACGACTTCTGCTCTTGCATCTTATTATCTTTCCTTTCTGGACTTTCAATTGCTTCTGTTTTTCCTTTATCAGTGAATTTACCGGGCATTAGAAGAAGATTTACAGTGCGAAGGCTTAAAATCAAATATCACTTCAGTATCTGATGTTGTTGTCCAGTTGATTGTTGCCTGAATATGATTCGCTTTTGAACATGAAAGGGAAAAGCATCATTCACAGTGTGCGGAAGCTGTACACGTGTTGTACGTGTGGGCAGGGCTTCACCAGATAATCTGCCGAGTCCGAACATAAATACAGTCAGACGAGGGAAAGACCATTCGTCTGTTTCGAGTGTGGGACAGAATTCACATGATCCACTACGTTGTTCTCACAACAGCAAGTCCGCATAGCGGAAATGTCTTTTAAATGCCCTGAACGTGGGAAGCGGCTTAAAATCTCTGAGAATCCGTTGACCCATCAATATGTTGACAGTAATGAGAAACGTCATTTGCTCCCAAACTGGGCCTGGATGAAAGTGGTTAATTGGACTCTCTGTGCACGCGCCATCTCACTGTGGGGAGAGGCTGTTCACCTGCACTAGTGTGGAGGAGATTTGATGTGAAATCCAACCTACTGAAACAACAGCAAGTTCACAAGTGAACAAAGTGCCTGGTTTTTACTGTGCTTCATCGTGTGTCAAAGTCTCAACCAAAAGTTTTGGTTTGAAGTCCAGCTTAGAGTGGAGCTATTCCAAAGAGTTTAATGTATAGGAAAGGATTAGAAGGATACGGGACAATGGCAGGTAGATGGGGTTAGTCTGAATGCACATTTTGGTCGGAATGGGCCAGTTTGGACCAAAGGGTCTGCCTCTGTGCTTTAGGACTCTATGACTCTAACAACCATTGCTTGTCTCCCACTGAATATCATATTGTACTTTCCCAATTCACTGGAGCGAAATTGACCCTCCACCCTGCAGGCTTCCCTGATGTTTGACAACCATGATCAACATTCGATATTATATGCAGATGCCGTGTAAAATGCAACATATTAATGTCAAATTTCCTGAGAACAAGATTATTAATTAGTCCTTCTGAGCACACATCACCAAATCCAAACTAACCTTGTCTCTAATTTGGATTACAACATACTCTTCCAGCTACCTGATACACACTTCTGTAATTTATTTTTCACAGCATTAGCAGTCACTTAGTTTACGCAGTTTAGATGTAACGTGAGATAATTCAGTATTACTGCAGCACCAACAATACCAATTTTCCACAGCATAAGATATACAAAATTTGCACGCCAATTTTGCACGGCAGAACACACCAATGCTTGTTTCTCATTGCTAAGATCCTCCCAAACCGATTCCGTGGGATCTGAGGGACATGTCGGTAGCATTATTAGCGACAGACTTAGAGAAGACGTTCATTGAGGCTCACCTCGACGCTGAGATGATTTGAAGAAATGTCCACGACGTTTTGTATCCTCGTTCTACCAGGATAAGTATCACCGTATTCTCTCTGCTCCCTCACACTGACTGTATATCTGGTATAGCACCTACCCCCGAACAAGGCTTGCGCTCTATCTCCAAATAAAGTTCATGTACTTCCAATCACTGTTGAATTCAGCACCTTCCTTCCATCATTTTGTCTGTCGCCTATGCAATACACCCACACCAATAACACCTTATGGATTCTGCACTGTGGACTGACTCCCTCCAGACTCTGGATCAGTGGTGCTGGAAGAGCACAGCAATTCAGGCAGCATCTGAGGACAGGCAAAATCGACGTTTCGGGCAAAAGCCCTTCATCAGGAATAAAGGCAGAGAGCCTGAAGCGTGGAGAGATAAGCTAGAGGAGGGTGGGGGTGGGGAGAGAGTGGCATAGAGTACAATAGGTCAGTGGGGAAGGAGATGAAAGTGATAGGTCAGGGAGGAAAGGGTGGAGTGGATAGGTGGAAAAGGAGCTGGGCAGGTCGGACAACTCCGGACAAGTCAGGGGATTGAGTTGCTGGAGGTTAGAAACTAGGATGAGGTGGGGGAAGGGGAAATGAGGAAACTGTTGAAATCCACATTGATGCCCTGGGGTTGAAGTGTTCTGAGGCGGAAGATGAGGCGTTCTTCCTCCAGGCGTCTGGTGGTGAGGGAGCGGCGGTGGAGGAGGCCCAGCACCTCCATATCCTCGGCAGAGTGGGAGGGGGAGTTGAAATGTTGAGCCACGGGGTGATTTGGTTGATTGGTGCGGGTATCTCGGAGATGTTCCCTAAAGCACTCTGCTAGGAGGCGCCCAGTCTCCCCAATGTAGAGGAGACCGCATCGGGAGCAACGGATACAATAGCTGATATTAGTGGATGTGCAGGTAAAACTTTGATGGATGTGGAAGGCTCCTTTAGGACCTTGGATGGAGGTGAGGGAGGAGGTGTGGGCACAGGTTTTACAGTTCCTGCGGTGACAGGGGAAAGTGCCAGGATGGGAGGGTGGGTCGTAGGGGGGCGTGGACCTGACCAGGTAGTCACGGAGGGAACGGTCTTTGCGGAAGGCGGAGAGGGGTGGGGAGGGAAATATATCCCTGGTGGTGGGGTCTGTTTGGAGGTGGCGGAAATGTCGGCGGATGATTTGGTTTATGCGAAGGTTGGTAGGGTGGAAGGTGAGCATCAGGGGCGTTCTGTCCTTGTTGCGGTTGGAGGGGTTGGGCCTGAGGGCGGAGGTGTGGCATGTGGATGAGATGCGTTGGAGGGCATCTTTAACCACGTGGGAAGGGAAATTGCGGTCTCTAAAAAAGAAAGGCCATCTGGTGTGTTCTATGGTGGAACTGCTCCTCCTGGGAGCAGATACGGCGGAGGCGGAGGAATTGGGAATATGGGATGGCATTTTTGCAAGAGGTAGGGTGGGAAGAGGTGTAATCCAGGTAGCTGTGGGAGTCGGTGGGTTTGTAGAAAATGTCAGTGTCAAGTCGGTCGTCACTGATGGAGATGGAGAGGTCCAGGAAGGGGAGGGAGGTGTCAGAGATGGTCCAGGTAAATTTAAGGTCAGGGTGGAATGTGTTGGTGAAGTTGATGAATTGCTCAACCTCCTCGCGGGAGCATGAGGTGGCGCAAATGCAGTCATCAATGTAGCGGAGGAAGAGGTGGGAACACACCAGATGGCCTCCTTCTTTCGAGGCCGCAATTTCCCTTCCCACGTGGTTAAAGATGCATTCCAATGCATCTCATCCACATCCCGCACCTCCGCCCTCAGACCCAACCCCTCCAACCACAACAAGGCCAGAACGCCCCTGGTGCTCACCTTCCACCCTACCAACCTTCACATAAACCAAATCATCCGCCGACATTTCCGCCACCTCCAAACAGACCCCACCACCAGGGATATATTTCCCTCCCCACCCCTCTGCACCTTCCGCAAAGACCGTTCCCTCCGTGACTACCTGGTCAGGTCCACGCTCCCCTACGACCCACCCTTCCATCCTGGCACTTTCCCCTGTCACCGCAGGAACTGTAAAACCTGTGCCCACACCTCCTCCCTCACCTCCATCCAAGGCCCTAAAGGAGCCTTCCACATCCATCAAAGTTTTACCTGCACATCCACTAATATCATCTATTGTATCCGTTGCTCCCGATGCGGTCTCCTCTACATTGGGGAGACTGGGCGCCTCCTAGCAGAGTGCTTTAGGGAACATCTCCGAGACACCCGCACCAATCAACCAAATCGCCCCGTGGCTCAACATTTCAACTCCCCCTCCCACTCTGCCGAGGATATGGAGGTGCTGGGCCTCCTCCACCATCGCTCCCTCACCACCAGACGCCTGGAGGAAGAACGCCTCATCTTCCGCCTCAGAACACTTCAACCCCAGGGCATCAATGTGGATTTCAACAGTTTCCTCATTTCCCCTTCCCCCACCTCATCCTATTTTCTAACCTACAGCAACTCGATCCCCTGACTTGTCCGGACTTGTCCGAATTGCCCAGCTCCTTTTCCACCTATCCACTCCACCCTCTCCTCCCTGACCTATCACCTTCATCTCCTTCCCCACTGACCTATTGTACTCTATGCTACTCTCTCCCCACCCCCACCCTCCTTTAGCTTATCTCTCCACGCTTCAGGCTCTCTGCCTTTATTCCTGATGAAGGGCTTTTGCCCGAAACATCGATTTTGCCTGTCCTCGGATGCTGCCTGAATTGCTGTGCTCTTCCAGCACCACTGTTCCAGAATCTGGTTACCAGCATCTGCAGTCATTGTTTTTGCCTCCTGACCCCCTCCAGACACCTCACCATTCAGCAACACTCCCCCCGCACCACCACCTACAACAGTACGAACAGCTCATTCCCCACTTCCCTTTCTCCCATTCCAGGATAAACAGCCTGGAACAAGACAGAAAGGGCCAAGCCGGTGGTGGAGTGTCCGATATCCGTTCCCATTCCCCCTCTCTCCCCGCCATGTTGGTGGGACCTCTGCACGAGCTGGAGAGGACCGAGTGAATCATATGGAGATTCTGTAATATCCACCTCCTACCAACTGAGCAAGAAGCAATGTTTTGTGGAGGGCAATTCTCATTTTAACCGCTCTGTCTTTTCCGCTATTTCTTTCCCTCCCAAAACAACAAATATCTCATTGCAGAAAGATGGAGACACAGAAATACTTAGAGACATATGTAAACACCACAATATACTAACATTCACAGCACATGCAATGAGATGGACCCGCACACATATAGAGGCATACAGAGACATACACAGTCACACACAAACAGATAAAACGCAGAGGCTAATACACGGAGGAACAAATGTATACACACAAACACATGAACAAACACACACGCACGCATGCAGATACACAGAAACGCAGGCACTTGTGTCTATAAACGAGAGATAGATAGGTTTTTGATGAATCAGGGTACCAAGGGTTACCGAGAGATGTCACTAGAATGATGTTGAGAAACCTCTAAGCCAATATTAAATGACATTCAGATTCGATGGGCCGAATTGCTTAATTCTGCTCCTTTTTTTTAATGCTCGTGTGGTGTTATGCTATCTGGTATTCTCTTCCTGGGACAGGAGCAGAGAATGAGTTTAATACATATTTCGTTGGAAAGAGTCAGTGGTAATATTGGACATGTTTAGGGGGCTGTATAAGTCTATTCCTAATTATTCTGTCCTTATGTTTTAAAAAAGGTGACAATTTGTTGTTAGTTTAACACAGTTTTAAAATAATGGGTCCTGCAATGAAATAAGGATGTTCCTTTTCCTTTCGTGTTGTGCTGTCTGTGGTGCCCTTTTCCTCAGGGAGCAGTAAAGACGCAGTTTTTTAAGATATTCAAGGCTGACCTCGAGTGATCTTTCCTGGACAGGAGAGTCAATGTTTATTGGGAACAGACCAGAGATAGATGGTCAGAACATTCGGATCAGCCATGAGCATTCTGAATGGCCAACTTCTGCTCCGATCCATTAAGTTAGTCTGCAGATGTAGCAAGTGGTATGAAATGATGTTGTTGCTGGGAAAGGGTAGCGGGTTTAATCGTAGCAATGTTTTACTGCATCTGGACAGCGAGACTGCAGATACAGGAGGTCAGAGTCGAAAAGTGTTGCCCTGGAAAAACACAGCAGGTCAGGCAGCATCCGAGGAGCAGGAAAGTCAATGTTTTGGGCATAAGCTCTTCATCAGGAATGTGCCTGAAACATGCCTCTCCTTCTCCCTGTACACACGTTCCTGGGAGGACTTTTGATAAGAAGCATTATCAGTTTAGGTATTGGATGCGAAATCTTTTTGAACTATACACGATTTTGTGAAAAATTCGCTGGATACATATTTTATCTTGTTAGGGTGTTTGAAACTGTAGAATAAATGTTAAGAATAAAATGTGTTGATTGATAAAAATGCATAGGCGTGTACTGCACCTTTTAAAGCGAGTAAAAGTTGGCAAGGACTTAACAAACACAGAGCGTGCTGATTTTTTTTTAAAAAAGTAACATTTGACTGAAAGAAACAGTTGAGCTGAGTGCTATGGTATACAACAAATTCGATTTAGGCCAATCAGTTTAACTTACGTCCCAAGAAACCAAAATCCAAACGAATTTGAATTTTAATGCTATAAAACCAATGAGACGTTCTGGTGTTTTGGGGTATAAAATCGGGCATTTTGAACAGTTAGCCAGGGCGGCAAAAAGCACTAATAAATGCAGACTGCCTGCAGAATCGCTCTTTGAAAGGTACCTGTTTCTATGAAATCTGTGCAGTAGAAGACCAAAGAAAAGACCCGGGAAAACCTACAGATGAAGATTCACAGGGAAATTGACATAACTCGCTGAGGGTTTTGAAATTCATTTTTTTTGGTGAATATTAATCGGGTGGTTTTATTAGATCAGTACATTGCTGTAGAGTGGGAAGTCGATACACTGATCAGACCAGGATGAGTACAGTGTCGAAAGTTGTTGTTTAATATTCTCTTTTTTTTTCTTGGAGTTAAAGAATAAACTATTCTTGCTTTCTCTCGATAGAGGGATTTGGTCGTTCTTTGTCACTCACACTTTTACAGACTATGAGGCGAAGTGATTTTTTTCTGTGTGTCTGGTTTAAATTAGCAGAAGGGCTTTGCACTCTGTCATAACATTGATTTTAACGCAGATATAATGAAGACATCAACCGATTTCTTAAAATTATGCAGACACATGTAAACATGCCATGAAATTATACAGCTGGGATTTTGGGTTTTTTTTTGCTCAGAAAAGGCACTATGTACAACAGCAGTAATGATGCATTTGTATATAGGATCTTATCATCCATTGCAGAGAATTTTCAAGGAAATCACACGTGGTCCTTTTTGGTGTTCAGTTGGCATTATTGCATATTTTAACACACCTGACAAGAGAAAAAAATCCTGCGTCATCTTTACCAATCGTGTGGGTTTCCTGATGAAAGATTCTTTGGCATCTTTCCACTATCTGACGTAAAGTGAATTGAACCAAATCCAACTGTTGCGGGGAGATATCCCATTACAAGTAGCTTATGTGAGTGGAAGAACTTCAGAGGACAGAATAACATTTGGGACATTCTGTCATCTTTCCATTTCTTAAGAGTTCAGCTATTAAAGAACTCTGGATAGCTTTCATTTTTTTTGTTTTGTCTTAAAATGTGTGTGTTCATGTGTGCATGCAGCTGCACGTTTCTGTGTTTGTCACATTTTTCTAGAAGATGAGCCAGGCTGACACTTATATCATTGGCCTTATCATTAAACTTTGAAATTTCTTGTAACCAGTGGAGGAGTGTGACTGCAAAATGAATCAGTGACCCTGTAACATTGGTTGGAACACGAATGAGAAATTCTGTAGGAGCTGTAAAAGTGGGAATTCCCTTTCCCAGAAGTATGTGATGTCTCGGTGTTTGTATTGAACAGAGAAATGAATGAATGGAAATGGTGCATACAGAAAAGTGCTGCTAAGCCCACAACCAGAGCAGCTACGAACTTAGTACCTGGTACAGCAGTGGCAAAGTGGTTAATGACCCACTCCCGCTCCTCACTCAAATGTTCCAATGTTCAATTCAGCCCCGCACAGGAGCAGATGGAGGCCACTTGCGCCAAATACCTGGTTCACAGTAACATAGGATATCATTTAGTTCCTCCAGACTGACACTCACAGTATGGTGTGGGTTGGAAAATGTTATTGGGTAATACAAGCTAGGTTCGAAAGACGCCTCTGGTCTCTTTACAGACTGTTTCCGCTCTGCAACCTGTGGTTCATTTGTTGGTCATGTAGTGGACCCAGATTCACTGTGAATACAGCTCAGACATCAGTCAGAGATGATACACAAAATAATTTGCGCTCTCTGACTGCAGCATTCAGGAAAATTACAACCATTAACTTTCCAGATACAGGATATGAGAACATAAGGAACAGGATGAGTTAATTCGGCCAGTCAATCCTGCTGTTCCATTGTGTACCATGATGGCTGATCCACTGTTGGTAACAATTCCATTCAATTCCCAATTCTTCACACCCTTCAACCCAATGATAGTGGGCAAAAACCAATCTACCTCCACTGTAACTACTTTCAGTGATCTAGATCCTCGAACTCTCTCATCCAGATAGTTCCTGACATTCATTACCCTTTGTGAGAAGAAAACACTCCCCACACAGACACAATGACCTATTGATGAGTTCAATAGAGGTGAACACGGGAGCCCAGCTAAAAGTGGCAGACCCTGATATCAAGGCCGGAGTTGACTCAGGATGGTATCAACGAACGCTGACTAAATTCAATTTAGTGGGCATCAGCCACAATATCTCTCTGGTTGTGGTCATCTATTGCACAACGGATGATATGCGTGGTTTGTGGACATCAATCCTTTCAGTTCCAGGGCATCACTTGAAGAGATCCTCAGGGGAGCTTCCTTAGCACAAACAGCTCCAGCTGCTGCATCAATCCTTTCCACCACCCTAAGATCAGAAGTTGTGATGGTCACTGAAGATCAGGCAATATTCAGAACATTTTGTACACTGTCAGCTCCGGAACCATTCTATGTCCATATGCAGCAAGACCCGGACAACATTCAGGCTTGTGCTGTTAAAGTGTCGGTAACATTCATGTTACAGCATGGCCAGATACTGCACATTTCCACAGTTAAAAGAGGAGCTCATTCAGCATCTCAAGGTGGTTGCACCCGGATATGAGGAAGTAATTTAGGCCATCGAAAGGAATGAACAAGAAGAGGGACAAACCATTCAACCCTTCTGCCTGTTCCACAGGAAAAGAAGCAGTCTCGTCAGATCATCTAACTGCTAAACAGGAACGTGAAAAGTCCAATCAGACCCTTGAACATGTTCCATGCGACGAGGACGAGAACATTCATCCCCTCAAGGGCTTTTGCAGAAACAGGAGGATGTCATTGATGCTCCAACGTGACAAACCAAAGGAGCAGAGACTGCACTCAGAGACGGCTCCATGATGTTCCTCGTAGCCCCATTGCATGTGGACGGTGTGCCATTTCAACATAGTTTCCTGGCAGTGAGGAGAGAAGCCAAATATTTTGTGTGAAGTCTCAAGGAGGCATCTTCCCCCTCCGAGAAGACAGACCCATGTTCTCCATCGAGGACAGAAGTTGTTGGGAATAGTTAACTGTTTTAGAGTGAAGGCATTGTGGCTGCTGTCGGGATTGTGGTAACATGACGTTCTGTGCAGAATCACACACACCGAATGCACTGTATTAATGTGGGGAGACTGTATGCAAAGCCTGAACCTGTCTCTGTCAATCGACATGGAGAGTGGGGCTGAAGTAGGAGAAACATTCTCAGAGGCACTTAAACTATCGAAAATTATAACCCGCGAAAAAAACCAAATAATGGAATTTATCACGTTCTTAGTGTCTGTTTAGAACATAATGAGTGATTGTCCATTCCCCTCAAGTTTCAATGCAATCACCTCTTATTCTGTCACAGCGCTACAGATTAATCTTTACTCACTCCTCATGGTACCATGATCCCTGTGATGAGTCTGTTGACACTCTTTCACACTCTCTCTGTGACGAGGAGATCATTCCTTATAAAGGAGAGAAAATCTGCTCACAATACCCTAAATAATGCCTCAACAACACTCTCAAAGATTATCACAATAATTCAATTCCCTCACTTTGCCGTCTCTGTTTCTTTCCTGTGGTATAAAAAAGCCATTCCTATGCCCTGAGACTGACGTGAAATTTACAAGTTCCTTATGTCTGTACATCAACATCAATAAAGCCAACACCAAAGATGGAGATGAACATCACTCTTGCGAAGAATTTCAAAGATATAGAATAAACCTAAAACAAGGAATGGCCACCTGCCTGAATGGAAATGGGCTGTCGGAATATGGTAAACAGGCAGAGGAAGGAGCTATCTTTCCATTGTTCTTCCCTCACGGGATGTGTGCAACCCTGATCAGGCCGGCATGTTGTACCGATCTAAAACTGGGTGGCTGGTTCAGCTGTTCAACAGGACAGTAAAGAGTAAACTACATTGCTGTGGGATTGCAGTCACACGGAGACCTGACCAGGCAAGGATGACCCATTGTCTTCTCAAAAGGACATGAGGCAAATAGATAGGCTTTTTCTCACAAATGATAATGGTTTTGTTTTAATTATAGTAATTTGTTTTATATATTTTATAAGGAAAGGAATTTTTGATTGGAACTGAAGACATTGATTGCCATTTCCTAATATTTACATATCATGAGCAGAAATTCAGTTCAATCCAGTTTAACAGTCAAAGAGAATGACTTACTAGGAACACCAACCAGAGCGAGGATGGGATAATAACCACCTTGAATAATCCAAAGGATTTCCTTGATCCGCCATGCTAATGATATCCAAGGCTGAGAAAGAAAGTAAAGACCCAAGGATAAACTCCTGTTCATTGTTGGAACATTCAAGTCTAATGTTCTCAGATTCTGATCCATTGTTGAAACATTCGAGTGTAATGTTCTCAGATTCTGATCTCTCCTCCCTTCCCTTTGGAGCTGCTGATCCCTCTTAGTACTCCCTCTCACACTTTGGGATAATGCATTGACAGAGCCCATTTATCGTTTAAAGATGGAAACCCTCCACTGGGATAATTAGAATCCACAGAGATTGTCGGTGAACAAATAGCTCCAGTTAACCACTTTCAATTCAATATTAATTTTATTGAAATTCAAAATTTACACATTCCGCATGGGATATGTGGGAGTGACTGAGGGAAAGGATGTTGGAGATGGCAGTTTGTTTGTGTGCAATCATTCAATCTGCCTTGGATATGAAAGTAATGACAGATAATTGTTGGAACATAAACCAGTTTCTCCATTTATAAATGGAAACTTATAGCCTGAAATTATTGATCAGTGATTATATTGATGAATTAACTTTTATAGTCCAAAATCTGATGGGAAAATGTGCTTAAGATAACATGGATTATAACAGGCAAACTGCATGGCTATGTTAACAGAGAATTGTACGTGACAAATACAATTCAGATTGTTATTTGAGGATGAGAAGGGGCAAGTGAGGGTCATGCTGTTGATGTTATTGATGTCAATGAACTCTGATGAAGTATCATTTATTAGACTTCAATTACTGTGTGATTATGACATTGAGCAGGAGACAGAACTCAGAGAGAATTGAAGGAAATGGCTGCTGCGACTGGAGGGAGAGATTATGATATTGCCAGTCATCAGTATTGGAATGTGCCTCTTTATAAATCATTAGGGCAGAATCATGATGCATCTTTAGTGAGGGATGAGGACAGCCAACGTTAACCATAAGACCAGAAGACATAGGAGCAGAAATGTGGCCTTTCTGCCCATTGAGTCTGCTCCGCCATTTGATCATATCTGTTAAGCTTCTCAACATCACTCTCCCGCTTTCTCCCCATAACACTTGATCCCCTTAACAATCAAGAACCTATCGAGCTCAGTCTTAATTATACATTATGACCTGGTCTCTACAGCTTCTGTGGCCGTGGATTCCATAGATCCCTGACTCTCTGTCTGAAGAAGTTTCTCCTTATCTCTGTTCTAAAAGGTCTTCCCTTTATGCTGGGATCTAGAGTCCTAGTCTCTCCTATCAATAGAAACATCTTTCCAACATCCTCTCTGTCCACGTCATTCAGTACTTGGTAAGATTCAATTAGCTGTCAAGATAATTCTAAACTCCATCAGATACTGACGAAGAGTCCTCAAATGTTACACATATGTTCAGCTTTTCATTCCAAAATCATTCTTATGAATCTTCTCTGAACATCCTCAAGTGTCAGTGCATCCTTCCTGAGATACGGGGTCCAAAACTGCACAAAATGCTCCAAATGTAGTCTGAACAGAGCCTTATACAGCCTCACAAGTATATCCCTGCTTTTATATTCCAACCCTTTTGAAAGGAATAGCATCATTGCATTTGCTTTCCTTACTACTGACAACCTGCAAGTCGACCTTGAGAGACTCCTGGACTGGAACTCCCAAGTCTCTTTGCACTTCAGACTTCTGATTTTACTCTTAATATTGACAATAGTCCATGCCTCTTGTCTTTCTGGCAAAGAGCACGACCACACACATTCGCACACTGTACTCTATCGACCAGTTCTTTACCCAATCTCCCAAACTGCCCACATCTTTCTGCAGGCGAAGGTGAGGACTGCAGATGCAAGAGATCACAGCCCAAAAGTGTGGTGCTAGAAAAGCACAGCCGGTCAGGCAACATCCGAGGAGCAGGAGGTGCGACATTTCAGGCATAAGCTCTTTTACAGGATTGAGGAGGGTGGGCGGAAGGGTGCTGAAAGATAAATAGGAGAGGGTGAGGCTGGGGGGATGGTAGCGTGGAAGGCGATAGTTCAACGAAGGTGGGTTGTGATCGTGAAGGACAGGGAAGATGGAGAGATTGGACAGTTCAAAGGGACAGTGCGAAGTTGGAGTGTTCCATGTGAGATAAGGTGGGGAAGGGAAGATGGGGAAACTGGTGAGATTGACATTGATACTGTGTGGTTGCACGGTCCCAAGGTGGAAGATGAGATGTTGTTCCTCCAGGTGTTGGGTGACTTGGGTTTGGCAGTGGAGCAGCCCGAGGACTGGCATGTCTTTGGCGGATTGGGAGGGAGAGTTGAAGTTTTCGGCCATAGGGTGGTAGGGTCATTGTGTGTGTGTGTGTGTGTGTGTGTGTGTGTGTGTGTGTGTGTGTGTGTGTGTGTGTGTGTGTGTGTGTGTGTGTGTATGCGTGTGTGTGGTTGTGTGTGTGTGCCCCATTGATGCTCCCTGAAACGTTTGAAAAGTTGACATCCTGTCTCCTCAATGTACAGGAGACAGGGAACAATGGACAAAGTACAATGTCTACGGGGTGTGGAAGGATCCTTTGGGGCCTTTGATGGAGATGAGGGGGGAAGGTGTAGGCGCGCGTTTTTCACAACTTGGGATGACAAGGGAAGGTGCTGGGAGTGGATGATGGCTTGGTTGGTGGATTGGGGCGTGGACCTAATGAGGAAATTATGGAGGGAATGGTCTCCGCAGAATGCTGATAGGGGTGGGGAGGGAAATATATCTCTGGTGGTGAAGTCTGACTGGAGGTGGCAGAAATAGTGGAGGATGATGATTCTATCTGGATGTTGGTGGGGTGGAAGTTAAGGACCATGGCGGTCTATCCTTATTGTGGTAGGAATGGTGGGGTTCAAGTACAGAGGTTTGGGAAGCTGAGGAGAATCGGTGGAGCAACTTTCTGCAAGCTCACCACCTCTTCAATGCTATCTGACCCTCTTCATAGCTTTGTACTGTCTGAACATCAGGCTGTCGGTGGCACGGTGGCTTAGTGGTTAGTACAGTGCCAGGGACACAAGTTCGATTCCCACTTGGGGTCAATGCTATTTTGGAGTTTGTGTATTCTCCCCATATCTGCATGGGTTCATGCAGGTGTTGTAGTTTCCTCCTGCAGTCCAAGCATGCGTAGATTAGGTGAAATGGGTATGCTAAATTGACCATACATTACGTTATTAGTCAGCAGAGAATGGGTCTGCTTGGGTTACTGTTCGGAGGGTTGGTGTGGACTTTTTTTCCAAAAAGGCCTGTTTCCACACTCTAGTGATTCTAATAATAAAAATTAGCCAAATGATCATCTAGATCATTAACTGTATAATGTGAAATTTGGTGCTCCCAGCATTGAGTCTTGTGGAACAATGCTTGTTACTGACTGCAATCGTGAGAGGCACATTTTACCCTTACTTTCTGCTAGCTTCAATCGATACTCGCACATTGCCTCTGACACCATGGGTCCCCTTTCTCAATAACCTCCAGTGCAGCAATTTGTCAAAGAACGTCTTGAGGTACAGTTAGATAATATCCATTGGTTCTCCCAATCTGCTCATTACTTCCTCAAAACATTCTAGTGGTTTGTCAGGCATGACCACCCCTTGATGAAACCATGATAACTCTTCCATATTTTAGAATCTACATCCAAGTATTCAGAAATCACATCCTTCATGATGGATTTCAGGATCTTATCCACATCTGATGTTAGGTTAATCAGTCTGTAATTTTCTGTCTTCTGTCTTAATCCCTTGTTAAACGGGGTGTCACGTTAGCGATTTTCCAGTCCACTTTGCCCTTTCCTGATTCTAGTCATTCCAGAAAGATCACAACTAACGCTTGCAATACACCTTCAGCTATCTCCCTTACAAGGCTTGGGTGTAGTCCATCTGGTACAGATGATTTATCTGCATTCTGGTCCTTTAGTTTTCTAACCCGTTCTCTTTGGTGATGATCACCATTCTCCGTTCTTCCCCCCACTCCGTTGATTTTTCGGAAATTAATCATGTCTTCCACTATGAAGACTGACGCAAAGTTCCTCAGCCATTCCTTTGTTCCCCACCACTACCTCTCTGGCACCATTTCCATTATCTACTTTTGCCTCTCTTTTACACTTTATATATCTAAGCGGCTAGCTTACCCCTTATTTAATTTTCTCCCTCCTTATACATTTTTGTTGTGCTCTGTTGGTCTTTGTAAGCTTCCCAAGACTTTGGTTTCACACTGTCCTTTATCACATTATATACTTCTCCTTTTTGCTTTGATGCTATCCCTGACTTCCCTTGTCAGCCATGGTTGCCTCATCCTCTCTGTACCATGCCTCTTTCTCCTTGCAATGAATCACTGTTGTGTCTCCTAAGTTACTCTTAGAGCCTCCTGCCATTGCTGTTCTACTGTCTTTTCTGCTAGGCTACTGTCCCCGTCAATTCTATCCAGCTTCTCCCTTATGCCTCTGCAGTTGCCTTTATTCAGCTGAAGTACTGTTGCCTCTGATTCTATCTTCTGCCTCTCATATTGGAGAATAAACTAACCATGTTATGATCGCTGCTTCCGATGGCTTCCTTCAATTTAAGATCCCTTATCTAGTCTGTCTCTTTGCACAACACTAAAACCAGTATTGCCTGTTCCCTCGTGGACTGCACTACAAGCTACTGAAAAAAAAACTTGTAGACATTCCATGTATGTCTTTTCTTACAATCCACTACCAATCTGATTTTCCCAGTCCCCCTGCATATTGACATCGCCCATGATCACTGTAACCTTGCCTTTCCTACACATCTTTTCTATCTCCTGATGTATCTGACGGCCCAGCTCCTCACAACTGTTTGGAGGCCTGTATAAGACTCCAAATGTTGCTTTAACATTGTGTTTCCTCAATTTTACCCATGCAGATGCCACACCATCTGACCCTATGTTATTTCTCGCTATTGATTTAATTTCATTTCCTACTGATAAGGTAACCCCACCTGCGTATATTTTGGATAGGGTGCATATCCTTGAATATTTAGTTCCCAATCCTGATACCCTTGCAGCCTTGTCTCCGTGATGCCCATCTCGCCATACCTGCCAATTGTGATCTGGGTCAAGAATTCATTCACCCTATTCCTCATACTGCATGCATTCAGATATAACACTGTCAGTCCTGTATTAACCATCTCTCCTCTCATTGTCATTCGTTTTCCAGTGTGGTTGAAGTTTGTTTGTTAATAATTTCTAGATACTCTATCCTATTTATGTCTGTGATTTTAATAATCTATCCTGAATTCTGCACTTTTACCTCCTCTTTTAATTCAGGATTCTAATTACCCCTATAACTGATTCCCGTTCCTCCACCCACACCACCACTCCTATTCCATTTACATCCCTGTCTACTGCGCTAGTTATGCATTTCATTCAGACTCTGGTCCCAGCATGGATCCGATAAAGGCTGTCCCAACAGAACTAGTCCTTTCTTCCCTAGAAATGAAATGTGTTTATTTAACACAAAATACAGTGACAAAATGATTTTCTCGACAAACCAAAATATGAAATGTACAAAGAGATAAGATTGTTAAAATACACTCATGTATCGAGCTATATGAAGTGAAATGTGGATTACTAAATCATGGAAGTGGTGTGCAAACTTGACCCACAGCTGAGATGCTGATTTCCCCTCTGACAGTGATTCCCCTCACTGAGATTCTCTGGCCCAGTCTCTCGCAGAGTGTCTCAGGGGGTTATCAGTTCCTGCTATTATTGGCACAGTCAATTTAAATTATTCCACCTTCTCTCTGGAGTCGGTCAATTGGTCTATTGTATTCTGTTTAGCTGTCAGCCACTCAACTCTGTAATATTATCGGAAATAAATTATCTAGGATCACAACCAGTATCAGCATGGTGCTCATAGAGTATGGCTCCCAGACAAGAGCTTGCGGTTCAGGGGAATGTTTAAATAAAATTTCCATCTTTTGTTTATTTCTCCTCATGCTGTCTCCTGATCTCTCTAATTTCATCCCCGATTCACAACTCTTCATTTCTCACTCACTCTGTCACTCCGTTTTCTCGCCTCTCTGTTTATCTCCCTTTACATTCTTTCTATTTCATTCTCTCTCTCTTTCTCTGTCTATCTCCAATAACTCTCTCTGCTTTCAGATAACGTAGTTGGAGAGCTCGTGGGTGTTTTAAGGACTGAATGGCTTCTGTCTGCGTTCTATTAATTCTGAGGTTCTCTGACCCACAATAAAAACATTAGGTGCCTGTAGAGACAAGCTGGTTCAGTGAAGGAGACAGGGCACAATCATCGATTATCTCTTGCTGTCCTCTGGTATACAGTGACTTCGAAATATTTGTTCAAGTAAAATAGATTGAAATTCGAACAGTCGGGAGGACGTTCGCCAGATGATATTACAATCAGGATTTAATAAACAGTGGCCACACACAAAATGTGGATTTTACTGATAGCTATTCCTCCCAATTAACACTCCCTAGCTCCTGACTGATACTGACGTAACTTGACTTACTCCAATTCCATAGCTTCTAGAATGGTCCTGACTTATCCATGTTCTTAGCAATCTAAAACGGAAGGAGTTTCCAAAATGATTCCACAATGCTGTCCCCCTGAAATGTCAGTCAACTCTCCAGGCTCATTAGCCAATACAAGGTCCAGTATGGCCCTTCCCGTGGTGGACTATCCACATACCATTTCAAGTAACCCGCTTGGATGCACCAAACAAATTCTGCCCCGTCTAAGCCACTTGCTGTAAGGGAGTCCCAGTCAATATTGGGGATGTTGAAGTCACTCACTGTGACAACTCTGTTTTTATTGCACCTTTCTATTACTGACCCACACATTTGTTCCCCAAGTCTCGGTGGCTGTTGAACGGACTATAGTTTCATCCGAACACAGTAATTGCATCAATCTTATATTTGTGCAGTACTCATATTGCCTCAGTGGATGAGCCTCCAGTACGACCTCTCTGAGTGCAAAAGCAACATTATCCCTGATTAGTAAAGCAGCTCCTCCACCTCTTTTACCTTCCTTTCTATCTCATCTAACACACAATACCCTGGAACGTTGAACGTCCAGTCCTGTCCGTCTCCAAACTAACTGCCTGTAATGGCTGCAACATCATGGTCCCATGTATTGAATCAGGCCGTAAGCTCATCTGCCTTACCCATAATAATCATTACGATGACATAAACACACTTCAGCCCAATGCCATCAGATCCTGAGTCGATAGGATATACACAAGAAGGACGGGATGGACCTTAATTGGCAGCAATCTCCGATATGTGGATCATTGGGATTTGCAGGTCGGTAAGGATGTTCGCAAGAAGGAAGGGATGGACCTGAACTGGCAGCAGTATCCTTGCAGGCAGGTTTTCTGTTGTCACTCAGGAGGGTTGAAACTATTGTGGCCGTTGGGGGGGAGGGGGGCACATTAGAATCAGAGCAGTAGCTCCACAAGTACACGACTGTGGCGGGGTTGGCGACTAATCCCAGTACAGCTAAGACCAACAGCAAACAGACAGAGGTTACTGAACACAATGGGCCTGACTGTCTGAAGTGCGCTGATTATAATGCGAGGAGTATGACAGGCAAGACGGATGAACTTGAAGCTTGGGTGAGTATAGATAACTGCTATGTTAATATTATAGGGATTTGTTTGAGAGAGGAACTCGGGAATCCCAATGATACACATATCGGAAATGCTGCCTCCTCTACCAGTTCTTTGCCCATGCATTTAACTCTACTAGAATCCTATTCCTAACCTCATTGGCACATGGAATAGTCTTGTCGCACCAAAACTTCAACATCATTTCAGCACAACTCCGGCAAGACTTTTTTCTTTAAAATGGACAGACTTGACAATAAATACTTAAGTGTGAGTTTATTAACTGGGAAAGAGGAATCCTCTGAATCAGTCCAGTGATGTCAGGATCTAATATCTATCACCTCCACCAAACCCGCTTGACAACGAACTCTATTTTTGCAGAGCGGCGAGGAGAGAAGGAGGAGTGAAGCGAGGGCTGCCGGGAAGGTTAGGGCTTAATTTATATCTGGGCAGTGGCTATACTGAGATACTACACGTATATCTCCCTTAAGCCCCCTCCACTCACCGGAAGAACAAATATCCTGTAAGGTAAGGCTTTTATTTCTTATCCATCTTTTTCATTTATTTAAGTGCTTTGTTTGGTTTTAGTTAGTTCACATAAAGTTAAGCTTACAATGGCAGGACATTTTTCCATCTTCAAACATTGCAGCTTCCACAGCACATCCTCATCAGCACGAACACTACACTCATCTCTCGCCCTTGACTGTTTTGAAGTTCTGGAATGCTGCTAGTTGTCAACCATTGAGGACTTTCGCAAAGCTCCTATTCATTTCATCCTCCAATTCTTTGTTCTCCGTTTCTCTGTAGCTGGCCTCGTTTTCAAGTTGTCCAACGTTCAATCTTGCATCTCTTCCTGTTATAGATCAACACTAAAATCTTGCAGTCTCCTTTCATATGGGGAGCTAGCTTATAGGTTCCATATTCTCCACATTATTGTTTATTTTAAATTATCGTCTGCTGCTATAGAAGGGCTTCCCAGTCTTATCGAGACTGAGGGAGAGTATTCTAGGGAATTGACTGCAGGTGGCAACATGTAACAACGCTAATCCTATTAGCCATCATTGGGTGGCATGATGACACAGCTCTGTTGCCTCACAGTGCCAGGGACTTGGGTTCAATTCCAAACTCTGGAACCTATCTGTGTGGCGTTTGTACAATCTCCTCATGTTTGCATTAGGAGCATTAACTCCTTTCGTCTATCCACTGTCTATCTCCGTGTTTATGCCATCGTCAGTATTTCTGCTTCAGGTCGATGAAGACATGCGGCAAATGCAACCGATTTTCGTACAAGCGACCCTGGTGTTCAGGCTGACCTGGATGTTCAGGAGACTTGCCTGGCCACTTCTGTGACTGCAGTGTCACGGGTTTGCAAGCTATTCCTCTCAGTCCCTCAGTCCATCCATTACTGCATGCAGCCTTTCCTCGAACCACTCCTGAGACTCATAAGAACTCATCGGCTGGCATTGGATGCTCCCTAAGCAGGTCTGTGTACCCAAGATACTGGAAACTTTGTGACCCACTAGGGATGCTGTGACAAGACCCTGCCATTGAAAGGAACAGAATAACTACAATCCAATTGAACAGCAAAGCAGGATAAAGGAGCTGAATGGCATCCAATGGCGTGGTCTTCATCCAAACCGTGCTTGGATCAGAGTACTCGGGGATTGCAAAACCAGGGCTGTAGACAGGGCTTTAAACGAAACAGGGCGAGGGTGGGCAAGGTCAGATATTGGCGGAATTAGAAAACCCAAGTTATAGGAGGAGGTAAAAGTGCTGAACTCAGGAGAAGTTATTAAAATCTCCAACACAGACATAAATATGACAGAGTGTATGGAGCGTGTTAGCAATCAAACTTCAAGCACACTGGAAAAATGAATGACAACGTGAAGAGGAACGGTTAATACAGGACTGGAGGCGTTATGTCTGAACGTATGCAGTGGAAGGAATAGAGTAAATGAGCGTGTGGCGCAGATCAGAATTGGCAGGTATGACGTGGTGGGCATCACAGAGACATGGCTGCAAGGGTATCAGGATTGGGAGCTGAGTCTTCATGGATATACATCTTATTGAAAAGATAGGCAGGTGGGAGGGGGAGGAGCGGTTGCCTTATTGGTAAGAAATAAAGCTAAATCAATAGTACGAAATTAAGTGCGGTCAACTGATGGGGAATCTGAGTGGGTCGCATTGAGGTATGGAAAAGGTGGAAAAAAACATAATTGGAGTTTTATACAGGCCTCCAAACAGTAGTCAGGAGCTGGGGCACAAGATACACCAGAAGAGAGAAAAGATGTGTAGGAAAGACAAAGTTAGAGTGATCATGGGGATGTTAAAAAGAAAGTTTGTTGAGAGTGAGGACGGGCTCAGCCAGTTGGAGGATGGCGGTGGTGTTTGGGTGCAGTTCAGGCCTTTGTTCCAGGAAGAATTGGAGAGTCCTGACACCATCCTAATGGGGATGGGGGGTGGGGAGGTGTGTTGGTGGATGTGTAATGCGATGATACGTCTATGGGAAAGAGGAGGTGAATGGAGCCAGCAAAATGAAAATTCTGAAATTGGTGTAAAGTGTCAGATGAATCACGGATATACGTGGGCAGGCACTGAACCAGGAGGGATTACTGAGTCAAAGTAGGAAGAGATGAGTTGTTTGTAGCAGGTGAAATTGAAGCAATGTGTCTGCCTGGGCCACACTCATTGTGGATGTCTGAAGGAGATGGAAATGACCTGTGCTATCAGAGGGCCATCAGCTTGGTGCCATTGGCTGGTGTTTGGGAGGGCAGTGTGTGTGGGGGGGGGAGAGGTCAGCAGAAATTAGAGCAGTTATCGCAGTTGATGCAATGCCCTGGTGTGCCATGGTGGGGGTCAGGGTCTAAGAAAATACTTGTTATATGTTTTTTCTATCACTTGATTCTTGTTCAGATTGTGCAGCTATCCTGAATTTCTGTATCTCCATCAAGCGCAGACGACATGTATTTTCTCGCATAGAGTGGTGCCTCAACATTTCTTAATTTTTTTTTACAGTATGTGAAAGAATGGGCGTTTGTTCTAATAGTTTGCTTCCAAGTCAAGGAAAACGTGAGAATATGATTTGAACTCCGGCAGTGTGTCCATTACGTGCAATTTAATTGAATCTTTATCCTCATCACACTCACTCTTTCAAACAAACAATGAATGAAGCCGTAAGTTCTGCAGAAGTTTTTTCAGCTCTGACGATTGTTGGGAATGTTACAAAGGACATACTTCAGTGTCACGGAAAATACAAATGTTCCAGTGCAAAGTGCCAAATCCTGGTCCATCCTAAGTTATTCACAAGCTTTATAAATAAAACATGCAGAGGTGGCAGATCGTACGTAAAAGGAGAGTTCAGCTCTGTGTTCAAAATGCTATTTCCGACTCCCTCAGAAAAGACCTTAACTACATCACTCTGTAAATTCCCCAAAATAAGAACAGCAAGAGACTGTCCCACTATTTCCATCGATGTGAGCATCGTGTGGTGAGGAATACAAGTTCCAAGGTCACATAGCATCCTGGCTTGAATCAATATCATTGTCCATTCACTGTCACTTGTTCATAATCCTGTGGCTCTCTTTGAAACATAACAGTTAGTGTCCCTGCACCACGAGGATCACTGGGGCTCACTATTCTGAATGGAAATTAGACATAGGCAATAAATGCTGGTCTTGCTAACGTAATTCACCTTACAAGAACAACTGACAGGAATCTTCTCTATTAAAGGCATCCATTCTAACCTATCTAATTTCTAACGCAGTTTTAATGAAGCTTGCACTTTGACCTAAGCATCTGATCTTTCTGTAACTCCATGAAACTTCCACAAGTGCTTTCGCAGTGCTGATTAAAAATCACAAGTTGTGCTCATCATTCTGAAAGGGAGAGCCTTTGTCCGCTTGAGAATGCATTCATTATTTGTCAGTATTTAAAGGCAATAGCAACGTAGAAACTAAGATCAGGAGTAAGTGATTGGACAACTTGAACCAAGTCTGCCATGTGATAAGATCATGGATGCTCTGACTGTGGCCAGAAACACACATTCCTGCTATGCCCTATGACTTTAATTCATAATTTATAGCCGATAAACTGTCTGACTGTGCCTTAAGAATATTCAATGTCTTACCTTGCATCACAGACGCAGATAACATTGAGATGGTTAACACAATCACCAACTCCTTCACTGGGATATTCTCCAGTTTCCAAGAGTCCATCCATTTCTGGAAATCACTCGCACAAATTGAAATATTGTTTCAGCATTCACCTTGAATAGACTACTCAGAATATTATGGGTTTAAATGGGATCTTGCGTCATTTGCCTAAACTCCAACTGTTCCCAGGCCAATCTGACAATGTTTCCTCCAGAGATAAATGCTCTTCACAGGAATCAGTTGAGTGAATCTTCTCTGGACTGCTTTTCATGTCATTGGGCCCTCAGCTCTCCTGATGTAGTCTCACCGTACCCTGCAAAACTGTAGGAAATCTTCCCTGCTCCTGAATGTATTGTCTTCAAAAGGTTTGAAGATTTATATTGCCTCCCTATGATGTGCACGCAATGTGTTTTTATTTTGCGATCCAGTTGCCTGATTCCTCTGTGCCTCAGCTTTGCAATCTCTCCATTGGAATAATACACTGTTTTTCCATTCAAACCTCCAATCTATTCAAACACAGACACATTTTTCCTGCTATGCCACATATACCAATATATCATTCACTTTACCCACTTTGAACTCTATATAATATTATGAAGTGGAGGTCAACATCCATCTGATAATTAAAAGCAATGCACCCAGCGAAGATCTCCTCGCATTATAATATGGTAAGGGAGTGTGACAAGTGATGTAACCCACCTCCTTTTTGACACCCAGTTTGTTATAAAGAAGTGGTTCATTGAAATGGAATCCTTTCACGCTTTCTGTAATTAACAATTACTATTTTCCTGTCTAGGGATGAAACCGTGGCTCAGGGGCTAGCACTGCTGCCTCACAACGCTAAAGACCCAGGTTCGATTCCAGCCCCTATGTGGAGTTATCACATTCTACTCGTGTCTGGGTGGGCTTCAAACACATGCTCCTGTTTCCTCTCACAATCCAAAGATGTGCAGATTACTTGAATTGGGCATGCTAAGTTGTCTATAGTGTTCACGGATGTGTAAGTTAGGTGCATTAGTGAGGGGTAAATATAGTTAACCTATAGTTAATAGGGTAGAGGAGTGCATCTGAGTGGTTTAGTCTTTGGAGGGTCAGTGTGGTCCTTGTTCGTCTGAAGGGCCTGTTTCTCTACTCTAGGGATTCTATGATTCTAACTTTAACAGTGAACAAACCACTAACAAACTGAACAGTCTCTCTGTAACTAATTACTTATTCTGGAAAAAAAAACAAGATTTTCCTGATATGCGGTTTCACTAATGCGGATTCCACTCATAAATCCATTAGTAGTAAGAACAAAATTAAACTTAGTTTCTCAAAGTTTATCCAGAATGGACTCTCTTGATATTTCTGTATCTTATTCCCTCGTCTTTCTCTGTCTGAAATGCCTTCTCAGTTGTTTTTTAGTTTCAAGAATATTTGCTCAGCGTGTTGTGCATCTTTATTGATGGATAGAGCTTTTTAGGCAGAGCATGGAGATTTTTTCTGAGACCCCAAAATTTCTTTCACAGATGTCACGTCCCTGTCATCATTTTTCAGAGAGCAGTGGACTCTCCCCCTCTGTCCAATTGCCTCCCTGTTATATATATATATATCCTTGACACAAGAAATTCTTATTATATGATTGATTTCATATTGTTAGTACTAAAATGGATCCTTAATCTCTAAGTGCCGTTTTAAGTTAATTGGCAGCATTTGAACTGTTGCCTGGGTAAAAATGCTGCTTGGGCCTGCTAACTGAACGGGTTTGATCCATTCTGTCAATTTGGGCACCTGCAAACTGCTTACCCACAGACATTCGTTCTTCTGTTTAATCACCGAAAAATACTTACCTTTTCAAAGGTCATCATGGTATTGCCCAAAATTTTGCAAATTCGCCGTTTTTATGCACCAATTGACTGATATGCACACTGATACCTCCACCTCTACAATAATAGTCCGATCAAAAAATCCTGATTACGATTTTTAAAAAAAATCTTATTTCAAAACCAGCCAGCTGTCGATTCTTCTCCATATTCCTGTCTTCTTTTCTTATTCTTGGGGATTCTGCTTCCCAGGTCTTTGGCTGATAAAGGTACCTGTAAGAGAGCAGATCTTTCTGCTACGAGGCCGGACTTGTTGGCGGCTTGCTGCACTTTGCCGCTCTGGCAAACTGTTAAAAATGTTTGATATTTATACCCCAAAAGATTGGATTGTTTCATTGGTTTTAATATTGTCAAAACACTACAAACTTGATTAGCAGTTGGCATTTTGACACATTATTTAAACTGATTGGCTGAATTTGAATTTGAATATTTCTCATAACAATGCAGATACAGCTAGCTGTTTAACCAAACATTACATTTTTAATTTTTCCAGTACTCTGGGCAGCCTTTCAACTCTCTTGAAGGTATGGTACACTTAAAAAATTATAACACTGTCCACCCTATCTAACCCTCTGATTATCTTATATAGATAAATTCAGACAGCTCTCAACCTTCTTCGCTCGAATGAAAACAGCGGCAACTACCTCAGACCTTCCTTCTAAGACCTTCCCTCCAAATCAGGCAACATCCTGTAAATCTCTTTTGAACCCTTTCCAAACGCTGCACGTTTCTGCAGCAAGCAGAAACATACGCAGTACTCCAAGTGTGGTCACACCGGAGTTTTGTGCACCTGCAGTATGATCGTGTGTCTCCAAAATCCTATCCCTCCTCCAATAAAATTTAGCAGACTGTACGCCTTCTTAACAAGCCTATTAACCAGATTGGCATATTTCAGTGCTCTACGTAACTTGACACAGATATCTCTCTGCTCATCGACACTGCCAAGAATCTTACCATTGGCCCAGTACTCTTTATTCCTTTTGCTTCTTCCAAAGTGAATCACCTCACACTCTTGCACGTTAAACTCAAGTTGCCACCTCTTAGCCCAGCTCTGCAGCTTATCTATGTCCCTCTGTCACCTGCAACATCTTTCAGCACCATCCACACTTCACCAACCTTATTATCACCATTAAATCTACTAACATATCATCTTATTCCCTCATCTAGGTAATTTATAAAACTGACAAACAGCAGTAATCCCAACAAGTTCCTCCGTAGGAACCACAGTTTGTGGTGTAGTCGGTGAAAACAGAAAGCATTGCTTTTGTGCCTCTGCCATTTCTGAGTTTTTCATCGTTACCTTGTCAGTTTCATCCTGCAAAGAGCCATCACTGAGTTTCACTCTGCGCTTCTTTTTTATGTACCAGTGAAAGCTACTGGTATCGGTATTTATGTTTCCATTCATTTCCTGTCATAGCTTCTTTTAATGTTGTGTGTTAACCATTTGCTGCTTGTTTTTTGTTTGTTTTCATTAATTCACAGGAAGACGGTATTGTTGCATAGGCCGGAATTTATTGCCCATCCTTGATTTCCCAGAGGGCAGTTAGGAGTTATCTACATTGCGGTGGGTCTGGAGTCACATATCTGTCAGACTAGGTAAGGATGGCAGTTTCCTTCCCCATTTTACCTTAGTGAAACTGGTGAGAGTCTCCTGACAATCTACTCATGTTCACCATCATTTTGTTAATCCCAAATTTGAATTCAAATTCTACCACCTGCCATGGCAGGATTTGAATGCAGCTGCCCAGAACATTATCTGGGTCTCTCGATGAACAGTTCAGCTACAATGCACTAGGCCACTGACTTACCCAATCCCGCGGAGTGTGACTAACTTGTGCAGTATGATTTGCTCTAGTTTGTTTTCACTAATGCTGTCATTGAATTCCTTATCTAGACATGGAAATTTTTTCTCTGTCATGCAATTCGTCTTATCTCACGAATATACTTTAATTGAGAGATATTTAGTATCCCCTTAAGTAGTTGCCAAATTTATTCATCTGTCCTGCCTTTGACTGTTCCCCCACCCCCCACCAATACCTTCCTTAGGCCATTGTAGGTATTATTAACCAACACTAAGGCTCTCGTATGCGACTCTCTATTCACTCTTTCAATCTAAATTTGAAACTAAAGTATGTTGTGGTCATTCTTTCCAAGAGGATCATTTCCTGCAAGATCGTTTTTCATTCCTTCCTTATATCAAATCTAAAGTACCCTGCTCTCTGGGTGGCTCCATGACATGTGTTCTCAGAAACAATCCTTCATATACTCTACAATTTGTACTTGGAGCCGACCCTTTGCCAAGTTGATTCATTGATTCAATATGCATGTTTATCCCACCGTTGTTAGCTTGTCACGAACCCTCATTATTTCCGACCTCAGAAGTACTTTGGGGAGACGGTGGCTGATAATTACTCTTCCAAAGAGGTTTCTTCAGTTGCTTTTTATTTGCACCTGGACTGATCTTCATTTTGTTCCGTCGTGCCAATTTCATTTCTTAATATAGCCTTGATATCATCATTAACCAATACACCAATTCCACCTCCTTTACCTTCATGTCTATCCTTTTGGAATACCGAGTAACCACGGACAGTTCACTGTCCAGTCCTAACCTGCCTGTAACCATGTTTCAATCATCCTTACCAGGTCATACCATTTATCTCTGTATCTATTGCCAGCTCATCAACTTTATTCCAAATGTTTTGTGGTTTTAGGCGTAAGGGTTTTAAACAAGTTTTTTAATTTGGTTTTCCCCTTTGATATTTTCTTGAGTACGAGCTTCCTGATCTCACACACGTCACTCCTTCACGAACCCCACACATTCCATCTTCATTTGTTAATCTCTGACACACATCTCTATGATTTATTTCAACCTCCAACTCACATTTTGGACTGAGTTGATTATTTCTCGCAGCATGGTCATGAGTCTGATGTCTTACTCACCTCTACCTTCTGCTCAGTTCTTGACCTGCTGTTTTGTTTCCCTGCCTCGTGGTTTATTACATTAAATCCACCCAATTTGCACGAGAAAACGTCTCCACTAGGATGTTGGTGCTCGTCCAGTTAAGATGCAAACTCTCCATTTCTTAAAGCCCCCACCTGTCCTGGAAAAGGGCCCACTGATCCAGAAATCTGAAAATGTTGCCCCTGAACTAGCGAAATTAAAGGGCAACAGTGACAGAGGTGGCAAATGGGAGGAGTGGTAGACATTTCACAAGCTGATGCATACATAGTGGGCAAATAGCCTCCTTGTGTACATTAAAGTTCTGTACTCTATCATGTACAGATGCAAGTCAAAGCCAGCATCAGATTATTTCCAGTTGTAAATGTTAGGAAAGATCTGATCAATTTGTTGCAGCATAACCATTTATAATGCAAGTATTGCAAGGTCAGCTTGATGATGAAGTCTAATTAGTACTCAGCACACGAATATTTTAAATCATGTATCCCTACAAATACAACATTTTTTTCCTTTGCTTTGCCACAAAACTCTTTGAAAATGCCTGATTGTTCAATCACACGGATGTGTGTTCATCGTTCTTTTTCATATTTCACATTAAATACCATTCATTCTAAAAATTGCAAGGTTTCAAACTATTGTTCACTTCAATTTAAGAACACAAATCATTTATTCAAATTAATATTCTCTGTTCATGTTGAATTATTGTCATTTTTCAATTGTTTGTAAAGAGCTGAAGTTTGCACATTTAGTGAGAAATTAAACTCCTTGATTATATATAAATTTGTAAGAACACTATTTCTATTTGATGGTTCAACCGTTTTCTCACTTTAAAAATGCATTCATTCAGAAGCCAACGACTTTCCAAATGTTGGAGCGACGATGTATTATTTTGAATAGTGACTATGAGTATGTAATTGTAGAGAGTTTTGAGAATATTTGTAGCTCAGTTTGAGGTTTTTGATGTAGGCTTGCTCGTTGAGCTGGGTGGTTCATTTTCAGACTTTTAACCATCTCCGTCTTCAGTGGGCCTCAGGCGAACCGACGCTGAAAATTCCTGCTTTCTATTTATATGTTTGGGTTCCTTTGGATTGGTGATGCCATTTCCTGTGGTTATGTTACTTCCTGTGGAGAAGTCACATCCTGTTCCTTGTCTCAGGAGTGGTAGTTGAGGTCTAATTCGATGAGTTTGTTGATAGAGTTCTAGTTGGAATGCCATGCTCCTATGAATTCTCGTGCGTACCTCTATTTGGTTTGTTCTCGGATGGATGTGTTGTCCCAGTCGAAGTGGTGTCCTTCCTCATCCATATGTGAGGATACCAGTGAGAGAGGATGATGTCCTTTTGTGGTTAGTTGGTGTTCATGTATCCAAAAATATGTAATTGTGATCAGCACTATACTCAGATAACATGTTCTTTGTTCGATATTAAATAAAATATACATTTTTTATTTTTGTTAAGTAAAATATTGGCAGGAAAGTATATTTTAGTTCCATAAATATAATATCAACCTAACTGTTTTCAGAGATGATGCAATTATTGTTTGCTTGAATAATGATAATTCACATTTTTGTGAATCACAATTCACAAACATAGCAAATATATTTGTGAATCATAACCAAATTGAAAAAAATATTTTGAAATATTTGAATTTAGTCACAGCTGTCAGTGATACTGGATAATTCATTGTTCTGCTTTTAAATCAATCCAGAGAGCTTCCACCTGGGTCAGGGCAGTCATTCAATCATTATTTCACAACAAATTATTTCGACGCCATCTTCGATCTGAGCCTTGCTCGGGGGCAGATGAATGGACATGGAGTGTCAGAATCACATCGCACAAGTTACTTATGGGGATAGCATCTGGCCTGCCTCTCAGACTCCAAACATCTGATACCTCGACCAGGCACTGGACGAAAACGTTAACATATTGACAGTATTCTGCAGCACTTTGTGTCTCGCAAAGAAACCTCTAAATCCGTGTCCAATAAATGTCACCTTCACATTCACCAGTATCAAAATAAAATTGTACATCTCTATAGATGGACAAAAATTAATACATGGGTCACCCAACAGAATCTATCTGAAGAAAACAGCAACAAATGTCAAGTCCAGCATCACGTTAATAACTGAACTTGATGTATTCTGTCTGGTGTAGGTCGTCACACACATGTTGTACTGGTACTCAGGTGACTGTAAGAATGCACACCATAAGTGGACGTCTTGGCCTAACGCACCTACAAAGCTTCTTGATCTCACACACATCACTCCCTCCCACATTCAACAATTGGTAAGAATCCTCAAGCTATTTGAAGCATGAAACACAGAACAGTACAGCACAGTGCAGACATTTCGGCCCTTGACGTCCAGCCAACCTTTTATCCTACTCTAAGGTCAGAGTAGCCTACACGCCCTTCATTATGCTATCATTCATTTGCCTATCCAATATTCGCTGAATATATCCTCAATGCAGCTGACTCTACTGCAGTTGCCAGCCGAACATTCCACCCATCCACCATTCTCTGTCTAAGGAACCTAACTCTGATATCTCCACTGAACCTTTCTCCAATTACATTAAAGTTTTTCGCCCTCGTGATAGATATTTCCACCATGGGAAATAGTCTCTTGCTATCCACTCTATCTTTGACTCTCATCATTTTGTACATATCTATCAAGTCATCTCTCATCCTTCTTTGCTCCAATGAGAAAAGCACGGAACACTTCTTTGTTAGCATCCTGATAAATCTCCTCAGCACCCTCATTAAAGGTTCCACATCCTTCCTACAATGACGCGAGCAGAACTGATCACAATATTCTAAGTGTGATCTCACCAGGGTTCCATAGAGCCGCAGCATAACCTCGTAGCTCTTAAACTCTATCCCCCTGCAAATGAAAACATCATACGCCTTCTGAACAACCTTATCAAACTGGGTGGCAACACTGAGGGAGCTATGACATGGACGACAAGATCGCCCTGTTCCTCCACAATGCGAGAGTCCTGCATTTTTTCTGCATTCAAATTCGACCTTCCAAAATGAATTGCTTCACAATTTCCGGTTGAACTCCATCTACCACTTATCAGGCCCGTTCTGCATCCTGTCAATGTCCCATTGCAAACTACATCAGCCCTTCACAATCCACAACTTCAACAATCTTTGTTACATCGACAGACTTACTAACCTACCCTTCCACTTCCGCATCCAAGTCAGTCATAAAAATAATAAACAGCAGAGGTCCCAGAACTGATCCCAATGGAACACTACTGATCACTGAGCTCCAGACTGTATACTTCCCATTTACCACCAATTTGTGTCTTTTATGTGCCAGCCAGTTCTGTATCAAGACAGACCGGTTTCCTTGTATCCCATCTCTCCTTCCTTTCTGAATGAACCTGTCTTTGTGAATATCATCAAACGCTTTGTTAAAATCCATGCACTCCACATCCATTGCTCCACCTTCTTCAATGTGTTTGATCCCATCCGAAAATATTTTAATAAGTTTTGTGAGGCATGATCTGCCCCTCTCAAAGCCATGCTGACTATTTCTAATCAAACTATGATTTTTCAAGTAATCATAAATTAAGTCTCTCAGAAACCTCTCCAATACTTTGCCCAATACTGGTTTAAGTCTGACTGGTCTGTATATCTTAGGATAATCCCTAGTACCTTCCTTGAACATGGAGTAACATTTACCGCCTTCCAATCATCTAGCACTACTCCAGTTGACAGTGAGGATGTCAAGATCATTGCCAAAGGCGCAGGAATCTCTTCCCTGTCTTCCCGTAGTAATCTCGGGTTTTGTCCGTCGGGCCCAAGGGCTTTATCAATTCTTGTTTTTGAACTTGAATCAATCAGTACTTCACCTCAAAATGTCTACGCCCTCTCCAAACAAATGATTTTTCCTGTTCGTTTTTTTTTACACTGTGGTTACTGTTAGTGTTCTTATAAGCTACACCGGCTGGTTTCCTCTTTCCTCAATGTTCCTCATCTCTACCCAAACACATTTCCATCCTTATCTCCTGAATCAAAGTAATCTCTAACCATTGCATAATTGCCACGGAAACTGGGCTTTTCACACGCCTGTGTATGTCATTTTCCAATATTAATTGATAGTTTACTGTGTTGCAATTGCGCATGAGAAGAAGAAAACAGAATAGAGGCAGGTGGTCCTGGGTTTCAAACGCACGTAATTGCAGCTAAAACGCAGATTACTGCACACAATGCGATCACGGAAGCATGCACCGAACCGTCAGGAAGCACACAATAAGTACAATTCTGGATGTCATGTCAGGAACAGGACCAGAAACTCAACAGAAATACGTCTCTTGGGTACTATTTTGGATGCATTTCTCAATGAGCTATCGTGTTTTACATATGTTCCATCGGGAGTTACCTCACACAAGGAAGTAACTAGTGCTGCAGACGGTCATATAATCCGAGTCCCAAGTCCCGGAGTCAGAGACACTCAGTGCCCTGTGTGTACCTACAAGGAACAGCTGTGCATGGGGTTTACAGGGTAACTGAACTGCATGAATGCAGCTGATGGTCGTCTGTCTGCTTCTGCTCTATAGTTTTCTGTGCAGTCCCTGTGTGCAATCTTGTCAACTACGTTTGTCCGGCACAAGATGGACATTGGTCACTTGTCTCTGAGAGAGGCTGTTGGTTTATGTGTTGTCATAATTCCGAGTGTAAGGAGGAATCTGGTTGTCAGTTCCCAGAAACTTACATTAATAAATGTAAGCGTGCTTTGTTACTTGCCGCTGGCATATCCTCGTTGCGAAGTTCATGCACTGCGAATCACGTTGCGGGACTATCCAATTTGGGCAAAGAATTTGTGTGGCAGTCACGAGTTGCCACGACCAGCTATCCCTAGTAGCAATACGGACAAATGGCAAGAACTACAAATTCGATTAGAGCAGCACAAGTTTAATGTGACAGGGTAAACAGAAGGCAGCCAGATGATTTCTGGGTGTAGGGCAATCACCCAAGGTACCTTTTCATATGAAAGTCTGTGCATCAGTAGAATCTGCGACCCAAGTAGTCTATGTTGGTTATTCATATTCCAGACAACTTGTGTTGTTCCCCGTTTACTCTGAAAGTGAATAGACATAGTTATTTCACCGTTATTTCGAAAGAAGATCCTGCATTGAATCTGTTCGCTGTTTTTTGATGCTGTGGCGAAAAGGTGGGCAATCGCGATGTGAAACGTTGCTATACCTTCATTTCCTTCATTACTGTCCTGGGGAGGGAGATAGGTGATTGGCTCTCTCGATCAGATGGGGGCACCGGCGCATTGATGGCCTAATTTAATCACGGATATAATTGGAAATGTTCACTTTTAATGGTTCGTTGTTGTTCTCTTTTGTTTTATGATACTTGAGCACTTTCTGGGACTTGGCAATAAAGTAAATCTCCAGTAGGTTTGGAATTGCCTCGCTGTTACTTGTGCGAGCAGTTCATGTCAGAGACGACTCACAGGCCTCACAAACAGCACTTAAGCTTCGGTGTGTCTGATCATGGTACTGCCTTTTCAGTTCTGACTCTGTTCCACGTTAAGAGCTGTCAGTTTTTGGATTCGCTGGAGAGGAAAGTGGGTAATGCGATATGGGAGGTATTTTTCTTTAGCCAAAATCTTGATGGCGAACTTGGGAAAGTGTCAAGAAGAATGGTCATTGGAAGCAAATATCCGGAAAACCTTCATCTCTGGATCGGCTGGGCCCATCCACCCTCCAAATAAAATAGCCAAACTCGCTGACTGAGTAACAAACATCATGCGTTTTTTTGCAAATGGTGTATTCAAACCGTTGCCGGTGGCTGGAGCATCTCAGAGTTGTCGAGCATGGAAACAACTCCCGCGATCCAACTTGCCATTGCTGAATAGATAACCGAAATTAATCCATACATATCTGCCAATATTTTTGCCTTATCTCTCCGAGGTCTTCCTGTCTATACACCCATTCAGATGCCTTTGAAATGTTGTGAGTGCACGAGACTCTGCCACTAAATGTGGCAATTCATTCCACACAAACAAAAGTTCTTTGTGAAAAACATGTGTCCTTCGCAAACCTTTTAAAATTTTTCCTCTCTCACATTAAACGTTTGCTATGTAGATCTGAACTCGCGTGTCTTGTGAAAAAGTGCTCCCTGACTATTTCCTCTGTCTGTCTTCCTCATGATTTTATAAGCTTCTGTGAGGCCATATCTAAGCCCTGAAGCTCCTGGGAATCGGACGAAGCCTATTCAGTTTCGTTCTCATGTCCAAGCAGTGCAAACCTTGCAAATCCTTGGAAAGGTTTTCTAAACTTACACTTGCAAGAAGTGTGTCCAGCTGCAGCACTTGTTTGACCGCGTGGTCACTGTGGAGCTGCGGGTGGACTCACTGTGGAGCATCAGCAATTCTGGAGAGTTATGTTGCCTCCCAGGTGCTCAGGTCAGGGATGTCGCCCATCGGCTGAAGAGCATTCGAAAAGGGGATCGTGAACAGTCAGTTGTCTTGGTGCATACAGGCACCAACGAAAAAAAAACGAGACGAGAACCTGCAGGGAGAATTCAGGGAGCTAGGAGAGAAATTAAAGAGGAGGACATCAAAGGTAGTAAT
This sequence comes from Chiloscyllium plagiosum, assembly GCF_037043375.1. Classification (NCBI taxonomy): domain Eukaryota; kingdom Metazoa; phylum Chordata; class Chondrichthyes; order Orectolobiformes; family Hemiscylliidae; genus Chiloscyllium; species Chiloscyllium plagiosum. The sequence continues at coordinate 82,930,112 of NW_028270169.1, forward strand.
CTCGGGATTACTGCCGGTGCCATGTGACTGCCAGCGTAGAAATGAATAAAAAAAGGCACGATGAACACGTGACTTGAGGAATGGTGCTGCAGGGCGGGTTTCAGATTTGTTGGACTGTGCGACCAGTTCTGGGGAGTGTGGGAATAAGAAAATTGACGATCTACATCTGAACCAGACGGGAACGAATGCCTATCGGGAGGTTTTGCTACTGCTGTTGGGGAGGTTTTATACTAATGTGGCAGGGGGCTGGGAACCACAAGAGTAAACAAGTCGGCAGTGCGATGGAAACTGGAAACGCTCAGAATCAGGAAGATAGTATTAATAATGGGAAGAGTAGACAGAGAGCAGATGAATGCAAAAGAACTGGTGGCCCCAAATGCATTTACTTTAATTCATGGAGTATAGACAGATGAACTTAGGGCTTAGGTTGGTGCCTGGGAATATGACGTTATTGCGATCACAGAGATTTAGTTGAAGGAAGGGCATGGTTGGCAACCAAATGTTCTAGGATATAGACGCTTCAAACGGGACAGGGAGGGAAGTAAAAGGGGAAGGAGTTGCATTGCTGGTCAGGCATGATATCATGGCTGTGCGAAAGGAGGATACCATGTCGGGCTTGGGTCGTGAGACACTATGGATGGAGCAGTGAAATAAGAAGGGTGAGGTTAGATTTTTGGGGCTGTATTACAGTTAATAGTTAAACAGACCATGAAAAGACGTAGAGGCAATAATTTAGTGTTGATTGGAGATTTCTGTTTTCCCAACATTGACTGGGATACTCTTAGCGTCAGAGGTCTGGATGGGATACCATTTGTAAGAAGCCTCCAGGTGAGTTTTCTGGAGCGGTATATCAATAGTCCGACGAGGGAATAGGCCATATTGGAACTGATATTGGGGAATAAGCCAGGGCTGGTGTTAGCAGTTGCTGTGGGTGATTTATTTGGGAAGTATCCAATATTCTGTAAGTTTTAGAACACTCATTGACAAAGATGAGTGTGGTCCTGAGGAAAGAGTACTAAACTGGGCCAAAGCTAATTATATCAAAATTATGCAGGAGGTCGGAAATGTGGATTGGACACAGCTATTTGTAGGAAAGTCCACAGTTCATAGGTTAAATATAGTGCAGGATAGGCATGTCCCGTTGAAGGCAAAGGATTTGAAAGGCAATATTCGTGAACTGTTGATGACAGGACAATTGTACGACTCGCCAAGAGGAAAAGGGAAGCATACATAACGCCTCAGCAGCTAAGAACATAATGGTCCCTGGAGGAACATGAGAAGAGTAGGACAAGTCTTAAACGAGGAATCAAGGGGGTGAAAAGGGGTCATGAAACAACTTCACGCTAGCACAATTAAGGAGAATCCCAAAGCCTATTATTCATATATAAGAAGCAAACGGGTAACTAGAGAAAGGATTGGCCCACTAAAGGAAAATGAAGGAAGGCTGGATGTCGAATCTGAAAGAGTGGGTATGATTCTGAATGATTATTTTGCATCAGTGTTCAATGAGGAGAGGGACATGATGAATTTTGAGTCTAGAGTAAGACATTTGATTTATCTGGATCATGTTGACATAAGTAGGGAAGCTGTGTTGGGCAGGCTAGTGGTAATTAATGTGGACAAATCCCCAGGAACGGATGGGATCTATCCCTGGTTCCTGAGTGAGGCAAGAGAGGAAATAGTTGGGGCCCTGACAGATATCTTCCTTGCATCCTTCAGCTCAGGTGAGGTTCTGGCTGACTGGAACGTTGCTCATATTGTCCCCTGTACAAGAAGTATATAGGGATATTCCGGATAACTACAGAACAATGCGCCTAACATCAGTGTTGGGAAAGTTGCTGGAGAAGGTACTGAGGGATAGGATTATTCATATTTAGAAAATAATGTGCATATTAGTGAGAGGCATAGAGTTTTTCGGGGAAGTGCCCAAGTTGATAGATGAAGGAAAGGCTGTTGATGTCACATAAATGCACTACAGTAAGGAGTTAGATAAGGTAACCAAATACAGAACGTAAAGTAACTTGGTGTGCAGGGGTTTCTAGACAGGTGGATAAAGAATTAGTTGAACAATAGGAGACAGAGAGTGGCAGTTGAATTGAGTTTCGGGAAATGGAGAAAGATGAGCAGTAGTGCTCCACAGGGGTCAGTGTTGTGGCCACTGTTGTTTGTGATATACATAAATGATCTGGAAGAGAGCACTGTTGGAATGATCAGGATTTTGCAATGACACGAAGATTTCTGGACGAGCAGAAAGTATAATTGACTGTTAAAGAATACAGGAGGATATAGATATACTGGAAATTGGGCGTAAAAGTGGCAGCTGGAGTTCAAAACAGACAAATGTGAGGTGACGCATTTCGGTTAGTCTAATTCTAGATGGGGTTATACAATGAACGGAAGAGCTTTGGGGAAAAACAAGTTGATGGACAGAGAAATCTGTGAGTGCAGGTCCATTATACACTGAAGGTTGCTGCACAGGTGGATAGAGTGGTCAAGCAGGCATATAGTGTGCTTGGCTAATATGGATGGGATATTGAATAAAATGGCTGGCAAGTCATGTTAAAATTGAACAATACATTGGTCTGGCCACACTTGGAATACTGTGTAAATTTCTGGTCGCCACATTACCAAAAGGATGTGGACGCTTTGGAGAGGGTGGATGCTGCCTCGTAGGGAAGGTGCAATCTAGGAAGAGAGGTTGAGTGGGTTAGGTTTGTTTTCATTAGAAAAAAAGGAGTTTGAGGGGGACCTTTTTGAGGTTTACAAAATCATGAAGGTACAGACAGCGTCGATAGAGAAAAGTTTTATTTCCCAGATTGAAGGATTAAATACTGAGACGTCACGCTTTCAAGGTGAGAGGTGAAAAGTTTAAGAGGGATACACGCGGCAACTACTTGACACAGCGGGTGGTGGGTGTCTGGAACGCGTTCCCAGCAGAGACGGGAGAGGTAATCACGGTAGATTCATTTAAGATGCGTCTGGACAGATGCATGAGTAGGTGGGGAGCAGAGGGATACACATGCTTAGGAATTGGGTGACAGATTTAAACAGTAGATTTGGATCGGCTCAGGCTTGAATGGATGGAAGGGGCTGTTCCTTGTCTGTACATTTTCTTTGGTCTTTCTTCTTAAATTACGCCAATTTCATTACAAAATTTGCGAGGTCTAAGTGCCTGAAGTGAATCGATGCTGAAACACTAGTCAAAACAAATCTGAGTGTGTGGTAGCGTGGTCGGGCGGTCTAATATACCAGATTTTTAAGCTTCAGTTTCTATCGAATCGTGGCTTCAAATACCAGCATCGTAAGTGAGCTACAATGGGGAGATGTATGTGAGAGAACTGCGCATGTGTGGATGCCTTTTAATTTGAGTGTTTGCAGCTCCTCAGTCTGCTTACCCTCTCGGTGATAAAATCAGCGGCCGTCTCTGAAAACAACGCAAGTTCCTGCTGTCCGACGTATCCTCATATCCCGTCGATAACTTTGCTTTTGGATATCTGCGTTGCCAGTTTCTGTATCTCAAATGGTCAGCGCAGTTGGCTGAAATGTTGGTGGTTCGAGCCCACCCAGGGAATAAGCCTCAAATATTTCAGCACAAGCATTTACCCCGACCATGTATTGACATTGTAACCGGTAAAACTCATCCATGATTCACCCCAAGTCCGCAGGGAGTGAGACGTTTACACGCAGCAGAATACGACATCACTTTCTCCAAGCTCCCGATGCCAAGAGAAAGCGGCCACTGCAGCTTCAATCAGCGACTTTCTGCCAAGCCATGGGGAACAACTCGTGGAAACTCCTTCCTTAGTAACAGTTCTTTCCGTGTGAAAGGAGCAAAACTTTCATTTTAAATTGGAAAGGGCTTCAGGACATTGGAATGTCGCTCCAGTCCTTGGAACATGTTATAAATAAAACTCCTGACTTGAAAATAAGAAGTGGTAAAGGTTTTAGGTAGAAAGAACAAAGATTGAGACGACTCTGTCTCGTCAGCAGATGGGAAATGCCCAACACTGTAAACGGGAATGATTGGGTTTCCTTAGGTAATTTCCCGATTGATTTACTGTCTGCCAGAGTGATTGAAAATCACATCAGCGATATAAAGGTGAGGGTAAAAATATGAAGATATTAATGTTGAACCTTAAATCCCGGGACAAGTGCTGAATCGATTGTAATGCTTTGAAGGAATAACTGAAGTGAAAGGTGTGAATGATATTTTTGTGATTAGAAGGAATGAACTGGATCCTAACAAATTGCTGATGAATTATGCTCGCAATGTAATAGCAAACTAATCCACAGTGCACCGTGCTTGGTTAGCTCAGTCGGTGCAGTGTGAGTTGCTTAATCTGAGGGTGGTGGGTGCAAGCCTCACAATGGGCGCTTTCACCGCTTAATACAATTCCGGCTCTTCGTTCCACGGGCAGTATTGCAACCCTTCGCAGGGGAATGTTCTTGCTGCTTTCATTGTCCGCCTGCTTTTGATCACACGTCGGTTTCTGAGTGAACACTGTTTCCATTTTACTGGAGGCGCCAGAGACAACTTTATCAGTGCAGCCGAAAATACAATGAATGATGTCCGTTTCAAAACGTGAGGTTCCAAACCAACCATGCACCACCCAAAGTGTTCAAAGGCACGGAAAGCGAATGGCCACTTGCTAGGGGTCTGACAGAGACGGATCAATGTCACATGGGTCCTGAACCAATTTTCAGTGATTCAGATTGTTCTGATGGAAACCGAAGGGAACTCTCCATCAACGTTTTGCAATTGTTCTTCTTGTGTTTCACGTAATGAACAGTACATTGTCAGTAACGAGGGGGGAGGTGCGGCAGGATCGTGAGGTTTCAGTGTGGGACATAGACACAGTAAGTCAAATATCCCCAGAGCACGGGAGAACTGTTTGGTCCAGGATCACTGCCATCTTCTGTTTCTAAACCAACAAATGAAATTACTGGAAAATCTCAGCAGGTCTGGTAGCATCTTGGAAATAAAAATCGATTTAAGACTTCGGGACTAGTGACACTTCTTTTCCATGTCTATCTCCACCTGCTTTTGCACACTCTTCCTTTTTATTGAATGTCTCCTGACTTCCAACTTTATATTCAGCTTCTCTTTTATTACTTCCTCTCCAACCATTTTCCCAGTCTCCAATTTTGTCTCAGAACTGTTCCATCTTTCACATTGCCCAGGACTTCCAACTGAACAAATAACTCTGTTTCTATTTCCTTAGATAGCAGATGGCTAGAGACTGGAAGGCAGTGATGTTCCGAAAACTCATTCATGATTCACCCCGAGTCCACAGGGAGCAAGACGTTTACACGCAGCAGAATACGACACCATGTTCTCCAATCCCCCGATGCCAACTGAAAGCTGCCACTGCAGCTTCAATCAGGGCTTCCTGCCAAACCCTGGGACACAGCTCGTGGAAACTCCTTTCCGTGGGAAAGGAGCAAAACTTCCATTTTAAATTGGAAACGGCTTCAGGAGATTGGAAGGTTGTTCCTGTTCTTGGAACGTGTTATAAACAAAACTCCTGTCTTGAAAATAAGAAGTGGTAAACGTTTTAGGCAGGAAGAACAAAGAACATGTTGATTGTGAGGACTCTGTCTTGTCAGCAGATGGGAAGTTCCCAATACTCTAAACAGAAATGGTTGGGTTTCCTAAGGTAATTTTCCGACTGATTTACTGTCTGCCAGAGTGACTGGAAATTACTTCATGTGGAAATATTCGGGTTGAATCTTAAATGCCGGGACAAGTGTTAAATAGATTGTAATGTTTTGAAGAAATAACAAAAGTGAAAGATGTGAATGATGTTATTTGTGATTGGGAGGAATGAGCTGGATTCTTGCAAAATGCTGTTCCATGTGAATTATGCTCAGAATGAAATAGCAAACTAATTCATCGTGTCCCAAGCCTGGATATCTCAGTTCGGTGCAATATGAGATGTTTAATCAGAGAGTCGTGCGTCCAAGCCCCATAATAGTCGTTTTCACTGTTTAATAGAGTTCATGCTCTTCGTTCCACATGCAGAATTGGAACCCAACGCTGGTAGAGCATTCTTGTTGCTTTCGCTGACACATATGTCCTCCTGCATTGATCACATGTCGGTTTCTGAGTGAAAACTGGCTGCACTTTACTGGAAGTGCCAGAGACAACTTTATCAGTGCAGCTGAAAATACTATGAATGATGTCCATTTCAAAACGTGAGATTCCACTACATCCGTGCACCAACCAAGGTGTTCAAAGACACAGAACGCGAATGGCCATTTGTTCGTGGTCTGACAGAGACGGCTCAATGTCTCATGGGTCCTGAACAAACATTAACTGATTCAGAATGTGCTGATGGAACGGAACGGAGCTCTCCCTGAACGTTATGCAAATGTTCTTGTTGTGTGCTCATATATGTTTATGTAATGAACAGTTTATTGCCAGTAACGAGGGTGGGGGTGGGGAAGGATTCTGAGGTTTCAGTGTGGGACAGACTTGATCTGATCGAACGGGCAAGTCAAATATTCCCAGAACTTGGGAGAGCTGATTGGTCCAGGATCAGTCCCATCTTCTGTTTCAGAATCAACAAATGAAATTGCTCCGCCATTCGATTCTGGCTTATATCATACTTAACCCCATTCTCCAGTCCTCTCCCTGAACAGTTACTCCCCACTCTTAGGATCCAGTCTTTTACCCAGAGTGGGTCCTAATCCGTCGCAAAACCCTCCACATGTGTTGGCAGCTGTTACACCGAGTCTACGTGTCATCAATCTCAGTTTCAGTGATTCTCGGCAAACACGAACTGTTGTGAGCAGCTGATCGGGTCTCTGGCCCCACTGTGATCCTGCGGGGGAAAATTGATCATCTTCATCTCCTACGGAAAGGATCGGCGCTTCAAAAAAACAGACAGAAAGAAAGATAGGCTTGTGTGTCAAGATATGTGGAGGTAATTGCTTTCTGACCTGGTCAGTAAACCTCACTCGGTATATCCCGGTACATTCTAGCTGTTGTGGTGAAAGGGAATACAAGTGCAATTAATTGCCATCTACGCTTTTATTCGATATGTATTCTTCCTTGTTCTGAATATGCAGGGATGTTTCCAGCACTGATGGTCACCATTTCTAAGAGTGCATGCCGCGGGCCCTGATTTTTTCTGGAGAGTAGCAGTATCAGTTTGTGCGAAAGTGGCCCAGTACAAAGCTTAGAAGAAACATTGTTGTTCCCTCTTTCCGGGCGACAGTCTTTCATATCATGATCGATGGGGCTTTATTGCATTCTCATCAGCAAACCTTGTTTTGAATTTACTCGCCCAATACTACTGTAACGGTGAAAAGAATATAATTCCGAATACCTGCTGCGTGAAATTCATTTTCAAATTTCTATTCGCAGTGGTCCTTCATATGTGGCGATGTCTATATCACTGCTGGCCATCCTGTTTAAGAGTGCCGTTACATATGTTCCTCTGTCTTGGCGCGGCAGGGAAAATTGTCTGCGCCTTTTCAGCCAATATTTCCTGGATATTTCAACATGGTATTCTTTATTTTTTCAATCATGTCCACTTTAAGGACACAGTTACCGGGCACTGATCCTTTCTGTAACAACAGTACCGCATTTGCTTGACATGCGAAGGTGGCCTGGATCAGTAACAAGGAGAGCATTCATTTCCTTCTGTCACAGCGAACACTGGATTCATGATGTTAGTCTCTGTCAAATGCATCCGAAAATGTGCTCTGAAAGCTTCATTTGAACGCTGTCTGGCGCTTCTCAACGTGTGCTGGAAATGTGTTGCTGGAAAAGCGCAGCAGGTCAGGCAGCATCCAGGGAACAGGAGAATCGACGTTTCGGGCTTATGCTGCCTGACCTGCTGCGCTTTTCCAGCAACACATTTCCAGCTCTGATCTCCAGCATCTGCAGACCTCACTTTCTCCTCAAAGGTTTCTCAACGTGTGTCAACCAAAACCAGAAATCCTCAATCATAGTTTGGAGCAGTTCATATATTCGAGTTTCGCAGCAGCAGACACGGATACAGTTCATTCAGTCAACAACAGGAATGAAAAGATTTACAGGCACAGATGTACTATCGATTCTTGTTCTCATACTGTTGCTAATATTACCATGTGGCCTGACGTCTAAGCCATGTTGTAACTGAAAATGAGGAAATCACAGACAGGCTGCCGAATGACACAGTATGTATTTTGTTTTCTTGTTCTCACAGAGTTCCAGAAAAGTATGACAGCGAGGGAGAGGAATGCAAGTCAAGTGCAGCTCTGGCGAAACACCTTCTGTCTGATTCAGTCATCAACAAGAAACGTGAATGCGACTAAAGCGGGAAACCTTTTCACAACTCGAACAAAGAGCAATCACGAACAGTGACCACCTCTTTGACATCTCAGATTGCCTTTGACCTTCCCTGAATATGTATAGAAACTAATTTTTGTACACCTCGAAGTGAGAACTGTTTGATGTACCGACAATAAGTGAGTCGCATGTCCTTGATTCCCACATCGGTTTCCAACTCAGCTTGCAGCCAGGTGGCAGTTGCTCATGGCTCAGCTGGATAATGCACTATTATGGAGAAACAAAAGGAAAGTTGGAACTCTTATTGGCTCTGGGTTTTGAATAATCTTGCTACGTGTTCTGCCATTCTCTGATTCCAGTGCGAAACCAGCTTTTCAATTTATCTGAGCAGCAGGAGAGTCGGGCGTTTCTGGCAGGAGCAGAATTCATCATCTCCAGTGATCACTTTATCTGAGGAGAGAAAATGAACAAAGTTTCACACAGCGACTAATCGGAATTGCATTCCGTTTCAGCATGGCAGCAGATATGGGCTAGCAAATTCAAAGCCAGATTTGCTGATGAGAACAACAAGCACTACCGCTCAGATAGAGCAATTCCTTCCCACCGCTTATTCTGCAGAACTGGTGCAGTTACTGTGAGTATGCTGCAGGGTATCATCAGGTACATGCTCTTGTGTTTCCGGTTTTGGCCTGTGTGCTCGCGTGGCTGAGCAACCTGAGACTCTGATTTCAGATTCCACTTCTTAAAAAGGCTTGTGTTTGCATCCCTGCGCGGCCACGTGTGTTAATGGATTAAGCTGGCAACGTTTTGCAGGGATGAGTTTTGTTAAAGTTGAACAGAAAAAAAAGCAATCATTTCTTCTAACCCGGCTGTGATGTGGCACAGCAGAAAACAACCAACATGTCAGTGCCCACGTTTTCCCCTTCTGCTGTAGTTGTCACGTTCCCCTCCAGCTCGAAAGGCCACCAGCATAATATGCGACTCAAAAACAGGCTGCGCCAATCTTTCATATTCCAGACAATTTGCATTTTTCACCGTTTCTCTGAAAGTGAATGGAGATATTTATTTCCCTGTTTATGTGAAATTAGGTTCTACATTGAATCTGCTCGCAGTTTTCTGTTGTTGTTGCGAAAAGGAGGGAAATTGCGATATGAAACGTGGTTACTTTTCCCTAATTTCCTTAATTTCTGTCCTGATGAGAGAGGCTGGTTATTGGTCCTCTCGATCCGGTGGAGACATCAGCCCAATTGTTAACCTCATCTAATCGAGACTGTAATTGGTAATCTTCACTTTTCATGGTTCATTGTTAGTCAGTTCTGATTCATGTTACTTGAGCACTTTCCTGTAAGTATTGGTGCACTAAGGCGCCAGTACGTTGAAAGCACCATTTGGAATTGCCTCGCCTCAAGTTGTGTGAGCAGCTCATAACCCAGACGACTCGCTTTGCCTCAACGAAAGCATTCATGAGTCCGTGTGTCTGAAAATAGTTCTCTTTGTCAGTTCTGCTTCTGTTCATGAGTTGTCAGGTTTTGGTTTCTCTGGAGAGCCGCGCGGGCAACATGATTTGTGAGGTATTTTCCGCAGCCAAAATCTCCCACTGAGAAGTTGGGAATGTGTCAAGAAGAATGGTCATTGGCAGCCTAAGACCAGAAAAAAATGATTCGTTGCTGGTTTGAACCGTAGCAGCCTGTGGGAGTTATCTCAAATGGGAGAGTACTCGCTTTGCATGCGAGAGATTGCAGGGTTCCTAGCTGGGTTCTCCATCCCCTTTTAGGGCGGCACCGTGGCTCAGTGGTGAGCACTGCTGCCTCACAGTACCAGTGTTCCACGTTTGATTCCGGTGCATAGTTTGCACATTATCCCTGCGTCTGCGTGGGTTTCTTCCCACACTCCAAAAATGTGCAGGGCAGGTGAATTTGACATGCTAATTTGCCCAGAATGATCGGTGCATTAGTTCGAGGGAAATTGGTCTGGGTGGGTTACTCTTTGGAGGGTCGGTGTGGACTAGTTGCCCTGAAGGGCCTGTTTCCATACTGTAGGGCATCTAATCTAACCATCTTCCAGAAAACTAGCCCAACGCACTGACCAAGTGATAAGTGCCTATTCAAACTGGTATTCGCCACTGCAGCATCTCAGAGGGGCTGAGCCCGTAAACAAACGCTCTATTTGCCAAATTTTCACGTTTATTCTTTATCAACTTTCCTGTCTGAAAACAGATCCATATGCCTTTGAAATGTTGATAGTATACCAGACTCCATCACGAAATCTGACAATTCATTCCAAACAAGCAAACCTTTCTGTGTGAAAAGAACAATGTCCTTCAGATCCCTTTTAAATTTTACAACTCTACCCTTAAAACATTGTTCACTTGTTTTGAACTTGCCTGCCTTGGGAAGAAATAGTCATTGACCATTTACTCTATCGTCTCCTTCATATTGATATAAACCTCTGTAAGCCCATCCCTCAGCCCTCAAGCTCCAGGAAATATTTTCACATCCTATTCAGCTTTCCGCTACTGTCCAAACACTGTATGCCTTGCAACATCCTCATAAATATTATCGAACTTACGCCAAGTTCGCCATTGAAAGTGCGTGTGGGTAAGTGCCTGAAGTGAGGCGATGCTGAAACACTAATCATGAAACACGTGGTTGCTGGGTTTGTGTGGCAGCGTGGCAGAGGTGTCGAAGGAGCTGTCTTTAAACTATAACCTCGATCCAGTCATTGATTTGAATTCCCACCACGACCAGAACCACAGGTGAAGTCGGGAACTCTGTTTTTCATGAAAGATCTATAAACAGTGAGATGTCAGGATTTGCTCCCATATTCGGCTGTTTTTTCACAGGAACTTTCACTAACTAAGGCTGAGGGACTGCCCAAGCTCAACGATTCAAAACCATGCGTGCATTTATTGACTATTCGAACACAGGAACTCGGACTCATTGTTTGTGTGTTACACAGTTACTCGGTGTAAATTTAAAACAGCCTCTGGTTATGCAGAAGAGTTCAAAGCTGGATATTCTCCACTGAAAATGCACAGGAAGAGGCAATCTCTTATTGCTTTTGTTGTAAACTGATAACTTAGACTGTTTAAACTGACAGGATAACGCGGATCCATCCATCCTCTTGGGCACCTTTAACCGTATTAATATCCGCAAAGGTAAACTCACACTAAGAGGAATGGGCTCATTGCGGTGAATTGTTAAGGAGAGGTGTGTGAGTCAGAGTGAATAGTGGTCAGTAAATACTGACACTGACATTGAACGTTGCACCAGCTCCTCACTCACTTGCTGTCTCATGCCTCCCAGTCATCATTGCCTTTCACATTTTCCTCTCGTTCGTTCCACTTCTCAACTTATTCCCGACAGATTGCAAGTGTTCCCTTAGAAACTGCAGCTTTAGGAAACGTATTACTGGGATAAAGTCATTGCTCAATGTGATGGGATGCACCGTCAATCCCTAATTACTCGAGAGATTGAGATTTTGAGTTACTCCGCATAACCCTGGATGCCCTCAGTAGCGGGGTACAGGCATGATGCCATGAGGCAAGGGTTTAGACGTAGTGACATTGAAGGAACAGCGAAATATTTTCAACTGGGAAACGCGAGAACCTTGGAGGGGTAATTGCTGTGACAGCTTTCGCTTGTATTTGCTGCCATTGTCCTTCCTGACAGATGCTGATCGATCACTGAATTGTTCTGGCAGGATCCGTGAGTGTGTTCTGGGTGCAGCCAGGCTTTAGTTTTCATTCGGATAATTCACAAGAAGAGAATTAAATCTATATCTCCTGACTGGGAATGAAAGCCTGTTCTGGGCAATGCAAACTCAGACTTGTATGCAGGGATGTCCATTGACACTGCAGTAGCCTTTGGGACCTGTACAAACTCTAGTGCCTGCTCTTCACGTCATAACCGTCTTCGTCAGCAGTGTTTCTCTCTCCAAGTTTCCAAGGCGGTTCATATTATCGCCCTTGGTTTCAATTTGAAGAAGGCAATGCTGCGATAATCTGATGTTGTTCAGCAGATATACTGCAGCAAGTTAAGTAAAGACTGATGCTAACCCGAGCTCGTTTTGAGCTGCGCTGATGTGTTGGCAGCAAGAAAGGCATCGTTCAACTCGCCTCATTCCGGATGACGGGCTCGAAATGACCAGTGGTTTCTCGCTGAATTAGTTCAGGCTCTGGAATGTAAAAAACTTCAAATATGAAAGTACAGTGAAACGAAATGGTTCACAGAGTGCGGAATTCCAAGTGAAACAGTGACGGTGATTATGTTTGCTGATTTTTCACCTTGTGAATGCTGTTTCCCTAATGTGGACGTTTACATTACCTATAGACAAACTGTCACAGCTAAACCTGGTCTTTGGGTCAGTGACAGAATTGGTAACACGCCTGACTCGAGTTAGGGGATTATCGGTTCGCATTTAAAATCACGAGGATGTGGCGTGTTAGTCCATCCCTGTTGTCTATCAGGAACGGAAGGGTTGGGGTTTTTGAATTTACAGTTTCTTTCGCCCACTTCAAATTCTAGCTCAGAACAACGTCTCTCATTGTCTGTAGAACTGACTTTGGTTTAACCAAAAGCTGCCTTTTGGCAGTTGAACTTGCATGTTGGAGCGGACAGCTGAAGTGAAGCACAAGGAGCTGGTCAAATCCTGAGAACTCTGCCTCTCTCGGGGAATGTGTCTGTGTGCCTCTTTCTGTGGGAGACACGACGTGGGTAATAACACAGTGTGACTATGTCAAACTTCAATCCCATTGTTGTGTCATCTAAGATCAAAGTGAGAACCTCACTGCCATTTGCACTGGAAACATCAGAACACATAAGGTTATGGACTAAAGCCGGAAACTGGGAATAGAATAGACGAATGTCTTTAAACCAGACTGCACCATGGGCCAAATGGGTTTTTCCATTCTGCAAAACTTGAAGCCGAGTAGAAAACAATCTGCAGTGAAACTGACCATAAATGAAAGGGAAAAGCCATTTCATTGAGAATAAGTGCAAGAGCGTCTGTCTTCATTCAGTGTAATCTCGTAGTGAGGATTTGGAACTAGAACTGCCATGGCATTAGTTCTATTTTCGGACAGGGAATGAATGTTTTATTGTGCAGGTATGTCGTGGTACCAGTATTTCTGACCACTGGTCCGAACCTGGTAATGCTTGGTTTTGTGCCAGGTTATTAAAAATCAAAAAGATCCAGGTATTGGAAATCTGAACTAAAAACGAGAATTGATAGAGAAACGCGCTACACCTGGCAACATCTGTGGAGAGAAACAGATTTTTTTTTAGATGGACAGGAAACAGGTTAGTTATAGATTTCTAGATTATACTGTTGGGAAAATAATAATTTTGCCTGTCGAATCAGGATATTTATCAACATCACTCTTGAGCTTACAAACGTCGAATTTACAATCTTAAAATGACTTAATCAGCTGTCATGCTACTTTCATTTTCCTGAGCTGGTGGAAGGCTATGTTTTAATGGCTACATTTCCTTTTGCTTTCTGTTAGTTAGCAGTCACGCCGAATGGAGAATTGTTTCTTTTAGTGTCTGCCTCAATATGTGTCTTTGTTTTTTCTATATTTGTCTCTGTATCCTCCTGGGCCTTTTTCACATTCTCCGACTCTTTGGCTGTCCATATCCCTCATTTCCCATTTCTGCTCTTGAAAAGCCTGACATTCACAGACAGTTTGAGATTCGAACTGCTGAGAGGCTTTCTGACGCCTGGCTGGAGTCGGTCGAAGTAGTCTCACATTCTCTGGAGAATGCGCCTGTCACTTCGACCTGAGGCAAGGAGACATTTCTTCCTCAAAATCTAAAGACCCTTTCGAAGTTAAAGTTGAATTCCTTATCCAACAGAAAAAGAAAGTCATTACATGATAGCTGAAGAAGAACAAGGATGCATTTACTGTTGGTGTACAACAAATGAATGGTGACAGCAGAGAATGAGGGTGATCGTGTCGTGGTGTCAGTGCCATTACCACAACATTCCCCGGGAATGCTGCAGTGTCTCCTGCCTCACCACTTAATTTCCACAAAACTGGGAATGAAGGAATGAGAATAAGAGGATGAGAAGCAGAAGTGCTTGTGGAACTGCGAGAAGAATCTCCAGGTTAAAATAGTAGTTAAAAAGAGCAACATACACTACTGGATTTAAACCTGGAAAATGAAGCAGGAACTCGAAATCAAAATATAAAGTAATTCAAACAGACACTGAGTTTCTCGATCAGCAACACAATACTTGCGAGAAATAACGAGCTTTCAATACAATGAGCAGGCTCCAGTATGATGGGAGGTGCTTTCACCAGCTAAGCCACGGCGCCACGTTAAAGCCAGATTTGTCGTCCATATGTGCAATGCCTGAACCACTTGATCACAGGAATTCGTAAACGCTTTTTCTGTATTAGCGTTGCTCAGTATGAATGGCAATCAAACTCTGCTTGTGCAAAAGCAGACATTTCAATGCTGAGCATGCCCCACTGAAAAGGCAAAGAAAAAGAGAGTATCCTCTTGCATTGGCATCCAACAGATATTTTCATCTGTTTAAATTGACAGAATAAAGCGGATGTGCTCATCTCCTCTCGCGTCCCATTAACCACGTTAATACACACGCAGGGATTTTCAAACCAAGATGAACAGGCTCATTGTTGTGAATTGACAGCAGTGGTGTGTGAGTCATTGCGAACAGTGAGAAATAAATGCTGAACCAATAGCACTGACACTGAGCCTTGCACCATCAGGTCCACATTCACACCTTGTGTCATGTCTCCTCGGCATCAGTGCATTTGACTTTAATTATTCTACCCTGCACCTCTCCTCAAGTTATTCCCGACCGCTTGCAGTGTCGAATTAGTACATGCAATTATTAGAAATGCATTTCTGGGACACAGTTGTCTTTCAATGAGAAAAGATTCACTGCCCATCCCTAATTATCCCAAAGATGTAGGGGACGAGTTACTTTTGTCAACTCCTCAAAGATGCCACTCCTGACTCCACTCTGTCAATGTAACTCACTGAGGGAAGAGCAAACTGACGCCACTCAGTCAGTGTTACTCATCCAGGGAAGGGCAGACTGACCCACACTCTCAGTGTAACTCAGCAGACTGATCCCACACTCAATATAAGTCATTCTCTGAAGAGCAGTCTGACCCCACTCTATAAATATAATTCCCTCAGGGAAGAGCAGACTGATCCCATTCTGTCTATGGCACTCACCCAATGAATGAACAATAACCCCACTCTACCAATGTAACTCGCCAGGGAAGAGCAGACGGAACCCAGACTGTCAACATAAATTATCGAGGGAAGAGAATACTGACCCCGCTCTTTCTGTTTCACTCAGGCAGGAAAGAGCAGACTGTCACCACTCTGTGAAAGAAATTCGCCCAGGGAAGGGCAGACTGGCCCTACTGTATCTGCGTGACTGACACAGGTAAGAGCAACTAACCCAACTCTGTCAATATATCTCCCTCAGGGAAGAATACCCTGACCTCCCTCTGTGCATGTAGCTCACCCAGGAAACAGCAGACTAAGCCCACTCTGTCTATTTAAGTTCAGAAAAATCCTCTGAAGTACTTCCTATCCAGACACTCTCCACATCATTGTCTCTGTAACCGTGTGCATTCAATGGCGATTCCAAATAACCTGCAAATGGTTAGAATGTGGCAGCAAACCAGAGCAACCACACAGACATTGGGCGAATGTGCAAACTTCCATCAGGCAGTTATCTAAGCCTGGAATGGAAACCAAACCCGGCAGCAGTCGTGATTATAAAATGGCAGAACAGAAACCTGGCAAAAGGAATTGCATCCCTGTGTGTTGCAACGATGCTGAGTATTAATTAAGCCCCCCTTACTGTCGTTAATTTCCATTTCCATCACTGCCAACCTTCTTCAAAGCAAAGCACGCACTTGCTTTTCCAGCCTTCCTATATCCCGCTTTCATCCCGCTTTTTACCCAATCAGATTTCTGACTTCACAAACTACGTCATAACAGGTTGCCAACTGCAGGATGAGCTTTGTTCCGTTCTCCCCTGATGTTGATGGGAGTAATCCGGCATATTCGAGTAGGACTTGATGCGCTTGCGGGTGGGGTATTCGCGGCATTTCGGCTTCTTTTTTCATTTTCGGTCTGAACTATTTCGAGTTCATTGCGCAGACTTCTGAAGAAGACTTTTTGGAGTCGAAATGGTAACTGTGTTTTCTCTCGCAAGACAGACGTAGCTTTATTTCTGTTCTCTTATAAATTGATCTTCTTCTGATCTTTGCAAGTGAAATAGGGTGCATTACTATTGCTCGGTTTTAGTTTCAAAATCAAGAGAAACATGAAGGAGAGAATATCAAAGAACACAAAGTTCTGAGTTGTTAAGATAATTTTTGCAGCAATGGTGGACAAGAAGATCAAATTAAGATAACGGTTCAAGAACATTTAGTCTGTGGAAGTGGTATGTGAGTTTAGTTCCAAATATATGTTTCCGCTCTTCCAGGACATCTTTTTGACTCCCAGAAAACATTGATTGTTTTCTGTATTCACTTTGCTTCGCGACATCTGTCTTCTGGTCGACCAGGGACAACTTGAATTTGCGTCTGCATTGAATACGATTTCGCTCTTTCTTTCGAGAAGCAAACCTGTGCATTATGTCCCACTTATCATGCAGTGGCTAAGAAATTCAAAATGAATTCCGGTTTATGGATCGTGAGCAAGAATGAAGTGATCCACTTGCGAACAGATGTCACCACGCCCTATTCCTACATCGGGCCTGAACGGTCCATCGGCAGAGTCTGCAGACAGGAAATGTCTAAGTGACTAGTCCTTTGTTCAGTTAGATTTGATACCAATGGTAGTGCTGTTTTGGTGCAGAAATGTGTCAACATCTCTGATGTTAGAGTCAATATTTAAGTCACATCTACTCCATGGAGTGTCTTCTCATATCGGAACATGCTGACATGAAATCATCTAACTCTGATAGCAAAGGTTTTCTCATTAAACTGGGAGTATGTTTATCTAGCATTTCAGACAGCCAGGATGAATAATTGGCATTTGGTTCTTCAAGCTGAGCTCTCCACACCAACTGCTCCAACGAAGGCCGTGGATAAGTTTCCCATCGATTATTTTGGTCAATATTAGCCTCAACAACAACCAATTGTTCTGAACAAAGCTACACCACAAGCAGAGGGCTAAGGCTGATTTTCATCGTTAATTTTCAATTTCAGTTCTTAATGCACAGTTTCTTATGAATGTGGACAGCAGAAGACCGTTAACATTACATTTCTAATATTTCCAGAAAATTCTACTACGCTGATATCACCTTGCCTTTTCACATCGCAAGCCAGGAACCTGGATCAGTCGAGTTCCTTTCCACACATGGAGTTGCTTTTTTCTAATTCATTGACCGCTGATATAATAGATTATTGACCTTGAGAGTCAGCTGTAAATTAGGTTCAACTTTCTCAGCTTGACTTTCATCTGATCCTTAAAAAAAAATCATCACCTGCAGGTAAGTGTATTGCATTGCTTCTTGTTTTGCTGAATTCCACCCCCCGAACATCCAAATTTCACGATAGTTCGACAAATGTGTTGAAACTGATTCGTGTTGGAAGTTGGTGGCTTTTGTGTCTCGACATATAATTTATTCAATTAGATAACTGGGTCAGTCTTGAAATTACTTCGGATTCCTCACAGTTGAAAATTTACTTTTGATTAAATGCAAAGCTCAAGCTGCACGAAATCCAAATCCTGCAAAGGAATTAATGACTTTTAAAAGATTCTACGCTGTGAACAGGATTCGAACCTGCGCAGGGAGACCCCATTGGATTTCGAATCCAACGCCTTAACCTCTCGGCCATCACAGCTGCGGCAGAATCTCCAATTTTCATAGGAAAACAACTGAATTCATGAAATACGTAATTTGTTGGAAGAACAAATTGTCAAGACCCAAAGATTTCGCCAAATCCTTTGCAAAGACCCAGACGTACGTTCCCTTAGCAGATTGACAGGCTTTCACCGCAAACTAGATTCTGCCACAGCTGAAGTTGTGGGAATGATTCTTCGTCGAATTATAGAGTCACGGATGTTCACCACACGAAGAGAAGATCATTGTCCCACTGCATCCGATCGATTTTGACTCAATTTCTCATCATCTGGTGCCAAATTCGATATGCTGTTGTGTTTTAATATTCATCGACATATGGTATTAGAAATATTGATGCTAAGTCCATAAACACTAGCTACATTCGTAAAAAAAAATATCGGAATTATAAAGAATGCAGGGGCCAATTTACAGGAATGGATCCAGCAACTAATCCGTAAATTCTGACATCAGGTAATGAACTTGTGAGCACAAGAGAGGAAGATTAACCGAAGATTTGGAACTTGAAATCGTCTTGACGGAATTATTTGCAAAGCTTTTGCGGTTTTTCTAGATTCAACAAGTCGTTGAACAATACAACACGGAAAGTGGCCCTTCTTTTCAACTTGACCATGGTAGACAGTTATCCTAAATTAATAGGTCCCATTTGCCAACATTTGGCCCACATCCCTCTAAACCTTGTTACTCATATATCCATCCAGATGCCATTCAATGTTATATTGTACCAGTCTCCAACAACTTCTCTGGCAGCTCATTCTGGACGCATCTGAAAAAGTTGCCCCTGACGTCCCTTTTAAATCCTTACCCACTAATTTTAAACCGATGTTTTCTAAATTTTGACTTCCTCACCAGCCGGAAAACACCTTGACGAGTCAACCTATCCATGTCCCTCATGATTTAATAAATAGCAACGATTTGTCTTTATCATACTTGTCAGGAGGGAAATGTGTGGAGATTATTTGTCGAAGGTTTGAAGTAGAAAGTACACATGTTTAGAAATGCATCTTGGAGAAGTTTTTAATAAGTCATTGAAGTCTAGGAGCAGTTGTAGAAGTCTGTTGTGAAAGCTGCAGGAGGATTTCAGGGCACGAGAACGAAGCATTATTTCCAATGTATGGTGGCTCAGTTCGACCGCACTTGGACTACAGTATGAGGAATTATAACCCTCAATTTAGGAAAGATACTAATGCCATATGAGGAATACCACGAATGGTGATTAGCTTTGATATCATGGATGAACGTTAGTCCTCTGAATTGAAATTGAGCAAATCCGGCCTTTTTTTAACAATTTCAAAACAAGCGAGGTAATCTCATTGAGAGTTGCAAAATATTTGAAGAGATAAACAGGGTGGTGCAATTAAATTTTGTTCCCTCATTGGTGAATCTAGAAGCAGGAGAGGACAATTTTAAAATGAAGCATTGTGATTTATGACCATGATGAGAACTATTGATTTTTGTCTTCGCCTTGAGAAGTCGCGCTGTTCAGCACTACAGTGAGCCTTGGATATTTGGTCTTTGAATGCATCACTATCAGCCTGACCCGCCGACACTTACTGCATCACTATAGACCTGACCCCTCACACTTCCCGCCTTAATATCAGCGTGAACCCCTCAAACTTACTGCATCACTATCCATCTGGCGCCCTCACATTTACTGCGCCACTTTCACTTCGAGACCCTCATTTTGACTGCGTCACCATCAGCCTGACTGCCTAACACTTACTTTGTCACTATCAGTCACGCTCTTACACTTCCTATGTTACTATCACCCTGACTCCTTACACTTACTGTGTCACTATCAGCCTGACTCCATCACACTTATTATGTAAGAATCAGACTGACGCCTCACACTTATCTTGTCACTAAAACACTGCCCCGTCATATTGACTGTGTCACTATCAGCCTGACCCCCTCACACTTACTGCTTCACTATCGCAATGCCCCTCTCTCACTTACGACGTCATTTACACCCTGACACCCCAGACTTGCTGCGGCACTATCACACTGAGGGCCATACACTTAGTGTCACTGTCATCCTGACCCCTTACACTTACTGCGTCACTATCACACTGGTATCTCACACCCACTGTGTCACTATCATCCTGAACCGCTTACACCTATTGCGTCACTATCACTTTGACCCCAACACACTAACTGCATCAATATCAGCCTGACCATCTCACACATACTGCGCCACTACCCGGCTGACTCCCTCACATATACTGCGTCACTATCAGACTTACCGACTCATGCTTACTGCGTCACTATCACCCTGAATCCCCACTCTTACTGCGTCAAGATCATTGTGCTCCCATACACTTACAGCCTAACTATCATCCTGACAACGTCGCACTTACTGCGTCAAGATCAGCATGATCCACTCAAACTTAATGCGTCACTATCAGCTTCAACACTCACATTTACTGCGTCACTTCTAGCACTACCCATGGACACTTTCTACATCCCTATCCGCCTTAGCCCCTCGCATTTACTTCATCACTATCAGCCTGAGACACTCACACTTTCAGCTTTACTACAACCTGGCCCTGTAAGTGCATCTACATCACTGTCACCCTGACCTCTTGCCCATACTACGTCACTATAAGCCTGGCCCCTCAAATGTTCTGTGTCACTATCACACTGACATTTCACACTCACTGAGTCACTATCACCCTGACCCCTCACAATTACTGCATCACTACAACCTGACCCCCTGAAAGCATCTGCGTCACTATCACCCTGACCCCATCACACTTGCCATGTCACCATCACAATGACACATTCACACAGTCTGCTTCACTGTCATCCTGACACCTCACACTCACTGCATCACTACCATCCTCCCCCTCATACTGACCTGTCACTATCATCCAGAGCCGCTCACACTTATTGCGTTCCTATCACTCTGCTCCCAACACACTTACTGCGTCACTATCAGCCTGACACTCGCACACTCCCCACATCACTATCAGCCTGACCCCTCATAATTTCACCGTGTCTATCAGTCTGACTCCTCACATTTCCTGCATCACTATCACCCTGTCACTTAACACTTACTGGCCAGTATTAGCCTGACGCCCTCACCTTACTGCATCAATATCAGCCTAAACACTCACACTTACTCCGTCACCATCACGCTGACCCCCTCACACTCACTGCTTCACTATCACCCTGTCCCCTCTCACTTCCTGCATGAGGATCACTCTGACTCACGGACACATAGTGCATCACTATCAGCCTGACCCCTCACACATACTGTGACACTATCAGCCTGACCCCACCACACTTGCTACGTCTCTATCAGCCTGACCCCATCACACCTACTGCTTCACTATCAGACTGACCCCTCACACTTACCGCATCCCTAACAGCCTGACGCCTCACACTTACTGCGTCACTATTCCCCTACCACCTCACTTTCATTGGCCACTATCAGCCTGACACTCTCAACTTACTGTCACTAACAGCCTGAACGCACACACTTACTCCCTCACTATCATCCTGACTGTCTCACACTCACTGCCTCAGTCTCTGCCTGACCCCATCACACTTACTGCGTCACCATCACCCTGTCCCCTTCCCCTTTATGCGTCAGGATCAGCCTGACACAGGAACGCTTACTGCATCACTATCAGCCTGATCTCCTTCCAATTACTGCGTCACTATCAGCCTGACCACTCACTCTTACTGCGTCACTGTCACACTGACCCCTCACACGAAGTGTTTCACTATCACCTTGACCACCTCACACTTACTGCATCACTATCACTCTGACCCCCCTCACTGCGCAACTATCGGCCTGATCCACTCACACAGTCTGCGTCACTACCACGCTGACACCTCACCCTCATTGTGTCACTATCATCCTCACTCCATCACACTTATTGAGTCACTGTCAGTCTGATCCCCTGTAATGGAAAATTATCATTTATTGTGAAATCTGTGAAACCATGGCTGAAACAAAGAACTATAGATCTAACTTTGCAAAAAGACAGAAAAGATGTAAAGTTCAACCTAATTTACAGCTGACTCTCAAGGCCAATAATCTATTATATCAGCAGTCAATGAATTAGAAAAAGCAACTCCATGTGTGGAAAGGAATTCGGCTGATCCAGGTTCCTGGCTTGAGGTGTGATAAGGCAAGGCAATATATAGTATAAAGGGAACATGTGGAAACCGTCAGGCGTCCATTTCATGAGGCGTCTTGCAAATGTGTCGGGTCCACTCTGCAAATTTCAAAAATAAACTTTTTCTTTGCTCTTGGTAGCATTTGCGTCGAGTCAATTGAAATTCCACGGCAGTAACCTAGGGGGCTCGCCTGGGACCCTGCGACTGGGTAAGATTTTGAAGATTCCCAGGAGGTGTACGCGCCACTGCCTTGAAGGTCTTTCACTTCATCTCCAGCGCTGAATTGTCCCCTTTGCGTGAGAGGACTGGGGATAAGTGGATCGCCCCAGAGTCGCGTTCCGAATTGAATAGGGTCAGGGTAAGAGTTGTGGCTAAAGTAATCCGACATAGAGACTCGTTCGAAGAGAATAAATGAACCAGGAAGAGGGACCAGTGAACTCTCGCGCGGTATTCGAGTAAAGCTCAAGGGAAAGGATTGCCGTCTCTCGAGAGTTTCAGAGACAGCAAGATTAACGGTGGGTTGAGACTTGGAGCCACATGGGCAGCGTTGGGGTCGCCAAAGCTGTACCAGTTACGTGGGTTTTTGGTTTGTGAAAACCAAGGCAATGAGGCGGTCACGCCCAATGAGAGGGGACCTCCGGAGGTAAAAGCAAGTTATATTGGCAAAGAGAAGATTATGGTATCGTGAGAGAGAGAGAGAGAGAGAGAAAGAGAGAGACAGACAGATAGACAGACAGATAGACAGACAGAGAGAGATGAACACTTTTCCAATATCCATGAAAATTGGCTCCAGCAAGAGTGAACAAAAAGAGGGTCGTCAGACAATTCGGAATGGTCAAGAAAAAATACAATATATGCTAAATAATTATGGCCCAGTTTCTGTAAAGCAGTTAAAGATGTAAATCAAGGAACGTGGTTTTCTGGAGGAAGGAAGTTTTAGTAACATGCAGTTGCAAATGCTGAGGTCATCGTTGGAGGAGAGAGAGAGAAGGAGAAACGGAAGGGTAAAGTAGAACCTGTGAATTGGAGAGCTTATAACATGTTGAAGGCTGTGTCTGATTTCAGGGAAAGAAAATCTCGAATAAAAGATAGATCAAGTACACGGACAAACACCAGCGCACATGCACAAACACACGGAAAATAACCTAATGAAGCTGTACAGTGTCTTAAGACTGGATCAGATCCTGACCTTAATGGGTGCCCTCGAAGAGCTACAGCCCCCCTACGAGATCCACTTCGCGAAGATTCCAAGTCAACGGTCGCCGCCCCAGGGTCTGCTGAATCACCAATAGCATATCGTACCCACAATCAATTGAAGCAAGAATCCCTAAAGAAGTCGAGACAATGTCCCAGTACCTTAACTGCCTCACGAAAGTCGATAAGGTCTATTGTGGACTGATACCACCCAAGGACATAACGACGGCAGAGATCACACTGTCTGAGGCAGACCTGAGGAGCAGCTTCATCAATGGAATGCAGTACGAAACAACAAAATAGGTAACAATATCCGTGTATTACCTGGGACACGGGAAAGCTGGATTAGATAGAACAATACGTGATACATGCTGAAACATTGCTGGCTCAAGAGAACCATAAGCGGAAAGTAAAGATGGAACAGAAATCACATAAACCTCAGCTTATTATGATGCAAATGGTCGTTCAGCCGTTGGAGGGAGGAACTGCGGGAAAAGAGAGAGGCACGGGAGGAGTTCACAAAAGAGGAAGGGATCGCGGAAGTGCGCTTGCAGAGATAGATCTGGCTGGTGCTTTGTTTGCGGAGCAATGGACCACTGGTCGAGACAGTGCCCGCACAGACAGCCTCAATCGGTCCTGGAGGCTGGACAGCATGGTGACTGACAGGGGACGACTGAGGTGGGCAGGCCACAAGGTACAGGTAAATCTCTTTCCTTTATAGTTGGCAACGAAGAATCCCTTAGGCTAATCACTTCTACTAAACTAACGGGCACTGAGATGTGTCCCAACTCTATATTGAGCATTGAGACTGCGAAGTGTGGACAATATGTTCAATATAACAATGATGCGTATATGTCGATGCCTACCTCCATGTTATATGTGGAAGGTACACCAATTACCTTTTTGGTAGATATATGGCCAGCACATTCACTCCTCAAATCAAGACAGTTCAGAGAGTTGACGCCAATAAAGATGAGTGGAATGTTCCTGAACTCAATGGAGGCATCAGGCCTCGTGATATGAGAGAGTTTTACCGCACCCATATTGTGTGAAATCAGTAATGTGTATACATTCTAATTCACAACTTTGTTAGCAGAATTCTGTCCTTTACATTTGATGGCTCGGGATCTCATAGTGAGACTGGGGTTGTATTTGCTCAGTACTCCGACGGGCTTGCAGGTAATTCAAAGGGAAGATTCACAAGTGTAAACTGTAAAATACAACCCACGACCCCTGGTGTATGTCTATGAGTGGCGATTAAGCCAGAGAGCAATGAGTTCAGTTAGCAATTCACTCGCCCTGGAAGCGGGTAACCATGTTAATCCTATTAACACCGATTTTTTTTTTGCGGTTATGTGCTGCACTGCACAGCACACATACACCACGATGGCCCTGAGGAACCATAAGAGAAGTGTTGGTTCAGGGGATTGGTTAAACCAGGTCAGTTGTTATTGTGCGAATTTTATTGAAGGGATGGCAAATGTGCAGTCAGTGTGAACTTATGTCAAGTGCCTGTGACGGCAAGTAAGCTCTATATTTTTGATGTGGAAGGCTACGCTCCTCGCGTGTCACTGGCGAAGGTGTCCAGTGACTGGTGGCAGGATTTGGGGCCATGGGTACTAAAGGCATAAAGAACGAAATGTTGGATGTTCTGGGTATGTGGTTTAATGCAGATGTGCGGACATATAGGAAGAAATTAACTTGTCTAACTCAGGCAATAGAACAGTCGAGGTAACCCCCGCTAGCCCTGAAGAGCCTAGAAGGTTGGCCTGGCGTTTCCCTAAGATAAACTTCTCAGACCCAAGATTAATAACGGTCCCTACTGAATTATGCGTAAAAGGAAAACATGCTTTGGGGCTTATACGAGGTTGTGAACCAATACGAGTAACCACGAAGTCGGAGTATCGTCCTGGCAGGGCACAATACCCGATAAAACCCAAGGCCATGGACGTAGTTACTCCAGTCTTTCAATCCTTCCCAAAGGCTAGAGAGATAATCCCCTGTGTAAACTCACCGGTGAGAACTCCCATTTTTCTGATCAAAAAGGCAAAAATTCCAAGTGAACCGGAGGAATGCAGGTTTGTTCAAGACCTGCAGGCAGTCAATAACAGTGTTGTCCCGCGCGCATCAAATGTTCCCAAACCCTATACTGTATTAGTTCAATTTCTACCGGACAGTAAATGGTTCCCTGCTGTGGATTTAGCAAATACATTCTTTAGTGTGACGGTGCATCCAGATAGTCAATTCTGGTTGGCTTTTTCTTTCAAAGGGAAATCTTATGAGTTCACACGACTTTGTCACTGTTACTGTGAGTCACCCACCATATATAATGAGGCTCCACGCAGGAGTCTGGAGACTCTTGTTTTAACCCCTGGGTCTGCGCTTCCGCAATCAGTAGACGATTGCTTAATACTAGCACCGACAGAGGAACAATGTGAGAAGGATTCCCTTGCATTGCACGAGGGAAGGGCACAAAGCCAGTCTCGCAAAGCTTCGATTTATGCAACAACAGGTGAAGTTCTTCAGTCACTTAATATCTGCACAAGGGAGGGCCATTGGTGAAGACAGAGTGCAAGTCATTCAGCAAATTCCAAGGCCTCACATGAAGAAACAATTGCTATCCTTTTGGGGCATACACTCCTACTGAAGAACGTTTATCCCACATTACACAAATCTTGAGGCGCCCTGAAGTGACATGGCCCATGGAAAAGGGTAGCAGAACCAAGGTCCGTTGCAATGGATCCCAGCGGCCGAGTTGAATTGAAAAAGACGTTTCAAAGTCCACCCACACAGGGGATTCCGAATCCAAACAAGCCTTCGGTCAAACGGTAGATGAGAAACATGGCTGCATGACATCTGTGTTGTTGCAGGATCATGGGGGAAAATTCAGGCTGGCAGCTTATGTTTCGGCTAAACTAGACCTCGTAGCGGCAGGATTACGTAAATGCCTGTGAGCTGTGGTTGCAGCTGAAAAGGCTGTTGCAGTGTCCAGGGAGAGAATCGGCTCTGGCGACTTAACCAAACTGATCGCACATGCAGTATCCTCACTGCTTTCCGAGCAAAAGACAGCACATTCGTCGGCAGCACGTTGACTCAGATATAACACTGTGTTATTGGAGAAGCCTAACATTGCAATAAAATGATGTAACGTCCTTAATGCTGCTAATCCTCTCATTGCAGAAGGAGACGGAGACCCACATGGTTGTATCGCTGTAATTAATAAAATGTGCTGCCGAGACAAAAATTGCAGAATTCACCACTTGAGAATCTAAATATGGCGTTTTTTTGGTGGATGGGTCAGCATTCAGGAGCAAGGAGATAGGCCAGAATTTTATTGGGCATGCTGTAGTAACTACCCATGAGGTATTCAACGCGAGATCACTCGCTTCTCAACGATCAGCGCAAGCAGCGGAGCTGATGGCCTTGACTGGGGCATGTAAATTGGCTAAGGGAAACACAGCGAATATTTAACCGATAGCAGATACACATTCGGAGATGCACATGATGTTGGAACCCTGTGGAATTACAGGGACTTCTTGACCTTCACCGGAAAGCCCATCACACACCGTGATCAGATTTCTGGCCTCTTGGAAGCGGTCCTATTGCCTAAATCAATCGCTGTGTGTAATTTTGATGCCCACACGAAAAATAACGATTCCATTTCTCAAGGAAATGCAAGGGCAAACTCAGCGGCAATGACGGCAGCCCAGCAGCCGGTAAATGATCAGTTTGACATGGGAATGACAAAAATCCCTGTCAATGATTGAGGCTCAATCCCTGTCACTGACTGAGGCTCAATCCCTGTCACTGACTGAGGCTCAATCCCTGTTACAGACTGAGGCTCAATCCCTGTCACTGATTGAGGCTCAATCCCTGTCACTGACTGCGATTCTATGCCTGTCACTGACTGAGATTCTATTCCTATCACTGTCTGAGCGTCAATCCCTGTCACTGATTGAGATTCAATCCCTGTCACTAACTGAGGTTCAATCCCTGTCACTGACTGAGGTTGAATCCCTGTCACGAACTGAGTCTCTATCCCTGTCACTGACTGAGTTTCAATCCCTGTCACTGACTGAGATTCAATTCCAGTCACTGATTGAGATTCAATTCCTGTCACTGACTGAGGTTCAATTCCTGTCACTAACTGAGATGCAATTCCTACCACTGACTGAGATTCAATCCCTGGCACTGACTGAGATTCACTTCCTGTCACTGATTGAGATTCAATCCCACGCACTGACTGAGGGACAATCCCTGTCACTATTTGAGGCTCAATCCATGTCACTGACAGAGATTGAATCCCTGTTACTGATTGAGGCTCAATCCCTGTCAATGACTGAGGTTCAATCCCTGTCACTGACTGAGGCTCAATCACTGTCACTGATTGAGGTTAAATCCCTGTCACTGACAGAGATACAATTCCTGTCACTGACTGAGGTTCAATCCCTGTCAATGAAAGAGATTCAATCCCTGTCACTGACAGAGATTCAATCCCTGTCACTGAATGAGATTCAATCCCTGTCACTGACTGAGATACAATCCCTGTCACTGACTGAGGTTCAATCCCTGTCACTGACTGAGATTCAATTCTTGTCACTGATTGAGATTCAATCCCTGTCACTGACTGAGGGTCAATCCCTGTCACTATTTGAGGGTCAATCCCTGTCACTGACTGAGATTCAATCCCTGACACTGACTGAGGCATAATCACTGTTACTGATAGAGGCTCAATCCCTGTCACTGACTGAGGTTCAACCCTGTCACTGAATGAGTCTGAATCCCTGTCACTGACTGAGGCACAATTCCTGTCACCGACTGATGCTTAATCACTGTCACTGCCTGAGGTTCAATCCCTGTCACTGACTGAGGTTGAATCCCTGTCACTAACTGAGTCTCTATCCCTGTCACTGACTGAGTTTCAATCCCTGTCACTGACTGAGATTCAATTCCAGTCACTGATTGAGATTCAATTCCTGTCACTGACTGAGGTTCAATTCCTGTCACTAACTGAGATGCAATTCCTACCACTGACTGAGATTCAATCCCTGGCACTGACTGAGATTCACTTCCTGTCACTGATTGAGATTCAATCCCACTCACTGACTGAGGGACAATCCCTGTCACTATTTGAGGCTCAATCCATGTCACTGACAGAGATACAATTCCTGTCACTGACTGAGATTCAATCCCTGTCACTGACAGAGATACAATTCCTGTCACTGACTGAGATTCAATCCCTGTCAATGAAAGAGATTCAATCCCTGTCACTGACAGAGATTCAATCCCTGTCACTGAATGAGATTCAATCCCTGTCACTGACTGAGATACAATCTCTGTCACTGACTGAGGTTCAATCTCTGTCACTGACTGAGGCACAATCCCTGTCACTGACTGAGATTCAATCCTTGTCACTGACTAAGGTTCAATCCCTGTCACTGACTGAGATTAAATTCCTGTCACTTCCTGAGATTTAATTCCTGTCACTGAATGAGATACAATCCCTGTCACTGACTGCGATACAATCCCTGTCACTGACTGAGGTTCAATCCCTGTCACTGACTGAGATTCAATTCTTGTCACTGATTGAGATTCAATCCCTGTCACTGACTGAGGGTCAATCTCTGTCACTATTTGAGGGTCAATCCCTGTCACTGACTGAGATTCAATCCCTGACACTGACTGAGGCATAATCACTGTTACTGATAGAGGCTCAATTCCTGTCACTGACTGAGGTTCAACCCTGTCACTGAATGAGTCTGAATCCCTGTCACTGACTGAGGCACAATTCCTGTCACCGACTGATGCTTAATCACTGTCACTGCCTGAGGTTCAATCCCTGTCACTGACTGAGGTTCAATCTGTGTCACTGACTGAGATTTATTCCGTCACTGACTCTGATTCAAATCCTGTCACTGACTGAAATTCAATCCCTGTCACTGACTGAGATTCAATGCCGGTCACTGATCGAGATTCAATGCCGGTCACTGATCGAGATTCAATCCCTGTCACTGACTGAGATTCAATCTCTGTCACAGACTGAGGTTCAATCTCTGTCACTGACTGAGGCACAATCCCTGTCACTGACTGAGATTCAATCCTTGTCACTGACTAAGGTTCAATCCCTGTCACTGACTGAGATTAAATTCCTGTCACTTCCTGAGATTTAATTCCTGTCACTGAATGAGATACAATCCCTGTCACTGACTGAGGTTCAATTCCTGTCACTGAATGAGATTCATTCCCTGTCACTGACTGCGATACAATCCCTGTCACTGACTGAGGTTTAATCCCTGTCACTGACTGAGATTCAATCCCTCTCACTAACTGAGGGTCAATCCCTGTCACTATTTGAGGCTCAATCCCTGTCACTGACTGAGATTCAAACCCTGGCACTGACTGAGATTCACTTCCTGTCACTGATTGAGATTCAATCCCTCTCACTGACTGAGTTTCAATCCCAGTCACTGATCGAGATTCAATCCCTGTCACTAACTGAGATGCAAACTCTGCCACTGACTGAGGCTCAATCCCTGTCACTGACTGAGATTCAATCCCTGTCACTGTCTGAGATTCAATCCCTGTCACTGACAAATGTTCAATCCCTGTCACTGACTGAGATTAAAGTCCTGTCACTTACTGAGATTGAGTTCCTGTCACTGACTGAGATACAATCCCTGTCACTGACTGAGGTTCAATCCCTGTCACTATTTGAGGCTCAATCCCTGTCACTGACTGAGATTCAATCCCTGTCACTAACTGAGATTCAATCCCTGTCACTGACATATGTTCATTCCCTATCACTGACTGAGATAAAAGTACTGTCTCTTACTGAGATTCAGTTCCTGTCACTGACTGAGATGCAATCCCTCTGACTCACTGAGATTCACTCCCTGCCACTGACTGAGGTTCAATCCCTGTCACTAACTGGGATGCAATTCCTGTCATTACTGATATTCAGTTCCTGTCACTGACTGAGATTCAATCCCTGTCACTGATTGAGGTTCAAACCTTTCACTGACTGAGATTCAATCCCTGTCACTGACTGAGATTCTATATCTGTCAGTGACTGAGGTTCAAACCCTGTCACTGACTGCGATTCAATCCGAGTCACTGACTGAGATTCAATCCCTGTCACAGACTGAGATTCAATCACTGTCACTGACTAAGGTTCAATCCCTGACACTGACAGAGGTTCAATATTTGTCACTGACTGAGGTTTAATCCCTGTCAGTGACTAAGGTTCAATCCCTGTCACAGACTGAGATTCAACCTCTGTCACTGACTGAGATTGGATATCTGTCACTACCTGAGGTTCAATCCCTTTCACTGTCTGAGAGTCAATCCCAGTCACTGACTGAGGGTCAATCCCTATCACTGACTGAAAGTCAATCACTGTCACTGACTAAGATTCAATCCCTGTCACTGTCTGAGGGTCAATCCCTGTCACTGACTAAGAATCAATCCCTGTCAATTTTAATGAGATTCAATCCCTGTCACTGTCTGAGGGTCAAGCCCTATCACTGACTGAAACTCAATCACGGTCACTGGCTAAGATTCAATCCCTGTCACTGTCTGAGGGTCAATCCCTGTCACTGACTGAGATTAAATCACTGTAACAGACTGAGATTGAATGCCTCTCACTGACTGAGGGTCAATACCGATCACTGACTGAGATTCATTCTTTGTCACTGATTGAGATTCAATCCGTGTCAATGTCTGAGTTTCAATCCCTGTCACAGACTGAGATTCAATCCCTGTCACTGACTGAGGGTCAATCCACATCACTGACTGAAACGCAATCACTGTCACTGACTAAAATTCAATCCCTGTCACTGTCTGAGGGTCAATCCCTGTCACTGACTGAGATTCAATCCCTGTCACTGACTGAGGTTCAATCCCTGTCACTGACTGAGGCTCAATACCAGTCACTGACTGAGATTCAATCCCTGTCACTGACTGCGATTCAATTACTGTCACTGACTGAGATTCAATCCCTGTCACTGACTGAGATTCAATTCCAGTCACTGATTGAGATTCAATTCCTGTCACTGACTGAGGTTCAATTCCTGTCACTAACTGAGATGCAATTCCTACCACTGACTGAGATTCAATCCCTGGCACTGACTGAGATTCACTTCCTGTCACTGATTGAGATTCAATCCCACTCACTGACTGAGGGACAATCCCTGTCACTATTTGAGGCTCAATCCATGTCACTGACAGAGATTGAATCCCTGTTACTGATTGATGCTCAATTCCTGTCAAAGACTGAGGTTCAATCCCTGTCACTGGCTGAGGCTCAATCACTGTCACTGATTGAGGTTAAATCCCTGTCACTGACAGAGATACAATTCCTGTCACTGACTGAGATTCAATCCCTGTCAATGAAAGAGATTCAATCCCTGTCACTGACAGAGATTCAATCCCTGTCACTGAATGAGATTCAATCCCTGTCACTGACTGAGATACAATCTCTGTCACTGACTGAGGTTCAATCTCTGTCACTGACTGAGGCACAATCCCTGTCACTGACTGAGATTCAATCCTTGTCACTGACTAAGGTTCAATCCCTGTCACTGACTGAGATTAAATTCCTGTCACTTCCTGAGATTTAATTCCTGTCACTGAATGAGATACAATCCCTGTCACTGACTGCGATACAATCCCTGTCACTGACTGAGGTTCAATCCCTGTCACTGACTGAGATTCAATTCTTGTCACTGATTGAGATTCAATCCCTGTCACTGACTGAGGGTCAATCTCTGTCACTATTTGAGGGTCAATCCCTGTCACTGACTGAGATTCAATCCCTGACACTGACTGAGGCATAATCACTGTTACTGATAGAGGCTCAATCCCTGTCACTGACTGAGGTTCAACCCTGTCACTGAATGAGTCTGAATCCCTGTCACTGACTGAGGCACAATTCCTGTCACCGACTGATGCTTAATCACTGTCACTGCCTGAGGTTCAATCCCTGTCACTGACTGAGGTTCAATCTGTGTCACTGACTGAGATTTATTCCGTCACTGACTCTGATTCAAATCCTGTCACTGACTGAAATTCAATCCCTGTCACTGACTGAGATTCAATGCCGGTCACTGATCGAGATTCAATCCCTGTCACTGACTGAGATTCAATCTCTGTCACAGACTGAGGTTCAATCTCTGTCACTGACTGAGGCACAATCCCTGTCACTGACTGAGATTCAATCCTTGTCACTGACTAAGGTTCAATCCCTGTCACTGACTGAGATTAAATTCCTGTCACTTCCTGAGATTTAATTCCTGTCACTGAATGAGATACAATCCCTGTCACTGACTGAGGTTCAATTCCTGTCACTGAATGAGATTCATTCCCTGTCACTGACTGCGATACAATCCCTGTCACTGACTGAGGTTTAATCCCTGTCACTGACTGAGATTCAATCCCTCTCACTAACTGAGGGTCAATCCCTGTCACTATTTGAGGCTCAATCCCTGTCACTGACTGAGATTCAAACCCTGGCACTGACTGAGATTCACTTCCTGTCACTGATTGAGATTCAATCCCTCTCACTGACTGAGTTTCAATCCCAGTCACTGATCGAGATTCAATCCCTGTCACTAACTGAGATGCAAACTCTGCCACTGACTGAGGCTCAATCCCTGTCACTGAATGAGATTCAATCCCTGTCACTGTCTGAGATTCAATCCCTGTCACTGACAAATGTTCAATCCCTGTCACTGACTGAGATTAAAGTCCTGTCACTTACTGAGATTGAGTTCCTGTCACTGACTGAGATACAATCCCTGTCACTGACTGAGGTTCAATCCCTGTCACTATTTGAGGCTCAATCCCTGTCACTGACTGAGATTCAATCCCTGTCACTAACTGAGATTCAATCCCTGTCACTGACAAATGTTCATTCCCTATCACTGACTGAGATAAAAGTACTGTCTCTTACTGAGATTCAGTTCCTGTCACTGACTGAGATGCAATCCCTCTGACTCACTGAGATTCACTCCCTGCCACTGACTGAGGTTCAATCCCTGTCACTAACTGGGATGCAATTCCTGTCATTACTGATATTCAGTTCCTGTCACTGACTGAGATTCAATCCCTGTCACTGATTGAGGTTCAAACCTTTCACTGACTGAGATTCAATCCCTGTCACTGACTGAGATTCTATATCTGTCAGTGACTGAGGTTCAAACCCTGTCACTGACTGCGATTCAATCCGAGTCACTGACTGAGATTCAATCCCTGTCACAGACTGAGATTCAATCACTGTCACTGACTAAGGTTCAATCCCTGACACTGACAGAGGTTCAATATTTGTCACTGACTGAGGTTTAATCCCTGTCAGTGACTAAGGTTCAATCCCTGTCACAGACTGAGATTCAACCTCTGTCACTGACTGAGATTGGATATCTGTCACTACCTGAGGTTCAATCCCTTTCACTGTCTGAGAGTCAATCCCAGTCACTGACTGAGGGTCAATCCCTATCACTGACTGAAAGTCAATCACTGTCACTGACTAAGATTCAATCCCTGTCACTGTCTGAGGGTCAATCCCTGTCACTGACTAAGAATCAATCCCTGTCAATTTTAATGAGATTCAATCCCTGTCACTGTCTGAGGGTCAAGCCCTATCACTGACTGAAACTCAATCACGGTCACTGGCTAAGATTCAATCCCTGTCACTGTCTGAGGGTCAATCCCTGTCACTGACTGAGATTAAATCACTGTAACAGACTGAGATTGAATGCCTCTCACTGACTGAGGGTCAATACCGGTCACTGACTGAGATTCATTCTTTGTCACTGATTGAGATTCAATCCGTGTCAATGTCTGAGTTTCAATCCCTGTCACAGACTGAGATTCAATCCCTGTCACTGACTGAGGGTCAATCCACATCACTGACTGAAACGCAATCACTGTCACTGACTAAAATCAATCCCTGTCACTGTCTGAGGGTCAATCCCTGTCACTGACTGAGATTCAATCCCTGTCACTGACTGAGGTTCAATCCCTGTCACTGACTGAGGCTCAATACCAGTCACTGACTGAGATTCAATCCCTGTCACTGACTGCGATTCAATTACTGTCACTGACTGAGATTCAATCCCTGTTACTGACAGAGCCTCAATCCCTGTCACTGACTGAGATTCAATCCCTGTCACTGTCTGAGGGTCAATGCCAGTCACTAACTGAGATTCAATCCCTGTCACTGATTGAGAATCAACCCCTGTCACAGACTGACGTTCAATCCCTGTCACTGACTGAGATTCAATCCCTGTCACAGACTGAGATTCAACCCCTGTCACTGACTGAGATTCAATATCTGTCACTGATTGAGGTTCAATCCCTATCACTGACTAAGGTTCAATCCCTCTCACTGACTGAGGTTCAATCCCTGTCACAGACTGAGATTCAATCCCTGTCAATGTATGAGGGTTAATCCCTGTCCCTGACTGAGGCTCAATCCTTGTCACTGACTGATGCTTAATCACTGTCACTCCTGAGGTTCAATCTCTGTCTCTGACTGAGGCTCAATCCCTGTCACTGACTGAGATACAATCCCTGTCACTGACTGAGGGTCAATCCCTGTCATGACTGAGACTCAATCCCCGTCACTGACTGAGGCTCAATCCCTGTCACTGACTGAGATTCAATCCCTGTCACTATTTGAGGATCAATCCCTGCTACAGACTGAGATTCAATCCCTGTCAATGACTGAGGGTCAATCCCTGTCACTGATTGAGGTTCAATCCCTTCACTGACTGAGGGTCAATCCCTGTCACTGATTGAGATTCAATATCTGTCAGTGACTGATGTTCAATCCCTGTCAATGACTGCTATTCAATCACAATCACTGACTGAGGTTCAATCCATGTCACTGTCTGAGGCTCAATCCGTGTCACTGACTGAGATTCAATCCCTGTCACTGTCTGAGGGTCAATCCCAGTCACTGACTGAGATTCAATCCCTGTCACAGACTGCGATTCAATCACTGTCACTGACTAAGGTTCAATCCCTGACACTGACAGAGGTTCAATATTTGTCACTGACTGATGTTCAATCCCTGTCACTGACTAAGGTTCAATCCTTGTCACTCACTGAGCTTTAATCCCCCTCACAGACTGAGATTCAATCCCTGTCACAGACTGAGATTCAATCACTATCACTGACTAAGGTTTAATCCCTGACACTGACTGAGGGTCTATCCCGATCACTGACTGAAACTCAATCACTGTCACTGACTAAGATTCAATCCCTGTCACTGTCTGAGGGTCAATCCCTGTCACTGACTGAGATTCAATCCCTGTCACTGACTGAGCATCAAACCGTGTCACTGACGGAGGTTCAATCCCTGTCAATGTCTGAGGTTCAATCCCTATCACTGACAGAACTCAATCACTGTCACTGACTAAGATTCAATCCCTGTCACTGTCTGAGGGTCAATCCCTGTCACTGACTGATATTCAATCCATGTAACTAACAGAGATTCAATGCCTCTCACAGACTGAGGGTCAATACCGGTTACTGATTGAGATTCAATCCCAGTCACTGACTGAGGTTCAATCCCTGTCACAGACTGAGATTCAATGCCTGTCACTGACTGAGATTCAATCCTAGTCACTGACTGAGATTCAATCCCAGTCACTGATTGAGGTTCAATCCCTGTCACAGACTGAGATTCAATCCCTGTCACTGACTGAGGTTCAATCCCTGTCACTGACTGAGGCTCAATCCCTGTCACTGACTGAGATTAGATCCCTGTCACTGTCTGAGGGTCAATCCCAGTCACTGACTGAGATTAAATCCCTGTCACTGACTGCGATTCAATCCCAGTCACTGACTGAGGTTCAATTCCTGTCACTGGCTGAGATTCATTCTCTGTCACTGACTGTGAGTCAATCCCTGTCACTGACTGAGGTTCAATCCCTGTCACTTACTGAGGCTCAATCCCTGTCACTAACTGAGATTCAATCCCTGTCACTGTCTGAGGGTCAATGCCAGTCACTGACTGAGATTCATTCCCTGTCACTAACTGAGATTCAATCCCAGTCATTGTCTGTGGGTCAATCCCTGTCACTTACTGAGAAGCATTTGCTGTCACTAACTGAAAATCAATCCCTGTCACCGACAAAGGCTCAATCCCTGTCACAGACTGAGATACAATCCCTGTCACTGTCTGAGATTCATTCCCTGTCACTGACTGAGATTCAGTCCATGTCACTGATTGAGGTTTAATCCCTGTCACTGACTGAGGCTGAATCCGTGTCACTGACTGTGGCTCAATCCCTGTCACTGACTGAGATTCAATCCATGTCACTGTGTTAGGGTCAATCCCTGTCACAGACTGAGATTCAATCCCTGTCACTGACTGAGGGTCAATCCCGTTCACTGACTAAGGTTCAATCCCAGTCGCTGTCTGAGATTCAATCCCTGTCACTGACAAAGGTTCAATCCCTGTCACTGACGGAGGTTCAATCCCTGTCACTGATTGAGATTCAATTCCTGTCACTGACTGAGGTTCAATCCCTGTCACTGACTGAGATTCAATCCCTGTCACTGACTGCGATTCAATTACTATCACTGACTGAGGTTCAATCCCTGTCACAGACAGAGCCTCAATCCCTGTCACTGACTGAGATTCAATCCCTGTCACTGTCTGAGGTTCAATGCCAGTCACTGACTGAGATTCAATCCCTGTCACAGACTTAGATACAATTACTGTCACTGACTAAGTTTCAATCCCTGACAATGACTGAGGTTCAATATCTCTCACTGACTGAGATTCACTCCCTGTCAATGACTAAGGTTCAATCCCTGCCACTGACTGTGGTTCAATCCCTGTCACAGACTGAGATTCAAACCCTGTCACTGACTGAGATTCAATATCTGTCACTGACTGAGGTTCAATCCCGATCACTGACTAAGGTTCAATCCCTCTCACTGACTGAGGTTCAATCCCTGTCACAGACTGAGATTCATTCCCTGTCAATGTCTGAGGGTTAATCCCTGTCCCTGACTGAGGTACAATCCCTGACACTGACTGAGGCTCAATCCCTGTCTCTGAATGATGCTCAATACCTGTCACTGACTGAGGTCCAATCCCTGTCACTGTCTGAGGTCAATCCCTGTCACTGTCTGAGGTTCAATCCCTGTCACTGACTAAGGTTCAATCCCTGTCACTGATGGAGGTTCAATCCCTGTCACTGATTGAGATTCAATTCCTGTCACTGACTAAGGTTCAATCCCTGTCACTGACTGAGATTCAATCCCAGTTAACTAACTGAGATTCTATCCCTGTCACTGCCTGAGGTTCAAAGCCTGTCACTGATGCAGGTTCAATCCCTGTCACTGACTGAGATTCAATCCCTGTCACTAACTGAGATTCAATCCCTGTCACTGACTGAGATTCAATCCCTGTCACTGTCTGAGTGTCAATCCCTGTCACTGACTGAGGTTCAATCCCTGTCACTAACTGAGATTCAATCCCTGTCACTGTCTGATTTTCAATCCCTGTCACTTATTGAGATTCAATTCCTGTCACAGACTGAGGGTCAATCCCTGTCACAGACTGAGATTCAATCTCTGTCACTGGCTGTGATTCAATCCCTTTCACAGACTGAGGTTCAATCCCTGTCACTGACGGAGGTTCAATCCCTGTCACTGATGGAGGTTCAATCCCTGTCACTGACT
This sequence comes from Chiloscyllium plagiosum, assembly GCF_037043375.1. NCBI lineage: Eukaryota > Metazoa > Chordata > Chondrichthyes > Orectolobiformes > Hemiscylliidae > Chiloscyllium > Chiloscyllium plagiosum. Next base: position 82,968,273 of record NW_028270169.1, read on the forward strand.
GAGACTCAATCCCTGTCACTGACTGAAATTCAATCCCTGTCTCTGATGGAGGTTCAATCCCTGTCACTGTCTGAGATTCAATCGCTGTCACTGACTGAGGCTCAAACCCTGTCACTGACTGAGGTTCAATCCCTGTCACAGACTGAGATTCAATCACTGTCACTGACTGAGTTTCAATCCCTGTAACTGGCTGAGATTCAATCCCTGTCACTGACTGAGGGTCAATCCCTGTCACTGACTGAGGTTCAATCCCTGTCACTAAATGAGGGTCAATCCCTGTCACTGACTGAGGTTCAATCCCTGTCACTGACTGAGATTCAATCCCTGTCACTGACTGAGGGTCAATCCCGTTCACTGACTAAGGTTCAATCCCAGTCGCTGTCTGTGATTCAATCCCTGTCACTGACAAAGGTTCAATCCCTGTCACTGACGGAGGTTCAATCCCTGTCACTGATTGAGATTCAATTACTGTCACTGACTGAGTTTCAATCCCTGTCACTGACTGAGATTCAGTCCATGTCACTGATTGAGGTTTAATCCCTGTCACTGACTGAGGCTGAATCCGTGTCACTGACTGTGGCTCAATCCCTGTCACTGACTGAGATTCAATCCATGTCACTGTCTTAGGGTCAATCCCTGTCACAGACTGAGATTCAATCCCTGTCACTGACTGAGGGTCAATCCCGTTCACTGACTAAGGTTCAATCCCAGTCGCTGTCTGAGATTCAATCCCTGTCACTGACAAAGGTTCAATCCCTGTCACTGACGGAGGTTCAATCCCTGTCACTGATTGAGATTCAATTCCTGTCACTGACTGAGGTTCAATCCCTGTCACTGACTGAGATTCAATCCCTGTCACTGACTGAGGGTCAATCCCGTTCACTGACTAAGGTTCAATCCCAGTCGCTGTCTGAGATTCAATCCCTGTCACTGACAAAGGTTCAATCCCTGTCACTGACGGAGATTCAATCCCTGTCACTGATTGAGATTCAATTCCTGTCACTGGCTGAGGTTCATTCCCTGTCACAGACTGAGATTCAGTCCATGTCACTGATTGAGGTTTAATCCCTGTCACTGACTGAGGCTGAATCCGTGTCACTGACTGTGGCTCAATCCCTGTCACTGACTGAGATTCAATCCATGTCACTGTCTTAGGGTCAATCCCTGTCACAGACTGAGATTCAATCCCTGTCACTGACTGAGGGTCAATCCCGTTCACTGACTAAGGTTCAATCCCAGTCGCTGTCTGAGATTCAATCCCTGTCACTGACTGAGGGTCAATCCCGTTCACTGACTAAGGTTCAATCCCAGTCGCTGTCTGAGATTCAATCCCTGTCACTGACAAAGGTTCAATCCCTGTCACTGACGGAGGTTCAATCCCTGTCACTGATTGAGATTCAATTCCTGTCACTGACTGAGGTTCAATCCCTGTCACAGACTGAGATTCAATCCCTGTCACTGACTGAGGGTCAATCCCGTTCACTGACTAAGGTTCAATCCCAGTCGCTGTCTGAGATTCAATCCCTGTCACTGACAAAGGTTCAATCCCTGTCACTGACGGAGGTTCAATCCCTGTCACTGATTGAGATTCAATTCCTGTCACTGACTGAGGTTCATTCCCTGTCACAGACTGAGATTCAGTCCATGTCACTGATTGATATTTAATCCCTGTCACTGACTGAGGCTGAATCCGTGTCACTGACTGTGGCTCAATCCCTGTCACTGACTGAGATTCAATCCCTGTCACTGACTGAGGAGAAAGTGAGGTCTGCAGACGCTGGAGATCAAAGCTGAAACTTTATTGCTGGAACAGCACAGCAGGTCAGGCAGCATCTAGGGAACAGAAGATTCGACGTTTCGGGCACATGCCCTTCTTCAGGAATGAGCAGAGAGTGTTCAGCAGGAGAAGATAATAGGTAGGGAGGAGGGACTTGGAGGAGGGGCGTTGGAAATGTGGTAGGTGGAAAGAGGTCAAGGTGAAGGTGATAGGTCGGAGTAGGGTGGAGGCGGAGAGGTCAAGAAGAAGACTGCAGGTCAGGAAGGCGGTGCCGGGCTGGAGGGATTCGGCTGAGACAAGGTGGGGGGAGGGGGGATGAAGAAACTGGTGAAGTCCAAGTTCATCCCCTGTGGTTGGAGGGTTCCCAGTCGGAAGATAAGACGCTCCTCCTCCGACCGTCGCGTTGTTGTGGTTTGGCGGTGGATGAGTCCAATGACCTGCATATCCTCGGTGGAGTCGGAGGGGGAGTTGAAATGCTGTGCTACAGGGTGATTGGGTTGGTTCGTCCGGGTGGCCCAGAGGTGCTCTCTGAATCGCTCCGCAAGTAGGCGGCCTGTCTCCCCAATATAGAGGAGGCCACACCGGCTGCAGCGGATGCAGTAGATGATGTGGGTGGAGGTGCAGGTGAATCTGTGGCGGATATGGAAGTTTCCTTTGGGGCCTTGGAGAGAAGAGAGAGGGGAGGTGTGGGCGCAAGTGTTGCACCTCCTGCGGTTACAAGGGAAGGTGCCGGGAGTGGAGGTTGGGTTGGTGGGGGGTATGGATCTGACAAGGGAGTCGCGGAGGGAGTGGTCTCTACGGAAAGCTGATAGAGGAGGGGAGGGAAATATATCCTTGGTGGTGGGGTCCGTTTGGAGGTGGCGGAAGTGATGGCGGATGATGCGCTGTACATGGAGATTGGTGGGGTGATAGGTGAGGACCAGTGGGGTTCTGTCCTGGTGGCGGTTGGAGGGGCGGGGCTCAAGGGCGGAGGAGCGGGAAGTGGAGGAGATGCGGTGGAGGGCATCGTCGATCACGTCGGGGGGGAAATTGCGGTCCTTGAAGAAGGAGGCCGTCTGTGTTGTGCGTATTTTGAACTGGTCCTCCTGGGAGCAGATGCGGTGGAGACGAAGGAATTGGGAGAATGGGATGGCGTTTTTACAGGGGGCGGGGTGGGAGGAGGTGTAGTCCAGGTAGCTGTGGGAGTCGGTCGGTTTGTAGTAGATGTCCGTGTTGTTTCGGTCGTCTGAGATAGAAACAGAAAGGTCTAGGAAGGGGAGGGAGGAGTCCGAGACTGTCCAGGTGAATTTGAGGTCGGGGTGGAAGGTGTTAGTGTAGTGGATGAACTGTTCAACCTCCTCGTGGGAGCACGAGGTAGCGCCGATACAGTCATCAATGTAGCGGAGGAAAAGATGGGGGTTGGGGCCAGTGTAGTTGCGGAAGATGGATTGTTCCACATACCCTACGAAGAGGCAGGCATAGCTGGGGCCCATGCGGGTGCCCATGGCTACTCCTTTTGTTTGGAGAAAGTGGGAGGATTGGAAAGAAAAGTTGTTCAGGGTGAGGACCAGTTCATTCAGTCGAAGGAGGGTGTCGGTGGAAGGGTACTGGGTAGTACGGCGGGAAAGGAAGAAGCGGAGTGCTTTGAGTCCTTCGTGATGGGGGATGGAGGTGTACAGGGACTGGATGTCCATGGTGAAGATGAGGCGTTGGGGACCGGGGAAGCGGAAATCCTGGAGGAGGTGGAGGGCGTGGGTGGTGTCACGGACGTAGGTGGGGAGTTCTTGGACTAATGGGGACAGGACCGTGACGAGGTAGGAGGAGATGAGTTCGGTGGGGCAGGAGCAGGCTGAGACGATGGGTCGTCCGGGGCAGTCAGGTTTGTGGATTTTGGGCAGGAGGTAGAAACGGGCGGTTCGGGGTTGGGGACTATGAGGTTGGAGGCGGTGGATGGGAGGTCCCCTGAGGTGATGAGGTTATGGTTGGTCTGGGAGATGACGGTTTGGTGGTGGGGGGTGGGGTCATGGTCAAGGGGTCAGTAGGAGGAGGTATCTGCGAGCTGGCGTTTGGCCTCAGCGGTGTAGAGGTCGGTGCGCCAAACTACTACTGCGCCTCACTTGTCAGCTGGTTTGATGGTGAGGTTGGGGTTGGAACGGAGGGAGTGGAGGGCTGTGCGTTCCGAGGGTGAGAGGTTGGAGTGGGTGGGAGGGGTGTGGGAGTTCAGGTAGCGGTTAATATCGCGGCGGCAGTTTGCAATAAAGAGGTCGAGGGCAGGTAGGAGGCCAGCACGGGGTGTCCAGGTGGACGGGGTGTGTTGGAGGTGGGAGAAGGGGTCGTCAGAGGGTGGGTGAGGGTCCTGATTGAAAAAGAAGGCACGGAGGCGAAGGCGGCGGAAGAATCGTTCAATGTCCCTCCGTGTATTGAATTCATTGACCCGAGAACGTGTGGGAACGAAGGTGAGACCCCTCCTGAGGACTGATCTCTCATCCTCAGAGAGGGGCAGGTCCGGAGGGATGGTGAACACACGGCAGGGCGGGGAGCTCGGACCTGGTGTGGGACTGGAGCTGGATGTGGGGGCGGGGTTAGGCCTGGGGGCGGGGACAGAGGTCGGTGGGAGGGCGGGGTTAGGCGCGGTGACGGGACTCGGCCGGGGGGCGGGGTTACGCGCGGTGACCGAACTGGGCCGGGGGGCGGGGTTAGGCGCGGTGACGGAACTCGGCCGGGGGGCGGGGTTAGGCGCGGTGACGGAACTCGGCCGGGGGGCGGGGTTAGGCGCGGTGACGGAACTGGGCCGGGGGGCGGGGTTAGGCGCGGTGACGGAACTCGGCCGGGGGGCGGGGTTAGGCGCGGTGACGGAACTCGGCCGGGGGGCGGGGTTAGGCGCGGTGACGGAACTCGGCCGGTGGGCGGGGTTAGGCGCGGTGACGGAACTCGGCCGGGGGGCGGGGTTAGGCGTGGTGACGGAACGCGGCAGGGGGGCGGGGTTAGGCGTGGTGACGGAACGCGGCCGGGGGGTGGAGACACATGCGGCGATGTCCGTATGCAGGTCGCTGACGTCACTGGGGGCGGAAGTAGCTGCGGCGACCACGGAGACAGAGTTTTTCCCCATACTCGCGGAGGTTCCCAATCTGTTGGCGATTGTCTTCATGACGATGGCAGAGCAGGTTGACTGAGGGTCAATCCCTGTCACTATTTGAGGCCTAACCCCTGTCACTGACTGAGATTCAATTCCTGTTACTGACTGAGGCTCAATCCCTGTCACTGACTGAGATTCAATCCCTGTTACTGACTGAGGCTCAATCCCTGTCACTGACTGAGATTCAATCCCTGTCACTGACTGAGGATCGATCCCTGTCACTGATTGAGGCTCAATCCCTGTCACTGACTGCGATTCAATCCCTGTCACAGACTGAGGTTGAATCCCTGTCAAGGACTGAGGTTCAATCCCTATCACTGACTAAGGTTCAATCCCTCTCACTGACTGAGGCTCAATCCCTGTCACAGACTGAGATACAATCCCTGTCACTGTCTGAGATTCATTCCCTGTCACTGACTGAGATTCAATCCCTGTCACTTACTGAGTTTCAATCCCTGTCACTGTCTGATTTTCAATCCCTGTCACTTGCTGAGTTTCAATCCCTGTCACAGACTGAGATTCAATCCCTGTCACTGGCATGTGATTCAATCCATGTCACTGACTGAGGTTCAATCCCAGTCACTGACGGAGGTTCAATCCCTGTCACAGACTGAGATTCAATCCCTGTCACAGACTGAGATTCAATCCCTGTCACTAGCATGTGATTCAATCCATGTCACTGACTGAGGTTCAATCCCAGTCACTGACGGAGGTTCAATCCCTGTCACAGACTGAGATTCAATCCCTGTCACTGACTGAGGTTCAATCCCGTTCACTGACTAAGGTTCAATCCCAGTCGCTGTCTGAGATTCAATCCCTGTCACTGACTAAGGATCAATACCTGTCAATGACGGAGTTTCAATATCTGTCACTGATTGAGATTCAATTCCTGTCACTGACTGACTGTTAAATCCCTGTCACTGACTGAGATTCAATCCCATTTAACTGACTGAGATTCAATCCCTGTCACTGTCTGAGTGTCAATCCCTGTCACTGACTGAGGTTCAATCCCTGTCACTAACTGAGATTCAATCCCTGTCACTGTCTGATTTTCAATCCCTGTCACTTATTGAGATTCAATACCTGTCACAGACTGAGGGTCAATCCCTGTCACAGACTGAGATTCAATCTCTGTCACTGGCTGTGATTCAATCCCTTTCACAGACTGAGGTTCAATCCCTGTCACTGACGGAGGTTCAATCCCTGTCACTGATGGAGGTTCAATCCCTGTCACTGACTGAGACTCAATCCCTGTCACTGACTGAAATTCAATCCCTGTCTCTGATGGAGGTTCAATCCCTGTCACTGTCTGAGATTCAATCGCTGTCACTGACTGAGGCTCAAACCCTGTCACTGACTGAGGTTCAATCCCTGTCACAGACTGAGATTCAATCACTGTCACTGACTGAGTTTCAATCCCTGTAACTGGCTGAGATTCAATCCCTGTCACTGACTGAGGGTCAATCCCTGTCACTGACTGAGGTTCAATCCCTGTCACTAAATGAGGGTCAATCCCTGTCACTGACTGAGGTTCAATCCCTGTCACTGACTGAGATTCAATCCCTGTCACTGACTGAGGGTCAATCCCGTTCACTGACTAAGGTTCAATCCCAGTCGCTGTCTGTGATTCAATCCCTGTCACTGACAAAGGTTCAATCCCTGTCACTGACGGAGGTTCAATCCCTGTCACTGATTGAGATTCAATTACTGTCACTGACTGAGTTTCAATCCCTGTCACTGACTGAGATTCAGTCCATGTCACTGATTGAGGTTTAATCCCTGTCACTGACTGAGGCTGAATCCGTGTCACTGACTGTGGCTCAATCCCTGTCACTGACTGAGATTCAATCCATGTCACTGTCTTAGGGTCAATCCCTGTCACAGACTGAGATTCAATCCCTGTCACTGACTGAGGGTCAATCCCGTTCACTGACTAAGGTTCAATCCCAGTCGCTGTCTGAGATTCAATCCCTGTCACTGACAAAGGTTCAACCCCTGTCACTGACGGAGGTTCAATCCCTGTCACTGATTGAGATTCAATTCCTGTCACTGACTGAGGTTCAATCCCTGTCACTGACTGAGATTCAATCCCTGTCACTGACTGAGGGTCAATCCCGTTCACTGACTAAGGTTCAATCCCAGTCGCTGTCTGAGATTCAATCCCTGTCACTGACAAAGGTTCAATCCCTGTCACTGACGGAGATTCAATCCCTGTCACTGATTGAGATTCAATTCCTGTCACTGGCTGAGGTTCATTCCCTGTCACAGACTGAGATTCAGTCCATGTCACTGATTGAGGTTTAATCCCTGTCACTGACTGAGGCTGAATCCGTGTCACTGACTGTGGCTCAATCCCTGTCACTGACTGAGATTCAATCCATGTCACTGTCTTAGGGTCAATCCCTGTCACAGACTGAGATTCAATCCCTGTCACTGACTGAGGGTCAATCCCGTTCACTGACTAAGGTTCAATCCCAGTCGCTGTCTGAGATTCAATCCCTGTCACTGACTGAGGGTCAATCCCGTTCACTGACTAAGGTTCAATCCCAGTCGCTGTCTGAGATTCAATCCCTGTCACTGACAAAGGTTCAATCCCTGTCACTGACGGAGGTTCAATCCCTGTCACTGATTGAGATTCAATTCCTGTCACTGACTGAGGTTCAATCCCTGTCACAGACTGAGATTCAATCCCTGTCACTGACTGAGGGTCAATCCCGTTCACTGACTAAGGTTCAATCCCAGTCGCTGTCTGAGATTCAATCCCTGTCACTGACAAAGGTTCAATCCCTGTCACTGACGGAGTTTCAATCCCTGTCGCTGTCTGAGATTCAATCCCTGTCACTGACAAAGGTTCAATCCCTGTCACTGACGGAGGTTCAATCCCTGTCACTGATTGAGATTCAATTCCTGTCACTGACTGAGGTTCAATCCCTGTCACAGACTGAGATTCAATCCCTGTCACTGACTGAGGGTCAATCCCGTTCACTGACTAAGGTTCAATCCCAGTCGCTGTCTGAGATTCAATCCCTGTCACTGACAAAGGTTCAATCCCTGTCACTGACGGAGGTTCAATCCCTGTCACTGATTGAGATTCAATTCCTGTCACTGACTGAGGTTCATTCCCTGTCACAGACTGAGATTCAGTCCATGTCACTGATTGATATTTAATCCCTGTCACTGACTGAGGCTGAATCCGTGTCACTGACTGTGGCTCAATCCCTGTCACTGACTGAGATTCAATCCCTGTCACTGACTGAGGAGAAAGTGAGGTCTGCAGACGCTGGAGATCAAAGCTGAAACTTTATTGCTGGAACAGCACAGCAGGTCAGGCAGCATCTAGGGAACAGAAGATTCGACGTTTCGGGCACATGCCCTTCTTCAGGAATGAGCAGAGAGTGTTCAGCAGGAGAAGATAATAGGTAGGGAGGAGGGACTTGGAGGAGGGGCGTTGGAAATGTGGTAGGTGGAAAGAGGTCAAGGTGAAGGTGATAGGTCGGAGTAGGGTGGAGGCGGAGAGGTCAAGAAGAAGACTGCAGGTCAGGAAGGCGGTGCCGGGCTGGAGGGATTCGGCTGAGACAAGGTGGGGGGAGGGGGGATGAAGAAACTGGTGAAGTCCAAGTTCATCCCCTGTGGTTGGAGGGTTCCCAGTCGGAAGATAAGACGCTCCTCCTCCGACAGTCGCGTTGTTGTGGTTTGGCGGTGGATGAGTCCAATGACCTGCATATCCTCGGTGGAGTCGGAGGGGGAGTTGAAATGCTGTGCTACAGGGTGATTGGGTTGGTTCGTCCGGGTGGCCCAGAGGTGCTCTCTGAATCGCTCCGCAAGTAGGCGGCCTGTCTCCCCAATATAGAGGAGGCCACACCGGCTGCAGCGGATGCAGTAGATGATGTGGGTGGAGGTGCAGGTGAATCTGTGGCGGATATGGAAGTTTCCTTTGGGGCCTTGGAGAGAAGAGAGAGGGGAGGTGTGGGCGCAAGTGTTGCACCTCCTGCGGTTACAAGGGAAGGTGCCGGGAGTGGAGGTTGGGTTGGTGGGGGGTATGGATCTGACAAGGGAGTCGCGGAGGGAGTGGTCTCTACGGAAAGCTGATAGAGGAGGGGAGGGAAATATATCCTTGGTGGTGGGGTCCGTTTGGAGGTGGCGGAAGTGATGGCGGATGATGCGCTGTACATGGAGATTGGTGGGGTGATAGGTGAGGACCAGTGGGGTTCTGTCCTGGTGGCGGTTGGAGGGGCGGGGCTCAAGGGCGGAGGAGCGGGAAGTGGAGGAGATGCGGTGGAGGGCATCGTCGATCACGTCGGGGGGGAAATTGCGGTCCTTGAAGAAGGAGGCCGTCTGTGTTGTGCGTATTTTGAACTGGTCCTCCTGGGAGCAGATGCGGTGGAGACGAAGGAATTGGGAGAATGGGATGGCGTTTTTACAGGGGGCGGGGTGGGAGGAGGTGTAGTCCAGGTAGCTGTGGGAGTCGGTCGGTTTGTAGTAGATGTCCGTGTTGATTCGGTCGTCTGAGATAGAAACAGAAAGGTCTAGGAAGGGGAGGGAGGAGTCCGAGACTGTCCAGGTGAATTTGAGGTCGGGGTGGAAGGTGTTAGTGTAGTGGATGAACTGTTCAACCTCCTCGTGGGAGCACGAGGTAGCGCCGATACAGTCATCAATGTAGCGGAGGAAAAGATGGGGGGTGGGGCCAGTGTAGTTGCGGAAGATGGATTGTTCCACATACCCTACGAAGAGGCAGGCATAGCTGGGGCCCATGCGGGTGCCCATGGCTACTCCTTTTGTTTGGAGAAAGTGGGAGGATTGGAAAGAAAAGTTGTTCAGGGTGAGGACCAGTTCATTCAGTCGAAGGAGGGTGTCGGTGGAAGGGTACTGGGTAGTACGGCGGGAAAGGAAGAAGCGGAGTGCTTTGAGTCCTTCGTGATGGGGGATGGAGGTGTACAGGGACTGGATGTCCATGGTGAAGATGAGGCGTTGGGGACCGGGGAAGCGGAAATCCTGGAGGAGGTGGAGGGCGTGGGTGGTGTCACGGACGTAGGTGGGGAGTTCTTGGACTAATGGGGACAGGACCGTGTCGAGGTATGAGGAGATGAGTTCGGTGGGGCAGGAGCAGGCTGAGACGATGGGTCGTCCGGGGCAGTCAGGTTTGTGGATTTTGGGCAGGAGGTAGAAACGGGCGGTTCGGGGTTGTGGGACTATGAGGTTGGAGGCGGTGGATGGGAGGTCCCCTGAGGTGATGAGGTTATGGTTGGTCTGGGAGATGATGGTTTGGTGGTGGGGGGTGGGGTCATGGTCAAGGGGGCAGTAGGAGTAGGTATCTGCGAGCTGGCGTTTGGCCTCAGCGGTGTAGAGGTCGGTGCGCCAAACTACTACTGCGCCTCACTTGTCAGCTGGTTTGATGGTGAGGTTGGGGTTGGAACGGAGGGAGTGGAGGGCTGTGCGTTCCGAGGGTGAGAGGTTGGAGTGGGTGGGAGGGGTGTGGGAGTTCAGGTAGCGGTTAATATCGCGGCGGCAGTTTGCAATAAAGAGGTCGAGGGCAGGTAGGAGGCCAGCACGGGGTGTCCAGGTGGACGGGGTGTGTTGGAGGTGGGAGAAGGGGTCGTCAGAGGGTGGGTGAGTGTCTTGATTGAAAAAGAAGGCACGGAGGCGAAGGCGGCGGAAGAATCGTTCAATGTCCCTCCGTGTATTGAATTCATTGACCCGAGAACGTGTGGGAACGAAGGTGAGACCCCTCCTGAGGACTGATCTCTCATCCTCAGAGAGGGGCAGGTCCGGAGGGATGGTGAACACACGGCAGGGCGGGGAGCTCGGACCTGGTGTGGGACTGGAGCTGGATGTGGGGGCGGGGTTAGGCCTGGGGGCGGGGACAGAGGTCGGTGGGAGGGCGGGGTTAGGCGCGGTGACGGGACTCGGCCGGGGGGCGGGGTTACGCGCGGTGACCGAACTGGGCCGGGGGGCGGGGTTAGGCGCGGTGACGGAAATCGGCCGGGGGGCGGGGTTAGGCGCGGTGACGGAACTCGGCCGGGGGGCGGGGTTAGGCGCGGTGACGGATAGGGCCGGGGGGCGGGGTTAGGCGCGGTGACGGAACTCGGCCGGGGGGCGGGGTTAGGCGCGGTGACGGAACTCGGCCGGGGGGCGGGGTTAGGCGCGGTGACGGAACTCGGCCGGTGGGCGGGGTTAGGCGCGGTGACGGAACTCGGCCGGGGGGCGGGGTTAGGCGTGGTGACGGAACGCGGCAGGGGGGCGGGGTTAGGCGTGGTGACGGAACGCGGCCGGGGGGTGGAGACACATGCGGCGATGTCCGTATGCAGGTCGCTGACGTCACTGGGGGCGGAAGTAGCTGCGGCGACCACGGAGACAGAGTTTTTCCCCATACTCGCGGAGGTTCCCAATCTGTTGGCGATTGTCTTCATGACGATGGCAGAGCAGGTTGACTGAGGGTCAATCCCTGTCACTATTTGAGGCCTAACCCCTGTCACTGACTGAGATTCAATCCCTGTTACTGACTGAGGCTCAATCCCTGTCACTGACTGAGATTCAATCCCTGTCACTGACTGAGGATCGATCCCTGTCACTGATTGAGGCTCAATCCCTGTCACTGACTGCGATTCAATCCCTGTCACAGACTGAGGTTGAATCCCTGTCAAGGACTGAGGTTCAATCCCTATCACTGACTAAGGTTCAATCCCTCTCACTGACTGAGGCTCAATCCCTGTCACAGACTGAGATACAATCCCTGTCACTGTCTGAGATTCATTCCCTGTCACTGACTGAGATTCAATCCCTGTCACTTACTGAGTTTCAATCCCTGTCACTGTCTGATTTTCAATCCCTGTCACTTGCTGAGTTTCAATCCCTGTCACAGACTGAGATTCAATCCCTGTCACTGGCATGTGATTCAATCCATGTCACTGACTGAGATTCCATCCCAGTCACTGACGGAGGTTCAATCCCTGTCACAGACTGAGATTCAATCCCTGTCACAGACTGAGATTCAATCCCTGTCACTAGCATGTGATTCAATCCATGTCACTGACTGAGGTTCAATCCCAGTCACTGACGGAGGTTCAATCCCTGTCACAGACTGAGATTCAATCCCTGTCACTGACTGAGGTTCAATCCCGTTCACTGACTAAGGTTCAATCCCAGTCGCTGTCTGAGATTCAATCCCTGTCACTGACTAAGGATCAATACCTGTCAATGACGGAGTTTCAATATCTGTCACTGATTGAGATTCAATTCCTGTCACTGACTGAGGTTTAATCCCTGTCACTGACTGAGATTCAATCCCATTTAATTGACTGAGATTCAATCCCTGTCACTGTCTGAGTGTCATTCCCTGTCACTGACTGATGTTCAATCCCTGTCACTAACTGAGATTCAATCCCTGTCACTGTCTGATTTTCAATCCCTGTCACTTACTGAGTTTCAATCCCTGTCACAGACTGAGGGTCAATCCCTGTCACAGACTGAGATTCATTCCCTGTCACTGGCATGTGATTCAATCCATGTCACTGACTGAGGTTCAATCCCAGTCACTGACAGAGGTTCAATCCCTGTCACTGACTGAGGGTCAATCCCTTTCACTGACTGAGGTTCAATCCCTGTCACTTACTGAGGCACAATCCCTGCCACTGACGGAGGTTCAATCCCTGTCACTGACTGAGGGTCAATCCCTGTCACTGACTGTGGTACAATCCCTGTCACTGACTGAGGTTCAATCCCTGCCACTGACTGAGGCTCAATCCCTGTCACAGACTGATGTTGAATCCCTGTCACAGACTGAGGTTCAATCCCTATCACTGACTGAGGCTCAATCCCTGTCACTGACTGAGATTCAATCCCTGTCACTGTCTGAGGTTCAATCCCTGTCACTGACTGAGGGTCAATCCCTGTCACTGATTGAGGTTCAATCCCTTCACTGACTGAGGGTCAATCCATGTCACTGATTGAGATTCAATATCTGTCAGTGACTGATGTTCAATCCCTGTCAATGACTGCGATTCAATCACAATCACTGACTGAGGTTCAATCCATGTCACTGTCTGAGGTTCAATCCGTGTCACTGACTGAGATTCAATCCCTGTCACTGTCTGAGGGTCAATCCCAGTCACTGACTGAGATTCAATCCCTGTCACAGACTGAGATTCAATCACTGTCACTGACTAAGGTTCAATCCATGACACTGACAGAGGTTCAACATTTGTCACTGACTGAGGTTCAATCCCTGTCACAGACTGTGATTCAACCCCTGTCAACGACTGAGATTCAATATCTGTCACTGACTGATGTTCAATCCCTGTCACTGACTAAGGTTCAATCCCTGTCACTCACTGAGCTTCAATCCCCCTCACAGACTGAGATTCAATCCCTGTCACAGACTGAGATTCAATCACTATCACTGTCTGAGATTCAATCCCTGTCACTTACTGAGGGTCTATCCCGATCACTGACTGAAACTCAATCACTGTCAATGACTAAGATTCAATCCCTGTCACTGTCTGAGGGTCAATCCCTGTCACAGACTGAGGTTCAATACCTATCACTGACTGAGGTTCAATCGCAGTCACTGACTCATGTTCAATCACTGTCACTGACTGATGCTTAATCCCTGTCACTGACTGATGTTCAATCCCTGTCACTGAATGAGATTCAATCCCTGTCACTGACTGAGGTTCAATCCCTGTCACTGACTGAGATTCAATCCCTGTCACTAACTGAGATTCAATCCCTGTCACTGACTGAGATTCAATCCCTGTCACAGACTGAGATTCAATCCCTGTCACTGACCGAGATTCAATCCCTTTCACTGACTGAGGTTCAATCCCTGTCACTGATGGAGGTGACATCCCTGTCACTGACTGAGAATCAATCCCTGTCACTAACTAAGTTTCAATCCCAGTCACTGACTGAGATTCAATCCCTGTCACTGAGTGAGGATCAATCCCTGTCACGAACTGCGATTCAATCCCTGTCACAGACTGAGGTTGAATCCCTGTCACAGACTGTGGTTCAATCCCTGTCACTGACTCATGTTCAATCACTGTCACTGACTGATGCTTAATCCCTGTCACTGACTGATGTTCAATCCCACTGACTGACTGAGATTCAATCCCTGTCACTGACTGAATTTCAATCCCTGTCACTGACTGAGATTCAATCCCTGTCACTGACTGAGATTCAACCCGTGTCACTGACTGTGATTCAATGCCTGTCAATGACTGAGATTCCATTCCTATCACTGTCTGAGCGTCAATACCTGTAACAGATTTAGATTCAATCCCTGTCACTGACTGAGATTCAATCCCTGCCACTGACTGAGATTCAATCCCTGTCACTGACTGAGGGTCAATCCTTGTCACTGACTGAGGTTCAATCCCTGTCACTGACAGAGGCTCAATCGATGTCACTGACTGAGATTCTATCCCTGTCACTGTCTGAGATTCAATCCCAGTCACTGTCTAAGGTTCAATCCCTGTCACTAAAGGATGTTCAATCCCTCTCACTGATTGAGATTCAATTGCTGTCACTGTCTGAGGGTCAATCCCAGTCACTGACAGAGATTCAATCCCTGTCACGAAATGAGATTCAATCCCTGTCACTGACTGAGGCTCTATCCCTCTCACTGACTGAGATTCAATCCCTGTCACTGTCTGAGGGTCAATCCCAGTCACTGGCAGAGATTCAATTGCAGTCACAAATTGAGATTCAATGCCATTCACTGACTGAGATTCAATCCCTGTCACTGACTGAGGTTTAATCCCTGTCACAGACTGAGATTCAATCCCTGTCACTGTCTGAGATTCAATCCCTGTCACTGAATGAGGTTCAATCCCTGTCACAGACTGAGAGTCAATCCCAGTCACTGTCTGAGATTCATTACCTGTCACTGACTGAGATTCAATCCCTGTCACAGACTGAGGCTCTATCCCTCTCACTGACTGAGATTCAATCCCTGTCACTGTCTGAGGGCCAATCCCAGTCACTGGCAGAGATTCAATTGCAGTCACAAATTGAGATTCAATGCCATTCACTGACTGACATTCAATCCCTGTCACTGACTGAGGTTTAATCCCTGTCACAGACTGAGATTCAATCCCTGTCACTGTCTGAGATTCAATCCCTGTCACTGAATGAGGTTCAATCCCTGTCACAAACTGAGATTCAATGCCTGTCACTGTCTGAGATTCAATCCCTGTCACTGACAGAGATTCAATCCCTGTCACAGACTGAGAGTCAATCCCAGTCACTGTCTGAGATTCATTACCTGTCACTGACTGAGATTCAATCCCTGTCACAGACTGAGAGTCAATCCCAGTCACTGTCTGAGGTTCAATCCCTGTCACTGACTGAGATTCAATCCCTGTCACAGACTGAGAGTCAATCCCTCTCAGGAAACGAGATTCAATCCCTGTCACTGACTGAGGCTCAATCCCTGTCACTGACTGAGATTAAATCCCTGTCACTGTCTGAGGGTCAATCCCTGTCACTTACTGAGGCTCAATCCGTGTCGTGACTGAGGCTCAATCCCTGTCACTGACTGAGATTCAATCCATGTCACTGTCTGAGGGTCAATGCCAGTCACTGAATGAGATTCAATCCCTGTCACTGACTTGGTTCAATCCCTGACTGATGGAGGTTCAATCACTGTCACCAACTGAGATTCAATCCCTGTCACTGACTTGGTTCAATCCCTGTCACTGATTGTGGTTCAATCCCTGTCACTGACTGAGATTCAATCCTTGTCACTGACTGAGGTTCAATCCCTGTCACTGACGGAGGTTCAAGCCCTGTCACTGACTGAGGGTCAATCCCTGTCACTGACTGAGGCTCAATCCATGTTACTGTCTGAGGGTCAATGCCAGTCACTGACTGAGATTGAAACCCAGTCTCTAACTGAGATTCAATCCCGGTCACTGACGAAGGTCCAATCCATGTCACTGTCTGAGATTCAATCCCTGTCACTGACTAAGGTCAATACCTGTCACTGACGGAGGTTCAATCACTGTCACTGATTGAGATTCAATTCCTGTCACTGACTGAGGTTCAATCCCTGTCCATGACTGAGATTCAATCCCTGTCACTGACTGAGGTTCAATCCCTGTCTCTGATGGAGGTTCAATCCCTGTCACTGTCTGAGATTCAATCCCTGTCACTGACTGAGGCTCAAACCCTGTCACTGACTGAGGTTCAATCCCTGTCATAGACTGAGATTCAATCACTGTCACTGACTGAGTTTCAATCCCTGGAACTGGCTGAGATTCAATCCCTGTCACTGACTGAGGGTCAATCCCTGTCACTAAATGAGGGTCAATCCCTGTCACTGACTGAGGTTCAATCCCTGTCACTGACTGAGATTCAATCCCTGTCACTGTCTGAGATTCAATCCCTGTCACTGACTGAGGCTCAAACCCTGTCACTGACTGACGTTCAATTCCTGTCACTGACTGAGGCTCAATCCCTGTCACTGACTGAGGTTCAATCCCTGTCACTGACGGAGGAACAATCCGGGTCCCTGACTGAGATTCAATCCCTATCACTGACTGAGGTTCAATCCCTGACACTTACTGAGGCTCAATCCCTGTCACTGACTGAGGCTCAATCCCTGTCACTGACTGAGATTCAATACCTGTCACTGACTGAGGCTCAATCCCTGTCACTAACTGAGATTCAATCCCTGTCACAGACTGAGATTCAATCACTGTCACTGACTGAGTTTCAATCCCTGTAACTGGTGGAGTTTCAATTACTGTCACTTACTGAAGGTCAATCACTGTCAATGACTGAGGTTCAATCCCTGTCACTGACGGAGGTTCAATCCCTGTCACTAAATGAGGGTCAATCCGTGTCACTGACTGAGGTTAAATCCCTGTCACAGACTGAGATTCAATCACTATCACTGATTGAGTTTCGATCCCTGTAAGTGGCTGAGTTTCAATCCCTGTCACTGACTGAGGCTCAATCCCTGTCACTGACGGAGGATCAATTCCTGTCACTGACTGAGGGTCAATCCCTGTCACTGACTGAGGTTCAAACCCTGTCACTGACGGAGGATCAATCCCTGTCCCTGACTGAGATTCAATCCCTGTCACTGACTGAGATTCAATCCCTGTCACTTACTGAGGCTCAATCCCTGTCACTGACTGAGGCTCAATCCCTGTCACTGACTGAGATTCAATATCTGTCACAGACTGAGGCTCAATCCCTGTCACTAACTGAGATTCAATCCCAGTCCCTAACTGAGATTCAATCCCAGTCACTGACTGAGGCTCAATCCCTGTCACTGACTGTGATTCAATCCCTGTAACTGACTGAGGTTCAATCCCTGTCACAGACTGAGATTCAATCCCTGTCACTGTTTGAGATTCAATCCCTGTCACTGACAGAGATTCAATCCATGTCACTGACTGAGGTTCATTCACTGTCACTGATTGAGGTTCAATCCCTGTCACTGACTAAGGTTCAATCCCTGTCACTGACTGAGATTCAATCCGTGTCACCGATTGAGGTTCAATCCCTGTCACTGACTAAGGTTCAATCCCTGTCACTGACTGAGATTCAATCCATGTCACTGATTGAGGTTCAATCCCTGTCACTGGCTGAGATTCACTTCCTGTCACCTACTGAGGCTCAATCCCTGTCACTAACTGTGGTTCAATCCCTGTCACTGACAGAGGTTCAATCGCTAACACTGACTGAGATTTAATTCCTGTCACTTACTGAGATTCAATTCCTGTCACAGACTGAGATAAAGTCCCTGTCACTGACTGAGATTCAATTCCTGTCACTGACTGAGATTCAATTCCTGTCACTGAATGAGATTCAATTCCAGTCACTGATTGAGGCTCAATCCCTGTCACTGACTGAGGCTCAAACCCTGTCACAGCATGAGGCTCAATGCCTGTCACGGATTGAGGCTCAATCCCTGTCACTGACTGAGATTCAATCCCTGTCACTGACTGAGGTTCAATCCCTGTCAAATACTGAGATTCAATCCCTGTCACTGTCTGAGATTGAATCCCTGTCACTGACTGTGATTCAATCATCGTCACTGACTGAGTTTCAATCCCTGTCACTGACTGAGGCTCAATCCCAGTCACTGACTGAGACTCAATCCCTGTCACTGACTGAGATTCAATCCCTGTCACTGTCTGCGGGTCAATTCCAGTCACTAACTGAGATTCAATCCCTGTCACTGACTGACGCTCAATCCTTGTCACTGACTGAGAATCAATCCCTGTCACTGACTGTAGTTCAATCCCTGTCACAGACTGAGATTCAATCCCTGTCACTGACTGAGATTCAATCCCGGTCACTGATTGAGATTCATTCCCAGTCACAGACTGAGATTCACTTCCTGTCACTGAATGAGATTCAATCCCTGTCACTGACTGAGGGTCAATCCCTGTCACTGACTGAGATTCAATCACTGTCACAGACTGAGATTGAATCCCTGCCACTGACTGAGATTCAATCCCTGTAACTAACTGAAATTCAATCTCTGTCACTAACTGAGAATCAATCCCTGTCACTGACTGAGATTCAATCCATGTCACTGTCTGCGGATCCATCCCAGCCACTGACTGAGATTAAATCCCTGTCACAGACTGAGACTCAATCCCTGTCACTGACTGAGATTCAATTTCTGTCACTGAATGAGATTCAATCCCTGTCACTGACTGAGGTTCAATCCCTGTCACTAACTGAGATTCAATCCTTGTCACTGACTGCGGGTCAATCCCGATCACTGACAAAGGTTCAATCCCTGTCACTGAGTGAGGCTCAATCCCTGTCACTGACTGAAATTCAATCCCTGTTACTGACTGAGTATCAATCCCTGTCACTGATGGACGTTCAATCCCAGTCACTGACCGAGATTCAATCCCACTCACTGACTGAAGCTCAATCCCTGTCACAGACTGAGATTCAATCCCTGTCACTGACTGAGATTCAATCCCTGTCACTGACTGAGGTTCAATCCCTGTCACTGACTGAGATTCAATCACTGCCACTGACTGAGATTCAATCCCAGTCACTGACTGAGGGTCAATTCCAGTCACTGACTGAGATTAAATCCCTGTCACTAACTGAGATTCAATCCCTGTCACTGACTGAGGCTCCATCCCTGTCCCTGACTGAGAATCAATCCCTGTCACTGACTGTCGTTCAATCCCTGTCACAGACTGAGATTCAATCCCTGTCACGGACTGAGATTCAATCCCTGTCACTGACTGAGGTTCAATCCCTGTCACAGACTGAGATTCAATCACTGCCACTGACTGAGATTCAATCCCTGTCAATGTGTGAGGGTCAATCCCTGTCACTGATTGAGATTCAATCCCAGTCACTGACTGAGGGTCAATCCCTATCACTGATGGAGGCTCAATCCCTGTCACTGACTGTGATTCAATCACAGTCATAGACTGAGATTGAATCCCTGTCACAGACTGAGGTTCAATCCCTGTCACTGACTGAGATTCAATCCCTGTCACTAACTGAGATTCAATCCCTGTCACTGACTGAGATTCAATCCCTGTCACAGACTGAGATTCAATCCCTGTCACTGACCGAGATTCAATCCCTTTCACTGACTGAGGTTCAATCCCTGTCACTGATGGAGGTGACATCCCTGTCACTGACTGAGAATCAATCCCTGTCACTAACTAAGTTTCAATCCCAGTCACTGACTGAGATTCAATCCCTGTCACTGAGTGAGGATCAATCCCTGTCACGAACTGCGATTCAATCCCTGTCACAGACTGAGGTTGAATCCCTGTCACAGACTGTGGTTCAATCCCTGTCACTGACTCATGTTCAATCACTGTCACTGACTGATGCTTAATCCCTGTCACTGACTGATGTTCAATCCCACTGACTGACTGAGATTCAATCCCTGTCACTGACTGAATTTCAATCCCTGTCACTGACTGAGATTCAATCCCTGTCACTGACTGAGATTCAACCCGTGTCACTGACTGTGATTCAATGCCTGTCAATGACTGAGATTCCATTCCTATCACTGTCTGAGCGTCAATACCTGTAACAGATTTAGATTCAATCCCTGTCACTGACTGAGATTCAATCCCTGCCACTGACTGAGATTCAATCCCTGTCACTGACTGAGGGTCAATCCTTGTCACTGACTGAGGTTCAATCCCTGTCACTGACAGAGGCTCAATCGATGTCACTGACTGAGATTCTATCCCTGTCACTGTCTGAGATTCAATCCCAGTCACTGTCTAAGGTTCAATCCCTGTCACTAAAGGATGTTCAATCCCTCTCACTGATTGAGATTCAATTGCTGTCACTGTCTGAGGGTCAATCCCAGTCACTGACAGAGATTCAATCCCTGTCACGAAATGAGATTCAATCCCTGTCACTGACTGAGGCTCTATCCCTCTCACTGACTGAGATTCAATCCCTGTCACTGTCTGAGGGTCAATCCCAGTCACTGGCAGAGATTCAATTGCAGTCACAAATTGAGATTCAATGCCATTCACTGACTGAGATTCAATCCCTGTCACTGACTGAGGTTTAATCCCTGTCACAGACTGAGATTCAATCCCTGTCACTGTCTGAGATTCAATCCCTGTCACTGAATGAGGTTCAATCCCTGTCACAGACTGAGAGTCAATCCCAGTCACTGTCTGAGATTCATTACCTGTCACTGACTGAGATTCAATCCCTGTCACAGACTGAGGCTCTATCCCTCTCACTGACTGAGATTCAATCCCTGTCACTGTCTGAGGGCCAATCCCAGTCACTGGCAGAGATTCAATTGCAGTCACAAATTGAGATTCAATGCCATTCACTGACTGACATTCAATCCCTGTCACTGACTGAGGTTTAATCCCTGTCACAGACTGAGATTCAATCCCTGTCACTGTCTGAGATTCAATCCCTGTCACTGAATGAGGTTCAATCCCTGTCACAAACTGAGATTCAATGCCTGTCACTGTCTGAGATTCAATCCCTGTCACTGACAGAGATTCAATCCCTGTCACAGACTGAGAGTCAATCCCAGTCACTGTCTGAGATTCATTACCTGTCACTGACTGAGATTCAATCCCTGTCACAGACTGAGAGTCAATCCCAGTCACTGTCTGAGGTTCAATCCCTGTCACTGGCTGAGATTCAATCCCTGTCACAGACTGAGAGTCAATCCCTCTCAGGAAACGAGATTCAATCCCTGTCACTGACTGAGGCTCAATCCCTGTCACTGACTGAGATTAAATCCCTGTCACTGTCTGAGGGTCAATCCCTGTCACTTACTGAGGCTCAATCCGTGTCGTGACTGAGGCTCAATCCCTGTCACTGACTGAGATTCAATCCATGTCACTGTCTGAGGGTCAATGCCAGTCACTGAATGAGATTCAATCCCTGTCACTGACTTGGTTCAATCCCTGACTGATGGAGGTTCAATCACTGTCACCAACTGAGATTCAATCCCTGTCACTGACTTGGTTCAATCCCTGTCACTGATTGTGGTTCAATCCCTGTCACTGACTGAGATTCAATCCTTGTCACTGACTGAGGTTCAATCCCTGTCACTGACGGAGGTTCAAGCCCTGTCACTGACTGAGGGTCAATCCCTGTCACTGACTGAGGCTCAATCCATGTTACTGTCTGAGGGTCAATGCCAGTCACTGACTGAGATTGAAACCCAGTCTCTAACTGAGATTCAATCCCGGTCACTGACGAAGGTCCAATCCATGTCACTGTCTGAGATTCAATCCCTGTCACTGACTAAGGTCAATACCTGTCACTGACGGAGGTTCAATCACTGTCACTGATTGAGATTCAATTCCTGTCACTGACTGAGGTTCAATCCCTGTCCATGACTGAGATTCAATCCCTGTCACTGACTGAGGTTCAATCCCTGTCTCTGATGGAGGTTCAATCCCTGTCACTGTCTGAGATTCAATCCCTGTCACTGACTGAGGCTCAAACCCTGTCACTGACTGAGGTTCAATCCCTGTCATAGACTGAGATTCAATCACTGTCACTGACTGAGTTTCAATCCCTGGAACTGGCTGAGATTCAATCCCTGTCACTGACTGAGGGTCAATCCCTGTCACTAAATGAGGGTCAATCCCTGTCACTGACTGAGGTTCAATCCCTGTCACTGACTGAGATTCAATCCCTGTCACTGTCTGAGATTCAATCCCTGTCACTGACTGAGGCTCAAACCCTGTCACTGACTGACGTTCAATTCCTGTCACTGACTGAGGCTCAATCCCTGTCACTGACTGAGGTTCAATCCCTGTCACTGACGGAGGAACAATCCGGGTCCCTGACTGAGATTCAATCCCTATCACTGACTGAGGTTCAATCCCTGACACTTACTGAGGCTCAATCCCTGTCACTGACTGAGGCTCAATCCCTGTCACTGACTGAGATTCAATACCTGTCACTGACTGAGGCTCAATCCCTGTCACTAACTGAGATTCAATCCCTGTCACAGACTGAGATTCAATCACTGTCACTGACTGAGTTTCAATCCCTGTAACTGGTGGAGTTTCAATTACTGTCACTTACTGAAGGTCAATCACTGTCAATGACTGAGGTTCAATCCCTGTCACTGACGGAGGTTCAATCCCTGTCACTAAATGAGGGTCAATCCGTGTCACTGACTGAGGTTAAATCCCTGTCACAGACTGAGATTCAATCACTATCACTGATTGAGTTTCGATCCCTGTAAGTGGCTGAGTTTCAATCCCTGTCACTGACTGAGGCTCAATCCCTGTCACTGACGGAGGATCAATTCCTGTCACTGACTGAGGGTCAATCCCTGTCACTGACTGAGGTTCAAACCCTGTCACTGACGGAGGATCAATCCCTGTCCCTGACTGAGATTCAATCCCTGTCACTGACTGAGATTCAATCCCTGTCACTTACTGAGGCTCAATCCCTGTCACTGACTGAGGCTCAATCCCTGTCACTGACTGAGATTCAATATCTGTCACAGACTGAGGCTCAATCCCTGTCACTAACTGAGATTCAATCCCAGTCCCTAACTGAGATTCAATCCCAGTCACTGACTGAGGCTCAATCCCTGTCACTGACTGTGATTCAATCCCTGTAACTGACTGAGGTTCAATCCCTGTCACAGACTGAGATTCAATCCCTGTCACTGTTTGAGATTCAATCCCTGTCACTGACAGAGATTCAATCCATGTCACTGACTGAGGTTCATTCACTGTCACTGATTGAGGTTCAATCCCTGTCACTGACTAAGGTTCAATCCCTGTCACTGACTGAGATTCAATCCGTGTCACCGATTGAGGTTCAATCCCTGTCACTGACTAAGGTTCAATCCCTGTCACTGACTGAGATTCAATCCATGTCACTGATTGAGGTTCAATCCCTGTCACTGGCTGAGATTCACTTCCTGTCACCTACTGAGGCTCAATCCCTGTCACTAACTGTGGTTCAATCCCTGTCACTGACAGAGGTTCAATCGCTAACACTGACTGAGATTTAATTCCTGTCACTTACTGAGATTCAATTCCTGTCACAGACTGAGATAAAGTCCCTGTCACTGACTGAGATTCAATTCCTGTCACTGACTGAGATTCAATTCCTGTCACTGAATGAGATTCAATTCCAGTCACTGATTGAGGCTCAATCCCTGTCACTGACTGAGGCTCAAACCCTGTCACAGCATGAGGCTCAATGCCTGTCACGGATTGAGGCTCAATCCCTGTCACTGACTGAGATTCAATCCCTGTCACTGACTGAGGTTCAATCCCTGTCAAATACTGAGATTCAATCCCTGTCACTGTCTGAGATTGAATCCCTGTCACTGACTGTGATTCAATCATCGTCACTGACTGAGTTTCAATCCCTGTCACTGACTGAGGCTCAATCCCAGTCACTGACTGAGACTCAATCCCTGTCACTGACTGAGATTCAATCCCTGTCACTGTCTGCGGGTCAATTCCAGTCACTAACTGAGATTCAATCCCTGTCACTGACTGACGCTCAATCCTTGTCACTGACTGAGAATCAATCCCTGTCACTGACTGTAGTTCAATCCCTGTCACAGACTGAGATTCAATCCCTGTCACTGACTGAGATTCAATCCCGGTCACTGATTGAGATTCATTCCCAGTCACAGACTGAGATTCACTTCCTGTCACTGAATGAGATTCAATCCCTGTCACTGACTGAGGGTCAATCCCTGTCACTGACTGAGATTCAATCACTGTCACAGACTGAGATTGAATCCCTGCCACTGACTGAGATTCAATCCCTGTAACTAACTGAAATTCAATCTCTGTCACTAACTGAGAATCAATCCCTGTCACTGACTGAGATTCAATCCATGTCACTGTCTGCGGATCCATCCCAGCCACTGACTGAGATTAAATCCCTGTCACAGACTGAGACTCAATCCCTGTCACTGACTGAGATTCAATTTCTGTCACTGAATGAGATTCAATCCCTGTCACTGACTGAGGTTCAATCCCTGTCACTAACTGAGATTCAATCCTTGTCACTGACTGCGGGTCAATCCCGATCACTGACAAAGGTTCAATCCCTGTCACTGAGTGAGGCTCAATCCCTGTCACTGACTGAAATTCAATCCCTGTTACTGACTGAGTATCAATCCCTGTCACTGATGGACGTTCAATCCCAGTCACTGACCGAGATTCAATCCCACTCACTGACTGAAGCTCAATCCCTGTCACAGACTGAGATTCAATCCCTGTCACTGACTGAGATTCAATCCCTGTCACTGACTGAGGTTCAATCCCTGTCACTGACTGAGATTCAATCACTGCCACTGACTGAGATTCAATCCCAGTCACTGACTGAGGGTCAATTCCAGTCACTGACTGAGATTAAATCCCTGTCACTAACTGAGATTCAATCCCTGTCACTGACTGAGGCTCCATCCCTGTCCCTGACTGAGAATCAATCCCTGTCACTGACTGTCGTTCAATCCCTGTCACAGACTGAGATTCAATCCCTGTCACGGACTGAGATTCAATCCCTGTCACTGACTGAGGTTCAATCCCTGTCACAGACTGAGATTCAATCACTGCCACTGACTGAGATTCAATCCCTGTCAATGTGTGAGGGTCAATCCCTGTCACTGATTGAGATTCAATCCCAGTCACTGACTGAGGGTCAATCCCTATCACTGATGGAGGCTCAATCCCTGTCACTGACTGTGATTCAATCACAGTCATAGACTGAGATTGAATCCCTGTCACAGACTGAGGTTCAATCCCTGTCGCTGATTGAGGTTCAATCGCTTTCACTGACTCATGTCCAATCGCTGTCACTGGCTGATGCTTAATCCCTGTCACTGACTGATGTTCAATCCAACTCACTGACTGAGATTCAATCCCTGTCACTGACTCAATTTCAATCCCTCTCACTGACTGAGATTCAATCCCTCTCACTGACTGAGATTCACTCCCTGTCACTGACTGAGATTCAATCCCTGTCACTGACTGATATTCAATCCCTGTCACTGTCTGCAGGTCAATCCCAGTCACTGAGTGAGATTAAATCCCTGTCACTAACTGAGGCTCAATCCCTGTCACTGTCTGAGGGTCAATCCCTGTCACTTACTGAGGCTCAATCCTTGTCACTCATTGAGGCTCAATCCTGTCACTGACTGAGATTCAATCCCTGTCACTGACGGAGGTTCAATCCCTGTCACTGACTGAGGCTCAATCCTTGTCACTCATTGAGGCTCAATCCTGTCACTGACTGAGATTCAATCCATGTCACTGTCTGAGGATCAATGCCAGTTACTGACTGAGATTCAATCCCTGTCACTGACTGAGATTCAATCCCTGTCACTGTCTGAGGGTCAATCCCTGTCACTTACTGAGGCTCCATCCCTGTCACTGACTGAGGCTCAATCCCTGTCACTGACTGAGATTCAATCCCAGTCACTGTCTGAGGGTCAATGCCAGTCACTGACTGAGATTGAATCCCTGTCACTGACGGAGGTTCAATCCGTGTCACTTACTCTGGCTCAATCCCTGTCACTGACTGAGATTCAATCCCTGTCACTGACGGAGGTTCAATCCCTGTCACTGACTGAGGCTCAATCCTTGTCACTCATTGAGGCTCAATCCTGTCACTGACTGAGATTCAATCCCTGTCACTGTCTGAGGATCAATGCCAGTTACTGACTGATATTGAATCCCTGTCACTGACTGAGGTTCAATCCTAGTCACTAACTGAGATTAAATCCCTGTCTCTGACTGAGGGTCAATCCCGGTCACTCACTAAGGTTCAATCCCTGTCACTGACAGAGGTTCAATCCCTGTCACTGATTGAGATTCTATTCCTGTCACTGTCTGAGGTTCAATCCCTGTCACTGACTGAGTTTCAATCCCTGTCACTGATGGAGGTTCAATCCCTGTCACTGACTGAGACTCAATCCCTGTCACTGACTGAGATTCAATCCCTGTCACTGTCTGCGGGTCAATTCCACTCACTGACTGAGATTAAATCCCTGTCACTAACTGAGATTCAATCCCTGTCACTGACTGAGGCTCAATCCTTGTCACTGACTGAGAATCAATCCCTGTCACTGACTGTAGTTCAATCCCTGTCACAGACTGAGAATCAATCCCTGTCACTGACTGTAGTTCAATCCCTGTCACAGACCGAGATTCAATCCCTGTCACTGACTGAGATTCAATCCCTGTCACTGATTGAGATTGATTCCCAGTCACAGACTGAGATTCACTTCCTGTCACTGAATGAGATTCAATCCCTGTCACTGACTGAGGGTCAATTCCTGTCACTGACTGAGATTCAATCTCTGTCACAGACTGAGATTGAATCCCTGCCACTGACTGAGATTCAATCCCTGTTACTAACTGAAATTCAATCTCTGTCACTAACTGAGATTCAATCCCTGTCACTGTCTGAGGGCCAATCCCAGTCACTGGCAGAGATTCAATTGCAGTCACAAATTGAGATTCAATGCCATTCACTGACTGACATTCAATCCCTGTCACTGACTGAGGTTTAATCCCTGTCACAGACTGAGATTCAATCCCTGTCACTGTCTGAGATTCAATCCCTGTCACTGAATGAGGTTCAATCCCTGTCACAAACTGAGATTCAATGCCTGTCACTGTCTGAGATTCAATCCCTGTCACTGACAGAGATTCAATCCCTGTCACAGACTGAGAGTCAATCCCAGTCACTGTCTGAGATTCATTACCTGTCACTGACTGAGATTCAATCCCTGTCACAGACTGAGAGTCAATCCCAGTCACTGTCTGAGGTTCAATCCCTGTCACTGGCTGAGATTCAATCCCTGTCACAGACTGAGAGTCAATCCCTCTCAGGAAACGAGATTCAATCCCTGTCACTGACTGAGGCTCAATCCCTGTCACTGACTGAGATTAAATCCCTGTCACTGTCTGAGGGTCAATCCCTGTCACTTACTGAGGCTCAATCCGTGTCGTGACTGAGGCTCAATCCCTGTCACTGACTGAGATTCAATCCATGTCACTGTCTGAGGGTCAATGCCAGTCACTGAATGAGATTCAATCCCTGTCACTGACTTGGTTCAATCCCTGACTGATGGAGGTTCAATCACTGTCACCAACTGAGATTCAATCCCTGTCACTGACTTGGTTCAATCCCTGTCACTGATTGTGGTTCAATCCCTGTCACTGACTGAGATTCAATCCTTGTCACTGACTGAGGTTCAATCCCTGTCACTGACGGAGGTTCAAGCCCTGTCACTGACTGAGGGTCAATCCCTGTCACTGACTGAGGCTCAATCCATGTTACTGTCTGAGGGTCAATGCCAGTCACTGACTGAGATTGAAACCCAGTCTCTAACTGAGATTCAATCCCGGTCACTGACGAAGGTCCAATCCATGTCACTGTCTGAGATTCAATCCCTGTCACTGACTAAGGTCAATACCTGTCACTGACGGAGGTTCAATCACTGTCACTGATTGAGATTCAATTCCTGTCACTGACTGAGGTTCAATCCCTGTCCATGACTGAGATTCAATCCCTGTCACTGACTGAGGTTCAATCCCTGTCTCTGATGGAGGTTCAATCCCTGTCACTGTCTGAGATTCAATCCCTGTCACTGACTGAGGCTCAAACCCTGTCACTGACTGAGGTTCAATCCCTGTCATAGACTGAGATTCAATCACTGTCACTGACTGAGTTTCAATCCCTGGAACTGGCTGAGATTCAATCCCTGTCACTGACTGAGGGTCAATCCCTGTCACTAAATGAGGGTCAATCCCTGTCACTGACTGAGGTTCAATCCCTGTCACTGACTGAGATTCAATCCCTGTCACTGTCTGAGATTCAATCCCTGTCACTGACTGAGGCTCAAACCCTGTCACTGACTGACGTTCAATTCCTGTCACTGACTGAGGCTCAATCCCTGTCACTGACTGAGGTTCAATCCCTGTCACTGACGGAGGAACAATCCGGGTCCCTGACTGAGATTCAATCCCTATCACTGACTGAGGTTCAATCCCTGACACTTACTGAGGCTCAATCCCTGTCACTGACTGAGGCTCAATCCCTGTCACTGACTGAGATTCAATACCTGTCACTGACTGAGGCTCAATCCCTGTCACTAACTGAGATTCAATCCCTGTCACAGACTGAGATTCAATCACTGTCACTGACTGAGTTTCAATCCCTGTAACTGGTGGAGTTTCAATTACAGTCACTTACTGAAGGTCAATCACTGTCAATGACTGAGGTTCAATCCCTGTCACTGACGGAGGTTCAATCCCTGTCACTAAATGAGGGTCAATCCGTGTCACTGACTGAGGTTAAATCCCTGTCACAGACTGAGATTCAATCACTATCACTGATTGAGTTTCGATCCCTGTAAGTGGCTGAGTTTCAATCCCTGTCACTGACTGAGGCTCAATCCCTGTCACTGACGGAGGATCAATTCCTGTCACTGACTGAGGGTCAATCCCTGTCACTGACTGAGGTTCAAACCCTGTCACTGACGGAGGATCAATCCCTGTCCCTGACTGAGATTCAATCCCTGTCACTGACTGAGATTCAATCCCTGTCACTTACTGAGGCTCAATCCCTGTCACTGACTGAGGCTCAATCCCTGTCACTGACTGAGATTCAATATCTGTCACAGACTGAGGCTCAATCCCTGTCACTAACTGAGATTCAATCCCAGTCCCTAACTGAGATTCAATCCCAGTCACTGACTGAGGCTCAATCCCTGTCACTGACTGTGATTCAATCCCTGTAACTGACTGAGGTTCAATCCCTGTCACAGACTGAGATTCAATCCCTGTCACTGTTTGAGATTCAATCCCTGTCACTGACAGAGATTCAATCCATGTCACTGACTGAGGTTCATTCACTGTCACTGATTGAGGTTCAATCCCTGTCACTGACTAAGGTTCAATCCCTGTCACTGACTGAGATTCAATCCGTGTCACCGATTGAGGTTCAATCCCTGTCACTGACTAAGGTTCAATCCCTGTCACTGACTGAGATTCAATCCATGTCACTGATTGAGGTTCAATCCCTGTCACTGGCTGAGATTCACTTCCTGTCACCTACTGAGGCTCAATCCCTGTCACTAACTGTGGTTCAATCCCTGTCACTGACAGAGGTTCAATCGCTAACACTGACTGAGATTTAATTCCTGTCACTTACTGAGATTCAATTCCTGTCACAGACTGAGATAAAGTCCCTGTCACTGACTGAGATTCAATTCCTGTCACTGACTGAGATTCAATTCCTGTCACTGAATGAGATTCAATTCCAGTCACTGATTGAGGCTCAATCCCTGTCACTGACTGAGGCTCAAACCCTGTCACAGCATGAGGCTCAATGCCTGTCACGGATTGAGGCTCAATCCCTGTCACTGACTGAGATTCAATCCCTGTCACTGACTGAGGTTCAATCCCTGTCAAATACTGAGATTCAATCCCTGTCACTGTCTGAGATTGAATCCCTGTCACTGACTGTGATTCAATCATCGTCACTGACTGAGTTTCAATCCCTGTCACTGACTGAGGCTCAATCCCAGTCACTGACTGAGACTCAATCCCTGTCACTGACTGAGATTCAATCCCTGTCACTGTCTGCGGGTCAATTCCAGTCACTAACTGAGATTCAATCCCTGTCACTGACTGACGCTCAATCCTTGTCACTGACTGAGAATCAATCCCTGTCACTGACTGTAGTTCAATCCCTGTCACAGACTGAGATTCAATCCCTGTCACTGACTGAGATTCAATCCCGGTCACTGATTGAGATTCATTCCCAGTCACAGACTGAGATTCACTTCCTGTCACTGAATGAGATTCAATCCCTGTCACTGACTGAGGGTCAATCCCTGTCACTGACTGAGATTCAATCACTGTCACAGACTGAGATTGAATCCCTGCCACTGACTGAGATTCAATCCCTGTAACTAACTGAAATTCAATCTCTGTCACTAACTGAGAATCAATCCCTGTCACTGACTGAGATTCAATCCATGTCACTGTCTGCGGATCCATCCCAGCCACTGACTGAGATTAAATCCCTGTCACAGACTGAGACTCAATCCCTGTCACTGACTGAGATTCAATTTCTGTCACTGAATGAGATTCAATCCCTGTCACTGACTGAGGTTCAATCCCTGTCACTAACTGAGATTCAATCCTTGTCACTGACTGCGGGTCAATCCCGATCACTGACAAAGGTTCAATCCCTGTCACTGAGTGAGGCTCAATCCCTGTCACTGACTGAAATTCAATCCCTGTTACTGACTGAGTATCAATCCCTGTCACTGATGGACGTTCAATCCCAGTCACTGACCGAGATTCAATCCCACTCACTGACTGAAGCTCAATCCCTGTCACAGACTGAGATTCAATCCCTGTCACTGACTGAGATTCAATCCCTGTCACTGACTGAGATTCAATCCCTGTCACTGTCTGCGGGTCAATTCCACTCACTGACTGAGATTAAATCCCTGTCACTAACTGAGATTCAATCTCTGTCACTGACTGAGGCTCAATCCTTGTCACTGACTGAGAATCAATCCCTGTCACTGACTGTAGTTCAATCCCTGTCACAGACTGAGAATCAATCCCTGTCACTGACTGTAGTTCAATCCCTGTCACAGACCGAGATTCAATCCCTGTCACTGACTGAGATTCAATCCCTGTCACTGACTGAGTTTCAATCCTTGTCACTGATTAGATTCATTCCCAGTCACAGACTGAGATTCACTTCCTGTCACTGAATGAGATTCAATCCCTGTCACTGACTGAGGGTCAATTCCTGTCACTGACTGAGATTCAATCTCTGTCACAGACTGAGATTGAATCCCTGCCACTGACTGAGATTCAATCCCTGTTACTAACTGAAATTCAATCTCTGTCACTAACTGAGATTCAATCCCTGTCACAGACTGAGATTCAATCCCTGTCACTGACTGAGATTCAATCCCTGTCACTGATTAGATTCATTCCCAGTCACAGACTGAGATTCACTTCCTGTCACTGAATGAGATTCAATCCCTGTCACTGACTGAGGGTCAATCCCTGTCACTGACTGAGATTCAATCCCTGTCACAGACAGAGATTGAATCCCTGCCACTGACTGAGATTCAATCCCTGTCACTGACTGAGGTTCAATCCCTGTCACTGACTGAGATTCAATCACTGCCACTGACTGAGATTCAAACCCAGTCACTGACTGAGGGTCAATTCCAGTCACTGACTGAGATTAAATCCCTGTCACTAACTGAGATTCAATCCCTGTCACTGACTGAGGCTCCATCCCTGTCCCTGACTGAGAATCAATCCCTGTCACTGACTGTCGTTCAATCCCTGTCACAGACTGAGATTCAATCCCTGTCACGGACTGAGATTCAATCCCTGTCACTGACTGAGGTTCAATCCCTGTCACAGACTGAGATTCAATCACTGCCACTGACTGAGATTCAATCCCTGTCAATGTGTGAGGGTCAATCCCTGTCACTGATTGAGATTCAATCCCAGTCACTGACTGAGGGTCAATCCCTATCACTGATGGAGGCTCAATCCCTGTCACTGACTGTGATTCAATCACAGTCATAGACTGAGATTGAATCCCTGTCACAGACTGAGGTTCAATCCCTGTCGCTGATTGAGGTTCAATCGCTTTCACTGACTCATGTCCAATCGCTGTCACTGGCTGATGCTTAATCCCTGTCACTGACTGATGTTCAATCCAACTCACTGACTGAGATTCAATCCCTGTCACTGACTCAATTTCAATCCCTCTCACTGACTGAGATTCAATCCCTCTCACTGACTGAGATTCACTCCCTGTCACTGACTGAGATTCAATCCCTGTCACTGACTGATATTCAATCCCTGTCACTGTCTGCAGGTCAATCCCAGTCACTGAGTGAGATTAAATCCCTGTCACTAACTGAGGCTCAATCCCTGTCACTGTCTGAGGGTCAATCCCTGTCACTTACTGAGGCTCAATCCTTGTCACTCATTGAGGCTCAATCCTGTCACTGACTGAGATTCAATCCCTGTCACTGACGGAGGTTCAATCCCTGTCACTGACTGAGGCTCAATCCTTGTCACTCATTGAGGCTCAATCCTGTCACTGACTGAGATTCAATCCATGTCACTGTCTGAGGATCAATGCCAGTTACTGACTGAGATTCAATCCCTGTCACTGACTGAGATTCAATCCCTGTCACTGTCTGAGGGTCAATCCCTGTCACTTACTGAGGCTCCATCCCTGTCACTGACTGAGGCTCAATCCCTGTCACTGACTGAGATTCAATCCCAGTCACTGTCTGAGGGTCAATGCCAGTCACTGACTGAGATTGAATCCCTGTCACTGACGGAGGTTCAATCCGTGTCACTTACTCTGGCTCAATCCCTGTCACTGACTGAGATTCAATCCCTGTCACTGACGGAGGTTCAATCCCTGTCACTGACTGAGGCTCAATCCTTGTCACTCATTGAGGCTCAATCCTGTCACTGACTGAGATTCAATCCCTGTCACTGTCTGAGGATCAATGCCAGTTACTGACTGATATTGAATCCCTGTCACTGACTGAGGTTCAATCCTAGTCACTAACTGAGATTAAATCCCTGTCTCTGACTGAGGGTCAATCCCGGTCACTCACTAAGGTTCAATCCCTGTCACTGACAGAGGTTCAATCCCTGTCACTGATTGAGATTCTATTCCTGTCACTGTCTGAGGTTCAATCCCTGTCACTGACTGAGTTTCAATCCCTGTCACTGATGGAGGTTCAATCCCTGTCACTGACTGAGACTCAATCCCTGTCACTGACTGAGATTCAATCCCTGTCACTGTCTGCGGGTCAATTCCACTCACTGACTGAGATTAAATCCCTGTCACTAACTGAGATTCAATCCCTGTCACTGACTGAGGCTCAATCCTTGTCACTGACTGAGAATCAATCCCTGTCACTGACTGTAGTTCAATCCCTGTCACAGACTGAGAATCAATCCCTGTCACTGACTGTAGTTCAATCCCTGTCACAGACCGAGATTCAATCCCTGTCACTGACTGAGATTCAATCCCTGTCACTGATTGAGATTCATTCCCAGTCACAGACTGAGATTCACTTCCTGTCACTGAATGAGATTCAATCCCTGTCACTGACTGAGGGTCAATTCCTGTCACTGACTGAGATTCAATCTCTGTCACAGACTGAGATTGAATCCCTGCCACTGACTGAGATTCAATCCCTGTTACTAACTGAAATTCAATCTCTGTCACTAACTGAGATTCAATCCCTGTCACAGACTGAGATTCAATCCCTGTCACTGACTGAGATTCAATCCCTGTCACTGATTAGTTTCATTCCCAGTCACAGACTGAGATTCACTTCCTGTCACTGAATGAGATTCAATCCCTGTCACTGACTGAGGGTCAATCCCTGTCACTGACTGAGATTCAATCCCTGTCACAGACAGAGATTGAATCCCTGCCACTGACTGAGATTCAATCCCTGTTACTAACTGAAATTCAATCTCTGTCGCTAACTGAGATTCAATCCCTGTCACTGACTGAGATTCAATCCCTGTCACTGTCTGCGGATCAATCACAGCCACTGACTGAGATTCAATCCCTGTCACTAACTGAGGCTCAATCCCTGTTACTGACTGAGAATCAATCCCAGTCACTGACTGAAGTTCAATCCCTGTCACGGACTGAGATTCAATCCCTGTAACTGACTGAGATTCAATTTCTGTCACTGAATGAGATTCACTCCCTGTCACTGACTGAGGTTCAATCCCTGTCACTAACTGAAATTAAATCCCTGTCACTGACTGATGGTCAATCCCGGTCACTGACTAAGGTTCAATCCCTGTCACTGACTAAGGATCAATCCCTGTCACTGACGGAGGTTCAATCCCTGTCACTGACTGAGATTGAATTCCATTTAACGAACTGAAATTCAATCCCTGTCACTGACTGAGATTCAATCCCTGTCACTGACTGAGACTCAATCCCTGTCACTGACTGAGATTCCATCCCTGTCACTGTCTGCGGGTCAATTCCACTCACTGACTGAGATTAAATCCCTGTCACTAACTGAGATTCAATCCCTGTCACTGACTGAGGCTCAATCCTTGTCACTGACTGAGAATCAATCCCTGTCACTGACTGTAGTTCAATCCCTGTCACAGACTGAGAATCAATCCCTGTCACTGACTGTCGTTCAATCCCTGTCACAGACTGAGATTCAATCCATGTCACTGACTGAGATTCAATCCCTGTTACTGATTGAGATTCATTCCCAGTCACAGACTGAGATTCACTTCCTGTCACTGAATGAGATCCAATCCCTGTCACTGACTGAGGCTCAATCCTTGTCACTGACTAAGAATCAATCCCTGTCACTGACTGTAGTTCAATCCCTGTCACAGACTGTGATTCAATCCCTGTCACTGACTGAATTTCAATCCCTGTCACTGTCTGCGGATCAATCCCAGCCACTGACTGAGATTAAATCCCTGTCACTAACTGAGGCTCAATCCCTGTCACAGACTGAGAATCAATCCCTGTTACTGAATGAGATTCAATCCCTGTCACTGACTGAGGTTCAATCCCTGTCACTAACTGAGATTCAATCCCTGTCACTGACTGAGAATCAATCCCTGTCACTGACTGAAGTTCAATCCCTGTCACAGACTGAGATTCAATCCCTGTCACTGTCTGCGATTCAATTCCACTCACTGACTGAGATTAAATCCCAGTCACTAACGGAGATTCAATCCCTGTCACTGACTGAGGCTCAAACCTTGTCACTGACTGAGAATCAATCCCTGTCACTGACTGTAGTTCAATCCCTGTCACTGACTGAGAATCAATCCCTGTCACTGACTGGTGTTCAATCCCTGTCACAGACTGAGATTCAATCCCTGTCACTGACTGAGATTCAATCCCTGTCACTGATTAGATTCATTCCCAGTCACAGACTGAGATTCACTTCCTGTCACTGAATGAGATTCAATCCCTGTCACTGACTGAGGGTCAATCCCTGTCACTGACTGAGATTCAATCCCTGTCACAGACATCGATTGAATCCCTGCCACTGACTGAGATTCAATCCCTGTTACTAACTGAAATTCAATCTCTGTCGCTAACTGAGATTCAATCCCTGTCACTGACTGAGATTCAATCCCTGTCACTGTCTGCGGATCAATCCCAGCCACTGACTGAGATTAAATCCCTGTCACTAACTGAGGCTCAATCCCTGTTACTGACTGAGAATCAATCCCTGTCACTGACTGAAGTTCAATCCCTGTCACAGACTGAGATTCAATCCCTGTAACTGACTGAGATTCAATTTCTGTCACTGAATGAGATTCAATCCCTGTCACTGACTGAGGTTCAATCCCTGTCACTAACTGAGATTAAATCCCTCTCACTGACTGAGGGTCAATCCCGGTCACTGACTAAGGTTCAATCCCTGTCACTGACTAAGGTTCAATCCCTGTCACTGACGGAGGTTCAATCCCTGTCACTGATTGAGATTCAATTCCTGTCACTGTCTGAGGTTCAATCCCTGTCACTGACTGAGATTGAATTCCATTTAACGAACTGAAATTCAATCCCTGTCACTGACTGAGGTTCAATCCCTGTCACTGACTGAGACTCAATCCATGTCACTGACTGGGATTCAATCCCTGTCACTGTCTGCGGGTCAATTCCACTCACTGACTGAGATTCAATCCCTGTCACTAACTGAGATTCAATCCCTGTCACCGACTAAGGCTCAATCCTTGTCACTGACTGAGAATCAATCCCTATCACTGACTGTAGTTCAATCCCTGTCACAGACTGAGATTCAATCCCTGTCACTGACTGTAGTTCAACCCCTGTCACAGACTGAGATTCAATCCCTGTCACTGACTGAGATTCAATCCCTGTCACTGATTGAGATTCATTCCCAGTCACAGACTGAGATTCACTTCCTGTCACTGAATGAGATTCAATCCCTGTCACTGACTGAGGCTCAATCCTTGTCACTGACTGAGGATCAATCCCTGTCACTGACTGTAGTTCAATCCCTGTCACAGACTGAGATTCAATCCCTGTCACTGATTGAGATTCATTCCCAGTCACAGACTGAGATTCACTTCCTGTCACTGAATGAGATTCAATCCCTGTCACTGTCTGAGATTCAATCACTGTCACTGACTAAGGTTCAATACCTGTCACTGACGGAGGTTCAATCCCTGTCACTGTTTGAGATTCAATTCCTGTCACTGTCTGAGGTTCAATCCCTGTCACTGACTGAGATTGAATCCCATTTATCTAACTGAAATTCAATCCCTGTCACTGACTGAGGTTCAATTCCTGTCACTGATGGACGTTCAATCACTGTCACTGACTGAGATTCAATCCCTGTCACTGACTGAGATTCAATCCCTGTCACTGTCTGCGGGTCAATTCCAGTCACTGACTGAGATTAATCCCTGTCACTAACTGAGATTCAATCCCTGTCACTGACTGAGGCTCCATCCCTGTCACTGACTGAGAATCAATCCCTGTCACTGACATTAGTTCAATCCCTGTCACAGACTGAGATTCAATCCCTGTCACTGACTGAGATTCAATTCCTGTCACTGACTGAGGTTCAATCGCTGTCACAGACAGAGATTCAATCACTGCCACTGACTGAGGTTCAATCCCTGTCACAGACACAGATTCAATCCCAATCACTGTTTGAGATTCAATCCCAGTCACTGACTGAGGGTCAATCCCTGTCACTGATGAAGGCTCAAGCCCTGTCACTGACTGCGATTCAATCACAGTCATAGACTGAGATTGAATCCCTGTCACAGACTGAGGTTCAATCCCTGTCACTGATTGAGGTTCAATCGCTTACACTGACTCATGTTCAATCCCTGTCACTGACTGTTGCTTAATCCCTG
This sequence comes from Chiloscyllium plagiosum, assembly GCF_037043375.1. Classification (NCBI taxonomy): domain Eukaryota; kingdom Metazoa; phylum Chordata; class Chondrichthyes; order Orectolobiformes; family Hemiscylliidae; genus Chiloscyllium; species Chiloscyllium plagiosum. The sequence continues at coordinate 83,005,579 of NW_028270169.1, forward strand.
TCACTGACTGATGTTCAATCCCACTCACTGACTGACATTCAATCCCTGTCACTGACTGAATTTCAATCCCTCTCACTGACTGTGATTCAATCCCTCTCATTGACTGAGATTCAATCCCTGTCACTGACTGAGGCTCAATCCTTGTCACTGACTGAGAATCAATCCCTGTCGCTGACTGTAGTTCAATCCCTGTCACAGACTGAGAATCAATCCCTGTCACTGACTGTCGTTCAATCCCTGTCACAGACTGAGATTCAATCCATGTCACTGACTGAGATTCAATCCCTGTCACTGATTGAGATTCATTCCCAGTCACAGACTGAGATTCACTTCCTGTCACAGAATGAGATCCAATCCCTGTCACTGACTGAGGCTCAATCCTTGTCACTGACTGAGAATCAATCCCTGTCACTGACTGTAGTTTAATCCCTGTCACAGACTGAGATTCAATCCCTGTCACTGACTGAGATTCAATCCCTGTCACTGTCTGCGGATCAATCCCAGCCACTGACTGAGATTAAATCCCTGTCACTGACTGAGTTTCAATCCTTGTCACTGACTGAGACTCAATCCCTGTCACTGACTGAGATTCAATCCCTGTCACTGTCTGCGGGTCATTTCCACTCACTGACTGAGATTAAATCCCTGTCACTAACTGAGATTCAATCCCTGTCACCGACTGAGGCTCAATCCTTGTCACTGACTGAGAATCAATCCCTATCACTGACTGTAGTTCAATCCCTGTCACAGACTGAGAATCAATCCCTGTCACTGACTGAGATTCAATCCCTGTCACTGATTGAGATTCATTCCCAGTCACAGACTGAGATTCACTTCCTGTCACTGAATGAGATTCAATCCCTGTCACTGACTGAGGCTCAATCCTTGTCACTGACTGAGAATCAATCTCTGTCACTGACTGTAGTTCAATCCCTGTCACAGACTGAGATTCAATCCCTGTCACTGATTGAGATTCATTCCCAGTCACAGACTGAGATTCACTTCCTGTCACTGAATGAGATTCAATCCCTGTCACTGACTGTAGTTCAATCCCTGTCACAGACTGAGATTCACTTCCTGTCACAGACTGAGATTGAATCCTTGCCACTGACTGAGATTCAATCCCTGTAACGAACTGAAATTCAATCTCTGTCACTAACTGAGATTCAATCCCTGTCACTGACTGAGATTCAATCCCTGTCACTGTCTGCGGATCAATCCCTGTCACTGACTGAAGTTCAATTCCTGTCACAGACTGAGATTCAATCCCTGTAACTGACGGAGATTCAATTTCTGTCACTGAATGAGATTCAATCACTGTCACTGACTGAGGTTCAATCCCTGTCACTAACTGAGATTCAATCCCTGTCACTGACTGAGGGTCAATCCCGGTCACTGACTAAGGTTCAATCCCTGTCACAGACTGAGATTCAATCCCTGTCACTGTCTGAGATTCAATCACTGTCTCTGACAAAGGTTCAATACCTGTCACTGACGGAGGTTCAATCCCTGTCACTGATTGAGATTTAATTCCTGTCACTGTCTGAGGTTCAATCCCTGTCACTGACTGAGATTGAATCCCATTTAAAGAACTGAAATTCAATCCCTGTCACTGACTGAGGTTCAATTCCTGTCACTGATGGACGTTCAATCACTGTCACTGACTGAGATTCAATCTCTGTCACTGACTGAGATTCAATCCCTGTCACTGTCTGCGGGTCAATTCCAGTCACTGACTGAGATTAATCCCTGTCACTAACTGAGATTCAGTCCCTGTCACTGACTGAGGCTCCATCCCTGTCACTGACTGAGAATCAATCCCTGTCACTGACATTAGTTCAATCCCTGTCACAGACTGAGATTCAATCCCTGTCACTGACTGAGATTCAATCCCTGTCACTGACTGAGGTTCAATCGCTGTCACAGACAGAGATTCAATCACTGCCACTGACTGAGATTCAATCCCTGTCACTGATTGAGATTCAATCCCAGTCACTGTTTGAGATTCAATCCCAGTCACTGACTGAGGGTCAATCCCTGTCAATGATGAAGGCTCAAGCCCTGTCACTGACTGCGATTCAATCACAGTCATAGACTGAGATTGAATCCCTGTCACAGACTGAGGTTCAATCCCTGTCACTGATTGAGGTTCAATCGCTTACACTGACTCATGTTCAATCCCTGTCACTGACTGTTGCTTAATCCCTGTCACTGACTGATGTTCAATCCCACTCACTGACTGACATTCAATCCCTGTCACTGACTGAATTTCAATCGCTCTCACTGACTGAGATTCAATCCCTCTCATTGACTGAGATTCACTCCCTGTCACTGACTGAGATTTAATCCCTGTCACTGACTGAGATTCAATCCCTGTCACTGACTGAGGCTCAATCCTTGTCACTGACTGAGAATCAATCCCTGTCACTGACTGTAGTTCAATCCCTGTCACAGACTGAGAATCAATCCCTGTCACTGACTGTCGGTCAATCCCTGTCACAGACTGAGATTCAATCCATGTCACTGACTGAGATTCAATCCCTGTCACTGATTGAGATTCAATCCCAGTCACAGACTGAGATTCACTTCCTGTCACTGAATGAGATCCAATCCCTGTCACTGACTGAGGCTCAATCCTTGTCACTGACTGAGAATCAATCCCTGTCACTGACTGTAGTTCAATCCCTGTCACAGACTGAGATTCAATGCCTGTCACTGTCTGCGGATCAATCCCAGCCACTGACTGAGATTAAATCCCTGTCACTGACTGAGTTTCAATCCTTGTCACTGACTGAGACTCAATCCCTGTCACTGACTGAGATTCAATCCCTGTCACTGTCTGCGATTCAATTCCACTCACTGACTGAGATTAAATCCCAGTCACTAACGGAGATTCAATCCCTGTCACTGACTGAGGCTCAAACCTTGTCACTGACTGAGAATCAATCCCTGTCACTGACTGTAGTTCAATCCCTGTCACTGACTGAGAATCAATCCCTGTCACTGACTGGTGTTCAATCCCTGTCACAGACTGAGATTCAATCCCTGTCACTGACTGAGATTCAATCCCTGTCACTGATTAGATTCATTCCCAGTCACAGACTGAGATTCACTTCCTGTCACTGAATGAGATTCAATCCCTGTCACTGACTGAGGGTCAATCCCTGTCACTGACTGAGATTCAATCCCTGTCACAGACATCGATTGAATCCCTGCCACTGACTGAGATTCAATCCCTGTTACTAACTGAAATTCAATCTCTGTCGCTAACTGAGATTAAATCCCTGTCACTAACTGAGATTCAATCCCTGTCACCGACTAAGGCTCAATCCTTGTCACTGACTGAGAATCAATCCCTATCACTGACTGTAGTTCAATCCCTGTCACAGACTGAGAATCAATCCCTGTCACTGACTGTAGTTCAACCCCTGTCACAGACTGAGATTCAATCCCTGTCACTGACTGAGATTCAATCCCTGTCACTGATTGAGATTCATTCCCAGTCACAGACTGAGATTCACTTCCTGTCACTGAATGAGATTCAATCCCTGTCACTGACTGAGGCTCAATCCTTGTCACTGACTGAGAATCAATCCCTGTCACTGACTGTAGTTCAATCCCTGTCACAGACTGAGATTCAATCCCTGTCACTGATTGAGATTCATTCCCAGTCACAGACTGAGATTCACTTCCTGTCACTGAATGAGATTCAATCCCTGTCACTGACTGTAGTTCAATCCCTGTCACAGACTGAGATTCACTTCCTGTCACTGAATGAGATTCAATCCCTGTCACTGATTGAGGGTCAATCCCTGTCACTGACTGAGATTCAATCACTGTCACAGACTGAGATGGAATCCCTGCCACTGACTGAGATTCAATCCCTGTAACTAACTGAAATTCAATCTCTGTCACTAACTGAGATTCAATCCCTGTCACTGACTGAGATTCAATCCCTGTCACTGTCTGCGGATCAATCCCTGTCACTGACTGAAGTTCAATTCCTGTCACAGACTGAGATTCAATCCCTGTAACTGACGGAGATTCAATTTCTGTCACTGAATGAGATTCAATCCCTGTCACTGACTGAGGTTCAATCCCTGTCACTAACTGAGATTAAATCCCTGTCACTGACTGAGGGTCAATCCCGGTCACTGACTAAGGTTCAATCCCTGTCACAGACTGAGATTCAATCCCTGTCACTGTCTGAGATTCAATCACTGTCACTGACTAAGGTTCAATACCTGTCACTGACGGAGGTTCAATCCCTGTCACTGATTGAGATTCAATTCCTGTCACTGTCTGAGGTTCAATCCCTGTCACTGACTGAGATTGAATCCCATTTAACTAACTGAAATTCAATCCCTGTCACTGACTGAGGTTCAATTCCTGTCACTGATGGACGTTCAATCCCTGTCACTGACTGAGACTCAATCCCTGTCACTGACTGGGATTCAATCCCTGTCACTGTCTGCGGGTCAATTCCACTCACTGACTGAGATTCAATCCCTGTCACTAACTGAGATTTAATCCCTGTCACCGACTGAGGCTCAATCCTTGTCACTGACTGAGAATCAATCCCTATCACTGACTGTAGTTCAATCCCTGTCACAGACTGAGATTCAATCCCTGTCACTGACTGTAGTTCAACCCCTGTCACAGACTGAGATTCAATCCCTGTCACTGACTGAGATTCAATCCCTGTCACTGATTGAGATTCATTCCCAGTCACAGACTGAGATTCACTTCCTGTCACTGAATGAGATTCAATCCCTGTCACTGACTGAGGCTCAATCCTTGTCACTGACTGAGGATCAATCCCTGTCACTGACTGTAGTTCAATCCCTGTCACAGACTGAGATTCAATCCCTGTCACTGATTGAGATTCATTCCCAGTCACAGACTGAGATTCACTTCCTGTCACTGAATGAGATTCAATCCCTGTCACTGTCTGAGATTCAATCACTGTCACTGACTAAGGTTCAATACCTGTCACTGACGGAGGTTCAATCCCTGTCACTGTTTGAGATTCAATTTCTGTCACTGTCTGAGGTTCAATCCCTGTCACTGACTGAGATTGAATCCCATTTAACTAACTGAAATTCAATCCCTGTCACTGACTGAGGTTCAATTCCTGTCACTGATGGACGTTCAATCACTGTCACTGACTGAGATTCAATCCCTGTCACTGACTGAGATTGAATCCCATTTAACTAACTGAAATTCAATCCCTGTCACTGACGGAGGTTCAATCCCTGTCACTGTTTGAGATTCAATTCCTGTCACTGTCTGAGGTTCAATCCCTGTCACTGACTGAGATTGAATCCCATTTAACTAACTGAAATTCAATCCCTGTCACTGATTGAGATTCAATCCCAGTCACAGACTGAGATTCACTTCCTGTCACTGATTGAGATCCAATCCCTGTCACTGACTGAGGCTCAATCCTTGTCACTGACTGAGAATCAATCCCTGTCACTGACTGTAGTTCAATCCCTGTCACAGACTGAGATTCAATGCCTGTCACTGTCTGCGGATCAATCCCAGCCACTGACTGAGATTAAATCCCTGTCACTGACTGAGTTTCAATCCTTGTCACTGACTGAGACTCAATCCCTGTCACTGACTGAGATTCAATCCCTGTCACTGTCTGCGGGTCAATTCCACTCACTGACTGAGATTAAATCCCTGTCACTAACTGAGATTCAATCCCTGTCACCGACTAAGGCTCAATCCTTGTCACTGACTGAGAATCAATCCCTATCACTGACTGTAGTTCAATCCCTGTCACAGACTGAGAATCAATCCCTGTCACTGACTGTAGTTCAACCCCTGTCACAGACTGAGATTCAATCCCTGTCACTGACTGAGATTCAATCCCTGTCACTGATTGAGATTCATTCCCAGTCACAGACTGAGATTCACTTCCTGTCACTGAATGAGATTCAATCCCTGTCACTGACTGAGGCTCAATCCTTGTCACTGACTGAGAATCAATCCCTGTCACTGACTGTAGTTCAATCCCTGTCACAGACTGAGATTCAATCCCTGTCACTGATTGAGATTCATTCCCAGTCACAGACTGAGATTCACTTCCTGTCACTGAATGAGATTCAATCCCTGTCACTGACTGTAGTTCAATCCCTGTCACAGACTGAGATTCACTTCCTGTCACTGAATGAGATTCAATCCCTGTCACTGATTGAGGGTCAATCCCTGTCACTGACTGAGATTCAATCACTGTCACAGACTGAGATGGAATCCCTGCCACTGACTGAGATTCAATCCCTGTAACTAACTGAAATTCAATCTCTGTCACTAACTGAGATTCAATCCCTGTCACTGACTGAGATTCAATCCCTGTCACTGTCTGCGGATCAATCCCTGTCACTGACTGAAGTTCAATTCCTGTCACAGACTGAGATTCAATCCCTGTAACTGACGGAGATTCAATTTCTGTCACTGAATGAGATTCAATCCCTGTCACTGACTGAGGTTCAATCCCTGTCACTAACTGAGATTAAATCCCTGTCACTGACTGAGGGTCAATCCCGGTCACTGACTAAGGTTCAATCCCTGTCACAGACTGAGATTCAATCCCTGTCACTGTCTGAGATTCAATCACTGTCACTGACTAAGGTTCAATACCTGTCACTGACGGAGGTTCAATCCCTGTCACTGATTGAGATTCAATTCCTGTCACTGTCTGAGGTTCAATCCCTGTCACTGACTGAGATTGAATCCCATTTAACTAACTGAAATTCAATCCCTGTCACTGACTGAGGTTCAATTCCTGTCACTGATGGACGTTCAATCCCTGTCACTGACTGAGACTCAATCCCTGTCACTGACTGGGATTCAATCCCTGTCACTGTCTGCGGGTCAATTCCACTCACTGACTGAGATTCAATCCCTGTCACTAACTGAGATTTAATCCCTGTCACCGACTGAGGCTCAATCCTTGTCACTGACTGAGAATCAATCCCTATCACTGACTGTAGTTCAATCCCTGTCACAGACTGAGATTCAATCCCTGTCACTGACTGTAGTTCAACCCCTGTCACAGACTGAGATTCAATCCCTGTCACTGACTGAGATTCAATCCCTGTCACTGATTGAGATTCATTCCCAGTCACAGACTGAGATTCACTTCCTGTCACTGAATGAGATTCAATCCCTGTCACTGACTGAGGCTCAATCCTTGTCACTGACTGAGGATCAATCCCTGTCACTGACTGTAGTTCAATCCCTGTCACAGACTGAGATTCAATCCCTGTCACTGATTGAGATTCATTCCCAGTCACAGACTGAGATTCACTTCCTGTCACTGAATGAGATTCAATCCCTGTCACTGTCTGAGATTCAATCACTGTCACTGACTAAGGTTCAATACCTGTCACTGACGGAGGTTCAATCCCTGTCACTGTTTGAGATTCAATTCCTGTCACTGTCTGAGGTTCAATCCCTGTCACTGACTGAGATTGAATCCCATTTAACTAACTGAAATTCAATCCCTGTCACTGACTGAGGTTCAATTCCTGTCACTGATGGACGTTCAATCACTGTCACTGACTGAGATTCAATCCCTGTCACTGACTGAGATTCAATCCCTGTCACTGTCTGCGGGTCAATTCCAGTCACTGACTGAGATTAATCCCTGTCACTAACTGAGATTCAATCCCTGTCACTGACTGAGGCTCCATCCCTGTCACTGACTGAGAATCAATCCCTGTCACTGACATTAGTTCAATCCCTGTCACAGACTGAGATTCAATCCCTGTCACTGACTGAGATTCAATTCCTGTCACTGACTGAGGTTCAATCGCTGTCACAGACAGAGATTCAATCACTGCCACTGACTGAGGTTCAATCCCTGTCACAGACACAGATTCAATCCCAATCACTGTTTGAGATTCAATCCCAGTCACTGACTGAGGGTCAATCCCTGTCACTGATGAAGGCTCAAGCCCTGTCACTGACTGCGATTCAATCACAGTCATAGACTGAGATTGAATCCCTGTCACAGACTGAGGTTCAATCCCTGTCACTGATTGAGGTTCAATCGCTTACACTGACTCATGTTCAATCCCTGTCACTGACTGTTGCTTAATCCCTGTCACTGACTGATGTTCAATCCCACTCACTGACTGACATTCAATCCCTGTCACTGACTGAATTTCAATCCCTCTCACTGACTGTGATTCAATCCCTCTCATTGACTGAGATTCACTCCCTGTCACTGACTGAGATTTAATCCCTGTCACTGACTGAGATTCAATCCCTGTCACTGACTGAGGCTCAATCCTTGTCACTGACTGAGAATCAATCCCTGTCGCTGACTGTAGTTCAATCCCTGTCACAGACTGAGAATCAATCCCTGTCACTGACTGTCGTTCAATCCCTGTCACAGACTGAGATTCAATCCATGTCACTGACTGAGATTCAATCCCTGTCACTGATTGAGATTCATTCCCAGTCACAGACTGAGATTCACTTCCTGTCACAGAATGAGATCCAATCCCTGTCACTGACTGAGGCTCAATCCTTGTCACTGACTGAGAATCAATCCCTGTCACTGACTGTAGTTCAATCCCTGTCACAGACTGAGATTCAATGCCTGTCACTGACTGAGATTCAATCCCTGTCACTGTCTGCGGATCAATCCCAGCCACTGACTGAGATTAAATCCCTGTCACTGACTGAGTTTCAATCCTTGTCACTGACTGAGACTCAATCCCTGTCACTGACTGAGATTCAATCCCTGTCACTGTCTGCGGGTCATTTCCACTCACTGACTGAGATTAAATCCCTGTCACTAACTGAGATTCAATCCCTGTCACCGACTGAGGCTCAATCCTTGTCACTGACTGAGAATCAATCCCTATCACTGACTGTAGTTCAATCCCTGTCACAGACTGAGAATCAATCCCTGTCACTGACTGTAGTTCAACGCCTGTCACAGACTGAGATTCAATCCCTGTCACTGACTGAGATTCAATCCCTGTCACTGATTGAGATTCATTCCCAGTCACAGACTGAGATTCACTTCCTGTCACTGAATGAGATTCAATCCCTGTCACTGACTGAGGCTCAATCCTTGTCACTAACTGAGAATCAATCTCTGTCACTGACTGTAGTTCAATCCCTGTCACAGACTGAGATTCAATCCCTGTCACTGATTGAGATTCATTCCCAGTCACAGACTGAGATTCACTTCCTGTCACTGAATGAGATTCAATCCCTGTCACTGACTGTAGTTCAATCCCTGTCACAGACTGAGATTAACTTCCTGTCACAGACTGAGATTGAATCCCTGCCACTGACTGAGATTCAATCCCTGTAACGAACTGAAATTCAATCTCTGTCACTAACTGAGATTCAATCCCTGTCACTGACTGAGATTCAATCCCTGTCACTGTCTGCGGATCAATCCCTGTCACTGACTGAAGTTCAATTCCTGTCACAGACTGAGATTCAATCCCTGTAACTGACGGAGATTCAATTTCTGTCACTGAATGAGATTCAATCACTGTCACTGACTGAGGTTCAATCCCTGTCACTAACTGAGATTCAATCCCTGTCACTGACTGAGGGTCAATCCCGGTCACTGACTAAGGTTCAATCCCTGTCACAGACTGAGATTCAATCCCTGTCACTGTCTGAGATTCAATCACTGTCTCTGACAAAGGTTCAATACCTGTCACTGACGGAGGTTCAATCCCTGTCACTGATTGAGATTTAATTCCTGTCACTGTCTGAGGTTCAATCCCTGTCACTGACTGAGATTGAATCCCATTTAACGAACTGAAATTCAATCCCTGTTACTGACTGAGGTTCAATTCCTGTCACTGATGGACGTTCAATCACTGTCACTGACTGAGATTCAATCCCTGTCACTGACTGAGATTCAATCCCTGTCACTGTCTGCGGGTCAATTCCAGTCACTGACTGAGATTAATCCCTGTCACTAACTGAGATTCAGTCCCTGTCACTGACTGAGGCTCCATCCCTGTCACTGACTGAGTATCAATCCCTGTCACTGACATTAGTTCAATCCCTGTCACAGACTGAGATTCAATCCCTGTCACTGACTGAGATTCAATTCCTGTCACTGACTGAGGTTCAATCGCTGTCACAGACAGAGATTCAATCACTGCCACTGACTGAGATTCAATCCCTGTCACTGATTGAGATTCAATCCCAGTCACTGTTTGAGATTCAATCCCAGTCACTGACTGAGGGTCAATCCCTGTCAATGATGAAGGCTCAAGCCCTGTCACTGACTGCGATTCAATCACAGTCATAGACTGAGATTGAATCCCTGTCACAGACTGAGGTTCAATCCCTGTCACTGATTGAGGTTCAATCGCTTACACTGACTCATGTTCAATCCCTGTCACTGACTGTTGCTTAATCCCTGTCACTGACTGATGTTCAATCCCACTCACTGACTGACATTCAATCCCTGTCACTGACTGAATTTCAATCGCTCTCACTAACTGAGATTCAATCCCTCTCATTGACTGAGATTCACTCCCTGTCACTGACTGAGATTTAATCCCTGTCACTGACTGAGATTCAATCCCTGTCACTGACTGAGGCTCAATCCTTGTCACTGACTGAGAATCAATCCCTGTCACTGACTGTAGTTCAATCCCTGTCACAGACTGAGAATCAATCCCTGTCACTGACTGTCGGTCAATCCCTGTCACAGACTGAGATTCAATCCATGTCACTGACTGAGATTCAATCCCTGTCACTGATTGAGATTCAATCCCAGTCACAGACTGAGATTCACTTCCTGTCACTGAATGAGATCCAATCCCTGTCACTGACTGAGGCTCAATCCTTGTCACTGACTGAGAATCAATCCCTGTCACTGACTGTAGTTCAATCCCTGTCACAGACTGAGATTCAATGCCTGTCACTGTCTGCGGATCAATCCCAGCCACTGACTGAGATTAAATCCCTGTCACTGACTGAGTTTCAATCCTTGTCACTGACTGAGACTCAATCCCTGTCACTGACTGAGATTCAATCCCTGTCACTGTCTGCGGGTCAATTCCACTCACTGACTGAGATTAAATCCCTGTCACTAACTGAGATTCAATCCCTGTCACCGACTAAGGCTCAATCCTTGTCACTGACTGAGAATCAATCCCTATCACTGACTGTAGTTCAATCCCTGTCACAGACTGAGAATCAATCCCTGTCACTGACTGTAGTTCAACCCCTGTCACAGACTGAGATTCAATCCCTGTCACTGACTGAGATTCAATCCCTGTCACTGATTGAGATTCATTCCCAGTCACAGACTGAGATTCACTTCCTGTCACTGAATGAGATTCAATCCCTGTCACTGACTGAGGCTCAATCCTTGTCACTGACTGAGAATCAATCTCTGTCACTGACTGTAGTTCAATCCCTGTCACAGACTGAGATTCAATCCCTGTCACTGATTGAGATTCATTCCCAGTCACAGACTGAGATTCACTTCCTGTCACTGAATGAGATTCAATCCCTGTCACTGACTGTAGTTCAATCCCTGTCACAGACTGAGATTAACTTCCTGTCACAGACTGAGATTGAATCCCTGCCACTGACTGAGATTCAATCCCTGTAACGAACTGAAATTCAATCTCTGTCACTAACTGAGATTCAATCCCTGTCACTGACTGAGATTCAATCCCTGTCACTGTCTGCGGATCAATCCCTGTCACTGACTGAAGTTCAATTCCTGTCACAGACTGAGATTCAATCCCTGTAACTGACGGAGATTCAATTTCTGTCACTGAATGAGATTCAATCACTGTCACTGACTGAGGTTCAATCCCTGTCACTAACTGAGATTCAATCCCTGTCACTGACTGAGGGTCAATCCCGGTCACTGACTAAGGTTCAATCCCTGTCACAGACTGAGATTCAATCCCTGTCACTGTCTGAGATTCAATCACTGTCTCTGACAAAGTTCAATACCTGTCACTGACGGAGGTTCAATCCCTGTCACTGATTGAGATTTAATTCCTGTCACTGTCTGAGGTTCAATCCCTGTCACTGACTGAGATTGAATCCCATTTAACGAACTGAAATTCAATCCCTGTTACTGACTGAGGTTCAATTCCTGTCACTGATGGACGTTCAATCACTGTCACTGACTGAGATTCAATCCCTGTCACTGACTGAGATTCAATCCCTGTCACTGTCTGCGGGTCAATTCCAGTCACTGACTGAGATTAATCCCTGTCACTAACTGAGATTCAGTCCCTGTCACTGACTGAGGCTCCATCCCTGTCACTGACTGAGTATCAATCCCTGTCACTGACATTAGTTCAATCCCTGTCACAGACTGAGATTCAATCCCTGTCACTGACTGAGATTCAATTCCTGTCACTGACTGAGGTTCAATCGCTGTCACAGACAGAGATTCAATCACTGCCACTGACTGAGATTCAATCCCTGTCACTGATTGAGATTCAATCCCAGTCACTGTTTGAGATTCAATCCCAGTCACTGACTGAGGGTCAATCCCTGTCAATGATGAAGGCTCAAGCCCTGTCACTGACTGCGATTCAATCACAGTCATAGACTGAGATTGAATCCCTGTCACAGACTGAGGTTCAATCCCTGTCACTGATTGAGGTTCAATCGCTTACACTGACTCATGTTCAATCCCTGTCACTGACTGTTGCTTAATCCCTGTCACTGACTGATGTTCAATCCCACTCACTGACTGACATTCAATCCCTGTCACTGACTGAATTTCAATCGCTCTCACTAACTGAGATTCAATCCCTCTCATTGACTGAGATTCACTCCCTGTCACTGACTGAGATTTAATCCCTGTCACTGACTGAGATTCAATCCCTGTCACTGACTGAGGCTCAATCCTTGTCACTGACTGAGAATCAATCCCTGTCACTGACTGTAGTTCAATCCCTGTCACAGACTGAGAATCAATCCCTGTCACTGACTGTCGGTCAATCCCTGTCACAGACTGAGATTCAATCCATGTCACTGACTGAGATTCAATCCCTGTCACTGATTGAGATTCAATCCCAGTCACAGACTGAGATTCACTTCCTGTCACTGAATGAGATCCAATCCCTGTCACTGACTGAGGCTCAATCCTTGTCACTGACTGAGAATCAATCCCTGTCACTGACTGTAGTTCAATCCCTGTCACAGACTGAGATTCAATGCCTGTCACTGTCTGCGGATCAATCCCAGCCACTGACTGAGATTAAATCCCTGTCACTGACTGAGTTTCAATCCTTGTCACTGACTGAGACTCAATCCCTGTCACTGACTGAGATTCAATCCCTGTCACTGTCTGCGGGTCAATTCCACTCACTGACTGAGATTAAATCCCTGTCACTAACTGAGATTCAATCCCTGTCACCGACTAAGGCTCAATCCTTGTCACTGACTGAGAATCAATCCCTATCACTGACTGTAGTTCAATCCCTGTCACAGACTGAGAATCAATCCCTGTCACTGACTGTAGTTCAACCCCTGTCACAGACTGAGATTCAATCCCTGTCACTGACTGAGATTCAATCCCTGTCACTGATTTAGATTCATTCCCAGTCACAGACTGAGATTCACTTCCTGTCACTGAATGAGATTCAATCCCTGTCACTGACTGAGGCTCAATCCTTGTCACTGACTGAGAATCAATCCCTGTCACTGACTGTAGTTCAATCCCTGTCACAGACTGAGATTCAATCCCTGTCACTGATTGAGATTCATTCCCAGTCACAGACTGAGATTCACTTCCTGTCACTGAATGAGATTCAATCCCTGTCACTGACTGTAGTTCAATCCCTGTCACAGACTGAGATTCACTTCCTGTCACTGAATGAGATTCAATCCCTGTCACTGATTGAGGGTCAATCCCTGTCACTGACCGAGATTCAATCACTGTCACAGACTGAGATGGAATCCCTGCCACTGACTGAGATTCAATCCCTGTAACTAACTGAAATTCAATCTCTGTCACTAACTGAGATTCAATCCCTGTCACTGACTGAGATTCAATCCCTGTCACTGTCTGCGGATCAATCCCTGTCACTGACTGAAGTTCAATTCCTGTCACAGACTGAGATTCAATCCCTGTAACTGACGGAGATTCAATTTCTGTCACTGAATGAGATTCAATCCCTGTCACTGACTGAGGTTCAATCCCTGTCACTAACTGAGATTAAATCCCTGTCACTGACTGAGGGTCAATCCCGGTCACTGACTAAGGTTCAATCCCTGTCACAGACTGAGATTCAATCCCTGTCACTGTCTGAGATTCAATCACTGTCACTGACTAAGGTTCAATACCTGTCACTGACGGAGGTTCAATCCCTGTCACTGATTGAGATTCAATTCCTGTCACTGTCTGAGGTTCAATCCCTGTCACTGACTGAGATTGAATCCCATTTAACTAACTGAAATTCAATCCCTGTCACTGACTGAGGTTCAATTCCTGTAACTGATGGACGTTCAATCACTGTCACTGACTGAGATTCAATCCCTGTCACTGACTGAGATTCAATCCCTGTCACTGTCTGCGGATCAATTCCAGTCACTGACTGAGATTAATCGCTGTCACTAACTGAGATTCAGTCCCTGTCACTGACTGAGGCTCCATCCCTGTCACTGACTGAGAATCAATCCCTGTCACTGACATTAGTTCAATCCCTGTCACAGACTGAGATTCAATCCCTGTCACTGACTGAGATTCAATCCCTGTCACTGACTGAGGTTCAATCGCTGTCACAGACAGAGATTCAATCACTGCCACTGACTGAGATTCAATCCCTGTCACTGATTGAGATTCAATCCCAGTCACTGTTTGAGATTCAATCCCTGTCACAGACTGAGATTCAATCCCTGTCACTGTCTGAGATTCAATCACTGTCACTGACTAAGGTTCAATACCTGTCACCGACGGAGGTTCAATCCCTGTCACTGATTGAGATTCAATTCCTGTCACTGTCTGAGGTTCAATCCCTGTCACTGACTGAGATTGAATCCCATTTAACTAACTGAAATTCAATCCCTGTCACTGACTGAGGTTCAATCCCTGTCACTGACTGAGATTCAATCCCTGTCACTGTCTGCGGGTCAATTCCAGTCACTGACTGAGATTAATCCCTGTCACTAACTGAGATTCAGTCCCTGTCACTGACTGAGGCTCCATCCCTGTCACTGACTGAGAATCAATCCCTGTCACTGACATTAGTTCAATCCCTGTCACAGACTGAGATTCAATCCCTGTCACTGACTGAGATTCAATCCCTGCCACTGACTGAGATTCAATCCCTGTCACTGATTGAGATTCAATCCCAGTCACTGTTTGAGATTCAATCCCAGTCACTGACTGAGGTTCAATCCCTGTCACTGATGAAGGCTCAAGCCCTGTCACTGACTGCGATTCAATCACAGTCATAGACTGAGATTGAATCCCTGTCACAGACTGAGGTTCAATCCCTGTCACTGATTGAGGTTCAATCGCTTACACTGACTCATGTTCAATCCCTGTCACTGACTGTTGCTTAATCCCTGTCACTGACTGATGTTCAATCCCACTCACTGACTGACATTCAATCCCTGTCACTGACTGAATTTCAATCGCTCTCACTGACTGAGATTCAATCCCTCTCATTGACTGAGATTCACTCCCTGTCACTGACTGAGATTTAATCCCTGTCACTGACTGAGATTCAATCCCTGTCACTGACTGAGGCTCAATCCTTGTCACTGACTGAGAATCAATCCCTGTCACTGACTGTAGTTCAATCCCTGTCACAGACTGAGAATCAATCCCTGTCACTGACTGTCGTTCAATCCCTGTCACAGACTGAGATTCAATCCATGTCACTGACTGAGATTCAATCCCTGTCACTGATTGAGATTCATTCCCAGTCACAGACTGAGATTCCCTTCCTATCACTGAATGAGATCTTATCCCTGTCACTGACTGAGGCTCAATCCTTGTCACTGACTGAGAATCATTCCCTGTCACTGACTGTAGTTCAATCCCTGTCACAGACTGAGATTCAATGCCTGTCACTGACTGAGATTCAATCCCTGTCACTGTCTGCGGATCAATCCCAGCCACTGACTGAGATTAAATCCCTGTCACTTACTGAGGCTCAATCCCTGGCACAGACTGGGAATCAATCCCTGTTACTGACTGAAGTTCAATCCCTGTCACAGACTGAGATTCAATCCCTGTCACTGACTGAGATTCAATTTCTGTCACTGAATGAGATTAAATCCCTGTCACTGACTGAGGTTCAAGCCCTGTCACTAACTGAGATTCAATCCCTGTCACTGACTGATAATCAATCCCTGTCACTGACTGAAGTTCAATCCCTGTCACAGACTGAGATTCAATCCCTGTCACTGTCTGCGGGTCAATTCCACTCACTGACTGAGATTAAATCCCTGTCACTAACTGAGATTCAATCCCTGTCACTGACTGAGGCTAAATCCTTGTCACTGACTGTAGTTCAATCCCTGTCACTGACTGAGAATCAATCCTTGTCACTGACTGAGAATCAATCCCTGTCACTGACTGAGATTCAATCCCTGTCACTGTCTGCGGGTCAATTCCACTCACTGACTGAGATTCAATCCCTTTCACTAACTGAGATTCAATCCCTGTCACCGACTGAGGCTCAATCCTTGTCACTGAATGAGAATCAATCCCTATCACTGACTGAAGTTCAATCCCTGTCACAGACTGAGAATCAATCTTTGTCACTGACTGTAGTTCAACCCCTGTCACAGACTGAGATTCAATCCCTGTCACTGACTGAGATTCAATCCCTGTCACCTACTGAGGCTCAATCCTTGTCACTGACTGAGAATCAATCCCTGTCACTGACTGTAGTTCAATCCCTGTCACTGACTGAGAATCAATCCCTGTCACTGACTGTAGTTCAATCCCTGTCACAGACTGAGATTCAATCCCTGTCACTGACTGAGATTCAATCCCTGTCACTGATTAGATTCATTCCCAGTCACAGACTGAGATTCACTTCCTGTCACTGAATGAGATTCAATCCCTGTCACTGACTGAGGGTCAATCCCTGTCACTGACTGAGATTCAATCCCTGTCACAGACAGCGATTGAATCCCTGCCACTGACTGAGATTCAATCCCTGTTACTAACTGAAATTCAATCTCTGTCGCTAACTGAGATTCAATCCCTGTCACTGTCTGCGTGTCAATTCCACTCACTGACTGAGATTAAATCCCTTTCACTAACTGAGATTTAATCCCTGTCACCGACTGAGGCTCAATCCTTGTCACTGAATGAGAATCAATCCCTATCACTGACTGTAGTTCAATCCCTGTCACAGACCGAGAATCAATCCCTGTCACTGACTGTAGTTCAACCCCTGTCACAGACTGAGATTCAATCCCTGTCACTGACTGAGATTCAATCCCTGTCACTGATTGAGATTCATTCCCAGTCACAGACTGAGATTCACTTCCTGTCACTGAATGAGATTCAATCCCTGTCACTGACTGTAGTTCAATCCCTGTCACAGACTGAGATTCACTTCCTGTCACTGAATGAGATTCAATCCCTGTCACTGACTGAGGGTCAATCCCTGTCACTGACTGAGATTCAATCACTGTCACAGACTGAGATTGAATCCCTGCCACTGACTGAGATTCAATCCCTGAAACTAACTGAAATTCAATCTCTGTCACTAACTGAGATTCAATCCCTGTCACTGACTGAGATTCAATCCCTGTCACTGACTGAAGTTCAATTCCTGTCACAGACTGAGATTCAATCCCTGTAACTGACGGAGATTCAATTTCTGTCACTGAATGAGATTCAATCCCTGTCACTGACTGAGGTTCAATCCCTGTCACTAACTGAGATGAAATCCCTGTCACTGACTGAGGGTCAATCCCGGTCACTGACTAAGGTTCAATCCCTGTCACAGACTGAGATTCAATCCCTGTCACTGTCTGAGATTCAATCACTGTCACTGACTAAGGTTCAATACCTGTCACTGACGGAGGTTCAATCCCTGTCACTGATTGAGATTCAATTCCTGTCACTGTCTGAGGTTCAATCCCTGTCACTGACTGAGATTGAATCCCATTTAACTAACTGAAATTCAATCCCTGTCACTGACTGAGGTTCAATCCCTGTCACTGACTGAGATTCAATCCCTGTCACTGTCTGCGGGTCAATTCCAGTCACTGACTGAGATTAATCCCTGTCACTAACTGAGATTCAATCCATGTCACTGACTGAGGCTCCATCCCTGTCACTGACTGAGAATCAATCCCTGTCACTGACATTAGTTCAATCCCTGTCACAGACTGAGATTCAATCCCTGTCACTGACTGAGATTCAATCCCTGTCACTGACTGAGGTTCAATCGCTGTCACAGACAGAGATTCAATCACTGCCACTGACTGAGATTCAATCCCTGTCACTGATTGAGATTCAATCCCAGTCACTGTTTGAGATTCATTCCCAGTCACAGACTGAGATTCACTTCCTGTCACTGAATGAGATCCAATCCCTGTCACTGACTGAGGCTCAATCCTTGTCACTGACTGAGAATCAATCCCTGTCACTGACTGTAGTTCAATCCCTGTCACAGACTGAGATTCAATGCCTGTCACTGACTGAGATTCAATCCCTGTCACTGTCTGCGGATCAATCCCAGCCACTGACTGAGATAAAATCCCTGTCACTAACTGAGGCTCAATCCCTGGCACAGACTGGGAATCAATCCCTGTTACTGAATGAAGTTCAAGCCCTGTCACTAACTGAGATTCAATCGCTGTCACTGACTGAGAATCAATCCCTGTCACTGACTGAAGTTCAATCCCTGTCACAGACTGAGATTCAATCCCTGTCACTGTCTGCGGGTCAATTCCACTCACTGACTGAGATTAAATCCCTGTCACTAACTGAGATTCAATCCCTGTCACTGACTGAGGCTCAATCCTTGTCACTGACTGATAATCAATCCCTGTCACTGACTGTAGTTCAATCCCTGTCACTGACTGAGAATCAATCCCTGTCACTGACTGTAGTTCAATCCCTGTCACAGACTGAGATTCAATCCCTGTCACTGACTGAGATTCAATCCCTGTCACTGATTAGATTCATTCCCAGTCACAGACTGAGATCCACTTCCTGTCACTGAATGAGATTCAATCCCTGTCACTGACTGAGGGTCAATCCCTGTCACTGACTGAGATTCAACCCCTGTCACAGACAGCGATTGAATCCCTGCCACTGACTGAGATTCAATCCCTGTTACTAACTGAAATTCAATCTCTGTCGCTAACTGAGATTCAATCCCTGTCACTGACTGAGATTCAATCCCTGTCACTGTCTGCGGATCAATCCCAGCCACTGACTGAGATTAAATCCCTGTCACTAACTGAGGCTCAATCCCTGTTACTGACTGAGAATCAATCCCTGTCACTGACTGAAGTTCAATCCCTGTCACAGACTGAGATTCAATCCCTGTAACTGACTGAGATTCAATTTCTGTCACTGAATGAGATTCAATCCCTGTCATTGACTGAGGTTCAATCCCTGTCACTAACTGAGATTAAATCCCTCTCACTGACTGAGGGTCAATCCCGGTCACTGACTAAGGTTCAATCCCTGTCACTGACTAAGGTTCAATCCCTGTCACTGACGGAGGTTCAATCCCTGTCACTTATTGAGATTCAATTCCTGTCACTGTCTGAGGTTCAATCCCTGTCACTGACTGAGATTGAATTCCATTTAACGAACTGAAATTCAATCCCTGTCACTGACTGAGGTTCAATCTCTGTCACTGACTGAGACTCAATCCCTGTCACTGACTGAGATTCAATCCCTGTCACTGTCTGCGGGTCAATTCCACTCACTGACTGAGATTCAATCCCTTTCACTAACTGAGATTCAATCCCTGTCACCGACTGAGGCTCAATCCTTGTCACTGAATGAGAATCAATCCCTATCACTGACTGTAGTTCAATCCCTGTCACAGACTGAGAATCAATCCCTGTCACTGACTGTAGTTCAACCCCTGTCACAGACTGAGATTCAATCCCTGTCACTGACTGAGATGCAATCCCTGTCACTGATTGAGATTCATTCCCAGTCACAGACTGAGATTCACTTCCTGTCACTGAATGAGATTCAATCCCTGTCACTGACTGAGGCTCAATCCTTGTCACTGACTGAGATTCAATCCCTGTCACTGATTGAGATTCATTCCCAGTCACAGACTGAGATTCACTTCCTGTCACTGAATGAGATTCAATCCCTGTCACTGACTGTAGTTCAATCCCTGTCACAGACTGAGATTCACTTCCTGTCACTGAATGAGATTCAATCCCTGTCACTGACTGAGGGTCAATCCCTGTCACTGACTGAGATTCAATCACTATCACTGACTGAGATTGAATCCCTGCCACTGACTGAGATTCAATCCCTGAAACTAACTGAAATTCAATCTCTGTCACTAACTGAGATTCAATCCCTGTCACTGACTGAGATTCAATCCCTGTCACTGACTGAAGTTCAATTCCTGTCACAGACTGAGATTCAATCCCTGAAACTGACGGAGATTCAATTTCTGTCACTGAATGAGATTCAATCCCTGTCACTGACGGAGGTTCAATCCCTGTCACTAACTGAGATTAAATCCCTGTCACTGACTGAGGGTCAATCCCGGTCACTGACTAAGGTTCAATCCCTGTCACAGTCTGAGATTCAATCCCTGTCACTGTCTGAGATTCAATCACTGTCACTGACTAAGGTTCAATACCTGTCACTGACGGAGGTTCAATCCCTGTCACTGATTGAGATTCAATTCCTGTCACTGTCTGAGGTTCAATCCCTGTCACTGACTGAGATTGAATCCCATTTAACTAACTGAAATTCAATCCCTGTCACTGACTGAGGTTCAATCCCTGTCACTGACTGAGATTCAATCCCTGTCACTGTCTGCGGGTCAATTCCAGTCACTGACTGAGATTAATCCCTGTCACTAACTGAGATTCAATCCCTGTCACTGACTGAGGCTCCATCCCTGTCACTGACTGAGAATCAATCCCTGTCACTGACATTAGTTCAATCCCTGTCACAGACTGAGATTCAATCCCTGTCACTGACTGAGATTCAATCCCTGTCACTGACTGAGGTTCAATCGCTGTCACAGACAGAGATTCAATCACTGCCACTGACTGAGATTCAATCCCTGTCACTGATTGAGATTCAATCCCTGTCACTGTTTGAGATTCAATCCCAGTCACTGACTGAGGGTCAATCCCTGTCACTGATGAAGGCTCAAGCCCTGTCACTGACTGCGATTCAATCACAGTCATAGACTGAGATTGAATCCCTGTCACAGACTGAGGTTCAATCCCTGTCACTGATTGAGGTTCAATCGCTTACACTGACTCATGTTCAATCCCTGTCACTGACTGTTGCTTAATCCCTGTCACTGACTGATGTTCAATCCCACTCACTGACTGACATTCAATTCCTGTCACTGACTGAATTTCAATCCCTCTCACTGACTGAGATTCAATCCCTCTCATTGACTGAGATTCACTCCCTGTCACTGACTGAGATTTAATCCCTGTCACTGACTGAGATTCAATCCCTGTCACTGACTGAGATTCAATCCCTGTCAATGTCTGCAGGTCAATCCCAGTCACTGACTGAAATTAAATCCCTGTCACTAACTGAGGCTCAATCCTTGTCACTGACTGAAGTTCAATCCCTGTCACAGACTGAGATTCATCCCTGTCACTGACTGAGATTCAATCCCTGTCACTCTCTGAGGGTCAACCCCTGTCACTTACTGAGGCTCAATCCCTGTCACTGACTGAGGCTCAATCCCTGTCACTGATTGAGTTTCAATCCCTGTCACTGTCTGAGGGTCAATCCCTGACACTAACTGAGATTCAATCCCTGTCACTGACTGAGGTTCAATCCCTGTCACTAACTGAGATTCAATCCCTGTCACTGACTGAGGGTCAATCCCGATCACTGACTAAGGTTCAATCCCTGTCACTGACTGAGGTTCACTCCCTGTCACAGACTGAGATTCAATCCCTGTCACTGTCTGAGATTCAATCACTGTCACTGACTGAGATTCAATCCCTGTCACTGACTGAGGTTCAATCACTGTCACTGACGGAGGTTCAATCCCTGTCACTGATTGAGATTCAATTCCTGTCACTGTCTGAGGTTCAATCCTTTTCACTGACAGAGATTGAATCCCATTTAACGAACTGAAATTCAATCCCTGTCACTGACTGAGGTTCAAACCCTGTCACTGACTGAGATTCAATCCAAGTCACTGACGGAGATTAAATCCATGTCACTGTCTGCGGGTCAATTCCAGTCACTGACATGAGATTAAATCCCTGTCACTAACTGAGATTAAATCCCTGTCACTGACTGAGGCTCAATCCTTGTCACTGACTGATAATCAATCCCTGTCACTGACTGTAGTTCACTCCCTGTCACTGACTGAGATTCAATCCCTGTCACTGACTGAGATTCAATCCCTGTCAATGTCTGCAGGTCAATCCCAGTCACTGACTGAGATTAAATCCCTGTCACTAACTGAGGCTCAATCCTTGTCACTGACTGAAGTTCAATCCCTGTCACAGACTGAGATTCATCCCTGTCACTGACTGAGATTCAATCCCTGTCACTCTCTGAGGGTCAATCCCTGTCACTTACTGAGGCTCAATCCCTGTCACTGACTGAGGCTCAATCCGTGTCACTGATTGAGTTTCAATCCCTGTCACTGTCTGAGGGTCAATCCCTGACACTCACTGAGATTCAATCCCTGTCACTGACTGAGGTTCAATCCCTGTCACTAACTGAGATTCAATCCCTGTCACTGACTGAGGGTCAATTCCGATCACTGACTAAGGTTCAATCCCTGTCACTGACTGAGGTTCACTCACTGTCACAGACTGAGATTCAATCCCTGTCACTGTCTGAGATTCAATCACTGTCACTGACTGAGATTCAATCCCTGTCACTGACTGAGGGTCAATCCCTGTCACTGACTGAGATTCAATCCCTGTCACAGACAGCGATTGAATCCCTGCCACTGACTGAGATTCAATCCCTGTTACTAACTGAAATTCAATCTCTGTCGCTAACTGAGATTCAATCCCTGTCACTGTCTGCGGGTCAATTCCACTCACTGACTGAGATTAAATCCCTTTCACTAACTGAGATTTAATCCCTGTCACCGACTGAGGCTCAATCCTTGTCACTGAATGAGAATCAATCCCTATCACTGACTGTAGTTCAATCCCTGTCACAGACTGAGAATCAATCCCTGTCACTGACTGTAGTTCAACCCCTGTCACAGACTGAGATTCAATCCCTGTCACTGACTGAGATTCAATCCCTGTCACTGATTGAGATTCATTCCCAGTCACAGACTGAGATTCACTTCCTGTCACTGAATGAGATTCAATCCCTGTCACTGACTGAGGCTCAATCCTTGTCACTGACTGAGATTCAATCCCTGTCACTGATTGAGATTCATTCCCAGTCACAGACTGAGATTCACTTCCTGTCACTGAATGAGATTCAATCCCTGTCACTGACTGTAGTTCAATCCCTGTCACAGACTGAGATTCACTTCCTGTCACTGAATGAGATTCAATCCCTGTCACTGACTGAGGGTCAATCCCTGTCACTGACTGAGATTCAATCACTGTCACAGACTGAGATTGAATCCCTGCCACTGACTGAGATTCAATCCCTGAAACTAACTGAAATTCAATCTCTGTCACTAACTGAGATTCAATCCCTGTCACTGACTGAGATTCAATCCCTGTCACTGACTGAAGTTCAATTCCTGTCACAGACTGAGATTCAATCCCTGTAACTGACGGAGATTCAATTTCTGTCACTGAATGAGATTCAATCCCTGTCACTGACTGAGGTTCAATCCCTGTCACTAACTGAGATGAAATCCCTGTCACTGACTGAGGGTCAATCCCGGTCACTGACTAAGGTTCAATCCCTGTCACAGACTGAGATTCAATCCCTGTCACTGTCTGAGATTCAATCACTGTCACTGACTAAGGTTCAATACCTGTCACTGACGGAGGTTCAATCCCTGTCACTGATTGAGATTCAATTCCTGTCACTGTCTGAGGTTCAATCCCTGTCACTGACTGAGATTGAATCCCATTTAACTAACTGAAATTCAATCCCTGTCACTGACTGAGGTTCAATCCGTGTCACTGACTGAGATTCAATCCCTGTCACTGTCTGCGGGTCAATTCCAGTCACTGACTGAGATTAATCCCTGTCACTAACTGAGATTCAATCCATGTCACTGACTGAGGCTCCATCCCTGTCACTGACTGAGAATCAATCCCTGTCACTGACATTAGTTCAATCCCTGTCACAGACTGAGATTCAATCCCTGTCACTGACTGAGATTCAATCCCTGTCACTGACTGAGGTTCAATCGCTGTCACAGACAGAGATTCAATCACTGCCACTGACTGAGATTCAATCCCTGTCACTGATTGAGATTCAATCCCAGTCACTGTTTGAGATTCATTCCCAGTCACAGACTGAGATTCACTTCCTGTCACTGAATGAGATCCAATCCCTGTCACTGACTGAGGCTCAATCCTTGTCACTGACTGAGAATAAATCCCTGTCACTGACTGTAGTTCAATCCCTGTCACAGACTGAGATTCAATGCCTGTCACTGACTGAGATTCAATCCCTGTCACTGTCTGCGGATCAATCCCAGCCACTGACTGAGATAAAATCCCTGTCACTAACTGAGGCTCAATCCCTGGCACAGACTGGGAATCAATCCCTGTTACTGAATGAAGTTCAATCCCTGTCACAGACTGAGATTCAATCCCTGTCACTGACTGAGATTCAATTTCTGTCACTGAATGAGATTAAATCCCTGTCACTGACTGAGGTTCAAGCCCTGTCACTAACTGAGATTCAATCCCTGTCACTGACTGAGAATCAATCCCTGTCACTGACTGAAGTTCAATCCCTGTCACAGACTGAGATTCAATCCCTGTCACTGTCTGCGGGTCAATTCCACTCACTGACTGAGATTAAATCCCTGTCACTAACTGAGATTCAATCCCTGTCACTGACTGAGGCTCAATCCTTGTCACTGACTGAGAATCAATCCCTGTCACTGACTGTAGTTCAATCCCTGTCACTGACTGAGAATCAATCCCTGTCACTGACTGTAGTTCAATCCCTGTCACAGACTGAGATTCAATCCCTGTCACTGACTGAGATTCAATCCCTGTCACTGATTAGATTCATTCCCAGTCACAGACTGAGATTCACTTCCTGTCACTGAATGAGATTCAATCCCTGTCACTGACTGAGGGTCAATCCCTGTCACTGACTGAGATTCAACCCCTGTCACAGACAGCGATTGAATCCCTGCCACTGACTGAGATTCAATCCCTGTTACTAACTGAAATTCAATCTCTGTCGCTAACTGAGATTCAATCCCTGTCACTGACTGAGATTCAATCCCTGTCACTGTCTGCGGATCAATCCCAGCCACTGACTGAGATTAAATCCCTGTCACTAACTGAGGCTCAATCCCTGTTACTGACTGAGAATCAATCCCTGTCACTGACTGAAGTTCAATCCCTGTCACAGACTGAGATTCAATCCCTGTAACTGACGGAGATTCAATTTCTGTCACTGAATGAGATTCAATCCCTGTCATTGACTGAGGTTCAATCCCTGTCACTAACTGAGATTAAATCCCTCTCACTGACTGAGGGTCAATCCCGGTCACTGACTAAGGTTCAATCCCTGTCACTGACTAAGGTTCAATCCCTGTCACTGACGGAGGTTCAATCCCTGTCACTGATTGAGATTCAATTCCTGTCACTGTCTGAGGTTCAATCCCTGTCACTGACTGAGATTGAATTCCATTTAACGAACTGAAATTCAATCCCTGTCACTGACTGAGGTTCAATCTCTGTCACTGACTGAGACTCAATCCCTGTCACTGACTGAGATTCAATCCCTGTCACTGTCTGCGGGTCAATTCCACTCACTGACTGAGATTCAATCCCTTTCACTAACTGAGATTCAATCCCTGTCACCGACTGAGGCTCAATCCTTGTCACTGAATGAGAATCAATCCCTATCACTGACTGTAGTTCAATCCCTGTCACAGACTGAGAATCAATCCCTGTCACTGACTGTAGTTCAACCCCTGTCACAGACTGAGATTCAATCCCTGTCACTGACTGAGATTCAATCCCTGTCACTGATTGAGATTCATTCCCAGTCACAGACTGAGATTCACTTCCTGTCACTGAATGAGATTCAATCCCTGTCACTGACTGAGGCTCAATCCTTGTCACTGACTGAGATTCAATCCCTGTCACTGATTGAGATTCATTCCCAGTCACAGACTGAGATTCACTTCCTGTCACTGAATGAGATTCAATCCCTGTCACTGACTGTAGTTCAATCCCTGTCACAGACTGAGATTCACTTCCTGTCACTGAATGAGATTCAATCCCTGTCACTGACTGAGGGTCAATCCCTGTCACTGACTGAGATTCAATCACTGTCACTGACTGAGATTGAATCCCTGCCACTGACTGAGATTCAATCCCTGAAACTAACTGAAATTCAATCTCTGTCACTAACTGAGATTCAATCCCTGTCACTGACTGAGATTCAATCCCTGTCACTGACTGAAGTTCAATTCCTGTCACAGACTGAGATTCAATCCCTGTAACTGACGGAGATTCAATTTCTGTCACTGAATGAGATTCAATCCCTGTCACTGACTGAGGTTCAATCCCTGTCACTAACTGAGATGAAATCCCTGTCACTGACTGAGGGTCAATCCCGGTCACTGACTAAGGTTCAATCCCTGTCACAGACTGAGATTCAATCCCTGTCACTGTCTGAGATTCAATCACTGTCACTGACTAAGGTTCAATCCCTGTCACTGATTGAGATTCAATTCCTGTCACTGTCTGAGGTTCAATCCCTGTCACTGACTGAGATTGAATCCCATTTAACTAACTGAAATTCAATCCCTGTCACTGACTGAGGTTCAATCCCTGTCACTGACTGAGATTCAATCCCTGTCACTGTCTGCGGGTCAATTCCAGTCACTGACTGAGATTAATCCCTGTCACTAACTGAGATTCAATCCCTGTCACTGACTGAGGCTCCATCCCTGTCACTGACTGAGAATCAATCCCTGTCACTGACATTAGTTCAATCCCTGTCACA
Source organism: Chiloscyllium plagiosum (assembly GCF_037043375.1). NCBI lineage: Eukaryota > Metazoa > Chordata > Chondrichthyes > Orectolobiformes > Hemiscylliidae > Chiloscyllium > Chiloscyllium plagiosum. The sequence continues at coordinate 83,032,874 of NW_028270169.1, forward strand.
GACTGAGATTCAATCCCTGTCACTGACTGAGATTCAATCCCTGTCACTGACTGAGGTTCAATCGCTGTCACAGACAGAGATTCAATCACTGCCACTGACTGAGATTCAATCCCTGTCACTGTCTGCGGGTCAATTCCAGTCACTGACTGAGATTAATCCCTGTCACTAACTGAGATTCAATCCCTGTCACTGACTGAGGCTCCATCCCTGTCACTGACTGAGAATCAATCCCTGTCACTGACATTAGTTCAATCCCTGTCACTGATTGAGATTCAATCCCAGTCACTGTTTGAGATTCAATCCCAGTCACTGACTGAGGGTCAATCCCTGTCACTGATGAAGGCTCAAGCCCTGTCACTGACTGCGATTCAATCACAGTCATAGACTGAGATTGAATCCCTGTCACAGACTGAGGTTCAATCCCTGTCACTGATTGAGGTTCAATCGCTTACACTGACTCATGTTCAATCCCTGTCACTGACTGTTGCTTAATCCCTGTCACTGACTGATGTTCAATCCCACTCACTGACTGACATTCAATCCCTGTCACTGACTGAATTTCAATCCCTCTCACTGACTGAGATTCAATCCCTCTCATTGACTGAGATTCACTCCCTGTCACTGACTGAGATTTAATCCCTGTCACTGACTGAAATTAAATCCCTGTCACTAACTGAGGCTCAATCCTTGTCACTGACTGAAGTTCAATCCCTGTCACAGACTGAGATTCATCCCTGTCACTGACTGAGATTCAATCCCTGTCACTCTCTGAGGGTCAATCCCTGTCACTTACTGAGGCTCAATCCCTGTCACTGACTGAGGCTCAATCCCTGTCACTGATTGAGTTTCAATCCCTGTCACTGTCTGAGGGTCAATCCCTGACACTAACTGAGATTCAATCCCTGTCACTGACTGAGGTTCAATCCCTGTCACTAACTGAGATTCAATCCCTGTCACTGACTGAGGGTCAATCCCGATCACTGACTAAGGTTCAATCCCTGTCACTGACTGAGGTTCACTCCCTGTCACAGACTGAGATTCAATCCCTGTCACTGTCTGAGATTCAATCACTGTCACTGACTGAGATTCAATCCCTGTCACTGACTGAGGTTCAATCACTGTCACTGACGGAGGTTCAATCCCTGTCACTGATTGAGATTCAATTCCTGTCACTGTCTGAGGTTCAATCCTTTTCACTGACAGAGATTGAATCCCATTTAACGAACTGAAATTCAATCCCTGTCACTGACTGAGGTTCAAACCCTGTCACTGACTGAGATTCAATCCAAGTCACTGACGGAGATTAAATCCATGTCACTGTCTGCGGGTCAATTCCAGTCACTGACATGAGATTAAATCCCTGTCACTAACTGAGATTAAATCCCTGTCACTGACTGAGGCTCAATCCCTGTCACTGACTGATAATCAATCCCTGTCACTGACTGTAGTTCACTCCCTGTCACTGACTGAGATTCAATCCCTGTCACTGACTGAGATTCAATCCCTGTCAATGTCTGCAGGTCAATCCCAGTCACTGACTGAGATTAAATCCCTGTCACTAACTGAGGCTCAATCCTTGTCACTGACTGAAGTTCAATCCCTGTCACAGACTGAGATTCATCCCTGTCACTGACTGAGATTCAATCCCTGTCACTCTCTGAGGGTCAATCCCTGTCACTTACTGAGGCTCAATCCCTGTCACTGACTGAGGCTCAATCCCTGTCACTGATTGAGTTTCAATCCCTGTCACTGTCTGAGGGTCAATCCCTGACACTCACTGAGATTCAATCCCTGTCACTGACTGAGGTTCAATCCCTGTCACTAACTGAGATTCAATCCCTGTCACTGACTGAGGGTCAATCCCGATCACTGACTAAGGTTCAATCCCTGTCACTGACTGAGGTTCACTCACTGTCACAGACTGAGATTCAATCCCTGTCACTGTCTGAGATTCAATCACTGTCACTGACTGAGATTCAATCCCTGTCACTGACTGAGGTTCAATCACTGTCACTGACGGAGGTTCAATCCCTGTCACTGATTGAGATTCAATTCCTGTCACTGTCTGAGGTTCAATCCTTTTCACTGACAGAGATTGAATCCCATTTAACGAACTGAAATTCAATCCCTGTCACTGACTGAGATTCAATCCAAGTCACTGACGGAGATTAAATCCATGTCACTGTCTGCGGGTCAATTCCAGTCACTGACATGAGATTAAATCCCTGTCACTAACTGAGATTAAATCCCTGTCACTGACTGAGGCTCAATCCTTGTCACTGACTGATAATCAATCCCTGTCACTGACTGTAGTTCACTCCCTGTCACAGACTGAGATTCAATCCCTGTCACTGACTGAGGTTCAATCACTGTCACTGACGGAGGTTCAATCCCAGTCACAGACTGACATTCACTTCCTGTCACTGAAAGAGATTCAATCCCTGTCACTGACTGCGATTCAATCACAGTCATAGACTGAGATTGAATCCCTGTCACAGACTGAGGTTCAATCCCTGTCACTGATTGAGGTTCAATCGCTTTCACTGACTCATGTTCAATCGCTGTCACTGACTGATGTTTAATCCCTGTCACTGACTAATGTTCAATCCCACTCACTGACTGAGATTAAATCCCTGTCACTTTCTGAATTTCAATCCCTCTCACTGACTGAGATTCAATCCCTCTCACGGACTGAGATTCAATCCCTGTCACTGACTGAGATTCAAACCCTGTCACTGACTGAGATTCAATCCCTGTCACTGTCTGAGGGTCAATGCCAATCACTGACTGAGATTGAATCTCTGTCACTGACGGAGGTTCAATCCCTGTCACTTACTCAGGCTCAATCCCTGTCACTGACTGAGATTCAATACCTGTCACTGACGGAGGTTCAATCCCTGTCACTCATTGAGGCTCAATCCTGTCACTGATTGAGATTCAATACCTGTCACTGTCTGAGGGTCAATGCCAGTTACTGACTGAGATTGAATCCCTGTCACTAACTGAGATTCAATCCCTGTCACTAACTGAGATTAAATCCCTGTCACTGACTGAGGGTCAATCCCGGTCACTGACTAAGGTTCAATCCCTGTCACTGACTGAGGTTCAATCCCTGTCACAGACTGTGATTCAATCCCTGTAACTGACTGAGATTCAATTTCTGTCACTGAATGAGATTCAATCCCTGTCACTGACTTAGGTTCAATCCCTGTCACTAACTGAGATTAAATCCCTGTCACTGACTGAGGGTCAATCCCGGTCACTGACTAAGGTTCAATCCCTGTCACTGACTGCGATTCAATCACAGTCATAGACTGAGATTGAATCCCTGTCACAGACTGAGGTTCAATCCCTGTCACTGATTGAGGTTCAATCGCTTTCACTGACTCATGTTCAATCCCTGTCACTGACTGTTGCTTGATCCCTGTCACTGACTGATGTTCAATTCCACTCACTGACTGAGGTTAAATCCCTGTCACTAACTGAGGCTCAATCTCTGTCACTGACTGAGGTTCAATCCCTGTCACTGATGGAGGTTCAATCACTGTCACTGACTGAGATTCAATCCCTGTCACTGACTGAGATTCAATCCCTGTCACTGTCTGCGGGTCAATTCCAGTCACTGACTGAGATTAATCCCTGTCACTAACTGAGATTCAATCCCTGTCACTGACTGAGGCTCCATCCCTGTCACTGACTGAGAATCATTCCCTGTCACTGACTGTAGTTCAATCCCTGTCACAGACTGAGATTCAATCCCTGTCACTGACTGAGATTCAATCCCTGTCACTGACTGAGGTTCAATCCCTGTCACAGACACAGATTCAATCACTGCCACTGACTGAGATTCAATCCCTGTCACTGTGTGAGGGTCAATCCCTGTCACTGATGGAGGCTCAATCCCTGTCACTGACTGCGATTCAATCACAGTCATAGACTGAGATTGAATCCCTGTCACAGACTGAGGTTCAATCCCTGTCACTGATTGAGGTTCAATCGCTTTCACTGAATCATGTTCAATCCCTGTCACTGACTGTTGCTTAATCCCTGTCACTGACAGATGTTCAATTCCACTCACTGACTGAGATTTAATCCCTGTCACTAACTGAGGCTCAATCCCTGTCACTGACTGAGAATCAATCCCTGTCACTGACTGAAGTTCAATCCCTGTCACTAACTGAGATTAAATCCCTCTCACTGACTGAGGGTCAATCCCGGTCACTGACTAAGGTTCAATCCCTGTCACTGACGGAGGTTCAATCCCTGTCACTGATGGAGATTCAATTCCTGTCACTGTCTGAGTTTGAATCCCTGTCACAGACTGAGATTGAATTCCATTTAACGAACTGAAATTCAATCCCTGTCACTGACTGAGATTCAATCCCTGTCACTGATGGAGGTTCAATCCCTGTCACTGACTGAGACTCAATCCCTGTCACTGACTGAGATTCAATCCCTGTCACTGTCTGCGGGTCAATTCCACTCACTGACTGAGATTAAATCCCTGTCACTAACTGAGATACAATCCCTGTCACTGACTGAGGCTCAATCCTTGTCACTGACTGAGAATCAATCCCTGTCACTGACTGGAGTTCAATCCCTGTCACAGACTGAGAATCAATCACTGTCACTGACTGTAGTTCAACCCCTGATGCAGACTGAGATTCAATCCCTGTCACTGACTGAGATTCAATCCCTGTCACTGATTGAGATTCATTCCCTGTCACAGACTGAGATTCACTTCCAGTCACTGAATGAGATTCAATCCCTGTCACTGACTGAGGCTCAATCCTTGTCACTGACTGAGAATCAATCCCTGTCACTGACTGTAGTTCAATGCCTGTCACAGACTGAGATTCAATCCCTGTCACTGATTGAGATTCATTCCCAGTCACAGACTGAGATTCACTTCCTGTCACTGAATGAGATTCAATCCCTGTCACTGACTGAGGCTCAATCCTTGTCACTAACTGAGAATCAATCCCTGTCACTGACTGTAGTTCAATCCCTGTCACAGACTGAGATTCACTTCCTGTCACTGAATGAGATTCAATCCCTGTCACTGACTGAGGGTCAATCCCTGTCACTGACTAAGATTCAATCACTGTCACAGACTGAGATTGAATCCCTGCCACTGACTGAGATTCAATCCCTGTAACTAACTGAAATTCAATCTCTGTCACTAACTGAGATTCAATCCCTGTCACTGACTGAGATTCAATCCCTGTCACTGTCTGCGGATCAATCCCAGTCACTGACTGAGATTAAATCCCTGTCACTAACTGAGGCTCAATCCCTGTCACTGACTGAGAATCAATCCCTGTCACTGACTGAATTTCAATCCCTGTCACAGACTGAGATTCAATCCCTGTAACTGACGGAGATTCAATTTCTGTCACTGAATGAGATTCAATCCCTGTCACTGACTGAGGTTCAATCCCTGTCACTAACTGAGATTAAATCCCTGTCACTGACTGAGGGTCAATCCCGGTCACTGACTAAGGTTCAATCCCTGTCACAGACTGAGATTCAATCCCTGTCACTGTCTGAGATTCAATCACTGTCACTGACTAAGGTTCAATACCTGTCACTGACGGAGGTTCAATCCCTGTCACTGATTGAGATTCAATTCCTGTCACTGTCTGAGGTTCAATCCCTGTCACTGACTGAGATTGAATCCCATTTAACTAACTGAAATTCAATTCCTGTCACTGACTGAGGTTCAATCCCTGTCACTGATGGACGTTCAATCACTGTCACTGACTGAGATTCAATCCCTGTCACTGACTGAGATTCAATCCCTGTCACTGACTGAGATTCAATCCCTGTCACTGACTGAGGTTCAATCCCTGTCACAGACACAGATTAAATCACTGCCACTGACTGAGATTCAATCCCTGTCACTGTGTGAGGGTCAATCCCTGTCACTGATGGAGGCTCAATCCCTGTCACTGACTGCGATTCAATCACAGTCATAGACTGAGATTGAATCCCTGTCACAGACTGAGGTTCAATCCCTGTCACTGATTGAGGTTCAATCGCTTTCACTGACTCATGTTCAATCCCTGTCACTGACTGTTGCTTAATCCCTGTCACTGACTGATGTTCAATTCCACTCACTGACTGAGATTAAATCCCTGTCACTAACTGAGGCTCAATCCCTGTCACTGACTGAGAATCAATCCCTGTCACTGACTGAAGTTCAATCCCTGTCACAGACAGAGATTCAATCCCTGTAACTGACTGAGATTCAATTTCTGTCACTGAATGAGATTCAATCCCTTTCACTGACTGAGGTTCAATCCCTGTCACTAACTGAGATTAAATCCCTCTCACTGACTGAGGGTCAATCCCGGTCACTGACTAAGGTTCAATCCCTGTCACTGTCTGAGGTTCAATCCCTGTCACTGACGGAGGTTCAATCCCTGTAACTAATTGAGATTCAATTCCTGTCACTGTCTGAGGTTCAATCCCTGTCACAGACACAGATTCAATCACTGCCACTGACTGAGGTTCAATCCCTGTCACTGTGTGAGGGTCAATCCCTGTCACTGATGGAGGCTCAATCCCTGTCACTGACTGCGATTCAATCACAGTCATAGACTGAGATTGAATCCCTGTCACAGACTGAGGTTCAATCCCTGTCACTGATTGAGGTTCAATCGCTTTCACTGAATCATGTTCAATCCCTGTCACTGACTGTTGCTTAATCCCTGTCGCTGACAGATGTTCAATCCCACTCACTGACTGAGATTAAATCCCTGTCACTAACTGAGGCTCAATCCCTGTCACTGACTGAGATTCAATCCCTGTCACTGACTGAGATTCAATCCCTGTCACTGATTGAGGTTCAATCGCTTTCACTGAATCATGTTCAATCCCTGTCACTGACTGTTGCTTAATCCCTGTCGCTGACAGATGTTCAATCCCACTCACTGACTGAGATTAAATCCCTGTCACTAACTGAGGCTCAATCCCTGTCACTGACTGAGATTCATTCCCTGTCACAGACTGAGATTCACTTCCTGTCACTGAATGAGATTCAATCCCTGTCACTGACTGAGGCTCAATCTTTGTCACTGACTGAGAATCAATCCCTGTCACTGACTGTAGTTCAATCCCTGTCACAGACTGAGATTCAATCCCTGTCACTGATTGAGATTCATTCCCAGTCACAGACTGAGATTCACTTCCTGTCACTGAATGAGATTCAATCCCTGTCACTGACTGAGGCTCAATCCTTGTCACTAACTGAGAATCAATCCCTGTCACTGACTGTAGTTCAATCCCTGTCACAGACTGAGATTCACTTCCTGTCACTGAATGAGATTCAATCCCTGTCACTGACTGAGGGTCAATCCCTGTCACTGACTAAGATTCAATCACTGTCACAGACTGAGATTGAATCCCTGCCACTGACTGAGATTCAATCCCTGTAACTAACTGAAATTCAATCTCTGTCACTAACTGAGATTCAATCCCTGTCACTGACTGAGTTTCAATCCCTGTCACTGTCTGCGGATCAATCCCAGTCACTGACTGAGATTAAATCCCTGTCACTAACTGAGGCTCAATCCCTGTCACTGACTGAGAATCAATCCCTGTCACTGACTGAAGTTCAATCCCTTTCACAGACTGAGATTCAATCCCTGTAACTGACGGAGATTCAATTTCTGTCACTGAATGAGATTCAATCCCTGTCACTGACTGAGGTTCAATCCCTGTCACTAACTGAAATTAAATCCCTGTCACTGTCTGAGGTTCAATCCTTTTCACTGACAGAGATTGAATCCCATTTAACGAACTGAAATTCAATCCCTGTCACTGACTGAGGTTCAATCCCTGTCACTGACTGAGATTCAATCCAAGTCACTGACGGAGATTAAATCCATGTCACTGTCTGCGGGTCAATTCCAGTCACTGGCATGAGATTAAGTCCCTGTCACTAACTCAGATTAAATCCCTGTCACTGACTGAGGCTCAATCCTTGTCACTGACTGATAATCAATCCCTGTCACTGACTGTAGTTCACTCCCTGTCACTGACTGAGATTCAATCCCTGTCACTGACTGAGATTCAATCCCTGTCAATGTCTGCAGGTCAATCCCAGTCACTGACTGAGATTAAATCCCTGTCACTAACTGAGGCTCAATCCTTGTCACTGACTGAAGTTCAATCCCTGTCACAGACTGAGATTCATCCCTGTCACTGACTGAGATTCAATCCCTGTCACTCTCTGAGGGTCAATCCCTGTCACTTACTGAGGCTCAATCCCTGTCACTGACTGAGGCTCAATCCCTGTCACTGATTGAGTTTCAATCCCTGTCACTGTCTGAGGGTCAATCCCTGACACTCACTGAGATTCAATCCCTGTCACTGACTGAGGTTCAATCCCTGTCACTAACTGAGATTCAATCCCTGTCACTGACTGAGGGTCAATCCCGATCACTGACTAAGGTTCAATCCCTGTCACTGACTGAGGTTCACTTCCTGTCACAGACTGAGATTCAATCCCTGTCACTGTCTGAGATTCAATCACTGTCACTGTCTGAGATTCAATCCCTGTCACTGACTGAGGTTCAATACTGTCACTGACGGAGGTTCAATCCCTGTCACTGATTGAGATTCAATTCCTGTCACTGTCTGAGGTTCAATCCTTTTCACTGACAGAGATTGAATCCCATTTAACGAACTGAAATTCAATCCCTGTCACTGACTGAGGTTCAATCCCTGTCACTGACTGAGATTCAATCCAAGTCACTGACGGAGATTAAATCCATGTCACTGTCTGCGGGTCAATTCCAATCACTGACATGAGATTAAATCCCTGTCACTAACTGAGATTAAATCCCTGTCACTGACTGAGGCTCAATCCTTGTCACTGACTGATAATCAATCCCTGTCACTGACTGTAGTTCACTCCCTGTCACAGACTGAAATTCAATCCCTGTCACTGACTGAGATTCAATCCCTGTCACTGATTGTGATTCAATCCCAGTCACAGACTGAGATTCACTTCCTGTCACTGAAAGAGATTCAATCCCTGTCACTGACTGCGATTCAATCACAGTCATAGACTGAGATTGAATCCCTGTCACAGACTGAGGTTCAATCCCTGTCACTGATTGAGGTTCAATCGCTTTCACTGACTCATGTTCAATCGCTGTCACTGACTGATGCTTAATCCCTGTCACTGACTAATGTTCAATCCCACTCACTGACTGAGATTAAATCCCTGTCACTAACTGAGGCTCAATCCCTGTCACTGACTGAGAATCAATCCCTGTCACGGACTGAGATTCAATCCCTGTCACTGACTGAGATTCAAACCCTGTCACTGACTGAGATTCAATCCCTGTCACTGTCTGAGGGTCAATGCCAATCACTGACTGAGATTGAATCTCTGTCACTGACGGAGGTTCAATCCCTGTCACTTACTCAGGCTCAATCCCTGTCACTGACTGAGATTCAATACCTGTCACTGACGGAGGTTCAATCCCTGTCACTCATTGAGGCTCAATCCTGTCACTGATTGAGATTCAATACCTGTCACTGTCTGAGGGTCAATGCCAGTTACTGACTGAGATTGAATCCCTGTCACTAACTGAGATTCAATCCCTGTCACTGATTGAGGTTCAATCGCTTTCACTGACTCATGTTCAATCCCTGTCACTGACTGTTGCTTGATCCCTGTCACTGACTGATGTTCAATTCCACTCACTGACTGAGGTTAAATCCCTGTCACTAACTGAGGCTCAATCTCTGTCACTGGCTGAGGTTCAATCCCTGTCACTGATGGAGGTTCAATCACTGTCACTGACTGAGATTCACTCCCTGTCACTGACTGAGATTCAATCCCTGTCACTGTCTGCGGGTCAATTCCAGTCACTGACTGAGATTAATTCCTGTCACTAACTGAGATTCAATCCCTGTCACTGACTGAGGCTCCATCCCTGTCACTGACTGAGAATCATTCCCTGTCACTGACTGTAGTTCAATCCCTGTCACAGACTGAGATTCAATCCCTGTCACTGACTGAGATTTAATCCCTGTCACTGGCTGAGGTTCAATCCCTGTCACAGACACAGATTCAATCACTGTCATAGACTGAGATTGAATCCCTGTCACAGACTGAGGTTCAATCCCTGTCACTGATTGAGGTTCAATCGCTTTCACTGAATCATGTTCAATCCCTGTCACTGACTGTTGCTTAATCCCTGTCACTGACAGATGTTCAATTCCACTCACTGACTGAGATTTAATCCCTGTCACTAACTGAGGCTCAATCCCTGTCACTGACTGAGAATCAATCCCTGTCACTGACTGAAGTTCAATCCCTGTCACTAACTGAGATTAAATCCCTCTCACTGACTGAGGGTCAATCCCGGTCACTGACTAAGGTTCAATCCCTGTCACTGACTAAGGTTCAATCCCTGTCACTGACGAAGGTTCAATCCCTGTCACTGATGGAGATTCAATTCCTGTCACTGTCTGAGGTTCAATCCCTGTCACTGACTGAGATTGAATTCCATTTAACGAACTGAAATTCAATCCCTGTCACTGACTGAGATTCAATCCCTGTCACTGATGGAGGTTCAATCCCTGTCACTGACTGAGACTCAATCCCTGTCACTGACTGAGATTCAATCCCTGTCACTGTCTGCGGGTCAATTCCACTCACTGACTGAGATTAAATCCCTGTCACTAACTGAGATACAATCCCTGTCACTGACTGAGGCTCAATCCTTGTCACTGACTGAGAATCAATCCCTGTCACTGACTGGAGTTCAATCCCTGTCACAGACTGAGAATCAATCCCTGTCACTGACTGTAGTTCAACCCCTGTCACAGACTGAGATTCAATCCCTGTCACTGACTGAGATTCAATCCCTGTCACTGATTGAGATTCATTCCCTGTCACAGACTGAGATTCACTTCCTGTCACTGAATGAGATTCAATCCCTGTCACTGACTGAGGCTCAATCCTTGTCACTGACTGAGAATCAATCCCTGTCACTGACTGTAGTTCAACCCCTGTCACAGACTGAGATTCAATCCCTGTCACTGACTGAGATTCAATCCCTGTCACTGATTGAGATTCATTCCCTGTCACAGACTGAGATTCACTTCCTGTCACTGAATGAGATTCAATCCCTGTCACTGACTGAGGCTCAATCCTTGTCACTGACTGAGAATCAATCCCTGTCACTGACTGTAGTTCAATGCCTGTCACAGACTGAGATTCAATCCCTGTCACTGATTGAGATTCATTCCCAGTCACAGACTGAGATTCACTTCCTGTCACTGAATGAGATTCAATCCCTGTCACTGACTGAGGCTCAATCCTTGTCACTAACTGAGAATCAATCCCTGTCACTGACTGTAGTTCAATCCCTGTCACAGACTGAGATTCACTTCCTGTCACTGAATGAGATTCAATCCCTGTCACTGACTGAGGGTCAATCCCTGTCACTGACTAAGATTCAATCACTGTCACAGACTGAGATTGAATCCCTGCCACTGACTGAGATTCAATCCCTGTAACTAACTGAAATTCAATCTCTGTCACTAGCTGAGATTCAATCCCTGTCACTGACTGAGTTTCAATCCCTGTCACTGTCTGCGGATCAATCCCAGTCACTGACTGAGATTAAATCCCTGTCACTAACTGAGGCTCAATCCCTGTCACTGACTGAGAATCAATCCCTGTCACTGACTGAAGTTCAATCCCTGTCACAGACTGAGATTCAATCCCTGTAACTGACGGAGATTCAATTTCTGTCACTGAATGAGATTCAATCCCTGTCACTGACTGAGGTTCAATCCCTGTCACTAACTGAGATTAAATCCCTGTCACTGACTGAGGGTCAATCCCGGTCACTGACTAAGGTTCAATCCCTGTCACAGACTGAGATTCAATCCCTGTCACTGTCTGAGATTCAATCACTGTCACTGACTAAGGTTCAATCCCTGTCACTGATTGAGATTCAATTCCTGTCACTGTCTGAGGTTCAATCCCTGTCACTGACTGAGATTGAATCCCATTTAACTAACTGAAATTCAATCCCTGTCACAGACTGAGGTTCAATCCCTGTCACTGATGGACGTTCAATCACTGTCACTGACTGAGACTTAATCCCTGTCACTGACTGATGTTCAATCCCTCTTTCTGACTGAGATTCAATCCCTCTCACTGACTGAGATTCAATCCCTGTCACTGACTGAGATTCAATCCCTGTCACTGACTGAGATTCAATTCCTGTCACTGACGGAGGTTCAATCCCTGTCACTTACTCAGGCTCAATCCCTCTCATGACTGAGATTCAATACCTGTCACTGACGGAGGTTCAATCCCTGTCACTCATTGAGGGTCAATCCTGTCACTGATTGAGATTCTATCCCTGTCACTGTCTGAGTGTCAATGCCAGTTACTGACTGAGATTGAATCCCCGTCACTGACTGAGGTTCAATCCCTGTCACTGATTGAGGTTCAATCGCTTTCACTGTCTCATGTTCCATCGCTGTCACTGACTGATGCTTAATCCCTGTCACTGACTGAGATTCAATTCCATTCACTGATTGAGATTCAATCCCTGTCGCTGACTGCAATTCTATGCCTGTCAATGACTGAGCTTTCATTCCTATCACTGACTGAGCGTTAATCCCTGTCATTGACTGAGATTCAATCCCTGTCACTGACTGCGATTCAATCCCTGTCAGTGACGGAGGATCAATCCCTGTCACTGACTGAGTGTCAATCCCTGTCACTGACTGAGGCTCAATCCCTGTCACTGACTGAGGCTCAATCCCTGACACTGTCTGAGGGTCAATCCCCAGTCACTGACTGAGATTCAATTGCTGTCACCAACTGAAAATCAATCCCTGTCACCGAGTGATTCTCAATCCCTGTCACTGACTGAGATTCAATCCCTGTCAATGACTGAGGTTCAATCCCTGTCACAGACTGAGATTCAATCCCTGTCACTTTCTGAGATTCAATCCCTGTCACAGACTGAGATTCACTCCCTGTCACTGTTGGAGGTTCAATGCCTGTCATTGGCTGAGATTCACTTCCTGTCACTGACTGAGGTTCAATCCCTGTCACAGACTGAGGTTCAATCCCTGTCACTGACGGAGGATCAATACCTGTCACTGACAGAGGGTCAATCCCTGTCCCTGACTTAGGTTCAATTCCTGTCACTGACTGAATCTCAATCCCTATCACTGACTGTGGTTCAATCCCTGTCACTAACTGAGATTCAATCCCTGACACTGTCTGAGATTCAATCCCTGTCACTGTCTGAGGTTCAATCCCCAGTCACTGACTGAGATTCAATTGCTGTCACTAACTGAAAATCAATCCCTGTCACCGAGTGATTCTCAATCCCTGTCACTGACTGAGATTAAATCCCTGTCACTAACTGAGATTCAATCCCTGTCACTAACTGAGATTAAATCCCTGTCACTAACTGAGATTCAATCCCTGTCACTAACTGAGATTCAATCCTTGTCACTAACTGAGATTCAATCCCTGTCATTGACTGTGGCTGAATCCCTGCCACTGACTGAGATTCAATCCCTTTCACTGACTGAGGTTCAATCCCTGTCACAGACTGAGATTCAAACCCTGTCGCTGACTGAGGTTCAATCCCTGTCACTAGCTGAGATTCACTTCCTGTCACAGACTGAGGCTCAATCCCTGTCACTGACTGATATTCAATCCCTGTCACTGTCTGAGGTTCAATGCCAGTCACTGACTGAGTTTGAATCCCTGTCACTAACTGAGATTCAATCCCTGTCACTGACTGAGGTTCAATCCCTGTCACAGACTGAGATTCAATCCCTGTCACTGACTGAGGGTCAATACCTCTATATTGGGGAGACGGGCCGCCTACTTGCGGAGCGTTTCAGGGAACACCTCTGGGACACCCGGACCGACCAACCCAACCACCCTGTAGCTCAACATTTCCATTCCCCCTCCCACTCCACCCAGGATATGCAGGTCTTTGGACTCCTCCATCGTCAGACCACAGCGAAACGACGGTTGGAGGAAGAACGTCTCATCTTCCGGCTAGGAACCCTCCAACCACAAGGGTTGAACTCGGATTTCACCAGTTTCCTCATTTCCCCTCCCCCCAGCCTGTCTCAGTCAAATCCATCAAATTCAGCACCGCCTTCCTAACCTGCAATCTTCTTCCCGACCTCTCCGCCCCCACCCTAGTCTGACCTATCACCCTCACCTTGACCTCTTTCCACCTATCACATTTCCGACGCCCCTCCCCCAAGTCCCTCCTCCCTATCTTTTATCTTAGCCTGCTGGACCAACTTTCCTCATTCCTGAAGGAGGGCTAATGCCCGAAACGTCGATTCTCCTGTTCCCTAGATGCTGCCTGACCTGCTGCGCTTTTCCAGCAACACATTTCCATCTCTGATCTCCAGCATCTGCAGACCTCACTTTCTCCTCAATACCAGTCACTGACTGAGGTTCAATCCTTGTCACTGATGGAGGTCAATCCCTGTCTCTGACTGAGATTCAATCCTTGTCACTAACTGAGATTCAATTCCTGTCACGAACTGAGATTCAATCCCTGTCACTGATTGAGCTTCAATCCCTGTCACAGACTGAGATTCAATCCCTGTCACTGACTGCGATTCAATCCCAGTCACTGACTGAGTTTCAATCCCTGTCACTGACTGAGATTCAATCCCTCTCACTGACGAAGATTCAATGCCTTTCACTGACTGAGACGAAATTCCTGTCACTGACTGTGATTCAATTCCTGTCACAGACTGCGGTGCAATCCCTGTCACTGACTGAGGTAAAATCCCTGTCACTGACTGAGATTCAATCCCTGTCACTGATGGAGGTTCAATCCCTGTCACTGGCTGAGATTCAATCCCTGTCACTGACAGGGATTGAAACTCAGACAGTGACAGAGATTGAATCTCAGTCAGTGACAGGGAGTGAATCCCAGTCAGTGAGAGGGATTGAATCTCAGTCAGTGACAAGGATTGAATCTCAGTCAGAGACAGGGATTGACCTCCATCAGTGACAAGGATTGAACCTCAGTCAGTGACAGGGATTAAGCATCAGTCAGTGACAGCGATTGGACATGAGTCAGTGAAAGCGATTGAACCTCAATCAGTGACAGGGATTGAAACTCAGTCTGTGACAGGGATTCAATCTCAGTCTCTGACTGTGATTGAATCGCAGTCAATGACAGGGATTGAGCCTCCATCAGTGACAGGGATTGACCCTCAGTCAGTGACTGGGATTGAATCTCAATCAGTGACAGGGATTGACCCGCACACAGTGACAGGGATTGAATCTCAGTCAGTGGCAGTGATTGAATCTCAGTCTGTGACAGGGATTGACCATCAGTCAGTGACAGGGATTGAATCTCAGTCAGTGACAGTGATTGAATCTCAGTCAGTGACAGGGATTGAACTACAGTCAGTGACAGGGATTGATTCTCAGTCAGTGACAGGGATGGAGCCTCAGTCAGTGACAGGGATGGAGCCTCAGTCAGTGACAGGAATTGAATCACAGTAAGTGACAGGAATTCAATCTCAGTTAGTGACAGGGATTTAACCTCCATCAGTGACAGGGATTGAAACTCAGTTAGTGACAGGGATTGAATCTCAGTCAGTGACAGGGATTGAATCTCAGTCAGTGACAGGGATTGAAACTCAGTCAGTGACTGGGATTGAATCGCAGTCAGTGACAGGGATTGAATCTCAGACTGTGACAGAAATTGAATCTCAGTCAATGACACTGATTGAACCTCAGTCAGTGAAAGGGATTGATTCTCAATCAGTGACAGGGAATAAGCATCAGTCAGTGACAGCGATTGAACCTCAGTCAGTGACAGGGATTGAACCTCAGTCTGTGACAGGGATTCAATCGTAGTCTGTGACAGGGATTGAATCGCTGTCAGTGACAGGGATTGAGCCTCATTCAGTGACAGGGATTGCCCCTCAGTCAGTGACAGGGATTAAGAATCAGTCAATGACAGCGATTGACCCTCAATCAGTGACAGGGATTGAACCTCAGTCTGTGACAGGGATTCAATCTCAGTCTGTGACAGGAATTGAATCGCAGTCAGTGACAGGGATTGAGCCTGAATCAGTGACCGGGATCGATCCTCAGTCAGTGACTGGGATTGTGCCTCCACCAGTGACATGGATTGAATCTCAGGCAGTGACAGGGATTGAGCTTCAGTCAGTGACAGGGATTGAGCCTCTGATAGTGAGAGGGATTGAGCCTCATTCAGTGACAGGGATTGAACCTCAGTCAGTGACAGGACATGAATCTCAGCCAGTGACAGGGATTGAACCTCAATCAGTAACAGGGATTGAATCTCAGTCTGTGACAGGGATTGAACCTCAATCAGTGACAGGGATTGAACATTAGTCTGTGACCGGTATTGACCCTCAGTCAGTGACAGGGATTGAATCTCAGTCTGTGACAGGGATTGAATCTCACTTAGTGACAGGGATTCAATCTCAGTCAGTGGATGGCATTGACCCACAGACAGTGACAGGGATTGAATCTCAGTCTGTGACATCGATTGAATCGCAGTCAGTGACAGGAATTGAATCTCAATCAGTGTCAGGGATTGAATCTCAATCAGTGACAGGGATTGAATCTCAGTCTGTGACAGGGATTGAATATCAGTCTGTGACAGGGATTGAACCTCAGTTCGTGACAGGGATTGAATCTCAGTCAGTGACAGGTTTTGAGCCTCAGACAGTGACAGGGATTGAATCTCAATCAGTGACAGGTTTGAATGTCAGTCAGTGACAGGGTTTGAATCTCAGTCAGTGACAGGGACAGAATCTCAGTCAGTGACTACGTTTGAATCTCAGTTATTGACAGGAATTGATTCTCAGTCAGAGACAGGGATTGAATCTCAATCAGTGACAGGATTGAATTTCAGTCAGTGACAGGGATTGAGATTCATTCAGTGACAGGGATTGACCATCAGTCAGTGAAATGAATTGAATCTCAGTCAGTGACAAGGACTGAGACTCAGTCAGTGACAGGGATTGAATCTCAGTCAGTGACAGCGATAGACCCTCAATTAGTTACAGGGATTGAATCTCATTCAGTGACAGGGATTGAATCCCAGTCAGTGACAGGGATTCAACCTCAGTCTGTGACAGGTATTGAAACACAATCAGTGACAGGAATTGAATATCAGTCAGTGACAGGGATTGAATCTCAGTCAGAACCAGGAAATGAGCTTCAGTCAGTGACATGGATTGATTCTCAATCAGTGATAGGAATTGAACCTCAGTCAGTGACAGGGATTGAATTTCAGTCAGTGTCAGGGATTGAGCCTTAAATAGTGACAGGGATTGAACCTCAGTCAGTGACAGAGATTGAATCTCCATCTGTGACAGGGATTGAACCTCAGTCAGTGACAGGGATTGAATCTCAATCCGTGACAGGGATTGAATCTCACTTAGTGACAGGGATTCAATCTCAGTCAGTGGATGGCATTGACCCACCGACAGTGACAGGGATTGAATCTCAGTCTGTGACATCGATTGAATCGCAGTCAGTGACAGGAATTGAATCTCAATCAGTGTCAGGAATTGAATCTCAATCAGTGACAGGGATTGAATCTCAGTCTGTGACAGGGATTGAATATCAGTCTGTGACAGGGATTGAACCTCAGTTAGTGACAGGGATTGAATCTCAGTCAGTGACAGGTTTTGAGCCTCAGTCAGTGACAGGGATTGAATCTCAATCAGTGACAGGTTTGAATGTCAGTCAGTGACAGGGTTTGAATCTCAGTCAGTGACAGGGACAGAATCTCAGTCAGTGACTACGTTTGAATCTCAGTTATTGACAGGAATTGATTCTCAGTCAGAGACAGGGATTGAATCTCAATCAGTGACAGGATTGAATTTCAGTCAGTGACAGGGATTGAGATTCATTCAGTGACAGGGATTGACCATCAGTCAGTGAAATGAATTGAATCTCAGTCAGTGACAAGGACTGAGACTCAGTCAGTGACAGGGATTGAATCTCAGTCAGTGACAGGGATTGAACCTCAGTCAGTGACAGGGATTGAAACTCAGTCAGTGAGAGGGATTGAATCTCAATCAGTGACAGTGATTGAATCTCAGTCAGTGACAGGGATTGAACTACAGTCAGTGACAGGGATTGATTCTCAGTCAGTGACAGGGATGGAGCCTCAGTCAGTGACAGGGATGGAGCCTCAGTCAGTGACAGGAATTGAATCACAGTAAGTGACAGGAATTCAATCTCAGTTAGTGACAGGGATTTAACCTCCATCAGTGACAGGGATTGAAACTCAGTTAGTGACAGGGATTGAATCTCAGTCAGTGACAGGGATTGAATCTCAGTCAGTGACAGGGATTGAAACTCAGTCAGTGACTGGGATTGAATCGCAGTCAGTGACAGGGATTGAATCTCAGACTGTGACAGAAATTGAATCTCAGTCAATGACACTGATTGAACCTCAGTCAGTGAAAGGGATTGATTCTCAATCAGTGACAGGGAATAAGCATCAGTCAGTGACAGCGATTGAACATGAGTCAGTGACAGGGATTGAACCTCAGTCTGTGACAGGGATTCAATCGTAGTCTGTGACAGGGATTGAATCGCTGTCAGTGACAGGGATTGAGCCTCATTCAGTGACAGGGATTGCCCCTCAGTCAGTGACAGGGATTAAGAATCAGTCAATGACAGCGATTGACCCTCAATCAGTGACAGGGATTGAACCTCAGTCTGTGACAGGGATTCAATCTCAGTCTGTGACAGGAATTGAATCGCAGTCAGTGACAGGGATTGAGCCTGAATCAGTGACCGGGATCGATCCTCAGTCAGTGACTGGGATTGTGCCGCCACCAGTGACATGGATTGAATCTCAGGCAGTGACAGGGATTGAGCTTCAGTCAGTGACAGGGATTGAGCCTCTGATAGTGAGAGGGATTGAGCCTCATTCAGTGACAGGGATTGAACCTCAGTCAGTGACAGGACATGAATCTCAGCCAGTGACAGGGATTGAACCTCAATCAGTAACAGGGATTGAATCTCAGTCTGTGACAGGGATTGAACCTCAATCAGTGACAGGGATTGAACATTAGTCTGTGACCGGTATTGACCCTCAGTCAGTGACAGGGATTGAATCTCAGTCTGTGACAGGGATTGAATCTCACTTAGTGACAGGGATTCAATCTCAGTCAGTGGATGGCATTGACCCACAGACAGTGACAGGGATTGAATCTCAGTCTGTGACATCGATTGAATCGCAGTCAGTGACAGGAATTGAATCTCAATCAGTGTCAGGGATTGAATCTCAATCAGTGACAGGGATTGAATCTCAGTCTGTGACAGGGATTGAATATCAGTCTGTGACAGGGATTGAACCTCAGTTAGTGACAGGGATTGAATCTCAGTCAGTGACAGGTTTTGAGCCTCAGTCAGTGACAGGGATTGAATCTCAATCAGTGACAGGTTTGAATGTCAGTCAGTGACAGGGTTTGAATCTCAGTCAGTGACAGGGACAGAATCTCAGTCAGTGACTACGTTTGAATCTCAGTTATTGACAGGAATTGATTCTCAGTCAGAGACAGGGATTGAATCTCAATCAGTGACAGGATTGAATTTCAGTCAGTGACAGGGATTGAGATTCATTCAGTGACAGGGATTGACCATCAGTCAGTGAAATGAATTGAATCTCAGTCAGTGACAAGGACTGAGACTCAGTCAGTGACAGGGATTGAATCTCAGTCAGTGACAGGGATAGACCCTCAATTAGTTACAGGGATTGAATCTCATTCAGAGACAGGGATTGAATCCCAGTCAGTGACAGGGATTCAACCTCAGTCTGTGACAGTTATTGAAACACAATCAGTGACAGGAATTGAATATCAGTCAGTGACAGGGATTGAATCTCAGTCAGAACCAGGAAATGAGCTTCAGTCAGTGACATGGATTGATTCTCAATCAGTGATAGGAATTGAACCTCAGTCAGTGACAGGGATTGAATTTCAGTCAGTGTCAGGGATTGAGCCTTAAATAGTGACAGGGATTGAACCTCAGTCAGTGACAGAGATTGAATCTCCATCTGTGACAGGGATTGAACCTCAGTCAGTGACAGGGATTGAATCTCAATCAGTGACAGGGATTGAATCTCACTTAGTGACAGGGATTCAATCTCAGTCAATGGATGGCATTGACCCACCGACAGTGACAGGGATTGAATCTCAGTCTGTGACATCGATTGAATCGCAGTCAGTGACAGGAATTGAATCTCAATCAGTGTCAGGGATTGAATCTCAATCAGTGACAGGGATTGAATCTCAGTCTGTGACAGGGATTGAATATCAGTCTGTGACAGGGATTGAACCTCAGTTAGTGACAGGGATTGAATCTCAGTCAGTGACAGGTTTTGAGCCTCAGTCAGTGACAGGGATTGAATCTCAATCAGTGACAGGTTTGAATGTCAGTCAGTGACAGGGTTTGAATCTCAGTCAGTGACAGGGACAGAATCTCAGTCAGTGACTACGTTTGAATCACAGTTATTGACAGGAATTGATTCTCAGTCAGAGACAGGGATTGAATCTCAATCAGTGACAGGATTGAATTTCAGTCAGTGACAGGGATTGAGATTCATTCAGTGACAGGGATTGACCATCAGTCAGTGAAATGAATTGAATCTCAGTCAGTGACAAGGACTGAGACTCAGTCAGTGACAGGGATTGAATCTCAGTCAGTGACAGGGATTGAACCTCAGTCAGTGACAGGGATTGAACCTCAGTCAGTGAGAGGGATTGAATCTCAATCAGTGAGCGGGATTGAGCCACAGTCAGTGACAGGGATTCAATCTCAGTCATTGACATGGATTGACCCTCAGTCAGTGACAGAGAATGAATCTCAGTCAGTGACAGGGATTGACCCTCAGTCAGTGACAGGGATTGAATCTCAGTCTGTGACAGGGATTGAACCTCAGTCAGTGACAGGGATTGAGCCTCAATCAGTGACAGGGATTGAGACACAACCAGTAGAGGGATTGAATCTCAGTCAGTGACAGGGATTGAATCTCAATCAGTCACAGGAATTGAAAATTAGTCCGTGACAGGGATTGAACCTCAGTCAGGGACAAATATTGTATCTCAGTCAGTGACAGGATTGAATCTCATTCAGTGACAGGGATTGAATCTCACTCAGTGACTGGAATTGAATCTCAGTCAGTGACAGGAATTGAATCACAGTCAGTGACCGGGAGTGAGCCTCAGTCAGTGACAAGGATTGAACCTCAGTCTGTGACAGGGATTGAACCTCAATTAGTGACAGGGATTGAACCGCAGTCAGTGACAGGGATTGAACCGCAGTCAGTGACAGGAATTGAACCGCTGTCAGTGACAGGAATAGAATCTTAGTCAGTGACAGGGATTGACCCTCAATCAGTAACAGGGAATGAATCTCATTCAGTGATAGGGATTCAAACTCAGTCAGTGACAGGGATTGAACCTCAGTCTGTGACAGGAATTGAATCACAGTCAGTGACAGGAATTGAATCTCAGTCAGTGACAAGGATTGAAACTCTGTCAGTGACAGGTTTGAATCTCAGTCAGTGACAGGGACTGAATCTCAATCAGTGACTAGGTTTGAATCTCAGTTATTGACAGGGATTGAATCTCAGTCAGTGACAGGGATTGAGATTCATTCAGTGACAGGGATTGACCCTCAGTCAGTGAAATGAATTGAATCTCAGTCAGTGACAAGGACTGTGACTCAGACAGTGACAGGGATTGAATCTCAGTCAGTGACAGGGATTGACCCTCAATCAGTAACAGGGATTGAATCTCATTCAGTGACAGGGATTGAATCTCAGTCAGTGACAGGAATTGAATCTGTCAGTGACAGGGATTCAACCTCAGTCTGTGACAGGGATTGAAACACAATCAGTGACAGGAATTGAACATCAGTCAGTGACAGGGATTGACCCTCAGTCAGTGACTGGGTTTGAATCTCAGTCAGTGACAGGGATTGAACCTCAGTCAGTGACAGGGATTGAATCTCAATAAGTGTGAGGGATTGAGCCACAGTCAGTGACCGGGACTGACCCTCAGTCAGTGACAGGGATTGAATCTCAGTCAGTGACAGGGATTGAATCTCGATCAGTGACAGGGATTAAATCTCCTTCTGTGACAGGGTTTGAACCACAGTCAGTGACAGGGATTGAGCCTCAGTCAGTCGTAGGATTTGATCCTGAGAAAGTGACAGGGATTGACATTCAGTCAGTGACAGGGATTGAATCTCAGTCATTGACAGGGATTGACCCTCAGTCAGTGACAGGGATTCAATCTCAGTCATTGACAGGGTTTGAGACACAACCAGTACAGGGATTGAATCTCAGTCAGTGACAGGGATTGAATCTCAATCAATGACAGGAATTGAAAATTAGTCCGTGACAGGGATTGAACCTCAGTCAGTGACAAATATTGTACCTTAGTCAGTGACAGGGATTGAATCTCATTCAGTGACAGGGATTGAATCTCAGTCAGTGACTGGAATTGAATCTCAGTCAGTGACAGGAATTGAACCTCAGTCAGTGACAGGGAGTGAGCCTCAATCAGTGACAAGGATTGAACCTCAGTCTGTGACAGGAATTGAACCTCAGTTAGTGACAGGGATTGAATCTCAGTCAGTGACAGGGATTGAACCGCAGTCAGTGACAGGGATTGAACCGCTGTCAGTGACAGGAATTGAATCTTAATCAGTGACAGGGAGTGACCCTCAATCAGTAACAGGTTTGAATCTCAGTCAGTGACAGGGACTGAATCTCAGTCAGTGACTAGGTTTGAATCTCAGTTATTGACTGGGATTGAATCTCAGTCAGAGACAGCGATTGAATCTCAGTCGGAGACAGTAATTGAATCTCAGTCAGTGACAGGGATTGAGATTGATTCAGTGACAGGGATTGACCCTCAGTCAGTGAAATGAATTGAATCTCAGTCAGTGACAGGGATTGAACCTCAGTCAGTGACAGGGATTGAGCCTCAATCAGTGACAGGGATTGAGACACAACCAGTACTGGGATTGAATCTCAGTCAGTGACAGGGATTGAAAATTAGTCCGTGACAGGGATTGAACCTCAGTCAGTGACAAATATTGTATCTCAGTCAGTGACAGGGAGTGAATCTCAGTCAGTGACTGGAATTGAATCTCAGTCAATGACAGGAATTGTATCTCAGTTAGTGACAGGGATTGAATCTCAGTCAGTAACAGGTATTGAATCTCATTCAGTGAAAGGGATTCAAACTCAGTCAGTGGCAGGGATTGAGCCTCAGTCTGTGACAGGAATTGAATAACAGTCAGTGACAGGAATTGAATCTCAGTCAGTGACAAGAATTGAATCTCAGTCAGTGACAGGGATTGAGCCTCAGTCAGTGACAGGGTTTGATTCTTATTCAGTGACAGGGATTGAGATGCATTCAGTGACAGGGATTGACCCTCAGTCACTGAAAGGAATTGAATCTCAGTCAGTGACAGCGTTTGAATCTCAGTCAGTGACAGGGATTGAACCTCAGTTAGTGAGAGGGACTGAATCTCTGTCTGTGACAGGGATTGAACCTCAGTCAGTGACAGGTTTGAATCTCAGTCAGTGACAGGGTTTGAGCCTCATTCAGTGACAGGTTTGAATCTCAGTCAGTGACAGGGTTTGAGCCTAATCAATAACAGGGATTGAACCTCAGTCAGTGACAGGGTTTAAATCTCAGTCAGTGACTGGGTTTGAATCTCAGTCAGTGACAGGGACAGAATCTCAGTCAGTGACTGGGTTTGAATCTCAGTTATTGACAGGGATTGAATATCAGTCAGAGACAGGGATTGATTTTCAATCAGTGACTGGGATTGAATCTCAGTCAGTGACAGGGATTGAGATTCATTCTGTGACAGGGATTGACCCTCAGTCAGTGAAGGAATTAAATCTCAGTCAGTGACAGGGATTGAATCTCAGTCAATGACAGGGATTGAACCTTAGTCAGTGAGAGGGATTGAGCCTCAGTCAGTGACAGGGATTGAGCCTCAGTCAGTCATAGGAATTGACCCTGAGACAGTGACAGGGATTGTCATTCAGTCAGTGACAGAGAATGAATCTCAGTCAGTTACAGGGATTGAGCCTCAGTCAGTGACAGGGATTGAATCTCGATCAGTGACAGGGATTGAATCTCAATCAGTGACCGGGATTGACCATCAATCAGTGACAGGGATTGAATCTCAGTCAGTGACAGGGATTGAGCCTCAGTCAGTGGCTGGGGTTGAGCCTCAGTCCGTCATAGGAATTGTCCCTGAAACAGTGACAGGGATTGACATTCAGTCAGTGACAGGGATTGAATCTCAGTCAGTTACAGGGATTGAGCCTCAGACAGTGACAGGGATTGAATCTCAGTCAGTGACAGGGTTTGAATCTGAGTCATTGACATGGATTGACCCTCAGTCTGTGAAAGGGATTGACCCTCAGTCAGTGACAGGGATTGAACCTCAGTCAGTGACAGGAATTGAGCCTCAGTCAGTGACAGAGATTGAATCTCAGTCTGAGACAGGGATTGAATCAGTGACAGAGACTGAAACCCAGTGAGTGACAGGGATGGAGCCTCAGTCAGTGACAGGGATTGAGCCTCAGTCAGTGACAGAGACTGAGCCTCAATCAGTGACAGGGATTGATCCTCAGTCTGTGACTGGGACTGAACCTCAGTCAGTGACAGGGACTGAGCCTCAATCAGTGACAGGGATTGAGACACAACCAGTGACAGGAATCGTATCTCAGTCAGTGACAGGGATTGAATCTCAGTCAGCGACAGGGATTGTATCATAGTCAGTGACAGACAATGAACCTCAGTCAGTGACAGGGATTGAGCCTCAGTCAGTGACAGGGACTGAGCCTCAGTCAGTGACAGGGATTGAACCTCAGTCTGTGACTGGGACTGAACCTCAGTCAGTGACAGGGATTAAGCCACAATCAGTGACAGGGATTGAGACACAGCCAATGACAGGAATCGAATCTCAGTCAGTGACTGGAATTGAATCTCAGTCCGTGACAGTGATTGAATCTCAGTCAGTGACAGGAATTGAATCTCAGACAGTGACAGGGACTGTTCCGCAGTCAGTGACAGTGATTGAATCTCAGTCCATGACAGCGATTGAATCTCAGTCAGTTACAGGGATTGAGCCTCAGTCAGTGACAGGGACTGAATCTCAGTCAGTGACTAGGTTTGAATCTCAGTTATTGACAGGGATTGAATCTCAGTCAGTGACAGGGATTGAGATTCATTCAGTGACAGGGATTGACCCTCAGTCAGTGAAATGAATTGACCCTCAGTCAGTGACAGGGATTGAATCTCAGTCAGTGACAGGGATTGACCCTCAATCAGTAACAGGGATTGAATCTCATTCAGTGACAGGGATTGAATCTCAGTCATTGACAGGAATTGAATCTCAGTCAGTGACAGGGAATCAACCTCAGTCTGTGACAGGTATTGAAACACAATCAGTGACAGGAATTGAATCTCAGTCAGAGACAGGAATTGAGCCTCAGTCATTGACAGGGATTGACCCTCAGTCAGTGACAGGGATTGAATCTCAGCCTGTGACAGGGATTGAACCTCAGTCAGTGACAGGGATTGAATCTCAGTCCGTGACAGGGATTGAGCCTCAGTCAGTGACAGGGATTGAGCCTCAGACAGTGACAGGGAGTGAACCTCAGTCAGTGACAGGGATTCAATGTCAATCAGTAACTGGGATTGAACCTCAGTCAGTGACTGGGATTGAATCGCAGTCAGTGACAGGGAATAACCCTCAGTCAGTGACAGGGATTGAATCACAGTTAGTCACAGGGATTGACCCTCAGTCAGTGACAGGGATTGACCTTCAGACAGTGACAGTGATTGAATCTCAGTCAGTGACAGGGATTGAATCTCAGTTAGTGACAGGGATTGAATCTCAGTCAGTGACAGGTACTGAATCTCAGTCAGTGACAGGGATTGAATCACAGTTAGTCACAGGGATTGACCCTCAGTCAGTGACAGGGATTGACCCTCAGACAGTGACAGTGATTGAATCTCAGTCAGTGACAGGAATTGAATCTCAGTTATTGACAGGGATTGAATCTCAGTCAGTGACAGGGATTGAGTTTAAGTCAGTTATCGGGATTGACCCTCAGTCAGTGGCAGGGATTGAATCTCAATCAGTGACAGGGATTGAATTACAGTCAGTCACACAGATTGAATCTCAGTCAGTGACACGGATTGAACCATAGGCAGTGACAGGGATTGTACCTCAGTCAGTGACTGGGATTGAACATCAGTCAGTGAAATGATCAAGCATCAGTCAGTTAAAGCGATTGAACCTCAGTCAATGACAGGAATTGAGCCACAGTCAGTGACAGGGATTGAATCTCAGTCAGTGGCAGGGATTGAATCTCAGTCAGTGACTGGGATTGACCCTCAGTCAGTGACAGGGATTGACCCTCAGACAGTGACAGGGATAGAATCTCAGTTAGTGACAGGGTTGAATCCCAGTCTGTGACAGCGATTGAGACTCAGTCATTGACAGGGATTGAACCTCAGTCAGTGACAGGGTTTGAATCTCCGTCAGTGACAGGGATTGAACCTCAGTCAGTGACAGGGATTGAACCTCTGTCAGTGTCTGGGATTGAACCTCAGTCAGTGACAGGGATTGATGCTCAGACAGTGATAGGAATGGAATCTCAGTCAGTGACAGGGATTGAGCCACAAATAGTGACAGGGAATGACCCTCAGTCAGTGACAGGGATAGAATCTCAATCTGTGACAGGAAGCGAATCTCAGTCAGTGCCAGGGCTTGAATCACAGACAGTGGAAGGAATTGCATCTCAGTTAGTGACAGGGATTGAATCTCAGTCAGTGACAGGGATTGAATCTCAGTCAGTGACAGGTATTGAATCTCAGTCAGTGACAGGGATTGAATCTCATTCAGTGACAGGGATTGAATCTCAGTCAGTGACAGGGATTGAATCTCACTCAGTGACAGGTATTGAATCTCATTCAGTGACAGGTATTGAATCTCAATCAGTGACAGGGATTGAATCTCATTCAGTGACAGGGATAGAATCTCAGTCAGTGACAGAGATTGAATCTAATTCATTGACAGGGAGAGATTCTCAGTCAGTGACAGGGATTGAATCTCAGTCAGTTACACAGATTGAACCTCAGTCAGTGACAGGGATTGAACCTCAGTCAGTGACAGGGATTGAATCTCAGTCAGTGACAGGG
The DNA here is from genome assembly GCF_037043375.1 of Chiloscyllium plagiosum. NCBI lineage: Eukaryota > Metazoa > Chordata > Chondrichthyes > Orectolobiformes > Hemiscylliidae > Chiloscyllium > Chiloscyllium plagiosum. The sequence goes on from NW_028270169.1 coordinate 83,060,168, forward strand.
ATTGACGCTCAGACAGTGACAGGGATTGAACCTTAGTCAGTGACAGGGATTGAATCTCAGTTAGTGACAGGAATTGAATCTCAGTCAATGACTGGGATAGACCCTCAGACAGTGACAGGGATTGAATCTCATTCAGTGACAGGGATTGAATCTCAGTCAGTGACAGGGATTGAATCTCAGTCTGTGACAGGGATTGAAATTCAGGCAGTGACAGGGATTGAACCTCAGGCAGTGACAGTGATTGAACCTCAGTCAGTGTCAGAGATTGAACCTCAGTCAGTGACAGGGATTGAATCTCAGTTTGTGACAGTGATTGAATCTCAGTCAGTGACTGGGATTGACCCTCTGTCAGTAACAGTGATTGAATCTCATTCAGTGACAGGGATTGAATCTCAGTCTGTGACAGGAATTGAATCTCAGTCAGTGACAGGGATTGAATCTCAGTCTGTGACAGGGATTGACCCTCAGTCTGTGACAGGGATTGACCCTCAGTCAGTGACAGGGATTGAATCTCAATCAGTGGCAGGGATTGACCCTCAGATAGTGACAGGCATTGAATCTTAGTTGGTGACAGTGATTGAGTTTCAGTCAGTGATAGGGATTGACCCTCAGTCTGTGACAGAGATTGAATCTCACTCTCTGACAGGGATTGAACCTCAGACATTGTCAGGAATTGAAACTCCACCAGTGACACGGACTGATCCTCAGTCAGTGACAGAGATTGAACGTCAGTGACAGGAATTGAACCTCCGTCAGTGTCAGGGATTGAACCTTAGTCAGTGACAGGGATTGAACCTTAGTCAGTGACAGGGATTTAATCTCAGTTAGTGACAGGGATAGAATCTTAGCCGTTGACTGGGATTGACCCTCAGACAGTGAAAGGGATTGAATCTCAGTCAGTGACATGGATTGAGCATCTGTCATTGACACGGATTGAGCCTCAGTCAGTGACAGGGATTGAACCTCAGTCAGTGACTGGGATTGAATCTCAATCAGTGGCAGGGATTGACCCTCAGACAGTGACAGGCATTGAATCTTAGTTGGTGACAGTGATTGAGTTTCAGTCAGTGATAGGGATTGACCCTCAGTCAGTGACAGGGATTGAATCTCAGTCTGTGATAGGGATTGAACCTCAGACATTGTCAGGAATTGAATCTCCACCAGTGACACGGACTGATCCTCAGTCAGTGACAGGGATTGAATCTCAGTCAGTGACAGGGATTGAATCTCAGTCAGTGACAGGGATTTAATCTCAGTCAGTGACAGGCATTGAATCTCCGTCAGTGACAGGGATTGAATCTCAGTCAGTGACAGGAATTGAATCTAAGTCAGTGACAGGAATTGAACCTCAGTCAGTGACAGGGATTGTTTCTCAGTCAGTGACAGGAATTGAATCTCAGGAAGTGACAGACATTTAATCTCAGTCAGTGACAGGGATTGAACCTCAGTCTGTGACAGAGATTGAATATCAGTTAGTGACTGGGATTGAATCTCAGTCAGTGACAGGAATTGAGCCTCAGTCAGTGACAGGGATTGAACCTCAGTCAGTGACAGGGATTGAATCTCAGTCAGTGACAGGGATTGAATCTCAGTCAGTTTCAGGGATTGATTCTCAGTCAGTGACAGGGATTGAATCTCAGTCAGTGACAGTGATTGTATCTCAGTCACTGACAGGAATGAATCTCAGGAAGTGACAGGAATTTAATCAGTTCGTGACAGGGATTGAACCTCAGTCTTTGACAGGGATTGAATCTCAGTCAGTGACAGACATTGAATCTCAGTCAGTGACAGGGATTGAGCCTCAGTCAGTGACAGGGATTGAATCTCAGTCAGTGACAGGGTTTGAATCTCAGTCAGTGACAGGGATTGAATCTCAGTCAGTGACAAGGATTGAATCTCAATCAGTGACAGGGATTGAATCTCAGTCACTGACAGGCATTGAATCTCAGTCAGTGGCACGGATTGACGCTCAGAAAGTGGCAGGGATTGAATCTCAGTCAGTGACAGGGATTGACCCTCAGACAGTGACAGGCATTGAATCTCAGTCTGTGACAGGGATTGAACCTCAGACATTGTCAGGAATTGAAACTCCACCAGTGACAAGGACTGATCCTCAGTCAGTGACAGGGATTGAACGTCAGTCAGTGACAGGAATTGAACCTCCGTCAGTGACAGGGATTGAATCTCAATCAGTGACAGGGATTGAATCTCAGTCAGTGACAGGGTTTGAATCTCAGTCAGTGACAGGGATTGAACCTCTGTCAGTATCAGGGACTGAATCTCAATCAGTGGAAGATATTGACGCTCAGAAAGTGACTGGGATTGAATCTCAGTCAGTGACAGGGATTGACCCTCAGTCAGTGACAGGGATTGAATCTCAGTCTGTGACAGGGATTGAACCTCAGACATTGTCAGGGATTGAACCTCCATCAGTGACACGGACTGATCCGCAGTCAGTGACAGAGATTGAACCTCAGTCAGTGACAGGGATTGAACCTCCGTCAGTGACAGGGATTAAATCTCAATCAGTGACAAGAAGTCAATCTCAGTCATTGCCAGTGATAGAATCTCAGTCAGTGGTAGCAATTGCATCTCAGTTAGTGACAGGGATTGAATCTCAGTCAGTGACAGGGATTGAATCTCATTCAGTGACAGGGTTTGAATCTCAGTCAGTGACAGTGATTGAATCTTAGTCAGTGACAGGGATTTAATCTCATTCAGTGACTGGCATTGAATCTCCGTCAGTGACAGGGATTGAATCTCAGTCAGTGACAGGAATTGAATCTAAGTCAGTGACAGGAATTGAACCTCAGTCAGTGACAGGGATTGTCTCTCAGTCAGTGACAGGAATTGAATCTCAGGAAGTGACAGATATTTAATCTCAGTCAGTGACACGGATTGAAACTCAGTCTGTGACAGAGATTGAATCTCAGTTAGTGACAGGGATTGAATCTCAGTCAGTGACAGGGGTTGAACCTCAGTCAGTGACAGGGATTGAATCTCAGTCTGTGACAGGGATTGAACCTCAGACATTGTCAGGAATTGAAACTCCACCAGTGACACGGACTGATCCTCAGTTAGTGACAGGGATTGAACGTCAGTCAGTGACAGGAATTGAACCTCCGTCAGTGACAGGGATTGAATCTCAATCAGTGACAAGAAGTGAATCTCAGTCAGTGCCAGTGATTGAATCTCAGTCAGTGGTAGGAATTGCATCTCAGTTAGTGACAGGGATTGAACCTCAGTCAGTGACAGGGATTGAATCTCATTCAGTGACAGGGATTGTATCTCAGTCAGTGACAGGGATTGAATCTCAGTCAGTGACAGGGATTTAATCTCATTCAGTGACAAGCATTGAATCTCCGTCAGTGACAGGGATTGAATCTCAGTCAGTGACAGGAATTGAATGTAAGTCAGTGACAGGATTTGAACCTCAGTCAGTGACAGGGATTGTATCTCAGTCAGTGACAGACATTTAATCTCAGTCAGTGACAGGGATTGAGCCTCAGTCAGTGACAGGAATTGAATCTCAGTCAGTGACAGGGATTGCATCTCAGTCAGTGACAGGGATTGAATCTCAGTCAGTTTCAGGGATTGATTCTCAATCAGTGACAGGGATTGAATCTCAGTCAGTGACAGGGATTGAATCTCAGTCAGTGACAGGAATTGAATCACCGTCAGTGACAGGGATTGAACTCAGTTCAATGACAGGGATTGTATCTCAGTCACTGACAGGAATGAATCTCAGGAAGTGACAGGAATTTAATCTCAGTTAGTGACAGGGATTGAACCTTAGTCAGTGACAGGGATTGAATCTCAGTCAGTGACAGAGATGAATCTTAGTCAGTGACAGGGATTGAGCCTCAGTAAGTGACAGGGATTGAATCTCAGTCAGTGACAGGGTTTGAATCTCAGTCAGTGACAGGGATTGAATCTCAGTCAGTGACAAGGATTGAATCTCAATCAGTGACTGGGTTTGAAACTCTGTCAGTGACAGGGTTTGAATCTCAGTCAGTGACAGGGATTGGACCTCAGTCAGTGACTAGGATTAAATCTCAATCAGTGGCACGGATTGACGCTCAGAAAGTGACAGGGATTGAATCTCAGTCAGTGACAGGGATTGAATCTCAATCAGTGACCGGAATTGAATCTCAGTAAGTAACAGAAATTTAATCTCAGTCAGTGACAGGGATTGAATCTCTGTCAGTGACGGGGTTTGAACCTCTGTCAGTATCAGGGAATGAATGTCAATCAGTGGAAGGGATTGACGCTCAGAAAGTGACAGGGATTGAATCTCAGTCAGTGACAGGGATTGACCCTCAGACAGTGTCAGGCATTGAATCTTAGTTGGTGACAGTGATTGAGTTTCAGTCAGTGATAGGGATTGATCCTCAGTCAGTGACAGGGATTGAATCATAGTCTGTGACAGGGATTGAACCTCAGACATTGTCAGGGATTGAACCTCCATCAGTGACACGGACTGATCCGCAGTCAGTGACAGAGGTTGAACCACAGTCAGTGACAGGGATTGAACCTCCGTCAGTGACAGGGATTCAATCTCAATCAGTGACAAGAAGTGAATCGCAGTCATTGCCAGTGATAGAATCTCAGTCAGTGGTAGGAATTGCATCTCAGTTAGTGACAGGGATTGAATCTCAGTCAGTGACAGGGATTGAATCTCTTTCAGTGACAGGGATTGAATCTCAGTCAGTGACAGCGATTTAATCTCATTCAGTGACTGGCATTGAATCTCCGTCAGTTACAGGTATTGAATCTCAGTCAGTGACAGGAATTGAATCTAAGTCAGTGACAGGAATTGAACCTCAGTCAGTGACAGGGATTGTCTCTCAGTCAGTGACAGGAATTGAATCTCAATCAGTGACAGGGATTGAGCTTCAGTCAGTGACAGGGATTGAACCTCAGTCAGTGACAGGGATTGAATCTCAGTCAGTGACAGGGATTGAATCTCAGTCAGTGACACGGATTGAAACTCAGTCTGTGACAGAGATTGAATCTCAGTTAGTGACAGGGATTGAATCTCAGTCAGTGACAGGGATTGAGCCTCGGTCAGTGACAGGGATTGAACCTCAGTCAGTGACAGGGATTGAATCTCAGTCAGTGACAGGGATTGAATCTCAGTCAGTTTCAGGGATTGATTCTCAATCAGCGACAGGGATTGAATCTCTGTCAGTGACAGGGATTGAATCACCGTCAGTGACTGGGATTGAACTCAGTTCAGTGACAGGGATTGTATCTCAGTCACTGACAGGAATGAATCTCAGGAAGTGACAGGATTTTAATCTCAGTTGGTGACAGGGATTGAACCTTAGTCAGTGACAGAGATTGAATCTCAGTCAGTGACAGAGATTGAATCTCAGTCAGTGACAGGGATTGAACCTCTGTCAGTGACAGAGATTGAATCTCAGTCAGTGACAGGGATTGAGCCTCAGTCAGTGACAGGGATTGAATCTCAGTCAGTGACAGGGTTTGAATCTCAGTCAGTGACAGGGATTGAATCTCAGTCAGTGACAAGGATTGAATCTCAATCAGTGACTGGGATTGAAACTCTGTCAGTGACAGGGATTGAATCTCTGTCAGTGACAGGCATTGAATCTCAGTCAGTGACAGAGATTGAATCTCAATCAGTGGCAGGGATTGACCCTCAGACAGTGACAGGCATTGAATCTTAGTTGGTGACAGTGATTGAGTTTCAGTCAGTGATAGGGATTGACCCTCAGTCAGTGACAGGAATTGTATCTCAGTCAGTGACAGGAATTGAGCCTCAGTCATTGACAGGGATTGACCCTCAGTCAGTGACAGGGATTGAATCTCAGCCTGTGACAGGGATTGAACCTCAGTCAGTGACAGGGATTGAATCTCAGTCCGTGACAGGGATTGAGCCTCAGTCAGTGACAGGGATTGAGCCTCAGACAGTGACAGGGAGTGAACCTCAGTCAGTGACAGGGATTCAATGTCAATCAGTAACTGGGATTGAACCTCAGTCAGTGACTGGGATTGAATCGCAGTCAGTGACAGGGAATAACCCTCAGTCAGTGACAGGGATTGAATCACAGTTAGTCACAGGGATTGACCCTCAGTCAGTGACAGGGATTGACCTTCAGACAGTGACAGTGATTGAATCTCAGTCAGTGACAGGGATTGAATCTCAGTTAGTGACAGGGATTGAATCTCAGTCAGTGACAGGTACTGAATCTCAGTCAGTGACAGGGATTGAATCACAGTTAGTCACAGGGATTGACCCTCAGTCAGTGACAGGGATTGACCCTCAGACAGTGACAGTGATTGAATCTCAGTCAGTGACAGGAATTGAATCTCAGTTATTGACAGGGATTGAATCTCAGTCAGTGACAGGGATTGAGTTTAAGTCAGTTATCGGGATTGACCCTCAGTCAGTGGCAGGGATTGAATCTCAATCAGTGACAGGGATTGAATTACAGTCAGTCACACAGATTGAATCTCAGTCAGTGACACGGATTGAACCATAGGCAGTGACAGGGATTGTACCTCAGTCAGTGACTGGGATTGAACATCAGTCAGTGAAATGATCAAGCATCAGTCAGTTAAAGCGATTGACCCTCAGTCAGTGACAGGGATTGAATCTCAGTCAGTGGCAGGGATTGAATCTCAGTCAGTGACTGGGATTGACCCTCAGTCAGTGACAGGGATTGACCCTCAGACAGTGACAGGGATAGAATCTCAGTTAGTGACAGGGTTGAATCCCAGTCTGTGACAGCGATTGAGACTCAGTCATTGACAGGGATTGAACCTCAGTCAGTGACAGGGTTTGAATCTCCGTCAGTGACAGGGATTGAACCTCAGTCAGTGACAGGGATTGAACCTCTGTCAGTGTCTGGGATTGAACCTCAGTCAGTGACAGGGATTGATGCTCAGACAGTGATAGGAATGGAATCTCAGTCAGTGACAGGGATTGAGCCACAAATAGTGACAGGGAATGACCCTCAGTCAGTGACAGGGATAGAATCTCAATCTGTGACAGGAAGCGAATCTCAGTCAGTGCCAGGGCTTGAATCACAGACAGTGGAAGGAATTGCATCTCAGTTAGTGACAGGGATTGAATCTCAGTCAGTGACAGGGATTGAATCTCAGTCAGTGACAGGTATTGAATCTCAGTCAGTGACAGGGATTGAATCTCATTCAGTGACAGGGATTGAATCTCAGTCAGTGACAGGGATTGAATCTCACTCAGTGACAGGTATTGAATCTCATTCAGTGACAGGTATTGAATCTCAATCAGTGACAGGGATTGAATCTCATTCAGTGACAGGGATAGAATCTCAGTCAGTGACAGAGATTGAATCTAATTCATTGACAGGGAGAGATTCTCAGTCAGTGACAGGGATTGAATCTCAGTCAGTTACACAGATTGAACCTCAGTCAGTGACAGGGATTGAACCTCAGTCAGTGACAGGGATTGAATCTCAGTCAGTGACAGGGATTGACGCTCAGACAGTGACAGGGATTGAACCTTAGTCAGTGACAGGGATTGAATCTCAGTTAGTGACAGGAATTGAATCTCAGTCAATGACTGGGATAGACCCTCAGACAGTGACAGGGATTGAATCTCATTCAGTGACAGGGATTGAATCTCAGTCAGTGACAGGGATTGAATCTCAGTCTGTGACAGGGATTGAAATTCAGGCAGTGACAGGGATTGAACCTCAGGCAGTGACAGTGATTGAACCTCAGTCAGTGTCAGAGATTGAACCTCAGTCAGTGACAGGGATTGAATCTCAGTTTGTGACAGTGATTGAATCTCAGTCAGTGACTGGGATTGACCCTCTGTCAGTAACAGTGATTGAATCTCATTCAGTGACAGGGATTGAATCTCAGTCTGTGACAGGAATTGAATCTCAGTCAGTGACAGGGATTGAATCTCAGTCTGTGACAGGGATTGACCCTCAGTCTGTGACAGGGATTGACCCTCAGTCAGTGACAGGGATTGAATCTCAATCAGTGGCAGGGATTGACCCTCAGACAGTGACAGGCATTGAATCTTAGTTGGTGACAGTGATTGAGTTTCAGTCAGTGATAGGGATTGACCCTCAGTCTGTGACAGAGATTGAATCTCACTCTCTGACAGGGATTGAACCTCAGACATTGTCAGGAATTGAAACTCCACCAGTGACACGGACTGATCCTCAGTCAGTGACAGAGATTGAACGTCAGTGACAGGAATTGAACCTCCGTCAGTGTCAGGGATTGAACCTTAGTCAGTGACAGGGATTGAACCTTAGTCAGTGACAGGGATTTAATCTCAGTTAGTGACAGGGATAGAATCTTAGCCGTTGACTGGGATTGACCCTCAGACAGTGAAAGGGATTGAATCTCAGTCAGTGACATGGATTGAGCATCTGTCATTGACACGGATTGAGCCTCAGTCAGTGACAGGGATTGAACCTCAGTCAGTGACTGGGATTGAATCTCAATCAGTGGCAGGGATTGACCCTCAGACAGTGACAGGCATTGAATCTTAGTTGGTGACAGTGATTGAGTTTCAGTCAGTGATAGGGATTGACCCTCAGTCAGTGACAGGGATTGAATCTCAGTCTGTGATAGGGATTGAACCTCAGACATTGTCAGGAATTGAATCTCCACCAGTGATCCGGACTGATCCTCAGTCAGTGACAGGGATTGAATCTCAGTCAGTGACAGGGATTGAATCTCAGTCAGTGACAGGGATTTAATCTCAGTCAGTGACAGGCATTGAATCTCCGTCAGTGACAGGGATTGAATCTCAGTCAGTGACAGGAATTGAATCTAAGTCAGTGACAGGAATTGAACCTCAGTCAGTGACAGGGATTGTTTCTCAGTCAGTGACAGGAATTGAATCTCAGGAAGTGACAGACATTTAATCTCAGTCAGTGACAGGGATTGAACCTCAGTCTGTGACAGAGATTGAATATCAGTTAGTGACTGGGATTGAATCTCAGTCAGTGACAGGAATTGAGCCTCAGTCAGTGACAGGGATTGAACCTCAGTCAGTGACAGGGATTGAATCTCAGTCAGTGACAGGGATTGAATCTCAGTCAGTTTCAGGGATTGATTCTCAGTCAGTGACAGGGATTGAATCTCAGTCAGTGACAGTGATTGTATCTCAGTCACTGACAGGAATGAATCTCAGGAAGTGACAGGAATTTAATCAGTTCGTGACAGGGATTGAACCTCAGTCTGTGACAGGGATTGAATCTCAGTCAGTGACAGACATTGAATCTCAGTCAGTGACAGGGATTGAGCCTCAGTCAGTGACAGGGATTGAATCTCAGTCAGTGACAGGGTTTGAATCTCAGTCAGTGACAGGGATTGAATCTCAGTCAGTGACAAGGATTGAATCTCAATCAGTGACAGGGATTGAATCTCAGTCAGTGACAGGGTTTGAATCTCAGTCAGTGACAGGGATTGAACCTCTGTCAGTATCAGGGACTGAATCTCAATCAGTGGAAGAGATTGACGCTCAGAAAGTGACTGGGATTGAATCTCAGTCAGTGACAGGGATTGACCCTCAGTCAGTGACAGGGATTGAATCTCAGTCTGTGACAGGGATTGAACCTCAGACATTGTCAGGGATTGAACCTCCATCAGTGACACGGACTGATCCGCAGTCAGTGACAGAGATTGAACCTCAGTCAGTGACAGGGATTGAACCTCCGTCAGTGACAGGGATTAAATCTCAATCAGTGACAAGAAGTCAATCTCAGTCATTGCCAGTGATAGAATCTCAGTCAGTGGTAGCAATTGCATCTCAGTTAGTGACAGGGATTGAATCTCATTCAGTGACAGGGTTTGAATCTCAGTCAGTGACAGTGATTGAATCTTAGTCAGTGACAGGGATTTAATCTCATTCAGTGACTGGCATTGAATCTCCGTCAGTGACAGGGATTGAATCTCAGTCAGTGACAGGAATTGAATCTAAGTCAGTGACAGGAATTGAACCTCAGTCAGTGACAGGGATTGTCTCTCAGTCAGTGACAGGAATTGAATCTCAGGAAGTGACAGACATTTAATCTCAGTCAGTGACACGGATTGAAACTCAGTCTGTGACAGAGATTGAATCTCAGTTAGTGACAGGGATTGAATCTCAGTCAGTGACAGGGGTTGAACCTCAGTCAGTGACAGGGATTGAATCTCAGTCTGTGACAGGGATTGAACCTCAGACATTGTCAGGAATTGAAACTCCACCAGTGACACGGACTGATCCTCAGTTAGTGACAGGGATTGAACGTCAGTCAGTGACAGGAATTGAACCTCCGTCAGTGACAGGGATTGAATCTCAATCAGTGACAAGAAGTGAATCTCAGTCAGTGCCAGTGATTGAATCTCAGTCAGTGGTAGGAATTGCATCTCAGTTAGTGACAGGGATTGAACCTCAGTCAGTGAAAGGGATTGAATCGCATTCAGTGACAGGGATTGAATCTCAGTCAGTGACAGGGATTGAATCTCAGTCAGTGACAGGGATTTAATCTCATTCAGTGACAAGCATTGAATCTCCGTCAGTGACAGGGATTGAATCTCAGTCAGTGACAGGAATTGAATGTAAGTCAGTGACAGGATTTGAACCTCAGTCAGTGACAGGGATTGTATCTCAGTCAGTGACAGACATTTAATCTCAGTCAGTGACAGGGATTGAGCCTCAGTCAGTGACAGGAATTGAATCTCAGTCAGTGACAGGGATTGCATCTCAGTCAGTGACAGGGATTGAATCTCAGTCAGTTTCAGGGATTGATTCTCAATCAGTGACAGGGATTGAATCTCAGTCAGTGACAGGGATTGAATCTTAGTCAGTGACAGGAATTGAATCACCGTCAGTGACAGGGATTGAACTCAGTTCAATGACAGGGATTGTATCTCAGTCACTGACAGGAATGAATCTCAGGAAGTGACAGGAATTTAATCTCAGTTAGTGACAGGGATTGAACCTTAGTCAGTGACAGGGATTCAATCTCAGTCAGTGACAGAGATGAATCTTAGTCAGTGACAGGGATTGAGCCTCAGTAAGTGACAGGGATTGAATCTCAGTCAGTGACAGGGTTTGAATCTCAGTCAGTGACAGGGATTGAATCTCAGTCAGTGACAAGGATTGAATCTCAATCAGTGACTGGGTTTGAAACTCTGTCAGTGACAGGGTTTGAATCTCAGTCAGTGACAGGGATTGGACCTCAGTCAGTGACTAGGATTAAATCTCAATCAGTGGCACGGATTGACGCTCAGAAAGTGACAGGGATTGAATCTCAGTCAGTGACAGGGATTGAATCTCAATCAGTGACCGGAATTGAATCTCAGTAAGTAACAAAAATTTAATCTCAGTCAGTGACAGGGATTGAATCTCTGTCAGTGACGGGGTTTGAACCTCTGTCAGTATCAGGGAATGAATGTCAATCAGTGGAAGGGATTGACGCTCAGAAAGTGACAGGGATTGAATCTCAGTCAGTGACAGGGATTGACCCTCAGACAGTGTCAGGCATTGAATCTTAGTTGGTGACAGTGATTGAGTTTCAGTCAGTGATAGGGATTGATCCTCAGTCAGTGACAGGGATTGAATCTCAGTCTGTGACAGGGATTGAACCTCAGACATTGTCAGGGATTGAACCTCCATCAGTGACACGGACTGATCCGCAGTCAGTGACAAAGGTTGAACCACAGTCAGTGACAGGGATTGAACCTCCGTCAGTGACAGGGATTCAATCTCAATCAGTGACAAGAAGTGAATCGCAGTCATTGCCAGTGATAGAATCTCAGTCAGTGGTAGGAATTGCATCTCAGTTAGTGACAGGGATTGAATCTCAGTCAGTGACAGGGATTGAATCTCTTTCAGTGACAGGGATTGAATCTCAGTCAGTGACAGCGATTTAATCTCATTCAGTGACTGGCATTGAATCTCCGTCAGTTACAGGTATTGAATCTCAGTCAGTGACAGGAATTGAATCTAAGTCAGTGACAGGAATTGAACCTCAGTCAGTGACAGGGATTGTCTCTCAGTCAGTGACAGGAATTGAATCTCAATCAGTGACAGGGATTGAGCTTCAGTCAGTGACAGGGATTGAACCTCAGTCAGTGACAGGGATTGAATCTCAGTCAGTGACAGGGATTGAATCTCAGTCAGTGACACGGATTGAAACTCAGTCTGTGACAGAGATTGAATCTCAGTTAGTGACAGGGATTGAATCTCAGTCAGTGACAGGGATTGAGCCTCGGTCAGTGACAGGGATTGAACCTCAGTCAGTGACAGGGATTGAATCTCAGTCAGTGACAGGGATTGAATCTCAGTCAGTTTCAGGGATTGATTCTCAATCAGCGACAGGGATTGAATCTCTGTCAGTGACAGGGATTGAATCACCGTCAGTGACTGGGATTGAACTCAGTTCAGTGACAGGGATTGTATCTCAGTCACTGACAGGAATGAATCTCAGGAAGTGACAGGATTTTAATCTCAGTTGGTGACAGGGATTGAACCTTAGTCAGTGACAGAGATTGAATCTCAGTCAGTGACAGGGATTGAATCTCAGTCAGTGACAAGGATTGAATCTCAATCAGTGACTGGGTTTGAAACTCTGTCAGTGACAGGGTTTGAATCTCAGTCAGTGACAGGGATTGGACCTCAGTCAGTGACTAGGATTAAATCTCAATCAGTGGCACGGATTGACGCTCAGAAAGTGACAGGGATTGAATCTCAGTCAGTGACAGGGATTGAATCTCAATCAGTGACCGGAATTGAATCTCAGTAAGTAACAGAAATTTAATCTCAGTCAGTGACAGGGATTGAATCTCTGTCAGTGACGGGGTTTGAACCTCCGTCAGTATCAGGGAATGAATGCCAATCAGTGGAAGTGATTGACGCTCAGAAAGTGACAGGGATTGAATCTCAGTCAGTGACAGGGATTGACCCTCAGACAGTGTCAGGCATTGAATCTTAGTTGGTGACAGTGATTGAGTTTCAGTCAGTGATAGGGATTGATCCTCAGTCAGTGACAGGGATTGAATCTCAGTCTGTGACAGGGATTGAACCTCAGACATTGTCAGGGATTGAACCTCCATCAGTGACACGGACTGATCCGCAGTCAGTGACAGAGGTTGAACCACAGTCAGTGACAGGGATTGAACCTCCGTCAGTGACAGGGATTCAATCTCAATCAGTGACAAGAAGTGAATCGCAGTCATTGCCAGTGATAGAATCTCAGTCAGTGGTAGGAATTGCATCTCAGTTAGTGACAGGGATTGAATCTCAGTCAGTGACAGGGATTGAATCTCTTTCAGTGACAGGGATTGAATCTCAGTCAGTGACAGCGATTTAATCTCATTCAGTGACTGGCATTGAATCTCCGTCAGTTACAGGTATTGAATCTCAGTCAGTGACAGGAATTGAATCTAAGTCAGTGACAGGAATTGAACCTCAGTCAGTGACAGGGATTGTCTCTCAATCAGTGACAGGGATTGAGCTTCAGTCAGTGACAGGGATTGAACCTCAGTCAGTGACAGGGATTGAATCTCAGTCAGTGACAGGGATTGAATCTCAGTCAGTGACACGGATTGAAACTCAGTCTGTGACAGAGATTGAATCTCAGTTAGTGACAGGGATTGAATCTCAGTCAGTGACAGGGATTGAGCCTCGGTCAGTGACAGGGATTGAACCTCAGTCAGTGACAGGGATTGAATCTCAGTCAGTGACAGGGATTGAATCTCAGTCAGTTTCAGGGATTGATTCTCAATCAGCGACAGGGATTGAATCTCTGTCAGTGACAGGGATTGAATCACCGTCAGTGACTGGGATTGAACTCAGTTCAGTGACAGGGATTGTATCTCAGTCACTGACAGGAATGAATCTCAGGAAGTGACAGGATTTTAATCTCAGTTGGTGACAGGGATTGAACCTTAGTCAGTGACAGGGATTGAATCTCAGTCAGTGACAGAGATTGAATCTCAGTCAGTGACAGGGATTGAACCTCTGTCAGTGACAGAGATTGAATCTCAGTCAGTGACAGGGATTGAGCCTCAGTCAGTGACAGGGATTGAATCTCAGTCAGTGACAGGGTTTGAATCTCAGTCAGTGACAGGGATTGAATCTCAGTCAGTGACAAGGATTGAATCTCAATCAGTGACTGGGATTGAAACTCTGTCAGTGACAGGGATTGAATCTCTGTCAGTGACAGGCATTGAATCTCAGTCAGTGACAGAGATTGAATCTCAATCAGTGGCAGGGATTGACCCTCAGACAGTGACAGGCATTGAATCTTAGTTGGTGACAGTGATTGAGTTTCAGTCAGTGATAGGGATTGACCCTCAGTCAGTGACAGGAATTGTATCTCAGTCAGTGACAGGAATTGAATCTCAGGAAGTGACAGACATTTAATCTCAGACAGTGACAGGGATTGAACCTCAGTCTGTGACAGAGATTGAATCTCAGATAGTGACAGGGATTGAATCTCAGTCAGTGACAGAGATTGAATCTCAGTCAGTGACAGGGATTGAACCTCAGTCCGTGACAGGGATTGAATCTCTGTCAGTGACAGGGTTTGAATCTCAGTCAGTGACAGGGATTGAATCTCAGTCAGAAACAAGGATTGAATCTCAATCATTGACTGGGATTGAAACTCTGTCAGTGACAGGCATTGAATCTCAGTCAGTGACTGATTAAATCTCAATCAGTGGCACGGATTGACGCTCAGAAAGTGACAGGGATTGAATCTCAGGAAGTGACAGACATTTAATCTCAGTCAGTGACAGGGATTGAATCTCAGTCAGTGACAGGGATTGAGCCTCAGTCAGTGACAGGGATTGAACCTCAGTCAGTGACAGGGATTGAATCTCAGTCAGTGAGAGGGATTGAATCTCATTCAGTTTCAGGGATTGATTCTCAATCAGTGACAGGGATTGAATCTCAGTCAGTGACAGGTATTGATCCTCAGTCAGTGATAGGGATTGAATCTCAGTCTGTGACAGGGATTGAACCTCAGACATTGTCAGGGATTGAACCTCCATCAGTGACACGGACTGATCCGCAGTCAGTGACAGAGATTGAACCTCAGTCAGTGACAGGGATTAAATCTCAATCAGTGACAAGAAGTGAATCTCAGTCATTGCCAGTGATAGAATCTCAGTCAGTGGTAGGAATTGCATCTCAGTCAGTGACAGGGATTGAATCTCATTCAGTGACAGGGATTGAATCTCAGTCAGTGACAGGGATTGAATCTCATTCTGTGACAGGGATTGAATCTCAGTCAGTGACAGGGATTGAATCTTAGTCAGTGACAGGGATTTAATCTCATTCAGTGACTGGCATTGAATCTCCGTCAGTGACAGGGATTGAATCTCAGTCAGTGACAGGAATTGAATCTAAGTCAGTGACAGGAATTGAACCTCAGTCAGTGACAGGAATTGAATCTCAGGAAGTGACAGGGATTGAATCTCAGTCAGTGACAGGGATTGAGCGTCAGTCAGTGACAGGGATTGAACCTCAGTCAGTGACAGGGATTGAATCTCAGTCAGTGACAGGGATTGAATCTCTGTCAGTGACAGGGATTGAATCACCGTCAGTGACAGGGATTGAACTCAGTTCAGTGACAGGGATTGTATCTCAGTCACTGACAGGAATGAATCTCAGGAAGTGAAAGGACTTTAATCTCAGTTGGTGACAGGGATTGAACCTGAGTCAGTGACAGGGATTGAACCTCATTCAGTGACAGAGATTGAATCTCAGTCAGTGACAGGGATTGAGCCTCAGTCAGTGACAGGGATTGAATCTCAGTCAGTGACAGGGGTTGACCTTCAGACAGTGACAGGGATTGAATCTTAGTCGATGAGAGTGATTGAGATTCAGTCAGTGACAGGGATTGAACCTCAGACATTGTCAGGGATTGAACCTCCATCAGTGACACGGACTGATCCGCAGTCAGTGACAGAGATTGAACCTCAGTCAGAGACAGGGATTGAACCTCCGTCAGTGACAGGGATTAAATCTCAATCAGTGACAAGAAGTGAATCTCAGTCATTGCCAGTGATAGAATCTCTGTCAGTGGTAGGAATTGCATCTCAGTTAGTGACAGGGATTGAATCTCAGTCAGTGACAGGAATTGAATCTAAGTCAGTGACAGGAATTGAACTTCAGTCAGTGACAGGGATTGTATCTCAGTCAGTGACAGGAATTGAATCTCAGGAAGTGACAGGGATTGAAACTCAGTCAGTGACAAGGATTGAATCTCAGGAAGTGACAGGGATTAAAACTCAGTCAGTGACAAGGATTGAATCTCAATCAGTGACTGGGATTGAAACTCTGTCAGTGACAGGGATTGAATCCCTGTCAGTGACAGGCATTGAATCTCAGTCAGTGACTGGGATTAAATCTCAATCAGTGGCACGGATTGACGCTCAGAAAGTGACAGGGATTGAATCTCAGTCAGTGACTGGTATTGACCTTCAGACAGTGACAGGGATTGAATCTAGGTCGATGAGAGTGATTGAGGTTCAGTCAGTGACAGGGATTGAACCTCAGACATTGTCAGGGATTTAATCTCAGTCAGTGACAGGGATTGATTCTCAATCAGTGACTGGGGTTGAATCTCAGTCAGTGACAGGGATTGAATCTCATTCAGTGACAGTGATTTAATCTCATTCAGTGACAGGGATTGAATCTCAGGCAGTGACAGGGATTGAATCACCGTCAATGACAGGGATTGAATCTCAGTCAGTGACCGGAATTGAATCTCAGTCAGTGACAGGGATTGAACCTCAGTCAGTGATAGGGATTGTATCTCAGTCAGTGACAGGAATTGAATCTCAGGAAGTGACAGAAATTTAATCTCAGTCAGTGACAGGGATTGAATATCAGTTAGTGACAGGGATTGAATCTCAGTCAGTGACAGGGATTGAATCTCAATCATTGACAGGAATTGAATCTCAGTAAGCGACAGAAATTTAATCTCAGTTAGTGACAGGGATTGAATCTCTGTCAGTGACAGGGATTGAACCTCTGTCTGTATCAGGGAATGAATCTCAATCAGTGGCAAGGATTGACGCTCAGAAAGTGACTGGGATTGAATCTCAGTCAGTGACAGGGATTGACCCTCAGACAGTGACAGGCATTGAATCTTAATTGGTGACAGTGATTGAGTTTCAGCCAGTGATAGGGATTGATCCGCAGTCAGTGACAGAGATTGAACGTCAGTCAGTGACAGGGATTGAACCTCCGTCAGTGACAGGGATTAAATCTCAATCAGTGACAATAAATGAATCTAAGTCAGTGCCAGTGATTGAATCTCAGTCACTGCTAGGAATTGCATCTCAGTTAGTGACAGGGATTGAACCTCAGTCAGTGACAGGGATTGAATCTCATTCAGTGACAGGGATTGAATCTCAGTCAGTGACAGGGATTTAATCTCATTCAGTGACAGGCATTGAATCTCCGTCAGTGACAGGGATTGAATCTCACTCAGTGACAGGAATTGATTCTAAGTCAGTGACAGGAATTGAACCTCAGTCAGTGACAGGAATTGAATCTCAGGAAGTGACAGACATTTAATCTCAGTCAGCGACAGGGATTGAGCCTCAGTCAGTGACAGGGATTGAACCTCAGTCAGTGACAGGGATTGAATCTCAGTCAGTGAGAGGGATTGAATCTCATTCAGTTTCAGGGATTGATTCTCAATCAGTGACAGGGATTGAATCTCAGTCAGTGACAGGAATTGAATCACCGACAGTGACAGGGATTGAACTCAGTTCAGTGACAGGGATTGTATCTCAGTCACTGACAGGAATGAATCTCAGGAAGTGACAGGAATTTAATCTCAGTTTGTGACAGGGATTGAACCTTAGTCAGTGACAGGGATTGAATCTCAGTCAGTGACAGAGATTGAATCTCAGTCAGTGACAGGGATTGAGCCTCAGACAGTGACAGGGATTGAATCTCAGTCAGTGACAGGGTTTGAATCTCAGTCAGTGACAGGGATTGAGTTTCTGTCTGTGACAGGGATTGAACCTCAGTCAGTGACATGGATTGAACCTTAGTCAGTGACAGGGATTGAATCTCAGTTAGTGACAGGGATAGAATTTTAGTCATTGACTGGGATTGACCCTCAGACAGTGAAAGGGATTGACTCTCAGTCAGTGACATGGACTGAACCTCAGTCAGTGACAGGAATTGAATCTCAGTTCGTGACACAAAGTGCATCACAGTTAGTGACTGGGATTGACCCTCAGACAGTGACAGGGATTGAATCTCAGTCAGTGCAAGGGATTGAACCTCAGTCAGTGACAGGAATTGAATTTCAGACAGTGACAGGGATTGAATCTCAGTCAGAGACTGGTATTGATTCTCAGTCAGTGACAGGGATTGAACCTCAGTCAATGCAGGGATTGAACCTCCGTCAGTGACAGGGATTGAATCTCAGTCAGTGACAGGGATTGAATTTCAGTCAGTGACTGGGATTGACCCTCAGACAGTGACAGACATTTAATCTCAGTCTGTGTCAGGGTTTGAACCTCAGTCAGTGACAGGGATTGAATCTCAATCTGTGACAGGGATTGAACCTCAGTCAGTGACAGGGATTGAACCTCAGTCAGTGACAGGGATTGAACCTCAGTCAGTGACAGGGATTGAAACTCCGTCAGTGACAGGGATTGAATCTCAGTCAGTGACAGGGATTGAATCTCAGTCAGTGACAGGTATTGATCCTCAGTCAGTGATAGGGATTGAATCTCAGTCTGTGACAGGGATTGAACCTCAGACATTGTCAGGGATTGAACCTCCATCAGTGACACGGACTGATCCGCAGTCAGTGACAGAGATTGAACCTCAGTCAGTGACAGGGATTAAATCTCAATCAGTGACAAGAAGTGAATCTCAGTCATTGCCAGTGATAGAATCTCAGTCAGTGGTAGGAATTGCATCTCAGTCAGTGACAGGGATTGAATCTCATTCAGTGACAGGGATTGAATCTCAGTCAGTGACAGGGATTGAATCTCATTCTGTGACAGGGATTGAATCTCAGTCAGTGACAGGGATTGAATCTTAGTCAGTGACAAGGATTTAATCTCATTCAGTGACTGGCATTGAATCTCCGTCAGTGACAGGGATTGAATCTCAGTCAGTGACAGGAATTGAATCTAAGTCAGTGACAGGAATTGAACCTCAGTCAGTGACAGGAATTGAATCTCAGGAAGTGACAGGGATTGAATCTCAGTCAGTGACAGGGATTGAGCGTCAGTCAGTGACAGGGATTGAACCTCAGTCAGTGACAGGGATTGAATCTCAGTCAGTGACAGGGATTGAATCTCTGTCAGTGACAGGGATTGAATCACCGTCAGTGACAGGGATTGAACTCAGTTCAGTGACAGGGATTGTATCTCAGTCACTGACAGGAATGAATCTCAGGAAGTGAAAGGATTTTAATCTCAGTTGGTGACAGGGATTGAACCTGAGTCAGTGACAGGGATTGAACCTCAGTCAGTGACAGGGTTTGAGCCTCAGTCAGTGACAGGGATTGAATCTCAGTCAGTGACAGGGTTTGACCTTCAGACAGTGACAGGGATTGAATCTTAGTCGATGAGAGTGATTGAGATTCAGTCAGTGACAGGGATTGAACCTCAGACATTGTCAGGGATTGAACCTCCATCAGTGACACGGACTGATCCGCAGTCAGTGACAGAGATTGAACCTCAGTCAGAGACAGGGATTGAACCTCCGTCAGTGACAGGGATTAAATCTCAATCAGTGACAAGAAGTGAATCTCAGTCATTGCCAGTGATAGAATCTCTGTCAGTGGTAGGAATTGCATCTCAGTTAGTGACAGGGATTGAATCTCAGTCAGTGACAGGAATTGAATCTAAGTCAGTGACAGGAATTGAACTTCAGTCTGTGACAGGGATTGTATCTCAGTCAGTGACAGGAATTGAATCTCAGGAAGTGACAGGGATTGAAACTCAGTCAGTGACAAGGATTGAATCTCAATCAGTGACTGGGATTGAAACTCTGTCAGTGACAGGGATTGAATCCCTGTCAGTGACAGGCATTGAATCTCAGTCAGTGACTGGGATTAAATCACAATCAGTGGCACGGAATGACGCTCAGAAAGTGACAGGGATTGAATCTCAGTCAGTGACTGGGATTGACCTTCAGACAGTGACAGGGATTGAATCTAGGTCGATGAGAGTGATTGAGGTTCAGTCAGTGACAGGGATTGAACCTCAGACATTGTCAGGGATTTAATCTCAGTCAGTGACAGGGATTGATTCTCAATCAGTGACTGGGGTTGAATCTCAGTCAGTAACAGGGATTGAATCTCAATCAGTGACAGGGATTGAATCTCAGTTAGTGACAGGGGTTGAATCTCAGTCAGTGACAGGGATTGAATCTCAGGAAGTGACAGAAATTTAATCTCAGTCAGTGACAGGGATTGAATATCAGTTAGTGACAGGGATTGAATCTCAGTCAGTGACAGGGATTGAATCTCAATCATTGACAGGAATTGAATCTCAGTAAGCGACAGAAATTTAATCTCAGTTAGTGACAGGGATTGAATCTCTGTCAGTGACAGGGATTGAACCTCTGTCTGTATCAGGGAATGAATCTCAATCAGTGGCAAGGATTGACGCTCAGAAAGTGACTGGGATTGAATCTCAGTCAGTGACAGGGATTGACCCTCAGACAGTGACAGGCATTGAATCTTAATTGGTGACAGTGATTGAGTTTCAGCCAGTGATAGGGATTGATCCGCAGTCAGTGACAGAGATTGAACGTCAGTCAGTGACAGGGATTGAACCTCCGTCAGTGACAGGGATTAAATCTCAATCAGTGACAATAAGTGAATCTAAGTCAGTGCCAGTGATTGAATCTCAGTCACTGCTAGGAATTGCATCTCAGTTAGTGACAGGGATTGAACCTCAGTCAGTGACAGGGATTGAATCTCATTCAGTGACAGGGATTGAATCTCAGTCAGTGACAGGGATTTAATCTCATTCAGTGACAGGCATTGAATCTCCGTCAGTGACAGGGATTGAATATCACTCAGTGACAGGAATTGATTCTAAGTCAGTGACAGGAATTGAACCTCAGTCAGTGACAGGAATTGAATCTCAGGAAGTGACAGACATTTAATCTCAGTCAGCGACAGGGATTGAGCCTCAGTCAGTGACAGGGATTGAACCTCAGTCAGTGACAGGGATTGAATCTCAGTCAGTGAGAGGGATTGAATCTCATTCAGTTTCAGGGATTGATTCTCAATCAGTGACAGGGATTGAATCTCAGTCAGTGACAGGAATTGAATCACCGACAGTGACAGGGATTGAACTCAGTTCTGTGACAGGGATTGTATCTCAGTCACTGACAGGAATGAATCTCAGGAAGTGACAGGAATTTAATCTCAGTTTGTGACAGGGATTGAACCTTAGTCAGTGACAGGGATTGAATCTCAGTCAGTGACAGAGATTGAATCTCAGTCAGTGACAGGGATTGAGCCTCAGACAGTGACAGGGATTGAATCTCAGTCAGTGACAGGGTTTGAATCTCAGTCAGTGACAGGGATTGAATCTCAGTCAGTGACAGGGATTGAACTTCAGACAGTGACAGGGATTGAATCTTAGTCGGTGAGAGTGATTGAGTTTTAGTCAGTGATAGGGATTGACGCTCAGTCAGTGACAGGGATTGAATCTCAGTCAGTGACAGGGATTGAACCTCAGTCAATGACAGGGATTGAAACTCAGTTAGTTACAGGCATTGAATCTCAGTCAGTGACAGGTGTTGACCCTCAGACAGTGAAACGGATTGAATCTCAGTCAGTGACAGGGATTGAGTTTCTGTCTGTGACAGGGATTGAACCTCAGTCAGTGACATGGATTGAACCTTAGTCAGTGACAGGGATTGAATCTCAGTTAGTGACAGGGATAGAATTTTAGTCATTGACTGGGATTGACCCTCAGACAGTGAAAGGGATTGACTCTCAGTCAGTGACATGGATTGAACCTCAGTCAGTGACAGGAATTGAATCTCAGGCAGTGACAGGGATTGAATCACCGTCAATGACAGGGATTGAATCTCAGTCAGTGACCGGAATTGAATCTCAGTCAGTGACAGGGATTGAACCTCAGTCAGTGATAGGGATTGTATCTCAGTCAGTGACAGGAATTGAATCTCAGGAAGTGACAGAAATTTAATCTCAGTCAGTGACAGGGATTGAATATCAGTTAGTGACAGGGATTGAATCTCAGTCAGTGACAGGGATTGAATCTCAATCATTGACAGGAATTGAATCTCAGTAAGCGACAGAAATTTAATCTCAGTTAGTGACAGGGATTGAATCTCTGTCAGTGACAGGGATTGAACCTCTGTCTGTATCAGGGAATGAATCTCAATCAGTGGCAAGGATTGACGCTCAGAAAGTGACTGGGATTGAATCTCAGTCAGTGACAGGGATTGACCCTCAGACAGTGACAGGCATTGAATCTTAATTGGTGACAGTGATTGAGTTTCAGCCAGTGATAGGGATTGATCCGCAGTCAGTGACAGAGATTGAACGTCAGTCAGTGACAGGGATTGAACCTCCGTCAGTGACAGGGATTAAATCTCAATCAGTGACAATAAATGAATCTAAGTCAGTGCCAGTGATTGAATCTCAGTCACTGCTAGGAATTGCATCTCAGTTAGTGACAGGGATTGAACCTCAGTCAGTGACAGGGATTGAATCTCATTCAGTGACAGGGATTGAATCTCAGTCAGTGACAGGGATTTAATCTCATTCAGTGACAGGCATTGAATCTCCGTCAGTGACAGGGATTGAATCTCACTCAGTGACAGGAATTGATTCTAAGTCAGTGACAGGAATTGAACCTCAGTCAGTGACAGGAATTGAATCTCAGGAAGTGACAGACATTTAATCTCAGTCAGCGACAGGGATTGAGCCTCAGTCAGTGACAGGGATTGAACCTCAGTCAGTGACAGGGATTGAATCTCAGTCAGTGAGAGGGATTGAATCTCATTCAGTTTCAGGGATTGATTCTCAATCAGTGACAGGGATTGAATCTCAGTCAGTGACAGGAATTGAATCACCGACAGTGACAGGGATTGAACTCAGTTCAGTGACAGGGATTGTATCTCAGTCACTGACAGGAATGAATCTCAGGAAGTGACAGGAATTTAATCTCAGTTTGTGACAGGGATTGAACCTTAGTCAGTGACAGGGATTGAATCTCAGTCAGTGACAGAGATTGAATCTCAGTCAGTGACAGGGATTGAGCCTCAGACAGTGACAGGGATTGAATCTCAGTCAGTGACAGGGTTTGAATCTCAGTCAGTGACAGGGATTGAGTTTCTGTCTGTGACAGGGATTGACCCTCAGACAGTGAAAGGGATTGACTCTCAGTCAGTGACATGGACTGAACCTCAGTCAGTGACAGGGATTGAATCTCAGTTAGTGACAGGGATAGAATTTTAGTCATTGACTGGGATTGACCCTCAGACAGTGAAAGGGATTGACTCTCAGTCAGTGACATGGACTGAACCTCAGTCAGTGACAGGAATTGAATCTCAGTTAGTGACACAAAGTGCATCACAGTTAGTGACTGGGATTGACCCTCAGACAGTGACAGGGATTGAATCTCAGTCAGTGCAAGGGATTGAACCTCAGTCAGTGACAGGAATTGAATCTCAGACAGTGACAGGGATTGAATCTCAGTCAGAGACTGGTATTGATTCTCAGTCAGTGACAGGGATTGAACCTCAGTCAATGCAGGGATTGAACCTCCGTCAGTGACAGGGATTGAATCTCAGTCAGTGACAGGGATTGAATTTCAGTCAGTGACTGGGATTGACCCTCAGACAGTGACAGACATTTAATCTCAGTCTGTGTCAGGGTTTGAACCTCAGTCAGTGACAGGGATTGAATCTCAATCTGTGACAGGGATTGAACCTCAGTCAGTGACAGGGATTGAACCTCAGTCAGTGACAGGGATTGAACCTCAGTCAGTGACAGGGATTGAAACTCCGTCAGTGACAGGGATTGAATCTCAGTCAGTGACAGGGATTGAATCTCAGTCAGTGACAGGTATTGATCCTCAGTCAGTGATAGGGATTGAATCTCAGTCTGTGACAGGGATTGAACCTCAGACATTGTCAGGGATTGAACCTCCATCAGTGACACGGACTGATCCGCAGTCAGTGACAGAGATTGAACCTCAGTCAGTGACAGGGATTAAATCTCAATCAGTGACAAGAAGTGAATCTCAGTCATTGCCAGTGATAGAATCTCAGTCAGTGGTAGGAATTGCATCTCAGTCAGTGACAGGGATTGAATCTCATTCAGTGACAGGGATTGAATCTCAGTCAGTGACAGGGATTGAATCTCATTCTGTGACAGGGATTGAATCTCAGTCAGTGACAGGGATTGAATCTTAGTCAGTGACAAGGATTTAATCTCATTCAGTGACTGGCATTGAATCTCCGTCAGTGACAGGGATTGAATCTCAGTCAGTGACAGGAATTGAATCTAAGTCAGTGACAGGAATTGAACCTCAGTCAGTGACAGGAATTGAATCTCAGGAAGTGACAGGGATTGAATCTCAGTCAGTGACAGGGATTGAGCGTCAGTCAGTGACAGGGATTGAACCTCAGTCAGTGACAGGGATTGAATCTCAGTCAGTGACAGGGATTGAATCTCTGTCAGTGACAGGGATTGAATCACCGTCAGTGACAGGGATTGAACTCAGTTCAGTGACAGGGATTGTATCTCAGTCACTGACAGGAATGAATCTCCGGAAGTGAAAGGATTTTAATCTCAGTTGGTGACAGGGATTGAACCTGAGTCAGTGACAGGGATTGAACCTCATTCAGTGACAGAGATTGAATCTCAGTCAGTGACAGGGATTGAGCCTCAGTCAGTGACAGGGATTGAATCTCAGTCAGTGACAGGGTTTGACCTTCAGACAGTGACAGGGATTGAATCTTAGTCGATGAGAGTGATTGAGATTCAGTCAGTGACAGGGATTGAACCTCAGACATTGTCAGGGATTGAACCTCCATCAGTGACACGGACTGATCCGCAGTCAGTGACAGAGATTGAACCTCAGTCAGAGACAGGGATTGAACCTCCGTCAGTGACAGGGATTAAATCTCAATCAGTGACAAGAAGTGAATCTCAGTCATTGCCAGTGATAGAATCTCTGTCAGTGGTAGGAATTGCATCTCAGTTAGTGACAGGGATTGAATCTCAGTCAGTGACAGGGATTGTATCTCAGTCAGTGACAGGAATTGAATCTCAGGAAGTGACAGGGATTGAAACTCAGTCAGTGACAAGGATTGAATCTCAATCAGTGACTGGGATTGAAACTCTGTCAGTGACAGGGATTGAATCCCTGTCAGTGACAGGCATTGAATCTCAGTCAGTGACTGGGATTAAATCACAATCAGTGGCACTGATTGACGCTCAGAAAGTGACAGGGATTGAATCTCAGTCAGTGACTGGGATTGACCTTCAGACAGTGACAGGGATTGAATCTAGGTCGATGAGAGTGATTGAGGTTCAGTCAGTGACAGGGATTGAACCTCAGACATTGTCAGGGATTTAATCTCAGTCAGTGACAGGGATTGATTCTCAATCAGTGACTGGGGTTGAATCTCAGTCAGTAACAGGGATTGAATCTCAATCAGTGACAGGGATTGAATCTCAGTTAGTGACAGGGGTTGAATCTCAGTCAGTGACAGGGATTGAATCTCATTCAGTGACAGTGATTTAATCTCATTCAGTGACCGGAATTGAATCTCAGTCAGTGACAGGGATTGAACCTCAGTCAGTGATAGGGATTGTATCTCAGTCTGTGACAGGAATTGAATCTCAGGAAGTGACAGAAATTTAATCTCAGTCAGTGACAGGGATTGAATATCAGTTAGTGACA
This sequence comes from Chiloscyllium plagiosum, assembly GCF_037043375.1. NCBI lineage: Eukaryota > Metazoa > Chordata > Chondrichthyes > Orectolobiformes > Hemiscylliidae > Chiloscyllium > Chiloscyllium plagiosum. The sequence continues at coordinate 83,086,076 of NW_028270169.1, forward strand.
GGGATTGAATCTCAGTCAGTGACAGGGATTGAATCTCAATCATTGACAGGAATTGAATCTCAGTAAGCGACAGAAATTTAATCTCAGTTAGTGACAGGGATTGAATCTCTGTCAGTGACAGGGATTGAACCTCTGTCTGTATCAGGGAATGAATCTCAATCAGTGGCAAGGATTGACGCTCAGAAAGTGACTGGGATTGAATCTCAGTCAGTGACAGGGATTGACCCTCAGACAGTGACAGGCATTGAATCTTAATTGGTGACAGTGATTGAGTTTCAGCCAGTGATAGGGATTGATCCGCAGTCAGTGACAGAGATTGAACGTCAGTCAGTGACAGGGATTGAACCTCCGTCAGTGACAGGGATTAAATCTCAATCAGTGACAATAAGTGAATCTAAGTCAGTGCCAGTGATTGAATCTCAGTCACTGCTAGGAATTGCATCTCAGTTAGTGACAGGGATTGAACCTCAGTCAGTGACAGGGATTGAACCTCATTCAGTGACAGGGATTGAATCTCAGTCAGTGACAGGGATTTAATCTTATTCAGTGACAGGCATTGAATCTCCGTCAGTGACAGGGATTGAATCTCACTCAGTGACAGGAATTGATTCTAAGTCAGTGACAGGAATTGAACCTCAGTCAGTGACAGGAATTGAATCTCAGGAAGTGACAGACATTTAATCTCAGTCAGCGACAGGGATTGAGCCTCAGTCAGTGACAGGGATTGAACCTCAGTCAGTGACAGGGATTGAATCTCAGTCAGTGAGAGGGATTGAATCTCATTCAGTTTCAGGGATTGATTCTCAATCAGTGACAGGGATTGAATCTCAGTCAGTGACAGGAATTGAATCACCGACAGTGACAGGGATTGAACTCAGTTCAGTGACAGGGATTGTATCTCAGTCACTGACAGGAATGAATCTCAGGAAGTGACAGGAATTTAATCTCAGTTTGTGACAGGGATTGAACCTTAGTCAGTGACAGGGATTGAATCTCAGTCAGTGACAGAGATTGAATCTCAGTCAGTGACAGGGATTGAGCCTCAGACAGTGACAGGGATTGAATCTCAGTCAGTGACAGGGTTTGAATCTCAGTCAGTGACAGGGATTGAATCTCAGTCAGTGACAGGGATTGAACCTCAGACAGTGACAGGGATTGAATCTTAGTCGGTGAGAGTGATTGAGTTTTAGTCAGTGATAGGGATTGACGCTCAGTCAGTGACAGGGATTGAATCTCAGTCAGTGACAGGGATTGAACCTCAGTCAGTGACAGGGATTGAAACTCAGTTAGTTACAGGCATTGAATCTCAGTCATTGACAGGTGTTGACCCTCAGACAGTGAAACGGATTGAATCTCAGTCAGTGACAGGGATTGAGTTTCTGTCTGTGACAGGGATTGAACCTCAGTCAGTGACATGGATTGAACCTTAGTCAGTGACAGGGATTGAATCTCAGTTAGTGACAGGGATAGAATTTTAGTCATTGACTGGGATTGACCCTCAGACAGTGAAAGGGATTGACTCTCAGTCAGTGACATGGATTGAACCTCAGTCAGTGACAGGAATTGAATCTCAGTTAGTGACACAAAGTGTATCACAGTTAGTGACTGGGATTGACCCTCAGACAGTGACAGGGATTGAATCTCAGTCAGTGCAAGGGATTGAACCTCAGTCAGTGACAGGAATTGAATCTCAGACAGTGACAGGGATTGAATCTCAGTCAGAGACTGGTATTGATTCTCAGTCAGTGACAGGGATTGAACCTCAGTCAGTGCAGGGATTGAACCTCCGTCAGTGACAGGGATTGAATCTCAGTCAGTGACAGGGATTGAATTTCAGTCAGTGACTGGGATTGACCCTCAGACAGTGACAGACATTTAATCTCAGTCTGTGTCAGGGTTTGAACCTCAGTCAGTGACAGGGATTGAATCTCAATCTGTGACAGGGATTGAACCTCAGTCAGTGACAGGCATTGAACCTCAGTCAGTGACAGGGATTGAACCTCAGTCAGTGACAGGGATTGAAACTCCGTCAGTGACAGGGATTGTATCTCAGTTAGTGACAGGGATTGACACTCAGTCATTGACTGGGATTGACCCTCAGGTAGTGACAGGGATTGACCCTCAGTTAGTGACAGGGATTGAACCTCAGTCAGTGACAGGGATTGAACCTTCGTCAGTGACAGGGACTGAATCTCAATCAGTGACTGGGATTGACCCTCAGACAGTGACAGGGATAGAATCTCAGTTTGTGACAGGGATTGAACCTCAGTCAGTGACAGTGATTGAACCTCCGTCAGTGACAGGGACTGAATCTCAATCAGTGACTGGGATTGACCCTCAGAAAGTGACAGGGATTGAATCTCAGTTTGTGACAGGGATTGAATCTCAGTCAGTGACAGGCATCGAATCGCAGTCAGTGACAGGGATAGAACCTCAGTCAGTGACAGGGATTGAATCTGAATCAGTGACAGGGATTGAATCTCAGTCAGTGACAGGGATTTAATCTCATTCAGTGACAGGCATTGAATCTCCGTCAGTGACAGGGATTGAATATCACTCAGTGACAGGAATTGATTCTAAGTCAGTGACAGGAATTGAACCTCAGTCAGTGACAGGAATTGAATCTCAGGAAGTGACAGACATTTAATCTCAGTCAGCGACAGGGATTGAGCCTCAGTCAGTGACAGGGATTGAACCTCAGTCAGTGACAGGGATTGAATCTCAGTCAGTGAGAGGGATTGAATCTCATTCAGTTTCAGGGATTGATTCTCAATCAGTGACAGGGATTGAATCTCAGTCAGTGACAGGAATTGAATCACCGACAGTGACAGGGATTGAACTCAGTTCTGTGACAGGGATTGTATCTCAGTCACTGACAGGAATGAATCTCAGGAAGTGACAGGAATTTAATCTCAGTTTGTGACAGGGATTGAACCTTAGTCAGTGACAGGGATTGAATCTCAGTCAGTGACAGAGATTGAATCTCAGTCAGTGACAGGGATTGAGCCTCAGACAGTGACAGGGATTGAATCTCAGTCAGTGACAGGGTTTGAATCTCAGTCAGTGACAGGGATTGAATCTCAGTCAGTGACAGGGATTGAACTTCAGACAGTGACAGGGACTGAATCTTAGTCGGTGAGAGTGATTGAGTTTTAGTCAGTGATAGGGATTGACGCTCAGTCAGTGACAGGGATTGAATCTCAGTCAGTGACAGGGATTGAACCTCAGTCAGTGACAGGGATTGAAACTCAGTTAGTTACAGGCATTGAATCTCAGTCAGTGACAGGTGTTGACCCTCAGACAGTGAAACGGATTGAATCTCAGTCAGTGACAGGGATTGAGTTTCTGTCTGTGACAGGGATTGAACCTCAGTCAGTGACATGGATTGAACCTTAGTCAGTGACAGGGATTGAATCTCAGTTAGTGACAGGGATAGAATTTTAGTCATTGACTGGGATTGACCCTCAGACAGTGAAAGGGATTGACTCTCAGTCAGTGACATGGATTGAACCTCAGTCAGTGACAGGAATTGAATCTCATGTAGTGACACAAAGTGCATCACAGTTAGTGACTGGGATTGACCCTCAGACAGTGACAGGGATTGAATCTCAGTCAGTGCAAGGGATTGAACCTCAGTCAGTGACAGGAATTGAATCTCAGACAGTGACAGGGATTGAATCTCAGTCAGAGACTGGTATTGATTCTCAGTCAGTGACAGGGATTGAACCTCAGTCAGTGCAGGGATTGAACCTCCGTCAGTGACAGGGATTGAATCTCAGTCAGTGACAGGGATTGAATTTCAGTCAGTGACTGGGATTGACCCTCAGACAGTGACAGACATTTAATCTCAGTCTGTGTCAGGGTTTGAACCTCAGTCAGTGACAGGGATTGAATCTCAATCTGTGACAGGGATTGAACCTCAGTCAGTGACAGGGATTGAACCTCAGTCAGTGACAGGGATTGAAACTCCGTCAGTGACAGGGATTGTATCTCAGTTAGTGACAGGGATTGACACTCAGTCATTGACTGGGATTGACCCTCAGGTAGTGACAGGGATTGACCCTCAGTTAGTGACAGGGATTGAACCTCAGTCAGTGACAGGGATTGAACCTCCGTCAGTGACAGGGACTGAATCTCAATCAGTGACTGGGATTGACCCTCAGACAGTGACAGGGATAGAATCTCAGTCAGTGACAGGGATTGAATCTGAATCAGTGACAGGGATTGAATCTCAGTCAGTGACAGGGATTTAATCTCATTCAGTGACAGGCATTGAATCTCCGTCAGTGACAGGGATTGAATATCACTCAGTGACAGGAATTGATTCTAAGTCAGTGACAGGAATTGAACCTCAGTCAGTGACAGGAATTGAATCTCAGGAAGTGACAGACATTTAATCTCAGTCAGCGACAGGGATTGAGCCTCAGTCAGTGACAGGGATTGAACCTCAGTCAGTGACAGGGATTGAATCTCAGTCAGTGAGAGGGATTGAATCTCATTCAGTTTCAGGGATTGATTCTCAATCAGTGACAGGGATTGAATCTCAGTCAGTGACAGGAATTGAATCACCGACAGTGACAGGGATTGAACTCAGTTCAGTGACAGGGATTGTATCTCAGTCACTGACAGGAATGAATCTCAGGAAGTGACAGGAATTTAATCTCAGTTTGTGACAGGGATTGAACCTTACTCAGTGACAGGGATTGAATCTCAGTCAGTGACAGGGATTGAATCTCAGTCAGTGACAGAGATTGAATCTCAGTCAGTGACAGGGATTGAGCCTCAGACAGTGACAGGGATTGAATCTCAGTCAGTGACAGGGTTTGAATCTCAGTCAGTGACAGGGACTGAATCTCAGTCAGTGACAGGGATTGAACTTCAGACAGTGACAGGGACTGAATCTTAGTCGGTGAGAGTGATTGAGTTTTAGTCAGTGATAGGGATTGACGCTCAGTCAGTGACAGGGATTGAATCTCAGTCAGTGACAGGGATTGAACCTCAGTCAGTGACAGGGATTGAAACTCAGTTAGTTACAGGCATTAAATCTCAGTCAGTGACAGGTGTTGACCCTCAGACAGTGAAACGGATTGAATCTCAGTCAGTGACAGTGATTGAGTTTCTGTCTGTGACAGGGATTGAACCTCAGTCAGTGACATGGATTGAACCTTAGTCAGTGACAGGGATTGAATCTCAGTTAGTGACAGGGATAGAATTTTAGTCATTGACTGGGATTGACCCTCAGACAGTGAAAAGGATTGACTCTCAGTCAGTGACATGGATTGAACCTCAGTCAGTGACAGCAATTGAATCTCATGTAGTGACACAAAGTGCATCACAGTTAGTGACTGGGATTGACCCTCAGACAGTGACAGGGATTGAATCTCAGTCAGTGCAAGGGATTGAACCTCAGTCAGTGACAGGAATTGAATCTCAGACAGTGACAGGGATTGAATCTCAGTCAGAGACTGGTATTGATTCTCAGTCAGTGACAGGGATTGAACCTCAGTCAGTGCAGGGATTGAACCTCCGTCAGTGACAGGGATTGAATCTCAGTCAGTGACAGGGATTGAATTTCAGTCAGTGACTGGGATTGACCCTCAGACAGTGACAGACATTTAATCTCAGTCTGTGTCAGGGTTTGAACCTCAGTCAGTGACAGGGATTGAATCTCAATCTGTGACAGGGATTGAACCTCAGTCAGTGACAGGGATTGAACCTCAGTCAGTGACAGGGATTGAAACTCCGTCAGTGACAGGGATTGTATCTCAGTTAGTGACAGGGATTGACACTCAGTCATTGACTGGGATTGACCCTCAGGTAGTGACAGGGATTGACCCTCAGTTAGTGACAGGGATTGAACCTCAGTCAGTGACAGGGATTGAACCTCCGTCAGTGACAGGGACTGAATCTCAATCAGTGACTGGGATTGACCCTCAGACAGTGACAGGGATAGAATCTCAGTTTGTGACAGGGATTGAACCTCTGTCAGTGACAGTGATTGAACCTCCGTCAGTGACAGGGACTGAATCTCAATCAGTGACTGGGATTGACCCTCAGAAAGTGACAGGGATTGAATCTCAGTTTGTGACAGGGATTGAATCTCAGTCAGTGACAGGCATCGAATCGCAGTCAGTGACAGGGATAGAACCTCAGTCAGTGACAGGGATTGAATCTGAATCAGTGACAGGGATTGACACTCAGACAGCGGTAGAAATGGAATCTCAGTCAGTGACAGGCATTGAATCGCAGTCAGTGACAGGGATTAAATCTCAATCAGTGACCGGGATTGTACCTCAGTCAGACACAGGGATTGAATCTCAGTCTGTGACAGGGATTGAATCTCAGTCAGTGACATCGATTGAACCTCAGTCAGTGACCGGTATTGTACCTCAGTCAGGGACAGGGATTGAACCTCTGTCAGTGACTGGGATTGACCCTCAGACAGTGAAAGGGATTGATTCTCAGTCAGTGACAGGGATTGAATCTCAGTCAGTATCAGGGATTGAATCTCAATCAGTGACTGGAATTGAACCTCAGTCAGTGACACATATTGTATCTCAGTCAGTGACAGGGATTGAACCTCAATCAGTGACAGGAATTGACCATCAGACAGTGATAGGAATGGAATCTCAGTCAGTGACAGGCATTGAATTGCTGTCAGTGACAGGGATTGAACCTCAGTCAGTGACAGGGATTGACCCTCCGTCAGTGACAGGGCTTAAGCCTCATGCCGTGACAGGGATTGAATCTCAGTCAGTGTCAGGGATTGAACCTCAGTCATTGTCAGGGATTGAGCCTCAGTCAATGTCAGGGATTGAATCTCATTCAGTGTCAGGGATTGAACCTCCGTCATTGACAGGGATTGAGCCTCAGTCAGTGACAGTAATTGAGACTCAGTCAGTGACAGGGATTGAATCTCAGATAGTGACACAAATTGCATCTCAGTTTGTGACTTGGATTAACCTCAGACAGTGATAGGGATGGAATCTCAGTCTGTGATAGGGATTGTGCCTCAGTCAGTGACAGGGAATGAAACTCAGTGAGTGACAGGGATTGAGCCTCAGGAAGTGACAGACATTTAATCTCAGTCAGCGACAGGGATTGAGCCTCAGTCAGTGACAGGGATTGAACCTCAGTCAGTGACAGGGATTGAATCTCAGTCAGTGAGAGGGATTGAATCTCATTCAGTTTCTGGGGTTGATTCTCAATCAGTGACAGGGATTGAATCTCAGTCAGTGACAGGAATTGAATCACCGACAGTGACAGGGATTGAACTCAGTTCAGTGACAGGGATTGTATCTCAGTCACTGACAGGAATGAATCTCAGGAAGTGACAGGAATTTAATCTCAGTTTGTGACAGGGATTGAACCTTAGTCAGTGACAGGGATTGAATCTCAGTCAGTGACAGAGATTGAATCTCAGTCAGTGACAGGGATTGAGCCTCAGACAGTGACAGGGATTGAATCTCAGTCAGTGACAGGGTTTGAATCTCAGTCAGTGCCAGGGATTGAACCTCAGTCAGTGACAGGGATTGAATCTCAGACAGTGACAGGGATTGAACCTCAGTCAGTGACAGGGATTGAACCTCAGTCAGTGACAGGGATTGACCCTCCGTCAGTGACAGGGCTTAAGCCTCATGCCGTGACAGGGATTGAATCTCAGTCAGTGTCAGGGATTGACTCTCACTTCTTTACAGGGATTGACGCTCTGACAGTGACAAGGATTGATTCTCATTCCATGACAGGGATTGAATCTCAGTCAGTGTCAGGGATTGCTCCTCATTCAGTGACAGGGATTGAATCTCAGTTAGTGACAGGATTATCTCAGTCAGTGACAGGGTTTGAACCTCAGTCAGTGACAGGGATTGAATCTCAGTCAGTGACAGGGATTGAATCTCAGTCAGTGACAGGCATTGAATCTCAATCAGTGACAGGGATTGAATCTCAGTCAGTGACAGGAATTGAACCTCAGTCAGTGACAGGAATTGAACCTCAGTCAGTGACAGGAATTGAATCTCAGGAAGTGACAGACATTTAATCTCAGTCAGCGACAGGGATTGAGCCTCAGTCAGTGACAGGGATTGAACCTCAGTCAGTGACAGGGATTGAATCTCAGTCAGTGAGAGGGATTGAATCTCATTCAGTTTCTGGGGTTGATTCTCAATCAGTGACAGGGATTGAATCTCAGTCAGTGACAGGAATTGAATCACCGACAGTGACAGGGATTGAACTCAGTTCAGTGACAGGGATTGTATCTCAGTCACTGACAGGAATGAATCTCAGGAAGTGACAGGAATTTAATCTCAGTTTGTGACAGGGATTGAACCTTAGTCAGTGACAGGGATTGAATCTCAGTCAGTGACAGAGATTGAATCTCAGTCAGTGACAGGGATTGAGCCTCAGACAGTGACAGGGATTGAATCTCAGTCAGTGACAGGGTTTGAATCTCAGTCAGTGACAGGGATTGAATCTCAGTCAGTGACAGGGATTGAACTTCAGACAGTGACAGGGATTGAATCTTAGTCGGTGAGAGTGATTGAGTTTTAGTCAGTGATAGGGATTGACGCTCAGTCAGTGACAGGGATTGAATCTCAGTCAGTGACAGGGATTGAACCTCAGTCAGTGACAGGGATTGAAACTCAGTTAGTTACAGGCATTGAATCTCAGTCAGTGACAGGTGTTGACCCTCAGACAGTGAAACGGATTGAATCTCAGTCAGTGACAGGGATTGAGTTTCTGTCTGTGACAGGGATTGAACCTCAGTCAGTGACATGGATTGAACCTTAGTCAGTGACAGGGATTGAATCTCAGTTAGTGACAGGGATAGAATTTTAGTCATTGACTGGGATTGACCCTCAGACAGTGAAAGGGATTGACTCTCAGTCAGTGACATGGATTGAACCTCAGTCAGTGACAGGAATTGAATCTCAGTTAGTGACACAAAGTGCATCACAGTTAGTGACTGGGATTGACCCTCAGACAGTGACAGGGATTAAATGTCAGTCAGTGCAAGGGATTGAACCTCAGTCAGTGACAGGAATTGAATCTCAGACAGTGACAGGGATTGAATCTCAGTCAGAGACTGGTAATGATTCTCAGTCAGTGACAGGGATTGAACCTCAGTCAGTGCAGGGATTGAACCTCCGTCAGTGACAGGGATTGAATCTCAGTCAGTGACAGGGATTGAATTTCAGTCAGTGACTGGGATTGACCCTCAGACAGTGACAGGGATTGAATCTCAGTCTGTGTCAGGGTTTGAACCTCAGTCTGTGACAGGGATTGAATCTCAATCTGTGACAGGGATTGAACCTCAGTCAGTGACAGGGATTGAACCTCAGTCAGTGACAGGGATTGAATCTCAGTCAGTGACAGGGATTGAGCCTCAGTCAGTGACAGTGATTGAGTCTCTGTCAGTGACAGGGATTGAATCTCAGTCAGTGTCAGGGATTAAACCTCCGTCAGTGACAGGGATTGAATCTCAGTAAGTGACAGGGATTGAGCCTCAGTCAGTGACAGGGATTGAACCTCCGTCAGTGACAGGGATTGAATCTCAGTTAGTGACACAAAGTGCATCTCAGTTAGTGACTGGGACTGACCCTCAGTCAGTGACAGGGATTGAATCTCAGTCAGTGCCAGGGATTGAACCTCAGTCAGTGACAGGGATTGAATCTCAGACAGTGCCAGGGATTGAACCCCAGTCAGTGACAGGGATTGAACCTCAGTCAGTGACAGGGATTGACCCTCCGTCAGTGACAGGTCTTAAGCCTCATGCCGTGACAGGGATTGAATCTCAGTCAGTGTCAGGGATTGAATCTCACTTCTTTCCAGGGATTGACGCTCTGACAGTGACAAGGATTGATTCTCATTCCATGACAGGGATTGAATCTCAGTCAGTGTCAGGGATTGCTCCTCATTCAGTGACAGGGATTGAATCTCAGTTAGTGACAGGATTATCTCAGTCAGTGACAGGGATTGAACCTCAGTCAGTGACAGGGATTGAATCTCAGTTATTGACAGGGATTGACACTCAGTCATTGACGGGGATTGACCCTCAGGTAGTGACAGGGATTGACCCTCAATTAGTGACAGGGATTGAACCTCAGTCAGTGACAGGGATTGAACCTCCGTCAGTGACAGGGACTGAATCTCAATCAGTGACTGGGATTGACCCTCAGACAGTGACAGGGATAGAATCTCAGTTTGTGACAGGGATTGAACCTCAGTCAATGACAGTGATTGAACCTCCGTCAGTGACAGGGACTGAATCTCAATCAGTGACTGGGATTGACCCTCAGACAGTGACAGGGATTGAATCTCAGTTTGTGACAGGGATTGAATCTCAGTCAGTGACAGGCATCGAATCGCAGTCAGTGACAGGGATAGAACCTCAGTCAGTGACAGGGATTGAATCTGAATCAGTGACAGGGATTGACACTCAGACAGCGGTAGAAATGGAATCTCAGTCAGTGACAGGCATTGAATCGCAGTCAGTGACAGGGATTAAATCTCAATCAGTGACCGGGATTGTACCTCAGTCAGACACAGGGATTGAATCTCAGTCTGTGACAGGGATTGAATCTCAGTCAGTGACATAGATTGAACCTCAGTCAGTGACCGGTATTGTACCTCAGTCAGGGACAGGGATTGAACCTCTGTCAGTGACTGGGATTGACCCTCAGACAGTGAAAGGGATTGATTCTCAGTCAGTGACAGGGATTGAATCTCAGTCAGTATCAGGGATTGAATCTCAATCAGTGACTGGGATTGAACCTCAGTCAGTGACACATATTGTATCTCAGTCAGTGACAGGGATTGAACCTCAATCAGTGACAGGAATTGACCATCAGACAGTGATAGGAATGGAATCTCAGTCAGTGACAGGCATTGAATTGCTGTCAGTGACAGGGATTGAACCTCAGTCAGTGACAGGGATTGACCCTCCGTCAGTGACAGGGCTTAAGCCTCATGCCGTGACAGGGATTGAATCTCAGTCAGTGTCAGGGATTGAACCTCAGTCATTGTCAGGGATTGAGCCTCAGTCAATGTCAGGGATTGAATCTCATTCAGTGTCAGGGATTGAACCTCCGTCATTGACAGGGATTGAGCCTCAGTCAGTGACAGTAATTGAGACTCAGTCAGTGACAGGGATTCAATCTCAGGTAGTGACATAAATTGCATCTCAGTTTGTGACTTGGATTAACCTCAGACAGTGATAGGGATGGAATCTCAGTCTGTGATAGGGATTGTGCCACAGTCAGTGACAGGGAATGAAACTCAGTGAGTGACAGGGATTGAGCCTCCGTCAGTGACAGTGTTTGAATCTCAGTCAGTGACAGGGATTGACCCTCAGTCAGTGACAGGGATTGAAACTCAGTTAGTTACAGTGATTGAATCTCAGTCAGTGACTGGGATTGACCCTCAGTAATTGACAGGGATCGAACCTACGTTAGTGACAGGACTTGAACCTCAGTCAGTGACAGGGATTGAGTTTCAGTCTGTGACAGGGATTGAGTTTCAGTCTGTGACAGGGATTGAACCTCAGTCAGTGACAGGGATTGAGCCTCAGTCAGTGACAGGGATTGAGCCTCAGTCAGTGACAGTGATTGAGTCTCTGTCAGTGACAGGGATTGAATCTCAGTCAGTGTCAGGGATTAAACCTCCGTCAGTGACAGGGATTGAATCTCAGTAAGTGACAGGGATTGAGCCTCAATCAGTGACAGGGATTGAACCTCCGTCAGTGACAGGGATTGAATCTCAGTTAGTGACACAAAGTGCATCTCAGTTAGTGACTGGGACTGACCCTCAGTCAGTGACAGGGATTGAATCTCAGTCAGTGCCAGGGATTGAACCTCAGTCAGTGACAGGGATTGAATCTCAGACAGTGACAGGGATTAAATCTCAATCAGTGACCGGGATTGTACCTCAGTCAGACACAGGGATTGAATCTCAGTCTGTGACAGGGATTGAATCTCAGTCAGTGACATAGATTGAACCTCAGTCAGTGACCGGTATTGTACCTCAGTCAGGGACAGGGATTGAACCTCTGTCAGTGACTGGGATTGACCCTCAGACAGTGAAAGGGATTGATTCTCAGTCAGTGACAGGGATTGAATCTCAGTCAGTATCAGGGATTGAATCTCAATCAGTGACTGGGATTGAACCTCAGTCAGTGACACATATTGTATCTCAGTCAGTGACAGGGATTGAACCTCAATCAGTGACAGGAATTGACCATCAGACAGTGATAGGAATGGAATCTCAGTCAGTGACAGGCATTGAATTGCTGTCAGTGACAGGGATTGAACCTCAGTCAGTGACAGGGATTGACCCTCCGTCAGTGACAGGGCTTAAGCCTCATGCCGTGACAGGGATTGAATCTCAGTCAGTGTCAGGGATTGAACCTCAGTCATTGTCAGGGATTGAGCCTCAGTCAATGTCAGGGATTGAATCTCATTCAGTGTCAGGGATTGAACCTCCGTCATTGACAGGGATTGAGCCTCAGTCAGTGACAGTAATTGAGACTCAGTCAGTGACAGGGATTCAATCTCAGGTAGTGACATAAATTGCATCTCAGTTTGTGACTTGGATTAACCTCAGACAGTGATAGGGATGGAATCTCAGTCTGTGATAGGGATTGTGCCACAGTCAGTGACAGGGAATGAAACTCAGTGAGTGACAGGGATTGAGCCTCCGTCAGTGACAGTGTTTGAATCTCAGTCAGTGACAGGGATTGACCCTCAGTCAGTGACAGGGATTGAAACTCAGTTAGTTACAGTGATTGAATCTCAGTCAGTGACTGGGATTGACCCTCAGTAATTGACAGGGATCGAACCTACGTTAGTGACAGGACTTGAACCTCAGTCAGTGACAGGGATTGAGTTTCAGTCTGTGACAGGGATTGAGTTTCAGTCTGTGACAGGGATTGAACCTCAGTCAGTGACAGGGATTGAGCCTCAGTCAGTGACAGGGATTGAGCCTCAGTCAGTGACAGTGATTGAGTCTCTGTCAGTGACAGGGATTGAATCTCAGTCAGTGTCAGGGATTAAACCTCCGTCAGTGACAGGGATTGAATCTCAGTAAGTGACAGGGATTGAGCCTCAATCAGTGACAGGGATTGAACCTCCGTCAGTGACAGGGATTGAATCTCAGTTAGTGACACAAAGTGCATCTCAGTTAGTGACTGGGACTGACCCTCAGTCAGTGACAGGGATTGAATCTCAGTCAGTGCCAGGGATTGAACCTCAGTCAGTGACAGGGATTGAATCTCAGACAGTGACAGGGATTGAACCTCAGTCAGTGACAGGGATTGAACCTCAGTCAGTGACAGGGATTGACCCTCCGTCAGTGACAGGTCTTAAGCCTCATGCCGTGACAGGGATTGAATCTCAGTCAGTGTCAGGGATTGAATCTCACTTCTTTCCAGGGATTGACGCTCTGACAGTGACAAGGATTGATTCTCATTCCATGACAGGGATTGAATCTCAGTCAGTGTCAGGGATTGCTCCTCATTCAGTGACAGGGATTGAATCTCAGTTAGTGACAGGATTATCTCAGTCAGTGACAGGGATTGAACCTCAGTCAGTGACAGGGATTGAATCTCAGTCAGTGACAGGCATTGAATCTCAATCAGTGACAGGGATTGAATCTCAGTCAGTGACAGGAATTGAACCTCAGACAGTGATAGGAATGGAACCTCGGTCATTGACAGGCATTGAATCGCAGTCAGTGACAGGGATTGAATCGCAGTCAGTGACTAGGATTGACCCTCAGACAGTGACAGGGATTGAATCTCAGTCCTTGACAGGGATTGACGCTCAGATAGTGACAAGGATTGATTCTCATTCCATGACAGGGATTGAATCTCAGTCAGTGTCAGGGATTGCTCCTCATTCAGTGACAGGGATTGAATCTCAGTTAGTGACAGGATTATCTCAGTCAGTGACTGGGATTGATTCTCAGTCTGTGACAGGGATTGAACGTCAGTCAGTGACAGGGATTGAACATCCGTCAGTGAAAGGGATTGAATCTCAGTCAGTGATAGGGATTGAACCTCAGTCAGTGACAGGGATTGAATCTCAGTCAGTGACACAGATTGTACCTCAGTTAATGACAGGAATTGAGCCTCAGTCAGTGACACGGATTGAATCAAAGTCAGTGACTGGGATTGAATTTCCATCAGTGACAGGGATTGAATCTCAGTTAGTGACACAAATTGCATCTCAGTTAGTGACTGGGATTGACCCTCAGACAATAACAGCGATTGGGCCTCAGTCAGTGACAGGGATTGAACCTCAGTGAGTGACAGCGATTGAGCCTCAGTGAGTGACAGGGATTGAGCCTCCATCAGTGACAGTGATTGTATCTCAGTCAGTGTCAGGGATTGAATCTCAGTCATTGTCAGGGATTGAGCTTCAGTCACTGTCAGGGATTGAATCTCAGTCAGTGTCAGGGATTGAACCTCTGTCAGTGACAGGGATTAAATCTCAGTCAGTGACAGGCATTGAGCCTCAGTCAGTGACAGGGATTGAATCTCAGTCAGTGACAGTGATTGAGTCTCAGTCAGTGACAGGGATTGAATCTCAGGTAGTGACACAAATTGCATCTCAGTTAGTGACTGGGATTGACCTCAGTCAGTGACAGGGATTGAACCTCAGTGAGTGACAGGGATTGAGACTCCGTCAGTGACAGTGATTGAATCTCAGTCAGTGACAGGGATTGACCCTCAGTCAGTGACAGGGATTGAAACTCAGTTAGTTACAGTGATTGAATCTCAGTCAGTGACAGGACTTGAACCTCAGTCAGTGACAGGGATTGAGTTTCAGTCTGTGACAGGGATTGAACCTCAGTCAGTGACAGTGATAGAATCTCAGTCAGTGACAGGGATTGACCCTCAGTCAGTGACAGGGATTGAAACTCAGTCATTGACAGGGATTGAACCTACGTTAGTGACAGGACTTGAACCTCAGTCAGTGACAGGGATTGAATCTCAGTCAGTGACAGGGATTGAGCCTCAGTCAGTGACAGTGATTAAGTCTCTGTCAGTGACAGGGATTGAATCTCAGTTAGCGACACAAATTGCATCTCAGTTAGTGACTGGGATTGACCCTCAGACAGTGACAGGGATTGAATTATTGTCTGTGATAGGGATTGAGCCTCAGTCAGTTACAGCGATTGAATCTCAGTCAGTGTGAGGGATTGAATCTCAGTCAGTGTCAGGGATTGAGCCTCAGTCACTGTCAGGGATTCAATCTCAGTCAGTGTCAGGGATTGAACCTCCGTCAGTGACAGGGATTGAATCTCATTCAGTGACAGGGATTGACACTCAGTCATTGACAGGGATTGAACCTCAGTCAGTGACAGGGATTGAACCTCCGTCAGTGACAGGGATTGAATCTCAGTCAGTGACAGGGATTGAGCCTCAGTCAGTGACAGTGATTGAGTCTCTGTCAGTGACAGGGATTGAATCTCAGTCAGTGTCAGGGATTAAACCTCCGTCAGTGACAGGGATTGAATCTCAGTAAGTGACAGGGATTGAGCCTCAATCAGTGACAGGGATTGAACCTCCGTCAGTGACAGGGATTGAATCTCAGTTAGTGACACAAAGTGCATCTCAGTTAGTGACTGGGACTGACCCTCAGTCAGTGACAGGGATTGAATCTCAGTCAGTGCCAGGGATTGAACCTCAGTCAGTGACAGGGATTGAATCTCAGACAGTGACAGGGATTGAACCTCAGTCAGTGACAGGGATTGAACCTCAGTCAGTGACAGGGATTGACCCTCCGTCAGTGACAGGTCTTAAGCCTCATGCCGTGACAGGGATTGAATCTCAGTCAGTGTCAGGGATTGAATCTCACTTCTTTCCAGGGATTGACGCTCTGACAGTGACAAGGATTGATTCTCATTCCATGACAGGGATTGAATCTCAGTCAGTGTCAGGGATTGCTCCTCATTCAGTGACAGGGATTGAATCTCAGTTAGTGACAGGATTATCTCAGTCAGTGACAGGGATTGAACCTCAGTCAGTGACAGGGATTGAATCTCAGTCAGTGACAGGCATTGAATCTCAATCAGTGACAGGGATTGAATCTTAGTCAGTGACAGGAATTGAACCTCAGACAGTGATAGGAATGGAACCTCGGTCATTGACAGGCATTGAATCGCAGTCAGTGACAGGGATTGAATCGCAGTCAGTGACTAGGATTGACCCTCAGACAGTGACAGGGATTGAATCTCAGTCCTTGACAGGGATTGACGCTCAGATAGTGACAAGGATTGATTCTCATTCCATGACAGGGATTGAATCTCAGTCAGTGTCAGGGATTGCTCCTCATTCAGTGACAGGGATTGAATCTCAGTTAGTGACAGGATTATCTCAGTCAGTGACTGGGATTGATTCTCAGTCTGTGACAGGGATTGAACGTCAGTCAGTGACAGGGATTGAACATCCGTCAGTGAAAGGGATTGAATCTCAGTCAGTGATAGGGATTGAACCTCAGTCAGTGACAGGGATTGAATCTCAGTCAGTGACACAGATTGTACCTCAGTTAATGACAGGAATTGAGCCTCAGTCAGTGACACGGATTGAATCAAAGTCAGTGACTGGGATTGAATTTCCATCAGTGACAGGGATTGAATCTCAGTTAGTGACACAAATTGCATCTCAGTTAGTGACTGGGATTGACTCTCAGACAATAACAGCGATTGGGCCTCAGTCAGTGACAGGGATTGAACCTCAGTGAGTGACAGCGATTGAGCCTCAGTGAGTGACAGGGATTGAGCCTCCATCAGTGACAGTGATTGGATCTCAGTCAGTGTCAGGGATTGAATCTCAGTCATTGTCAGGGATTGAGCCTCAGTCACTGTCAGGGATTGAATCTCAGTCAGTGTCAGGGATTGAACCTCTGTCAGTGACAGGGATTAAATCTCAGTCAGTGACAGGCATTGAGCCTCAGTCAGTGACAGGGATTGAATCTCAGTCAGTGACAGTGATTGAGTCTCAGTCAGTGACAGGGATTGAATCTCAGGTAGTGACACAAATTGCATCTCAGTTAGTGACTGGGATTGACCTCAGTCAGTGACAGGGATTGAACCTCTGTGAGTGACAGGGATTGAGACTCCGTCAGTGACAGTGATTGAATCTCAGTCAGTGACAGGGATTGACCCTCAGTCAGTGACAGGGATTGAAACTCAGTTAGTGACAGTGATTGAATCTCAGTCAGTGACAGGACTTGAACCTCAGTCAGTGGCAGGGATTGAGTTTCAGTCTGTGACAGGGATTGAACCTCAGTCAGTGACAGTGATTAAGTCTCTGTCAGTGACAGGGATTGAATCTCAGTTAGTGACACAAATTGCATCTCAGTTAGTGTCTGGGATTGACCCTCAGACAGTGACAGGGATTGAATTTCAGTCTGTGACAGGAATTGAGCCTCCGTCAGTGACAGTGATAGAATCTCAGTCAGTGACAGGGATTGACCCTCAGTCAGTGACAGGGATCGAAACTCAGTCATTGACAGGGATTGAACCTACGTTAGTGACAGGACTTGAACCTCAGTCAGTGACAGGGATTGAATCTCAGTCAGTGACAGGGATTGAGCCTCAGTCAGTGACAGTGATTAAGTCTCTGTCAGTGACAGGGATTGAATCTCAGTTAGCGACACAAATTGCATCTCAGTTAGTGACTGGGATTGACCCTCAGACAGTGACAGGGATTGAATTATTGTCTTGTGATAGGGATTGAGCCTCAGTCAGTTTCAGCGATTGAATCTCAGTCAGTGTGAGGGATTGAATCTCAGTCAGTGTCAGGGATTGAGCCTCAGTCACTGTCAGGGATTCAATCTCAGTCAGTGTCAGGGATTGAACCTCCGTCAGTGACAGGGATTGAATCTCATTCAGTTACAGGGATTGACACTCAGTCATTGACAGGGATTGACACTCAGTTAGTGACAGGGATTGAACCTCTGTCAGTGACTGGGATTGACCCTCAGTCAGTGTCAGGGATTGAACCTCATTCAGTGACAGGGATTGTATCTCAATCAGTTACAGGGATTGACACTCAGTCATTGACAGGGATTGACCCTCAGTTAGTGACAGGGATTGAACCTCAGTCAGTGACAGGGATTGAACCTCCGTCAGTGACAGGGATTGAATCTCATTCAGTGACAGGAATTGAATCTCAGGTAGTGACACAAATTGCATCTCAGTTAGTGACTGTGATTGACTTCAGACAGTGACAGGGATTGAATCTCAGTCTGTGATAGGGATTGGGCCTCAGTCAGTGACAGGGATTGAACCTCAGTGAGTGACAGGGATTGAGCCTCCGTCAGTGACAGGGATTGTATCTCAGTCAGTGACAGGGATTGACACTCAGTCATTGACTTGGATTGACCCTCAGTTAGTGACAGGGATTGAACCTCAGTCAGTGACAGGGATTGAACCTCTGTCAGTGACAGGGATTGAATCTCAGTCAGTGACTGGGATTGACCCTCAGACAGTGACAGGGATTGAATCTCAGTTTGTGACAGGGATTGAACCTCAGTCAGTGACAGGGATTGAATCTCAATCAGTGACAAGGATGGAGCCTCAGTCAGTGACAGGGATTGAACCTCAGTCAGTGACAGGGATTGAAACTCAGTTAGTGACAGAGATTAAGCATCAGTCAGTGACAGCAATTGAACCTCACTCAGTGACAGGAATTGAGCATCAGTCAGCGACAGGGATTGAATCTCAGTCAGTGACTGTGATTGAACCTCATTCAGCGACAGGAATTGAGCCTCAGTCAGTGACAGTGGTTGAATCTCCGTCAGTGATTGAGATTGAACATCAGTCAGTGACAGGGATTGAATCTCAGTCTGTTACAGGGATTGAACCTCAGTCAGTGACAGGAATTGAACCTCAGACAGTGATAGGAATGGAATCTCAGTCAGTGACAGGCATTGAATCGCAGTCAGTGACAGGGATTGAATCGCAGTCAGTGACACAGATTGAATCTCAGTCAGTGACAGCGATTGAACCTCAGTCAATGACAGGAATTGAGCCTCAGTCAGTGACAGGGATTGAATCTCAGTCAGTGACTGGGATTGAATCTCAGTCAGTGTCAGGGATTGAGCCTCAGTCAGTGAAAGAAATTGAACATCTGTCAGTGACAGTGATTGAATCTCAGTCAGTGACTGGGATTGAATCTCAGTTAGTGACACAAATTGAATCTCAGTCAGTGACTGGGATTGTCCCTCAGACAGTGACACGGATTGAATCTCAGTCTGTGATAGGGATTGAGCCTCAGTCAGTGACAGGGATTGAATCTCAGTCAGTGTCAGGGATTGAGCCTCAGTCACTGTCAGGGATTGAATCTCAGACCGTGTCAGGTATTGAACCTCCGTCAGTGACAGGGATTGAATCTCATTCAGTGACAGGAATTGAATCTCAGGTAGTGACACAAATTGCATCTCAGTTAGTGACTGTGATTGACTTCAGACAGTGACAGGGATTGAAACTCATTCTGTGATAGGGATTGGGCCTCAGTCAGTGACAGGGATTGAACCTCAGTGAGTGACAGGGATTGAGTTTCAGTCAGTGACAGGGATTGAACCTCAGTCAGTGTCAGGGATTGAACCTTAGTCAGTGACAGGGATTGAGTTTCAGTCAGTGACAGGGATTGAACCTCAGTCAGTGTCAGGGATTGAACCTTAGTCAGTGACAGGGATTGAGTTTCAGTCTGTGACAGGGATTGAACCTCAGTCAGTGTCAGGGATTGAACCTTAGTCAGTGACAGGGATTGAATCTCAGTTAGTGACAGGGATTGAACCTCCGTCAGTGACAGGGATTGAATCTCAGTTAGTGACACAAAGTGCATCTCAGTTAGTGACTGGGACTGACCCTCAGACAGTGACAGGGATTGAAACTCAGTCAGTGACATGGGTTGAGCATCTGTCATTGACACGGATTGAGCCTCAGTCAGTGACAGAGATTGAACCTCAGTCAGTGACAGGGATTGAACCTCCGTCAGTGACAGGGATTGAATCTCAGTTAGTGACACAAAGTGCATCTCAGTTAGTGACTGGGACTGACCCTCAGACAGTGACAGGGATTGAATCTCCGTCAGTGACAGGGATTGAATCTCAGTCAGTGACACTGATTGAACCTCAGTCAGAGACAGTGATAAAGCATCTGTCAACGACAGCGTTTGAACCTCATTCAATGACAGGAATTGAGCCTCAGTCAGTGACAGGGATTTAATGTCAATCAATGACAGGTGTTGACCCTCAGACAGTGATAGGAGTGGAATCTCAGTCAGTGACAGGGATTGAATCACAGTCAGTGACAGGGATTGAATCTCAGTCACTGACAGGGATTGACCCTTAGACAGTGACAAGGATTGATTCTCAGTCTGTGATAGGGATTGAGCCTCAGTCCATGACAGGGATTGAACCTCAGTGAGTGACAGGGATTGGACCTCAGTCAGTGACAGGGATTGAATCTCAGTTAGTGACAGGGATTGAATCTCAGTCAGTGACTGGGATTGACCCTCAGACAGTGACAGGGATTGTATCTCAGTCTGTGTCAGGGTTTGAACATCAGTCAGTGACTGGGATTGTACCTCAGTCATTGACAGGGATTAAATGTCAATCAGTGACAGGGATTGACCCTCAGACAGTGACAGCTTCATCATCTGAGGCCAAATGCTTTCTCTGTATTGCCGTTGTTACCCATTACTGTCAGGGTTACCCATCCTGCTCTCCCTGAGACCCCTCAAGGAGGTGGACAATAGAATATTAATGTTCCACCTTTTATTCACAGTGTCACCACTAAACCTAATTTATCTCTGTACCAGAGACTTGAGCCAGTCCAAAACAAAGTACATTACAATTGACTCTTTCCACAATTTCTTGTCACAGTCCAATTCACTGATGTACAGTTTCAGTTAAACTCTGTCTCTTCCTGTTCCTTTCTGCTTGTCTTCAGCTACATTGCCATTTTCTTTGGATTTGGAAAGCTCCTTTCACCTGAACCCTGGCCCTGCATTCTCTCTGTCAGCTTAAAGTCCTGTCCATAAGCCTACCGACATGTTTGGCCAGGACACTGGTCCCAGCAATGTTGTGTTTAATTCACTCATGGGATGTTGCTGTCTCTGGCTGGCCAGCATCGCATGCCCACCCCGAGCTGCCCTTGAGCTGAGTGCCTTGCTGGATCATTACAGAGAGCAGTTTAGAGTCAACCCCATCGCTCTGGGTCTGGATCATGTGTAGGTCAGACCCGCTATCTATAACAGATTTCCCTCCTGAAAGGATATTAATCAGTTAGATGGGTATAGCTGACATCGGCATTAACATCTGGATGAACAGTCGGGTGAAAATAACACGAGGGCATCACCTGTCCCACTCGTAGCTCACCTGTCAGTGAGTGCTGATCCCAGTGCACCATGAATCACACCCCTTTCATCATGACCATTGTGTGCTCCTGATACCTTCCTGCACTCTGGTGATGTCACTCAGTCTCTCTCCACATGATATCCCTCACTGTGTGGGTCTAATTGCTGCCTCTGTCAGTATCTCTCACTCTTGCAGCTATCCAGATCCTCTGCCAACAGAATTCTCCATTCCAGAGCGATGCAAAAGCGCAGGCCAGGGATGGAGACTGGGATTTTTCAGATCTCTGTGGGACTCAGTGCCATCCTCCATGTGTAAACATCACTGCATCAGTCTAATTTCCCATTCTGTCTGTTTCTCTGTCTCTTGTAGGTCATCAGGATGTTCCTGTCTCAGCCGAATTCCTAACTCTTGTCTCGTCCATAGCCACATCAAAGAGGGTTGGTCAGCCAGAGAGACATGAAGAGGGAGGTCTGGAGCCTTCAGTAAATCCTGCAGCCGGTAAGATCACTCACAGTAAACAGCACAGGGAGGAGTTCGTGGCCTTCTGTATTCACACCCGGAAGATAGGACATAGATACAGAGCTGGGCAGGGAACAGCTATATTCTAGGCTTCATTCCCACCATCTTGTGAGGGTCCTGCTTTCACTTCTGCTGTACTGGTCCTCCCTGAGACATCTCACTCTCTCTCTGTTTCTGGCACTCTGTCTGTCTCTCTCTCTCTCTCCCCTCTCACCCCTCGCTCATTCTCTCTCTCTCACCCTTTACCTCTCACCCCCTCACTCACTCTCCAACCAAACCCTTTCTCTCACCCCTCTCACTCACACCCCCTCTCACTCACACCCCCTCTCACTCTCAATCCGTCTCTCCCTCACCCTCTCTCTCTCTCCGGCTCTCTCTCTAACCTTCTGTCTCTCTCCCTCTAACCCTCTTGTGCTCTCTTCCCACTCTTACACTCCACCTCTCTCATTCCCCCTCTGTCCCCCCAACCTCTCTCTCCCCCTTTCCCCTCTCTCCCACCTCTCTCGTCCCTCTCTCCCCACTCTCTCCCTCTCTCTCACCCATTTCTCTCACCCACCACTCGCCTCCCTCTCCCTTTTGTCTCACCCCTCTGTCTCAGCCTTCGCTCTCAACCCACTCTCTCACCCCTCTCTCTCACTCACCACTCTCCCCCTCTCCCCTCTGTCTCAATCCTCTCTCACCCCTCTGTCTAACCCCTCTGTCTCACCCCTATCTCTCACCCCTCTCTCTCATCCCACACTCTCACCCCTCTCTCTCGCCCACCTCTCTCCCCTTCTCCCCTCTCTCTCCCTCCTCTCTCCCCCTCTCTCACGCCACTCGCCCTCTCCCCATCTCTCTCCCCCTCTCTTTCCTGCCCCTCTCTCACCCCCTCTCTCTCTCTCCCCCTCTCTCCCCCCCCCCTCTTTCTCCCTCCTCTCTCTCACCTCTCTTTCACTCCCCTTTCTCCATGCCTTCCAGCTCTCTCCCCTTTTCTATCCAACCCTCTCCCCTTTCGGTCTCCCCCTCTCTCCCCGCTCTCTCTGCCCCACTCTCTATATTCTCCCTCTCCTTAATCTCTTCCCCACACTCTCTGATCCCTCTCTCTCACTCCTCTTTCTTCCTCATCCCCTCTCTCTCCCACCCTGATCTCTCTCACCCCCCTCTCTCTCTCACCCTCTCTCTCTCACCCCTCTCTCTTATCCCTCTCTCACAATCCCTCATTCTCACGCCTCTCTCTCACCCTCTCTCTCACCCTCTGTCTCACCCTGTCTCTCTCTCTCACCCCACTCTCTCACCCCCCTCTCTCTCACCCTTCTCTCTCTCTTACCGCTGTCCCTCTCACACACCTCTTTCTCTCACCCCTTCTCTCTTACCCCTTCTCTCTTACCCCGTCGCTCTCATCCCCTTCTCTCAGCCCCCTCTATCTCAGCCCCCTCTCTCTCACCGCTCTCTTTCTCATCCCTCTATCTTACTGCCCTCTCTTTCACACACCTCTCTCTCTCTCAACCTCTCTCTCTCACCCCTTCTCTCTCACCTCCTCTCTCTCACCCCATCTCTCTCAGGCCCTCTCTCTCACCCCCACTCTCTCTCAGCCTGTCTCTCCCTCATCCCTTGTCTCTGTCTCACCCGCTCTCTCTTCCACCTCAATCTCTCTCTCACTCCTCTCTCTCACCCCTCTTTTTCTTTGCCCTCTCGCTCTCTCACCACCACTCTCTCTCTCACTCTCTCTCTCTCACACTCTCTCACCCCTCCTCTCTCACGCCCTCTCTCTTACCCACTCTCTCTTAGGCCCTCTCTCTCTCACCCCTCTCTCTCATCCCTCTCTCTCTCTTACCTCTCTCTCTCACCCCCTCTCTCTCATCCCCTCTCTCACCCTCTCCTCTCAGCCTGTCTCTCTCTCACCCCTGTCTCTTTGTCACCCGCTCTCTCTTCCAGCCCGATCTCTCTCACACCCCCTCTCTCCCTCACCCCTCTCTTTCTCACACCCCTTCTCTCTCCCCTCTCTCTCTCACCCCTCTCTCTCTTACCCGTCTCTCACTCTCTCACCCCCTCTCTCACCCCCTCTCTCTCATCCCTTCACTCTCACTCCCCTCTCTCACCCACTCTCTCTCTTTCAGCCTGTTTCTCTCCATCCCTGTCTCTTTCTCACCCGCTCTCTCTTCCACCCCGATCTCTCTCTCACACCTTCTCTCACTCACCCATCTCTCTCTCTCTCTCACCCCTCTTTCTCACACACCTCTCTCTCAATCTCTTTCTCTCACCCCTCTCTCTCATCCCTTTCTCTCTCTCAGCCTCCTCTCTCACCCCCCTCACTCTCACACACCCCTCACTCTAACACCCCTTCTCTCTCACCTCTCTCTCTTTCCCCCTCTCTCACCCCCTCACACTCTCTCCCTCTCTCTCACTCCCTGTCTCTTTCTCACCAGCTCTCTCTTCCACCCCGATCTCTCACACCCCCTCTCTCTCTTTCACCCTTCTCTCTCACACACCTCTTTCTCTTAACCATCTCTCTCTCACACCCCTCTCTCTCTCACCCTCTCACCCCCATCCCCTCTCTCTCACACACCCTCTGTCTCTCACCCTCTCTCTCACTCCTCTGTCTCTTAACACTCTCTCTCTCACACACACCTCTCTTTCTCATCCTCTCTCTCTCACCCCCTCTCTATCTGTCATGTCCTCTCTCCCTCCCTCTCTCTCACCCCCTCACTCACTCTCACTCTCTCGCCCCCTCTCTCTCACCCCCTCACCATCTATCTCTCACATCCTCCTCACTCACTCACTCTCACCCCTCTCTCTCATCTCCTCTCTCTCTCACCCCGCTCTATCTGTCATTCCCTCTCTGTCTCCCATCTCTCTCAACCCCACTCTCTCATACTTCTCTCTCTTAGCCCTCTTACTCTCTTAAAACCTCCCACTCTCACCACTCTCTTTCTGTCTCACCCCTCTCTCTCTCTCAGCCCACTGTCTCTCACCCCCCATACCTCTCTCACCCCTTCTCTCACCCCCAACTCTCTCAAAACCCCCCTCTCTCACCCCTCCCCTCTCTCACCCCCTCTCTCACCCCCAACTCTTTTGCACCCTCTCTCTCACCCCTCTCTCACTCTCAAACCCTCTCTCTCACACACTCCTCTCTCACCCCCTCTCTCTCAATACCCCCTCTTTCACACCTCCCCCTCTCTCTCTCACACACATCCGCTCTCTCACCCGTCGCTCTCTCACTGCCCTATCTCTTACCGCCCACGCACTCCTCTCTCCATCTCTCTCACTCCTTTATCTCTATCTCCCCCCTCCCACGTTCTCCTCCCTCTTTCTCCCCCTCTATCCCCCTTTCTCTTCCTCCCTCTCTCATCCCTCTCTCACTCACCCTTCCCCCTCCTACCCCTCTCTCACCACCTCTGTCTCATCCCCTCTCTCTCACCTCCTCTCTCTCACCGGCTCTCTCTCTCTCAGCCTGTCTCTCTCTCTCTCTCTCACCTCCAGGCATTTTCTCCCCCTTCTCTCACACCCTCTCTCTCTCTCTCCTCTCTCTCACCCTCCTCACCCACCCTCACTCTCAAACACCCCTCTCACCCCTCTCTCTCAACCTCTCTCTCTCTCATCCCCCCCTCTCTCACCCCTTCTCTCTTTCTCACCCCTCTCTCTCTCACACCCCACTCTCTCTCACACCCCACTCTCTCAGCCCCCCGGCTCACCCCCACACCCTCTCTCTCACACCACTCTCTCCCTCTAACACACCCTCTTGCTCACCCCTCTCTCTCAGCCCCCAACTCTCTCACACTCCCTCTCACTCATCTCCCCTCTCTTACCACCTTTCTTCTCACCCCCCTCTTTCACCACCCCCTCTCTCACACTACTCTCTCACACCCACTTTCTCTCTCACCCTCTCTCTCTCACACAACTCCTCTCTCTCGCCCTCTCTCCATCTTTCTCACCCGTCTCTATCTCCGTCCCCTCCACCTCTCTCCTCCCTCTCTCTCCCCCCTCTCCCCTCTCTCTCTCACGCCTCTCTCTCACACACCTCTGTGTCTTAACCATCTCTCTCACACCTCTCTCTCAACCTCTCTCTCCCTCACCCCTTCTCTCTCACCCTCTCTTTCGTAGCCGCTCTCTCTCACCCGTCTCTCTCACCCCTCTCTCTCACCCTCTCTCTCTCACCCCTTCTCTATCACCCCTCTCCCTCACTCCTCTTTCTCTCTCACCTCTCTCTCACCACTCTTGTTCTTACCCCTCTCACTCTCACCACTCTCTCTCAACCCCCTTTCTCTCACCTCTCTCTCTCTTATCCCGTTCTCTCTCCCCCTTTCTCTCTCACTCTCTCTCTCTCGCCCCGCTCTCTCTCACCACCCTTTCTTTCTCACTCTATTCTCTCTCATCTCTCTCTCTCTCACACACCCACTTAGTCTCTGTCCCTTTCTCACACCTTATCTCTCTTACCCCTCCCTCCCTCACCACTCTCTTTCTCTTTCACCCCCTCTCTCAGCCGCGCTCTCTCACCCATCTCTCGCACCGCATCTCTCTCACACCTCTCTCTCTTAGCCCCTCTCTTACCACCCTTCTCTCTTCGCTGCCTTTCTCTCTCATCCCGCTCTCTCACCCAACTCTCTCTCTCTCATTCCACTCTTCCCCCTCTCTCACCCTCTCTTTCACCCTGCTCTCTCACCCCCACCCTCTCTCTATCTCTCTTACAACTCTCTCTACCCCCTCCTCCCTCTCTCCCTCTCTCCCCAACTCGCCCCTCTCTCACCCATCTCTCTCCCTCTCTCCCTCCCTCTCTCATCCCTTTCTCTATCTCACACCCCTCTCTCACTCGACCCTCTCTCATCCCTCTTTCTGCCCTGTCTCTTTCCCCTCTACTCCCTCTACCCCCTCTCTGTCTCACACACTCCCTCTCACTAGTACTCTCTCTCTCACGACCCTCTCTCACAGCCCCCCTCTCTCTCTTCGCCCCCTTTCTCTTTCTCACACTTTCTCTCTCACACCCTCTCTCTGAGACCCTCGCTCTCTCACACCCACTCTCTCTCACACCGCCTCTCTCTCACCCCTCTCTCTCTCTCCCTCTCTCAGACCCTCTGTCTCAGCCCCTTTCTCTCTCACCCTCCCCTCTCATCCCACTCTCTCTCTCCCCTCTCACTCAACCTCTCTCTCACAGCCCCTTTCTCTCTCACCCCACCTCTCTCACCCACCCTCTCTCTCCACTCACAGCCCTCTCTCTCACCCCCACTATTACCACCCTCTCTCACGCCCCCCTCTCGCTTCCCCACTCTCTCACCTTCCCTCTGTTTCACCCCCTCTCGCTTTCTCATCCTTCTAACACTCTTACCCCTATAACTCTCTCTCCCCTCTCTGTCTCCCCCTCTCTCTTTCCCCTCTCTCTTCCCCTCTCACTCACCACCCCTCTCTCACTCCCTCTCTCTCTCAACCCCCTCTATCTCACACCCCTCACTCTCAGACCCCTCTTTCTCACAACCCTCACTCTCTCACCTCTCTCTCGCACACCCATTCTCTCTCTCAGCCCCCCCTCTCTCAGCCCTCTTTCTCTTTCAGCACCTCGCTTTCAGCCCCGTTTCTCTCTCATCACTTCTTTCTCAGCCCACTTTTTCTCTCAGTCCCCTCTCGATCTCACCCTACTCTCTCTCATCTATCCCCTCTCTCACAACCTCTCTCTCTCACCCTCTCACCCTCTCACTCTCTCTCTCTCTCCCACCCCCTTCTCTCTCACCCCTCTCTCTCTCACTTATCTCTATTTATAATGCTCTCTATCTCCCCCTCTCTCTATCACACCCTTTCTCTCTCACCCACACTCTCTCTTCACCCCCTCTCTCACCCACCCCTCTCACCCCCTCTCTCTTTCACCCCGCTCTGTCTCTCATCCCCTCTCTCTCCCCCTCTCCCATTCTCTCTATCTCTCTCACCACTCTGACTCAACCTCCCTCTCTCCCCATCTCACCTCACTCTCTCAACCCTCCAAACCCCTCTCTCACACTCCATCTCTCACATCACCCCTCACACTCTCTCTCTCACCCCCTCACCCGCTCACACCCCTCTCTCACACCCCCAACAACCCCCCTCTCTCACACCTCCCTCCTCTCCCCCCACCCCTTTCTCTCAAACCCCCTCTCTCTCTCACCCCTCTTTCTCTACCCCCTCTCTCAGCCCCTCTCTCATAGCCCCCTTTCTCTCTCCACACCTCTCTCACCCTCCCCCACACACCCCTCTTATTTCCCCACTCTCTCACATCCCCTCTGTCTCACCCCCTCTCTCTCACCCCGCTAACACTCTCACCCTTCTAACTCTCTCCCCCTCCGTCTCCCCCTCTTCCCCCACACTCTCTCTCCCCTCTATCTTTCCCCCTCTCTCTCACCCCCTCTCTCTCACAACCCCCCTCTCTCTCTCAGCCCCTCTCTCTCAGCCCCTTTCTCTCTCAGCCCCATCTCTTCCAGCCCCTTTCTCTCTCATCACCTCTCTCTTAGCCCCCGTCTCTCTCAGCCCCCTCTCGATCTCACCCTGCTCTCTCTCATCTCTCCCCTCTCTCACACCTTCTCTCGCTCAAACTCTCACTCTCTCTCCCATCCCCCTTTCTCTCTCGCCCCCCCTCTCTCTCGCCCTGCTCTCTCTCATTCCCCCTCTCTCTCACCCGCTCTCTCTCACTCCTCTCTCTCACCCGCTCTCTCTCGCCCTGCTCTCTCTCATGCCCTCTCACTCTCAACCACTCACTCTCTCTCCCTCTCTCACCCCCTCTCTCTCATTCCCCATCACTCTCTCCATCTCTCTTGCCAATCTCTCTCTCACACTCTCTCCCGCATCTCTCCACCTCTCTCCCCTCTCCCTCTCTCATCCCTCGCTCTCTCACCCCTCTCTCTACCCTGCATTCCCCCTCTCTACCCACCTCTGTCTCACCCACACTCTCTCTCACCAGCACTCTCTCTCTCACGCCCCTCTCGCTCACCCCTCTCTCCCTCTCTCACCCCCACTCTCTCTCTCTCTCTCACCGCATCTCTCTCTCACCCTTCTCTCTCAACCCCCCTCTCTCAGACACACTCTCTCTCAGGCCCCTTTCTCTCTCAGCCCCACTCTCTCTCACCCCACCTCAAATCCCACTCTCTCTCCCCTCTCATTCACCTTCTCTCTCAAAGTCCCCTTTCTCTCTCAGCACCCCTCTCTCTCAGCCCCCCCTCTCTCTCTCAGCCCCTTCTATCTCACCCCACATCTATCACACACCCGCTCTCTCCTCCACACATCCCACTCTCTCACCCCATCTCATACCACCCTCTCTCACGCCACCCTCTCACTTCTCCACTCTCTCACATCCCCTCTGTCTCACCCCTCTCTCTCTCATCCCTCTAACACTCTCACCCCTCTAACTCTCTCTTCCACCTCTCCCCCTCTCCCCACTCTCCCACTCTCCCCTCTCTCTTTCCCCCTCTCTCTTTCTCCCCTCTCTCACCCCCTCTCTCTCACCCCTCTCTCTCCCTCTCAGCCCTCTCTCTTACACAAACCATCACTCCCTCACCCCCTCTCTCTCAGCTCCCTTTCTCTCTCAGCCCCCTCTCGATCTCACCCTGCTCTCTCATCTCTCCCCTCTCTCACACCCTATCTCGTTCACCCTCTCACCTTCTCACTCTCTCTCTCTCCCACCCTCTCTCTCTGCACCCTCTCTCTCACGCCCTTTCGCTCACACCCTTCTCTCTCTCACCCACTTTGTCTCTCTCACCACCTCTCTCTCACCCCTCTCTCTCACCCCCTCGCTCTCTCACCCCCTCTCTCTCTCACACCCCCTCTCTCTCACCCGCCTCTCTCTCACTTTGCTCTATCTGTCATCCCCTCTCTCTCACCCTCCTCTCTCACCACTTTAACTCTCTCATCCCTCCAACTCTCTCACACCTCTCTCTCTCTGACCTCTAACTCTCTCATCCCCTCCCTCTGACACCTCTCTCCCCAATACCTCCTCTCCCCCACTCTCTCCCACTCTCTCATTCCCCTCATTTAACCCCGCTCTCTCTCACCTCCTTCTCTCAGACTCCCTCTCACCCCCTCTCTCTCATCCCCTCTCTCTCACCCCCTCTCTTTCACCCCCCCTCTCTCTCACCCGTTCTGTTCTCAACCCCTTCCTCTCCCACTCGTCTCTCTCTCTCACCTCTCTCTCTCTCTCTCTTGCCCCTCTCTCTCAAACCCTCTCTCCCATCCCCTCTCTCTCATCACCCGCACCACTCTCTCTATCTCTCTCATCCCTCTCTCTCTCACCCCCTCTCACCCTCTCTGTCTCATCCTCTCTCTATCACCCCCCTCTCTCTCTCACACCCCTCTCTCAATCTCACCCTCTCTCTCACCCCTCTCTCTCTCACCCCTCTCCCTCTCTTACCCATCTCTCTCACCCCTCTCCCTCTTGTCCCCCCTCAAACCCTCTCTCTCATCCCCTCTATCTCATCCCCCGCACCACTCTCTCCCTCTCTCATCCTTCTCTCTCTCACCCATCTCTTGCTTACCCCCTCTCTCACCACCTCTGTCTCATCCAGTCTCTCTCACCCCCCTTCTCTCTCACACCCCTCTCTCTCACCCCTCTCTCTCATCCCTCTCTCTCACACCCACTCTCCCTCACACCCCTCTCTCTCACCCTCTCTCTCTCACCCTCCTCTCTCTCACACAATTCTCTCTCTCACCCACTCTCTCGCACCCCTTCTCTCTCATCCCCTCTCTGTCACCACGTTTCTCTCTCATCACCTCTCTCAGTCCAGTTTTTCTCTCAGCCCCCTCTCGATTTCACCCTATTCTCTCTCATCTATCCCCTCGCTCACAACCTCTCTCTCAGGTGGGCGGCACGGTGGCACAGTGGTTAGCACTGCTGCCTCACAGCGCCTGAGACCCGGGTTCAATTCCCACCTCAGGCGACTGTCTGTGTGGAGTTTGTACGTTCTCCCCGTGTCTGCGTGGGTTTCCTCCGGGTGCTCCGGTTTCCTCTCACAGTCCAAAAGATGTGCAGGGTCAGGTGAATTGGCCATGCTAAATTGCCCGTAGTGTTAGGTAAGGGGTAAATGTAGGGGTATGGGTGGGTTTCGCTTCGGCGGGTCGGTGTGGACTTGTTGGGCCGAAGGGCCTGTTTCCACACTGTAATGTAATCTAATAATCTAATCTCACCCTCTCACCCTTTCACTCTCTTTCTCTCTCACCCCTCTCTCTCACTTCGCTCTATTTATCATGCTCTCTCTCTCCCCCTCTCTCTATCACACCCGTTCTCTCTCACCCACACTCTCTCTTCACCCCCTCTCTCTCACCCACCCCTCTCACCCCCTATCTCTTTCACCCCGCTCTGTCTCTCATCCCCTCTCTCTCCCACTCTCTCTATCTCTCTCACCACTCTGTCTCAACCTCCCTCTCTCCCTCCCTCTCTCAACCCTCCAAACCCCTCTCTCACACGCCATCTCTCACATCACCCCTCACACTCTCTCTCTCACCCCCTCACACCCCTCCCTCACACCCCCATCAACCCCCCTCTCTCACACCTCCCTCTCTAATCCCCACTCTCCCATCCTCCTCTCCCCCCACCCCCTTTCTCTCAAACCCCCTCTCTCTCTCACCCCCTCTCTCTCATAGCCCCCTTTCTCTCTCACCACAACTCTCTCACCCCCTCTCTCACACCCCCTTCTTATTTCCCCACTCTCTCACATCCCCTCTCTCTCAGCCCCTCTCTCTCAGCCCCTTTCTCTCTCAGCCCCCTCTCTCTCACAACCCCCCTCGCTCTCTCAGCCCTCTCTCTCAGCCCCTCTCTCTCAGCCCCTTTCTCTCTCAGACCCATCTCTTCCAGCCCCTTTCTCTCTCATCACCTCTCTCTCAGCCCCTGTCTCTCTCAGCCCCCTCTCGATCTCACCCTGCTCTCTCTCATCTCTCCCCTCTCTCACACCCTCTCTCGCTCAAACTCTCACTCTCTCTCCCATCCCCCTTTCTCTCTCGCCCCCCTCTCTTTCGCCCTGCTCTCTCTCATTCCCCCTCTCTCTCACCCGCTCTCTCTCACACCTCTCTCTCACCCGCTCTCTCTCGCCCTGCTCTCTCTCATGCCCTCTCACTCTCAACCACTCACTCTATCTCCCTCTCTCACCCCCCTCTCTCACTCCCCACCACTCTCTCCATCTCTCTTGCCAATCTCTCTCTCATACTCTCTCCCGCTTCTCTCCACCTCTCTCCCCTCTCCCTCTCTCATCCCTCTCTCTCTCACCCCTCTCTCTACCCTGCATTCCCCCTCTCTACCCACCTCTGTCTCACCCACTCTCTCTCTCACCAGCACTCTCTCTCTCACGCCCCTCTCGCTTATCCGTCTCTCCCTCTCTCACCCCCACTCTCTCTCTCTCTAACAGCCTCTCTCTCTCACCCCTCTCTCTCAACCCCTCTCTCTCAGACACACTCTCTCACCCCACCTCTCATCACACTCTCTCTCCCCTCTCATTCACCCTCTCTCAGAGCTCTTTTTCTCTCTCAGCACCCGTCTAACTCTCTCATCCCCTCCCTCTGACACCTCTCTCCCCAATACCCCCTCTCTCTACCCCTCTCTCATTCCCCACATTTAACCCCGCTCTCTCTCACCTCCTTCTCTCAGACTCCCTCTCACCCCCTCTCTCTCATCCCCTCTCTTTCACCCCCCTCTGTCTCACCCTTTCTGTTCTCAACCCCTTCCTCTCCCACTCGTCTCTCTCTCTCTCACCTCTCTCTCTCTCTTGCACCTCTCTCTCAAACCCTCTCTCCCATCCCCTCTCTCTCATCCCCCGCACTACTCTCTCCATCTCTCTCATCCCTCTCTCTCTCACCCCTCTCTCACCTCCTCTGTCTCATCCTCTCTCTCTCACCCCCCTCTCTCTCTCACACCCCTCTCTCAATCTCACCCTCTCTCTCAACCCTCTCTCTCTCACCCCTCTTCCTCTCTCACCCCTCTCCCTCTTGTCCCCCCTCAAACCCTCTCTCTCATCCCTCTCTCTCTCACCCATCTCTCTCTTACCCCTCTCTCTCACCACCTCTGTCTCATCCAGTCTCTCTCACCCCCTTCTCTCTCACACCCCTCTCTCTCTCACCCCTCTCTCTCATCCCCCTCTCTCACACCCACTCTCCCTCACACCCCTCTCTCTCACCCTCTCTCTCTCACCCCCCTCTCTCACACAATTCTCTCTCTCACCCACTCTCTCACACCCCTTCTCTCTCATCCCCTCTCTCTGTCACCCCCTTTCTCTCTCAAACCCTC
The DNA here is from genome assembly GCF_037043375.1 of Chiloscyllium plagiosum. Classification (NCBI taxonomy): domain Eukaryota; kingdom Metazoa; phylum Chordata; class Chondrichthyes; order Orectolobiformes; family Hemiscylliidae; genus Chiloscyllium; species Chiloscyllium plagiosum. The sequence continues at coordinate 83,119,160 of NW_028270169.1, forward strand.
TCTCTCCCTCACCTCTCTCTCTCACCCTCCTCTCTCTCACACACTCCTCTCTCTCTCTCTCTCCTCCTTGCGCTCTCACACCCCTCTGTCTCTTACCCCCTCTCGCTCACACACCTCTCTCTCGAACACTCTCGCTCACCCCTTCTCTCTCACCACTTCTCTCTCAGCCCCTCTCTCTCAGGCTCTCTCTTTCTCTCACCCCCTCTCTCTCCCACCCCTTCTCTCTCTCAATCCCGTCTCTCACCCCCTCTCTCTCTGCTGTCACTCATCCCCCCTCACTCCCCACCCCTCTCTCCACCTCTCTTACCACTCTCTCTCTCCCCCCTCCCCCTTCTCTCCCCGTCTCTCCCCCACTCTCTCTCATCCCTCTCTCTCTCACCCCTCACTCCGCCCTATAACGACTCCCTCTACCCCCCTTTGTCTCACCCACACTCTCTCTCACCAGCACTCTCTTTCTCACACCCCTCTCTCTCACCTCTGTCTCTGTTTCTCTCTCACCCCCAATCTCTCCTTCTCACCCTTTCTCTCTCACAACCTCTCTCTTTCAGCCCCTCTCTCTCACCCTATTCTCTCTCAGACCCTGTCTCTCTCACAGCCCTCTTTCTCTCTCAGCCCCACTCTCTCTCAGCCCCCTCTCTCTCAGCCCCCTCTCTCTCCCCCACACATCCCACTCTCTCACCCCCTCTCATACCACCCTCTCTCACGCCCCCCTCTCACTTCCCCACTCTCTCACATCCCCTCTGTCTCACCCCTCTCTCTCTCACACACCCCTCTAACACTCACCCCTCTAATCTCTCTCCCCCTGTCTCCCCCCTCCCCACTATCTCTCCCACCACTCACCCCCTCTCTTACCCCCTCTCTTTCCCCCTCCATCTCACCTCCTCTCTCTCCCCCTCTGTCTCTCCCTCTCAGCCGCATCACTCTCATCCCCTTTCTCTCAGTCCGCTCTCTCACACACCCCCTCACTCTTTCACCCCTCTCTCTCACACACCCCCTCTCAGCCCCCTTTCTCTCTCATCACCTCTCTCTCTGCCCCTTCTCTATCTCGCCCTGCTCTTTCTCATCTCTCCCCTCTCTCACAACCTCTCTCTCTCACCCTCTCACCCTCTCATCCTCTCACTCTCTCTCTCCCAGCCCCGTTTCTCACTCAGCCCCTCTCTCACCCTTTCCTCTCTTACTGTTCTCTCTCTCTATCAGCTCTCTCTCTTGCCCCTCTCTCTCAAACCCTCTCTCCCTTCCCCTGTCTCTCAACCCCCGCATCCCTCTCTCCATCTCTCTTATCCCTCTCTCTCTCTTCACCCCTCTCTCTTACCCCACAATCTCACCCCCTCTGGCTCATCTCTCCCTCAACTTTCTCTCTCCCTCACCTTCTCTTTCTCACCCCTCTCTCTCACCCCTCTCTCTCTTATCCCTCTCTCACACAACTCTCTCTCACCCTCTCCATCACACCTTCTCTTGCACCCTCTTTCCCTCACGCCTCTCTCACACCCCTCTCTCTCTCTCATCCCCCCTCACATACATCTCTCACCCTCTCTCTCTCACCCCTTCTCTCTCACCCACTCTCTCTCAGGCTCTCTCTTTCTCTCAGCTTGTCTCTCTCACACGCCTCTCTCTTTCACACACTTCTCTCTCACCCTCTCTCTCACACCCATTCTCTCTTACCCCCTCCATCTCTCACACCCCCTCCCTCTTTCACCCCTCTCTCTTACCCCTCTGCCTCATCCGCTATCTTTCACCCCCTCTTTCTCTCTCACCCATTTTCTCTCTCTTACCCCTCTCTCTCATCCGCTATCTTTCACCCTCTCTCTCTCACCCATTCTCTCTAACCCACACCTTCTCTGTCACCTCTCTCTCTCTCAGCCCCTTCCTCTCACACCCAACTCTCTCTGTCTCTTACCAATCTCTCTCTCACCCCCGTCTCTCACACACCTCTCTCACTCACCCTCTCTCTCTCTCTCACCCCTTCTCTCTCACCCCCTCTCTCAGGCCTTCTCTTTCTCTCAGCTCCTCTCTCTCACCCCTCTCTCTCTCATACGCCCCTCTTTCTCTCACACACACCGCTCTCACACCCCCTCCCTCTCTCTCACTCCCTCCCTCTCTCACCCTCTCTCTCTCTCTTACCCCTCTCTCTCATCCGCTATCATTCACCCTCGCTCTCTCTCACCCATTCTCACTCTCTCAGCCCCTTCCTCTCTTACCCCTCTCTCTCATCCGCTATCATTCACCCTCGCTCTCTCTCACCCATTCTCACTCTCTCAGCCCCTTCCTCTCTCACCCCTCTCTCTTACCCGTCTCTCTCTCTCACTCCCTCTCTTTATCCCCTTTCTCTCATCCCTTCTCTCTCACACCCTCTCTCTCACCCTCTCTTTCTCAACCCCTCTCTCTCACCCCTTTCTCTCTTACCCTCACTCACACAACTTTCTCTTTCACCCCTTCTCTCCCACTCCATCTCCCTCACCCCTGTCTATCTCTCATCCGTCTCTCTCAGCCCTCTCTCTCTCACCACTCTCTCTCTTAACCCTCTCTCGCTCTCGGCCCCCCTCTCTCTCACACCCCTTCTCTCACCCCCTCTCTCACCCCCATCACTCAGGCCCTCTCTTTATGTCAGCCCTCCTCTCTCTCACACCCCTCTCTCTCTTCCACCCCTCTCTCTCTCACGCCTCTCTCTCTCACCCCGCTCTATCTCTCATCCCCTCCATCTCCCCCTCTCTCTCTGTCACCCCCTTTCTGTCTCACCCCTCTCTCTCACACCCTCTCTCTCTACCTGACACCCCTTCTCACCCTCTTTCGCTCGCCCTGCTGTCCCTCATCCCTCTCTCTCTCTCAAACCCGCATTCTCTCTCACTCTCTCATCCCCCTCTCTCCACCCTCTCTCTCTCACCCAATTTCTCTCTCTCACATTCTCTCTCTCCCTTACTGCTCTCTCACCACTGTCTTTCTCAACCCTCTCTCTCTCACACACCCGCTCTGTCTCACTCCCACTCTCTCTCTCACCCTCTCTCTCTCTCACCCTCTCTCTATCTCACTCCCCCTTTTTCACCATCTCTCTCTCGCTCTGCTGTCCCTCATCCATCTCTCTCTCTCTCAACCCCGCATTCTCTCTCCCTCTCTCAGCCCCCTCTCTCTCACTCCCCACCCCTCCCTCTAACTCTCTTACCACTCTCTTTCTTCCCTCTCTCCCCCTCTCCCCCACCTCCACTCTCTCCCCTTCTCTCCCCCTCTCTCCACCTCCCTCTCTCATTCTCTCTCACCCCTCTCTCCGCCCTGTATCTCCCCCTTCTACACCCCTCTGTGTCACCCACTCTCTCTCACCACTCTCTCTCACCCCCTCCCTCCGATCTTCTGTCTCACACTCCTTTCTCTCTCTCGCACCCCACTCTCTCTCATCCCGCTCTCTCTCCCCGCTCACTCACCCTCTCCCACAGCCCCCTTTCTCTCTGTGCCCACTCTGTCTGTGCCCCCTCTCTCTCACCCCACCTCTCTCACACCCTCTCTCTCCCACACACATCCCACTCTCTCACACACTCTCACACCACCCTCTCTCATGCCTCCTCTCACTTCCCCACTCTCTCACATTCCCCCTGTCTCACCCCCTCTCTCTCTCACCCCTCTAACTCTCTCTCTTTCTCTATCTCCCCGTCTCTCACCCTCCCCATTCTCTCTGTCCCCCAACTCTCCCCCTCTCTCTTTCCCCTTCTCTCTCACCCCCTCTCTCTCTGACCCCCTCTCTCTCCCTCTCAGCCCCATCTCTCTCATCCCCGTCTTTCTCAGCCCTCTCTCTCACACACCTCCTCACTCTCTCACCCCTCTCTCTCACCCCCTCTCTCTCAGCCCCCCTCTCTCTAAGCCCCCTTTCTCTCTCATCACTTCTCTCTCACCCCCCTTTCTCTCTCAGGCCCCTCTCTCTCTCAGCCACCTCTCGATCTCACCCTGCTCTGTCTCATCACTCTCCTCTCTCACACCCTCTCTTTCTCACCCTTTCACCTTCTCACTCTTTCTCTCCCACCCCCTTTCTCTCTCAGCCCCTCTCTCTCTCACCCCTCTCTCTCACCTCGCTCTATCTTTCATCCCCTCTCTCTCTGCCCCCTCTCTCAAGCCCTTTCGCTCTCACCCCCTTTCTCTCTCACCCCTCTGTCTCTCACCCCCTATCTCTCCCACCCCCTCTCTCATCCCCTCTCTCTTTCACCCCTCTCTGTCTCTCATCCCTTCTCTCTCTCCCCGTCTCTCTCACACTCTCTTTCTCCCTCACCACCCCCTCTCTCAACCTTCCTCTCTCCCCCATGTCAGCACCTTTCTCAATCTCCCAAACCCCTCTATCGCACACTCCATCTCTCACATCACCCCTCACACTCCCTCTCTCATCCCCCTCACCCGCTCACAACCCTCTCTTACACCACATCAACCCCCCCCCACCTCTCTCATCCCTCCCTCTCAATTTCCCACTCTCCCATCCTCCTCTCCCACCCCTTCTCTATCACCCCCTTTCTCTCTCTCACCACTCTCTATCTCTCACCCCTCTCTATCTCTCTCACATCCCTCTTTCTCACCTCTCTCTCTCTCAATCTCCTCTCCCTCTCACACCACTCTAACTCTCTCACCTTCTTTCACCACCACTCTCTCCCCCCTCACCACTCTAACTCACTCACCCTTTCCCCATCTCTCCCCACTCTCTTCCCCCACCCCTGTCTCTCTCACCCCTCTCTCTCTCACCGCTCTGTCTCTCACCCCTCTATTTCTCACCAACACCTCTCTCACAACCTCCCTCTCTCACCTCCTCCCACTCCCACCCCTCCTTTCTCATTTCCCCTCTCTCTCACCCCTATCTCGCTCTTATCCCTCTAACTCCCTCATCCCTCTAACTCTCTCACCACTCTGTCTCTCTGACCTCTAACTCTCTCTCACCCTCCTCGCTCATCCCTTCTCTCTCACCCCCTCTCTCTGACACCTCTCTGCCCTCTCCCCACTCTCCCCTCTCTCTCCCCCTCTCTCACACCCCTCTCTTACCCCTGCTCTCTCTCACTCCCTTCTCTCAGCCCCTTTTGTCACCCCTCTTTCTCCCTCAGCCGTCTCTCTCTCACACCTCTCTTTCACACACCCTCTCTCTCTCCTACCCGTCTCTCCCTCTCTAACACCTCTCTCTCTCAATCTCTCTCTCGCTCACCTCTTTTTCATCACGCTCTCTTTCGCAGCCCCTCTCTCTCTCTCAGCCCCTCTCTCTTCCCAGTCTGCCTCACCCTGATCTCTCTCGCTCACCCCTCTCACCCCTCTATCTCTCACCCCTCTCTGTCTCTAACCCCTCTCTCTCTCACACACCTCTCTCTCACCCTCTCTCTCTGACCCCTTTATTCTCATCCACTCTCACCCCTCTCTCAGTTCCTCTCTTTCACAGAGGCCCTCTCTATCTCAGCCCTCTCTCTCTCACCCCTCTCTCTCTCAGCCATTCTCTCTCATCCCCTCTCTCTCAGGCCCTCTGTCTCTCTCACCGCCTTCCTCTCTCACCCTCTCTCTCTCTCTCACACCCCTTCTCTCTCATCCCTTCTCTCAGACACTCTCTCACCCCACTCTCTCTCACACGCACACCTCTCTCTCTCACACCTCTCTGTCTAACCCTCTCACTCTCACACACCCCCTCTCTCTCACCCCCTCTCTCTCAGACACTCTCTCTCTCAGCCCCCTTTCTCTCTCACACACCCCCTCTCTCTCACCAGCCTCTCTCTCACCCCGCTCTATCTGTCATTCCCTCTCTCTCACCCCCGTCTCTCACCACTCTAACTCTCTCATCCCCTCCCTCTGACACCTCTCCGCCCTCTCCCCAATCCTCCCTCTCCCCCTCTCTCTCCCCTCTCTCATTCCCCTGACTTACCCCTGCTCTCTCTCACCTCCTTCTCTCAGACTCCCTCTCACACCCTCTCTCTCTCATCCCCTCTCTGTCACCCCCTCTCTCTCACCCTTTCTGTTCTCAACCCCTTTCTCTCTCACCCGTCTCTCTCTCTCACCCCCTCTCTCTCTTGCCCCTCTCTCTCAAACCCTCTCTCCCATCCCCGCTCTCTCATCCCCTGCACCCCCTCTCCATCTCTCTCATCCCTCTCTCTCTCATCCCTCTCTCACTCCCTCTGTCTCATCCTCTCTCTCTCACCCCCTCTCTCTTTCACCCCTCTCCCTCTCTTACCCGTCTTTCTCTCACCCCTCTTTCTCTTGCCCCCCCCCTCAATCCCTCTCTCTCATCCCACGCACCACTCTCTCCCTCTCTCTCATCCCCCTCTCTCACCTATCTCTCTCTTATCCCTCTCTCTCATCCCCTCTGGCTCATCCCGTCTCTCTCACACCACTCTCTCCCTCACACCCCTCTCTCTCACACTCTCTCTCACACAATTCTCTCTCTCACCCACTCTCTCGCACCCCTTCTCCCTCACCCCCTCTCTCTCACACAATCTCTCTCCCTCATCTCTCTCTCACCCTCCTTTCTCTCACACCCCAACTCTCTCAACCCCACTCTGACCCCACCTCTCTCAAACCCCCCTCTCATCCCCCTCTCACACGCCCCACTCTCTCACCCCGTCTGTCTCACCACCTCGCTCTCTCTCTCTCGCCCCCTCTCTAACTCTCCCACATCCTTTCTCTCATTCCCCCCGCACCCCTCTCTCCATCGTTCTCACCCTCTTTCTCTCATCCCTCTCTCTCTCACCCCTCTCTCTCACCCCTCTCTCTCAACACTCTCTCTCACCACTCTCTCTCCCACTCTCTCTATCAAACCCCCCGACACCCCTCTCTCCATCTCTCTCATCCCACGCTCTCTCACCCCTCTCTCTCACCCCCCTCTCTCACCACTATCTCACACCATCCCCTCTCTCTCTCAACCCTCTCTCTCTCAACCCGTCGCATTCTCTCACCCCCTCTCTCTCCGCTCCCTTTCTCTCTCAACCCCCTCTTTCTCTCACCCCGCTCTCTCTCATCCCGCTCTCTCCCGCCTCTCTCATCATCCCTCTCCAACCCCTGTCTCTCAAACTGCTTTCTCTCTCATCCCACTCTCTCCCCTCTCAACTTCTCTCTCGACCCCGCTCTCTCTCATCACCCTTTCTCTCTCATTCCCTCTCTCTGTCTCACACCCAGTCACCCTCTCTCCCTGTCTCACACTCTCTCTCTCGCTTACCCCTCTGTCCCTCACAACTCTCTTTCTCTTTTATCTTCTCTCTCTCACCCCCCCTCTCTCACACCCTCTCTCTCTCAGCCCCCTTTCTCTCCCACCCTTCTCTCACTCACACACCTCTCTCTCTCACCCTCTCTCTCTCACCCTCTCTCTCACCCCCTCTCTCTCTCGGGCTCTCTCTTTCTCTCAGCCACTCACTCTCTTGCCCCTCTCTCTCTGACACCTCTCTCTCTCTCTTTCTCTCACCCATTCTCCTATCCCCTCTCTCAGGCTCTCTCTCTCACTCCCCTCTCTCTCACACCCTCTCTATCTCACACACTCTCACTCTCACATCCACCTCTTTCTCTCACCCCTCCCACTCTCAGCCCCATTCGCTCTCACCCACACTCTCTCTGACAACTCTCTCTCTCACCCCTTCTCTCTCATCCCTTCTCTCAGACACTCTCTCACCCCTCTCTCTCTCACACACACACACCCCTCTCTCTCACACCTCTCTGTCTAACCCTCTCTCTCTCTCACTCACCCCCTCTCTCTCACCCCCTCTCTCTCACCCCCTCTCTCTCAGACACTCTCTCTCAGAGCCTTTCTCTCTCACCCCCCACTCTCTCTGACCCCTCTCTCTCTTATCCCGCTCTCTCTGCCCTCGAGTTCACCCTCTCTTTCACAGCCCTCTTTTTCTCTCAGCCCCCCTCTCTCTCAGCCCCCTCTATCTCACCCCACAGCTCTCACGCACCCTCTCTCTCCCCCACACATCCCACTCTCTCACCCCATCTCATACCACCCTCTCTCACGCCCCCCTCTCACGTCCCCACTGTCTCACATCCCCTCTGTCTCACCCCTCTCTCTCTCACCCCTTGAACACTCTCACCCCTCTAAATCTCTCTTCCCCTTTCCCCTCTCCCAACTCTCCCCCTCTCTTTCTCCCTCTCTCCTTCCCCCTCTCTCACCCTCTCTCTCACCCCCCTCTCTCTCCCCCCTCAGCCCCTCTCTCTCACCCCCTCTCTCAGCCACCTCTCTCTTACACAAACCATCACTCCCTCACCCCTCTCTCTCTCAGCCCCCTTTCTCTCTCAGCCCCCTCTCGATCTCACCCTGCTCTCTCATCTCTCCCCCTCTCTCACACTCAATCTCACTCACCCTCTCACCCTCCCACTCTCTCTCTCCCACCCCCTTTCTCTCTCAGCTGCTCTCTCTCACCCCGCTCTATCTTTCATCCCCTCTCTCTCTGCACCCTCTCCCACACGCCCTTTCGCTCACACCCCTTTCTATCTCACCCACACTCTCTCTCACCACCTCTCTCTCACCCCTCTCTCTCTCCCCCTCTCCCTCTCACCCCCTCTCTGTCTTACCCCTCTCTCTCACACACCCCCTCTCTCTCACCAGCCTCTCTCTCACCCCGCTCTATCTGTCATTCCCTCTCTCTCACCCCCGTCTCTCACCACTCTAACTCTCTCATCCCCTCCCTCTCACACCTCTCCGCCCTCTCCCCAATCCCCCCTCTCCCCCTCTCTCTCCCCTCTCTCATTCCCCTCACGTACCCCCGCTCTCTCTCACACCTCCTTCTCTCAAACTCCCTCTCACACCCTCTCTCTCTCATCCCCTCTCTCTCACCCCCTCTCTCTCAGCCTTTCTGTTCTCAACCCCTTCCTCTCTTACCCGTCTCTCTCTCTCACACCTCTTTCTCTCTTGTCCCTCTCCTCAAACCATCTCTCCCATCCCCGCTCTCTTATTCCCCGCACCCCTCTCTTCATCTCTCTCATCCCTCTCTCTCTCTCACCCCTCTCTCTCTTACCCCACTCTCTCACCCCCTCTGGCTCATACCATATTTCTCACCCCCTCTCTCACCCTCTCTCTCTCAGCCTGTCTCTCTCTCGCTCTCTCACCCCCTGTCTCTTTCTCACCCGCGCTCACTTCCACCCCGATCTCTCTCACACCCCCTCTTACCCTTACCCCTCTCTCCCTCAACCCTCTCTCTCCCTCACCCCCTCTTTCTCAACCCTCTCTCTCTCTTATCCCTCTCTCTCACACACAACTCTCTCTCCCACCCTCTGTCACACCTTCTCTCGCGCCGTCTTTCCCTCACGCCTCTCTCAGCCCCCTCTCTCTCTCACCCCACCTCACACACATCTCTCACCCTCTCTCTCTCACCCCCTCTCTCTCACCCCCTCTCTCTCTAGCCCTCTCTTTCTCTCAGCTCCTCTCTCACACACCTCTCTCTCTCACACACCTCTCTCACTCACCCTCTCTCTCTCTCTCCCCCCTACTCTCTCACACCCTCTCTCTCAGGCCTTCTCTTTCTCTCAGCTCCTCTCTCTCGCCCCTCTCTCTTTTACCTGTTTCCCTCATCAGCTATCTTTCACCCTCTCTCTCACCCATTCTTTCGATCACACACCCTCTCTGTCACCTCTCTCTCTCAGCCCCTTCCTCTCTCACCCATCTATCTCTGTCTACCCCTCTCTCTTACCAATCTCTCTCTCAACACCCCACTCACACACCTCTCTCACTCACCCTCTCTCTCTCACCCCTTCTCTCGCACCCCGTCTCTCTCAGACCTTCTCTTTTTCTCAGCAGCTCACTCACCCCTCTCTCTCGCACACACCTCTCTCACAATCCCCCCTCACCCACCTCCCTCTCTCACCCCTCTCTCTCTTACCCCCCTCTCTTCCGCTATCATTCACCCCCTCTCTCTCCCCCATTCTCTCTCTCTCAGCCCCTTCCTTTCTCACCCCTCTCTCTCTTTCTCATCCCTCTCTCTTACCCGTCTCTGTCTCTCTCTCACCCTCTCTCTCTCTCACCCCTCTCTCTCACTCCCTCTCAATATCCCCTCTATCTCATTCCCTCACTCTCACACCCTCTCTCTCTCCATCTCTCTCTCAACCCCTCTCTCTCTCGCCCCCTCTCTCACGCCTCACTCTCACCCCTCTTTCTCTCTTACCCTCACTCTCAGACAACTCTCTCTCTCACCCTTTCTCTCTCACCCCTGTCTCTCTCACACCCCTCTCTCTCACCCCTCTCTCTCACCACTCTCTCTCTTAACCCTCTCTCTGTCTCAACCCCCGTCTCTCTCACACTCCTCTCTCTCTGTCACCCTCTGTCTCTCTCACCCCTCCCTCTCACACCCTCTCTCTCTACCTCACCCCCCTTTCTCACCCTCTTCCGCTCGTCCTGCTGTCCCTCATCCCTCTCTCTCTCTCTCAAACTAGCACTCTCTCTCCCTCTCTCATCCCCTCTCTCTCCGCCTCTCTCTATCACGCCATTTCTCTCTCACATCCTCTCTCTCCCTCACCTCTCTCTCACCACTGTCTTTCTCAACCCTCTCTCTCTCACACACCCGCTCTCTCTCACCCCCACTCTCTCTCTCACCCTCTTTTTACCTCACTCCCCCTTTCTCACCCTCTCTCTTGCCCCGCTGTCCTTCTTCCCCTCTCTCTCTCTCAAACCCGCACTCTCTCTCTCCCTCTCTCAGCCCCCTCTCTCTCACTACCCACCCCTCTCTCTGTCTCTCTTACCACACTCTCTCGCCCCCCTCCTCCCTCTCTCCCCCTCTCTCCCCACCTCTCCTTCTCTCCCTTTCTCTCCCCCTCTTCACCTCTCCCTCTCTCACTCACTCTCACCCCTCTCTCCACCCTGTATCTCCCCCTCTACACCCCTCTGTCTCACCCACTCTCTCTCTCACCCCTCTCTCTCACCCCCTCTCTCCGATCTTCTGTCTCACACCCCTTTCTCTCTCACACCCCTCTCTCTCTCATCCCACTCTCTCTCCCCTCTCATTCACCCTCTCGCTCACAGCCCCCTTTCTCTCTCTGCCCCCTCTCTCTCAGCCCCCTCTCTCTCACCCCACCTCTCTCACCCACCCTCTCTCTCCCACACACATCCCACTCCCTCACACCCTCTCACACCACCCTCCCTCATGCCCCCCTCACTTCCCCACTCTCTCACATCCCCCTGTCTCACCCCCTCTCTCTCTCACCCCTCTAACACTCTCACCCCTCTAACACTCTCACCACTATAACTCTCTCACACTCCCCCCTCTCTCCCCCCTCCCCAGTCTCTCTGTCCCCCAACTCTCCCCCTCTCCCCCTCTCTCTTTCCCCTTCTCTCTCACCCCTCTCTCTCACCCCCTCTCTCTCAGCCCCTCTCTCTAAGCCTCCTTTCACTCTCATCACTTCTCTCTCAGTCCCCTTTCTCTCTCAGTCCCCTCTCGATCTCACCCGGCTCTGTCTCATCACTGTCTTCTCTCACACCCTCTCTTTCTCACCCTCTCACCTTCTCACTTTGTCTCGCCCACCCCCCCTTTCTCTCTCAGCCCCTCTCTCTCTCACCCCGCTCTATCTTTCATCCCCTCTCTCTCTGCCCCCCTCTCTCACGCCCTTTCGCTCTCACCCCCTTTCTCTCTGACCCACTGTCTCTCTCACTCCTCTGTCTCTAACCGCATCTCTCTCCCACTCCCTCTCTCACCCTCTCTCTCTTTCACTCCGCTCTGTCTCTTATTCCTTCTCTCTCTCCCCCTCTCCCCCACGCTCTCTCATCTCTCTCTCTCTCACCCCTCTCTCTCTCTTACCCCTCTCTCACCCCCTCTGCCTCATCCCCTCTCTTTCACACCTTCTCTCACCCTCTCGCTCTCTTTCAGCCTGTTCTCTCTCAGCCCCCTGCCTCATAACCCCCCACACCCTCTCTCACCCCAACTCTCTCACAACCCCCTCTCTCACCCCCCTCACTCTCACCGCTCTCCCTCAATGCCTTCTCTCGAAACACTCTCTGACTCTCACCACCCTCTCTCACACACCCCTCACCACACCCTCTGTCACCCACTCTGTCTCACACCTCACTCTCACACACCCCTCTTTCATACACCTGCCTCTCCCCCTCACACCCCCCTCCCTCTCACCCTCTCTCTCACACCCGCTCTCTCACTCAACCCCTCTCTCACACACCCCACTCTCTCAACTCCTCCTCTCTCACTCTCCTGCACCCCTCTCCCCATCTCTCTCACCCCTCTCTCTATCTCCCCCTCTCTCCCCGACATTCCCCCTCTCTCCCCCACTCTCTCTCATCCCATTTTCTCTCTCAACCCCTCTCTCTCTTACCCCTCTCTCTCACCCCCTCTCTCTCTTACCCCTCTCTCTCACCCCCTCTGTCTCATCCCTTCTCTCTCACCCCTCTCTCACCCTCTTGCTCTCTTTCAGCCTGTCTCTCTCTCAGCCCCCTTCTCATAATCCCCCACATCCCCTCTCTCAATCCCCCTCACTCTCACCGCCCTCACTCAATGCCTTCTCGCTAAACACTCTCTGTCTCTCACCACCCTCTCTCACACACCCCTCACCACACCCTCTCTCACCCGCTCTGTCTCACACCTCTCTCTCACACACCCCTCTCTCACGCACCCCTTTCTCATACACTCCCCTCTCTCCCCCTCACACCCCTCTCCCTCTCACCCTCTCTCTCACACCCGCGCTCTCACTCATCCCCTCTCTCTCACACCCCACTCTCTCAACTCTCCCCTCTCACTCTCCCGCACCCCTCTCCCCATCTCTCTCACCCCTCTCTCTATCTCCCCCTCTCTCCCCACTTTTCCCCACTCTCCCCGACTCTGTCTCATCCCATTTTCTCTCTCACCCTCTCTCTCTCTTACCCCTCTCTCTCACCCCCTCTGTCTCATCCCTTCTCTCTCACCCCCTCTCTCACCCTCTCTCTCAGCCTGTCTCTCTCTCTCACCCCCGTCTCCCTCACGCGTCTCTCTCCCTCACCACTCTCTCTCACTCACGCCTCTCTCTCACCACCCTCTCTCTCTCACTTCCGTCTCTCTGACTCATGCCTCTCTCTCACAACCCCTCTCTCTCTCACTCCCCACTCACGCACCCCCCGCACCCCTCTCTCTCTCCATCTCTCTCACCCTCTCTCTCTATCTCCCCATCTCCTCCTCTCTCCTCTCTCTATCCCCCTCTCTCCACCTCTCTCCCCCTCTCTCCCCCATTCTCTCATCCCTCTTTCTCTCTCTCCCCTCTCTCTCTTACCCCTCTCTCTCACCCCTTCTGTCTCATCCCCTCTCTCTTACCCCCTCTCTCTCACCCTCTCTCTCTCAGCCTCTCTCTCTCTCTCTCAGCCCCCGTCTCTCACCACCCCAACACCCTCTCTCTCACCCCTCTCTCTCTAACACACCCATTCTCTCACCCTCCTCTCTCACACACCAACTCTCTCACAACCCCTCTCTCTCATCCCCTCTCTCTCTAACACACCCTCGCTCTCACCCCCTCTCTCATACCCAACTCTCTCACCCCCTCTCACTCTCAACCCCACTCTGACCCCCCTCTCTCAAACCCCCCTCTCATCCCCGTCTCACACACCCCACTCTCTCACCCCGTCTGTCTCACCCCCTCTCTCTCTCGCCCCCTCACTAACTTTCCCACACCCTCTCTCTCACCCCCCCCCGCACCCCTCTCTCCATCTCTCTCACCCCCTGTCTCTCTCATCCCTCTCTCTCTCACCCCTCTCTCTCTCTCTCTCAGGCCCTCTCGTTCTCTCAGCCCCTCTCTCTATCGCCCCCCTCTCTCTCTGACACCTCTCTCTCACCCATTCTCTCTTCCCCTCTCTCAGGCATTCTCTCTCTTACCCCTCTCCCTCTTATCCTCTCTCTATCTCCCACCCTCTCTCTCTCACCCCCCTCTCTCTTACCCGTCTCTCTCAGCCCCACTCTCTCTCACCCACACACTCTCTGACACCTGTCTCTCACCCATTCTCTCTCATCCCTTCTCTCAGACCCTCTCTCTCTCACACACCTCTCTCTCCAACGCGCTCTCTTTCCCCTTTATCTCTCAGCCGCTTTCTCTCACCACATCTTTCTCTCATCCCACTCTACCTGTCATCCCCTCTCTCTCCAGTCTCTCTCCCCCTCTCACTCTCACCCCATCTCTCACCCCCTTTCTCATTCCCCTCTCTCACTCCCCTCTCTGTCTCACACGCGCTCTCACACCCACTCTCTCTCAACACCCCTCTCTCTCTCACCACCCTCTCTCTCAACCCTCTCTCTCTCCCACCCCACTCTCTCTCACCACCATCTCTCTCTCACCCCTCTCTCTCTCACCCCCACTTTCTCTCACCCCACTCTTTCTCAACCCCCACCCCTCTCTCCATTTCTCTCATTCATCTCTTTCTCACCCTCCCTCTTCCCACTTCTCTCCCCACTCTACCCCATCACCCCCTCGCTCTCACCCCTCTGTTCTCACCACCTCCCTCTCTCATCACATCCCTCTCTCACCACATCCCTCTCTCACCACATCCCACTCTCACCACCTCCCTCTCTCACTCCTCCTCTCTCACCTCCCCCTCTCATTCCCCTTCTCTCTCTGACCTCTAAATCACGCACCCCCTCTCTCTGACACCTCTCTGCCCTCTCTCCACTCCCCCTCTCTCTCCGCCCTCTCTCAACACCCTCTCTTACCCCTGCTCTCTCACCCCCTTCTCTCTCCCCCTCTCTCCCCTTTCCCATCCTCTTTCTCCCCCTCAGTCTCCCCCTCTCCCGCCTCTCTTTCCCCCTCTCTCTTTCCCCGTATATCTCTCACTCCTCTCTCACTCACCCCTTCTCTCACTCACCCCCTCTCACTCTCTCAGCCCTCTCTCTCACAATCCCCTCTCTCTCTCTCCTCTCTTTTTCTCTCTCAGCCCCGTCTCTCTCTCTCACGCCCCTCTCTCACATCCCTGTCACTCTCAACCTCTATCTCTCTCAACCCCCTTTCTGTCACACCCCCTCTCCCTCAGCCCGCTTTCACTCTCAGCCCCCTCTCGATCTCACCCTGCTCTCTCATCTCTCCCCTCTCTCACGCCCTCTCTCTCTCAACACCTCACCTTCTCACGCTCTCTCTCTCCCACAACCCCTTTCTCTTTCACCCTCTCTCTCTCCCTCTCTCTCTCATCCTCCTTTCTCCCTCACACTGTCTCTCTCTCTCTCCCTCACCTCCTCTCGCTCTCACCCCGCTCTGTCTGTCATCCCCTCTCTCTCATCTCCTCTCTCACTCTTTTTCTCTCTCACACACCCCTCTCTCACACCTCCTCTCTCTCAACCCCCCTCTCACCCCCAAACACCTCTCTCTCACACCCCATCTCTCACATCACCCCTCACACTCCCTCTCCCACCCCCCCTCAACCCCCTCACGCCCCTCTCTCACAGCCCATCACTCCCACACTCTCACCTCTCTCACCTCTCTCACCCTTCCCTCGCTCACCCCCACTCTCTCACTCTCCTCTACCACCCCCTCTCTCACAAACCCTCTCCCCCTCTCTGTCACCCCTCTCTATCTCTCACTCACACACTCTCTCATTCCTCTCTCTCATTCTCCTATTCCTCTCTCTCCACTCTAACTCTCTCACCCTTTCTCCCCCTCCCCAAACCTTTCTCTCTCTCACCCCTCCCTCTCTCACTCCTCTGTCTCTCACCACCCCTCTCTCTTACCCTGCTCCATCTCCTCTCTCTTTCATCCCCTCTCTCTCACCCTCTCTCTCTCACCACTCTCTCACCCCCACAGTCTCATACCCCCCTCTCTCACCCCTCTCTCTCACACCGTCTCACTCACCCCCTTTCTCTCTCACCTCCTCTCTCTCACACCCACTCTCTCTCTCACCCCTCTCTCTCATATCACCTCTCTCTCTCACCCACCCTCTCACCTCGATCCCTCTCTCTTGCCTCACCCTCTCTCACACCCTCTCTCTCTCACCCCCTCTCTCTCACCCTCTCTCTCTCTCAGCCAGTCTCTCTCTCACCACTGTTTCTTTCTCACCCGCTCTGTCTTCCAACCCGCTCACTCTCACACACACCCTCTCCCTCAACCATCTCTCCCTCACCCCTCAATTCTCTCTCTCATCCCTCTCTCTCACCTCCTCTCTCTCTCACCCCCTCTCTTACCCCCTCTCTCTCTCAGCCTGTCTCTCTCACCCCCTTTATCTTTCTCACCCTTGCTCTCCCTCACCCCTCTCTCTCACACCTCTCTCTCAACCTCTCTCTCTCACCACTTCTCTCTAACCCTCTCTTTCTCAGCCCCTCTCTCTCTCCCCAGTCTGTCCCACCCTGATCTCTCACACTGTTCCTCTCTCTCTCAACCCTCTCTGTCTCACCCCATATTTCTCTTAGCCCTCTCTGTTGCCCTCTCTCACCGTCTCTCTTACCCCGTCTCTCTCACCTCCTCTCTCTCTCACCCCTCTCTCTCTCTCACCCCCTCTCTCGATCACCCTCTCTCTCTCTCTTACATCTCACTCTCACACCCCCTCTCTCACTCACCCTCTCACTCACACGCACACACCCTTCTTGTCACCCCGCTCTCTCACCCCCACTCTCTCTCTCACCCTCGCTCTCTCTCACCCTCTCTCTACCTCACTCCCCCTTTCTCACCCTCTCTCTCGCCCTGCTGTCCCTCATCCCCCCTCTCTCTCTCAACACCGCACTCTCTATCCCTCTCTGAGCCCCCTCTCTCTCACTCCGCTCCCCTCTCTCTGTCTCTCTTACCACACTCTCAGTCCCCCTCCTCCCTCTCTCCCCTCTCTCCCCACCTCCCCTTCTCTCCCCTTCTCTCCCCCTCTCCCCTCTCCCTCTCTCACTCTTTCTCATCCCTCTCTCCACCTTGTATCTCCCCCCTCTACACCCCTCTGTCTCACCCACTCTCTCTCACCCCTCTCACCCCCTCTCTCTCCAACCCTCTGTCTCACACCTCTTTCTCTCTCATCCCGCTCTCTCTCCCCTCTCACTCACCCTCTCTCTCACAGCCCCCTTTCTCTCTCTGTCCCCCTCTCTCTCAGCCCCTCTCTATCACCCCACCTCTCTCACCCACCCTCTCTCTCCCACACACACCCCACTCCCTCACACCCTCTCACACCACCCTCCCTCATGCCCCCCTCACTTCCCCACTCTCTCACATACCCCATGTCTCACCCCCTCTCTCTCACCCCTCTAACACTCTCACCCCTCTAACATTCTCCCCCCTCTAACTCTCTCTCTCTCCCCCTCTCTACCCCTCCCCATTCTCTATGTCCCCCAACTCTCCCCCTCTCCCCCTCTCTCTTTCCCCTTCTCTCTCACCCTCTCTCTCTCTGACCCCCTCTCTCTCTCCCTCTCAGCCCCATCTCTCTCATCCCCGTCTTTCTCAGCCCCCTCTCTCTCACACACCCCCTCACTCTCTCACCCCTCTCTCTCACCCCCTCTCTCTCAGCCCCTCTCTCTCTAAGCCCCCTTTCTCTCTCAACACTTCTCTCTCAGCCCCCTTTCTCTCTCAGCCCCCTCTCGACCTCACCCTGCTCTGTCTCATCACTCTCTTCTCTCACACCCTCTCTTTCTCACCCTCTCACCTTCTCACTCTGTCTCTCCCACCCCCTCTCTCTCTCTCCCACTCCCTCTCTGACCCCCCTCTCTTTCACTCCGTTCTATCTCTTATCCCTTCTCTCTCTCACCCCTCTCCCCCACGCTCTCTCATCTATCTCTCTCACCCATCTCTCTTTTACCCCTCTCTCACCCCCTCTGCCTCATCCCCCTCTCTCACCCCCTCTCTCACCATCTCGCCTCTTTCAGCCTGTCTCTCTCTCAGCCCCCTGACTCATAACCCCCACACCCTCTCTCACCACAATTCTCTCACAACCCTCTCTCTCAACCCCCTCACTTTCACTTTTCTCACTCAATGCCTTCTCTCTAAACACTCTCTGACTCTCACCACCCACTCTCACACACCCCTCACCACAACCTCTCTCACCCGCTCTGTCTCACACCTCTCTCTCACACACCCCTCTCTCATACACCTGCCTCTCCCCCTCACACCCCCCTCCCTCTCACCCTCTCTCTCACACCCGCTCTCTCACTCTCCCCCTCTATCTCACACCCCACTCTCTCAACTCCTCCTCTCTCACTCTCCCGCACCCCTCTCCCCATCTATCTCCCCCTCTCTCTATCTCCCCCTCTCTCCCCGACATTCCCCCTCTCTCCCTCACTCTCTCTCATCCCATTTCTCTCTCACCCCCTTTCTCTCTTACCCCTCTCTCTCAGCCCCTCTGTCTCATCCCTTCTCTCTCACCCCCCTCTCACCCTCTTGCTCTCTTTCAGCCTGTCTCTCTCTCAGCCCCCTGTCTCATAACCCCCACACCCTCTCTCTCACCCCAACTCTTTCACAACCCCCTCTCTCACCCCCCTCACTCTCACCGCCCTCACTCAATGCCTTCTCTCTAAACACTCTCTGATTCTCACCACCCTCTCTCACCCCCCCTCACCACACCCTCTCTCACCAACTCTGTCTCACACCTCTCTCTCACACTCCCCTCTCTCATGCACCCCTCTCTCATACACCCCCCTCTCTCCCCCCTCACCTCCCCTCCCTCTCACCCTCTCTCTCACACCCCACTCTCTCAACTCCCCCTCTCTCACTCTCCCGCACCCCTCTCCCCATCTCTCTCACCCCTCTCTCTATCTCTCCCTCTCTCCCCACTTTCCCCCACTCTCCCCCACTCTCTCTCATCCCATTTTCTCTCTCACCCCCCTCTCTCTCTTCCCCCTCTCTCTCACCCCCTCTGTCTCATCCCTTCTCTCTCACGCGCTCTCTCACCCTTTCTCTCAGCCTGTCTCTCCCTCCCTCCGTCTCTCTCACGCGTCTCTCTCCCTCACCCCTCTCTCTCACTCACGCCCCTCTCTCACCCCCTCTCTCTCTCACTTCCCTCTTTCTCACACACCCCTCTCTCTCACTCCTCGCTCTCTCACCACCTCTCTCTGTCTCACCCCCTTTCTCTCTCACAACCCCTCTCTCTCACTCCCCACTCACGCACCCCCCGCACCCCTCTCTCTCCATCGCTCTCACCCTCTCTCGCTATCTCCCCCTCTCCTCCTCTCTCCTCCCTCTCTCCCCCTCTCTTCCCCTCTCTCCCACTCTCTCCCCACTCTCTCATCCTTCTTTCTCTCTCACCCCTCTCTCACCCTCTCTCTCTCAGCCTCTCTCTCTCTCAGCCCCCGTCTCTCACCACCCCAACACCCCCTCTCTCACCCCTCTCTCTAACACACCCTCGCTCTCACCCCCTCTCTCACACCCAACTCTCTCACCCCTCTCACTCTCAACCCCACTCTGACCCCCTCTCTCTCAAAACCCCCTCTCATCCACCTCTCACACACCCCACTCTCTCACCCCGTCTGTCTCACCCCCTCTCTCTCTCTCGCCCCCTCTCTAACTTTCCCACACCCTCTCTCTCACCCCCCGCACCCTTCTCTCCATCTCTCTCACCCCCTCTCTCTCTCATCCCTCTCTATCTCACCCCTCTCTCTCTCAGGCCCTCTCTTTCTCTCAGCCCCTCTCTCTCGCCCCCCTCTCTCGCTGACACCTCTCTCTCTCACCCATTCTCTCATCCCCTCTCTCAGGCTCTCTCTCTCTCACCCCCTCTCTATCTCACACCATCTCTCTCACACACACCCCACTCTCTCTCACCCCCCTCTCTTACCCATCTCTCTGCGCCCCATTCTCTCTCACCCACACACTCTCTGACACCTCTCTCCCACCCAATCACTCTCATCCCTTCTCTCAGACCCCCTCTCTCTCACCCCTCTCTCGCTCTCTCACACCCCTCTCTCTCTCACACACCTCTCTCTCCTACCCTCTCTCTCTTACCCCTTTATCTCTCAGCCGCTTTCTCTCACCCCATCTCTCTCTCATCCCACTCTACCTGTCATCCCCTCTCTCCCGTCTCTCTCCCCCTCTCATTCTCGCCCCATCTCTCACCCCCTTTCTCATTCCCCTCACTCACTCCCCTCTCTGTCTCACACGCGCTCTCACACCCACTCTCTCTCAGCACCCCTCTCTCTCTTACCACCCTCTCTCTCACCCCTCTCTCTCTCCCACCCCCACTCTCTCTCACCACTCTCTCTCACTCCACCCTCTCTCACTCTCCGCACCCTTCTCTCCATCTCTCTCACCCTCTCTCTCTATCTTTCCCCACTCTCTCCTCCCTCTCTCTACCCTCCACTCTCCACCTCTCTCCACCCTCTCTCTCATTCCTCTCTCTCTCTCTCACCCTTCTCTCTCACCCGTCTCTCTCTCACTGCTCTTCTCTCTCACCCCTCTCTCCCCCATCTGTCACCTCTCTCCCCCCTTTCTCCCCCTCTCTCTCACCCTCTCTCACCACCCCTGTCTCTCATCCCCTCTCTCTCTCACCGCCTCTCTCTCACCCATCTCTCTCACCACCTCTCTCTCTCACCCTTCTCTCTCTCACCGCCTCTCTCTCACCCCTCTCTCTCTCACCCCTCTCTCTCTCACCCCCTCTCTCTCAGCCCCCTTGCTCTCTTACCCTCATCTCCCTCTCACCCCGCTCTCTCTCATCCCGCTTTCTCTGTCATCCCGCTTTCTCTCCCCTCCCTCTCTCTCACCCTCTCTCTCTCTCTCGCCCCGCTCTCTAATCCCCTCTCTCTGTCACCCCGCTCTCTCTCATCCCGCTCTCTCCCTTCTCTCGCTCTAATCCTCTCCCCTCGCTCTCTCTCTCATCCCCTGCTCTCACCCTGCTCTCTCTCATCTCTCTCTCTCTCAACCCCACACTCTCCATCCCTCTCTCACCCCCACTCTCTCTCACCCCACTCTCTCTCAACCCCCACCCCTCTCTCCATCTCTCTCATTCATCTCTTTCTCACCCTCCCTCTTCCCACCTCTCTCAACACTCTACCCCATCACCCCCTCGCTCTCACCCCTCTGTTCTCACCACCTCCCTCTCTCATCACAACCCTCTCTCACCACATCCCTCTCTCACCACATCCCACTCTCACCACCTCCCTCTCTCAGTCCTCCTCTCTCACCTCCCCTCTCTCATTCCCCTTCTCTCTCTGACCTCTAGATCACACACACCCTCTCTCTGACACCTCTCTGCCCTCTCTTCACTCCCCCTCTCTCTCCGCCCTCTCTCAACACCCTCTCTTACCCCTGCTATCTCACCCCCTTCTCTCTCCCCCTCTCTCCCCTTTCCCATCCTCTCTCTACCCCTCAGTCTCCCCCTCTCACCTCTCTCTTTCCCCCTCTCTCTTCCCCGTATATCTGTCACCCCTCTCTCACTCACCCCCCTCACTCTCTCAGCCCTCTCTCTCTCAATCCCCTCTCTCTCACCCCTCTCTCTTTCTCTCTCAGCCCCGTCTCTCTCTCTCTCACGCCCCTCTCTCATATCCCTGTCTCTCTCAACCTCTATCTCTCTCAACCCCCTTTCTCTCACACCCCCTCTCCCTCAGCCCGCTTTCTCTCTCTCAGCCCCCTCTCGATCTCACCCTGCTCTCTCGTCTCTCCCCACTCTAACGCCCTCTCTCTCTCAACACCTCACCTTCTCACGCTCTCTCTCTCCCACAACCCCTTTCTCTTTCACCCCCTCTCTCTCACCCTCTCTCTCTCACCCCTCTCTCACCCCCACAGTCTCATACCCCCCCACCTCCTCTTTCTCACACCCACTCTCTCTTTCAACCCTCTCTCTCATATCACCTCTCTTTCTCTCACCCTCCCTCTCACCTCTATCTCTCTCTCTTGCCTCACCCTCTCTCACACCCTCTCTCTCTCACCCCCTCTCTCTCACCCTCTCTCTCTCAGCCAGTCTCTGTCTCACCACTGTCTCTTTCTCACCCGCTCTCTCTTCCAACCCGCTCACTCTCACACCCCCCCTCCCTCAACCCTCTCACTCTCACCCCTCAATTCTCTCTCTCACCCCTCTCTCTCACCCCCTCTCTCTCTCACCCCCTCCCTCACTATCTCTCTCTCTCAGCCTGTCTCTCTCACCCCCTTTATCTTTCTCACCCGCGCTCTCCCTCACCCCTCTCTCTCACACCTCTCTCTCAACCTCTCTATCTCACCACCTGTCTCTCACCACTACTCTCTAACCCTCTCGTTCTCAGCCCCTCTCTTTCACCCCAGTCTGTCCCACCCTGATCTCTCTCACTGTTCCTCTCTCTCTCAACGCTCTCTGTCTCACCCCCTCTTTCTCTTTCCCCTCTCTCTCGCACACCTCTCTCTCACCCCTCTCTCTCTCTCACCCTCTCTCGATCACCCTCTCTCTCTCTTACATCTCTCTCTCACACCCCCTCTCCCACTCACCCTCTCTTACACACACAGACCCTTCTTGTCACCCCTCTCTCTCAGCCCCCTTTCTCTCTCACGACCCCTTACCCCACTCTCTGTCATCTCTCCCCTCTCTCTCACACCCTTATCACTCTCACCCTCTCTATCACTGTCACCACTCTCTCGAAGCTCTCTCTCTCACCCTCTCTCTCTCACCCCTTCTCTCTCAGAGCCTCTCTCACCCCCTCTCTCTCCGTCCCGCTCTTTCTCTCAGCCCCTCTTTCTCTCATTCCTCTCTCTCTTTGAAACCTCTCTCGCACACCCCCTCACTCTCACACCTCTCTCTCACCCCCTCTCTCTACCCTCTCTCTCACACCCCTCTCTCACCCCTCACCACTCTCCCCCTCTCTCCCGCCCTCTTCCTGTCTCTCCCCCCTCTCTACCCCCTCTCTGTTTCACCCCCTCTCTCTCGCTCACCCTCTCTCTCACCCCTCTCACCCCCTCTATCCCCTCTCTGTCTCACCCCCTCTCTCTCTCACCATCCCTCTCTCCCACTCCCTCTCTCAATGTCACCCCTCTCTGTCTCTCACCCCCTCTCTCTCTCACTCACTCTCACTCTCCTCCCCTCTCTCTCAGCCCCTCTCTCTGTCATCCCCGCTCTCTCTCACCGCCTCTCTCTCTCACCCCACTCTCTCTCAACCCGTCTCTCTCAGACCCCCTCTCTCTCACCCCCCGTACTCACTCACCTCCTCTCTCTCATTCCACACTCTCTCCCTCCTATCTCTCTCACCCTGTCTCTCAGCCCCCTTTCTCTCTCAGCCTCCTCTATTTCACCCCCCCACCCACCCTCTCTCACACCGCTCTCTCTCACCCCTTTCTCTCTCCCACCCCCTTTTCTCTCAGCACCCTTTCTCTCTCAGCCCACTCTCGATCTCACCCTGCTCTCTCTCTCTCATCTCCCCCCTCTCTCTTACCTTCTCTCTCTATCACCCTATCACCCTCTCTCTCTTCCTCCCCTTTCTCTCTCACCACCTCTCTCTCACCTTGCTCTATCTCTCATTATCTCTCTCTCTCCCCCCTCTCTCTCTAACCCCCTTTCTCTCTCTAACCCCCCTCTCTCAACCCCTCTCTCAACCCCTCTCTCTCACCCCGCTCTATCTCTCATCCCCTCTTCCTCTCACCTCTCTCTCTCTCCCACATTTCTCACCCCTCTCTCTCACTCCCTTTCTCTCACACCTCTCTCTCACCCCACAAGCCCCTCTCTCCCGCCCCCCATCTCTCACATCACCCCTCGCACCCCTTCTCTCAGACCCCCTCTCCCCCCACATCCCTCTCTCACACGCCCAAATGACCCCACTCTCTCACCCCCTCACCCCTCTCTCACCCCCACTCTCCTACCACTTCTCTCTCATACCCCTCTCCCTCGCTCAACACTCTAACTCTCTCACCCTATTTTCCCACATCTCTCTCGCCCCCTCTTTCCCCCACTCTCCCCCCTCTCCCCTCTCTCTCAGCCTCTCTCTCTCACCCCTCTGTTTCGCACAACCTCCTTCTCTCAACACCTCCCTCTCTCACATCCTCCCTCTCTCACCTCCCCTCTCGCTCTCACGTCCCCTCTCTCTCATCCCTCTCACTCTCCATCATCGCTCTCACTCTCTCACCCCTCTCTCTCACACTGACCTCTAACTCTCTTACTCCCCCTCTCTGATTCCTCTCTTCCGTCGCCCAACTCCCCCCTCTCATCCCCCTCTCTTTCCCCGCTCTCCCTCACCCCCCTTTCTTACCCTCCTCTCTCACCACCTCTCTGTCAACCCTCTCTCTCATCCTCTCTTCTCCCCCCTCTCTCTCACTCCCTCTCTCTCACCCCACCTCATTCACCCATGTCTCTCTCAGCGCCTCTCACAACCACTCTTTCTCAGCCCCCTTTCTCTCTCAACCCCTCTCTTTCTCACCCTCCCTCTCTCTCTCAAACCCTGTCTCTCACCACGCTGTCTCTCACCCCATCCCTCTCTCAGCCTCTCCCTCTCTCACTTCCTCCCTCTGTCACCCCTCCTGTCTCACTTCCTCTCTCTCACTCATCTCCTCCCTCTCTCTTACCTTCTCTCTCTATCACCCTATCACCCTCTCTCTCTTCCTCCCCTTTCTCTCTCACCCCTCTCACTTCTCACCCGCTCTCTCCCTCCCTCTCTCACCCCCTTTCTCTCACCCCTCTCTCTCTATTTCGCCTGTGTCTCACACGCTCTCTCTCACCCTCTCACTGTCTCTCTCTCACACCCCTCTGTCTCAGTCCCCTTTCTCTCGCACACCCCTCTCTCTCTCACCCCGCTCTCTATCTCATCTCTCCCCTCTCGGTCTCAACCTCTCTCTCTGACACTCTCTCTCTCACCCCTCACTCTCTCTCGCTCTCACACCACCCTCACTCTCTCACCCCCCTCTCTCTCACCTCCTTTCTCTCAACCCTCTTTCCCTCACCCCTCTCTGTCACCCTCTCTCTCACGCCTCAGTCTCTCACCCCTTCCTCTCTCACCTGCTCCCTCTCTCACCTCCTCCTTCTCTCACCCCGTCCATCTCTCACCTCCCCTCTCTCTCATCCCCTCTCTTCCACCCTCCTCTCTCTCACCCCTCTTTCTCTCATACCCCCTCTCTGTCACCCTTCTCTCTCTCTCAGCCGCCCTCTCTCAAACCCTCTGTCTCTTAGCCGCCATTCTCTCACCCCCTCTCTCTCTCTCACCCTCTCAGTGTCTCCCTCTTTCACACCCATCTCTCTCACCACGCTCTCTGTCTCTCATCTCTCCCCTCTCTATCTCACCCACCCTCTCTCTCTCGCATTCTCTCCCTTTCACAAACACCCTTACTCTCTCTCTCTCAACCCCCTCTCTCTCAATCCTCTCTCTCTCTCAGTCCCCTTTCTCTCCCCCTCTCACTCACCCCTCTCTCTCTCAACCCTCTCTCTCTCACCTCTCTGTCTCTCACCACCTCCTCTCTCACCCCCTCCCTCTCTCATCTCCTCCCTCACTCACCACTCCTCTCTCACCTCCCCTCTCTCACCCCTCTAACTCTCTCATCCCTCTACCTCTCTCACCCCTCTCTGACACCTCTCTGCCCTCTCCCCACTCCCCCACCTCTCCCCTTCTCTCACCCCTCTCTCTCTCACACCCTCTCTCTCACCCGTTCTCTCTCTCTCACCCCTTCTCTCTCTCATCCTCTCTCTTTCACCATCTCTCTCTCACACTCTTCCTCTCTCACCCCGTCACTCTCTCTCTCACCCCCCGCCCTTTCACCCTTCTCTCTCTCTCCCCTCTCACACCCTCTCTCTTAAACCCCCCTCTCTCTCAACCCCCACTCCCTCAACCCCCTCTCTCTCAGTCCTCTCTCTCTAAACCCCCTGTCTTTCTCACCCCTCTCACACACACCTCTCTTTCTCACACACCACTCTCTCTCACTCCCCTCTCTCTCACACCCCTCCCTCTCACACCCCTCTCTCTCACCAGCTTTCTCTCACCACTTCTCTCTCTCACCGCACCTATCTCTCACCCCCACTCTCCTTCCCCCCTCACACCCCTCTCTCGCACCTCTCTCTCTCACTCCCTCTGTCACTACGCGCTCTCCCTCACCCCTCTCTATTGCTCTCTCACACACCTCTCTCTCAACCCCCCACACATCCATCTCCCTCTCTAACCACTCTAACTCTCTCACCCTCTCTCCCCACTTCTCACCCGCTCTCTCCCTCCCACTCTCCCCCACTCTCTCTACCCCTCACCCCTCTCTCTCACAACTCACTCTCTCACCCCTCTATCTCTCACCACATCCTTCTCTCACCACCTCCCTCTCTAACCTCCTCCCTCTCTCACCCCTCCTCTCTCAGCTCCTCTCTCTCACCCATCTCTCTCTCACCCCTCTCACTCTACCCCATCCCTCTAACTCTATCACCCCTCTCTCTCTGACCTCTAACTCTCTCACCCCCTCTCTCTGACACCTCTCCACCCTCTCCCCACTCCACCTCTCTCCCCATCTCAATACCCTCATTTACCCCCGCTCTCCCTCAACCCCCTTCTCTCATCCTCCTGTCTCACCCCTCTCTCTCACTCCCTGTCTCTCTCATCCCCTCTCTTTCACCTCCTCTGTCTCACCCCTCTCTCTCACACGCCCGCTCTTGCACCCTCTCTCTCTCAGAACCTCTCTCTCAACCTCTCTCTCTCAGCCTGCTTTCTCTCTCACACACCCCCTCTCTTTCACGTCTCTCTCTCTTTCAGCCACTTTCTCTCCACCCTCGCTCTCAGCCATCTTTCTCTCTCCACCTCTCTCTCACACGCCCGCTCTTTCACCCTCTCTCTCTCAGAACCTCTCTCTCAACCTTTCTCTTTCAGCCTGCTTTCTCTCTCACACACACCCTCTCTTTCACCCCTCTCTCTCTTTCAGCCTCTCTCTCTCCACCCTCGCTCTCAGCCATCTTTCTCTCTCACCCTCTCTCTCTCACAAACCCTATCTCTCACCCCTCTGTCTCTCACCCCCTGCTTCTATCAGCCTCTCCCTCTCCCACCTCCTCCCTCTCTCAGCCCTCATCTCTCACACCCCTCTCTCTCTCACCCCCTCGCTCTCACCCCTCTGTTTCTCACACCCTCTCTCTGTCACCCCTCTCTCTCAGCCCCTCTCTCTCTCACCCCTTCTCTCTCACCCCACTCTCTGTCTCTCATCTCTCCCCTCTCTCTCACCCGCCTTCACTCTCTCTCACTCTCTCTCACACGCACACCCTCACACTCTTTCTCTATCTCACACCCCTCTCTCTCACCCCCGTTTCTCTCATCCCCTCTCTTTCACCTCATCTCTCTCACCCCTCTCTCTCACACGCCCGCTCTTTCATCCTCTCTCTCTCAGAACCTCTCTCTCAACCTCTCTCTCTCAGTCTGCTTTCTCTCTCTCACGCCATCTCTTTCACCCCTCTCTCTCTTTCAGCCTCTCTCTCTCTACCCTCGCTCTCAGCCATCTTTCTCTCTCACCCTCTCTCTCACAAACCCTATCTCTTAGCCCTCTGTCTCCCACCCCCTGCCTCTATCAGCCTCTCCCTCTCCCACCTCCTCCCTCCCTCAGCCCTCATCTCTTACCTCCCCTCTCTCTCACCCTCTCTCTCTCACCCCCTCGCTCTCACCCCTCTGTTTCTCAATCCCCCTCTCTCTCACCCATCTGTCTCTCACAACCTCTCTCTGTCACCCTCTCTCTGTCAGCCCCTCTCTCTCAGCCCCTCTCTCTCACCCCTCTCTCTCACCCCTCTGTCTCTCAATCCCCCTCTCTCTCACCCATCTGTCTCTCACAACCTCTCTCTGTCACCCTCTCTCTCAGGCCCCATCTCTCAACCCCTCTGTCTCTCATTCCTTTTTCTCTCTCAACCCCTCTGTCTCACCCCACTTTCTGTCTCTCATCTCTCCCTTCTCTCTCACCCGCCATCACTCTCACACACTCTCTCTCACACACGCGCACCCTCACTCTCTCTCTATCTCACACCCCTCTCTCTCACCCCCTGTATCTCACCTCCCTTTCTCTCACTTCCCTCGCCGTCCCTCTCCACTCTCTCTCACACTCTGTCTCTCTCACTCTCTCACTATCTCTCTCTCAGCCTACTTTCTCTCAGTAACCTTTCTCTCTCACACCCCCCTCACCCCGCTCTCTCATCTCTCCCCTCTCTCTCACTCTCTCTCTCACCCCCTTCTCTCTCAATCCTCTCTCTCAGCCCCCCTCTCTCACCCCACTCTCTCTCCCACCCCTCTCTCTCACCCCTCTCTCACCACCTCCCTCTCTCACCCCTGCTCTCTCACATCTCCTCTCTCTCTCACCCCTCTAACTCTCTCATTCCTCTACTTCTCTCACCCCTCTCTCTCTGACACCTCTCTGCCCTCTCCGCACTCGCCCATACCTCTCCCATTCTCAACCCCCTCTGTCACTCCCTCTCTCTCTCACCCCTCTCGCTCTCATTCCCTCTCTTTCAACTCCTCTCTCTCACCCTCTCTCTCTCATACCCCTTCTCTGCCACCCCTCTCTCTCCCTCTCTCTCTGCTGCTCTCTCAACCCCTTTCTCTTCGCCCCCTTTCTCTCTCACCCCCCTCTCTCACACCCCTCTCTCTCTCTTTCAGCCTCTCTCACAGCCCCCTTTCTCTCTCACCCCCTCTCTCTCACCCCACTCTGTCTCTCACCACTCTCTGTCCATCCTCTGTCACCCCTCTCCCCCTGCTCTCTACCCACTCTCTGACTCACCTTCTCTCTCTCTCTCACCCCTCTCTCTCACCACCCCTCTATCTCTCAACCCCTCTCTCTCACCCTCTCTCTCGCCCCTCCCTCTCACCCTCTCTCTCTCTCACACCCCCTCTCTCTCAGCCCCCTCTCCCGCACAACCCTCTCTCTCCTCCTCTCTCAACCCCTCTCTCTCACTCTTCTCTCTCTCACCCCTCTCTCTCATTCCTGCTCCCTCTCTTACCACTCTAACTCTCTCACCCTGTCTCCCCAACTCTCTCTCCCCCTCTCTTCCCCCTCTCTAACCCCCTCATCTCTCTCTCTCTCACCCCTCTCTCTCTCACCCCCCTCTCTCTCTCTCACCCCTTGTCTCTCACCACCTCCCTCTCTCACCTCATCCCTCTCTCACCTCCACCCTCTCTCAACTCCACTCTCTCTCACCTCCCCTCTCTCACCCCTCCCTCTCTCTCAACCCTCTAACTCTCCCTCATCCCTCGAACTCTCTCAACTTCTCTCTCTCTGACCTCTAACGCTCTCACGCCCTCGCTCTGACACCTCTCTGCCCTGTCCCCACTCCCCAAACTCTCTCCCCCTCTCTCCCCCTCTCTCACCTCCCTTTCACCCCTCTCTCTCTCACACACACCCTCTCTGTCACCCTCTCTCTCTCTCAGACCCTCTCTCTTAACCCCACTCTCAGCCCCTTCTCTCTCATCCCTCTCTCTCATCTCTCCCCCTCTCTCACCCTCCCTCTCTCTCACTCCCTTTCTCTCTCACCTGCTCTCTCTTTCATCTCTCCCTTCTCTCTCACACCCTCTCTCACACTCTCTCGCACCCCCTCACTTTTTCTTCCTCAACCCCTTCACCCTCACCCCCTCTCACTCTCACCCCAATTTTCTCAACCCTTTCTCTCTATATCCCCTCTCTCTCTCTCACACACACATACCAGCTCTCTTTCTCACCCCTCTCTCTCACACCAGTCTCTCTCTCACCCCCCTCTCTCACACCCCCCTCTCTCTCACCCCCTCTCTCTCAGCCCCTCTCTCAGCCCCTTTTCTCTGTCACTTCCCTCTCTCTCAGCCCCCTTTCTCTCTCAGCACCCTCTCGATTATACCCTCTCACTGTCTCTCTCTCATCCCCTCTGTCTCATACCCGCTCCTTCTCACTCCCCCATCCCCTCTCTCACCTCTCTCTCTCACCCCGCTCTTTCTCATCTCTTCCCTCTCTCATCCCCTCTCTCTCACCCCCTCTCTCTCACCCCCTCTCTCTCAGCCCCTTTCTCTCTTACCCACCCCCACCCCGCTCTCTCTCATCTCTCCCCTCTCTCACACACCCTCTCTCCCTCACTCTCGCTCGCCCCATCACTCTCTCCCTCATACCCACCCTCTCTCTCCCTCCTATCTCATACACTCTCTCTCACCCACCTCTCTCACACCCTCCTCTGTCTCACCCCCGCGCTCTCTCAGCCCCTCTCTCTCTCACCCCACTCTATCTCTCATCCCCTCCCTCTCCTCACTCTCTCATTTTCTCTCATCCCCCCTCACACGGCTGTCTCATCCCCAAACCCCCTGCTCTTAACCCCTCTCAACCCCTTCACGCCCCTCGCTCACCAAACCTCACCCCTCCCTCTCTCAACCCAATCTCCCACACCCCTCTCTCAGCCCCATCTCTCTCACCCCCATCTCTCACACCCCCTGTCTCTCACCACTCTCTCTCTCCCCTCTCTCTCTCACCCCTCTATCACCCCTCTCTCCCCCTCCCTAATCACTCTCCGTCTCACTCCCTCTCTCTCGCGCACCACCTCTCTCTCTCTCTCTCACCCCCTCAGACCCTCTCTCTCTGAGCCCCCTTTCTCTCTCAGCCCCCCTCTCTCAGCCCTCTCTCTCTCCCCCCTCCCACATCCCACTCTCTCACTCCCTCTCACACCACCCTCTCTCACACCCCCCTCTCTCACCTCCCCACTCTCTCACCTCCCCTCTCTCTTACCCCTTCTCTGTCTCTCTACTCTAACTCTGTCTCCCATATCAACCTCTTTCCCCCACTCTCTATCCCCTCTCTCCCCTTTCTCTTCCCCCTCTGACTTCCCCCTCTCTTTCTCCAATCTCTCACACGCCCTCTCTCTCACCCTCTCTCTCATCCCACGCTCTCAGCCCCCTCTCTCTCAGCACCTTCTGTCTCTCTCCCTAATCTCTCTCTCACCCCCCTCTCTCTCACCCCTCTCTCTCTCACCCACCGTCTCTCTCACCCCCCTCTCACATCCCTCTCTCTCCCTCACACCCTCTCTCTCACACTCCACACTCTCTGAACCCCTGTCTCTCAGCCCTGTTTCTCTCTCAACCCCCTCTCGCTCAGTCCCCTTTCTCTTTCACTCCCCTCTCTCAGCCCTCATTCTCTCTCAGTACCCTTTCGATCTCACCCTGCTCTGTCTCATCTATCCCCTCCCTCACACTCTCTCTCTTTCTCACCCTCTCCTCCTCTGACTCTCTCTCTCCCCACCCCTATTTCTCTCTCACCCCAACTCTCTCACCTCCCCTCTCTCTTACCCCTCTCTGTCTCACTACTCTAACTCTTTCTCCCCTCTAAATCTATTTCCCCCACTCTCTACCCCCTCTCTCCCCTTCTCTCTCCACCGTTTCTCTCCCCACTCTCTTCACCGTCTCTCACCCCATCTCTCTTTCCCCCTCTCTCTTCCCCCCTCTCTCACCCCCTTTCTCTCACCCTCTCTCACCACATACTGTCTCTCACCACTCTCTCTCCCCTCTTTCACTCCTCTCTCCCCCCGCTCTCTCCCCACACTCTGTCTCGCCCCTTCTCTCTCACTCCCTCTCTCTCTCACCACCCCTCTCTCACACACTCTGTCTCATCCCTTCTCTCCCTTTCACCCCCTCACTCACACAACCCCTCTCTCTCACCCCCACTCTCTCTCACACACTCTCTCTCAGCCCCTCTCTCTCTCACACCGTCCCTCTCTCTCAACCCCACTCTCTCACCCTTTCTCTCTTCCCCCACACTATCAGCCCCTCTGTTTTCACGCCTCTCTCTCACCCCCTCTCTCTCCCACCTCTCTCTCAGCCCTCTCTCTCTCTCCCACCCCAATCTCTTTCACATTCCCCTCCCTCTCACACTACTCTGACACACCCTCGCTCTCTCACCCCCTCCATCTCTCGCACCCTCTCTATTTCTCTTTCTCATCCCCTCTCTCTCTTTCTCTCTGCCTCTCCCTCACCCCCTCTCTCTCTTTCTCTCTGCCTCTCCCTCACCCCCTCTCTCTCTCACACCTCACTCTCTCTGAAACCCTCTCTCTCAGCCCTGTTTCTCTCTCAGCCCCCTCTCTCTCAGCCCCTTCTGTCTCTCACCCCAATCTCTCTCTCACCCCCCTCTCTCTCACCCCTCTCTCTCTCACCCACCGTCTCTCTCTCAGCCCCCTCTCACATCCCCCTCTCTCCCTCACCCCCTCTCTCACCCCCACTCTCTCTCAGCCCCGTTTCTCTCTCAGCCTCCCCTCTCTCAGTCCCCTTTCTCTCTCAGTACGCTTTCGATCTCACCCTGCTCTCTCTCATCTCTCCCCTCCCTCACACTCTCTCTCTTTCTCACCCTCTCATCCTCTGACTCTCTCTCTCTCCCCTACCCCTATTTCTCTCTCACCCCAACTCTCTCACCTCCCCTCTCTCTTACCCTCTCTGTATCACTACTCTAACTCTTTCTCCCCTCTAAATCTCTTTCTCCCACTCTCTACCCCCTCTCTCCCCTTCTCTCTCCACCGTTTCTCTCCCCCTCTCTCTTTCCCCCTCTCTCTTCCCCCTCTCTCACCCCCTCTCTCTCACCCCCCTCACCACACACTGTCTCTCACTACTCTCTCTCCCCTCTCTCACTCCTCTCTCCCCACTCTCTCTCCCCGCTCTCTCCCCACACTCTGTCTCGCCCCTTCTCTCTCACTCCCTATCTCTCTCACCACCCCTCTCTCACACACTCTATCTCATCCCTTTTCTCCCTTTCACCCCCTCACTAACACACCCCCTCTCTCTCACCCCCACTCTCTCTCACACACTCTCTCTCAGCCCCTCTCTCTCACACCCCGTCTCTCTCAACCCCTCTCTCTCACCCTCTCTCTCTCAACCCACACTCTCTGCCCCTCTCACCCTCTTTTAATGCCTCTCTCTCACCCTCTCTCTCTCACACCCCTCTCTCTCACCCCCCTCTCTCAACCCTTCCATCTCACACCCACTCTCTCTGCCTCTCCCTCACCCCCTCTCTCTCTTTCTCTCTGCCTCTCCCTCACTCCCTCTCTCTCTCACACCACACTCTCTCTGAAACCCTCTCTCTCAGCCGTTTCTCTCTCAGCCCCCTCTCTCTCAGCCCCTTCTGTCTCTCACCCCAATCTCTCTCTCACCCCCCTCTCTCTCACCCCTCTCTCTCTCACCCACCGTCTCTCTCTCAGCCCCCTCTCACATCCCCCTCTCTCCCTCACCCCCTCTCTCACCCCCACTCTCTCTCAGCCCCGTTTCTCTCTCAGCCCCCCCTCTCTCAGTCCCCTTTCTCTCTCAGTACGCTTTCGATCTCACCCTGCTCTCTCTCATCTCTCCCCTCCCTCACACTCTCTCTCTTTCTCACCCTCTCATCCTCTGACTCTCTCTCTCTCCCCCACCCCTATTTCTCTCTCACCCCAACTCTCTCACCTCCCCTCTCTCTTACTCTCTCTGTATCACTACTCCACCTCTTTCTCCCCTCTAAATCTCTTTCTCCCACTCTCTACCCCCTCTCTCCCCTTCTCTCTCCACCGTTTCTCTCCCCCTCTCTCTTTCCCCCTCTCTCTTCCCCCTCTCTCACCCCCTCTCTCTCACTCCCCTCACCACACACTGTCTCTCACTACTCTCTCTCCCCTCTCTCACTCCTCTCTCCCCACTCTCTCTTCCCGCTCTCTCCCCACACTCTGTCTCGCCCCTTCTCTCTCACTCCCTCTCTCTCTCACCACCCCTCTCTCACACACTCTATCTCATCCATTTTCTCCCTTTCACCCCCTCACTAACACACCCCCTCTCTCTCACCCCCACTCTCTCTCACACACTCTCTCTCAGCCCCTCTCTTTCACACCCCGTCTCTCTCAACCCCTCTCTCTCACCCTCTCTCTCTCAACCCACACTCTCTGCCCCTCTCACCCTCTTTTAATGCCTCTCTCTCACCCTCTCTCTCTCACACCCCTCTCTCTCACCCCCCCTCTCTCAACCCTTCCATCTCACACCCACTCTCTCTGCCCCTCTCTCTCATCCCCTCACTCTCACACCACCCTCTCTCTCACCTATCTCTCTCACCCCCTCTCTCACCCCTCTCTCTCTCAAAACCTCTCTCTCTCTCACACCACTCTCTCACTCCCTCTCTCAGCCCCTCTCTCCCTCTTTCAACGGTTCTCTCACACCCCTCTCTCTCATCCCCTCTCTCTCACA
The DNA here is from genome assembly GCF_037043375.1 of Chiloscyllium plagiosum. Classification (NCBI taxonomy): domain Eukaryota; kingdom Metazoa; phylum Chordata; class Chondrichthyes; order Orectolobiformes; family Hemiscylliidae; genus Chiloscyllium; species Chiloscyllium plagiosum. The sequence continues at coordinate 83,152,996 of NW_028270169.1, forward strand.
CACTCTCTCTCTCACACCCCCTTTCTCTCAGCCCGCGCTCTCTCAGCCCCCTCTCTCAGCCCCTTCTGTCTCTTTCCCCACTCTCTCTCACCCCTCTCTCTCACATCCCCCTCTCTCTCTCACCACCTCTCTCCCTGAACCCCCCTCTCACACCCACTCTCTCTAAGCCTCTCTCTCTCAGCCCCGTTTCTCTCTCAGCCCCCTCTCAAGCAGCCCCTTCTGTCTCAGGACCCTCTCGATCTCACCCTGCTCTCTCATCTCTCCCCTCCCTCACACTCTCTCTTTCTCACCCTCTCATCCTCCCATTCTCTCTTCCTCCCCCACCCCTATTTATCTCTCACCCCCTCTCTCTCCCACCCCTCTCTCTCTCAGCCCTCTCTCTCCCACCCCAATCTCTTTCACATCCCCCTCTCTCTCACACTACTCTCACACACCCTCGCTCTCTCACCCCCTCCATCTCTCCCACCCTCTCTATTTCTCTTTCTCATCCCCTCTCTCTCTTTCTCACTCCCTCTCTCTCACCCCTCTCTCTCACCCTCTCTCTCTCACTCCCTCACTCGCTCACTCCCTCTTTCACTCACCACCCACCTCTCAAACCCGTCTCTCTCATAACGTCACTCTCTCACACCCTCAATCTCTCACCCTCCTGTCTCTCACCCTCCTCTCTCTCACCGTCTCTCTCTCACTCTATCTCTCGCTCACTGACTTTCTCTCTCACACCCCCTCTCTCTCTTACCAACCTCTCTCTTAACACCCCTCACTCTCTCATCCCCTCTCTTTGTCACACCCTCTCTCTCTCCCAATCCAATCTCTTTCTCATCCCCCCTCTCTCTCACAGTCTCACCCTCTCCCTCTCTCCCACCATGTCTGTGTCTCTTTCTCATCCGCGCTCTCCTTCTCACTTCCCCGTCTCACCCTCTCTCTCATCTCTCACCCCCACTCTCTCCCACACCTTCTCTGTCTCTCACTCCCACCTCCCTCTCACCTCCTTCTCACCTAGCTCTCTCTCTCACCCACCTCTCTCTCCCACCCCACACTCTCTCTTCACCTCTCTCTCTCACCCCCTCTCTCTCACCCTCTCTCTCTCCCACCCCTCTCTCTCTCAACCCTGCTCTCTCACCCCTCTCTCACCCCTCTCTTTCTCACCCTCTCTCTCTCATTCCTTCTCTCTCACTTCCTCTCTCTCGCACCCCGCTCTGTCTCACTCCCCCTCTCTCTCATCCCTCTCTCTCTGTCACACCCTCTCTCTCCCACCATCTCTCTGTCTCTTTCTCATCTCCCCTCTCTTTCTCACTCCCTCTCTCACCCTCTCTCACCTCTCATCCCCCTCTTTGCACCCTCTCTCTATCAACTCTCTCTCTCTCTCCCCCTCTCTCTCCCAACCCTCTCTCTCTCTCAACCCCTTTCTCTCACACCCTATCTCTCTCATCCCCCTCTCAAAACCCTCACTCTCTCATCCCCTCACTCTCTCACACACTCAGTCTCTCACCCCCCTTTCTCACAACCCCCTGTCTCTCACCCTCTCTCTCTCACCCACTCTCTCACTCCTTCTCTCTCTCACTCCCCTCTCTCTCTTGCCACCCCCGCTCTCAATGCCCCTTATTCTATTATCCCCTCTCCCTCTCACACCCATCTCTCTGTCACACCCTCTCTCTCTCTCACGCCAATCTCTTTCACATCCCCTCTCTCTCTCAAACACACACACTTTCACACATTCTCGCTCTCTCACCCTTGCCCTCTTCCCACCATCTCTGTGTCTTTTTCTCATCCCCTCTCTCTCCTTCTCACTTCCCCTCTCTCACCCTCTCTCTCATCTCTCACCCCCACTCTCTCCCACCCCTTCTCTGTCTCTCACTTCAACTTCCCTCTAACCTCTCTCACCTCGCTCTCTCTCTCTCACCCGCCTCTCTCTCTCCCACCCCGCACTCTTTTCACCCCCTCTCTCTCACACCTCCCTCTCACCCTCTCTCTGCCCCACCCCTCGCACTCTCAACCCCTCTCTCACAACCACTCCCTCTCTCATCACACTCTCTTTCTCAACCCCTCTCTCTCTCACCCCCTCTCTCACCCTCTCTCACTCTCATTCCCTCTCTCTCTCACGCCCTCTCTCTCTCACCCCCCTCTCACCATCCCCTCTCTCAACCCCCCTCACTCGCTCATCCCCTCAATCTCTCACACCCCCTTTCTCTCTCAACACCTCTCACCCTTTCTCTCAACCCCTCTCTCTCACCCTCTCTTTCTCAACCCCTCTCTCTCACTCCTTCTCTCTCTTACCATCCCCTCTCTCAACCTCCCTCATATTCTCATCCCCTCTCTCTCTCACACCCCCTCTCTCTCTCAACCCCTCTCTCTCACCCTCTCTCTCTCAACCCCTCTTTCTTACCCCTCTCTCATACCCCTCTCTCTCTTATCCCTCTCTCTCACCCTCTCTCTCATTCCCTCTCTCTCTCACTTCCTCTCTCTCTCCCCCTCTCTCTCACTCCCACTCTCTCTCATCCCCCACTCACCACCCCCTCTCTCAACCCCCCTCATTCGCTTATACCCTCAATCTCTCACTCCCTCTCTCTTTCACCCCCTTCTCTCTCTTACCATCCCCTCTCTCAACCTTTGTCACTCTCTCATCCTCTCTCTCTCACCACCCTCTCTCTCTCACCCCTCTCTCTCACCCCCTCTCTCTCACCCCCTCTCTTTCACACCACCGTTTCTCTAACCCCTCTCTCTCACCCCCTCTCTCTCACACCTCTCTCTCACACCCCCTCTCTCTCTCAGCCCCTCTCTCCCTCTTTCAACGCCTCTCTCTCACCCTTCTCTCTCATCCCCCCTCTCTCTCTCACACAATCTCTCTCTATCTCACTCCACTCTCATCCCGCTCTCTCTTGGACCCCACTCTCTCAGCCCATTCTGTCTCTCTCCCCACTCTTCTCACCCCTTTCTCTCACCCCTCTCTCTCACCCTCTCTCTCACTCCCTCGCTCTCTCACTTCCTAACTATCTCACCCCCTCTCTTTCATGCCCTCTCTCACTCATCACTCCCCTCACCACCCACCTCTCAAATCCCTCTCTCTCTTAACCTCACTCTCTCACACCCTCAATCTCTCACCCTCCTCTCTCTCACCCACGTCTCTCACTCTCACACCCCACATCCCCCTCTCTCTCTCACCCTCTCTCTCCCTCACCCCCTCTCTCTCACCCCCACTATTTCTGAGCCCCTCTCTCAGCCCCGTTTCTCTGTCAGTCCCCTCTCTCTCAGCCCCTTCTCTCTCACTCCCCTCTCTCTCAGCCCCCTTTCTCTCTCAGCACACTCTCTATCTCACCCTGCTCTCTCTCATCTCTCCCCTCCCTCACACTCTTTCTTTCTCACCTTCTCATCCTCTCATTCTCTCTCTCCTCCACCCCTATTTCTCTCTCACCCCCTCTCTCTCCCACTCCCTCGCTCTCAGCCCTCTCTCTCTCCCACCCCAATCTCTTTCACATCCCCCTCTCTCTCACACTACTCTCACACACCCTCGCTCTCTCACAGCCACCATCCCTCCCACCCTCTCTCTTTCTCTTTCTCATCCCCTCTCTCTCTTTCTCACTCCCTTCTCTCTCACCCTCTCTCTCATCTCTCACACCCCTCACTCCGTCTCTCTCCCAATGCCTTCTCTCTTCACCCCATCTCTCTCCCACCTCTCTCTCTCTCAACCCCTCTCTCTCACACACCTCTCTCTCTCACCCCCTCTCTATTTTACCCGCTCTCTCACTCCCTCTCTCTCAGCCCCTCTCTCTCACTCGCTCTCTCACTCACCACCCTTCTCACCACCCCACTCACAAACCCTCTCTCTTATAACCTCACTCTCTCACACCCTCAATCTCTCACCCTCCTCTCTCTCATCCACCATCTCTCTCACCCCTCCACATCCCCCTTTCTCTCACTCCCTCTCTCTCTCACTCCTCTCTCTGACTCCCACTCTTTCTGAGCCCCTCTCTCTCACCCCCTCCATCTCCCCCACCCTCTCTCTTTCTCTTTCTCATCCCCTCTCTCTCTTTCTCACTCCCTCTCTCTCACCCTCTCTCTCTCTCATCTCTCACACCCCTCACCACCTCTTCTCCCACCCCTCCTCTCTTCACCCTATCTCTCTCTCACCCCTCACTCTCTCACCCCCCCCCTCTCTCAACCCCTCTCTCTCCCCCCTCTCACATCCCCTCTCCCGCAACCCCTCACCCCCTCACTTTCTCACCCCCTCACCCCTCTCCCTCTCTCACATCCTTTGTCTCTTGCCCCTCGCTCTCTCTCTCTCTCTGACCCTACCCCTCACTCCTCCCACTCACCCGTCTCTCACCCACTCTCTCTCACACTTTCTCCTTCTCACTCCACTCTCTCTTACCCCCTCTCCACTTTCTCTCTCACCCCCAACCCCCTCTCTCTCATCCCCCTCTCTCTCACCACGATCTCTTTTTCACTCACTCTCTCTCTTTCTCACGCCCTCTCTCTCACCCCCTCTCTATCATCCTTATCCCTCAACCCTTCTCTCTCACAGACCCTCTCTCTCACTCCCATCTCACCCCACTCTCTCTCATCAATCTGTCTCTCTCTCTATCTCTGTCCCACCCCCTCTTTCTCATACCCATTCTCTCATGCCCCTTCTCTTTCACACACCACGTCTCTCTAACACCCATTCTCTCTCACACACACCCTCTCTCACAACCCCTCTATCTCTCCCCCTCTCTCCCCTCTCTGTCCCGCTCTGTCCCCTCTCTCTCTCCCCCTCTCTCCCCCTCTCTTTCCCCCTCTCTCTCTGCGCAGTCTCTCTCTCCCCACTCCCCCTCTCTCTCCCCCCTCTCTCCCCCTCTCTTTGGCCCCTCACTCTGCGCACTCTCTCTGCCATCTCTCTTGCCCTGTCACGCAATCCCTCCCCCTCTATCCCCCTCTCTCACGCCCCCATCGCCCCTCTCTCTCACTCGGTCTCTCTGCCTCTCTGTCTCTGCCTCTCTATCTCTCTGTCTCCCTGTGTCTCTTGTTCTCTTAGCTATCCCTCCCTCTCTCGCTGCCTCTGTCTCTCTTGTGCCCCCCCTCTCTCTCTTATCCTTCTGTCTCTCTCTTGCCCCCTCTATCTCTCTCAAACTGTCTGTCTCTCTGTCTCTCTCAGGTCTCCCTCTCTGTCTCGCTGCCTCTGTCTCTCTCGTGTGAACTTATCCCTCTCTCTCATTCTTCTGTCTCTCACTCGCCTCCTCTCTCTTCTCTCTCCCGATCTCTTGCTACCCCTCTCTCCCCCCGCCCACCGCCCCTCTCTCTCACACCCTGTCTTTCTCACTCTTTCTCTCGGTCTCTCTTTCTCAAACTCTCACCCTCCCTCGCGCTCTCATGCTCTCTCTCTATTTCACTCCCTCTCTCCCTCTCTCTTGCCTCCCTCTCTCTCTCATCTCACTGTCTCTCTCGCTCTCTCTCTCACTGATGCTCTGTCTGTCTCTCTCCATCTCTCACCTCTTCTCTCTCATTCTTGCTCTATGTCTCTCTCTGTCTGTGTGTTGCTCTCTCTCACCGTCTCTCTTTCTCAGTCCTCCCCTCTCACCTTCTCTCTCTCGCACCCCTCTCTCTCATCCCTCTGTCTCTCACTTGCCCCCATCTCTCGCTCTGCCCTCCTCTCCCTCGCCCTCCCTATCTCTCTGCCTCTCGCTCACTCTCCCTCGGCCGCTTATGCTCTCTCTGTCCCTCTCTTTATCCCCCAGCACTTTCTATCCCTCTCTCTCCCCGTGTCTCTCCCCTTTCTCTTTCTGTCACACCTCTCTCGCCCCTCTCTTGCTCTCTCTAGCTCGGTCTCTCCCTCTCCCCCTCACCCTCTCTCCCACACACATCTCACTCTTTCCCACACTTGCTCTCATCTCACTCTTGCTCTCTCATTCTCACTTGCACTTCTCTTTGCACCTCTCTCCCTCTCTCTCTTTCTCTCTCTTTCACCCCTGTCTCGCCCCACTCTCGCTCACTCTCGCCCATTCTCTCTCTATCACCCCCTCTCTCTCCTCTCTCGCTCTGTCTCGCTCCTCTCTTTCCCATTTGCTTCGCTCTCTCTCTCTCTCCCTTCTCTCTCGCCCTCCCCTCTCATTCTCCCTCCCTTCCCTCTCCCTCTCCTCTCACTCTCCCTTCCCTCTCTCACCATCCCCTCTCTCGCCCTCCCCTCTCTCGCCCTCTTCTCTCTCGCCCTCCCCTCTCTCCCTCCCGTCTCTCACCCTCCTGTCTCTCGCCCTCTCCTCTCACTCTGCCTCCCCTCTCACTCTCCCTTCCCTCTCTCGGCCTCCCCTCTCTCTCTCACTCTCTCTGTCACCGCCCCTCTCTCTACGTCTCTCTCTCTCGCCCTCTGTCTTCTCCCCTCTCTACCCCCTCTCTCTACCCCCTCTCTCCTCACCGTCTCTCTAACGCCCTCTTTCTACGCCCGTCTCTCTACACCCTTTCCCCTCCCATCTCTCACGCCCTCCTCTCCCCTCCACTCTCCCTCTCCTCTCTCCTTCTCCTCTCTCCCCCTCCTCGCTCCTCCCTCCACTCTCCCTTCCACTCTCTTGCTTCCTCTCCCCCTCTCTCTCCTATCGATTCTCTCTCTTCCTCTCTCTTCCCTCCTCTCTCTCCCCTACTCCATCTCCCCTCCTCTCTCCCATCCTCTCTCTCTCGCCTATCCTCTCTCTCCCACCTTCTCTTTTCCCTCTCACTCTCTATCTGCTCTCTCTTCCCCCCTCTCTCCGCGCTCTCTGTTCTCCTTCTCTCGGTCCCCCCTCTCGCCCCCGTCTCTCACCCCTCTCTCTCATTGTCTCCTTCCCTGTCGTTCTTTCTCTCCCTCTCACTCTATCTCCCTCTCCTCCTTCTCTCACTCTCGATCCCCCTCCCTCGGTGTCTCTCTCCCTCCCCACCTCCCATCGTTTCTCTTTGCCTGCATCTCTATCCCGCCCTCCCCCCTCTCTCTGACACACTCTGTCCCCTGATTCTTCCCTCTCCCTCTGAACCAGAGTCTGGGGAGTTCGTGGTGGTGCGGCTGCGTGTGGGGGTTGGGGGTGGGATGTGGGAGGTGGGAGGAGGGAAAATTGGGTCGAAACAGAATTGTGGGAGGGAGACAGAGTCGGCAGGAGAGACAAGGGGAAGGGGGACAGGGAGGTGTGAAGGCATGTGGAGAAACCGGGGTTGGGGGTGTGTGAGAGAGGGGGAAGAGGAAGAGTGAAAGGGAGAGGTGATGAGAACGAGAGAGTGTGCTGAAAGAGCGAGAGAGAGGGAGAGAATTGAGGAGGAAAAGTGGGGGAGAGGAAATGGGAGGCCAGATTGGAGTGGGGGGTCAGAGGGATTTAAACCCAGCTCCTGAGCTCAGGGCGCGGTGCCCTCCCCTTCCCTGAGGACCAGGTCTTGGGGATGAGTCTGTCTCTCTCCAGCTCAGCTTCTCTAACACAAAGACACACAACAACATCGGTCACTCTGCTGCTCGGCACGCTTTAATCAACATTTTTATTGGTTACAAATGGAAGTGATGGATACAGTCAGTGGGGTGGTGCCTTTTCTCACTAGCCCCTGAGTTGTGAGAAACGTTGAAATGTTTCCCTGTAACCCTCCTGTGGGATAAGGATGGACAAACCAGCGCTACCCTCAGTCTGTTACCATAGCGACAGGCTGCTCCATCGCTGAAACACTGAACTGAAATGAGAAAATCCCGGATGGGTTGATTAATGAGGGAATTTGATGGATGGATAGATTTGGGTGAAGGGATATTTCAGCACATTCTTCAGCTGCTGCCTGAACTTAGTCTGGGTCACGGCATAAATCGCGGTGTTTGTGCAGCAACTGAGGAGCTGCAGCATGAAGCCCAATTCCCCCAGAAAGGGATCAAGATACACAGACACAGACCCAATATGAAACAACCTGTTCCATAGAGAATAAAACATTAACGTTGACCATAACAGGATGAAATTGGCCGAGATCACAAACAGTAAAATGATGGATTTTTTTCGGTTTCTCATTTCTGTGTCAGACTGAGCGTCCCCATTGGTGTGAGCGCGGAGTCTCCTGCGGGCTCTGCTGGTCACTATAATGTGTCTGACGGTGAGAACATTGAGCAGCAGAATCAGGAGAAATGGGACACACGGGGTGAGAATGTTGTGGAGGAACTCGATTGTGACCCAGACACTGGAGGTTCGAACAGAGTCTGTTACATAACAAAACCAGGGGGGGTTCCCCAGCCAATACCAAGCCGTGAGCATAAAATACCAGGAAATGTTCTTTAAACAGCTCAGCACAGTCACTGCTCCCAGAACCACAGCCGCCGTTTTCTCACTGCAATATTTACTTTTCAGCTTCTGGCAACAAATGGCCACAAACCGATCAAAGGTGAAAGTGACGGTGAACCAGACAGAGCAGTCAGTGGCTGCATAAAGCAGGACGGCGTGGATATTACACACGGGGACAGAGTCCATCAGGAAATAAAATTGTTCCCAATAAACAATGGGAATGTGTCTCAGGATCAGGTCGAGGATAATGACCAGGAGATCCGCCGCTGCCATGGCCCCCAGGTAACGTCTGACACATGGAGACAATCCACAATCTTTATAAAGCAGGACGTAGATGGTCACTACGTTAACTGTGAGGAAGGAAAACAAACCCATTATCCATCAGCCTGGAGGCAAAGGGACCCGTTTGATTGGGGACCCAGCGAGATTTTCAAATGTGTCCCTATATTCAGGGATTTATTAAAATAATTGGAGATGGAATAACAAATGGGAAGGTCTGAATTACTGACAAAAATGTGACATAAACCACAAGATACCCTTCCTCCTCAAATACAGAGGCACATCCATATGGACAGATAGTTTTAGAACATTCCCAAACACTCAATCACTCGAGAGCAGACACAGGTCACTCCTTCCCAGTTCCTAATACGGAAGGTGGAAATGTTGCTGTCCTGAAGGACTCTCTCCCAGTTTCCTGAAGACAAACGGAGTTTGGGAATTCCTGTATTTTGGTCTAAATTGTGGTCGATTCTGTGTCGTGAAGAAATGTAAATGCAGGGAAAACGTATTCACCCCTTTAACTGACTGAGTGGCCTTCGGAGCAGTGTCCCCTTCTCCCTGGAACGGGATCTCTTCCCTCGGGATATTATCGTTTGTTCAATTCATTGACGTCCGGCCGTTCACAAACAATGTCAGGGACAGAACGTTCCGGGGAATGACAGTTATAGAATGTTGGGGACAGAACCTTCCAAGGAACATCACTTATACGATGTTGGGACATAAAGTTCAGGGGAACACCTTGACCTGTCCATCACCTTTTCCCCCATCCACCCAACCCTCTTCTCTGACCTATCACTTCTCCCCCACCTCCATCTTCTGATCACATTCCCAGCTTCTTTCCCCCCAGCCAAAGCCCCAGTACCCTCCCATTTATCTCTCAGCTCCCCGGTCCACAAGTCTCACTCCTGATTAAAAGATTATGCCTGAAACGTTCATTCCCCTGCTCCACGGACGCTGCCGGACCTGCTGTGCTTTTCCAGCACCACACTCCCATCAGGAAACAGTGCAACATCGTCATACTCACGGGACCAGGCCTGATGGTTCATGTTTCATGAAGCCCCATCACCATCCCTGGGTAATCCTGTCCCACCGCCAGGATAGACACACCAGTGGTGGGGACTCCCTGGGATACAGTCAGGGAAGGAGTTACCCTGCAATTCCCCAACATTAATTCCAGAACCCAGGAAATCTTATGGTAACAGATCATGGTCAAGGAAATCGCCTGAGGATGGATATCTCCTGCCCCCCACCCCTCCTCTCGGTGATAACTCAGTTCCCCTCGATGTTAGAAACAAATCAGAGGAAGCACTGAGGGTGACAAGGACACAGAACGTCCTCTGGGTGTGGGACTTCAATGTTCATCACCAAGAGTGTATCCACAGGCCCACCACTGAGTGAGCATTGAGGGGCCTCACATACACAGCAGTCAGACTGGGGGAAGTGATAGGGGAACCAACAAGAGGGAAACATTCTCACCAAACCCCTTGTCCCAGAGGGATCTGTCTCTAACAGTATCTGTAGGAGCAGCCAGCACACAGTCCTGGTGGACAGAAAGTCTCAGCTCATATTGAAGACCCTGCCCACTGTGTTATGTGGCACTCCCTCCTGTGAAGTAGGGACATACTTCTAAAGGACCAAGCACATGGAAGCTGGCCATCCATGAGACACTGTGGGCTCGCAGCAGCTGCAGCATCAATCGCCTTCCCTCCAGCATAAAGTCAGAAGTGGCCTATTCACTGATGGTTCCAAAATGTTCTGCACTAATCCCAACTTCACCTGTACTGAAGCAGGATATTCAGCCCATCAAGAGTTTTATTCAAGACAACATCCACCTGGTCCGGGACCTAATCCATTTCTGTCGACGGGCTGGTCTGCCGAGCGCCTTCCTGCTCTCGACCAGGAGAAGGTGTTCAACAGGGTCGATCACGAATACCTGCTCGGGACTCTGCGGCATTTGGGTTCGGGATGCTGCTCCTCGTCCCGATCCAACTTTTGCAGCCACTGCAGAGTGTCTGGTTAAAGTTAACGGTTCCCTGTCGGCGCCCCTTCACTTCGGGAGAGGAGTACATCAAGGCTGCCACCGTCCAGCCAGCTGTATTCCCTGTGCGTGGAGCCTTTCCTGCGCCTCTTGTGGGGGAGGTTGTAGGGGCTGGTTCTGCATGGTGTGGGCAGTGGATTGGTCCTCTCGGCTTACGCCGCCGATGTGCTCTTCTGTTTCATCGACCCGGCTGACCTGGGGAGGATGCGCGTGTGCCAGGTCATGTACTCGGCAGCGTCTTCCACCAGGATAAACTGGGCCAAATGTTCCAGACCACTGGTCGATCCGTGGCGGGTGGACTCTGCCGGAGGAGTAGCGGGGGTTCAGCTGGAGTACCACCCATCTCCTCTACCTGGGGGTCTACCTCAGCCCGGCTGAGGAATCCTGGCCGGCCAACTGGCAGGAGCTGGATGCCAAAGTCTCGGCTCGCCTAGGCCGCTGGACAGGACTGCCCCGAGTGCTATCTTACAGGAGTCGAGTGCTGGTCATAAACCAGCTGGTGGCCGCCATGCTGTGGTACCGGCTGGTCACTTTGGTCCCTCCTCCTGGCTTTGTCGCTGACATCCAGAGAACGTTGGTCGACTTCTTCTGGAACAAAAGATGCACTGGGTCGCCGCGCAGGTTCGGAGTCTCCCTATTGAGGAGGGCGGTCAGTCGCTGGTGTGCGTCTGCACCCAGGTCACGACGTTCCGCCTTCAGACCTTGCAGCAATACATTTACGTCGAGCCTCCTTCTTGGTGGGGCCCCCTGGCGACGTATTTTTTCCGCCAGGTGTGTAACCTCAACTACGACACGCAGCTCCTGTTTGTCGACCGTGTCGGTTTGGAGGTTCCCCTCAAGACACTGCCTGTCTTTTACCAGGACCTGATCACTGTCTGGAACATGATCGAATCGCGTCACCGCTACCCTCCGGCTGGAGTAGCGGCTGTCATCAGGGAGCCATTGCTCAGGAATCCGCACCTCCGTACTCGCGGGTTCGAGTGGCTGTCGGAGGGGAGGGCCGCGGCGGCGAGGGTGACAAGGGTCGGGGACGTGCTGGGTGCCGGGGGCCTGGGCTGGCCGCTGCCGCAGGATATAGCAGGCAGGGCAGCGGTAGACGTCCAGTACGTGGCCACCGCCATCCGACGCCTTAAAACGGCAATGCTCGGACCTGACATAGTGTACCAGTTGGAGGACGCTCAGGTGTGCAATGGGATTCCGTCCAGGCTCACCCCAGCCCGGACGGAATTTCACATTGGCCCCAAGGTCCTGTACTTCCCACGGGAGCCTGTGCCCCACAACCTGAGCTGCCTCTGGAATATTAATTTTGTCCCTTTTAAGGACGTAAAAAGGCGGGTCCTGTATCGACTGCTGCTGCACACCGTCCATCTCTTCTCTCTCATCCACCATCCGCTCGCGCCTTGGCGTGCCCATTTGCGACTGGGCGGTGGGGATCACCAGTGGAGGTCTCTCTAGGCGGAAGTCCTCCCCTTTCTCTCGGGGAGCTGTCGTGGAGGGTCCCCCGCAACCGCAGATTGCATTGGTTCATAGACTCCCAGCCCAACTGCTTGTTCTGTGGCGCTGTGGAGTCCGTGGACCATGTATATATTGGGTGTGGGCGTTTGCACTCCATTTTTGATTTTCTGAAAAACCTCCTCCTCTGCTTTTGGCTGCACTTCAGTCCCACGCTCCTGATCTTCGGGCACCCGGTACGGAGGAGGGAGAACAGGTCTGAAGACCTCCTCATGGGTCTGCTCCTGGGCCTGGTTGAACTGGCCATAAACAGGACCAGGCAGCAGGCCGTGGAGGGGGTCCTTTGGGACTACTGCCTGCCCCTATTCTGCTATGTTAGAGCCCGTGTGTCCTTGGAGAAGGAGTACGCGGTGTACACCAACATCCTGGAGTTGTTCACGGAGAGGTGGGCGCTGCAGGGAGTGGAGTTCATTATTTCCCCCTCCAACTCTATTTTGATTTAATCCCTGCCCTCCCCTTCACTGTTTGATCATACAGCATTGCCCTTTGATGTGAAGGGCACTGCTTGTCACTGGCCACTCGCGTGTTTCCTTTCTTCCTGGTGGTGGAAATTTGAATAAAGATTCATGCACTTTGCGTCTCTCACTGTTTCTCACACCTGTACACACACAACATGGATGCTGGGGAAAAATAAGCACTAAAAATAAACTGAAGTGTCAGACATCATGTTCACTAAAAAACACAAGAGATTTAAACAGGAACAGAATGAGGCCATTCGGCCATTAGATGCTGTTACTCAGCTTTTGGAGCAAATCTTTTAATCTTTCCAACCTGTTACACAGGAAATGCAGGGAAGATACAGCCTTTCACAGCTGCTACATAGGAATACGGGGAGGGAGGGGGGGATACTGAGCCAGGAGCAAGAATGAATTAGGGAGAAATCAGTCTCTATCAGTTTAACTCAAATTATCGACTGCAGTGACCAGTGCTGGGACCTCAGCTATTTGCAAATTACATCAATGGTTTCCAGAAATGGAACAAACATGTTCTAACTAAATTTGAACTGACAGTAAGATTGAGATAAACTGAAGTTATCAAGGGGAGGTAGAGACTCTGTAAATGGATAAATAACAGACAACAACTTGGTAGATCGAATATAATGTGGGTAACTGTGAACCTGTGATCTTTTTTCAGGAAGAATAACAGGCTGTGTATTACATAGATGGAGAGTGATTACAGGACTTAGTGATACCATGTGTACTGGAGGGTTCACTCTGATCTGTCCAGACTTGGGAAGTGTGGCCCCATCACTCTGATGGTCTGCTCCCTGATGTTCTCAGTGGCCCCATTACTCTCAGAACATACCAGGTATTTTGATGTGGTTGGTTGGTGGTGGGACTTGGTGAGGGGGAGGATGTTTTGATCCCTGTACAACTGGGACAGCCTTTATCTAAAAGGCTATCATTCCTTTTTGCGTGGAGACGCGAGGACAATGGGAATGGCTGCCTGCTTCTGAATGAAGAGGCTTTGCCTGTTCCCAGGACAGCGGGTATTCAACAACATGATGAACTGTACCTGGGCACACTGTAACGTTAAGGGGGTGAGAGACGGAGGGTCCAATCACAGGAATGGAAAGGTATTACCAGATCAGCTGAAATGGTAAGATATTCCATACTCTCAATCCACCTCACAGAACCAGCCCAGACACCATAAACCCAGAGGAGATATCTGTTCACCGTGGAACACTGTGCAGACCAGGCCAGTGTACTGCTCAGTGCAATCCAGCAATCTGTCCAGATCATGTCAGAGCATTTACCTTTACATCATCTGTCGAGTATGCGAAGCTGGGATAGAGACAAAAAAACCCCTTCTGATGCTGGAATCCAAAGTAGACAGGCAGGAGGCTGGAAGAACACAGCAAGCCAGGCTGCATCAGAAGGTGGAGAAATCGACGTTTTGGGAGTAACACTGCTGAAGGTGTCCTGAAGAAGGTTTACACGGGAAATGTCAAATTCCACACCTCCCAATGCTGCCTGGCCTGCTGTGTTCATCCAGCCTCCTGCCTGTTAAGTGTGAGAAGCAGTAGAGACCACACCCATGAATTGATCGATAAACCCGGATTAAACATCTGTTCATCACCAGGAGCTGTGCAGTGATCACTAATTTGTAACCTGGAGCAGTTACCCTCCAAGCATGAAGGACTGTGTACAGCGCCCCAGTGCATTGATCTGTAAACCAGGAGCAGTTACCCTCCCAGCATGTAGGACTGTGTACACCACCTCACTGCATTGTCTGTTAACCAGGAGCAGTTACCCTCCCAGCATGTAGGACTGCGTACCCCAACCCAGTGCATTGATCTGTAACCCAGGAGCAGTCACCCTCCCAGCATGTAGGACACTGTACTGCACCCCAGCGCATTGATCTGTAAACCAGGTACCGTTACGCTCCTCGCATATAGGATTGTGTACACCACCTCACTGCATTGTCTGTTAACCAGGAGCAGTTACCCTCCCAGCATGTAGGACACTGTACTGCATCTCACTGCATTGTCTGTTAACCAGGAGCAGTTACCCTCCCAGCATGTAGGACTCTGTACTCCACCCCAGTGTATTGATCTGTAACCCAGGAGCAGTTACCTCCCCAGTGCATTGATCTGTAACCCAGGAACAGTTACCCTCCCAGCATGTATGACTGTGTACACGACCCCAGTGCATTGCTCAGTAGCACTGTGTTAGATCCCTGCCCAGCGTGGGGAAACTTGCAGCCCATGCTGGAAGTGACAGGATGTGCAGCTCCCACCCATTTCCAGCTCCATCTCTCCATTGTGTCCTGACAAGGGGATGCTGTGGGTGTGAACAAGACTGCCACAGAGATACAGAGATGGAGGGGGAATCAGTTTAAACAATAACAAATGGGAGGGCTGTGGGAAATAGACACAGAGAGGGAGACAGAGAGACAGTGTTATGGAAGGATGTTTTCCCAGGTTTCAGAATGCAGAAATGAAAACATTTTAACAGCATCGTGTAACATAAGTGTTTTCAAGAATGGTAGGTGAACAGGATATTGGTGGGAGTTCAGATAATGCGGAGTTTTGGATGAGTATTTGTCCTGCAGCTTTGTATCTGGGCGTAGGGTCAGCAGAGTCTTTGACTCATTGAGCTAAATATAACAATAATTTGTCTCAGTGCCATTTCCATTGAGTGTAACAGAAGGATCATCCACACGGGGCCGAGCTACTTTCCTGGTGCTATCCTATCGAACTCACCTCATTAACTACCCACCCCATCCCATGGTGTCCCTCTCATTCAATACCAGCCCGACATTCCCACCCATCATGGCTGGAGGGACTCACCATCGCCTGGTTGCCCCTGGATATTCCATGACCCCTGACACTGGGGCCATCTTTAAAAGGCCAAGGGGCATACAGTTGAGCTTTCTCAGTCTGGAGCTGCCCTGCAGTTTACCCCGAGCATGGCAGATAAGGTGTAATTACACCGCGGTTTGTCGACAGGGGCACGGAGAGCCTGGTGATTGGACTAGTATAGAGGGGGACTATTCTCTTCCCAGAGGGGGCCACACCATCAGACCCACCGAGCATGATCTGAGCTCACCACCCAGCTCAGTGCAGTATCTGCGGTCTGAGGAAATGTCCGGCAATTCAGGATAAGCATCAATAACCTTCCCCACTCTGTCAAGATAAGTGTCACCGTATTCTCTCTGCTCCCTCACACTCAGTGTATATCTGTTATAGCACAGATCCCCGAACAAGGCTCATGGTCCACCATTCTCACTGCCGCATGCAGCACCTTCTCTCTCTCTCTCTCTCTCTCTCTCTGTCTCTGTCTGTCTCTCTTTCTCTCTCTCTCTCCCACTCCACTTTACCCACCCCCCCCCCCACATTAATAACACTGCATGGATACAACACTGTGGACTGACTCCCTTTGGACACCTCACCATGACCACGTCCCCTACCTATACCAGCTAACAGCAGGGCCACCCACTCCCACCCTCACTCCCTCCCCTTGTACCATTCCAGGATAAACAGCCTGGAATAGGACAGAAAGGGCCAAGCCCGGTGGTGAAGTCCCCGATATCCGTTCCCTCACCCCCCCTCCCTCCCGCCATGTGGGGAGGACCCCGGTACGAGCCGGAGAGGACCAGGACGCCTCGTGTGGAGATTCTGAAACATCCACGTCCCACCGACCGAGTAAGGAGCAATGTTCAATGAAGGGTGATTCTAACTTTAAACACACGGGCAGCTCCGTTAGCCCCCCCCCCCCCCCCCCCCCCCCGACACAAATTAGAAGCCGTGGCCCTGATGCTATCTCCCTTTTGTGTTGAGCTGGTACAAATGGAATCCTCACGGTCTCAGTGGGCAGGAGGGTGGGCTCACAACACATCGTCACCACCACCTCCCAGGAGAGGAGCACCGCGATTCCCTCCTACACCTCCTCCTGTAAACAGCTCAGATACTGAAACTAATCTGTGATAGTAACTGCTCCCCACCCCCTTGTCCCGACATCTTCAATAATCTGTGCTCATATACACGCAGTGGCCTCTGTTCCTGCATCCCATTTTTAATGCAACAGCCTGCTTTAGACTGTCTTTATTTATCTTTCGTACCAATCTGCATCACCTCACATTGCTCTGCATTGATCCCCATCTGCTATATACCTGAACACACCAATGTGTGATTTAACTGTTAAAGTTCCACACTGCCCTCCATAGATTTTACAATTCTTCCAGGTTCGATGCCATCTACAAATATTGAGATTGTCCTAGCGTCACAGTCCCCATGAAACATCTGAAATCCTGCCACACTCACGAGTGTGAGCAAGTGAAATATTGCTCCATGGACGGTGTCGAATAATGACATGCTGTCAACGGAGCAACAAAAATCCAGGCGGTCTGAATGAAATATTAACAAACCACAGAGCATGAGAGATCTGGATAGGTTCCACTTATCTATATTAATCAGGGTATGATGTGATGAAGTTGAAAGCG
This sequence comes from Chiloscyllium plagiosum, assembly GCF_037043375.1. Lineage (NCBI taxonomy): Eukaryota > Metazoa > Chordata > Chondrichthyes > Orectolobiformes > Hemiscylliidae > Chiloscyllium > Chiloscyllium plagiosum. The sequence goes on from NW_028270169.1 coordinate 83,170,006, forward strand.
TGTACTGTACCTTTAGGAGTAGGTGAATGCTGTTCTGAACTGAGAGCTTACAAGCACCTGAGATATGAGAGAATGGCAGACCCAGAAACACATATTGCAAGAGAGCTGGAGTTGGGTAATAAGCAGTTAAGAGATTGGGGGTCTCAGAGTTGTGAATAGTTGACGCAAAATGTTCACTTTCAGAGGTAAAAAAATAAATTGATGTTTTTTATTTAAACTGTGGAATTTGTGAGTTCTCTGCCATTCATATTTGAACAGTTTTCAAGGTGAATTGAGCATTTCTTTATGTTTAATTGAAATTATCAGATGAGCTTCAATTCCTAACAATTCTTGTCAGTGTATCTGTGTGAGGCAGGTCTGGCAGTCTCTGTGGTGTTTAAAGTGATGCAATGCCACCCTCTGCTGGCCTCTACACGCCACTGCACAGGCATTGGCCGAGGGTGAAAACCAACAGGGATTCATTCAGAGAGGGGGAGGGAGAGGGCAGCTGCTCCCAGCACCATGCAAACTGATGTCTTATCCACATACTGATCTAAATGTCCTTAAAACATTGTAAACTGTCACTGCTTTCACCGCTTCCTCTGGAAGTTCATTCCACACACAAGCCAGACTCTGTCTGAAATAATTACCTCTCATGACATTTGTGAATCATTTTTCCTCGCATCTTAAAATATCCCTCAGTTTTGAACTCCCAACTCTAGGGAAAATACATCAGCCCTTCTGCTTATCTGTACCCCTCACGATTTTGTAAACTTCTGTGAAGTTACCCCTTAATCTCATATTCTCCAGTGAAAAAAGTCCCAGCCTATCCAGCCTCTCCTTTTCGCTCACTCCCTCCATTCCCAACAACATCCAGGTTAATCTCTTCTGAACCCTCTCCAGTTTAATAATATCAAGGTCAGTAATATCAAAGTGTTTTCTAAGGGTACGGGAAGTCCAAAACTAGAGGACATAGGTTTAATGTGAGAGGGGAAACATTTAAAAGTGATCTTTTTCACCCAGAGGGTGATGCGCCTATGGAATGATCGAGCAGGATGACCAGACTGGACACAGTATTCCAGAAGAGGTCTAACCAATGTCCTGTACAACCACAACATGACGTCCCAATTCCGATACTCAAAGGTCTGACCGATGAAGGCAAGTGTGTTCAACACTTTCTTAACCACACGATCTATATGAGGTGCAAATTTAAAAGAATTATACCTGACGACCTAGGTCTCTGTCCTACAACACTGCCAAAGGCCCTACTTTTAACTGTATAGGTCCTGCTCTTGTTTGATTTACCAAACCCAATACCTCGCAGTAATCCAAACTAAACTCCATCTGCCACCCCTCAGCTCAGTGTGTGATATTACTGCAATCTCACCCTCCCCCTTCAATGTTAAAATGCCCATCCCTCTCCAGGATGCCTGCACACTCCGGCCTTGGGTTTCACAAAGACCCTGAGATTGGGTAGCCTAGTGTGGTTCGTGGGAGGAGGGACAGATTGCAGTTGAGACAAATATCTTGCATTTGTTTAACAATACAAAGTGTTTTTTTTGGTAATTGAGTAATGATAACCTGATTATAATAAATAGGAGAAAGTGAGGATGGCAGATGCTAGAGATCAGAGCTGAAAAGTGTGTTTTTGGAAAGGCGCAGCAGGTCAGGCAGCATCCAAGGAGCAGGAAAATCGACGTTTCGACGTTTCGAGCCCTTCTTCAGGAATGAGGCTGGTGTGCCAAGCAGGCTAATATAAAAGGTAGGGAAGAGGAACTTGGGGGAGGGGCATTGGGAATGTGATAGGTGGAAGGAGGTGAGGGTGACGGTGATAGGCCGGACACTGGCCTACCGCAGCTACACTGGCACCACCCCCCACCTTTTCCTCCGCTACATCGATGACTGTATCGGCGCTACCTCGTGCTCCCACGAGGCGGTTGAACATTTCATCCACTTTACTAACACCTTCCACCCCGACCTCAAATTCACCTGGACCGTCTCAGAATCCTCCCTCCCCTTCCAAGACCTCTCCATTTCTATCTTGGGCGACCGACTCAACACGGACATTTTCTATAAACCGACTGACTCCCACAGCTGCCTAGATTACACCTCCTCCCACCCTGCCCCCTGTAAAAACGCCAACCATATTTTCCAATTCCTTCGCGTGGGCTGCAACTGCTCCCAGGAGGGCCAATTCCAATACCGAACAACCCAGATGGTGTCCTTCTTCAAAGACCGCAACTTCCCCTCAGACTTGGTCGACGATGCCCTCCACCACATCTCCTCCACTTCCCGCTCCTCCGCCCTTGAACCCCGCCCCCCCAATCACCACAAGGACAGAACCCCATTGATTCCTCACCTACCACCCCACCAACCTCCGGATACATCGTATCATCCTTCGTCATTTCCGCCACCTCCAAACAGACCTCACCACCAGGGATATCTTTCCCTCCCCTCCACTATCAGTGTTCCGGAAAAACCACTCCTTCCACCATTCCCTCGTCAGGTCCACAACCCCCACCAACCCAAACTCCACTCCTGGCAGCTTCCCCTGCAACCGAAAGAAATGCAAAACTTCGCCCACACCTCACCCTTCACTTTCCTCCAAGGCCCCAAGGGATCCTTCGATATCTACCACAAATTCACCTGCACCTCCAAACACATCATTTACTGCATCTGCTGCACCCGATGAGGTCTCCTCTACATTGGAGAGACAGGCCGCCTACTTGCGGAACGTTTCAGAGAACACCTCTGGGACACCCGTACCAACCAACCCAACCGCCCCATTGCTCAACACTTTAACCCCCCCTCCCACCCAACCAACTACATGCAGGTCCTTGGCCTCCTCCATCGCCAGACCATGGCAACAAGACGCCTGGAGGAAGAGCACCTCATCTTCCGCCTAGGAACCCTCCAACCACAAGGGATGAATGTGAATTTCTCCAGCTTCCTCATTTCCCCTTCACCCACCTTATCTCAGTCCCAACCCTCAGATTCAGCACCACCTTCTTGACCTGCAATGTTCTTCCCGACCTCTCCACCCCACCCCCTCTCCGGCCTATCACCGTCACCCTCACCTCCTTCCACGTATCACATTCCCAATGCACCTCCCGCAAGTCCCTCCTCCCTACCTATTATCTTAGCCCCCTTGGCACACCAGCCTCATTCCTGAAGAAGGGCTTATGCCTGAAACGTCGGTTCTCCTGCTCCTTGGATGCTGTCTGACCTGCTGTGCTTTTCCAGCAACACATTTTTCAGCTCTGATTATAATAAACCCACACTGAGCTGAAAGCGGGCACTAAAATATGTCCCAAAATCTGGGTATGGTAGTATAGTGCGTAATGTCCCTGCCTCTCAGTCAGTGCTCTGAATTTGATTCCAATTCCTGAACTTGTGTGGGAGTGTTCCTTGCTCTGGACTAGAAGGCCTGGATTCAAGTCCTGCCTGTTTCAGAGGTATGTCACAGCATGTCAGAACAGGTTGATGAGCAAACACACAGGAGAATACTGTTACAGCTTTATGGGTATTGCTGAGTGGTGCTCGTGTCCGTCCGGGCACAAAGGTCTCGGTGTAAAGCTCACAGATGTGTCTCCTGATACATCTGAACAAACTGATTAAAATGGATTTCGAATTGTGACCTGATGAACAAGGAAGAGGTGTCAGTATTGCATTTCAGAATTTAGGCCCAGGATGACTGAAAGTACAGCTATTCATGTTGATTAAAGTTACATTTTGCAGCAGTAAAGGTTTATAAAATCAGAATGGTCATGGATAGGGTGAGTACTCAAGGTTTTCCCCCATGTTAAGCGTGTCAAGAACTATAGAGGATTGGTGGAAAGTGAGAGAGGAAAAGTTTTGATGAGGCCTAAAGGGCATCATTTCACACAGAGGGTAGTGCGTATATGGAATGAGCTGCCAGAGGAAGTGGTGGAGGCTGGTACAACTACGGCATGTAAAAGGAATCTGGATGTTGACAGACCTGCTGAGCTTTTCCAGCAATTTCTGTATTTCTTTAAAAAATGCATTCATTTTAACACAGGTATTCTGAATAAATTAAACATTTTATTTTTTTAATGACGCAGGGCCATGTAAACATATTTCAAATCAAACGAGACAATTTTCTGCAAAGAGTATGGCTCTGTGTATGACAGCAGCAATAATGCACCTACATGGAACAGGGAATGTGAAGGAGGACACAGTTTTGACAATGTACAAGGAGACCTCACATGTTCCAGTTTGGGAAAGAATTACATTACTGTGTGATTCAGCTCAGAGAGGGAGAAAATGTAATCTGCCTGAGAAGGAACGGTCTATTGCACTCTCTTTCCTTCATTGTTCCTCATCACAGCAATGCATGCGAGCAAAAAAAAAATCTACAGTCGTCATTACCATTCTTATTTTTTATGGAATCCCTGTAGTGTTGAAACAGGCCCTTCGGCCCAACAAGTATATACCAACCTTCCCAACCCATTCCCCAATATTCATCCCTGACTAATTCGGCTAACCTAGAAATCCCTGAACACTACAGCATGACCAATCCACCGAACCTACACAGTTTGTGGTCGGAAACTGGATCACCAATTAGAGCTCACACAGAAAAGTGGAGAATGTGTAAACTCCACACAGACAGTCACCCAAGGCTGGAATCGAACCCAAGTTCCTAGTGCTGTGAGGTAGCAGTGCTAACCACCGTGCTACCCTTGGGTGATCACTGACCAGAATTCACTGGAATCTCCTCACTGCCTAAAGCAAAGGGAATTAAGCCAAATCCAACTGTCCCAGGATGGAATCCCATTGCTCGCAGCTGTGTGAGTACAATATCTTCAGAAACAGAATAGCGTTTTGGACAATCTCACAATTTTCCCTTTTTCATGAGTTCCAATAATATCTGGACAGAGTTCTTTCAAGTTAAAAGAGTGTGAGTGTGAGTGTGTGTGTGTGTCAGTGTTTTTAGAAAGGGAAATATTGATTATATAATTGCAATACCCAAATTTTGCCATTCATCTTTCCTCCATAGTTTGAGTAACATTGCTCTGGATCATAAACGTGCTATTTGAGCAGTTTAAATAAACTAGCCTGACTTGCTCTTAAATCTGATCCTGACCCAGTCTGAGACAGATATGATCGGCCATCTCACCAACCTGGTTACTTTTAACATTTGTTGTGTGCAGTGGAGGAGTGAGACTAGAAAAGGAAACAGTGACCCAAAAAGTCGGGGAACTATAGACCGGTGACCCTGATGTCAGTGGTGGGTAAGTTGTTGGAGGGGATTCTGAGGGATAGCATTTACATACATTTGAGAAGGCAAGGGCTGATCGGAGTAGACAACGTGGCTTTCTGCATGGGAAATCATGTCTCATTAATTTGGCTGAGTTTTTTGAAGAGGTGACAAAGAAAATTGTTGAAGACAGTTTGGTAGACCTTGTCTATATGGACTTCAGCAAGGTGTTCATTTAAAGAACAAGGGGCAAAGAAAATTTACAGCCCAGGAGCAGGCCCTTCGCCCTCCAAGCCTGAGCCGATCCAAATGTACTGTCTAAATCTGTCGGTCAATCCCTAAGCATCTGTATCCCTCTGCTCCCCACCTACTCATGCATCTGTCCAGACGCATCTTTAATGAATCTACCGTGCCTGCCTCTACCACCTCTGCTACCAACGTGTTCCAAACGCCCACCACCCTCTGTGTGAAGTACGTACCGCGTGTATCCACCTTAAACATTCCACCTCTCACCTTGAAAGCACGATCCCTCATTACTGAGTCCTTCACCCTGGGAAAAGTCCCCTCTCTGTCCACCCTGTCTCAACCCATCATGATATTGTAAACCTCGATCAAGTCCCCCCTCAATGCCCTTTTTTCCAGTGAAATAAACCTAACCTACTCAGCCCCACTTCACAGCAAGTATTTCATTCTGATTGGTAGACAAATGAGTAAGTTTCAGTCACTTGGGATACAGGGGAAGCGAGTCACAATTGGCTTGAAGGAAGAGGGATATTTTTCAGACTGGAGGCTTGTGAGCAGCAGTGTGCTGTAAGAATCAGTACTGAGTTCACTGCATTTCATCATTTATGTAAAGGATTTAGATGCGAATATTGGGGCCATAGTTCGTAAGGTTACAGATGACATCAGAAAGATGGTGTAGTCGATTATCTCAGAGTACAACGAGACCACAATTAGATGGGACAAAGGGGCAAGGAGTGACAGATGAAGTTTAATTTAGATAAATACGAGGCTTTGCATTTTGTGAACGCAAACCAGGGCAGGAATTATACACTTGATGGTAAGGTCCTGGGGCGTGTTGTGAAACAAAGGGATAGGGCTTCAGGTACATTGTTCCTTGAAAGTGGAGTCGAGGTAGACAGAGTGGGACAGAACACATTTGGCACATTTCCCTTAATCAATCGGAGCATTGAGTACAGGTGTTGTTGTGGCATGTTACATCTGTACAGGATGTTGGTGAGACGACTTTAAGAATACTGCGTACAACTCGGTTTTCTGCAGAAATGATTTAGACACAGATGTTCCAGGAGTGGAAGTTTGAGCTTTAGGGACAGGTTTCCCCCTGGAGTGTCAGAGATTGAGGGGTGACATTATAGAGGTTTATAAAATCATCAGGGGCATTGATATTCTGAACAGCCACGTTCTGCTCCCCAGGATAGGGGAGTCCAGAAAAAGAGGGCATAGGTTGAAGGGGAGAGGACGAATGATTTAGAAGGGACCTGAAGGTAAATGTTACACACAGAGAGTGGTGTGTGTACGGAAAGTGCTGTCAGAGGAAGTGCTGAAGGTGGTTACAATCGCACATTTAAAAAGTGTCTGAAAGAGGAGGGATATTGGCCAAATGCTGGCAATGGGACTGGATCAGATTTGATATCTGATCGGAGTGAACAGATTGGACTAACGGGTCTGTTTCCGTTCTGCATGACTCTCTGATTCTATAAAAAGAATGACGAATAATTCTGAAAGGACCTTTCAAGTGTGAATTCTCTTCACTGGAAGTTTATCGTGCCTCTCTGCTCACATTGATTGAAAGCTGCATTAGGTAAATATTTGACAGAGAAGTGAGTCATGCATAATGGGATATCGACAGGAAAGTGGGGCTGAGACCCCAACTTGATCAGTCACAATCTTAGTGCCTGGTGGAGAAGGCTCAAAGTATGCAATGACCCACTTCTGCTCCTCAGTCCCATGCTTCTGTGTTCCATTCAGCCCCTCAAACCAGTTAGACAGGAGCAGTTGGAGGCTACTTACTGCTATCAACTGGTGCACAGAAACAGAGGAGTCTATTCATAACTGTCCCACACGCTTTGAGGTGATTTGGGAAATGTAATTGGAAAACCCAGGCACGGGTATAAACGAAGACCCTCATCTCTCTTTACAGACCTTCCCCTATCTGCAACTTGTGCTTCATTTGTTGGTCATGTTGTAGACCCAAATTCACTGTGAATACAGCCCCTATACCTCACCCAGAGATGGCTCACAGAATCCTCTGGTCTCCCTGACTGCAATATTCAATAACAGAGCATTCATGTAAATAACACCCACTAACCTTTCAATAACAGAATGTGAGAACATCTGAAACAGGGGCAGGTCGTTCACTCCCCAAGCCTGCCTTGTCCTTCACTAAGATCATGGCTGACCTGCTCTCGGTCTGAAATCCTCTTTAATGCCCAATTCCTCATAGCCCTCACCTCTCTGACAGATCAATATCCATCTAACTCCTCTTCAAATACTTTCAGTCATCTCGCTCCCAGAAGACTCTTGAGAAGAGAAATCCTGACATTCAATCCCATCTGTTTGAAGAAAACACTTGCTGCTCCTATATCATGGTTTATTGATGTGAACAAAAGAGGTTGACACAAGGGTTCAGGTAAAATGATTGGCCCCAATATCAAGGCTGTGGTTGACTTCTGTTGACATCAAGGAGCCTAACAAAACTGAACATAATGGGAATCAGAGTAAACTGTCCAGTGTTTGGAGTCAAACATGGCACAAAGGAAGGTGTTCATCATCTCAGTCCTGGGTCACCTCTGTGCGAGATCCTCAGGGTCGCTTCCCCTTCACAAACATCTTCAGCTGTTTCATCAATATCTCCCCGCCCCCACCCTCCCCATCATAAGATCAGAAGTGGGGATGGTCACTGGAGATTCCACAATGTTCAGAACATTTTGTCCCCCGTCAGCTCCTGAACTGGTCTGTGTCCATGTGCAGCAAGACCCGGACACCACTCAGGCTTGTGCTGTAACATTCATGTAACAGCACTGCCTGACACTGCACATTGCCACAGTAAAACAAGAGTTCATTCAGCACCTCACGCTGGTTTCACAGGAATATGAGGAAGCCATTCTGCCCATTGACACTATTGGAGAAGAAAAGGACAGCCTATTCAGTGCCTCCAGCCTATTACTCAGGAAGAGGAGTACAGTGTGATGGACCACATCAGAGCCCTTCGAAAAAATTTGAAGGCAACAGCCGAGACTCTAGTGTTTTCTTATTTTACAGGGAATGTAAAGTGTCTGTTTCAGATGAAATGTGACAGCATCAAGAGAAATTTCAGAGAGGGTAGCAGTCAGGAGATATACACTCAAGCTTCCAAATCTGTTGTGACGCCAATAGTTTCTGATGTTACTGAGAAACCAAAACCCAGAGATCCTAATCTGTGAGAGCTGGCCACTCCCATTCAGGCTGCATTAAAATAAACACAAGGCCTCCGTAGCTGTTACTCAAGCAGTCTTAACTTACCAGCTTGGTAACGATCGTTCAATCTCTCTCTTAAAAGAAACCAGGACAAAATAACTCTTAAAGCTACAGCATCATCACACTTGTCAGTACAATGAGCTGTCAAACAGGAACCAGGGGTAACCAGTCAGGCCCTTGGCCCTGTCCAATCGGACGAGGAAGAAGCCAATCAGCTCCTTGAGTCACTTATACAGGAACAGTAGGAGGCCATTCCCAACTCAATGTACTTACACGGGGGTGCAGAATGTGGTAATTGATGCTGATTCCTGATGAATGCCTTATTCCCAAAACGTCAATTCTCCTGCTTCTCGGATACTGCCTGACCTGCTGTGGTTTTCCAGCAATCGACGCTCTACTCTGATCACCAGCATCGGCAGACTTATGTGTCTCCAGATTGATGCTCTAACATGATGAACAAGTGGAGCAGAGGCTACACAGACAGACTGCTCCACGTTGTTCCTCTTGGCTCCGTTACTCATGATACACACGTGGGACTTTACCATGGTGAGGAGGGAAGCCATATGTCCTGTGTGAAGTCTCAAGAAGGCACCTTCCATCTCCGACAAGCCAGCCTGGTGTTCTCTATGTAGGGTGGAAGCTGGTGGGAATGGCTACCTGTTTCAGAATGAAGGTATTGTGGCTGCTGTTGGGGATTGTGAAAACATGGCGTTCAGTACAGGGGCACACACCGACTGCACAATAACATGGCGAGAGTTAGTAAAGGCATATAAACTATTCGGAATGCCATGTTAGACTGAAGAATGGACTCTCTAAGTTCAAATAATGGCGATCTTGCTCATGTTCATCTTCTCACATGCTTGTCCTGTGCAGTGTATCCTGTATGCCTTACTCTGTCCAAGTCTATTTCCACCCTATGATCTGCCTGGCCATGCTTACTATGACCTGCCCCCACTACTCATAAATAAAGTGTTCCCCTGTACTGAGATACACGTGGCAATAAATCAAACCAATCAATCCTGGGCAAAGTATGGATTTTCTCACCCGATCAATGTGTCTTGTGGAAATAGGTGTTCGCTGCCACTCCTCGTGTGTCAGCGTCACCATTTCTGCGTCTCTCACAGCTCTACACGTTAAACACTTAGTTTCTTTACTCTATCCTCATGTTGCCATCACACGTGTCTATGGTAAGGAGATCATTCCTTACAAAGGAGATTAAATCTGTACAGAGTGCCCCAAATGCTCTCTCAGCAAGGCTCTACAACAACAGGAAGATGGCTTTACTTATGTACTCGAATCATCTTACAATAAAGGAAAGCACACCATTGACTGCACCAATTACTTACACAGGGTTTGATTCGGAGCAGTCAGCATAGACTTGTGAGTGGGAGATCATGCTTCCCAAATTTGTTAGAGTTCTTTGATGAAGTGACCAGGAAGGTTGATAAGGACAGAGCGGTAGACATAGTCTCTGTAGATTTCAGTAAGGCCTTTGATAATGTGCGAGATATGCGGCTGTCCAGCCCCATCTCCGGCACTTTTATTTCCCTTCCCAGGAACAAAGACACGGAGGAGTCTGTCCAAAACTTTTCATTCAACTTTGCAAAGTCGGGTGCGAAAAAAAATGGTACACACACCCCTTAATAATAATCTCCACACATTATATACACGTAAATGTGGGCTGGGTCTCCTACTGCTGTCTTGACCAACGAGTGCTAGGGTTCCCCATTGTTTTCCTTATTTGGGTTCTGGTGCCTGTTACTCACTTGGCCAATCAGTGTTCGAGTTCCCCGTTCTTTCCTTATATGGATGATGTTGTACAACTGTGGTTAAGGGCGGTCTCTCAGCTATCGAGGAAAGCTGTTACAATTGTTTCATTCATAAAAACATGGGGGAGGTCCGGCACCAGTTTCGAGTGTCTGCTTGTGTTTACTATAAGGCACTTGTGTTTACTATAAGGTAGAAAAGACTAAAATGCAGCTAACCGTTAAAAATTACACTACCCCCTACAAATCCCCCGTGTCTTTTCTTACGACCTGTAATTTTTAAACCGTAAGTTTCTTCTCCAGGGCGTTTAATAACTCCCGAGCTTGTTCATCAAACTGCCCGTCTCTAATACTACCCCCGCCCAAGAGGGATTCACGTTGTTCCATCTCGAGATTCATTCGTTCAACCTGCCCATAGGGAACATCCCTCTTAGTAAGGGCGGTTTCGATCAGTCGTTGAGTTAATCCCCGGACGCAGGGAATACCGCAACACCCAAGGGCAGTGAGTACCCCTGCCACCACTATACATGAGACAAGAAAGGGAACGACCACCCCCGTCCATTTACCAAACCAAGCTTCCAACCAGTCCGTGAGGCCAGAGTCGATACCCGAGTTTTCGGCCAGTTCGTCCGCCAATGTGGTGAGTCCATCCAGGGCGCGGGTGATGGACCCATCAGGGGCTGTGTTGTTGGGGATGAAAGTGCAGCACTGAGTGCCTATCATGACACAAACACCCCCCTTCTCTACCAACATCATGTCTAAGGCCAACCTATTTTCCCATGTCATCCGACTAGTGGCGTCCAGTTGTTCTGCTATTCCTTTCACTGCATCCCGGGTATAATTAATGAACCTCTGCTGATTGTAGTAAATATAATTAATCCAATCCACGTTCTTATTGATAGTCACCCACCAGAACAGTGACGACTTAAAACCCACCGCTATCTGGTTCCTAGCCTTGTATTCGTCAGGAACACCCCTGGGGACCCCTATGGCATCTAAATATATGTTATCATCGAAAGAGGTCTCCAAAGCTCTCTCAGTTCTTCCACTGGAACGGGGTTGCTCTTGTTTTTCGAATGCCAGGGTGAATGGGATGGCCAGTTGAACGATTGCACAAGTGCCCGTCCATTTTCGGGGCAGGGTCTGTCGCAGAACCCTCCCAACACAGTACCACCAGATGTCTGCCCTAGGCACATGAATGTGGGAGTAATTCCCGCCCCCAGTAGTTTCATTGACCAGCCGAATTGATCCGCTGCACTTGTCAAATGTCTCCACATCGTTGTCCCACTGTAGTCCCGTCCGAGAGCCGCAGGCCTGGTGCGTACCCGTTACCCCCGAGAATGATGGCGGGCGGGGCGCCCCCTCAGACTTGACGGGGGGAAACTTCAAACTCAAGGGTCGACAAGTGGAGTCGTTCCAGGCCTCTCGGTCCTGGTACAGCCTTATCATGCAGTCCAAGGCTCGTGGGTGTTTCTCCCATCCCAGCGGGAATGGGACCACCTGAGGGTTAGGGCGGGCACCCGTGCATGCGTAGCAATCACTCTTTTTCATGCTCCTCACAGTATATTTGGCCCATTCCATCCAGGCATTCGCCTCCCCAAATCCCGTTTCTATTTCAAAGGTCTTTTCCAAATCCGTCACCTCAATTATTCTAATCTTTCCCTGCTCATCGGTGACGGATGAGCCCCCAGACTCAGTTTCAATGACCGTGATATACGTGCAGCACAGCTGCACCCCCTTCTGTCCTGCCTGGCCCCCAACTCTAATACCCAGTATCGTTCCATTAAGGCTCGCCCCGTTGTTTCCCAAGTTCTTTATGGTCAGATAGAGCGGATTGCACTGATTCTGCCCACAATCCTGTCCAGGGGTGATGGGATCACGGACAACTGACACCATAGCCTGGACCCCGGGGGCTGGAGGCCTATGTATGCCTTCCCTACCATGCAATTGTAATACTAACGCCTGACCCTGGAATCCCCTTTCTCTCTCTAGGTTCCGTTTAGTTTGATTCAGTTCACTTTTAGTCCTGCAGGGCACCAACCCACATAGGTCTAAGCTAAATGTCTGTGTTGGCTTGTTGGCAAGCAAGGAGATGGAGAACCACTGACGGTCCTCTACTTGTTTTTTTCGGAGGCCAAATTGGGTAACACGCACACTTTGACCCAGCCCAAGGATAATGGCAAAGCAAGTGAACAAGATGATTGACCGCATTTTGTCGCGACACCTTTAGCCAGAGGGCACAGTTCCTTTAGACTCGCCAAAGTCCGATTAGTTTGTTCTCAGGGTCTCTGTTCCTTAGCTGCCTTTGTCAGAGAGGTTCGTTCATCCTCCGTCGGTTGTGGCACTGGTCCCTTGACTCGAGTGTAATGTGTCCAGCCCTTTTCGGCCGTACGGACAGCCGTTTCGGTCGTCAAAAGTACCAGGAAGGGACCGTCCCAAGTTGGTTCGAGGATACGCTGCTTCCAGTTTTTAATCAGGACCCACTGACCCGGCTTGACGGTGTGCACCGCAAACTCGAGGGGCGGCGTCTGTGCCAAAAGTCCCTGTTGGCGTAAACGAGATAGAGCAGACCCCAGAGCCACCACATATTTTTGCACAAACATATCCCGAGACACGAATACAGGAGGTTCCCCCTTCGGCCCATGGAACGGGAGGCCAAACAGCATTTCGAAAGGTGAGACGCCCAAATCCCACCTTGGCTGGGTGCGAATCTGCAATAGGGCAAGGGGTAGGCATTTGGTCCAAGGCAGGCCGATTTCACTAGTGAGTTTGGTTAGCTGCTTTTTGATGGTCTGGTTCATTCTTTCGACCTTGCCCGAGGAGGGGGGATGCCAGGGGGTGTGCAAATCCCAGTTAATCCCCATTGCTTGCACTACATTCTGGAGGACGGTCGAGGTGAAGTGGCTCCCCTGGTCAGAGTCAATAGCGCAGGGTAGCCCAAATCGTGGGATGATTTGTTCGAGTAAAATTTTGCTAACCTGAGTTGCCGTTGCCGTGGCAGTGGGGAAAGCTTCCACCCATCCTGTCAGGTCATCAACTATTACTAATAGATACTTCAGGCGACCTATGGGGGGGAGCTCAGTGTAATCTACCTGGACATACTCAAACGGCCTATAGGCCGGACTCCTACCCCCTTGTCTTGCATGCTGCCGCAGCCCCCTTTTGTTAATCTTTCGACATGTTATGCAATCTCCTGTGACCTGCTTGGCTACCGTGTACAGACCAGGGTGAGCATATCGGCGCAGGAAGGCATCACACAGTGCCTGGACGCCCCAGTGACCCACTTGGTGTAGACGGGCAATAATGTCCCGCGTCAACGGTCGATTTAGTAGCTGGCGGCCATCGGGTAAGGTCCACTTCCCTTCCCTATCCTTTGTACCCCCCAGAGACACAAGAAGAGTTTCTTCTTTGTCAGTAAACGTGGGCACTTCGGTAATTTCGGATATCTGGGGAATCCTTACCAGGCAGTTTATTACTTCCTTCCCCATCCCAGCCAATTTTGCCTGTTCATCTGCCAATTGATTCCCCAGGGTCTCTATTTTATCATCTTTCTGGTGCCCTTTCACATGTACTACAGCAATCTCTTGTGGCAGCAACAAATCCTCCAAGATCATGGCTACTAGCTCCTCGTGGACCAACTCCTTTCCTCTGCTTTTTATCATTCACCTTTCCTTCCAGATCTTCCCAAAGGTGTGTACTACCCCAAAGGCATACTTAGAGTCAGTGTATATTGTCCCGGCTATTCCCTTTAAATTCCTCAAAGCCCGGTGCAAGGCGTACAATTCGCACGTTTGTGCGGACCAGGCATTCGGTAGCCGTCCACTTTCCACTAATTCCCAACCAGTCTCACTAATGACTGCATAACCGTTGTGTCTTTTCCCATCTATCACTCGAGAGGACCCGTCAATGTACCACCGCCTTCCTGCATGTAAAGGGGTATCCCTCAGATCTTCCCTCACCTTACTCTGGTACTCTATTATGTCTGAACAGCACTGTTCCAGTTCCTCCTCCCCTTCCCCTTTCCAAAGAAAGTCCGCCGGGTTCTGGCAGCCCCCGACTTCTATTCGGAGGTCTTCTCGGTCTAACAATATGGCTTCATATTTCAGAATTCTCGAGTCAGTCAGCCACCTCCCGGCCTTCTGATTCAGGATGGCTCTAACCTGGTGGGGAGTAGTGACTGTCAAGGGGGCCCAGAAAGTCAACTTCCTGCTTTCCTCTACCAGCTATGCCGTGGCTGCCACCGCTTGGACACACTCCGGCCACCCTCGGGAGACTGGATCCAGAATTTTTGACAGGAAAGCCACGGGCTTCCTTTCTCCCCCCCAATCCTGGGTCAATACTCCAAGAGCGGTTCCCTTTCTGGAGTTCACAAAGAGACGAAATGTCTTACTAAAATCCGGCAAGCTTAAAACAGGTGCGGTCATCAATTTTTCTTTTAGAATTCCAATTAACTTTTTCTCCTCCTCCTCCCATTTTATTCTATTGGGTGCCTCCTCAATGAGTTTTAGGTACAAGTCTTTAAAGGGGGGCATAGTCGTCTATCCATAACCGACAATAGCCTAAGAGTCCCAAGAACTTCCGCAACTCCCTCTTGGTTGTTGGGAGGCCTAGTTCGATTATTGCCCGCACTCTTTCTGGACTTATTCGTTTCTGTCCCTGGCTTATCAAGTGTCCCAGGTACTTAACCTCTTTCACGACATATTGGAGCTTCTTCTGACTCACTCTTAACCCCTTCTCATCTAGGTAATTTAACAGGGCATTAGTCCCAAGTAGGACGTCCTCCTCCGTGGGCCCGGATAAAAGGAGATCGTCCACGTATTGTATTAGCTTAAGGGCCGGGGACAAGGTTAATCCCTCCAATAATTGTTCCAGAATCTGCCCGAACAGAGTCGGGGACTCAGTGAATCCTTGGGGGAGCACGATCCACCTGTACTGCTGTTTTCTACCAGTATCAGGATCCTCCCATTCAAAAGCAAAAAGATCCCTACTGTCCTTGTCCAGGGGACACGCCCAGAAGGCATCCTTTAAGTCTATAACACTAAACCAGCCGTGGTCCGGGGGTATTCGCCCCAGAATAGTGTATGGGTTCGGTACCACAGGGTGCCGTACTTGGACAATTTTATTTACTCCCCTTAGGTCTTGGACCATTCGGTAGCTCCCGTCCGACTTCCGGACCGGCAGGATGGGGGAATTGTATCGTGACATACAGGGCTCTACCAAACCATCTTTTATTTGGTCTTCCATAACTGTCTTCAGACCCTGCCTCCCTTCCCAAGAGATGGGGTATTGGCGCACTCTGACGTCGGGGCTCTGGGGCTTTAATTTTACCTCCACAGGTCGAATTGCGAGTCCCCCCCCCCCGGTTCCCTTTGGCGACCCAAACTCTAGAGTCTATCTCTGTCAATCGGGACTCACTAAGGTATGACATGGTAACGGCTAATTCATCCTCTTCTCCCACTTCTATTCGTAATCCGAAACGGACTATCAAATCCCGTCCCAAGAACCCATAGGGAAGATGGGGGAGGTGAAGGAGTTCCACCTGGAGCTCCTCCTCCTCCAGCCGCAAGGGTTGTGGTTCGAATATTTTCGCACTAAAAACCCCACCCTTAACTCCTGAAATGTTTAATGTTTTAGCTTGGAAGCCAGCCCCCCTAGGATGGAGGGGGATTGAGGACCTGCCGGCGCCTGTGTCAACTAAGAAGGTAAAATCTTGTCTAAATGGGCCCACCCGTAAATTTACCAGGGGTTCTTGGTAGGCCCGTGTTCCAATCCTCCCCTGACTTCCCTAATCCATTTGTTCACGCTCCATTTCATACATCCCTTCTCTTTCCCTTTTAAACTCGGGACAATCCCTTTTGAAGTGTCCCAGTTTCCCGCAATGGTAGCATCCGGCCATTGGAGGCCGCTCAAATCCATAAAATCCTCCTCTCTCACTTCTGCCCCGTCTCGCTTCTCTCCCTCTCCAACTTTTCTTCGACATTCCTCTTTCCACCCCATAACCTCCCTCCCCCATTCCGGTGGATTTACAAGCTTCCCGTACAGCTGCCACCATCATTTTTGTCTTCTGTTTCTCCCTTATTACATCCCTCTGAACGTACACCTTCTGTGCTTCCCGTAATAATTCTGCAACATCTTTTTCAGCCCAATCCTCCACTTTCTGTAATTTCTTCTGAATGTCAGGCCATGACTTAGTCACAAAGTGCACCTTAAGCATGCCCTTGCCTATTTCCCCATCGGGGTCTAAACCTGAATACTTTCGCATGGACTCCCGCAAACGGTCTAAAAACTCACTCGGGGATTCATCCTTTTTCTGTCCAACTTCGAATGCTTTCGCTAAATTCCGCTGTTTGGGCACGCAGATTTAGATCCCCCTGATTATAAGGCTTCTGAGATCTGTCATATTGGCCCGTCCCCCCGCGTCGTTATGATCCCACCGGGGGTCCTCTAAGGGGTACTTCCACTCTCCACGCTGAGGGCCGTCCTGATGCTCCCTATCCCAAATGGCCATTGCACTATTCCGGATCATAACAATTTCATCGTAATTAAATAGTATTCTCATCATGGCCTGCAGTTCAGCCCATGTGTATATACTGGGCCCCAGAAATTGATCCAGTTGTATTCCCACACTGATGGGGTCGTCCAGTAGACGGGATAGTTCGTTACGGAGTTGCCGGATATCCCCAGAATTCAAAGGTTGTACTACGAACCCGGTCCGTTCATTCCCAAACGGCACCTCTCGTAAGGGGTTCAGCTGTTCAATATTGTCACTCCTCCCAGCTCTCAATCCCTCTTCTCGGCCTCTCCGCATCTCGAGTCGGACTGATTTCCGAGTGCCTGGGGTGGGTTCTGCGCCCCCTCCTGTGCCCCCCCCCAGCAGTCCCTGCCTCACTGGTCATAGCCTGCTGGGAATCGGATTTATCCGTCGCAGGAGAGAGGTCCGCGCTGGACGCCTGGTCGTGCGCCTGGTCGTGCGCCTGGTCGTGCGCGGGTGGTATATACGGGGGCGGGGCAGACGGTGGCAAACCGTCGGTGAGGATGTCCCAAGACTTCTGGGGCTTCCTCGGGTCTGTTTGGGGAATCAGAGGATAGAGACGCGTGGGACTCTCGCCGTCGCCCGCCAACCAGGCAGCGGCATATTTGCTCTCTTCTGGGTTAAACGGTTGTTTTCTGTTAACATATACATTTAGGATTTGACACACCCAGTCTTCATCAGACCCATACTCGGGCCAAACTACCGAGGGGGCGCGGATAGGTTCCTTGGTCCATATAAAACAACAATATTTTATCATGGTCTCTTTCTTTAAGTCCTTTGTTCTACTACTGTCCGTCCATAGACTTAACTTCCGACCTAGTGGACTATCGGGTGGTATTTCTTTCCCATTTGCAGTCTTCCCTGACTTCTCCTTAGTAAATCTAGAAGTCTGATTTCCCATGGTGTATCTTCGGTCCTGGTCTTAAACGCCTAAAGCGTTTTCACAGATGACCGTCAAAACCACAATTTCCTGTGGCTTATCTTCGATCCTGGTCTTAAACGCCTAAAGCGTTTTCACAGATGACCGTCAAAACCACGTGGCCAACAAGGAAGAACAAAAAAAAATCTCTTACCTTGATCCGTGCACGGAGTTGTCTGGCTTTTTTAAATGTGTGTACCCCCGTGAATAGTCACTAACCGGTCGTCCCAACACTCGTCCGTGTGTTCCTTTTCCAGGATTCAAAATTATTTTTAAATGAGCCGGGTCACATCCTTTCTTGGCCGACGGCCAACAGACCAAGCTGATCAGTGAGAAGTATAAATATATACTAGACGCGTGTTTGTTGTGATCAGGCTTGATCCGTGAGCCGAAGAGACTTTCCCCCCCGGCAATAATTATTTCATCCCGGAGGAGCCCCCAATTGTGCGAGATATGCGGCTGTCCAGCCCCATCTCTGGCACTTTTATTTCCCTTCCCAGGAACAAAGACACGGAGGAGTCTGTCCAAAACTTTTCATTCAACTTTGCAAAGTCGGGTGCGAAAAAAAATGGTACACACACCCCTTAATAATAATCTCCACACATTATATACACGTAAATGTGGGCTGGGTCTCCTACTGCTGTCTTGACCAACGAGTGCTAGGGTTCCCCATTGTTTTCCTTATTTGGGTTCTGGTGCCTGTTACTCACTTGGCCAATCAGTGTTCGAGTTCCCCGTTCTTTCCTTATATGGATGATGTTGTACAACTGTGGTTAAGGGCGGTCTCTCAGCTATCGAGGAAAGCTGTTACAATTGTTTCATTCATAAAAACATGGGGGAGGTCCGGCACCAGTTTCGAGTGTCTGTTTGTGTTTACTATAAGGCACTTGTGTTTACTATAAGGTAGAAAAGACTAAAATGCAGTTAACCGTTTAAAAATTACACTACCCCCTACAATAAGGTCCCACATGGCAGACTGCTCTGGAAGTTTCCACCACGTGGAATGCTGGGGGAACTGACCAATTGGATACACAGTTGGTTTGATGGTAGAAAGCAGAAGGTTTAGTGGAAGGATGCTTGTCAGACTGGAGGCTGGGTCCATTGTTATTTGTTATCTATGAATTGGTTGAGAATGTACAAGTTATGATTAGTAAGTTTGCAGATGACACTAAAGTAAGTGGGAGCATGGTCAGTGAGGAAGTTTATCAGAAATTGCAGCAGGACCTTAATCAGGTGGGGAAGTGGGCCGAGAAATGGCAAATGGAATTTAATATAAATGCGTGATGTCTTATATTTTGGGAACTCAAAGCAAGGTAGGAGTTTCATGGTGAATGGGAGGATCTTCAAGGGTGTAGTGGGCAGAGAGACCTTGGAGTTCAGCTGCACGGTTCTCTGAGAGTGGAGTCACAGGAAGACAGGGCAGTGAAGAAAGCTTTTGGCACATTGACCTTCATCAGGTGGGACATTTTGGATAGAAGTTGGGAATTTATGTTGCAGTTACACAGGACTTTGGTAAGGCCACACTTGGAGTATTGTGTTCAGTTTGGACACGTTGTTATAGGGATGATGTTTTTAAATTAGAAAGAGTGCAGAAGAAATTTTCAAGGACGTTGCCAGGACCCAATGGTCTGAGTTATAGGGAGGAGTTGGACAAGCTGGGACCTTTTCTTTAGCATGTCGGAGACTGGCGGAGTCCTTATAGAGCTGAATAAGATCACAGTGGTAGGGTTAATGCTCTCAGTCTTTTTCCAAGGTTTAGAGAATCGAGAACGAGACACAATCAGTTTAAGGTTAAAGGGGAAAGATTAAAAGGGAATCTGAGGGACCACTTATTTACATAAATGGCTGGTGTACGGATGAGCTGCCAGCAGATGTGGTTGGGGGGTACATTAACAACATTTCAAACGCATTTGGATAAATATGTGAATAGGAATGGACTGGAAGGATATGGGCCAACTGCAGGGAATTGGGGCTAGCGTGGATGGACATTTACAAGATGGAGTCGAACCCTTCTGTTAATTAAAAACAAACACCCAGAAAAGCTCGCCTCACCTTGGAATCTATTAAAATATGAGTGACACAGATCTCCTACATTCCACAATTTATACAAAAATTAACAAGTTAGTTTCTTAACTTTAATAGTGAACACTAAACAACAACTATTCACAAATACAAGCCCCTCTTTTCTTAGCTACATCCTATCTGACTCCGACTCTGTAAAAATATTCTGTTCCAACAGCCCACATATTAAACATTACAATCTCAAGACCACACCGTCTCTATCTTCCCCGCTGTGTTCACTCTTCCAGCTGCTGATCTCCCTGTGTCATTTTTTTATTGCAAGTAGGTTTGACATGAACATGTATCTTTGAAAGAGACTGTTTGAGATGGCCAGTTAGGACTCCTGCTCTACAGCAGTTATTCTGTTGTTGGATGGCAGTGGCTCTCCCTGTAGTGTTCAAATGCTGGGTTTACATACTCCCCATGATACAACAATTCTCATAATTTGATTGGTTTCCAGGTGTCTAAGCAATAATCAAATTCCGTTGGCTTCTGGTATCCTGACCATTATTTAAACGCTTTGGTTGTATTTGAATTGTTGTCAAAACAGCAACCAAAACTCAGGTATCCATTTCACAGCTCACTGTGACATATGGAACAATCTGACATTTAGCTGGCATCTGTGCTGTACTTTCTATTCAACAAAACCCGTTCTGTCTTAAAGTGAGCTGACATGCTTCCTGCTTCATAAGACCTCCTTCCTTCAGAAAAAAAAACATCAGAATGAAAAAATGGCTTCGTTTCTTTTCTTCTAATTCTTAATCCCATTATTATGAAATAAAAAAGTATTAATCTCAGTTATATCATTCACATTAATCTTACACACCTATATAAACTGGAATAAGTCAAATCGTTTCTAAAATTTTTCCTTTAAATCCACGATAACACATCTGCTATCACATTTTAAGACCCACAGCATGTACATTTTGTAAGTTTAAAGTCGGTGTGATAAGACTCCAATGAAATGCTCTCATATTCTGGTCTTTAAATATTCCAAAAAACGCGAGAGGTTTGTCGTTGTCCACAACCATCTCCGACAATTTATTTGTCACATAAACATTAAAATATTGTCAGGTCAGTGCGAAACTTAATCATCCTTTTTCAATAATGGAGAATGTTGTATTTTTCTTTCTGGTGGATATTGCGTTTTTTCGATAAGTAGCCAATTAGCCATTCAATTCCATCATCATCTTACTGTATCAATACAACTCCAACCCCTATATCCCTAGAAGCAAATAGAATTTTGAAAGGGTTTCAAAATAATTGGTATAGCTAAAACTGATCGGTGATTAATCCTGCTTTAAAATTCTCAAATGGCTCCTGGCATTGTTCTGTCCACCACAATTCTGTTTCCTTCTTAACTAAGTTCATCAGTGGTGCCAATACGCTGCTGAAGTTTGGAACAAACTTCCGATAGAATCCATTCAGTTCCAAAAATCCTCTTTCTTCGAGGATGGTCGTGGAAATTCCTCAAAGCCCTTTGTCTTTGTGTTCCATGGGGTCAACCTTCCATGTCCAATGTAATGTCCCACGAACATCACCTCTGCCTTCGCGAATTCTGTTTTCTTTAATTTGTTTACAAAGTTTGCTTCTTGTAAACGTTCAACATGTTCTGGCAGCTGTAACACGTGAGCTTTCAATCACTTGCTAAAAATCACTACAACATACAGATAAACTACACAATTTGTCCATCTGACCATAACTCTGTTCCTGAGTCCCTAAATCTGGCATTGAAGGGGATTCCTATCACTGGTGGCAATACTAATACGTCATCCCCACAGGAAATCGTCAAAATTTCAGAGTTTTTCTATGCCACGTGCTTCATTCTATGCTGTGCCCTTCAGGTGCTGTTTAGCTAACTCACCTACTCCATCTAATCTCTCCCTCACCTCACATACATAATCCGAGTATGAGATCTCTGACTTCGGTCCTGTCAATTTATATTCAATTAATTCCAAAGGACCTCTGACTTCAAATATTAACTCAAAGGAAGTAAACTGAGTAGATTTATTTGGGGCAAATAATTTTTGACTAATGGCAAACAATTTAATGGGACACCTTCATTCCAATCATTCCGGTAATCCTGACAGTACGCTGTTAATATGGTCTTCAGCGTCTGATGCTAACTTTCCAAGGGTGCCTGGGATTCAGATGGGACTCCCTTGATTTGAAGTGCTGTATGCCTAAGCTATCCATGACTTCCTTGAACAGCTGAGCGGTAAAATGAGACCTTGGTCTGACTGAATCTCTCTGCTGAGCCCACAGTGAGTAAAGAAAGCTACCAACTCCTCCACCTCCCTTTTTACCTTAACACTCCATAATAGTTAAAAATCACACAACACCAGATTATCGTGCAACAGTTTTAATTGGAAGCACACTAGCTTTCAGAGAGACGCTCCTTCATCAGGTGATTGCACCTGATGAAGGAGCGTCACTACGAATGCTAGTGTGCTTCCAATTAAAACTGTTGGACTATAACCTGGTGTTGTGTGATTTTTAACTTTGTACACCCCAGTCCAACACCGGCATCTCCGAATCATGACTCCATTATAGAATTGCCTCTGGGAATCTGGTAGAAACATCCATTATGGCTAGCAAATATTGGTTTCCACTTTTATTTTAGATAGGGGAGCTGCACAACTAATCATAATCCACGTGGAATGTTCTTCGAAGGCAGGAATTGGTAACAAGGTGCTGGCTTTAGTACTGCCTGTGACTTCCCTACCATTTAGAATGTTGGACATGTACATCAAAAAATAACCACGTCCGTGTGTATTCCAGGCCAGTAGAAATGCCTCTGTACCTTAGCCTGAGTCTTCTGTACACCTAGGTGACGCCCTGCAGTTAGTTTATGTGCTACCCGTTACACTTTACGCTACTCCGAAAACAATCTGGTGCACTTCGGCCCATTTCCCTTCTGCACTAACCTATTGGGGTCTCCATTATAATTTTAGCTTTCTATATTTAAGTTAATAACTTTCGACAATATATTTTGATTCCTTTTTTTGTGTGTGTGCATGTGTATGTGTGTGTGTATATATATCTGTTGTAAGTCCATTAGCCTTTCAGGACGAAACACCCCTGCCTGATCCTCTGCCTGATCTTCTGCCTGTTCAGGTTTTTTTTCTGCACCGTGACATCAAGCAGGGTTTCAGTTCACTGAGCATCATCTCCTTTGGCTTTTTATTTTGGTTTTCCTTCCTGCTCTAACTTATGACAGTGGAATTACGGATTAGATTACAGATTACATTCCAGTGTGGAAACAGGCCCTTCGGCCCAATAAATCCACACCGACCCGGCGAAGCGCAACCCACCCATACCACTACATTCACCCCTTACCTAACACTAAGGGCAATTTAGCATGGCCAATTCACCTAGCCTGCACATCTTTGGACAGTGGGAGGAAACCGGAGCACCCGGAGGAAACCCACGCAGACACGGGGAGAACGTGCAAACTCCACACAGTCAGTTGCCTGAGGCGGGAATTGAACCCGGGTCTCTGGCACTGTGAGGCAGCAGTGCTAACCACTGTGCCACCGTGCCGCCCACAATCTTGTTACTATACAGTCTGGAAAAATCCTGGGTATTTTTCTTTTAACTCCCCAGTTCCCTAGTTTTCCTTTTGCCTTCTCCAACACAGGGGGTGCCACGCCCAACTTGGATCCTGTTAAATCGTTCACAAGAACAAACTGTATTCCTGGAAATGGCACTCTGTTACTCACTGTCACTGTTACTTCCCCAACCTTGATTTGGCATTCCAACCTGATGTTACACAAGGGAATGCTTAATTTCTAACCCCATTCCACAAATTGTCACGATCTTGATTAATATGTCAAAAAGCGTGAAAATACTTTCATCTCTCACTATTAGAGGCCGAGAGAAAGTGAGGGCTGCAGATGCTGGAGATGAGAGTTGGAACGTGTGGCGCTAGAAAAGCAGAGCCAACCAGGCAGCATCCGAGGGGCAGAAGAGTTGACTTTTCAGGCATAAATCCTTCATCAGGAAAGTGGGGGGTGTGGTAACGGAGGGGGAAGGGGGCCGAGAAATAAATAGGAGGGTGGCGGTGGAGCTGGGTGTAAGATAGCTTGGAAGGCGATAGGTAGATGCAGGTGGGGTGTGATGGTGATAGGTCGGAGAGGAGGGTGTTGTGAATAGGTGGTAGGACAACTAGAGCCCTCAAACTGGAACCATCATCAACGTTGACTTCACCAAATTCCAAATCTCCCCTCCACCAACCTCTCCCAGATCCAACTGTTCAATCTAGCACTGCTCTCTTGGAGAGCCCGAACTGACCAGCTTCCTTCCCACCTACCGACTCCACCCTCCCAACCGACATATCATTATTACTCCCACCTACATCTTCTTATCGCCTTCCCAGTGACCCTCCCACCAGCCCAGCTACTATCCTCGTATTTATCTTTTAGCCCCATTGTCCCCCCCACCACATTCCTGACGATGGGTTTCTGCCTGATATTCGATTGTATTGCTGTTCGGTTGCTGCCAGATCTGTTGTGCTTTTCCGGCGTCTCACTTCTCAACTATTAGAGACTGAGCAGATCCCATATCTCACAAAATTATAACTTCTTGTTCTTCTCCCCCTGATCTTTCTGAGTAAACTTTATCAACAGAGGCAAATTCTTTATAGCGATCAGGTACTGACTCCATACCCAGCCCCTGCCTTGGCTGTATACTCTCCTGCAGCTCCTCGGCTCTACTTGGGGTCTCCTTTACCAGTTTCAGTAATGCCACTGTTGAAACTTTATTGCTGGAACAGCACAGCAGGTCAGGCAGCATCCAGGGAACAGGAGATTCGACGTTTCGGGCACAGGCCCTTCTTCCTGAAGAAGGGCCTGTGCCCGAAACGTCGAATCTCCTGTTCCCTGGATGCTGCCTGACCTGCTGTGCTGTTCCAGCAATAAAGTTTCAACTTTGATCTCCAGCATCTGCAGACCTCACTTTCTCCTCAGTAATGCCACTGGCTTAGCTACTTCTGCCACATCTTTTCCCAAAGTGCCTTCCTTCAATGACCATCACAGTGTGTCCCAGCTTACTTCAATGAAAACACCTTTTTCCCAGTGCCCTTCTTAAACCTTCAGCACTGTCATTTTATGTGTTCCACTCCCTTTTAGTGAGAACACCTGAGGCCTTTCACCTCCTTTCATCCCCTTTGGGCTTCTTTTTTCACTTGTGGTAAACTATTGTGAGCTACTGTTCGCTTTGTAATGTGTGAACTTCCCTTCTCCCAATTTCTATCCCTCATAGTATGAAAATTCTCCCAGAAGCTAAATTTCATCTCATGCACCAATGCATATTTACTTGCCATTTCTGCCGCGCTTCTCGCTTCTTGAACTTTCTGTTCGTGCACATGAATTTTTATCATCTCTCGAAGTGAGTCTTTAAACTTCTCCAGCAGAATAATCTCCCTTCGAGACTCACAGGTCTTATCTATTTTTATGTCCAGCACCCATCTATCAAAATGACTAGTTAATTCTTTCAAACTTAACATAAGTCTGACCTGGTTCCGTCTCTATTTTTATGAACCTCTGTCTATATGCTTCTGGTACCAATTCATAGCCAATCAAAATAGCCAATTTGACATCTGTATAATCTCTTGACCCCTCATCTGTTAGCGCTTCAAATGCATCACCAGCTGTGCCCACCAGCTTATTCTGAACTAGCATTGCCCGTATGTTCACTGGACACATAATCTGCTGAGTCATTTTTTTCAGATGAAATAAAAAAGGTTTTGACATTTTACTCACCGAAATATGGCAAGGTACTAACTTAGTTGTATACATCCCGACGTTCTCCCTTCATCTCCATCCAGTTAATTTAACTTTCTTGTCTAATTCCCAACTTCTGAATTTCAAATTCTCTCTCTCTTTCTTTTTCCTCTCCTCTTTTTTCTCTCTCTGTTTCCGTCTCTTTCTTTATCTTCTAACTTCAGTTGCCATATTTGCAATTTAAGTTTTTTCTAACTCGACTGCACTTGTCTGTTTCTTTGATACATCAAAGTGCTTGACCAACTCTATTATAATGTGAGGTTTCCTTTTGTCCCAGGTTAAACCCAATTCCAACTTATTTGCTAATTCTAATAAATGTCCTGTTTCTGTCTTTCTAAACTTTCTTGGCAAATTTGTGAACCTCTTTAGTAATGTTAAAAGCCATTTCTCTCACTTTTAATTTAAACAACCACAAGTAAACAAAGTTAAACAGATTTTCCGACCGGTTTTATTTGAAGATCTAGGTCACTAATTGCAACGTGTTGGAATTTGCTGGGACATTTTGTACCCGAAATCGGTTCAAATCTGTCTAAGTCCCATACGGCAGGGCCCCAAACTGTGAAGACATCTATGTTGAGCACTTCTATTAATTAAAACCAAAAACCCCAAAAAGATCACCTCTCCTCGTAATCTGTTAATACATGAGTGACAAAGAACTCCCAAATTCCACTAATGAAAGAAAAATAACAGTTTGTATGTATGCAAGTTAGCTCGCTGTGCTTGAAGGTTTGCTTTCTGACGATTCGACACTATAACTAGGTAAAATCATCAGTAAGAGTCTCTGCTGAAGCGCTGGTGGTATGTCACGTCCTCTATTTATAGGTCTTGGGTTCTTAGGAAGGATGATGTCATTTCCAGTTCTTTTGTTTTACAAGAGAAGGTAGATAGGATCTAAATTGGTGTGTTTATTGACTGACTTCTGGTGAGAATGCCATTCCTCTAAGAACGTCCTTGCTTGTCTTAGTATGTGTGTGTGTTGTCCCAATCAAAGTGGTGCCCTTCTTTGCCTGTATATATATGGAACATAGTGATAGTGGGTCATGTCTTTTGGTGGCCAGTTGGTGCAGATGTATCCTGGTAACACGACAACACGACCATTTCAATGGCGGAAAAATGATTTTATATACACTGTTTAATTAATGTGTGTGTGTGTGCATATATGTAACATTTTTCATATGTGCACAACACATTCTAAATGAACAACGGAGACACAGTTAACGAAAAGTGATGCATATGATGTATAAAATTTATAAAACATTAAAACATCATTTGATTCTCATCTAAAATGATATGTTTCCCTTCTCTCAACGTTCCATCTTTTTCTGGAATTCTCCACTCCAATCTCTCATTCTTATCAGGATGTGTTATAAATTCTTGCTTCTGGTGTCCCAACGTATTTCAGTTAATCCCCTTTCTACCAGAATTCAATATATTGGCCTGTTGGGTACTTTCCAAAGCTAGTGTCTGTCATATTATTGGACATACAAATTCTGGCATCAGAGCCAGCATTTGAACATATTGCTCTGTTGTATGTGCATTGTACAAAGGACCACTGCACACAGGAGTTGCCAAAACATTGAGGGATGTACATCTACTTCTTTCGATGATCTAGATTTCTCATTTTTCTCATTTTCTCATCTATGTTGTCTCGCTCTTTCTCTCTTGTATCCAGTTAAGAAATTTACCAATTATTCTTTGCGTCCCTTTTCTCAAAGCTCCTTCTTTCGGTTTATATCTATTGCTCTCTTCTTGATGTAATGTGATTATAATTGAGCAATGTAACTACAAAGACATTTGGGAGGAGCTGGCTACTGTTAATTGGAAGGGGAGCCGAGCAGGCCAGACCATGGAACAGCAAAAGCAGGAATTTCTGAAGATATTTCAGAGGATATCAGAAATTCTCCCAAAGGAGATGAAACATACACATGGCAGGACAGGGCAACCATGAGTAAAAAGGCATCATATCAAAAGAGGAAACATGCAATGTGGTGAAGATGATTGTGAATCCAGAGAATTGATTAGCTCTGAAACTACATAAGGCTGACATCACTGATATTACACAGGTATTAATCATGGTGAGAGAGAGAAACAGAGGAAACATACTAACTTTAAACACTGAAGATGGTATTACTCAAGGAAAAAGATTCAGATGAATTAAACAATTGAATTAAAATCAGTTAATTGGTTTTGCAGAATGTGTCAGATAGAAAGCATGACCCGGGGAGAGACCCTCAGCAGAATGAGAATATGAAAACGAAAGTGTTACAACATCAGAAACCAGAGTAGGTCATGAGTACATGACTGATGTGTGAATGGGTCTCGATGTGCACTAAGGGGCAGAGAGCAGAATTGCCTTGCAGATATTGCAGCTCAAAACTGCAATTTATGTAGTGCTGCAGACCACAGCAGCAGGAGAAGCAGAACAGCATTCAACCACAACCTGTAACTTTTAGCCTCGAATAATTTCCTCAGTCTGCCATTACCATCAGTACAATCTCTGTTTCAATAATGACTATGGGTGAACATGACTGGGTCAGAACCACGTGAACCTAAACCTGACGCAAACCCATTAAAGCTACCACACTTGACAAACAGATCTGATCGAAGCTCCGCAATCCTGTCATATTCTGTCATAAATGGTCTTGAATGATTAAACAAATGACTGGAGCAAAGGGATCCACAAATATCCCCATCCTCAGTAATCGAACAGCTCTGCACATCAGTGTAAAAGACCAGGATGTGGTAGCTGCACCACCCTCAGCTAGAAGTGTTGAGTTGATGATCCACCTCACCCTCGCCATGATACCCACAGAATCACAGATGCCAGTCTTCAACCAATTCATTTTGCTGTACGTGACATGAAGAAACAGCTGAACACAGTACGTACGAAAAAGCCAATGGTCCCTGACACCATTCCTGTAATAGGACTGAAGACTTGTGCTGCATAACAAGTTGTGTCCCTGGGGAAGCTCTTTCATTCCAGCTCCAACTCTGACATCTCCTTGGTAATGTGGAAAATTACTCAACTATGTCCAGTTCCTAAGAGGATTATAATTACAATCTGACCAGTTACCTCCACCTCAGTCCCACAACGACAGTCAAATTGGTGTGAGTTCTTTTTGACAGAGTTATTAAATAGCACAGAAATAACCTGCTCAGTTTGATTTCAGATAGTTCCCCATGTAGAGATGGTGCTGCTGTGGAAAGGTCAATGGATTACTAATTCAGACCAGGCTAATGCTCTGGCAGCTGGTGGAAGTTAAACACAATTGACAAAATATTAAGATGTAAAATCTGATGTCCGTAAATCGTGACCTTCAAGCCAATGTCGATTGTACACCAATTTGCTTCACAAATGTACTTTCAGAAAGTGAATCTCCCGTGCTTTCCTGGTCTGGCCTAAACGTGACTACAGACACACAGACATGTGATAAACTTTTCAATGTCTCTGAATCCGCCAAACAACACATTCTATTGCATCAAACTGTTCCGAGGTCGAAAGGATAAAACCAGGCAGAAAACCCGGGCCCAGCCTCAGTATCGGAAAAGGGAGTGAGAAACATAGTCCTGCTGACCCTGCAGAGACCTCCTTCGTAACATCTGAGAGCTTGTGACAACATTTACAGACTACATAGAAACATCGGGAATGGAGTAGGCCATACAACACATTGAACCTTCCCCATTCCAGTTCATGTTTAAACATCTCCTCAATGCACTTTTCCCATACACTGTACACATCCCTTAACATGTTTAACCGTGGGAAGCTATAAAGTAGGAAGTGCAGTTGTCCATTTGGTCTGTCGAGTTTGCTACCCAATTCAATATAATGATACCTGGACCTTTATTTCCATATCG
Source organism: Chiloscyllium plagiosum (assembly GCF_037043375.1). Lineage (NCBI taxonomy): Eukaryota > Metazoa > Chordata > Chondrichthyes > Orectolobiformes > Hemiscylliidae > Chiloscyllium > Chiloscyllium plagiosum. Next base: position 83,199,596 of record NW_028270169.1, read on the forward strand.
TTCTCCTTCTCTCTCACCATTCCATTACTGTCTCTAAGTCCTTATTTATATTCAGTGTCTTGGCTTCCAAGTTCGAGCGCATTCCCCAGGTTCACCAGTCTCTGAGGGCAGATATTTATTGTCATCTCATTTCAGAATGGTCTGTCTGTACCTAATACTGTGGAGTCTGGTTTTAGACAGATCAGCAGGTCAGGCAGCATCCAGGGAACAGGAGAATCGACGTTCCGGGCATAAGACCTTCTTCAGGAATGAGGAAAGTGTGTCCAGCAGGCTAAGATAAAAGGTAGGGAGGAGTGACTTGGGGGAGGGGCGTTGGAAATGCGATAGCTGGAAAGAGGTCAAGGTGAGGGTGATAAGTCGGAGTGGGGTGGGGGCAGAGAGACCAGGAAGAAGATTGCAGGTTAGGAAGGCGGTGCTGAGTTCGATGGATTTGACTGAGGCAAGATGGGGGGAGGGGAAATGAGGAAACTGGTGAAATCCGAGTTCATCCCTTGTGGTTGGAGGGTTCCTAGGCGAAAGATGAGGCGCTCTTCCTCCAACCGTCGTGTTGTTGTGGTCTGGCGATGGAGGAGTCCAAAGACCTGCATATCCTTGGTGGAGTGGGAGGGGGAGTTGAAGTGTTGAGCCACAGGGTGGTTGGGTTGGTTGGTCCGGGTGTCCCAGAGGTGTACTCTGAAACGCTCCGCAAGTAGGCGGCCTGTTTCCCCAATATAGAGGAGGCCACAACGGGTGCAGCTGATTCTCCTGTTCCATGGATGCTGCCTGACCTGCTACGCTGTCTCAAACAAGGCTCCACATTTTCAGCTCTGATCGCCAGCATCTGCAGCCTTCACTTTCTCCTTGTTTTAAATACCAGAGCCTGGGGAATTATTATCCCTGCTTCCAATCCGTCTCACCCTGTCAAAGCTTTATATATCTCACTGAGATCTCCACCCATTTTCCTAAACCCCATGGAATACAGGCCCAGTCGCTCCAAACCCTGCTCCCGCAACAAGCCTGTCATCCCAGAGATCAGTCTTGTCATCCTTCACTGCTCTCCCTCAATGTCAGGTTTGTCCTTTATTAGGTATGGAGACCAAACCTGCACACAATTTTGCAGTGTTTGAGATGGGGTCTCACCAACCTTCTGTACAGTTGCAGTAAGATACCCTTACTCCTGGATTCAAATCCCCCTGAAATGAAGGTCAGCACAACATTGATCTTCCTAACTGCTTTCTGCTCCTGCAATATTGCTTTCAGTGACTGGTCTACAGGGAGATCCAGATCATTTGCAACGTTACAGCTCCCCATTGGTAGGTCTATGTACACTGGGCAGCGTGGGAAAGCCATTCCCAGTATTGACTTCCGCGTTGAGACCTCACTGCGCTGCACGACCTTGGAGGGCTGCGCGGAAGGAAACAACAAAAAGGCGCACACGTCACTTTTTAGATCAACATGTTTCAAACAATCTCTTTTCAAATGAAAAGATGCCAATCTCTTGTTCCCACCAAAGGGCATACCGTCACCTCTACCCACATTACTCGCCATCTGCCACATATTTGCCCATTCACTCCACTTGCCTTAGTCACCTTAAAGCTTTTTTACAACCTCCTCACCCACTCGCAATCCAACATCCTTTAGTTCTGTCAGCAGGTTGGGATAAATTGTATTTGATTCCCGCAACCAAATGTTTAATGGATATTGTGAACAGCTGGGGCCTGAGCACCGATCCCTGTGATACCTCAACAACTTTCCTCTGTTAAAAAAAATCTGGTTTTTCAATTTATTTATTTCATGAATCTGGGTGTGACTGGCTGGGACAGCATTAATTGCCTGTCCCTGGTTGACCCTTGAGAAGGTGGTCGTGAGCTGCCTTGTTGAACCGCTGCAGTCCACTGTGGATTCAGTGATGGTAACACCATTGAATGCCAAGGGCAGTGTTTCGATTGCATATTAGTGGTGATGTTCACAGTCCGGCAATTGTGTGACCTGAATATTACTTGCCACTTGTCAGCCTGGATACTGTCCAGATCTTGTTGCATTTGGACATGGACTGCGTCAGTATCTGAGGAGCCACAAATATTGCTGAATATTGCGCAATCATTGGCAAACATCCCCACTTAGAACATAGAACATAGAAGAATACAGCGCAGTACAGGCTCTTCGGCCCTCGATGTTGCGCAGATCCAAGCCCACCTAACCTACACTAGCCCACTATCCTCCATATGCCTATCCAATGCCCGCTTAAGTGCCCATAATGAGGGAGAGTCCACCACTGCGACTGGCAGGGCATTCCATCAACTCACGACTCGCTGAGTAAAGAACCTACCCCTAACATCTGTCCTATACCTACCCCCCCCGCCCCCTTAATTTAAAGCTATGCCCCCTTGTAATAGCTGACTCCATACGTGGAAAAAGATTCTCACTGTCGACCCTATCTAAACCCCTAATCATCTTTACACCTCTATCAAGTCACCCCTAAACCTTCTTTTCTCCAATGAAAACAACCCCAAGTGCCTCAGCCTTTCCTCAAAAGATCTTTCTACCATACCATCCTGGTAAACCTCCTCTGCACACGTTCCAGTGCCTCCACATCCTTCCTATAATATGGCGACCAAAACTGCACACAATACTCCAGATGCGGCCGCACCAGAGTCTTATACAACTGCAACATGACCTCAGTACTCCGGAACTCAATTCCTCTACCAATAAAAGCTAGTACGCCATATGCCTTGTTCACCGCACTATTTACCTGGGTGGCAACTTTCAAAGATCTGTGTACATGGACACCAAGATCCCTCTGCTCATCCACACTACCAAGTATCCGACCATTAGCCCAGTACCCCATCTTTTTATTACTCTTCCCAAAGTGAATCACCTCACACTTACCTACATTGAACTCCATTTGCCACCTTTCTGCCCAGTTCTGCAGCTTATCTATATCCCGATGTAACCTGCCATATCCTTCCACACTGTCTACAACTCTTCCGACTTTCGTATCAGCCGCAAACTTGCTCACCCAACCTTCTAACCCCTCCTCCAGGTCATTTATAAAAATGACAAACAGCAATGGTCCCAAAACAGATCCTTGCGGAACACCGCTAGTGACAGCACTCCAAGATGAACCTTTGCCATCAACTACTACCCTCTGTCTTCTTCCAGCCAGCCAACTCCTAATCCAAACCTCCAACTCACCCTCAATGCCACACCTCCGTATTTTTTGCAGTAGTCTACCATGGGGAACCTTATCAAACGCCTTACTAAAATCCATATACACCACATCTACCGCTTTCCCCTCGTCCACCTCCTTAGTCACCTTCTCAAAGAATTCAATAAGGTTTGTGAGGCACGACCTGCCCTTCACAAAACCATGCTGACTATCCTTGATCACATTATTCCTATCCAGATGTTCATAAATCCTATCCCTTACAATTCTCTCTAAGATTTTGCCCACAACAGAAGTGAGACTCACCGGCCTATAGTTACTAGGGTTATCCCTACTCCCCTTCTGACATTATTATAGAGGGAAGGTCATTGATCAAACAGCCCTGAAGATGTTTGAGCCTAGGCCACTGCCCGACGGATTCCTACAGACTTGTCCTGGAGCTGAGTTGACTGGCATTTATCAACCATAACCATCCTCCTACGTGTCCGGTATGATTCTAACCAGCGGGGAGTTTGCCCTGATACCCATTGATTCCAGTTTTGTTTACGCCCCTTGATGCCACACTTGAGAGAAGACAGCTTTGTTTTAAAGGACTGTCACTCTCACCCCACCTCTGGAATTCAGCTCTTTTGTCCATGTTTAACCAAGGTAATGAGTTCAGGTGCTGAGTGGCCCTGGTGGAGCCCAAACTGGGCGTCATTGACCCGGTTATTGCTGAGCAGGTGCTGCTTGAAATCACTAAGACCTTCCACCACTTTACTGATGATCAAGAGTAGACTGATGGAGTGGTAATTGACCGGATTGGATTTGTGCTTTTTATGCATAGGAGATACTTGGGGTAATTTCCCACGTAATTGGGGAAATGTAATTGTTGTAACGGTATTGGAACAGCTTGGTGAGGGCAGTGACAAGGTCTGGAGAGCAACCTTTCAGTATTATTGACAGAATGTTGTCAGAGTATGTACCCTCTGGGGTATCCAGTATTTTCAACTGAATCAAATTGGCTGATGGCTGGTAACTGAATTGCTGAGGACCACATCGAGGAGGCCAAGATGGATCATCCACTCAGCACTTATGACTGAAGATTGTTGCGAATGCATCAGCCTTATCTTATGCACTGAAGTGCTGGACTTTTCCATCATTAAGGATGGGGATACTCATGGAATCTCCTCCTACAATGACTTGTTTAATTGTCCATAACTATTCTCAACTAGAAGTAGAAGGACTGCAGAGCTTAGATCTGATCCGTTACTTGTGGGATCACTTAGCTCTGTCTATCACTTACTGCTTATGCTGTTTGGCTTACAAGTAGTCCTGGTTGGTGACTTCACCAGGGTGACACCTCATTGTCAGCTATGCCCTGTGCTGCTCCTTCCCCCCCTGCACACTCCATTGAACCAAGGTTGATCCTCTGGTTTGATGGTAATTTGTGTGAGGAGGATATGCCAGGCCATGAGGTTTTGCAGGAGTACAATTCTGCGGCTATTGATGACCCACAACACGTTATGGAAACCCAGGTAGATCTGTTCGAAGTCTGTCCTAGTTAGCACGGTGATAGTGCCACCTAAAATGGTGGAGGTTATTCTCAATGTGGAGGTGTGACTTTATTTCCACAATGACTATGCTGTAGTCACTCTTACCGATAATGTCATATGGACAGATACGTCTGCAACTGGCAGATCAGTAAGGCTGTGGTCAAATATGGCTTTTCCCTCTTGTGGGTTCCTTCACCACCTGCCGTACACCCAGTCTATCAGTTATATCCTTTAGGACACGGCCAGCTCAATCAATAATGCTGCTGCTGAACTACTCTTTTTGTGGACGTTGACATCCCCAACCCAGAGTACATTATGTGCCTTTGCCACCCTCAGTGCTTCCTCCAAGTGTTCGTCAGCATGGAGGAGAACTGTCTCATCAGTTGGGAGAGGCTGGTACATGGTAATCAGCAGGAGGTTTACTTTCCCATGTGTAAACTAACGCCAGGAGACTTCATGGGATACAGAGTCACTGTTGAGGACTCCCAGAGCAATTCCCTTCCAACTGTATCCCACTGTGCCACCACTTCTGCTTTGTTTGTCCTGCTGGTGAAACAGGAGATATCCGGGGATGTGATGGGGTGTCTGGGACATAGTCATACTCACAGAATCATACCTTACAGACAATGTCAGGCTGTTGCTTCATGTGTCTGTTTAGTTCTATTCACTGTTTGCTGCCAACTGTCCCATTCTAGAAACATGGCCATATATTCGCCCCAATCCACTCAGATTTGATTTTGAAAACTAGGCTGGGAACTTTATCAACATTTTTCTGAAAATCCACGTGTTTTGCATCCATTGTTTCTCTTTCATTTGTCTCCCAGTCAGTTTCTCAAACATAATTCCCATTTCATAAATTAATTTTAGTGTTGTCTATGACCATTACTTTCAGTCCCAATAATTTCTCCCAAACCATTTACTTACTATGTTCTGTGTTCCATGTACTATTACGTTTTCCAACACCAGACTTGGTTTTCCTGGTATTGTCAGAAAGTTCTGTGAAGACAGAAGTGAAGTTATGGATTCATGGTTTTGCCATTTCCTTGTTTCCCATTCTCCATTCTCTGGTTTCAAACTGGAAAAAACCTGCACTGTTTTTTCATACTTCTCACATTGATATAATTTGACAAGCTATAACAGTTCACTCTTATAACCTTTTTGAACATTATCTTCAGAAACCCATCAATTCCTGTCTTAAGATGCTCAGCTCCACATCATACACTCACAGGCGCATAGTTTCTGTACCAACAGAAATACAGCACGATCTGTATTAGTCGCACTTTCCAACACCAGGCCCATAGCCTGGAATGTTATGAAACTTCCAAGGCCTCGTCCAAGTACTTTTAACGGTTGAGAGGTTAGCCGTGATAACTCCCCTCTCGGGAAGTACATTCCAGACCTCAATACGCTCTGGGTGAAAAAAAAAGTAATCTTTAAATCCTCTCTGAACCTCAAACCCTTCACTTTAAAAGTGTGCTCCCTTGTTCTTGACCCTCTGTCTGAAAGGAGCAGCTGCTGTCTATCCACCCTGTCCATGCCCCTTGTTAACTTATCTTTCTGAATCACATCCCCTCAGCCTCTCTGTCCAAAGTAAACAACCCGAGCTTATCCAGCCTCTCTCCATAGCTGATATGATCCATCCCAGGAAACCTCGTGGTGAATCTCCTCTGCAACCACTCCAGTACAATCACATCCTTCCTGTAATGAGGCTCCCAGAACGACAGACAGTGCTCCATCATGGACTAAACCAAGCCCTGTATAGCACATATAATCTACTCCTTGATTAATAAACGCTACACCCAAGGTTCAATTCTTAACTATTCCATTACCTTGTTCAGTCACATTCAGGGATGTGTGGAGAAACACCCTGTGAGCTCCCCAGTGCGCTGCCAAACATTGTGTACACCCCATGTCTGGTTCCTCCGTCCAAAGTACATCACCTCATATTTATCAGGATCACATTCCATCTGTCATTGATCTGCTCATCTGATCATTCCACTTGTATCTTCCTGTAAAATCAGTACTTCCTCCTCACTGCCAACCACCCGGCCAATCTTTGTGTCAAACACAAACTTACTTATCACAACTCCCACCCCTCCACCCACTCCCCCTCCAGATTCACATCTATACCATTTATGAATGCTACAAACAATAAGGGACACAGCACTGATCCCTATTGTACATCAGGGGACACTGGTCTCTAGTCACACAAACAGACTTCTCCCACCACCCTCTGCCTCCTGACACTAAGACAATTTTTGTTGTAACTTTTCAAGTTATCCTTGATACTCTGAGATCTTATTTAATTTTATTCAATTTCCCATGTGGAACTTTGTCAAAGGCCTTGCTGCAAAACTAAATAAGCGACCTCCTCAAACTAATTCAATCAAATTCATTCGGTGTGACTTCACTCTGATAAAATCATGATGATTACCTCTCATCAAACCTTGCGACTCTGATTGGAGTTCGATTTTCTCCTTCTCTATTTTCTCCAGTAGTTTCCCGAACAGTGATCGAATACTCGCTCGTCCGTTGTTACCTTGGCAAATCTCTACCATCCTTACTGTGAAGTGGAATCGTATTAGCTGCTCTCCAGTCCTCTGGCACCTCCCCTATGGTCAGACACCAATTAAAGTTTCCTTCCTTGACTCCAACAGTATCCACACCTGCGGATTGGTCCAATTTTATACCATACAACGCCTCAAACCCCCGCTCGTATTTTACATCAATATCTTCAAGAGCTTTCCAGTCCATCTTCTCGAATTCTGTACCTGCATCCTCCTTCTCCCAAGTAAAACAGCTGTGATGTTTACATGTAACAATCTATCAATGTTCTCCGGGTTGACGCACTGATTGCACCCCTTTGGTTTCTAATGGACACTAACTGTTTGCTGATTATTCTGTTCTACTTGCCCGTGTAGAATACCGTGGGATTCTCCCTAATCTCGCCTGCTTGCACTTCTGCATGTCCCTCTGTTATTCAGTCCCCTCTATGTTTCTAAGTATCTAAGTTTCACTACAATCACTTCTCATCTTATGAAACTCGAGATCACAGGCTGAGTTTCCCCATCAGACAATCTTGCCATTTTATGGATTATTCTGGAAAATACATTTTGCAGTTCCTCTGTAGTCAGTATATTCTATCTTAAATTGGGACACCAAACGGTACACAATACTTTAAGTTTAGTCTCAGCAACAATATGCAATTACATTCACATGAATGTAAACCTAATTTTTCGTTTCCTATTTGCATGCGTTCTTCCCAATTCCTTTCACTTTAACTTTTCTTATGATGTTAGTTGGAGAGTTCTTTAAAAAAAAAGATCCTCCTGAATATCCAACGATACGTTATCCATTAGCTCCTTGTTGCCTATGTCCACAAGAATCATCTTCAAATCATTCCAAAACATGTTTGCCACGTATGGCGTTCGTTTCATCGATGCATTGTCATCGTCCCCAGATTGGTCATTACCTTCTATATATCCAGTAACACGTTCTTTGTAATTCAGCCCAAGAGACAACCGACCGCGGATTACAAGTTAACTGATCTGTTGTTCACCACTCTCCACCTTCATCCTTTCTTAAACTGTTGGATAATATTTATAACTTTTGCCATATCCAGAGTGGCTAAATATCGTTCGGGAATGTATTGGAAAATAACATGAAAATCCGCAATGCAATCAATACGTCTATTGCTGCTTCCTCTGATATTCTTGTATGAAGTACATCTGATCTGTCAGATTTATAAATATTCAATCCAGTTTTCTTTTCAAAGATGACCGCAACACTGGTAAGAATGATCTTAGGCTTGACTTACACAAGTCCCATGGTCACTTGGTATTTCTGAGAGAATTATGGATATTCTGCCTTGAAGATAGACACAAAGAAACTGTTTCTTTCCGCTCTGATTTCTCTGTTCTCTTCAATAAATTACCATGTCCGCACACATACTATTCCATATTTGACCTTGTTTTTACTTTAGTTTCATACACTGATGTAGCAGTCTTTATGTTTTTTTAACAGGCTTTATGGTTTTCTTTAGCAGTCTTTATGTTTTTCTTTTGTTTCCATGCTGTTTCGCTTTTTGATTTCCTTCTCAGTTTCTTGGTCATCCGTTGCTGGGTCCTACATTTCTCCGAATCCACTAGCTTACTACAACACTTGGCATTTTTCTAAGCTGCTTCCTTTGGTTTATTAGATAGTTGAAGGTGAGGCTGAAAGGGTTAGATCGGAGAGGAGGGTGGACCAGATTGATGGGAAGGAAGATGAACACACAGAAACGTTCAAAAGTGGGGAGGGTGCTGAGTTGGAAGATTGGATTGGGATAAGGTGGAGTTAGCGGAAATGGGGAAACTGGTGAAATCTTCATTAATCTCCTGTGGTTGGAGGGTCCCAAGGCAGCAGAGGAACCTTTCTCCATCCATGCTTCGGGTGGTTAGGGTTTGGCGATGGAGGAGGCCCAGGACTCTCATGTCCTTTGCAGAGTGGAAAGGAGAGGCAAAGTGTTCAACCACAAGGTGGTGGAGTTGGTCAATGTGGCTGTTTCAGCGAAGTTCTCTGAAATAATCCACGTGTGTCTCGCCAATGGACAGAAGACCACACTGAGTTTAAAGGATGCAGTAGATGAGGCGTTCTGTCTCCCTTCATCACATCACTTTCAACCCACCTTCCTCTACCTATCGCATTCCTAGCTACCTGCCTCCTGCCACACCCCCTTCTCATTTATCTCTCAGGCCCCTTGACCCATGAGTCTCATTCCTGATGAAGGGTTGTGCCCGAATCGACAATGCTCCTGCTCCTAGTACAATGACTGACTGTGCTTTTCCAGCGCCACTGATCTCCAGCATCTGTAGTCTCCACTTTCTCCTCACACCTTTAGGGCTTGCTTGATTCAGATTTATAACAGTTCCTTCAAATAAAACAAAAACAACACTGTGTACTCAAACAGCATAAAAGAAAACCAATACATTGTGGTCACTGTTCCCAAAAGTTCCTCTACAGCAAAGTTTTCAATTAGCTTTTCTGATCATCCAACACCAATTCCTAAATAACCTGATCTCCAGCTCAGTGCTCGACAAAATGTTCATGCCAGCTAACTAACACATGCTCATGAAATCCATTTTTCCCAGCATGAGCATTGAGTTGTGTTAACACAGTTTAGATATAATGTAAACAGTACATTATTACTGCAGTAGCCACAAATGTGTATATCTCATTTTCCTGTTTTATAATTTGCCCAACATTTGTATTGCAGCTTTCACTTTGATATATAACTCCCATCCATGTTTCCTTCTCCTTGCTGTTTTTACGCTCCACCTTACAAGATTCTGTAGAATCTGAGCGACGTGGGCTTTGGGGAGATTAATGGTAGAGATCATCTCGCCACATCATTTATGTTCTTCTTAAGCATCATTGTGACATTTTCTCCAGATCTCCCGTTATGCTAATGGAGTAGAGAAGGACAATGATCGTTCAACAATGCTCTGTATTTCCCCCAGAGAGCTGAGACTGCTCTAACCTGGGTGGGAACCTTACAGCAGGGTGGTAAAGCATTACTGCTGCTGTACAGGATCTTAGTGAGATCACATCTGGAGTAGTGTGTACAGATTTAGTCTCTTCAATGAAGAAAGGATGTTGTTTTATTGGAAGCAGCTCAGAGGTGGTTCCCTCAACTGATTCCTGCAATGAAGGTGCTAGCTTATAACGAAAGGATGATCAGGTTGATCCAACAGCCATTGGAGTTTACAAAAATAAAAGAAGATCTTATTTCAACCGAGATGACAGGAAGAAGTCAACAACTGAAGCGAATTACACAGATAATGGAGGAATCAATTCCGTTCTCCAGCCTGTTACACAGGAACAACAGAAGGATATTCCAGCCTTTGACCCTGTTACACCAGAATAGGACGAGGCTGGTCAGCCCCTGGAGCATGATGTATATTTACAAGAGGAGGGCACTGGACCCAGAGTAGGCCATGCGACACCAGCATCCTATTACACAGCAACAGGATCAGCCTATTCAGCCTCCTCAAGTTTGTAACAGAGGAACTGGAAGCAGTCACACAGTGACTGGAGATTTGTTACAATGGGATAACAGGAGGCCATTCAGACCCACCGAGTCTGTTACAAGAGAATTGGATAAGGATAAAAACTATCTGTGACTTATGTCATGAGAAAGTAGGAAGTAATTTAGACACGTGTCTGTTGTATGGGAACAAGAGAAGACCAATCGCTCCCTTGGTCCCATCTCCAGGATACATGAGGAGACCGTTCAGTATCTCCTCCTATTATGAATGAATATGAGAATACCCATCAGCCCCTCAATATGTTACATGGCAACGGGAAGATTCCATAATCCCCCACCCCTCTATCGCCTGAACAGGAAGAGGTCATTCTGGCCTTGGAGATGACAACATGGGAATACCAGAAAGACTTTATCCCATCGATTTTGTACACCAGCAGGATGATGAGTCCATTCAGCCACACATGCTTCTTACTCAACAGTTGCAACAGATCTCTTAAAATCTTTTGCCCATGAGACAGGAATTCAAAGAAAACCTAAAGGTTTTCGAAAGGGAAGAACTTACAATAGATTAGATTAGATTACATTACATTACAGTGTGGAAACAGGCCTTTCGGCCCAACAAGTCCACACCGACCCACCGAAGCGAACCCACCCATACCCCTACATTTACCCCTTACCTTACACTACGGGCAATTTAGTATGGCCAATTCACCTGACCCTGCACATCTTTGGACTGTGGAAACCGGAGCACCTGGAGGAAACCCATGCAGACACGGGGAGAACGTGCAAACTCCACACAGTCAGTCGCCTGAGGCGGGAATGATGTATACATTAATGAGTAAAATGTAACAATAAACTATTGTAATTTGAGGCAAATTATTAGAATCCACTGTTGAGGACATTTGCAAAATTAAACCACAATCCATCGGGGTCAACATGGTTTTACAAAGATTAAATCAAGTTTGAAGTGTTTGCTTGAGTTACTTAAATTTGTGATATCTTGTCTTCCAGAAGGCATTGGATGTGTCGCTTCTCCAAAGAGTAAGTGGTAAGATCAGACAATATGGGTTTAGGAGTAACTTATCAGCTTGGATGGAGGATTGGTTAAGCAACAAAATGGAGTCAGATGGAATAAATGTGTCATTTTCTTTTGGAAAATGCAATTTGTTGAGGGCCATTGATTTCAGTTCTCATGCCTCAACCATTTGCGATCGATATTATTACTCGTTTGACGGGATAGAAAATACTTTAGCTACATTTGCAGTTGTACTTCGGAATAGTGATTCAAGAGATTTAAAGCTACATGGACAGGTTGGGTGAATGAGCAAACATTTGGCAATGAAAATTGAAGTGGATAAATATAGGGTTATTCAAGTTGGCCAGCGTAACAGAAAGGCAAATTATTATCTAAATGGAGAGAAAATTCAAAGTGCTCAGGTACAGAGTGATCAGGATATCAGCTTGCATATCACAAAACACCTGCCTGCGAGTACTGCAAGTATTGAGAAATGCAAGCATAATTTCAGCATTTATTTGAAAAAGGATAGAGTAGAAATGTAGGGAGTGTTGCTGTAGCTATACAACGCATTAGTGAGGCTGTACTGGAGTACAGTTTCTTTGTCCTGCGGAATGAGGTATTTGCATTAGAGACAAATCAGAAGAGGTTCATCATATTGATTTCAAATTTGTCTTATGAAGAGAAATTGAGCAGTTCAGGCCTATACTCTTGAGTTTATAAGAATGAAAGGAGATCTCATTGAGGTCTGCAATTGCTAAATGTAATTGGAAGTGTAGAGGTGGAGTGATTCTTTTTTTCATGTGGCGCAATCTACATCCAGAGACAAGAGATTGAGGAAGGAGAGATAGCAGGAAAGTGGAACAGAGGACGCGATGACATCAGCCATGATTGTATTCAATGGCGGAGCAGGTTCGAGGGGTTGGATTCCTGACTGATGGCCCTTGTTTATATTCAACCTTTCCACTGTGTTACACAGTAATGGGGGAGTACTGTGTATCAAACAGGAAGCAGGCACTCCGGATAAATCAGTCTTAATCAGTTTGACAGAACGTCACTAGTGGAGTCACTCAGTGACCAGTGCTAGGTCCACAATTATTTACAATCTATATCAATGGTCAGGAGTCTGGAACAGATACACAGATACTGAGTTTTGTCATGTCGCTGTGATAAGCAAAAGATTAAATTAGCAAGAGAAGGTAGAGGGTCTACAGATAATTACAGAGAGGTAAAGGCAATGGATAATAATTTGGCAGGTGCAATATAACATGATATAACCTGTCATTTCATGTTCTGGGATAATGGAAGGCAGTATGTTCCTGAAATGGAGCGGGATTACAGGACTTAATGACACTGTGTGCTGGGGGTTCACTCAGACAAGTTCAGACATGGCAGGTTTTGCTCTATCCCTGATAGTCTGCTCCCAGACGATCCAAGTGACCCCATTGCTCTCCGTGCACATGGAATATTTTGATGTAGTTCGTTGGCTGTGGAGATGGTGTTTTGAAACGTGTATCAAGGGGACGGCCTTTATCCAAGATACATTTATTCCTTTCTACATGGAGATACGAAGACGATGGGACTGGCTGCCTGCTTCTGAATGAAGGAACTGTGGCTGCTGCCAGGACAGGGGTATTCACCAACATGATGTACTGTGCATGGACACACTGTAACATTCATAGAGTGAGAGCTCCTTCAGTTCCTCTACCTCTCCCCATTGACATGGCTAACCGCAGATGCCATGTACACCAATGGAAATCCCACTATCCTGGGAAAATAAGGGTACACCCAGCATCTTCCCGCTGAGGGAGAAACGATGTATTTTACTCATCCATCATATATATACTCCGTCACCGAATGGTGACATTGATGTTAAGGTACTGGGAGATGATGGATATGTCACCCAGTCCTGCCTGGAAAGTTCCGGATCAAAGAAGCTGAATGAAACAGTGACCCTAACAGCCACTGACAGCACCGTCCTCCGCCTCGTGTGCAGCTGCGGGTTGAAGGAGGTGACACTGCTCTGTGACCAGTTCCTTGGTCAGTCAGGATCCCTTCACACTCTGCTCCTGGGTTAAATGGAGCTTGAGAAGCTGTTCCTGGAAAATCCGCGGTGGATACAGCAGATCCCTTTCACCATATGCACTCACTCCATGGTTTCAGAGCTTCTCCTCTCTGCAGCCTCTGCACCACTTGTTGTTCATGTTGCAGACCTAGATGCTGTAACTAAAGTTCACATGCTCCATCCCGAGTTGGGTCACCAAATCCTCAGGTGTCCCTGAATGTCTGAGGCAGCTCACAGCACAACTTCCAGCAAACCGTCCCCAGCCCCTCCACTAACTTTTCAATAAAAGAAATCAGTCAGAAACTCATCGGCTGCAAATGTTGTGGACCAGACCAGATCCCCACAAAATATTTTAAGAAGGCCGCTTAGACCCAAACCTTTCCTTATTTTAAACATAGATGGGAAGTGTGCTTTCCAGATATGTTGTGACTGGTCAACCAACTCGACATTAAGCAAAATATAATCTATTCAAATGCTTTAGTTAAAATACTATCAAAGAAAACAACATTTTGAGATAGCTTATATGTTTGAACACTTACACATACAATAGATGCCGTACCTTATTGGTATACACTGCTTGGCACAAAGATATATTCAAATACAGATTCTTATAAGCAGTTTTCTGATCCAGGAGAAATCAACAACAAAAGAGATCTCAGAGAGAAAGGCAGCTAGGGATCATGCATTGAAACTTCCAACCCTTCTGAGATCTCCAGCAGCTTCTGAATGCTGCAGCTAAAAACAAAACAAGAAAACCTGGTCTGGCAGAGCTGGCCACTGCCCTTCCATTGTTATCACCGTTTTAATAAAACCTAAAGGGTTTCTCAGTTATTTACTTAAACTGTTTTCAGACAGCAGTTCTGCACCTCTGCCTTTAAAACCTCTCTTCAAAAAAAAACTAAGAGAAAATAACCTTTGTACAATGATAGTATCCTCACAACTCCACCTTTAATAAAATGATCCATCAATATACAAAGATGGATTCATTTTTGACCTCCTAATCTTCCTCTATTAGTAGACTGAAATGCATATATATTACATTGACTCTGAACATACAAATGTTCACAACTCGATTCCATTTCAGTCATTTCATCCTGCCACAGAATGCTTTTTGTCTTTCTTCATCCAAGTCTCCACAATGTGTCAAAGCTTAAGTTTTCTCGCCCTGTCAACTGTAACATTTCAAATTGAATGGCAGTAAGAATAAGCTCAATCGAAACAGACTGGTATTTTTCTCCCTAAACTTCTCCAAAAAACGGTAAGGGGTCACGATCAGTGGTAAACATTTGTCTCATATATGTTATTCGCAATTTAAATGCTGAAATGTTGTGACGCCAACACCAAGCTCAAGGTCTCCTTCCCCATTGTGGAATAAATCTGTTGATGTTTCCACTGGACACTCCAACCACACGTTACATAATGGAGTACTTTTCACCTCTCCAATGCTCCCTCTGAATGACATACCTCCTCATGTCTCAGCATAAAAGAGTTACATACTTCTGTACCTCTTAATGCTGTAACCTCTTTACCTGCTACCCTTGGCCTATGCTAATAAACGTTACTTTCACAGGGATATGTTTTGAGAAGATCTCGCACATACTTCTCAATCTCTCACAGAAACCAAGATTTGATTTCTGAATCAGATCATCACCATCAGCCATTTCAGCTTCTAATCTTGTCATTGTATCTCCCTGCCCTTCCACACAAGTTCGCACGACTGCAGGAAGTGAATTGTTGAACTTCTCCAAAAGAAGAAACTCTCTAAGAGTGCCATAACTTTTCTCTGTTTTTAATACCCCTCCCCACCTTTCAAAATTACTTTGTTAGATTCTTTCAAACTCAATGTGCATTTAACCATGGACGCTATTTTAGATTCCTGAAACACTGTCAGCTTCCAGCACAAGCTCATATGCACTTCAGATGGCTTTCTTCACATCCTCCTACTCCCCAGGCAACGCCTCCGATAGGGATGCAAATACCTATCAGTTTTTCTTGAATCAACTAAATCCACATGTTCACTGGGCACTGCATTTATTTAGCCACTTTCTCAAATGAAATTTAAAAGGCTCCCCCATCCTTCTTCTCAAATGTAGATAATACCTGGATGTATTTAAACCGATCTCCATCAAACCTTTGGCTAATATGGGGTTGCTCATCCTCACTATCCTCCTCAACCAGCCGACTGCGTACCTTCATCACCGCCTTCTATGTCAACTTTCCTCTCTAATTGCTAACCTTTGAAGTTGGCACTCTCTGATTTTCTTCTCTCTTTTTCTCTCTTTCTTCTTCATTTCCTGTTCTTTTATTTCTACTTTTCATCATAATTCAAAAAGTTTCAATTCCTTCTCATGTTCAAGGTGCCTTAATTGAAATTGAATTCTCGCCATTTCTGAAGACTCTGATAGCATTTCCACTAAATGTAATTGCCGAGCTCGAGCTGTAATTATCTCTCATTTTCTCACAGACAAACCCAACCCCAACTCCAGCTTGTCTGCCAATTCCTACAGCTTTGCCTTCATTACCTTATGTAAAACCCCCAACTTCACTTCTCCCACACCCAGAGAACTCTCAGTGACTGAAAGAATCATTACACACAAAACACTGTTTAAACCAACCGAATTCAACATCCGGAACAAAAGACACTAACAGCAACAATACGCGACCTTTGAACCCAATAGCCTCCTGGTGCATACTCTCCAGTGTCTGGATGAGCTTATTCTGGATTATCTGGTTTCCTCCCACAACCCAAAGATGTGCATGTCAGGTGAATTAGCCATGCTAAATTGTTTATAGTTTTCAAGGATGTGTGGGTTAAGAGTTTTTGTCGGGGTAAATGTGTAATAATAGGGTAGAGGAATGGGTCTGGATAAGTTACTCCTCGGAGGATCAGTGTGGACTTGTTGGGTCGAATTGCCTGTTTGCACACTGTAGGGATTGTAATTCTAAACCCAATTTGGTGTTACCGATTTAGAACCAGACAAAAGTCCCCAGTTTGGTATAGACGAACCAGACTGCCTCAAACTATTTTAAGGAGGTAGCTTGGATTCCAACCTTTCCTTGTTTTAAAGGTAGATGTGAGTTGGGTGTTCCAGATGTGATGCTACTCGTCAAACCACTCACCATTAAGCAAAATACAATATATTTAAACATTCTAATGAAAATCCATACAAAATGAAGAGGAATTTAGAATAACTAAACTATTGGAAACCTTAATCGAATAATGGATACAGTACCTTCTACAAATCAACTGTTCCAATAACTAAAATAACCTAAACACACCCTTTGGCAAAAAAGGAACCTTCAGACATGCATTCCTGCATACAGTTCTCCAATCCAGGAGGAAATAGCATCAAGTGAAGTTACAGAGAGAACAGCAGCTAGGGATAATTCACTAAAACTTCCAACCCTTCTGGGACTACAAGCACCTGGTAACTGTTATAGCTACAAGGAAATATCTAGAAAGTCTATGCGAGCTGGCTATTGTTACTACTATTTATTAAAAACCCTAAAAGCCCCGTAAGTTATTTACTTGAGCCGTTTTAAGTAGGCAGTTTGGCCTTTATGACCTCCTACTAAAAATAAGGAGAAAATAATCTTTTATTAAAAAAGTGACAGCGTTGTCACACAATTTAGATGCCTGTTCCTTTACTCAGTGGGTTTGCTCGTGTTACTGATCAGAAGGTCACCTGAGAGGGACAACCACAGGTACAGACCAAGTTACAAGGATGTGTCTCATAACTTCTGAAACACGCTTGTCCATGGATATACCAGGAAGTGAACAACAGCTTGACACACACCATTTCATTATTTCTGAGCTACACAATGACAGCACTCGATACAATAAGGAGACAAAACCCAAAGCCAGGCAAAGATACAGACGGACCAGAGAGATTCACATTAAAGACAAAAACAGACAGTTAATTAACTGAAAAGATGTGGAAATATGGGGAAAAAGACAGGGCAGTGGGACTAACTGGAGAAGTAAGATCTTCGAGAGTAAAATTACAAGAATGAGAACATTGAATAAAGGCATTTTCAGATCAGCTGAAATGGTTTTTTACATCAAATTCTGAATCTGATTTTCAGAACACCCCAACAACATATACTGGGACAAGATGACAGCCCAGCATGGAGAGCTGTGCCGACCATGCTAGTGTGTTGCTCAGTAAACTGCACTATCTGGAGAGTATTGCAAACTTTACTAACATATGCTACCTACTCGCATCAGATTACTGCCTGTAATGGGAAGTTTTGCTCTCTCTGTGTGTTCATCAGAGACTGAGTGTGTGTGTGTGTGTGGGGGGGGGGGGGGGGGGGGGGGCGTGTTTGAATGCGAAACTCATTGTTTGAGAAGGAACGCTCATGGAGGCAACTATTTTAATTACGAACAACTGGCAGGCTCTTTGTTAAACAACAGAGAGAACGAGAGAAGTTTCATGGTCAGATGAGGTAAAGTGTTTGAGAATGTCAAAATAAAGGTATTGCCAGACACAATAGCAACATACATCGGCGTGCACATGAATGACAGATGAATGAGAGTTTGGCGTGAGTTCAAATCAGATTTGCTTCGGCAGGTTTGAAACCGGGAGCGTCAGCAGCAGATTATTGGCTTCTTTAAGACTGTAATACATCGCTCAAGATTCAAACAGCAGACGGAATAAGCCAGTGGAATATATTCTGGAGTGGTGAGTATTTCAAGTTAGAAATGGTCAGAGTATGGTGTCAGGAATCAGCTCATAGTCAAAGCGATCTCCCACGTTTGTGACTTGTCTGCTTCAGCTGCAGATATTGGCCAGGGATGGGAGGGAAACAGTGGAAGGAAGTGGAGTTTGTAACCAAAGCAGTAGACAGTGACCTCCATGATGTTAATATTTAAATAACAAAGGCAATGATACAATAAATTGTAGTTCTCCGCTGAAACTGAGTAGGTCAACATAGAGACCATGAGTAACACTGTCAGAGCAGAGAGTGAGACAGTAATTGAACACATTCATTGATGTAGTTAGTAGTGGTCTGTAGAGTGAATATCTGGATTGAGAGTTTCAACAGGAACAATAATAGTGGCAAGAAGTGTAGATTATATGAAAGAACAGTAATACAGTCATAACTGGTTTATAGAGAAAAAAAAACCTGGACAGTGACACTTACCAGGAACACCAAAGATAGCCAGGAAAAGATAATAAAAATATTGAATAATGAGAAGAGTGTAATAGATCCGTGATGATAATGGCCACCAAGAAAATGCAGAAAGATACCAAACATAATTGGATAAACTCCTGTCTATTATTGGAACATGCCAGTCCAATGTTCCCAGATGCTGATCCATGTTTGGAACATTCCAGTCCAATGTTCTCAGATTCTGATCTCTCCTCCCCCTCTCTCTGAATCTGCTGATCCCTGTCATTGATGTCGGTGATGCTCCCGCTCATGTTATGGGATAACACATTGAACGGAGCCCAATTATCATTAAAAGATGGAAACACTCCACTGGGATAATTAGAATCCATGAAGATTGGCATTAATGCCAGTCACTGAACAAACACTGGGAAACCGAGGAAAGGCTACGACAACGGATGAATGGGCACCACAGAACAATCAACAGACAGGAGTGTTCCCTCCCAGTTGGGGAACACTTCAGTGGTGCAGGACATTCAACCTCCAACCTCCGTGTGACCATCCTCCAAGGCGGACTTCGGGACAGGCAGCAGCGAAACGTGGCCGAGCAGAGTCTGATAGCTAATTTCGGTACCCATAGGGAGGGCCTCAACTGGGACCTTGGGTTCATGTCATGTTACAGGTGACCACCATTGCACTGTATACACACACACACACACACACTCACACACACACACACACACACACACACATACGCAGGCACTCCTATACCCACACATACACACGGACACACATGTACACAGACACACACACAGACATTCCCACACACGCTTACAGAGACCCACACTCACACAGATTTAGACCACTCTACACTCATGTACACACATATACACTCTCTCTTACAGACACTCACAGCCCCCCAACGCAGACACGCACACACACTCCCACACTCACACATGCATCCCCTCACATACTTAAGACGACATCACATCACACACATATACACTCCCTCACACTCACAACCCTCAAACCAGACAAACACAGAAACCCACAAACAGACGACCTAAATGCACACATATGTTTTGTGGGGTGGATTTGTACTTGTAGAGTTACATTGTACTTTGCTCAAAAGCTATGAATTCATGTAACACTCTGAGCTCAAAAACTGCATGAATTCATGTAAAACTCTGTTATCTCACTTTTCAGTTCAGAATCAATCTAAACATCATGGCATAGACAGAGAACACAAGGGGCCAACACCTTCAACATATTGTCTATCTAACAGTCAATGTTACAGCTAACCTGAGAATGCAACTTATTTTTTTTTTAAAAAGGGTTTTGTGATCTACACATGAAATAAGTGAAACTATCATGGTATTCGAACAGACGAAAGACTCAACAGACAATCAAGCTATTTTTCAATGTATAATTTCAGTTACATCACACTGTAAATTTCTGCTATAATTTCTGTCCTTTAGAATTGTGTCCTCCATTATTATCTGATGAAGGATCGGCGCTCCAAAACCTAGTGTTGCTTCCAATTAGACCTGTTGGACTATAACCTGGTGTTGTGTGATTTTTAACTTTGTACATCCCCAGTCCAACACCGGCATCTCCAAATCATGACTGAATAAACAGGCTCAGTTAACGAGTTCCACACATCACTTTTCATATCAGTATAAAAAGGAACATTTACTGGGTTTGGATGGAATGGATGAGGGTTGCTGAGGGATGGACCATAAACCTTTATAATCTTGTTTTAACTTGTATATGAGTGCATTAACAGAACACTGCAGGGATCTATATGTGTGCCACTCTGCTTATGAAAGGAGGCAGTTATAAAATAACAGATCGGCTACATAAAGAAAAGTCGGGTGAGCAAGTTTCTAGACTCCTGAGCCCAAAGTATGATGCTTCTTGACCAGTGTGAGGCTACTCCTGGTTTTAAGTGCCCTGCTACCAAATCCTTTCAAAACCTTGAGACAGAGCATTGAGACTGCTGATCAGGAACAGGCCGAAGCAATTCTGTCCCAATGGGCCTCTTACAGAGGGATAAGAGAAGGCCATTCAGCCCATATTAGGCTGGTTCTACTTGAAAAGGTGGAAAGCTGGAATATTGGCACATTTTGTCAACAGAATCATTCAAAACAAGGAGATGTGTCGGTGCGGCGTTACTGAGAGGGTACCTGGAGTACATTGTGTTGTTTGTGTTTCTGTAACTGAGAAGGGATGGACCTCCATCAGATACAGTTTACCGGCTGCTCATAATCCACGGGTTGCTGTGTCATTTGATGTCTCGGGTCTGCTACACAGGTACAGGAGGAGGCCATTCAGCCTTTCCAGTCTATTACAAAGGGCCAGGAGGAGCCCATTCAGCCTCTCAAGCCTGTTACAGAGGGACAGGAAGTGTTTGTTTAACTTTCAAGTCTGTTCCGCATAAATATTAGTTTTAAATTAGTTTTGGAATAGGAAAGACCTGATGTAAACATTAAAGTTCTAACTTTGACTAAGGCCAATTTTGAAAGTGTTAGGCGAGCCCTGTGAAAGGATGATTGGAATTCCCTATTCACAGGTAAAGGGATGGTTGGAAAATGCAAGGCCATCAAAACTTGGTTTCAGAGAGTCCAGAGCCAACGTGTTTCTATTAGTGAGAGGGGCAAGGCTGGTGGGTGCAGGGAGTGCTGGATGGCTAGATATATTGATCCTCTGGTCAAGGTAAGGAAGGAGGCATATTTCAGGTCAACAGAGCTGAGATCAAGTGGATCCCGAGAGGAGTATAATGGCAGTACGTGTATAGTCAACGAGGAAATCGGGCCAGAAAAATGTGGCCATGAGATGACTTTTGAAATAAGGTTAACAAGGCATTGAAGAAATTCTACACATCCTTTAATGGTAAAAGATTAACTAGGGAGAGAATAGGGCCCCTTAAAGATCAGTAAGGCTACCGATGAGTGGAACCACAGGAGATGTGAGGGATACGAAACAAGTATTTCTTCTCAGTATTTAATGTGGAGGAGATTATAAGAGCGAGAGAATGAATAAATAAATATATAGTGAAGCATTGAAAGATGTCTATATTACAAGGAGGTGTTTGACATTTTAAAACATTTAAAGCTGAACAAATCCCTGGGACCTGATCAGTTGTATCCCAGATGTTTGTGGGAAGCTAGGAAAGAGATTGGTCAGTATTTTGCTGAAATATTTGTATCATTGATTTCCACAGGTGAGGTGTCAAAAGACTGGAGGGCTGCTAACATAGTGTCATTATTTAAAAGGTAAGGAAGAAAAACAGGTAACTATAGATCAGTGAGCCTGACGTCAATGGTGACTAAATTGTTGGAGGGGATTTTGTTGGAAAGGATGTAAAAGCATTTGAAAAGACAAGGACTGAAGAGGGCTTTGTACATTAGAGATCACGTCTCAATTACTCGGTGGAATCTTTTGAGGAAGTGATGAAGATAATTGATGAAGGCAGGTCAGTGGATGTTGTCTTTATAGAATTCAGTAAGATTACCAAAATGTTCTACATGGTAGACTGGTTAGCAAGGTTAGACTGCCTGGGATCCATGGAGAACTCGCCATTTAGATCCAAAATTCTATTGAATATTGGAGACAGGGCGTGACAGTGGACATTTGTTCATTAAACTTGGAGACCTGTGACCAGTGGCGTGCCGCAAAGATCAATAGTGGGTCCACTGCCTTTTGTCACTTATACAAATCATTTGCATTTGAGTATATGAAGTATGGTTAGTAAGTTTGTAGATAATACCAAATTTGGTGGTGTAGTCGACAATGAAGAATGATCTCTCAGACTGCAATGGGACTTTGCTTAGGTGTTTCGAGGAGTGGCAGATAGAGTATATTTTAATTGCATGTGAGGTGTTGCATTTTGGCAGACAAATCAAGGCAAGACATATAGGTAGTGCCCTGTCGAAAGCTGCCAATGAAGGAGAACTCCATCGAAATTATAGAATCCCTACAATTAGGAAACAGGCTTTTCGGCCCATCGAGGCCACACCGACCCTCTAAACAGTATCCCACTGGAAAAACACCTACCCTATCCCTCGAAGCCTGCATTTCCCAAGGCTAATCCACCTCCCCTACACATCCCTGAGTACAGTGCGCAATTTAGCATGGCCAATCTACCCTTACCTGTATATCCTTATACTGTCAGAGTAAAACATAGCTCCCGGAGGAAACTCACGCAGACACGGGGAGAATGTACAAACTCCACACAGCCAGTCATTCAAGGCTGTAATTAAACCCAGGTCTCTGCCCTGTGAGGCAGCAAAGCTAGCCTCGTGGTGCAGATTCTCTGTTCCTTGAAAGTGCTGTCACAGGTAGATAGCGCAGTGAAGAAGGAACTTGGTTTCTTCCCTTTATCGGTGCGTGCTTTGAGTCGAAGCATTTGCATGACATATTAAATTTGCACAGGACATTGGTTAGGCCACTTATATAATATTGCCTTTAATTCTGGTCACCCTGCTGTCGGTAAGGCTTTGTCAAACTTGAAAGGGTGCAGAAGAGATTTAAAAGAACGTTGCAGGTGTTGGAGTGTCAGAGCTACAGTGAGAGTTTGAATAGGCTGGGGCTATTTTCAAGTGTTAAGGCTGAGGGGGGACCTTAAAGGGGTTTATAAAATCATGAGGGGCAGAGATAAGATAAACAGTCAATGTCTTTTCCCAGGATAGACGAGTCCAAAATTAGAAGACAAAGGTTTAAGGTGAGAGGAGAAAGATTTAAAAAGGGACATGAGGGATAACATTTTCACACAGAGACTGCTGTGTGTATGGATTGAACAGCCAAAAGACGTGGTGGAGGCCGTTACACCATTTAAAAAGCATTTGGATGGATATATGCAAGGGAAGTGTGTAGAGGAGATGGGCCAATTGCTGGCAAGGGGGACGAAATTAATTTCGGATATTTGGCGGTATGGATGGCCAGACCAAACGATTTATTTCCGTGCTGTACATCTCTGAGAGTCTATTGACTCTTCAGTGTATAACACTGGAACAGGAGGACGCTATTCAGCATCTGAATTCTGTCAGTCAGCTTGTTTGTTCAATTACTGAGAGTCAAATACAAAAATACATCATTCAGATTTTGATGGTGTTTTACAGAAACAGGACAAAGGCCTTTCGTCAAGAAAAAGCTGTAAAGAATGTGAAGAGGTCATTCACTCCCTCACCGACATTCCACAGGAGCAGCAGGTGAGCACAGAGCTATTGGAGCCTGTTACTCAGGAGCAGGAGGAGGACATGTATTTTCACAAACTTGGGATCAGGAGGGAATCATTCAACTGCTTGAATCTGGGACACAGGAACAGGGGACTCAACTGTTCGAGACTGGGACACAGGAACAGGAGGGAGTCATTCAACTGATGAAAACTGGGGCACAGGGAAATCTGGAGGCTATTGAGGCCCGACGATCCTGTTACGCAGGAACTGCAGGAGGTGACTCACTCCCCACCAGCATGGGACACTGGGAGAGAAGGAGAGTTTTCTTGAAACAAACAGAAATATACAAGTTGTATTCGTGGTTCTTTCAATCCTGCCCCACCATTCACTAAGACCACGGCTGATCTGATGGTGATTCCCTCATTCCATTATACGGAGACTGTCCCTCTCTGCAGCCTCTGCTCCATTTTTTGGTCATGTTGCAGACCCAGATGCTGTAACAACAGTCACCATGACTCATCCAGAGGGTCGGGTCTAACCGGATGATTCAGGATTTGAAGAGTCCAATCACAAGAATTAAAACACAAAATAAAGGCGTAGCCAGATGTTTAGTTCTCTCACATTCGCAAACCAACTCACATAACCAGCCCATCCATTACATATTCCGGATGGAGCCCTGTGTAGATCCGGCTAGTGTACAGCTGTATGCAACCCAGCTATGTCCAGAGTGAAACTACGTGCAGCCCCACACCAATGCTGGATCTATAATCCTGGACTAAATGTCCAGCGTGGGGAGCTGTGCAGTCCGCACTGGTTCATTCATATATAAACCCAGGCTGTTGCATTGTTCGGCAAAAACTGTGTTAGATCACTGTCCAGTGTGAGAAAACTTGCAGCCAATGTTGGATCTGACAGGATGTGCAGCTCCCTCCCATTTACAGCTCCATATCTGCAATGTGCCTTGACAAGGGGTGCTGCAAATGTGAAATCACTGCGAGGAAGAGATGTAAATGGAAACAATTTAAATACCAATAGTTCTGATTAAGGCTAGTATCACTCTAGTATTTGAAGATGAAATAACTGAGATAATATCCAATGAGATTTTGTAAATGATGCAAACAAGTAAGAGGGGGTGGTTATGTTATAATGGTTGCATTATAAGCCTTCAACTAATCAATGGGAACTAGAAGAACAAATATACAGGGAGAGTGGCGAGACTTGCAGGAGCAATAGGGTTGTCATAATATGTGATTTTAATTATCCCAACATGGACGGGGACTTCCAGAGGGTTAAGAACTTAGATGGAACGTAATTTGTTAAGTGAGTTCAGGAAAGCTTCCACAAGCAGCATGTAGACGGTCCTACTCGAGAACGGACAAACTCGACCTACTGTTGGGAAATAGTGTAGGATAGGTGACGGAGGTAAAGTGGGCGAGCGTTTTGGGAAAAGTGACCAGAGCCGTATTAATGTTAAAATAGGTTTGGTAGGGGCAAAATTGGTCCACAGATTCAAATTATAAATTGGGGCAAGGCGAATTTTGTTGCAATTAGACAGGGGATTGCACGGCTTGATTGGAGTAGTGTGTTTCCAGGTAAATGGATTCCGGGCAAGTGGGAGGGCTTCAAAAGTCAGATAGCTCGAGTTCAAGGTCTGCATGTTCCTGTGAGGGTGAAGGGAAAGTGAGGCTGGAAGAGAGAACCCTGGATGACAAGAGATATTGAGTCCCTGACCAGAAAGAAAGGAGCCGTCACTCAAGTACAGGCAGCTGGGACCAAGTGAATCTCTGGAGGTACACAGGGATTACAGGAGTTTACTGAAGAAGGAAATCAGCAAGGCTAAAGTGGGGTATGAGATAGCCTTGGCTGAGCAGAATAGGGTGAATACAAATTCAGTATAGTACAGAAAAAGAACAACTAGACAGAGATAGGACGCCTTAAAATCCAAAATAGGCATGCATGTGTAAAACCTCAAGAGATGGGTGAGGTCCTCAATTTCCCCTCTGTGTTTATCGTGAAGGAAGAAATGAAGACCTGTGACCTTTGTGAGGTTAGTTGTGATATCATGGTACAGTCCATATCACAGTAGAGGTGCTGTTGGACGTATTACAATGCACAAAGTCAGATAAATCTCTTGGTCCTGACCAGATATATCTAAGAGCACTTCACGAGTCGAGAGAAGATAGTTCAGGGGTAAGGTACCAGAAGACTGGGCAGTAGCAAATGTAGTGCCCTTATTCAGAAGGGCTGCAAAGAAAAGCCTGGGAAATATAGACGAGTAAGCTTCACATCTGTTTTCGGTAAACCACTTGAGACGTTTCGGAGATATAAGATATGCATGCATTTGGAAAGACAAAGTTTGACTTAGAGCAGTCAGCATAGCTTTGTGCGTGGCCGATCATGCCTTACAAATTTTGTTCGAGTTTTTTTCAGGAAGTGACCAGGAAGGTTGACGAGGGCAGGATGGTGGACATAGTCGATATGGATTTCAGTAAGGCCTTTGATAAGGTTCCACATGGTAGTCCGCTCTGGAAGGTTGGATCGAATGGACTCCAATGTAAACTGGCAAATTGGCGACACAATTGGCTTGACGTTATGAAGCAAATGGCAATGGTGGAGGTATGCTTGTCGGACCGGAGGCCTGTGACTAGTGAAGTGCCTCAGTGATCGGTCCTGAGCCCGTTGCTGTTTGTTATCTATATCAATGATTGGACCAGAGTGCACAACGCAAGGTTAGTAGGTTTGCATATGACACTAAATTAGGAGACATCATTTACAGTGAGGAACCGTTATCAGAAATTGCAGCAGTACCTTGATCAGCAGGAGAAGTGGGCTGAGAAATACCAAATGGAGTTTAATATAGATAAGTGTGACGTCTTGCATTTTGGAAAGTCATATCCAGTTAGGAGCTGAGTGATGAATGAGAGGGCCTTAAGGAGTGTAGTGGAACAAAAGGACGTTGGAGATCAGGTGAACGGTTATCTGAAATTTGAGTCACAGATACACAGATACATATTGCGGTGAGTTCAGGCGATGGAGAGTTTTGGATGAGCATTTGTTCTGCAGTTTTGTAACTGGGAATGAGGACAGCAGAGTCTCCGCCTCACTGGGTTGAACCTAACAAAAAACTGTCGCAGTGACATTTTCATTAAGTGTGACGGGGGGTTGTCTGCACGAGGCCGAGCTAGTTTCCTGGTGCTATCTTACCAAACAGATCTCATTAACTACACATCCCACTCCATAGTGCCCCTCTCATACAATGCCAGCCCGATTCTGCCACCCATCATGACTGGAGGTACTCACAATGGCCCGGATGCCCCTGGCATTGGTGCCATCTTTAAAAGGCCAATGGGCACACGGCTGTGCTTTCTCAGTTTTGAGCTGCCCTGCACATTTTCCCCAAGCATGGCAGCGAAGGGGAAATTATACCATGGTTTATCGACAGCAGCACGGAGGTCCTGGTGGATGGGCCAGAACAAAAGGGGACCATTCTCTTCCCAGAGGGGGCCACACTACCAGACCCACCGAGCCTGGTCTGCTCTCACCACCCAGCTCCGTGCAGTATCTTCGGTCTGAAGAAATGTCCAACAATACAGGACAAGCATCATTAAGCTTCCCCACTCTGTAGGGATAAGGGTCACCGTATTCTCTCTACTCCCTCCCACTCATTGTATATCTGTTATAACACCGATACCCGAACAAGGCTCATGGTCCAACACTCTCACTACTGCATGCAGCACCTTCCCTCTCTTTCTCTCTTGTCTTTCTAATGCCCCCCACAGAGTTATAGAATATTCTGGGGAATGCCAATTATGGAATGTTCCAGGTATTGTTCCAACTTACTCCCAGTTTCAGGAAAATGGCTGTGCCCCAGTGTGTAATACGTAAGAGGATGGAGTAGCGATGTACGTTTTTCAAATCACACACAATTAAAATCCACCATGAGGCCATTCAGTACTTCAAATATCCTGCAGCATTCAATACGTTTGGGGGTATTCTGATGGTTTTCTCAGCTACATATTACAGGAACTTCCAGTCATTCAACCCTCAGGTTCCTGTTACCGAGCAGACGATTCTCAGACACTTCATACCCCGGGTTTCTTCTAGCATGTGTTCCGAAGGCATTTCCCATGGGCACGGACTCTCCTTACAATATATTTCATCTGATTTATAAATTCATGCAACAGTCAGCATGCTTTCCACAGACCATTCAAAAACATGCATTTATTTTATGGTTATCGGTATCCAATCACAATTAGTCATTCTGGTTATTTCACTTGTCTCAACTTATTGTATTCAGCCAAAGACAGCTTCCAAACACTTGTCTCATTATAAAATACAATTTCTAGCAGAGAACATTTTTGTCTCAAATACACCTTGTTCCTTGTCATTAAAATTTCTCTTGCCCTTTTCTGCGGCTGATTCTATGTGTAATAGTTACACAGTATCCCACTCAGTTGGCTGGATGGTTGGTTTGTGATGCAGAGGGAGGCCACCAGCGCAGGTTCCATTCCCCACACTGACAGAGGTTACCATGAAGGGGATGCTCTCTCAACCTCACTCCATCACCCGTGGGGTGACCTTCAACGTAAACCACCATGAGTGGTATCTCTAATGAGAGTTATTTGGGACTCGAATCTATCAATGTTAGCATTTTAAATTTTTAGCAAATTATTTTATTGTTAAATATATTTTCATTATTATATTAAACCAATAACAAAACAACTCAAATAACTGAACAAAATTACACCCATGTGCATGTATATACAAAATAAGTTAAAGTCTCTAAACGGACAGAAGAAAAACAAAAATAAACAATAAATAATAAATAAATAATACGGCTCAGCATAACAGAGTGTTAGCTCTCGTTCTTGGAGAGCATTAACTGATACACATTCGTATGTTCATAATTTCTAATATGTGATTCATTAGACAATATCGTCATGGCTGTATAAAAGCCCTTTTTAGAGCGGCAGGTAAGCCTGTATCGCGGTAATCCAAAAAGGATTGCCATACCTATATAAATCTCTGCTTTTCGTTGCACCATACAGATGAGAACGCCCAAAGGGATATTCTACATGACGACCTTGCAACCACCCAACAGACCCGGGGGTTTTTCAGACATCCAAAACAAAAGAATATTTTTTCTAGCACAGGAAGTATGGGGGAGATACTAAAGAAGTATTGTGCATCAGTATTTACTGTGGAAAATGATATGGAAGATATAAAATTTAGGGAAATAGATGGTGACATCTTGCAAAATGCCGATATTACAGAGGAAGAAGTGCTGGATGTCTTGAAGTGGGTAAAGGCGGATAAATCCCCAGGACCTGATCATAGAACATAGAACAATACAGCGCAGTACAGGCCCTTTGGCCCTCGATGTTGCGCCGACCCAAGCCCACCTAACCTATACTAACCCACTATCCTCCATATACCTATCCAATGCCCGCTTAAATGCCCATAAAGAGGGAGAGTCCACCACTGCTACTGGCAGGGCATTCCATGAACTTACAACTCGCTGAGTGAAGAACCTACCCCTAACTTCAGTCCTATATCTACCCCCCCTTAATTTAAAGCTATGCCCCCTTGTAATACCCGACACCATACGCGGGAAAAGGTTCACACTGTCAACCCTATCTAACCCCCAAATCATCTTGTACACCTCAATCAAGTCACCCCTAAACCTTCTTTTCGCTAATGAAAACAGCCCCAAGTGTCTCAGTCTTTCCTCATACGATCTTCCTTCCATACCAGGCAACATCCTGGTAAACCTCCTCTGCACCCGTTCCAGTGCCTCCACATCCTTCCTATAGTATGGCGACCAAAACTGCACACAATATTCCAGATGCGGCCGCACCAGAGTCTTATACAACTGCATCATGACCTCAGGAATCCGGAACTCAATTCCTCTACCAATAAAAGCCAGTACGCCATATGCCTTCCTCACCGCACTATTTACCTGGGTGGCAACTTTCAGAGATCTGTGTACATGGACACCAAGATCCCTCTGCTCATCCACACTACCAAGTATCCGACCATTAGCCCAGTACCCCATCTTTTTGTTATTCTTCCCAAAGTGAATCACCTCACACTTAGCTACATTGAATTCCATTTGCCGCCTTTCTGCCCAGCTCTGCAGCTTCTCTATATCCTGCTGTAACCTGCCACATCCTTCCTCACTGTCAACAACTCCTCCGACTTTCGTATCATCCGCAAACTTGCTCACCCAACCTTCTAACCCCTCTCCCAGGTCATTTATAAAAATCACAAACAGCAATGGTCCCAAAACAGATCCTTGCGGAACACCGCTAGTGACGGCACTCCATGAAGAAACTTTGCCATCAACTACTACCCTCTGTCTTCTTCCATCCAGCCAATTCCTAATCCAAACCTCCAACTCACCCTCAATGCCATATCTCCGTATTTTCTGCAGTAGCCTACCATGGGGAACCTTATCAAACGCCTTACTAAAATCCATATATACCACATCTACCGCTTTCCCCTCATCAACCTCCTTCGTCACCTTTTCAAAGAATTCAATAATCAGGTGTACCCTAGAACTCTGGGGGAAGCTAGAGAAGTGATTGCTGGGCCTCTTGCTGAGATATTTGTTATATGGATAGTCACAGGTGAAGTGCCAGAAGACTGGAGGTTCGCTAACCCTGTGCCATTGAATAAGAAGGGTGTGAAGTACAAGCCAGGAAACTATAGACCGGTGAGCCTGACGTTGGTGATGGGCAAGTTGTTGGAGGGAATCGTGAGGGACAGGATGTGCATGTATTTGGAAAGGCAAGGATTGATTAGGGATAGTCAACATGGCTTTGTGCGTGAGAAATCATGTCTCACAAACTCGATTTAGTTTTTTGAGGAAGTAACAAAGAGGATTGATGAGGGCAGAGGGATAGATGTGATCTATATGGACTTCACTAAGGGTTTTGATGAGGTTCCCCATGGGAGACTGAATAGCATGGTTAGATCTCATGGAATAAATGGGGAACTAGCCATTTGGATACTGGACTGGCTCAAAGGTAGAAGACCGAGGGTGGTAGTGGAGGGTTGTTTTTCAGACTGGAGGCCTGTGACCAGTGCAGTGCCACAAGGATCGGTGCTGGATTCACTACTTTTTGTCATTGACATAAATGATTTGGATGCAAGCATAAGAGGTACAATTAGTAAGTTTGCAGATGACACCAAAATTGGAGGTGTAGTGGAGAGCGAAGAGGGTCACCTCAGATTGACCAAATGGCCAATGGACTGAGAAGTGGCAGATAAAGTTTAATTCAGATAAATGCGAGGTGCTGCATTTTGGGAAAGAAAATCTTAGCAGGACTTATACACTGAATGGTAAGGTCGCAGGGAGTGTTGCTGAACAAAGAGACCTTGGAGTGCAGGTTCATCGTTCCTTGAAAGGGGAGTTGCAGGTAGATAGGATAGTGATGAAGGCGTTTCCTTTATTGATCAGAGCATAGAGTACAGGAGTTGTAAGATCATGTTGCGGCTGAACAGGACACTAGTTAGTCCAGTGTTGGAATAGTGCGTGCAATTCTGGTCTCCTTCCTATCGGCAAGATGCTGTGAAACTTGAAAGGGTTCAGAAAGGTTTTCAAGGATGTTGCCAGCGTTGGAAGATTTGAGCTATCGAGAGAGGCTGAACAGACTGGGACTGTTTTCCCTGGAGCGTCGGAGGATGAGTGCTGACATTATAGAGTTTTACAAAATTATGAGGGGTATGGATAGGGTAAATAGGTAAAGTCTTTTCCCTCGGGTCGGGGAGTCAGAATGAGAGGGTATAAGTTTAGGGTGAGAGGGGAAGATATAATAGAGAACTACGGGGCAATTATTTCACACAGAGAATGGTACGTGTATGGAATGTACTGCCGGGTGATGTTGGGGAGGCTGATACAAGTACAACATTTAAGAGGCATTTGGATGGTATCTTACACTAATGAACTGTTCCAGTGTACAGTCATCCCATTAGCTCATCCCTTAGCAGAAAGATACACCCAAGGCCAGTCAGTAATTCATGCAGTTCTCCAATCCAGGGGTAATCATCATCAAGACAGATTTCAGAGAGAATAGCAACTTGGGATCATTTACTGAAGCATCCAACCATTCTCCCACCCCAGGCACCTGGTGGTTGTTACAGCTCAGAAAAACTGGAAAGCCTGGTCTGTGCGGACTGACGATTGTTATCATTATTTATAAAAAAAACTAAAAGCCTCCTAAGTTATTTAATTCAGCGGTTTGCAATAGGCAGTTCGGCCTTTAAGTTCTCTCTTTAAAGAAAATGAGCAAATAACCCTTTTGAAAGTGACAGCATTGTCAGAGATGTAAGGTACCTATTCCTTTCCAATAATACACCAGGGGCTTCCTCGTCTTACTGACCACACGATCAGCTCAAAGGCACAAACACAGAAGTCAGACGTTCAGTGGACAGGCCCAGATCAAGTTTACAAAATGTGTGAAAGCTGCTGAAAACCCTATTCAATACGGAGCAGCACATGACACATACCGGGAAGTGAACAACAGGCCGACACACGACCCCCTCCTCCCGCTCCCCATCCATGGAACACCACATGGGACACACCGGGAAGTGGACAGCACCCCGACACACACTCTCCTGAATATGGAACACCACATGGATCACACCGGGAAGTGAACAACTGCCCGACACACACCACCCTCCCCCATCCATGGAGCACCACATGGGACATATCGGGAAGTGGACAGAAGCCTAACACACACCATTTCATTGTTTCTGAGCTACACAATACCAGCACACAATACTAGGAAGTCAAAAACCAAGGCAAGGGAAAGATACAGAGGGACAGAGAGATTTACATTAAAGTCAGAAACAGACAGTTAATTAATCGAGAAAATGTTGTGAAAGTATATAGAAAAAGACTGGGTGGTGGGACGAACGGTAGGATTGAACTCCTAGAGCCCAAAATTCCAAGAATGATAACATTAAATAAAGTTTTTTTTTCAGATCAGCTAAAAAATACTTTGTTTCATCAAATTCTGAATCGGCTTCACAGAACACGACAAGCAGCATAAGCTAGTACAAGATGACAGACCAACATGGCGAGTTGTGCAGACGATGCTCGTGCATTGTTCAGAGAACGGAATTATCTGCCCAGCATGAGGAGCATTGTTAACCTTTACTATCATATGGGAACGATACACACATCAAATACACACAGCAGGGGAAGGTTTCTCTCTCTATTGGACCAGTATAAGGGGTGTGTGTGTGGGAGGGGGGAGGGGTGGGGGTGTGTGTGGTGTGCATTTGGGATGGTTGAATGTGAAAATCACTGCTTAAGAAAAATGCACTTGAAGGAAACCAGGTTAAATATGAACAACTGGCCGGGATTTGGATAAACGACACAGGGCGATTGAGGGAAGTTTCATGGACAAATGAGTTATGATCCCGTTCATATTGTGGAATAACACATTGACGGAGCCCATTTGTCAGTAAAATATGGAAATGCTCCACTGTAATAAATACAATCTATGGAGACTGACATTAATCACAGTCACTGAACTAACAGGTTCAGTTAACCACTTCCTTACATCACATTTCATATCATAATAAAAGGAATATTTACTCAGTCTGAATGGAATGCATGAAGGTTACTGCTGGACCAACAATAAATCTTTCAATCTTTCTTTTTACCTTTCCCTTGCATATGGAAGAATCTGTATTCACTCACTCAAGGGAGAAAGTGAGGATTGCAGATGCTGGAGGTCAGAGTCGAGAATGCGGTGCTGGAAAAGCACAGTCCTTCAGGCAGCATCCGAAGAGCAGAAGAATCCACATTTCATGTGTCAGCCCTTCATCGGGAATGAGGCTTGTCGCCCTAAGGTGCTGAGAGATAAATGAGAAGGGGATAGGAATGGGAGAAGGTAGCTGAGAATGTGGCAGGAAGCTGAGAATGTGACAGGTAGATAACGTTTAGGGTGGAAATGATATGGCAGAGAGGACGGTGGAGCAGAAAGGTGAGAAGAAATTTGGGCAGGTAGGACAGGTCACGGGGGCTATGTTGAGTTGGAAGGTTAACGTGTGGGAAAGGAAAATGAGGAAATCAGTGAAATCCACATTGATCCCGTGTGGTTGCAAGGTCCAAAGTTGGAAATGAGGCTTTGTTCCTCCAGGCATCCGTTGGCTAGGGGGTAGTGGTGAAGGAGGATGAGGGCCTTGGTGGAGTGAGAGGGTGTGCTGAAATGTCTGGCCATGGGGCAGTGGGGTTGATTGGTGCGGGTGTCCTGGAGATGTTCTCTGAAGTGTGCCGCATGTTCGCTTCCTGTCTCCCCAATGTGGAGGAGACAACATCGGGAGCAATGGATATGGTAGGTTGTGTGCCTGGAAGTACAGGAAAAACTCCGATGGATGTGGAAGGATCAT
Source organism: Chiloscyllium plagiosum (assembly GCF_037043375.1). Taxonomy (NCBI): domain Eukaryota; kingdom Metazoa; phylum Chordata; class Chondrichthyes; order Orectolobiformes; family Hemiscylliidae; genus Chiloscyllium; species Chiloscyllium plagiosum. The sequence continues at coordinate 83,234,077 of NW_028270169.1, forward strand.
TTGGGGCCTTGGGCTAAGGTGAGTCGGGAGGTGAGGACGCAGATTGTGCAATTCCTGCGGTGGCAGAGGAAGGAGCTGCGATGGGAGAGTGTTTTGGTGGGGGATGGGGGGTGTTGACATGAATGCACGAAGCATTAGAAATAAGATGGATGAACTTGAGGCTCTTTTGGAAATTGGCAGATACGATACTCTGGGGATAACTGAGACGTGGCTTCAAGTGGACAGGGCCTTGGAAATGAATATTCAAGGTTAAACATGCTATCGTAAGGACAGACTGACGGGCAGAGGGGGTGGGGTGGCCATGTTGGTAAGGGATGATATTCAGTTCTTTGCTCGGAGGGACCTAGAATTAGGGGATTTAGAGTCAGTGTGGATAGAGCTGAGAAATTTTAAGGGTAAAACCACCCTCATGGGAGTTATCTACAGGCCGCCAAACAGTAGTCCGGATGTCGGATGTAAGTTGAATCAGGAGGTGAAATTGGCCTGTTGCAAAGATATTACTTCAGTTGTTATAGGGGATTTTAACATGCAGGTAGACTGGGAGAATCAGGATGGTATTGGACCTCAAGAAAGAGACTTTGTGGAGTGCCTCCGAAATGGATTCTTAGAGCAGCTGGTGCTGGAGCCTACTAGGGAGAAGGCAATTCTCGATCTCATATTGTGAAACGAACCAGAATTGATCAGGGACCTCGAAGTGAAGGAGCCATTAGGAGGTAGTGACCATAATATAATAAGCTTCAATCTGCAATTTGAGAGGGAGAGGGTACAGTCGGAAGTGACAATATTTCTGTTGAATGAAGGGAACTATGGAGCTATGAGGGAGGAGCTGGCCAAACTTCAATTGTGCAATAACTTAGCAGGGATGACAGTGGAGGAACAATGGCGGATATTTCTGTGTATAATGCAGAAGATCAGTTCATTCCAAAACGGAAGAAAGTTCCCAGGAGGAGGCATGGGTGGCTGTGGCTGACAAGGGAAGTTAAGGAACATATAAATTTAAAAGAGAAAAAGCATAACATCGCAAAGATAAGTGGGTGAACGGAGGACTGGGAAGCTTTTAAAACACAACAGAAGGAAATACGCAGAGGAAAAATGAGGTACGAAGGTAAACTGGCCAAAAATATAAAGGAGGATAGTAAAAGCTTTTTAGGTATATGAAAGGCAAAAACAAAAATGGTTAAGTCTAAAATCGGGCCCTTGAAGACAGAAACAGGGGAACATATTACAGGGAACAAAGAAATGGCAGAAGAATTGAATTGGTAATTCAGATCTGTGTTCACTGGGGAAGACACAAGCAATCTTCCTGAGGTAACAATGGCTGAAGGACCTGAACTTAAGGGAATTTATATCTGCCAGGATTTGGTGTTGGAGAGACTGTTAGGTCTGAAGGTTGATATGTCCTCGGGGCCTGATAGTCTACTTCCCAGAGTATTGAAGGAGGTGACTCGAGAAATCGTGGATGCGTTGGTGATTATTTTCCAGAGTTCGATAGATTCAAGATCTGTTCCTGCGGATTCGAGGTTAGCTAATGTTGTACCACTTTTTAAGAAAGGTGGGAGAGAGAAAGCAGGAAATTATACACCAGCTAGTCTGACCTCAGTGGTGGTAAAAATGCTCGAGTCTATTATAAAGGATGAATTTACAACACATCAGGATAGTAGAAACCGGATAGGTCAGAGTCAGCATGGATTTATGAAGAGGAAATCATGCTTGACTAATATTCTGGAATTTTTTGAGGATGTAACTCCGAGGATGGACGAGGGAGATCCAGTAGACGTAGTGTACCTGGGCTTTCAGAAAGCTTTTGATAAAGTCCCACATAGGAGGTTAGTGAGCAAAATTAGGGTTGCATGGTATTGGGGGCAAGGTACTAACTTGGATTTAAAGTTGGTTGGCTGATAGGAAACAAAGAGTAGTTATAAACGGCTCCATTTCGGAATGGCAGGCAGTGACCAGTGGGGTACCACGGGGATCAGTGCTGGGACCGCAGCTTGTTACAATATATGTTAATGATATAGAATATGGTATTAGTAACGCCATTTGCAAATTTGCTGATGATACTAAGCTGGGTGGCAGGGTGAAATGTGAAGAGGATGTTTGGAGATTACAGGGTGACCTGGACAGGTTATGCGAGCGGTCAGATGAATGGCAGATGCAGTTTAATGTGGATAAATGTATGCACTTTGGTGGCAAGAATAGAAAGGCAGATTACTACCTAAATGGAATCGATTTAGGTAAAGGGGCAATACAAAGAGATCTGGGTGCTTTATACACCAGTCAATAGAGGTAAGCATGCAGGTACAGCAGGTAGTGAAGAAGGAATGTTGGCCTTCATAGCAAGATGGATTGAGTATAGAAGCAAAGAGGTGCTTCTGCAGCTGTACAGGGCCCTGGTGAGTACACAACTGGAGTACTGTGTACAGTTTTGCTCTCCAAATATGAGGAAAGGCATTCTGGCTATTGAAGGAGTGCAGCGTAGGTTCACGAGGTCACTTTCTGGAATGGCGGGACTACCTTATGCTGAAAGACTGGGGCGGCTGGGCTTGTATACCTTTGATTTTAGAAGACTGAGAGGGGATCTGATTGAGACATATAAGATTATTAAAGAATTGGACACTCTGGAGGCAGGAAACATGTTTCCGCTGATGGGTGAGTGACGAACCAAAGGACACAGCTTAAAAATACGGGGTAGACCATTTAGGACAGAGATGAGGATAAACACCTTCACCCAGAGAGTGGTGGTTGTGTGGAATCCTCTGCCCCAGAGGGCAGTGGAGGGCCAGTCTCTGGATTCGTTTAAGAAAGAGTTGGATAGAGCTCTCAAGGATAATGGAATCAAGGGTTATGGGGATAAGGCAGGAACAGGATACTGATTAAGGATGATCAGTCATGATCATATTAAATGGTGCTTCAGTCTCGAAGGGCAGAATGGCTTACTCCTGCACCTATTGTCTATTGTGTATTGACTCCCTCCGGACACCTCATCATGTCCAACCTCCCCACCTGCACCAGCACTAACAGCAAGGCGACTCACTCCCACCCTCGCTCCCTCCCTCCCTCCCTCCCATTTCAGGAGAAACAGCCTGAAATAGGACAGAAAGGGCAAAGCAGGGTGGTGAAGTGCCCAATATCCGTTCCCTCACACTCCCTTCACTCCTGCCTTGTGAGGGGTGGGTGGGTGGGGGGGGGGGGGGTACCTGGTACGAGCCGAAGAGGACCAGGACGTTTTGTGTGGAGATTCTGAAACATCCACGTCCCACCGACCGAGTAAGGAGCAATGTTCAGTGAAGGGCAATTCGCACTTTCAATCCATTGGCAGCTCCGTTTCCCCCCGGCACAAATTAGAAGCCGTGGCCCTGATGCCATCTCCCTTTTGTGTCGAGCTGGTACAAATGGAATCCAGAAGGTCTCGGTGGGCAGCAGGGTGGGCTCACAACACATCATCACCACCACCTCCCAAGAAGGGAGCATGGAGGCTCCCTCATTCACATCCTTCTGTAAACAGCTCAGATACTGAAACTTATCTGTGATAGTTACTGCTCTCCCCACTTGTCCCGACATCTTCAATAATCTTTGATCATTTACACTCAGGTCTTCTGTTCCTGCACCCCTTTTATAACGGTACAGCCTGTTTTATATTGTATTTCAATGTTCTTCCTACCGAAGTGTATCACCTCACACTGCCCTGCATTGATCCTCATCTGCCATAAAACTGAAAACCAGCGTGTCACTGTCCTGTTGGCGTACCACACTGCCCATCACAAACTTTATAATTCTTCCAGGTTTGTTACCTGCAAACATTGAAATTGTCCTACAGTCACACGCCACACGGACATACCGACTCACTCACTATTGTGATCAAGTGCAATACTAACAAACTCCCTGAGTACAGAATGAAAGACTGACACACACTAGATAGGGCAAGTGACATATTGACAAGAAAATCATGGAGCAAGAGAATTACTGACAGACTCTCCATATCTGTATTAGTTTCCGGTGTATTAGTGAGTGTCTCTATGTCTCTCTATTAGTGATTGTGTGTATTTGCGTGGGGCGAGTCTGGCAGTCACTATGGTTCTTAAAGTGATGTAATATCCCCCTGTCATGAGTTCTGAGGAAGGGTTACTTTACCTGAAACCTTAACTATCATTTCTGTCCACAGATGGTGTCGGACTTGCTGAGCTTTCTGTTGCTGTCAGTCTATGCTTCACTCTCCACACCACTGAACAGGGATTCAGTATAGGAGGGACCAAGAGAAGGCAACAGCTCACAGCACCATCAACACACACACACACACACACGCAGGCAGATACACACACACACAGACACACACAAACACAGAGAGAGAGAGAGAGAGAGAAACAGACACATAACATACACAGAGAGATAGATACACTCAGGGGGCACACAGAGACACATATAGACACACAAAAATAGACAAGCGCGGAAAGAAATATGCAGATACATACTTGGACATACAAACACACATGGAGTCATAGAGTTACACTGGGTGTTTGTAAACAGTCCTATTGGCTCATACAGTCCATGCTGATGATAAACACAAACTAAACCAGTCCCACCTGCATGCGCTTGGACCACATTTTCCCAAACTTTCTCTTATACTTGTACTTAATCAAGTGTCTTTTAAATGTTGTAACTTTACCCACATCCATCACTTCTTAGGAGTTCATTCCATACACGAACCAAATGTTGTGTGATCAAAATGCACTTCATGGGTCCTGATCAGGTATACATGAGAACTCTGTGGGAAGCTCGGCGAAATGAGTGCTGGGAATCTTAATGGCATGTTCTTATCATCCATAGCCAAAGATGAGGTGCTGGAAGCCATGAGGCCGACTAACGTGATGCCACCATTAAACAAACTGGGAAGGAAAAGCCAGAGAACTATAGACCAATGATCCTGACATCGGTGGTGGGCAAGTTATTGGAGAGAATTATGAGGGACAGGACGTGCATGTACTTGGAAAGGCAAGGACCAATTGGGGATAGTCAACATGGCTTTGTGCATGGGAAATCATGTCTCACAACCACGATTCCTTTTGCTCGAAGAAGTAATGAAAAAGATTGATGAGGGCAGACCAGTGCAAGTGATCTATATGGACTTCAGTAAGGAGTTCAAAAAAGTTCCTCCTGGTAGACTGGTTAGCAAGGTTAGAGCTCATGGAATACAGGGAGAACTAACCATTTGGATACAGAACTTGCTAAAGGGTGGTGGTGGGTTGCTTTTCATACTGGAGGCCTTAGACCAGTGGAGTGCCACAAAGATCGGTTCTGGGTCCACTGCTAATTGTCATTCATATAAATGATTTGGATATGAATATAGGAGGCATGATTATTACGTTTATAGATGACACCAAAGTTGGAAGCGCAGTGGACAGAGAGAAAATGTTATCTCAGAGTATAATGGGACCTTAACCAGAAAACCAATAGGCTGAGGAGTGGCAGATGGAGTTTAAGTTAGATAAATGTGTTGTACTGCATTTTGGAAAGGAAAATCAAGGCTTAGCTGATACATTTAAAGTTAAGTTCCTGGGGAGTGTTGCTCAAAAAAGAAACATTGTACAGAACATTGGTTAGGCCACTATTGAATACTTCCTGCAATTACGGTTTCCATCATAGAGGAAGGATGTATGAAACCTGAAAGGATTCAGAAAAGATTTACAAAGGCACTGCCAGGGTTGCGGGTTCTGTGATTTATGGAGAAGCTGAGTAGGCCGGGATTATTTTACCTGGAGCACCAACGGTTGAGAGGTTCCAAAGTCATAAGTGGAATGAATAGCGTGAATAGCTGAGGTCTTTTTTCCCCAAGGTAGCACGTTCCAAAGCTAGAGGGCATAGGTTGAAGGTGAGAGGGGAAAGACTTAAAACCTTTCTAAGGAGCAACGGTCTCAATTAGAGCATGCTGTGTATGTAACGAGCTGCGAGAGGAAGTTGTGGAGGCTGATACAATTATAACATTTAAAAGGCATCTCATGGGCACATGAAAAGGAAGCGTTTCGTGAATATGGGCCAAATGCTAGCAAATGGAACTACATTAATTAAGGACGTCTGAACAGTAGGGATGAGTTGGATAGAAAGGTATGTTTCCATGCTGGACAGTTCTATGACACTATGTCTTCTGTTAAGCTTCCTCCTGTCATCTTAAAATTACCCCAGTCTTGAAATCCACCACCCTAATGTAGGACACCTGCCATTCAACATTATCTATACCCGTCATTGATTTATAACCCTCTATAAGTTTAATAAGTTCGCAAACTTCTACGCTGCAGTGGAAAAGGTCCCAGTCTATCGAGGCTCTCCTCATAACTTAAACACTCCATTCCCAGCAATATCTTGGTAAATCTTTTCTGAAATGTCTCCTGTTTAATAATATCATCAATGTGACTGGGCGACCAGGACTGCACACAGAACTTCAGGAAAGACGTCACGAATGTCCAGCACAACCTGAAGATAATGTTCCAGTTCCTGTACGCAAAGGTATGAGCAATGAAAGCGAGCAAGTAAAACGCCTTCATACCCACCCTGCCACGCATGATGCAAACTTCAAAGAAATATACCAGAACCCCTAGATCTATCTTTTCTACAACCTACCAATGGCCTGACCTTGAATTGTATATGTCCTCTCGTTGTTTGTTTTACCAAATTCTGATACCCTGTAATTAACGAAACTAAACTCCATCTGCCACACCTCAGCTCAGTGAGTGATAGTACTGGGGTACAAAGGCTGGCAAATAGTTCGCTGCCTTGGATCATTTCGTGGTTTTCAGAACAGTGCCGTCATACGTTACTGGCGGGAAATTGTGATTGATGTTTTTGATCCAGAAAGTATGCTCTTTCTACATCTCTGGTGTTCAATGATAAGTATCTGTTCCAGATCCTTTATAGTGCAAAGTGTGTCTGCAGGATGTCCTTCCCTCATATTGCAGATGTCAGATGATAGCCACTTGAGGTGTAAATCATAGCCAAACAATTAAAGATCTTCATAATTTATCTCGAAGGCAGTGCACATAAACTCAACAACCTATTTTTGAGGTAAGTACCTTTCATCTGTTAAACAATATAATTCTTTTAATTGTGAACCAAATTTTAAAGAACCCACAACGAGCTGAAAGCTGACATTTAAAATGTGACCCAAAATCTGGCCATGTTTTAAGTATTGTGTAGTTGGTAACACCCATGCCTCTGAGCCAGAGCTCTGAGTTAGATTCCAAAACATAAACTTGCGTGGTAGTGCCTCTCACTCTGGACCAGAAGGTCTATATTCAAGACCTGAAAATGTGTTGCTGGAAAAGCGAAGCAGGTCAGGCAGCATCCAGGGAACAGGAGAATCGACGTTTCGGGCATAAGCCCTTCTTCAGGAATGAGGAAAGTTTGTTCAGCAGGCTAAGATAAAAGGTAGGGAGGAGGGACTTGGGGGAGGGGCGTCGGAATGTAATAGGTGGAAAGAGGTTAAGGGGCTGGTGATAGGTCAGACTGGGGTGGGGGCGGAGAGGTCAGGAAGAAGATTGCAGGTTAGGAAGGCGGTGCTGAATTCGATGGATTTGACTGAGACAAGGTGGGGGGGAGGGGAAATGAGGAAACTGGTGAAATCCGAGTTCATCCCTTGTGGTTGGAGGGTCCCTAGGCGGAAGATGAGGCGCTCTTCTTCCAACCGTCGTGTTGTTGTGGTCTGGCGACGGAGGAGTCCAAAGACCTGCATAGACTTGGTGGACTGGGAGGGAGGGGGAGTTGAAGTGTTGAGACACAGGGTGGTTGGGTTGGTTGGTCCGGGTGTCCCAGAGGTGTTCTCTGAAACGCTCCGCAAGTAGCCGGCCTGTCTCCCCAATATAGAAGAGGCCACATCGGGTGCAGAGGATGCAATAGATGATGTGTGTGGAGGTGCAGGTGAATCTGTGGCGGATATGGAAGTTTCCTTTGGGGCCTTGGAGGGAGGTGAGGGGGAGGTGTGGTAAGTACCTTTCATCTGTTAAACAATATAATTCTTTTAATTGTGAACCAAATTTTAAAGAACCCACAACGAGCTGAAAGCTGACATTTAAAATGTGACCCAAAATCTGGCCATGAGGGGGAGTCTTGCGCCTCCTGCGGTTGCAGGGGAAGGTGCCGGGAGTGGAGATTGGGTTGGTGGGGGGTGTGGATCTGACGAGGGACTCCCGGAGGGAGTGGTCTTTATGGAATGCTGATAGGGGAGGGGAGGGAAATATATCCTTGGTGGTGGGGTCCGTTTGGAGGTGGCGGAAATGACGGCGGTTGATGCGCTGTACATGGAGATTGGTGGGGTGGTAGGTGAGGACCAGTGGGGTTCTGTCCTGGTGGCGGTTGGAAGGGCGGGGCTCAAGGGCGGATGAGCGGGAAGTGGAAGAGATGCGGTGAGGGCATCGTCGACCAGGTCGGGGGGAAATTGCGGTCCTTGAAGAAGGAGGCCATCTGGGTTGTACGTTTTTGGAACTGGTCCTCCTGGGAGCAGATGCGGCGGAGTCGAAGGAATTGGGAGAATGGTATGGCGTTTTTACAGGGGGCAGAGTGGGAGGAGGTGTAGTCCAGGTAGCTGTGGGACTCGGTCGGTTTGTCGATTCAAGTCCTGCCTGTCAAGGAGGTATGTCACAGTATTTAACAACAGTCTGTTGAACAAATATACAGGAGACTAATGTTGCAGCTTCAGGGATTGCTGCCAAGTGGTTGTGGTGTTCCAACCTCTGAGCCCAAAAGTCTAGATTCAAATCCCACAGAGGTGTTTTAAAAAGTGGCTGAACAAGTTGATTAAAATGGTTTTAGAACAGTGACTTGATGCAGAAGAAAGACTTGTCAGTATTGAATTTCAAAATTTAGGCCCGGGATGACTGGAAACACATACATTCGTGTTGATTGGAGTCACATTTACCATTCTAGTGGTTTATAAAATCATGAAGACCATGGGTAGTGTGATTAGTCAGGGCCTTTATCCCAATGTAGGGAATTCCACAACTAGAGGATGTAGATTTCAGGTGAGATGGACAGAGGGTGGCGCATGTATGCAATGAGATGCCAGAAGAAGTGGTGGAGGCTGGTGCAATTACATCATTTAAAAGGCATCTGGATAGGGACATGAATTAGAAAGGTTTAAAAAGATATGCTGGAAAATGAAACAAAGTTAATTTCCGACATCTGGTTTGCAAGAATGAGTTGGACCAAACGGTGTGCTGTACAACTCTATGATTCATTGATGCAATTAGTTATGATCTCTTTATAATCTTTTGTGACTTTCTTCACCTTCCACGATAGAGCTAATCTTGATGTCAACCATAAACGTGCTCACGATACCTTCTATTATTTGCATCTAAATTACTGATATACATGACAACCTAAAGTGTATCCAGCACCAATCCCTGTGGAACGCCGCTGGTCACAAGCCTCCAGTCCAAAAGAGAACACTCCTCCACTACCCTCTGTCACCTGCCAATAGGGAGAAACACACACACAGACATACGATGACATAGACACATTTTTGTCTTTAAGGCAGAGATAGATATGTTTCGCTTGATAAGGGGATCAAGCATTACAGTGCGAAGGCGAGAGAATTTTGTTGTGAAACATGTCATCCGTGATCAAACATCTGATTAGACTTGATGGACCAATCACTGTAGTTCTGCACCAATTTGGTACGCTTTGTGTTTACTCTATCTGAAATGTCTGCCTAAGAGAGCAGTGAGGCTGAGATTGATAAATACTTTACTGAACAGAGTCAGTGGGAATGTGAGATAGGTTTGAGGGGTTAAATGGTCCATTTCTTTCCTATTCGTCGTGCCCTCATATCTAAAAATGAGGTGACTTGCTGTAAAGATCATACACTTTTAAATTTAGAGGTTGTCCCATTGAAGATTGAGATAAGGATGTTCTTATCTCCTTAGGGTTGTGCTGCTTGTGGTGTTCTCATGCCCAGCGAACAGTGAAGACTGGGTCATTTAAGATATTCAAGACTGACATTGACTGACCTTTGCTGGACAGGAGAGTCAGTGTTTATTGGGAATAGACACGAAAAGAGTTTTCATCCGCAAAAAGAACAGCCATGATCTTCATAAACTGAGCATCCGGCTGGAGCTCCTATCTCATATGTTGTTCGCTCACTGCACCCCTTGAGCCTGTTACCAAATGAGAGGAATACCCCATTCAGCCAGTCAGTATCACTGCAATGAGGTGGGGGGTGGGGGAGCATTCTGCCCCTCTAAGGAGATACAAAAGAATAGAATGAAGGATTCAGTCATTGTGTATTAGAGATATACATCTGGGAAATAGACTTTTTGGTCAAACTCGTCCGTGCCTACAGTAATTTAGTATCATTTGCCAGCATTTCGCCCATATCCTTCTGAATCATTCCTTTCCATGTATGCAACTGGATGACGTTAAATATTGTAATCACACCAACCTCCATCACTCTCTCTGGCAGCTCATTCCATACACACACCATACTCTGTGTGAACAAGTTGCCCGTTAGGTCCCTTTGACATCTTTCTCCTCTCACCTTAAACCAATGCCCCCTAGTTCTGCACTCCCTTACCCCAGAAAAAATACCTAGCTTATTTACCCTTTCCATTCCCATCATGATTCTAAAAACATGTATAAGGTCACCTCTCAAACACAATACTTTATTTTAATGTGCTGTGACTGCGACAATTTTTCAGCACATCACCAACAGCCACAAATGAAGATTATTGGTTGTGTTGTTAAGGGGATGCATGTTAATCAGACTAATAGGAAATGTCCCCTCTTCCTCAGTGTCTGCCTGGTGAAAATTGAGCACATGACTGATATTGCAGAATGGTTCTATTGCTGCATCTGAAAGACCACATTTCTGACCGGGTAGCGACCATCCCTCCCCGCAAATCTTAGTCGAGATTCTGTGCTCATATTTTAAACTCTCAGGGATCAGGATCAATGACGGTACGAACTACACCTGACCATCTGGCAACAAATGGCCGGAAGGAGGATCACTGAGATCAGAAACAAGTCGACACTTAGCTACATAGCAGGAGGCCATGCAACCTTTCTGGGCAGGTACACAGGAACAGGGGAGCCCTAGTCAGCTACCAGGAAATACAGGGTAGAAATAATTATTATTTTCATGTTGGAAAGCTGTCATTATTGGAATTTGTCAGGGATCAGTGTGGGGTTATCAACAGATTGAAATCTAGATTATTGATTTGGATGAAGGGGCTGATTGGACTGGAGTTCAATTTGCTCAGATACCAGAATAGTCATTCAATGAGATGTCAAGTGGTGACACAGTGTCTGCAATGGGATACAGACACGGGAGGATCGTGAGCAAACCTTCAGCAAAAAACAAAATGCACAAAGTCGGTGACGGGAAGTTTGTGTTTGAGAGGAAGCATAAACCCACCAACACTCTCAAACAAAAAAACTCACAAACTTAAAAGACCATGTACAAAACCAACGTCGTTTCCAAACTCCATGCAAGGACTGCCAGAAATACTACGTAGGAAGGAAGTTAGCCACCAGGACACACGAACATCAGCTAGCCACAAAATGGCACGACACTCTTAACCTCGTAGCCCCACACATGGAGAAAAAAAACAACATTTAGTCTGGGACAACACATCTATCCTGGGACAGGCTAAGCAAAGACAACCCAGAAAACTCCTAGAGGCCTGACACTTCAACTCCAACGCCATAAACAAACAGATAGATCGAGATATCTTCTATCAATCCCTCAGAAAGTGAACAGGAAATGACATCACCACAAACCTCAGGAGCCCCATCCAGGACAAACATTTAAATAGAAAGCAGGAGACAACAGCTTCGTTTCACTTGGAGGTCGCCACTGATGATGTTACCTAGGCAGGTAATGAAATGTCTGCATATCAAACCTACAGCTCAGCGAGCAAACCTACACCCCATAAAACAACAATACACTATGTAACTGGAGGCAGAATGCAGAACTCGCTGGTACAAAGGGATTCCTGTGTCCTGGTACGTAAATCATATCATGTTAGTCTGTAGATTCAGCACGTGATTTGAAAATAAATACAATGGTATTTTTTTCTTGCAAAGTGTATTGGGTCTGATCTTAAGGATGTTTTACTGCATCTGTACAGGCCGTTGCTGAGCCGACATCTGAAGTACTGTGTGTAGTTGTAATTCCACTGAAGTGAAAAACAAAGTGTTTTTGAAACTTTTCAAAGACGTTTCTCTTTACTCATTCTTGGGATGAAGGCATTATGTTCTGTACGATTAGATGTTTAGACCTGAGAATCAGCCATGTTCTTATTGACCACATAAGATTTTAAGCTGGTGTATATCTGATGAATATGTCACCTTGTATGGGAGAACAGACTGGGAAAGTACTTTAAGACGAATATGTGTTCATTTAAATACAGATATTATGAAGACATTAAAAGTTGTATTTTAAAAGTATACCGGAATATGCAAACACATCTACAAATCTAATGGGGCTATTTGTTACGAAAGTATTGACTCTGCAAACGACAGCAGCAATGATGTCGCTACACAAAGAAGGGAATGCAATGGAATCGTACAGTTGAAACACTGTCCAAAGAGACCTCATTTGGTCCAGTTTGGGGCTGGATAATAGTATTGTGTGATTCAACTCAGAGAGGCAGGAAATGTATCCTTCCTGGGAAGGAACAGCTTGTTGCTCCCTCCCTCTACGTGTTCCTCTTCCCAGCAATATGTGTGAGCTGGAAACTCCTCAGTCATCTTTGCCACTCATTGAGGATTCCTGTTGAGGATTCACTAAAATAGCCCCACTGCCTGAAGGAAAGGGAATTCAGCAAAATCACCTGTTCCAGGAAGTGATTCCATTGCCAGTAGCTTGTGAGAACAGAATAGCTCCATAAGCTGAATGATATTTTGAACACTCACTAATGTTCCCTTTCATCATGAGTTCAATTAATATTTCGGCAAATTTTTTCCAAATTAACGCTCTGCCGAGTTTTTTTTTGTTCTGTTGGTCATCAAACGTTTGCATGTGTCAGTACTTTTAGAAAGAGAAACATTGGTGGTCAGATTTGTAATATCCAAACTGTTTGTCATGTATCTTTCCAAAGTAATTTGAGTATGTTTGGGTGATAAATTTGTTAATTTTAGTTGATTAAAGAATCCTGCCTAATTTGTTCCTAACCCTGACCCAGTCTTCAACCTATATTGTTGGTCAAATAATCAACCCGTTTGCATTAGCATTTGCAGTGAGCAGTGGAAGCATGGGACGAGGAAAGGGAATAATGACCTGAACTATAGATCAGTAAGCCTGATGTCATTAGTGGGCACGTTGTTGGAGAGGATTGTGGGGGATAGGATTTACTTGCAATTGCAGATGCAACTACGGATTAGTGATAGTCAACATGATGTTTTGCACAAATCATTTCTAACAAAATTAAATGATTTTTTTGAAGAGATGACAAACAAGTTTAATTAAGGCTGTGTGGTAGATGCTGTCCATACAATCTTCAGCAAAGCATTCGACAAGATTCCACACAACAGACAAGTTAGTAAGTTTGGATCATAAATGGATCCAAGATATGCTCGCCAATCCACTACAAAATTAGAGTGAATGTAGGAGGCAGAGGTTAGTAGACGACTGATTTTCAGACTGGAACCCTGTGACCAATGGTGTAACACAAAGTGCTGAGTCCATTGCTTTTGTCATTTATATAAAGGAAATTGGATGTGAATATTTGCCTGTTTATTATGTTTACAGATCAAATCAAAATTGGAGGTGCAGTGGCCAGCAATTGGAGTACAATGGGACCTTGATCAGGTGGGTGAAGGAGTGACAGATGGAGTTAAATTTTGATAAATGTGAAGTGCTGTATTTTGGAAAGGTAAAATACGGCAGGACATATACAATTAATGGTGTGGTTCTGGGGAGTGTTGTTGAACAAAAGGGTGCAGGATCATTGTTCCTTCAAAGTGGAGTCGCTGGTCAACAGCGTGGTGAAGAAGGGGTTTGGTATGCTTGCCTTTATTGGTCAGTACGTTGAGTATGTGAGTTAGGGGATCATATTGCAACTGGGCTGGATGTTGGTAAGGTGACGTTTAGAATATTGTTTCTAATTTGGTTCTCATTGCTATAGGAAAGCTTTTGTTAATCCTGAGAGGGTGCAGAAAAGATTTACAAAGGTAATGCTGGGCATGGAGGGATTGAGCTACAGGGAGGGTCCAGAAAGACTGGGGATTGTTTACTCTGGAGCATCGGAGGCTGAGGCGTAACATTATAGAGGTTTATCAAATCATGAGGAACATGGATAAACTGAATATCGAAGGTCTTTTTCCCAGGATTGGTGAGACCAAAACTATCGGACAAACGCTTACAGTGAGAGGAGAAAGACTTTAATGGGATAACATTTTCATGCAGATTGTGGTGTGTGTATGGATTGAGCTGTCAGAGAAAGTGATGCAAGCTGCTAAGTTTACAAATTTTCAAATGTTTCTGGATGTGCATATTAATAGTAATGATAAGAATGATCTAGGGCTAATGTTGGTAAATGAGTTGAGATAAGGTTGGGATGTCTGCTTTATGTGGACATGGTTCCCTGCTGTACGGCACTGTAAGAGAGATGACACGGAATTCTACAAGGTCCATTTGAGTGGGAATTATCTTCCTGAGAGGTATGTGTTGCCTCTCTGTTCACATTTATTCAAACTGAGTTCATTAAGTATTTTACAAAGATTGATTTATGAATAATAGGATAGAGACAGGAAAATGGGGCTTAGACCAAAACCTGATCAGCCACAATCTTCGTGCCTGGTGGAGAAGGTTCATAATGTCAAACAACCTAACCCTGCTCCTGAGTGCGATGCTCCATTGTTCCATTCAACCCCTCTAACCTGCTAGACAGGAGCAGTTGGAGGCCACTTATTGCTATAAACTGGTGCACAGAAACAGGGAAGACCATTCAGAGATCTTTCAGTGATCTAGCTCCCCTGACTCTCCTGAATAGAGAATTCCTGACGTTCACTACACTCTGAGGAGAAAGTGAGGACTGCAGATGCTGGAGATCAGAGCTGAAAATGTGTTGCTGGAAAAGCGCAGCAGGTCAGGCAGCATCTAGGGAACAGGAGAATCGACGTTTAGGGCATAAGCCCTTCTTCAGGAATGAGGAAAGTTTGTCCAGCAGGCTAAGATAAAAGGTAGGGAAGAAGGACTTGGGGGAGGGGCGTCGGAATGTGATAGGTGGAAAGAGGTCAAGGTGAGGGTGATAGCTCAGACTGGGGTGGGGGCGGAGAAATCAGGAAGAAGATTGCAGGTTAGGAAGGCGGTGCTGAATTCGATGGATTTGACTGAGACAAGGTGGGGGGAGGGGAAATGAGGAAACTGGTGAAATCCGAGTTCATCCCTTGTGGTTGGAGGGTTCCTAGGCGGAAGATGAGGCGATCTTCCTCCAACCGTCGTGTTGTTGTGGTCTGGCGATGGAGGGGTCCAAAGACCTGCATATCCTTGGTGGAGTGGGAGGGGGAGTTGAAGTGTTGAGCCACAGGGTGGTTGGGTTGGTTGGTCCGGGTGTCCCAGAAGTGTTCTCTGAAACACTCCGCAAGTAGCCGGCCTGTCTCCCCAATATAAAGGAGGCCACATCGGGTGTAGAGGATGCAGTAGATGATGTGTGTGGAGGTGCAGGTGAATCTGTGGCGGATATGGAAGTTTACATTGAGGCCTTGGAGGGAGGTGGGGGGTGGGGGTGTGGGCGCAAGTCTTGCACCTCCTGCGGTTGCAGGGGAAGGTGCCGGGTGTGGAGGTTGGGTTGGTTGGGGGTGTGGATCTGACGAGGGAGTCACGGAGGGAGTGGTCTATACGGAATGCTGATAGGGGAGGGGAGGGAAATATATCCTTGGTGGTGGGGTCCGTTTGGAGGTGGCGGAAATGACGGCGGATGATGCGCTGTACATGGAGATTGGTGGGGTGGTAGGTGAGGACCAGTGGGGTTCTGTCCTGGTGGCGGTTGGAGGGGCGGGGCTCAAGGGCGGAGGAGCGGGAAGTGGAAGAGATGTGGTGGAGGGCATCGTCGACCACGTCGGGCGGGAAATTGCGGTCCTTGAAGGAGGAGGCCATCTGGGTTGTACGTTTTTGGAACTGGTCCTCCTGGGAGCAGATGCGGCGGAGTCGAAGGAATTGGGAGAATCGGATGGCGTTTTTACAGGGGGCAGGGTGGGAGGAGGTGTAGTACTGGGGGCAGGGTGGGAGGAGGTGTAGTACAGGTGGCAGGGTGGGAGGAGGTGGGAGGAGGTAACCGACTGACTCCCACAGCTACCTGGACAGATTCCTCCCTCCCCTTCCTCGACCTTTCTATTTCTATCTCAGACGACCGAATCAACACGGACATCTACTACAAACCGACTGACTCCCACAGCTACCTGGACTACACCTCCTCTGGAACACCCGGACCAACCAACCCAACCACCCTGTGGCTCGAGTCTTCAACTCTCCCTCCCTCTCCACCAAGGATATGCAGGTCTTTGGACTCCTCCATCGCCAGACCACAACACGACGGTTGGAGGAAGAGCGCCTCATCTTCTGCCTATGAACCCTCCAACCACAAGGGATGAATTCAGATTTCACCAGTTTCCTCATTTCACCTCCCCCACCTTGTCTCAGTCAAATCCATCGAATTCAGCACCGCCTTCCTAACCTGCAAACTTCTTCCTGACCTCTCCGCCCCCACCCCAGTCTGACCTATAACCCTCACCTTGACCTCTTTCCACCTATCACATTCCGACGCCCCTCCCCCAAGTCCCTCCTCCCTACCTTTTATCTTCGCCTGCTGGACAAACTTTCCTCATTCCTGAAGAAGGGCTTATGCCCGAAACGTCGATTCTCCTGTTCCCTGGATGCAGCCTGACCTGCTGCGCTTTTCCAGCAACACATTTTCAGTTCACTACACTCTGTTTGAAGAAACCATTGTCTGCACGTACACCAAGATATATTGATACGAACGATAGAGGTGAATACAATGGCTTACCTAAGAGTGACTGGTCATGATATCAAGGCAGTATTTATCTGAGGAAGACATCAAGGAGCCTGAGCAAAATCGGACTTCATAAGAATCCATTGCAAACTCTCCGCTGATGGAATCATTCACAGCACAAGGGAAGATGTTTATCATAGTGGACATTAATAATCTCAGCTGTGGGGCATCACTCAGT
Source organism: Chiloscyllium plagiosum (assembly GCF_037043375.1). Lineage (NCBI taxonomy): Eukaryota > Metazoa > Chordata > Chondrichthyes > Orectolobiformes > Hemiscylliidae > Chiloscyllium > Chiloscyllium plagiosum. The sequence goes on from NW_028270169.1 coordinate 83,251,249, forward strand.
GGAGCTCCCCAGTTCAGATATCTAGTTGGACAGCGGGGAATACATGCAGTGTGGAAGCAGGCCATTCAGTCCATTGAGGTCTCACGAAACAGAAGTGGGGATATTCACTGTCGGTTACACAATGTTTAGAACACTTCCCTCGGGTCCTAAAGTAGTCTGTGTCCATGCGCAACAAAGACCTGGACAGCATTCAAGTTGCCGTGTCGGCAACATTCTTGGAAAAGCGCTTCCAGACACTGCGCATTTCCACAGTAAACAAAGGAGTTCATTCTGTACCTCAATCTGGCTTCACAAGAATGTGGAAAAGTCATTCAGCCCCTCAAAACTATTGTACAAAGGAGGGACAGCCCATTCAGTCCCTCCTGCTTTTCGCACAGGAAGACAAGCAGTCTGTCCAACAGCACATGTCACTTACACAGGATCAGAAAGTGACCATTTCACACCTTCTGTGACCCCACAAGCCTTCCGTCCAGAGACAAAATAAGCTACTCTGTTCATTTTGCCCATTATCCAACTTTTAATCCATTCGGTGTATTACACCCTTACCTACCCATGGGCGCTAGCATTCTCCACCCACCTGCATTTAAAAATGTCAAACTTCTTCTGTAAATTCAAATACGTCAGTCCCGCTGGTTCTCAGTTGTCAATGATACAATGGACAGAGTCCACAAACTCCAGCAGGTTTAGCAAAGATCATTTGCCTTTACTGAACCTCGGCCAAATCCATCAAATTATATCATTGTTCTCCAGGTTTCTTGTTGTCACATTTATTATAAAAGACTACAATGTTTTTTTTTTCTCACAGCTGACATCAAGGTATTTAGTTTTATGTTTTCACTCTCTGTCCTGTTTTCAATATTTATGTTTACAATATTTATGTTTTCCAGGCTACAGGATCCTTTCCAGACTCAAAGCAGCTCTGAAGAATAATTAGTAATTCTTTCACTGGTTCTGTTGCCACTTCCTCAATACTCAGTGATGGAACTCATCAGATGCAGCACCTTACCAACCTTTAATTCGAATGGATTTTCAAAAATATTAATTCTAGTTGCACTCAGTTCCGCATATTCACCACTCCCCCTGTTCCCTTGTACATCTGGAAGTTTGCTTCTGTACCTTAGTCAAGGAGAGGGACTCAATGTCTTCCTCTCAGCTGGCAGATGGCTTCTGACAGCCAGTGAATATTTCGGAGGACTGCACTTCGGAGATGATGAATATGTTAACAACTCCTGCCTGGAAATTTCCAGAATTAATCCAGTTCACTTCATGTTGAGTCCTGTTTCTGGTGTGAGTGTATAGGTTATACTGATGGAGGGGACACAGCTCAGTGACCACCTCATTTTTGAAATGTTCACATTATACGTTTGGAATTGGTTCAGCTAAGAAAAATATTCCTGGAAATCCCAGGAAGGATAGTATAGTACCCAGCCCTTACCCGTGTACAGAGTTTACCTTCTGTATAATCACGGCTCTATTTGTTTCCCAAACACTCTATGAATGCAGTGTCCAGAGTAGGGTCACCAGACCCTCTGATCTCCCTGAATACATGCAGCAAGTGATAATACTCAAACCCGAGGATAGCACCCACTGAACCTCCCCTTACTGTCTAATGACAGGCACTAGTCAAAATCTCTCACACACATAGTGCACATGCTTTTCTTCCTGGCTGAAAAAGCCGTTAAATCTCTGCACAGTCCTACAGTAACAGTCCCTTTTTCTGAAGAAGCAGTTGACAATGTCACATTACGTTTCTCTATATCCAACCAACTATAAGGACAGCATCAATATTGCCAATGGAGTTGATCTTCACACTCAGAGAAGAGCGATGGAGGGAATATAACTCACTTTAAACAGGAGCATATCTAACTTGACGTGATATTCAGGAATAAGTGAAAAAGGACTTATGTTAGAAGAAATTCTCTTTTTATTTTCCTTCTACTTCCTCATCAGCAGTCCCTTTCTTTGCATTTCATTTCTTTCCCTGTCTTTCTCTCTCTCTTGTTCTCTCTCTTGCTGGGCATTTCTCCATCCATTCAACTAACTTCCCCTTCACTCATCCAGCCTTCCCTGATCGAAATAATATTACTTCTCAGTTGCTTTCAGTGTTGATGCAGGATCACTATACTTGCAACTGTATCTGATTTTCTCCTGACAGAAGCTGCCATACTTGCTGAGATTCTTCAATATTTCAGACGCTGGAGAATTTTATTTCAAATCTCCAAACATCCATAGTTCCGTGGTTTATGTCACCTTTAATGTTGTTGTTTCACAGGATGTCAGCATCACCAGCAATGGCAGCATTTGTTGTTCATCACTAACTGCCCTTGACTGTGAGGCCATTTGTGAAGGCAATATGGCGCCACCATGTGGTCATTGGTCTGAAGTCACACTTAGTTTCTTTAAGAAAGGCTATTCGTGAAATAATGAAAGAAATCCTGAAGGTTTATGGTTGCCATTAGTAAAATGAGATTTCATTCCAATTTTTGCCATTCGAATTTAAGTTCTGTCATTGGCTGTGATAGGATTTGAAACAATACCTTTAAGGTTATAACCTGTGCCTCTCAATTACCCATCCAGTGACATTGTTACTCTGATATGGGGTCTCTATTATTAAACAGCTGGAGAAGCAAGAACAAGTTTGTATTCAAAATATTTGCAATTGGAGGAGAGGTCAGAAGAGAACTGGAGCCGTAAATCTGAAGTTAACAAGGGGACAGTTGATAGCTAATTCAACAACAGCACTGAGGCAGAGCTGGAGACTGGGGATATTACAGAGCTGGGTGTGGGCAGGTATGATGGCGGAGAAAATACAGAGAAACAGTTGAGGGTGAAACGAAGACAAAACGGTCTAAACAATTTCGTTCCTTCTTAGATATTTATGAGAGAGGAGTCTGAGATTGGTGGAAATGAAGTGGAGCTTGTGACTGAACTGAAGATAACAGTTTATGCATTTGTTAAATTTTATTAACTGAAATAGCAATAACCCTCACCACAGTTTATAGAAATGACAAAGATAGGCGTATCAGGAACACCAATCATAGCGAGCATGGGATAGTAACCTGCTTGAATAATCATCAGTACGCCTTGTATCCGCAACTCTAACCATGCCCAATCCAGTGAAAGAAAGTAAAGACCATCGGATAAACTTCTGTCCATTGTTGGAACATTACAGTCTATTGTTCTAAGACTCTCTTCCTCGCCGTCTCTCTGTAGCTGCCGATCCCAATCATCTTCAGGATGACAGTGCCGCTGATACTGTTAGATTAAACGTTGAAGGAATCCCCTTATTAATAGAATAGGAAACCCTCCAGTGACACAGTTAAGATCCATGGAGACTGACATCAATCACAGTCACTGTACAAACAGCTCCAGTTAACCCCTTTCGCAACAACCCTGACATATGACAATAATACTTGGTCTTCCTGAGATGTTGACATCGCTGACTATTGGGCTAATGGCACATCTCGAATTGTAAAGTTAGAGGTGAGGCAGAGAGATGATGCTTTCTCTTCACAAGCTCGATGATTCTCTTGCGTTTTGACAGGGTCGGAATTGCTGTGCTCCAAAGGCCGTCTGTGTCTGCTCACCAGGCCAGCTGCATCCTTTGGCTTTATTTATTTATAATTAACTTTGACATTTATCTTATCAACATTGCACGGCTCAGCTGGCGTTAGGCATCTTTGAGAGGCTTCTACAGTGGCATAAGCAGTGTAGATACATTTCGTTCCTTGTGGTCCTTCCAGCCGCAGCCTGGTCCAGTGGAGTGATGGACAAACTCTCCCAGAACCAGGATTTTCAGGTTTTCCTTTCGCCAGTAATTGCTGGGGTCTCAGCAGAGTTGGAAGGCAGTAAATTTCTCCCGGCTGCTACACACTCTGCGATTTCTGTCAGAATTGGCTTCTGATGTTCATTCCTCCTGGATTGGAGAGCTGCATGCGAAACAATATGTTTCCTGAATTTCTTTTGTGACAAGTGTGTGTTTTAAGGATGTCACCATGTTGGAGCAGTTATTGTTTAGCAATTAAATAACCGTTACATTTTCCAATACATGCAGTTATTCCAAGTTCCTCTTATTTTTATTGTATTTTGTCTACAATGCTTTAATAAATTGTATTTTGCTTAATGTCGAATATTTTGTCCAAACGAATTGCATCTGAAACACAGCACCTACCTGGCAATTACCTTTAAAATAAGAAAATGTTCGGGTTGAGACTACCTTCTGCATATATTTGGAGGAGCGTTTGCTCGCCGCAGGAGGTGCAACACTTGCGCCCACACCTCCCCCCTCACTTCTCTCCAAGGCCCCAAAGGAAACTTCCATATCCGCCACAGATTCACCTGCACCTCCACCCACATCATCTACTGCATCCGCTGCAGCCGGTGTGGCCTCCTCTATATTGGGGAGACAGGCCGCCTACTTGCGGAGCGATTCAGAGAGCACCTCTGGGCCACCCGGACGAACCAACCCAACCACCCTGTAGCACAGCATTTCAACTCCCCCTCCCACTCCACCGAGGATATGCAGGTCATTAGACTCATCCACCGCCAAATCACAACAACGCGACGGTCGGAGGAGGAGCGTCTTATCTTCCGACTGGGAACCCTCCAACCGCAGGGGATGAACTTGGACTTCACCAGTTTCTTCATCCCCCCTCCCCCCACCTTGTCTCAGCCGAATCCCTCCAGCCCGGCACCGCCTTTCTGACCTGCAGTCTTCTTCTTGACCTCTCCGCCTCCATCCTACTCCGACCTATCACCCTCACCTTGACCTCTTTCCACCTATCACATTTCCAACGCCCCTCCTCCAAGTCCCTCCTCCCTACCTTTTATCTTCTCCTGCTGAACACTCTCTGCTCATTCCTGAAGAAGGGCCTGTGCCCGAAACGTCGAATCTCCTGTTCCCTGGATGCTGCCTGACCTGCTGTGCTGTTCCAGCAATAAAGTTTCAACCTCGCCTCCATAACAAGAAGGACAGGTATTCATGTTGTAATTGGATAATTAATTAATGGGCAATAAGTTGCAAAAACACGGGGTTTGACAACTGAATGCGCCGAGCTGGACCAGTGATAATTCTGTCAGGAATTATATCAGATACACAATCCACCTCACAGATCCAGCCCAGACAATTATGAGACCAGATGAGACTGTGCAGACTAGGCTCAGTACAACTCAGCAATCTGTCCAGGGTGGAATACTATGCAGCTCTCACCAATCCATCTGTCCAACATGGGGAACAGTACACACAACACCAGTGCATTGATTCAGAAACCTGGACGAAACGGTCTGTCCAGCATGGGATGATATGCATCCCACACCATAAACGTTGACAAGGTATCTGTTCAGTACGGGGAGCTGTACTGTGAATAGCATTGCATTGATCTGTAAACCAGGAGCAGTTACCCCGCCCCCCCACCCCAGCATATAGAGCTGTATACACCACCCCAGTACATTGCTCAGTAAGACGGTGTTCGATCTCAACCGAGCTTGGGGAAACTCGCAGCCCCTGCTAAAAGTGACAATGTGCAGCCCCCATTCATTTACTGTTCCATATCTCCGTTGAAACATGACAAGGGGTGCTGTGGGAGTGAAACGCACTGCTAGAGAGAGATGGCAGGGAAATCAGTTTAAATACCAAAAATCAAGAGTTTTAGGAAAAGGAGAAAAGGAGATTGAGAGACAATTTCATGGAAGACCATATGTTTCAGAATGCTGAAGTGAAGATATTTCAATGGCATTTTGCAACGTTAGCCAGTATTCCCAGGAATGATGGGTGAACGAGATATCGGTGTGAGTCCAGATGACGGAGAGTTTTGCATGATGATTTGTTCTGCAGCTTTGTAACTGGGAGTGGGGTCAGAAGAGTCTTCGATTCATTGGGCTCAATGTAATAATAATTTCTCTCAGTGCCATTTTCATTGAGTGTGACAGAGAGATTGTCTGCATGAGTCCGAACTAATTTCCTGGTGCTATCTTATCGAACGCACCTCATTAACTACCCACCCCACCCCATGGTATCCCTCTCATTCACTGCCCGCCCGATTCTCCCACATATCATGGCTTGTGGTACTCACCATCGCCCGGATGCCCCTGGATATTCCATGATCCCTGGCACTGGTGTCATCTTTAAAAGGCCATGTGCAAACTTTTGAGCTTTCTCACTTCGGAGCTGCCCTGCATAGTTTACTTATAGCATGGCAGATAAGGGGCAATTACACCACGGTGTGTCGACAGGAGCACGGAGGGCCTGGTGGATGGGCTAATACAGACGAGGATCATTCTCTTCCCAGAGGGGGCCACACTGCAAGACCCACCAAGCATGATCTGAGCTCGCCACCCAGCTCAGTGCATCTATGGTCTGAAGAAATATCCAGCAAGACAGGACAAGCATCAATAACATTCCCCGCTCTGTCAGGATAAGGGTTACCATGTTCTCTCTGCTCTCTCACACTCACTGTATATCTGTTATAGAACCTACCCCCAAACAAGGCTCATGCTCCACCACTGTCACTGCCGCATGCAGCAGCTTCCCTTTCTGCCTCTCCCCCTCTCTCAACACCACCAAAAGGTAAAAGAATGTTCTGGAGAATGGGGATTATGGAATGTTCCAGATAATGCTCTAAATAATTCCAATTTTCAGGAAAATGTCAGTGTCCCAGTATGAAACTCATAAGTGGTGGGAGTAGAGATGTAAGCTTTTGGAAATCAGATATTATGCAATTCCATCATGAGGCTATTCACTCCTTCAAATGTGCTCTCGTATTTAATAAGATCGCGATTGATCTGATGCTTTTCGCAATTCAATGTCACAGGAACTTTCAGTCATTCAACCCCCTGGGTTCCAGTCACTGACCAGACGACACTCAGGCACTTTTACCCCGGTTTTCTTCAAGCACCTGTTCGAGGGCATTTCCCATGAAGATGGACTCTGCAAACAATATATTCCATCAGCTTCATACTTTTGTGCAATGGTAAGCACTTTTTACATAGACCAATCAAAAGTATACACTTATTTGTGGAGATCGATATCAAATTTCAATTAATAATTCTGATAATTTCACTTGTCTCACCGTATTTTATTCAGCCTAAGATGGCTGCTAATCACTTGTCTCGTTATAAAATACTAATTATAGCAGAGAACGATTTAATCCTCAGCTGTTATCTTGACCGTTATCTAAATTGTACCTTTTTCCTTGTTATGATTGTTTCTCTTGCCCTTTGTCTGTGCCTGTTTCTGTCTGCAACAGTTACGCAGTCTCCCACTCAGTTGGCTGGATGTCTGGTTTGTGATGCACAGGTAGGTCAACAGCGCTGGTTTAAGTCCCCACACTGACAGAGGTTACCATGAAGAGGATGTTCTCTCACTCTCACCCCATCACCCGAGATGTGGTGACCCTCAGGTTAAACCTGCTTGAGTGGTCTCTCTCTCTAATGACAGAGCAGTCCCATGGCCCTTTCGAACTATATTCTATCACTGCGACATTTTATTTTTTTTCCTATTTTATAATTTTGTTTTGCATTATATTCCTGTATGTTTTGAATCTGTGTTATTTGGTACCACTGTCAGCATATCTCCCACACTGCATATTCCTGCTTAATAATCCTTAACTCTATTGTTATTTATGAACTTTCCGTCTGTACCTCAAAAAAAATCAATATCTCTGTCTCCAATACTCTGCGGGGAAGAGAGTTACAAAGACTCACAACACTGAGAAAACAAACATACAAAACATCTGAGATTATGTTCTGTATCCTTACCCGAGTAATGATGTAATGACATTGGAAGCAGATCAGATATGTTACGCTTCACATATTCCAACGATGAAGGGCTTATATTATGAAGGCTTTAATAGGTTACTCTTGGAATGAGAGCTGATCTTATTTATACATACAAAACCTTGCGGAGAGCAGATCAGGAAGATGCCGGCTGGGTATTTGTATAGTCCAAACTTCTTGTCATTGTCATAGAATCTCTACAGTGTGGATGCAGGACAGTCTGCCCATCGAATCCACATCAACTCACGAAGCAGCATCGCACACAAACCTGCCTCCATGTAACCCTATATTTCTCATGACTAACCCACCTAATCGACACATCCCTGGACACTATGGGCAACCTAACATGACCAATCCACTCTAAGCGGCATATCTTTGCTCTGTGGGAGGAAACTGGGGCACTGGGAGGAAACCACCATAGACAAGTAGAGAATCTCAAACTCTACATAGAAGTTCGCTCGAGGTTGCAATTTGAAACCTTCCATTCCTGATGGAGAGCTTTTTTTTGAAATGACGATTTTACTGCACCTCGGATGCTGCCTGACCAGCGGTACTTTTCCAGCACCACTCTCATCTAGACGTTGGAGTTGAAACAAGCCGTGCTATCCACATATCCACCATGCCCCTCTGTTAGATGCATACGTTACTTGTGTCTGACGAAAGAAATCTGCGTGACTTCTTCTTATCACTGATCCTGACACTGTTTGAGACCTTCATTATCAGCCATTTCAAGAATCTGGTTACATTTAAAATTTGTTGTGAGCAGTGGAGGAGTGGGACTAGAAAAGGAAACAGTGACACCCTCCAACCTCAGTCAGAACTGGAGTGAAGAGAAACTCACAAAGTGAGGACTCGTTCAAGTGCGAATTCTTGTTCTCATAAGTTTGGGATGGCTGAATCTTTATATTATATCGAGGCTCGCTTCGGCTGACTTTCTATAGACAGGTAAACCAGGGATAATGGTGCATGGAGAGGTAAGTGCAGCTGGGACCACAATAAGATGAGTCATAATCGTTTTTAATTGTGGAGTAGTGTCAAAGGGCCGAATGTCGTCGTTGTGTCCCTCATCTCTGTCATCTGATGTCACATTCAGCCCTTCAGGCCTGCTACACAGTAGCAGATCGAGGCTACTCAAATGGTTAGGTGTAATTTCGGAAATGTTCTTGAAAAATCCAAGCCGGGTCAGGAAGTGACCATCAGGACCCCCTCCAATCCCTCTTTCCAGGCTTCTCCTCTCTGTAACTTCTGTTGGAAATGTGGGTCATGTTGCAGATCCAGATTGCTGTGAATGCAGCCCCCTGCCGAGCCCAGTGTTAACAAAAACAAATCCTCTGTTCTCCCTGAATGCAACATTCTACAGCACGACTTCTAGGAACATTACCACTTTCCAACAGCATAACTTTAGTACGTAAGAAATGGGAACATGCCTGGGCCAATAGGCCCCTCAAGACTGGACTGTCGGTCAATAAGAGCATGGCTGATCTACTCCAGGGCTCAACTCCACTTTCCATCTAACCCCTAGTATCCCTCAACTCGCTGATGTGTCAAAACCGAATCCACCCCGTCGGTAAATACATTCAGTGACTCACTGAGTTAGGGAATTCTGGATATTCACTATCTTCTAAGTGGAGACATTTATTTACATCTCATTTTGAAATCGATATCCCTAATGCTGTACCTGTATCCCCGAGTTCGAGACTCTGCCCAGGAATGGAACCACAACTTAACACCTACCTTGTCAATACCCCTCTGTATCTTATACGTTTCAGTAACATCGCCCTCATTAATTTCAAACACAATGAACAAACACCTCACCATTTTAGATGTACTCAATAATTGAACCCTTTTATCCCAGAAATCCGCCTAATGAATTAAACTAGTTACTTGCTGCATCAGCATGTTGATTTTATGGTTCTTTCACAGAAAAACTCCCATCCCTTTGTACTGTTCTTTAGTTTGGGAGTCTTCTTCATTAAGTAAAAACCTACGTTTTGGTTCTCAGTGTCATCCCCAAACTCGGATGTATGTTGCACTCAGCTCCCGCCAACAGGCTATCAATGTGGATTGTAAATAACTGAAGCTACCGGACTGATATTTGTGTTACTCCAGTAGATACGTCTTTGTCAGAAAGATTGATTAATCCTGACTCTGCGATTTCTATCTGTTAACCAACCCGTCGTCCAATGCTAATACATTATCCAGCTTCTGGATGTGAGCTTCTATGAGCTTCTGTCTTGTGTAGGAGCCTTAATTTTGTGATAACATGTGGAAAATCTCTGAAAAGCCTCATGTCTACAAGTGCCCCTTCATCACGAACACATTGAAGGTTCTCCAGTTTCACTGGAACACTCCTGTAATCCAGAGAGTTATGGAATATTTCACACAGCGCCACTATTCACCCTGTAACCACTTCTATTAAAGCCAGCTATGAATTACTGGTGACCTGCCTACCTTTAGTTTTATCTGTTGAAAAAAAACTTGGTCTTATTGGTTAGAGACTATTCAAGAACGCCTCTCTTATTACCATTTTGTTTATATCATTGAAATGCTTACAGTGCCTTCCCCTGTCAGGAATGAATGTATAATACCGGTGTAAGTTATCTGCCTGTTCTCAGTAGCCAGGTCCCCAGTCACACCCTCCAAATGTTCTCAATATACTTTCCTGACTTTATTTCTACCAAAGGTCACACACTCACCTTGAACATGTTTTCATACACACAGAAAAGCTCAAAATGCTTGCTTTTATATTTCTTGCCAATTTAATTACATCATGTCTATTCTTTCTTTTCTCTCGCTTTCCAGATTCACACAGTAATATCGCACACAAACAGACCCTTTGATCTATCTTTTTCATGCTGTCCAGGTTTTCCAAAACAGACGAGTCCCATCTACTTGCACGGGTCCCATATGCCTCTAAACATTTCCTATTCATATGTTTGTCCAAATGTCTTTGAAATGTTGTAACTATACTTGCATCTACCAGTTTCCTCTGGCATCTCATTCCAGACACACACCATTCTCTGTGTGAAAACGTTGCCCCTTTGTCACTTTTAAATCTTCCCCCTTACACCTTAAACCTATGTACTCTATGTTGATCTCCCCTGCCCTGTGGAATAGACCTTGACTATTCACCCTATCCATGCCACTCATGATATTATATACTTCTAGAATTTCACCCCTCAACCTCCTACACTCCATCTGATACTAACTTCAAGAACAATCATTTCGAGCTAAGCACTGCAAAGTTGAAGCAATATCGAAAATGACAGGTAAACAAACATCATGTTGTGATTTGGTTTTCTCTGTTAAAATACTAAGGCAGCATGAAACGCTTACTCATGCCAAGAAGAAGTAAAACACCTGAAATCCTTTGTCTAAAAGGGATGATGATGTCGACAGTGAAAACGTTTCTCTGGATAGATCTTTGTGAGAGACGAAATTATTATACCAGACGGACAGCATGCAGTTGCCTTTAGCAGAGTGAAATGAAGGCTGAATATACTTTTGGAAATTTGGATTAACTGTAAATTCAGTGCAAAGGAGGAGAGGTGATTTCAATTAGATTAATTCCAAGAAGAAAAATTTCCTGAATGAGCAAGAATGGAGAGGCCGAGCCACATTGAGACCCGAGGCAAAGTGGCGTCACAAAACACAGCTTGATGCAAGTGCAGCGAAGAAAGACTTGATCAAAGAGTTTAAGGTGAAGTGCGGAGGGTCCATAATGTGAGAGAATGTACTCTGTAATTTGAGAGGGAGAACCTGGGATCAGAAAGGGGAGACGAGCAGGGAAGAAGATAGAGCATTAATGGCAGTGGTTTCTTGGGGGGCGGGGCGGGGGGGGCAGAGAATTCAGGAAGCGCAGCTGAAATGCATGCCCAGCATCTGCTTTTTGTCTTTAAACTAAACATCCTAAACCGATCCTACACAAACACTCATCACATTGAAATTGAATAGTATCCTTTACAGCTTTTGTCAACCATGGGTGGTTCATCTTCTTATCGAGTCGTTCTTTTTGAACAAAAACAATAATCTCTGAATATCATGGAATATCTGCTTGAATGTGTGCCCATGTACACCCACTGACCTTCCTCTGGGTCTACTTCCACATCTCGCTTCAGAACAGGTGTGAGAGAGAAATCCTCAATTTAGATGTCTGGTTATTTTCAATTATTCAGTGGGAACTTGTGCATGTGGCTGAACACATGATCAGCGGAGGCTGACTCCATTCTCCCAGTTTCTCCATCTTTGTTGTTTCTGGTTGATGATGCCACATTCCAATGAACTGCCTGTGACATGACCTCCTTTTCCTTCAAACCAGAACCCCAAACTCCGGTGCCCAGGGCCTTCAGCAGTCACTGTCCCGTCTCCCTCACTCCACCCCCTCCTTCCCAGAACAATGATAGATCTCCCCTTGTCCTCACTTCCTACTGCACTAAATTCCACATTCACGGAATCATCCTCCCACCACCTCCAGCAGGACACCACCATTAACCACATTTTCCCCTCCCGTCCACTGTCAGCATTTCACAGGGACTATTCCTCTGTGACACCTTCCTTCACCCCGAACACTTCACCACTCCCTCCATGGCACCTTCCTATGCAATTGCAGAAGCTGCAACACATGCTCATTCACCTCTTCCCTACTCAATGTCCAAGGCCCCAATCACACTTCTCAGGTGAAGCAAGATTTCACTTGTAATCATTAAATCCATTCTCCTGTCATTGCTGCTCATAATACAGTCTCCTTTACACTGGGGAGACCAAACAGAGACTGGATTGAGGAACACTCTCACTCTGTCAGTAGGAATAACCATGACACTCTCATTGCTTCCCATTTCAATAATCTACATTGCTCTAATGATAACGTATCGGTCCTGGGCTGCTTCAATGTTCCAATGAAGCACAACCCCAGCTCGAGTAACACCTCATTTTACACTTTGGTACTTTTCCACCGAGAGGAGTTAATATTAAATTGCATAACTTCACAGCCTGGAGCAATTATGGCTGTTCTCCATTCTTCATGCATTCTGCTTCCTGGTTTCCCTATTTTCCTTGTCTCCCAATGAGCTTGTCTTTGTCTTGTTTATCTTACGCACAATACAAACAACGCATTTTTCCGATTCACACTTTAATTTACACCTATTTTACGTCAGTTTCTCTTACACCACAATCAAAAGCCCCTCCTCTGTGGCATTGCACCTCCACATGCTCTGTTTCCCCTCATCCTTTGTCCACTTTTGTTCGGAAATGTGGCCATGCTGGACTTGAAACATTATCGCTGGTTCTCTGTATCCACAGATGCAGCCAGACCTGCTAGGTTTCCCGAGCAATTTCTGATTTTAATAACGTGTCAAAGCTGCTCAAACGCCCTATGCAACATGTAGCGCCATAAACCAGGAAGTGAACAATAATGCAAGATGCACAAATTCAGTACTAGACTGAGGAAGAGACCAAGGATCCTGACCAAAATCGCACTTAATGATAATTGATTGTGATCGCTCCACTACTGGAGTCATTCACAGCACAAGGGAAGATGTTTATTATCAGAGGGCATCAATCATCCCTGGCGTGGGACATCACTGCAGGGGATCCTCATGGTAGCTCCTTTAGAACAGGTATTTCCAATTTATCATCAAACAATCCCTGCAGTGTGGAATGAGGCCATTCATCCCATTGAGTCCAGAAGTGGGGATATTGTTGAAGTTTGAATAATGTTCAGAACAAATTGTCCCCCTTCAGCTCCAGAAGCAATCTGTGCTCATATCTAAAAAAAAACCTGGAAAACATTAAATATCGTGCTGTTCAAGTCTGGGTAACATTCATAAAACAGCACTGTACATTTCCACAGTAAAAGGAGGAGCTCATTCAGCACCTCAATCTGGGTTCACAGGAATATGGGGAAGTCTTTCAGCCAAACAAAACTACTTGGCAAGACATATGATAGCTCATTCAATCCCTCCTGCCGTTACACAGGAAGAGAAGTAGTCTGCTCACTCCCACACGTCACTTACACGTGATCAGAACGAGAGCATTTCACACTTGGAATCACTTACAAAGGAACAGGAAGAGGTCACTCAGTTTCACAAGCCACTAACACAGGAACAGTAAGAGCTGAAAGATGCTCCAACATCACAATCAAATAATGCAGGAACTGCACAGATAGACTGGTTCAAATTGAACCACGTGGCTTAATTACTCATTGTACTTAAATATTAATTTAATATGGTTTTCTGAGTAGGCATAAAGCCGACATTTTCAGCCATTCTCTAAGTTGTCTTCCATCTCCAATAGAGCAGAACCATGGTCTCCATGGAGGTCAGAATGGCTAACTGTTTCAGGATGAGGTTATTTTAACTGCTGACAGGATTGCGTACAAATGACAATCAATGCAGTGTCACGCAGTAATTGTGCATTAAAGTGTTCAGAGTTAATTCAGAGCCTGCACCTCTGTCAATCGACATGTGGGGCTCTACAGATGCATCTAAACTATCTGGAATCAAACATCCAATGAAAAGTATGGAATTTTCACATTATTCAGCTGCTTGAGACATAATGCGTGTCCGCCCATAACCATCAAGTTTCATTTTCTTATTCTCTCACAGCGCTACAGAATGAACACAGAGTTACTGCACTCTCTCCTGATGGTAAAATCATGCCAGGGTTTAGTCTGGTGAAGCTCCTTTGCATTGTCTCCGTGACAAAGAGATCATGATTTAAAAAGCAGAACAAATATGTACACAATGCACCAAATACTCCCTCAACAAAACACTACCATTGTGAAAGATATACTAACTCTGGTACTTCAATGATTTTGCATGAAGACCCACGTATCATCTACTTCCTGCCCCGTCAGAATTCTGTTTGTGACTTATGACCAAGGACATCCAGGTCCTTTTCAACAACAGCACTACCCATTGTCGCACCATTTAAGAAATATAAATATAGAATAATGATATTTGTTGTTCGCATCTGAATCATTTTATACCATGTGAACAGCTATTGTCCAAACAGTAATCCATCTGATAACCAACAAGACTTCAGTCCAGAGAAAAACACTACTCTTCTCGTATCTCCATTACCCAATTTTTAGCCAGATGGCATATATTCCACCCCTAGCTACCCATGGACACTAACATTCCCCCCACACCTGTATTCATTCATGTCAAGCGACTGCTGAAAATTCGAATACTCCACTCCCATTGGTTCTCAATTAGTGATGTCACAACGGACAATCTCCGCAAACCCCAGCACGTTTATCAAAGATTATTTCCCTTTCCTGAATATAGGCCAACTCTACCAAATCAAATAATTATTCTCCAAGTGTTAAGTAGTCCCATTCTTATGATGAAGGGCCTTTGCCCCAAACGTCGATTTTGCTTCTCCTTGGATGCTGCCTGAACTGTTGTGCTCTTCTCGCACCACTAATCTACATTCTTATAACAGGCTACAATTATATTTTTTTCCTCACAGCTGACATAAAGCTATCTAGTTTTCTGTTTGTTATTTTTTCACTCCGATCTGTTTCAAATATTTAGTTTCACTATAGCTGCTTTCCAGTCAGCAGGATCATTTCAAGAATCGAAGCAGCTTTGAAAAATAATCAATAATTATTTTACTAGCTCTGTTGGTACTTCCTCAATACTCTTGGAAGTAGCTCATCAGATGCATCAAATTACAAACATTCAGTTCAATGAGACTTTAAAATACATTTTTTTTATAATTCTAATTTCCTGTTGGTCACCTTTTACACCAGCCACTCTGTTCCCTAGTTTGTTTCTGTAAGTTCCTCTGTGGAGACAGAGCCAACATATTCCTCTCAGCGGAGCAGATGGCTTCTCTCAGCGAGTGATACATCAGAGGACTGCACTCTGGAGATAATGCATATGCCACCCACCCCTGCGCTGTAAAATTCCACAATTAATCCAGTGCACTTCATGGTGAGTGTCAGCACAGTCGTGTCCCTGGTTTGAGGCTATAGGTTATACTGAAGGAAGGTACACAGCTCAGTGACAACCTCATATCTGAAACAAATTGATTTCACACTTTATACTTGGAATGAGACCAGCTTCGACAAATGTGCCTGGAAATCCCGGGGAGGATAGTGCAGTGCCTACTTCCTCCTATTTACAGAACTTCACTTCTGTGTGGTCTCAGCTCCATTTGTTTACCATGGACCCAGGCACTCTGTAAATGTAGTGTCCACAGTGCCGTCGCCAGACCCTCGGGTGTCCCTGAATGAACCAAGCAGATAACAAAACAAACCCGGGAACACCATCCACAGAAACTCCGCTGACTATCCAATGACAGGAGCAAGTCAAATCCCCACACCCATGATGCACCCATTTAGTGTTGAAAATGCCTCTCTTTCCTCAGTTTCTCTTCCTGGCTGAGAAAACGGTTTCATCTCTGCACAGTCCCGCAGTAACAGTTCCTCTGTTGAAAAGGATGGTGGGAGGTAGTCGTGACTCTGTGAGTGACTAACATGGTAATCATCGGCCCTGATAATAGGTTTATAAATTCCTCATAAAAATCTCTTGAAAATCCGTCAGGACTCGGCGCCTTTCCGCGCTGAAGCTGCTTTATACCCTCCAGCACTGACAATGGTGCGTTAAAGCAAGATGCATGTTGGGGGTTATCCTTGGAAAAGCCAAGTTCTTGAAGAAAGATTCCATCTTAATCTACCTATCCTCATAATGCTCAGTCTGATATAAATCGGGCTAAAATTTCCGAAATGCTTCTTTCATCTTTATGGGATCACAGGTAAAAGTTCCAGTATCTTCGCTAACTGAATTAATGGTTTGGGGATGCTCTTTGTCCTCGCAAGATAGGCTAAATACTTGCCTGGCTTATCACCATGCTCAAACAGCTTTTGTAAGTAAGTTCCTCTTTGGATGTCTGTGTGAGCATAGAATTCACTGCAGACTGAATCCTCTGCAGTCTAGCCACCGAGGGTTTATCACAGTATGCTCTCTTCGCTGCCTTCAACAGTGCCTGGAGCAAGCGTTCCTGTTCCAGCTTCCCGCATCCTAAGGAATAATTATTCCTTTGGCGTAAGCCTTAGCAATTTCCCATAGAATGGATGGGTTACTGGTTGAATCTGAATTAATGGCTAAGAAAACTCCAAATTCATGACAAAAATACTCAATGAACTTACTCTCCTTAAGAATAAAGGGATCAATTCGCCGGTGTCTCGAACTTGCTATATTGCCCTTAATCTTAACCAATAAGTATACTGCTGCATGGTCAGAAATGGTAATATTCCCAATTTTACAGAACGCCATCGAATCAAAGATTGCTGCAAGGTGTGGAAGAGATCAACAATGTGGCATTTCTGCGGGTTAAAGAAGAAAGGAAAATCTCTATGTGTGAGGTGGATCTGCCTTCAAACATCCACCAGCCCTAGTTCCACACAAAAATCCACTAATTGCCTAGATTGTAAAGATGCTCACTTCGGAGCAGCGAGAGGCGGGAGCCGGGACGATGTGACATTGGTGCAAGGTAATTGTCAAGAAGGCTGGTAAGTATATTTAACGTTCTTATCTTCAGGCCAACTGTCCATTTCGAGCAGCGAGAGGCGGGAGCCTGGAGGAGGTGGCGTTTGTACGAGGTGATTGTCAGGAAGGCCGGTAAGTAGATTTAAACTTCTTACCTTCAGGCCAGCGAGGAAGGAGCGAGCAAAGGACTTCTGGGAAGGGTAAGTAGAACAGTTTATATTTGCGTGGTTGAGAGCAGCCCCAAGTCGTGGTCCACATTGGCACCAACGACATAGGTCGGAAGAGAGATGGGAACTTGAGGCAGAAATTCAGGGAGCTAGGATGGAAGGTTCGAGCTAGGACAAACAGACTTGTTTTCTCTGGTTTGCTGCCCGTGCCACGTGCTAGTGAGGTGAGGAATATGGAGAGAAAGGAGATGAACACGTGGCTACAGGGATGGCGCAGGAGGGAGGGTTTCGGGTTTTGGATAATTGGAGTTTTTTCTGGGATAGGTGGGACCTCTACAAGCAGGATGGTCTTCATCTAAACCAGAGGCGTACCATTATCCTGGGTAGGAAATTCACGAAAGCTATTATAAACTGGTATCTGCACCATCCTCAGCCAGATGTGTTGAATGGATGCTCCACCTCATCCTCGCCATGACATCCACAGAATCACAGATGGCAGTGTTTAACCAATTCGATTTGCTGCCCGTGACATGAAGAAACAGCTGAACACAGTAGATTCGACAAAGGCAATGGGCCCTGACACCACTCCTGCAATAGGACTGAAGACTTATGCTGTACAACAAGCCGTGTCCCTGGGGAAGCTGTTTCATTCCAGCTCCAAGTCTGACATCCCCCTGGCAATGTGGAAAATTACTCAATTATGTCCCGTACCCTAAGAGGGGATTAATTACAATCTGACCAATTGCCACCCCCTTATGCCCATCACGACAGTCAAAGTGATGGGAGCTCTTTTAGACAGAGCTGTCAAGCAACACAGAAATAACTTGGTCAGTGTAATTTCTGAGAGGTCCCCATGTGGAGGTGGTGCTGTTTTGGAAATGTCACTGGATTACTACTCCAAACCAGGATAATGCTCTGGCAGCTGGTGGAAGTTAAAAACAATTCATAAAATAATAAGATGCAAAATCGAGTGTCAGTAACAGTGACCTTGAAGTCAAGTCGATTGTAGGCACTCATTTTCTTTTCCAATGTACTTGCATGAAGTGAATCTCCCGTGCTTTCCTGGTCTGGCCTAAAAGTGACTCCAGACTCACAGACATGTGATAAGCTCTTCAATGGTCCCTGAAACGGCCAAGCAAGACACTCAATTGTATCACACTGCTCCGAGGTCTTAAAGGATAAAACCTGACAGAATACCCAGCACCAGCCTCGATATCAGAAAAGAGAACGGGAATCACAGTACTGTTGACCCTGCAGAGACTTCCTTCCTAACATCTGAGAGCTTGTGACAACATTTACAGAGCTTTCCCACAAACTGCACAGAAACATCGGGCAAGGAGTAGGCCATTCAACACATTGAGCCTTCCCCATTCTAGTTCTTGGAGAAAATCTTCTCAATGCAGATTTTCCGACAGTGTTCATATCGATTAATATGTTTAAACATTGTGAAATATAAAATAAGAACTGTTGTAATCCCTTCGGTCCATCCATCTTCATCCTCGATTCAATATACAGGCAGTTTTCTGATAACATGTGTTTATTAAACTGATTTGACTGCAATGCGACTTGCGAATTGCGCACCTTTTTGCTATAAAGTGAACTCCCGTTCACTGTCATGCGACTCCTTGCCAGGCACCAGCCAAACAATAAAACCCAGCCTCAGGATCTTCTGCCTGCAAAATGCACCCTCTGAATGTTCTGCTAAAACAGGAATGCAATCCGCTCTGCAAACCTTGACCTTGAGTTAGAAACAGGGAAGTGTTCTCTCCAACTAGAAGGAACTTTATTTCAAACCAGGGGGAGAATCTTGAGGAGAACTGGAATGCCGTGTTGGCATCAGGTTGTCAGTCAGCCGTGCACGCTTTCGGGTGAAGAGCTTGGTGAAAGGTACAGGGATGTAGCCAGTGACTGTATTGTGAAAGTGTTACATTTGCAGCACTATTTCATTACAATATATGATTTAAAGGTTTATTAGACTGTGCTAGTGTGTGTGTTAGACTCACTTTAATTTTTGAGTTTTACTGATGTTTTGCGGTTCATCCATTATTCTCTTTTCCCCATAGAGCACATCATTAATGTTGCATGATTTTCTGCAACACAGTGATGCACAGGAACACAGCTACCATGTTATTGGAGAACAACCTGGAATGATATCTGATCCTCTATCTTTATACCATACCCTGCTCTCTCCCTATCACTTTAGTTTCCAGAAATCCTTATTTCTATTCAGTGCCTTGGTTTCCATAGCCTGATCTGGGAGATAATTCCCCAAGATCACCAGTCTCTGAATGCAGACATTTCCTCTGCTCTGAATGCAGACATTTATTCTCATCTCATTGCAGAGTGGCCTGCCTAACCTAATACTGTGGCCCCTAGTTTTGATGTCCCAGCCAGGGGAATTGCCACCCCTGCTTCCAATCTGCCTTGCCCTAGCAGAGTTTTATATATTTCATTGAGATCTCGACTCATTTTCCGAAAGCCCATGGAATACAAGCCCAGCCGCTCCAGATTCTGACCGCACAACAAGCCTATCATCCCAGAGATCAGTCTGGCCATCTTCGCTGCTCTCCATCAATGTCAGGTTTGTCCTTTATTAAGTAAGGAGACCCAAACTGCACATAATACTCCACAGTGTTCGAGACAATGTCTCACCAAGGTCCTATAGAGCTGCAATAAAACACCCGTACTCCTATATTCAAGTCCCCTGAAATGAAGGTAGATACACGATTTATCTGCCTATCTGCTTTCTGCTCCTGCAACATTGCTTTCATTGTCTGGTGTACAGGGAGATCCAGATCCTTTTCAATGTCACAGCTCCCCACTTTTTGGATCTGTGTACACTGGTCAGCGTCCCAAAGCCATTCCCAGTATTGATTTCTCGGTTCAGATCTCATTGCCCTGCACTGACTCCGATGGGTTGCACAGAAGGAAACAAAAATGCAGCTTAAGTTCCTGGATAGATCAACATTTTTAACCAATCCCTTTTCAAATGATAGGCTCCCGTTCTGTTTTTCCCATCAAAGGTCACAATAGCACATATCCCAAGCCCCCGCCCGCCATTGCTCTCCATATGCCACGTATTTACCCAACACTCCACTTGTCTCAATCAACGTGGAGCATTTTGGCATCCTGCTCACCCACGCACAATCTGATATAGTTTAGTGCCATCAGCAAACTTGGAAATATTGTATTTAATCCACTCAGCCAAATATATGATGAGTGTTTGGAATAGCTGGGTCCCAAACCCTGATCCTTGCTATATCCTCCAAGCCGTCCATTCAAAACAAATGTTTTATTCCTACTCACTGCTTCCTGCCAGCTCTCCCATTCTAAAACCATATTAGTCCCAGTTCCAAGGGATTTGAATTTGCAAAATAGGCTTGGGGCTTTATCAAAATTCTTCTGAAAATGTGATCGTATTGCATTGATTGTTTCTCCATAATTATGTGAAATGTCATTTTCTCAAATATGGTGCCCATTTGATAAACCTCTGTTGACTTTGTCTGTGCTCATTACTTTCAGTTTCAATACTTGCTCTAAAACTGTTCAGTTGCTAATTTCATTCTACTCCCTTTTTCTCAACAGACTAATGTTGACTAGTAGTTGGGACGTTTTCTTTTTTATTTTGTTTTCTTCTGTGAAGACATAACCGAAGTATTTGCTCCATAGTTCTGCCTTTTCCCTGTGCTCAATTCTCTGGTATCAGACTGTAAGAAAGCTGCACCTTTTCCCACTTAATTTTGCCATTGACATATTTTCAGAAGATATTACAAGTTCAATCTTAAAACCCTTGTTAATATACTCTTCAGAAACCCATCAATTCCTTTCTTAAGCTTCTCAATGATTAACTTTCCACAGCCATGCAAACACAGAAGCACAGACTTTGTACCATCAACAATACAGAACGGTCTACATTCGTCCCGCTTTCTGACACAAGACCCGTAGCCGTGAATCTTATGGCATTTCAAGTGCACAGCCGTGTGTTTTGTAATGGCTGTGAAGTTACCATGACAACTCCTCTCTCAGGAAGTGCATTCCAGACCCCAACACCCTCTGGGTGAAAAACAATCCTCAATTCCTCTCCAAATCTTAAACCCTTCACTATAAAATGTGCTCCATTGTTTTTGGCCCTTTGACTAGAAGGAACAGCTGCTGTCTATCCGTCCTGTCCATGCCCCTCGTAATGCTATCCTTCTGAATATCGGCCCACTCAGCCTTCTCTCCTCCAAACTGGACAACCGAGCTTATCCAACTTCTCTCCACAGCTGATATGCTCCATCCCAGGGAACATGCCAGTGAATCTCCTCTGAGCCCCCTCCACTAAAATCACATCCTTCCTGTAATAAACTACAATCAGTATTCCACCTTGACCAAACCTAAGTTCCGCCGAGCTCTTATAATCTATGCCTTGATGAATAAAGGTTATATCTACGGTCCCTATGCTTTCTGAAATTGTGCATCAACCTGTTTAGTCATATTCAAGGGTGTGTGAAGACGCACCCTCTGAGCTTCCTCGTGTGCTGCCTTTCATTGAGTATTCCCCTGTTCAGTTCCTTCTTCCGAAGTGTATCACCATATATTTATCAGGGTTACATTTCATCTGCCATTGACCTGCCCACCAGACCATACCATCTGTATCTTCCTGTAAAATAAGGCCTTCCTCCTCACTACCAACCACCCGGACAATCTTTGTATCAAACACAAACTTAGTTGTCACACTCCCGCCAACTTCGTCTATATTCACAGCTGCATCATTTATGAATACCATAAATAATAAGGTTAAAGACGACACAATACCAGATTATTGTCCAACAGGTTTATTCGGAGGCACTGGCTTCGAAGCCCTGCTTCTTCATCAGGTAGTTGTGTGCTTTGAAAGCTAGTGCCTCTGAATAAACCTGCTGGACTATAACCTGGTGTTATGTGATTTTTAGATTTGTCCGCCACAGTCCAACACCAACACGTCCGAATCACAAATAATAAGGGGCACAGCACTGATCCCTGTGATACACCATTGGACACCTGTCTCCAGTCACACTAACAGCCTTCAAACACTACCCTCTGTCTCCTAACACTAAATTGATTTGGATGCAACTTGCCAAATCACGAATGACTCCCACCTGTTCCCTTGTTATTCTTCTCCAGTTGACACACTTGAAGAATATCTGGGGACTCTTCCTAATCTTGCCCTACCAGCAGGTTTCTATGCCCCTGTTTTAGGCAGTGCACACCATGTGAAGAATTTCCTCATTATTGTGGTCTTAAATGGTCTGTCACTTAACCTGCAGTTATTTGCCTTGAATGTAGATTTGTCAGCCAGGGAAACGTTTTGTGTATTTCCAACCTGTCATATATTTTGTGAATTTCCTAAATTTTATTGTGACCCTCATCTCATTCTTTAAAACTCTAGAGAACACAGGCCGAGTTTCCTCATCAGGCAATCTCGCCATCTGAGGGATTAATCTGGACAATGTCCATTGCACTTTTTTGTAGTCAGTATATTCTTTCTCAGATTGGCTCAGCAACATTGTACACAATGGATGCAGGTTTGCTCGCTGAGCTGGAGGGTTCATTTCCAGATGTTTCGATGTCTTACTAGGTAACATCTTCAGTGGACCTCATGCGAAACAATGCTGAAAATTCCTGCTTTCTATTTATCTGTTTGGCTTTCTTTTGGTTGCTGATGTCGTTTCCTGTGGTGATGCTATTTCCTGCGGTGAAGTCACTTCCTGTTCCTTCTCTCAGAGGGTGGTTGATGGGGTCTAAAATCTAATAGCACATCGAGTTAGATATCTATCAGAAATACATACGGATTTTCTGCATTGTTACTGTTAATTCCTAAATATCCGATATCACATGCTGTAGAATAGATTCCAACAGTTTCCATGCAGATGTCAAGTTACTTGATCGGCATTTCTCCAAATTATGTCTTCTTCCCTTTATAGATGCTTGATTCCTTCCATTAATCTATAGTGCTTGGACCACGTTTGCTAACTTTAATTTATCCACAATGGCTTCTAGCCTCTTCAGAATGCACAGGAAAATAAAACACAGTCATCGACAGTGCAATTAATACTTCTTTTGCCGATTTATGCCTGACATTTTAATATGAAGTACATCAGGTTTATCAGACTTAGCCATGCTCAATCCAGTTACATTCTCAAATACTTCCTTGCCACTGATATAAATTGACTTTTTGTCTTTAGTTGTACAAGCCCTACAGTATCACTTGGTATTACTGGGTGATTTTGTGGATCTCCCTCCATGAAGACAGATGCAAATGAACTGGTTATTTTATTTGCCATTTCCCTGTTATTCACAATAAACTCTCCTCTCCCGATTACAAATTTCCATATTAGACCCTACTTTTATTTTGTTTCCTTTGAAATACGGATTGTAGATTTATGCAGTGTTCTTATTCCTGTTTGTTATCATTCATGTTCTGCTTTTGATTTCCTTATCAGTTTCATGGCCCTTGTGTCTGGATTGTGAATTTCTGAGAATTCTCAGGTTTCCACAACGACTGAAATTCTTCTGAAGCAACTTCCTATGATTAATACATTTTCTAATTTGATATGTTAACCATCATTGTGTCACCTTCCCTTTCTTTGGTGTTTATACCTAAAATAAATAGACGTATTTTTCAGACTTTGCAGTATTTCTATAACTCTCCTGGTCGTGACCAGATGTATTCAGAAACACTGCAGGAGGACAGAGTAGGAATTTCGGGAGCCCTGACTGATATTTTTGCATCATCGCTGGCCAACGGGTGAGGTCCCAGAGGACTGGAGGGTGGCGAATGTTGTGCCCTTACTCAAGAAGGGCTACAAATAAAAACCTGGGAGCTATAGACCACTAAACCAAAAATCTGCATTAGGTACCTTACCTGAAAAGGTTCTGAGAGATAAGATATACATGCACTTGGAAAGACAGGGTGTGATTAGGAGCAAGATTAGTGATGATCTGAAGAAATGCTCAACAGTACAGGACAAGCGTCAATAACATTCCCCGCTCTGTCAGGATAAGGGTCACCATATTCTATCTGCTCCTTCACACTCCCCATATATCTGTTATGGCACCGCCCCAGAACAAGGCTCGCGCTCTATCTGCAAATAAGGCTCAGGCACTTCCAAACTCATTATTGAATTCAGCAACTTTGTTCCTCACTTTCTCTGTCACCTACGCAATACCCCCCATACTAATAATACTAAATGGATTTACAACAGTCAGCTGACTTATTCCGGACACTACACCATTACCCCCAGCCCCACCACCACCAGCACTAACAGCATGGTCGCCCATTCCCACTCTCCCTCCCTCCCTTTCTCCTGTTCCAGGAGAAACTGCCTGGAATGGGACAGAAAGGGCCAAGCGGGTAGTGGAGTGCCTGAGATCTGTTCCCTCACACCTCCTACCCCCACCATCTGGGGAGGAGCCTGGCATGAACCGGACAGGAACAAGATGGCTCATGTGGAGATTCTGAAACATCCACTTCCCATCAACCGAGTAAAGAGCAAATTTCAGTTTTCACTTTAAACCCACTGTCAGTTCCAACGTCAGTCCTTTCACTCCCAAACAAAAACAGATACCTAACTGCACAGAGATGCAGACACAGAAATGCACAGATGCATTGGTAAACACCCCAACATGCTAATATGCACAACACATATAAGGAGATAGGCATATGCACATATTTCAACATAGAGAGATATATTCAGTTGCACACAAATAGACACAAACACAGATAGAAACACAGAGGCTGATGCACAGACACACAGATGTAGGCACACCAAATACACAGATAACAAGCACATGGACACACACACACATATGGACATGCACACATACATTTCCGTACACGCAGAGACAAAAGCACTAGTGTCATTAAGACACAAGTCGGTACGTTTTTGGTTTATAAAGGGATCAAGGATTCCAGGGAGAAGGCAGGAGAATGAGGTTGATGTACATACAAGAAATTATTGAACGGCATATCAGACTCGATGGGCCAAATGGCCGAATTCTGCTCCTTTTTTCCTGCTCATGTGGTGTTATGCTATCAGGTTCTCACTTTCTGAGACAGCAGCAGAGGTTGGGTTTGATACATATTTGACTGGAAAGAGTCAGTGGGAATGTGGGACAGGTTTGGAGGGCAGAATGGTTTATGATTATGAAAAGAGGTGGTGATTTGATGTGAGGTTAACGCAGTTTTAAAGTAATGGGTCCCACAATGAAATAAGGATGTCCCTTTCCCTTTAGCTGTGCTATCTGTGGTATCCTAATCCTCAGGGAATAGGGGAGACTTTCTTATTGAGGATTTTCTAGGCTGAGCTCGACTGATCTTTGTGGACAGGAGAGTAAATGTTTATCGGGACCATACAGGAGAAGGATGATCAGACACAATTGGATCAGCCATGAGCATTCTGAATGGTGCCGCCGAATGGCCAACTGCTGCCCCTACCACATGTGTTGTTCCCTCAATCCACCACTCGAGGCTGTTACAGAGATGTACTCCTGTCCCTACCTGTGGTGTTGTTCCCTCAATCCGTCCCACGGTGCTGTTACAGTGATATACTGCTGCCACTACCCCATGCGTTGTTCCCTCAATCTACCCTCGATACTTTTACAGAAATATACAGGTGCCCCTACCCATGTGTTGTTCCCTCAATCCACCCTTCGATGCTGTTCCAGGAAAGGGGACCACCCCATTTAGTCAGACAGGATGTTTACAATGAGACAGTAGGAGACCATTCTGCCCCTCTAAGTGATTACACAGGAATATAGAATGAAGTAATTCAGATCGTTGAATACATTACACAGCCCAGAACGAGGCATTCAACCCGCCTGAACGGCTACACAGTAACAGAGAATCTGTCGCTAACAGGTAATAGAGAGTAAGAGAGAAATGTTTACTTTCAGCCTACAAAGCTCTATCTGATAGAGTGCCTCAGAGATCACTGTTGTGTCATCAACGTCCAATAATCTGTATCAAAGATCTGGAGGAAGGGGAGGGAATAGCTTGCAGCTCAATTAGCTCGTACACCAAGATGGTCATTGATTGTGTCATCAAATGGAGGTAGTCTGCAATATGATTATAGACAGGGAAGATTAGTGCGCAAACCTTCAGTAGAAATAACGTCAGGTAAGAAGTGTACTTTGACATGAAGGATAAAATAAAGGTAATCAATTTAAATGGAGACAGATTGCAGAACTCAGCGATACAGGCGGTTTCCATGTTCCTGGGACATGAATCATGTGAAGTCAGTATGCAGGTGCAGCATGTAATTTGATAGGTAAGTGGAATGATGCTGTTTTTGACAAAAGGTATCAGGTTTAATCGCAGGAATGTTTTACTGCATCTGTACAGGGCATTGCTGAGACCACACCTCATGCACTGTGTGCAGTTTTGATCCTCTAACAATAAAATAAAAGGATATAACTGTTTTCGAAAATTTCAAAGAGGTTTCCCTTTACTCATTCCTGGAATGCTGGCCTTTGGTTATTGGGGATGATCAATTTCGATCTTAGCCTAGAAATAGTATTGAACCACCCATGACTTTCAGAAAAATGCATCCGCTGGATGCATTTTATCCCTTGTCAGGGAGACTAAAGCTAGAGAATAAATTTGAAGGAAAAGATGCATTGATATTAACACATATACTATGAAGACACCAACCAATATTTACAAATTACACAGACACATGTAAGCATGTCATCAAATTATAAAGTGGTGACATTTTTTGAGATTGAATGGAATTGTGTACAACAAGAGCAATGATGCCCCGGCATATAATCCATAATCAGATTTTCCAGAGAATGTTCCTGGAGAGCACACATAGTCCAATTTGGTGTTCAGTTGACATCATTTTATGTTCCAACACAGAGAGGGAGAAACTTGTTCCCTGCCTGAGAAGCAGCAGCCAATTGATCCCTCTCTCTTACTTTGTTCTACCAGATATCTGAGTGTCAGTTCATAAAATCCTGCGTTATCTGTACCACTTGTGAAGGATTCCTGGTGAGGATTCATTGGAATCTCTCCACTGCCTGAATTCAGCCAAATCCAACTGTTCCAGAAAGAAACCCCACTACCAGCAGCTTATTTGAACAGAAATAAGGCACTCTGTCATTTTACCATTTGATATGAGTTCAACTTTCTGTGTCTCACATTTTTTCTAGAAAATGATCTCCTCTGAGACCAATATCATTGGCCACATCGCAAACTGGTTGCATTTAAAATTGGTGTAACCAGTGGGGAGTGGGACTGGAAAAGGAAACAGTGACTCTCCAACATTGGCTGGAACACAAATGAGAAAATTTGAAAGGGCTGTCCAAGTGGAAATTCCCTCCCCAGACGTTTGTGGTGCCTGTATGTTTGCATGTGTTCAAAGTTGTATTTGGTGACATTTGAAAGAAAAGTGACTGTCAGAAAATGGTATACAGACAGAAAAATGTGGGGAGACCACAGTCACATGACCCATAAGTTTTTTGCATGGTGGAGCAGTAACAAAGTGTCTAATGACCCACTCCTGCTGCTCAGTCCTATGTTCCTATGTTCCATTCAACCACTCACAGCTCCTGCAAGAAGCAGTTGGAGACCACTTGCTCCAAATGCCTGGTCCACAGTAACACAGCATCTCATTCAGTCCCTTAAGACTTCACACACAAACGGCTTGGTGTGGTTTGGAAATGCTATTTGGAAATCCAGGCCGGGTTCGAAAGACACCTCTGGTCTCTTTGCAGAGTGTCTCCTCTCTGTAACTTGTGCATTATTTGTTGGTCATATTATAGACCCAGACTCACTGTGAATACAACCCACATACCTCACTCAGAGATGACTCACAAAATACTTTGCTCTGACTGATTGCAACGTTCAATAACAGAACGTTCAGGAAAATTACAGTCATTAACTTTGTATTTACAGAGTATGAGGACATAAGGAACCGGATCAGGTAATTCGGCTGATCCACTATTGATATTAACTCTTCTTTAATGCCCCAGTTTTTCACACCCCTAAGCAGGTCAAAAATCCATCTATCTCCTTATATACTTTCAGTGATGTAGCTCCCATAACTCTCCAGCCCAGATAATTCCTGACAGTAATTATCCTCTGTGAGAGGAAATCACTCCCTACACATACATCTTCACCTAATTAATATGAACAAAATGTGAACACAGGGGCTCAGCAAAGAGTGAATGGTTTTGATATCAAGGCAGTATTTGACTGAGGATGGCATCAGGACCACCCACTTATTTGAGCTGAATGGGAATCAAGTGTAACTTCCCAGTCGTCTGGGTCTTTCAGAGCACAAAGAAAGATGTTTGTGGTCGGTGGTCAACAATCCTATCAGCCCCGGGATATCTCTGCAGGAGATCCTGAGGTGAGCCTCCTCAGCACAAACATCTTGATCTGCTCCATTAATGTCTTTCCCCATCATAAGATCTGAAGGAGGGATGATGACTGAAGATCACACAATATTCAGAACATTTTGTCCCCCCTCAGCTCCTGAGCTATTCTGTGTCCATGTGCAGCAAGACCCGGACAGCATTCCGGTTTGTGCTGTTAAAGTTTCGGTAACATTCATGTAACAGCGCTGCCAGACACTGCACATTTCCACAGTTGAAAGAGGAGCTCATTCAGCATTTCAAGGTGGTTACACACTAATTTGTGGAAGTCATTGAGCCCTGGAATCTACTGAAAATGAAGAGGGACAGCCCATTAAATCCTTCTGCCTGTTCCTCAGGATGAGAAAGGGTCTGGTCAGTACATCGAGATGTTAAACAGGAACAGGCAGAGCCCAATCAGACCCTTAAATATGTTCCATGAGATCTGGAGGAGGCTATTCAGCCTCATGGACAGTTATACAGGAGCAGGAGGGCGTCATTGATATTCCAACAAACAAACCAATGAAACCAAGACTGCAATGATAGAGGTCTCCATGATGTTAATCACGGTTCCAGTGTTTATAGAACGAGTGCTACTTTAACATGGTTTGCTGGCAGTGAGGAGGGAACCCAAATATTTTGTGTCAAGTCTCAAGGAGGCATCTTCCATCTCCGAGAAGACACATCCATGTTCTCCATGTAGGTCAGAAGCTGCTGAGAAGAATTAACTCTTTTATAATGAAGGTATTGTGGCTGCTGTCAGGATTATGGATAGCATGACGTTCATTGCAGGATCACGCACCAATTGAACTGTATTAATGTTGGCAGAGTTTATTCAAAAGCCTGAACCTCTCTGTCTCTCTTTCCCTCTCTGTCTCAATCGAAATAGGGAGCAGGGGTGATTGAGTGGAACGTTCTCTGATGCTCTTAAAATATCGAGAATCATGTGACCCGAGTGAAAAAAATGCCATGGAATTTATCACCATTTAAGTGCCTGTTTAGAACATCATTCGTTATTGTCCATCCCCCTTTAGGTTCAATGCAATCACGTCTTATTCTCTCTCTGAGCTTCACTCACTGCTCATGTTGTCATCATTCCAGAGATTAGTCTGGTGAGACTTGAGAGAAAGTCTATCCACAGAACGACAAATACTGCCTCAACAACATTCTCAGGGATGAGTGCAATAATCCTTTTCTCTCACTTAGACATCGCCGTTTCTTTCCGTATTATAAAACGCCATTATTTCTCTATGCACTGCAACTGACATGGAATGTATAAGTTCCTTACATCTGTACGTCAGCATCAATAAAGCCAGCACCAGAGTTGCCTATGGAGACGTGCATCACACTCGGGGAGAATTTCAATGTGATTGAATACACCTAAAGGATGTAATGATCACCTAC
Source organism: Chiloscyllium plagiosum (assembly GCF_037043375.1). Classification (NCBI taxonomy): domain Eukaryota; kingdom Metazoa; phylum Chordata; class Chondrichthyes; order Orectolobiformes; family Hemiscylliidae; genus Chiloscyllium; species Chiloscyllium plagiosum. The sequence continues at coordinate 83,281,466 of NW_028270169.1, forward strand.
CTGAATAGAAATGGGCTGTACAAATACTGGAAACAGGCAGAGGAAAGGAGCTATCTTTACTTTTGTTCTTCTCTCACAGGAGGTATGCAGCCCTCGTCAGGGCAGCATGTGACGCCAATTTTAAACTGAGTTGCAGTTTCAGTTGTTCCACCCGACAGTGAAGAGTAAAACACATTGCTGGGGGTTTGTAGTGTTACAACACCGGATAAATTTTCCTGCTTAATTAAAACCAGCAACAGAGAAAAGATTTATCCAATGCAGTAATGTGTGATAATTCTAGAATCTAAGAACTATTTAAAGTAAAAATTAACAACTTTATTTCTTAAAGTATTACAGAGAATAATAATTGAACGAATATTTACCGACGTCTTCCTCTAACCTATCTTTGACCTTTCCCCCTCCACAATACGAGTCCGATAAGACTCCTAATTAAGATTTACAAAATAAAACTTCTTATCTCAAAACCAGGAAGCTTTCGGTTCTTCTCCATAGTCCTGTCTTCTTTTCTTCTGGGGGATTCTGCTTCACTAGTTACTAATCAATGAATATACTTTTAAAGGAGCTATATTTCAGGCAGTCTTTGTGTGCTGGTAGCTTGGCAGCTCTGCTCTCAACTGTTCAATTTCCCATGGTCTTGTACCTCCAAACTATTGGATTGTGTCATTGGCTTTCAAGATTATCAATATATTACATTCAAACTTGATTGGAGGTGGGTCATTTGGGGTATAATTTAAACTGTTTGGCTGAATTTGTTTTTGTCTCAAGACAATGAGCTAATCGAGTTTTTCGACAAAATGTTAAATTATATCTATTTTTCAGAAGACTTAGTGCTGTCAGGTAGTTTAAAGGTGCAGTACACCCACATGTTCATCACTGAAGTCACACGGAAACCTGATTAGGGAAGGGTGACACATTGACTTACCTAAAGGACTTCAGGCAAGCAGTTGGGCTTTTATAACAAATGATAATGGTTGCTTTTAAATTCCACCACTTTCCTTCATGAGATATCAACAGACTATTATTCTGTGGCTCTAGATTATGAGTCAATGACTTGACTATCATAAACTGTCTTCCTGTACGTGCAGGGAACACGTCAAACATCCTCAAGAGCAATTATTTAGTGACGGACATGTGATTATAAGGCACTTGAAACTGTTGCATCCAGATTGAACAAAGGCAAAAATCATGGTTCATTCAGAAGTTACACTGAGAATGCAGACGAGACTGAGATATCATGATGGTGGTTTTGGACAGGACTGGTGAGTGGGGAGGACATGGAGATGAAAAGCCGTGAAGGACAAAATGGATTATGGAGTTTGAGAACATTATGTGTCCTTCTTGCATATCAGTGAGTAATTTATAAATAGTAGTTTGACAGTTATCATTTATAAGGAAAGGATGTTTTGATTGGAACTGAAGACATTGACTTGCATTTTCCAAAATTTATATGTCATGAGCAGAAATTGAGTTCAACCCAGTTTAGTAGGCAAATATAATGACTTACCAGGAACACCAACTATCGCAAGGATGGGGTAGTAACCACCTTGAATAATCCAAAGGATATCCTGGATCCGTGATGCTAATGATATCCAAGGCCGAGAAAGCCAGTAAAGACCAGAGGATAAACTCCTGCCCATTGTTGGAACATTCCAGTGTAATGTTCTCAGATTCTCATCCATTGCTGGAATATTCCAGTCTAATGTTCTCAGATTCTGATCCACTGTTGGAACATTCCAGTCTAATGTTCTCAGATTCTGATCTCTCCTCCCGCTCTCTCTCTCTCTCTCTCTCTCGATCTGCTGATCCCTGTTAGTGCTGTCAGTGATGCTCCTACTCACACTATGTGATAGCACATTGAACAGAGCCCATTTATATTTCAACCTTGGAAACTCTCCACTGCCATAATTAGGATCCACTGAGATTGATATTTATCACAGTCACTGAACAAATAGCTCCAGTTAACCCCTTTGATTCCAATAATGATTTTATTAAAATTCAAAAGAACTTTTAAAGTTTACACATTTGGCATGGGAGATGTGTGGGGGGTGAACAGGAAGAAATATGTGAGATGGTAGATTGATTGAATGTATTCATTCAATCTGCCTTAGATATGGCAGTAATGTCAAAGGATTGTCAGAACCTAAACAACTTTCTCGGCTTATAAATCGAAACATATAATCTGTAACTACTAATCAGTGATTATAATGTCAGTAAAATATGTAGAGAACTTTCCTAGTCCATAATCTGGCAGAAAATTGCTTATGACAACATGAGTGATAACAGACAAATGGCATGGATATGTTAACAGAGAATATGATGTGACATACAATTCAGATGGTTATTCAAGGATCAGAGAGGGCAGGTAAGGGTCATGCTGTTAATGTTATCGATGTCAATCAACTGTATTGAAGTAAATTTCACTGGATTTTAATTGCAGTGTGATTATGATATCGGGGCATGGCTGCTGAGACTGGAGGGAGGGAACATGATATTTCCCAACCATCAGTATTGGAATTTTATTCTTCATAAATCATATAAAGATCAAATTCAAGGATACATCTCCAATGAAGAACGAGGAGAGCCAATATTAACTATACAACCAGAAGACATTGGAACAGAAATTTGGCCATTAGGCCCATTGAGCCTGCTCCGCCATTCCATGATGGCTGTTATGCTTCTCAACCCCATTCTCACACTTTCTACCTGTAACCCTTGATCCCCTTTACAGTCAAGAACCCATCCGTCTCACTCCTTTTCCTCCGCTACATCAATGACTGTATCGACGCTGCCTCGTGCTCGCACGAGGAGGTTGAACAGTTCATCCACTTTACCAACGCCTTCCACCCCGACTTCAAATTCACCTGGACCGTCTCAGACTCCTCCCTCCCCTTCCCAGACCTTTCCATTTCTATCTCGGGTGACCGAATCGAAACAGACATTTACTTTCAACCGACCGACTCCCACAGCTACCTAGACTACACCTCCTCCCACCCTGCCCCCTGAAAAAACGCCATCCCATATTCCCAATTCCTTCGTCTCCGCCGCATCTGCTCCTAGGAGGATCAGTTCCAAAAACGTACAACACAGATGGCCTCCTTCTTCAAGGACTGCAATTTCCCGCCAGACGTAGTCGACGATGCCCTCCACTGCATCTCTTTCACTTCCCGCTCCTCCATCCTTGAGCCCCGCCCCTCCAACCACCACCAAGACAGAACCCCACTGATCCTCACCTACCACCCCACCAAACTCCATGTACACCGTATCATCCGCTGTAATTTCCGCCACCTCCAAACGGACACCACCACCAGGGATATATTTCCCTCCCCTCCCCTATCAGTGTTCCGAAAAGACCACTCCCTCCGTGAATCCCTCGTCAGGTCCACACCCCCCACCAGGTGCCACTCAGGTGGATAGACCTTGTAAGAAGGCCTATGGGTATTAGCATTCATTAGTAGAGGGATTGAATTCAAGAGTCGTGAAGTGATGTTACAGCTGTACAGGACTTTGGTTAGGCCACATTTGGAGTACTGTGTGCAGTTCTGGTCGCCTCACTTTAGGAAAGATGTGGAAGCTTTGGAGAGGGTGCAGAGAAGATTTACCAGGATATTGCCTGGAATGGAGAATAGATCGTACGAGGATAGGTTGAGAGTGCTAGGCCTTTTCTCATTGGAACGGAGAAGGATGAGGGGTGACTTGATAGAGGTTTATAAGATGATCAGGGGAATAGATAGAGTTGACAGTCAGAAACGTTTTCCCCGGGTACAACAGAGTGTTGCAAGGGGACATAAATTTAAGGTGAAGGGTGGAAGGTATAGGGGAGATGTCAGGGGTGGGTTCTTTACCCAGAGAGTGGTGGTGGCATGGAATGCGCTGCCTGTGGGAGTGGCAGAGTCAGAATCATTGGCGAACTTTAAGTGGCAATTGGATAGGTACATGGAAGGGTGCTTAAGCTAGGACAAATGTTCGGCACAAAATCGTGGGCCGAAGGGCCTGTTCTGTGCTGTATTGTTCTATGTTCTAAGTTCTCTGTTCTATGTTAACCCAACTTCCACTCCTGGCACCTTCCACTGCATCCGCAAGAAATGCAAAACTTGCGCCCCCCCACCCACATACTTCCCTCCAAGGCCCCACGGGACACATCCATATCCGCCACAAATTCACATGCACCTCCAAACACATCATCTATTGCATCCGCTGCACCCGATGTGGTCTCCTCTAAATTGGGGAGACAGGCCGCCTACTTGCAGAACGTTTCTGGGACATCCGGACCAACCAACCCAACCACCTCGTAGCCCAACACTTTAACTCCCCCTCCCACTCCACCAAGGACATGCAGGTCCTTGGACTCCTTCATCGCCAGACCATGGCAACACGACGGATGGAGGAAGAGCGCCTCATCTTCTGCCTGGGAACCCTCCAACCACAGGGATGAACTCAGATTTCTCCAGCTTCCTCATTTCCCCTCCCCCCACCTTGTCTCAGTCAAATTCCTCGAACTCAGCACCGACTTCCTAACCTGCAATCTTCTTCCAGATCTCTCCGCCCCCACCCCACTCCGGCCTATCACCCTCACCTTGACCTCCCTCCACCTATCGCATTTCCAACGCCCCTCCCCCAAGTCCCTCCACCCTACCTTTTATCTTAGCCTGCTGGACACACTTTCCTCATTCCTCAAGAAGGGCTTATGCCCGAAACGTCGATTCTCCTGTTACTTGGATGCTACCTGACCTGCTGCGCTTTTCCAGCAACACATTTTCAGCTCTGATCACCAGCATCTGCAGCCCTCACTTTCTCACTCCAAAATATACTCAATGAGCTGGACTCGACAGCCCTCTGTAGCAGTGAATTCCATAGATTCACGGCTGTCTGGCTGAAGAGGTTTCGCCTTATCTTTGTTCGAAAAGGTCTTATCTATCCACTGTCCCCTCGGGTACTAGTCTCTCTCCTACATTGGATACATCTTCGCAAAATCTCCTCTCTCCCAGGTCATTTAGTATTCTGTAAGTTTCAATTAGACCTCCTAACATCCTTCTGAATTCTACCAAATGCAAACACAGAGCCCTCAAATAGTTTTTATATCTTAAGCTTTTATTTCCTGGCACCATTCTCGTGAATCTCTTTGGAAAACGCTCCAGGACCAGTACATCCTTCTTGAGATTTGGGACGCAAAACTGCGCACAATAATCCAAATGTGGCATGACCAAAGCCTTGTAGAGTCTTAGAAGTACATTCCTGCTTTTATATTTAAGCCTTCTTGAAATAAATACCAGCATTGTATTTGCCTGTCTAACTACTGAGAAACTGCAAGTTTACTTTCAATACTCCGGGACTAAACTCCCTCGTCTTTTTGCCCATCAGACTTCTGAATTTGCTCGCTATTTCAAAAATAGTCCATGCCTTTCTTCATCCTGGCAAAATGCTTTCCCACACTTTCCCACATTGTACTGCCGCTTCTTTGCTCACTCTCCAAACCTGTGAAAGTCCTTCAGCAGGTGAATGTGAGGACCGCAGATGCTGGAGATCAGAGTCAAAAAGTGTGGTCATAGAAAAGCACAGCCTGTCAGGCAGCATCTGAGGAGCAGGAGATTCGACGTTTCAGGCATAAAGCCTTCATCAGGAATGTGGGGTGGACGGAAGGGGGCAGAGAGATAAATGGGGGTGTGCTGGCGCTGGGAGGAAGGTAGCATGGAAGGCGACAGCTAGATGAAGGTGGGTGATGATAGTGATAGGTCATAGTGGAAGATGGATTTGATACTTGGGAAGGTAGATGGACAGGTAGAACAGTACAACAGTGCGGTGCTGAGTTGGAGGGTTAGACCTGGGATAAGGTGGAGGGAGGGGAGATAAGGAAACTGGAGAAATTGTCCTTGATACCGTGTGTTTGGAGGGTCCCAAGGCAGAAGATGATGCATTCTTCCTCTAGAAGTCAGGTGGCTAGAATTTGGCAGTGGAGGAGGCCAAAAGCTTGCAGGGTTTTGGCGGAGTGGGAGGGGGAGTTGAAGTATTCGGCCACAGGGAAGTGGGGTTGTTGGGTTTATGTGTCCAAGAGTGTTCCCTGAACCGTTCTGTAAGTTGACATCCTGTCTCGGCAATGTATAGGAGACAGGAGCAATGGACTGTCTAGAAAAGGTGTTTGATTACACAGGATGTTCTCTGCCTGAAGTGGTAGGATCCTTTGGGGCCTTGGGTGGAGGTGAGGAGGGAGGTGTTGGCACAGGCTTCATATCTCTTGCAATGACAAAGGATGGTGTTGGAAGTGGAAGGTGGCTTGGTGGGGGCATGTGGACCTAACGAGGGAGTTGTGAGGGAATGATCTCATCAGTATGATGATAGGGGTGGGGAGCGAAGTATATCTCTGGTGTTGCGGTCTGACTGTTGGTGGCAGAAATGGGGGAGGATGATGCGTTGTATCCTGAGGTTGGTGGGATGGAAAGCGAACACCAGAGAGGTTCTAATTTGTTGTTGTTGGAAGGGTGGAGTGCAAGGGCGGAGGTATGGGAAGTTGAGGAGATGCGCGAGAGCACCCTCCTGCAGCCGAACCACCTCTTCAATGCTACCTGTTCCCTATCCATCTTTGCACTGTTTGAAAGCTTAGCCAGAATGCCCTCAGTTCCTTCATATAGATAATGAATGCACAAAGTGAAAAGTTGTGGTCCCAACACTGAGTTTTGTGGAACACCACTTGTCACTGGCTGCCATCCTGAGAAAAACACTTTTATCTCCACTCTATGAATTCTGTCAGACAGCCAAACTTCTATCCATGCTAGCACCTTGCCTCTAATACCATGGGCCCATACCTTTCTCAATAACCTCATGCATGGCACTTTGTCAAAGGATTCTTGAGTGCAGAAGGATAACACTTATTGGTTCTCCTTGATCTAATCTGCTTATTACTCCCTCACTGTTTTCTAGCCGGTTTGGCAGGACTGATCTCCCCTTGATGAAACCATGCTGACTCTGTCCTATTTTACCAAACACCTCCAAATATCAGTAATTCCATCCTTCACGATGGATTCAAGGATGTTACCCACAACCAAGGTTAGGCTAATCAGTCTGCAGTTTTCCATCTTCTACCTAACTCCCTTATTAAATGTGGTGTCATGTTAGCAATTATACAGCCACTTTGCCGTTTCCTGATTTTAGTCATTCCTGAAAGATTACCACTTACGCTTGCAGTAACTCTTCAGTTATCTCCCTTACAAGGCTGGGGTGTAGTCCAACTGGTCCAGGTGAGCTATCCACATTCAGGCCATTCCGTTTTCTAACATGCTCTTCTTGGTGATGACCACCATATTCAGGACTTCCCTTTCACTCTCTTCAATTCTTGAGAAATTACTCGTGTCTTCCACTGTGATGGCTGATGCAAAGTTTATCAGCCATTTCTTTGTTTCCCACTACTGTCTCTCCAGCATCATTTTCCTGTGGTCCATATTCACTTTTAGGAGAAAGTGAGGTCTGCAGATGCTGGAGATCAAAGTTGAAACTTTATTGCTGGAACAGCACAGCAGGTCAGGCAGCATCCAGGGAACAGGAGATTCGACGTTTCGGGCACAGGCCCTTCTTCAGGAATGAGCAGAGAGTGTTCAGCAGGAGAAGATAAAAGGTAGGGAGGAGGGACTTGGAGGAGGGGAGTTGGAAATGTGATAGGTGGAAAGAGGTCAAGGTGAGGGTGATAGGTCGGAGTAGGATGGAGGCGGAGAGGTCAAGAAGAAGACTGCAGGTCAGGAAGGCGGTGCCGGGCTGGAAGGATCCGGCTGTGACAAGGTGGGGGGAGGGGGGATGAAGAAACTGGTGAAGTCCAAGTTCATCCCCTGCGGTTGGAGGGTTCCCAGTCGGAAGATAAGACGCTCCTCCTCCGACCGTCGGGTTGTTGTGGTTTGGCGGTGGATGAGTCCAATGACCTGCATATCCTCGGTGGAGTGGGAGGGGGAGTTGAAATGCTGTGCCACAGGTTGGTTGGGTTGGTTCGTCCGGGTGGCCCAGAGGTGCACTCTGAATCGCTCCGCAAGTAGGCGGCCTGTCTCCCCAATATAGAGGAGGCCACACCGGCTGCAGCGGATGCAGTAGATGATGTGGGTGGAGGTGCAGGTGAATCTGTGGCGGATATGGAAGTTTCCCTTGGGGCCTTGGAGAGAAGTGAGGGGGGAGGTGTGGGCGCAAGTGTTGCACCTCCTGCGGTTGCAAGGGAAGGTGCCGGGAGTGGTGGTTGGGTCGGTGGGGGGTGTGGATCTGACAAGGGAGTCGCGGAGGGAGTGGTCTCTACGGAAAGCTGATAGGGGAGGGGAGGGAAATATATCCTTGGTGCTGGGGTCTGTTTGGAGGTGGCGGAAGTGACGGCGGATGATGCGCTATACATGGGCGCAAGTGTTGTAATCACATTTCCAACTCCCCTCCTCCAAGTCCCTCCTCCCTACCTTTTATCTTCTCCTGCTGAACACTCTCTGCTCATTCCTGAAGAAGGGCCTGTGCCCGAAACGTCGAATCTCCTGTTCCCTGGATGCTGCCTGACCTGCTGTGCTGTTCCAGCAATAAAGTTTCAACCATATTCACTTTTACCTCTCTTTTGCACTTTATATATCTAAAGAATCTCTGAAAGTTTCCTTTATTTTACTGGTTAGCTTACCCCCATATTTAATCTTCTCCCACCTTATTTATTTTTCCTTGCCTTCTGTTGGCCCCATTCTCCAGTTTCCCTTTGCCCTTCACATTGCTTGCACTTTTACTGATATGAAATCCCTGACTTCCCTCATCAGCCCTGGTTGCCTCATTCTCCCTGTACCATGCCTTTATTGCTCAGCATGTATCTCTGCAGTGTCTCCTGAATTAATCTTGGAATTTCCTGCCATTACTGTTCCCCTGTCTTTCCTGCTAGACCCCTGTCCCAGTCAATTCTACCCAGCTTCTCCCTTGTGCCTCTCCAGTTGCCTTTATTCAGCTGAAATGCTGTTAACTTTGATTCTACTTTCTCTTTCTCAAATTGCAGAATCAATTCAACCATGTTCTAATCACTGCTTCTGAAGTTTTCTTTCACCTTATGTTCCCTTATCTAGCCTGCGTCATTAAATCCAGTGTCATCTGTTCCTGAGTGGGCTCCCCCACATGATGCTCCAAAAAGCCATCCCATAGACATTCCTCAAATTCCTTTTCTTGCGATCCACTCCCAAAATGGGTTCCCATTCCACTTGCATATTGAAATCCCCCTATGATCACTGTAACATTTTCTTTCCTACAGATCTTTTCTATCTCCTGGAGTATCTTGTACCCCAGCTCCTGACTACTCTTTGGAGGCCTGTGCAAGTCTCCAACTGTGATTGTCTTATCTTTGTGATTCCTCAATTCTACCCACGCAGATTCTACACCATCTGACTTTACTTCCTTTCTTACTATTGATTTAATTTCATTTATTAATAATGTAAACCCATTCCCTCTGCTAACTGTCTTTTCGATAGGATATCTGTCCTTGAATATCCTGATCCCCTTGCAATCACTTCTCTGTGATGCCCATCACGTCATACCTACCAATTTCAATCTGTGCCACAAGTTAATTTACTCTATTCCTTATATGGCGTGCATTCAGGTATAACCCCTTCAATCTTGTATTAACAGTTGCTCTTCTCATTTTCATTTGTTTATCCAGTGTGCTTGAAGTCTGATTGCTTACACTTTCCATACACTCTGTCTTATTTGCGTCTGTGCTGGAGATTTTAATAAACTCTCCTGAGCTCTGTACATTTACCTCCTCTTTTCTAATTTAACCCCATAACGGATTCATTCCTGAAGAAGGGCTGATGCCCGAAGCGTCGATTCTTCTGTTCCCTCGATGCTGCCTGACCTGCTGCGCTTCTCCAGCAACACATTTCCATCTCTGATCTCCAGCATCTGCAGACCTCATTTTCTCCCCATAACGGACCCCCCACCCTGCCAATACACACACACTCCTAATCAGTTTCGACCTCTGTCGACAGCCTTAGTTAGGATTCAATCGGACTGTGGTCCCAACACAAAATAAAGGTACAAAAAACAAGCTTTTCTGTACATACCAAAACATGAAAACCACAAAAATGCAAGTTTGTTAAAATATACCTACGATGTGGAGTTATATGAATTGAAATGTGAATTTAGAAACCACGGACGAGGTTTTCAACCTTTATCAGTCATTATTTGACCCACAGCTGAGATGCTGATCTCCCCCCTGTCAGTGATCCCCCTCACTGAAAATCTCTCGCCCTGTCTCTCACAACGTGTCTAGAGGGACTACAAGTTCCTATTGGCCCAGAATATTTAAATTAATTCACCTTCTCCCTGGAACTAATCTATTGTTCATTTGGATCCTGTTCAGCGTCAGCAACCCGTTTCTGTGAAATTATTGGAGATAAGTGTTCTGGGATGACAGCATAGTGCTCACAGGTAACGGCACCAGACAAAGGGCTTGCAGTCTGTGGGAGTTTCTAAATGAAATTTCTGTGTATTTCTCCTCATGCTGTCTTCTGATATAACTTCAGACTCGTCTGAACACCTCTTGCTCTCACTCACTCTGTGGCTCAGTTTTCTCTCCATTCGTTTTATCTCTCTTCATTTCCTTTTTTCTCTGTTAATGTTTCTCTCTCACACGCACACACGCACAGACACACACATTCGGTTCTCTCTGTTGACAAATTGTGCTGTTGGAGAGCTCGTCGGTGTACAATGGGCTAAATGGCCTCCTTCAGTGCTCTATCAATTCTGAAGTTCTCTCACCCACAATAAAGACTTCAAGTGCCTGGAGAGACAAGCTGATCCTGCGAAGGACACAGTGCAGAATCATCCTTCATTTCTTCCTGTTGTCTTATATGCAGCGGCCTTGAAATATCAGTTTAAAAAAAAGATAGAAATTCGAGCAGTTGGGAGAACGTTCACCAGATGATTTTGCTGTCAGGGTTTAACAAGCAGTTCCCACATACAAAATTGGATTTGACTGATAGCAGCTCCTCCCAATTGACACGTCCTAGCTCTGCCTGATACTGACGTAATTTGCCTTCCGCCAATTCAGTAGATTCCCACAAGGTCCTGACATATCCGTGTTCATAGCTATCCTAAATCTGAAGGAACTGTGAACACTTTTTCTAAAATTATGTCCCACTGAAAGGTCACTCACCTGGCCAGGCTCATGAGCCAATACGAGGTCCAGTATGGTTCTTCCTCTCGTTGGACTATCCACATACTGCTGCAGTTAACAAATTCTGCCCCGTCTAAGCCCTTTGCTCTAATGGACTTCCAGTCATTATTGGGGATATTAAAGTCACTCACTATGACCACTCTTTTTTTAATACACCTTTCCTGAATCTACGTACATATCTGTTCCTCAATCCCTCCATGGCTGTTGGAGAGATTATGGTAACGCAGTGCTTGCAGCCATCTTATTTTTGAGCTTGACCCATATTGCTGCAGTGGATGGTCCCTCCTGTATGTCCTCTTCAAGTGCAGATGTAGCTTTCTCCCTGATCAGTAAAATAACTCGTCCACCTCTTTTAGCTTCTTCTCTATCTCGCCTAAACCAATGAAAACCTGGATACTTTGAACGGCCAGTCCTTTCCCTCTCTCAACCAAGTCTCTGTAAAGCCGCAACATCATAGACCCATGTATGGATTCAGGCTCCCAGTTAATCGTCCTTACCCATATTTTTGCATTGAAATAAATACACTTTAGCCAAACTCCATCAGATCCTGACCTGGTATTTGGTTTGAGTTTCCCTGATGTACATTCTCCTCGTCTATTCTCTGGGAACAGGAGATTACAAAGGACTGTCAGTAAAGTGGAAAATATTGTAAACAGACAATTTCAGTTTCCTCCCTTGTCCTTTTAATCTATACATTGCATCCCACACTGCCCAATTCCAATAAACCGCTGGGTAATTATTTTGCTTCAAACAACCATCTCCAGCCTCTCACTGCACATTCTTCAACTCGCTCTGGACCCATTGGATTGACAGTTTTCTGATCCCTCTCTCAACCAAATCTCTAATATTTGTATCATAGTTATATATACTCATCTGTCTTGCCTGTCACACTGCTCACATTAAAATAAGCATACTTCAGACTTCCAGTCCCATTGTGTTCACTCCCCTCTGCCAGTTTGTTGCTGGTCTTGGTTGTACTGGAATTAGTCTCCAACTGCTCTTCAGTCACTGTGCTTGTGGATGTACTGCTCTGGCTCTCCCCCCATTCCCCCCCCCCCCACCGCCACACTAGTTCTAAACCTCCTGAGTGACAATAGCAAACCTTCCTACCAGGAGATTGCTGACAGTTCACGTACATCCCGTCCTTCTTGTGTATTTCATACTGACCCAGGATTCCCAATGACCCACATATCTGAGATTGCTGCCAGTTCAGCTGCATCCCGTCCTTCTTGTGTTGATCCTACCGACCTGGGAATTCCAATGATCCACATAATTTAAGTGCTGCCTACCCTACCAGCTCTTTGGCCATGTTTTTTTTAACAATACTGCCTACCTATTCCTAACCTGACTGGCACGTGGTATAATCTAGTCTCCCCAACATTCAAATACGCTTTCAGCACAACTCCAGCAAGACCTTTACTTTAAAATGGGTAAACTTGACAATAAAAACTTAAGTGTGATCTCATTAACTAGGAAAGTGGAGCCCAACGAATCAGTCGTAATGACCATAAGATCTGATGTCTGTCACCTCCACCAAACCTGTGGGACAAGATATACTTTTGAGCATCTATTTGTACATGGACGAGGATAAACAGAAATTAGCCCAAAAGACCTGAAAATGTCACAACAGATGGGTGCCAGTCAGCTTGTTTACTCTGCTTTGCTGTTCTATTTGGATTTTAGTATTCTGTTCCTTTTAATGGCTGGGTCTTTACCTCGGATCCCTTGTGCGTCAGAAAGTGCCCAGTGTGTTTGTGCGCTCACCGCGTAGGGAGCATCCAGTGCCAGGCAATGGGGTGTGGGGAATCCCGGGATGGCTCGATGGAAGGCTGCATGCAGTGACGGATGGACTCGGGGATTGAGAGAGACAGAGTAGGTAATCAGGGACATGCACTCACATGAGTAGCTGGGCAAGATTCCCAAGCACTCAGGAAGCCTGAGGACCAGAGCTACTTTTACAATAAACCCGTCATATTTGCAGCAATTCTCCATCAAACACAAGCAAATATACTGTAGATGGCAGAAACCTGAAACAAACACAGAAATATACTGTGGAGAGAGAAAAGAGGAAATTCTCCCAATACAGAGATTGCAAAATCTCCAGAAAGACAGGGTCCAGAGATTGGAATTGAACCCGAGTCCCTGACACTGTGAGGCAGCAGTCTTGTGTCACCACGCTATCTAATGATGGACAATAGGATTAGGACAGTTCCATTAGTATATTTTCGACAGTTAGTTAGCAGGAATGCTCTCACGCAGCCTGTCTAAGATTGGGAAGCTTTTATACAGCAGCAGAGGACAATTCAAAAAGCAATAACGTGATGAACACGAAACATGTAGGCTAGCTTGCTTTAGAAAAGGAGATTGCAGGAGTTTTGTTAAGATATATAAAAGGGGAGAGCGAACATTGGACAACCAGAAATTGAGGCTGGCTGCAGAGAAATGGAAAACAAAAAATTGGAGAATGACCTGAATAGGTACTTTCTGTCAATGAAATACACAAGAAGGAAATGTAAACTTGTGCAGGAGTAAAATAAATCAAGGAGAACTGTCTTTTTAATCCTCGCATATTGGTGCGTAATTTGTAAATAATCATTTGCTAGTTATAATTTGTAAGGAATGGAATCTTTGATTGGAACTGAAAACACTGACTTGCACCTTTCCAAAGTTTACATATTATGACCATCAATTCAGTTCAGACCGTTTCACTAACCAATCTACCAACTGCAGATGCATCTGTCCATGACAGCATCAGTAAAACTGACCACCGCACTGTCGTTGAGGAGACAAAGTCTCACGGTCACATTGAGAATAAACTATATTGTGTTGTGTGGCACTATCACCATGCTAAATGGCACAGACTTCAAATAGATCTCGCAACTCAAGACTGAGCATCCATAAGACGCTGTGGTCCATCAATATGGGCGACACGGTGGCACAGTGGTTAGCACTGCTGCCTCGCAGCGCCAGAGACCCGGGTTCAATTCCCGACTCAGGCGACTGACTGTGTGGAGTTTGCACGTTCTCCCCGTGTCTGTGTGGGTTTCCTCCGGGTGCTCCGGTTTCCTCCCACAGTCCAAAGATGTGCAGGTTAGGTGAGTTGGCCATACTAAATTGCCCGTAGTGTTAGGTAAGGGGTAAATGTAGGGGTATGGGTGGGTTTCGCTTCGGCGGGTCGGTGTGGACTTGTTGGGCCGAAGGGCCTGTTTCCACACTGTAATCTAATCTAATATCAGAACAATACTCCAGCACTATCTGTAATGTCATGACACAGCATATAAACTACTCGATCATTACCATCAAGCCAGAGGATTAACCCTAGTGCAATAGAGAGTGAAACAATGGGAAAACAAACTGCTCAAGTATTTTCCGTACATAAAACGCAGGACAAATTCAACCCAGCCAAATACCACCACATCATTCTACTCCCCATCATCAATACAGTGATGGAAGGGTTCATCAATAGTGCTATCAAGCAGCACCAGCTCAGCAATAATCTGCTCAATGACACCCAGTTTGGTTTATACCAGGGCCACTCAGCTCCTGACCACATCACAGCTTTTGTTCAAACATAGACAAATGAATTGAATTCCAGCACTTGAAAATCAAGGTTGCATTCTTTCAACTGTGGCATCAAGGAACCCAAGCAAAAAGGATATTGTGAGTAATTACTTCATTATTGGAGTTATACCTGACAGATAGGAAAACGGTCATTGTTGTTGGAGGTCAGTCATCTCACTTTCAGAATATCTCTGCAGTAGTCCCTCAGGATAATGTGGACGTAGGTTTGCTCCATGAGCAGGAATGGTCATTTCCAGACGTGTCGTCACCATACAAGGTAACATCTTCAGTTGCCCTCTGGATGAAACCTAGATCCAAACATCTTCTGTTGCTTCATCAATGGTCTTCTCTCCATCATAAGGTCAGAATGGGGATATTCGACGATGACTGCACAATATTCAGCACCATTCGCAAGTGCTCAGGTACGGAAGCACTCCGTGCCAAAATGCAACAAGGTCTGGACAATATCCAGGCTTGGGCTAATAAGTGACAAGTAACACTCGCACCATACAAATTCCAGACAATGACAAGAAATAATATAACCACTTGGTATTCAGCAGCATATTTGTCACTAAATTCCCCTCCCCACCACCCTATCAATACACTTGGGGTTACCATTGACCAGAAACTGAACTGGACTCGCCACATAAATATAAGAGCAGATCAAAGGCTAGGAATACTGCGCGAGTAACTCACCTCCTGTCTTCCCAAAGCATGTTCACCATCTACAAGGCACAAGTCAGGAGTGAGATGGAATACTCCCCAATTGCCTGAATGAGTGCAGCCACAACGACACGAAAGATGCTTGACACCATCCAGGACAAAACAGCCCAATTGATTGGCACCACATCCACAAGCATTGACTCCATTGACCAGCAACGTTCAGTAGCAGCAGTGTGTACTATCTACAAGACAGCACCTTCCAATCCTACGAACACTTCCGGCTTGAATGACAAGGGCAGCAGGCTTTTGCGAACATCACCACCATCAAACTCCCCTCCAAACCAGTCAACATCCTGAGTTGGAAATATATCACCATTCTTTCACTGTTGCTGGGTCAAAACCTTAGAATTCCCTCCCTCGTAGCATTGTGGATCAACGCACAGCAGGTGGACAGCAGCGGTATAAGAAGGCAGCTCAGCACCACCTTCTCAAGGGGGCAACTAGGGACGGACAAGAAATGATGGGCCCATTCAGCGATTTCCATAACCAGAAAATAAGTTTAAAAAGTTCCAAGTTGAACACCTCGATGTGACAGGTTGTCTAATTTGAACATGAACAGGAAAGCAGTGTTTCTGATACTGGACATTTTCGACCTTTCTGTTATTAGATGTGTGTTCAGTGTTCAATGACATATTGTTGCTGAGTGCTGTGAAAAATTGCACCTGTTTTGTTAAATTCAACAACACTAGCGTAACAGGATCGATCCTTCAAAAATACCAAACTGAAAAATGACAATCATTGTCGAGACAACGTACTCCCACCAGCTGAGACTCACAGATAGCAGCTTATATTCAACATATTACTGCGCTACTGACTGGCACTGAATTCTCCCATCGCCCGTATTACAGGGGTTACCATTGACCAGAAGGTGAAGTCAAATCAACGTACAGATACAAGGGTTACAAGAGCAGGTCTGAGACTTGCAACTCTGCACTGAATAATAATAACTCTGCATTTTTTTGAGTGGGAGCAGCGGCCGAGTTGAGGTGAACCCGGGAGACTACAGCTAAGGTAAGAGTTTTTTTCAAAATTACTTACCTGTAGCGGGCATCGGTGTTTTGTTTTCACTCTCCTTCACAGAAAGAGCGGGAGCAGCAGAGGAAGTGACGGCAAGCAGAGGGGCAGCCGGGAAGGAGAACTGTGAGTATAAATACTCACTGTTTCACCACCAACGGTCATTTGAGTGGGAGCAGCGGCCGAGTTGAGGTGAACCCGGGAGACTACAGCTAAGGTAAGAGTTTTTTTCAAAATTACTTACCTGTAGCGGGCATCGGTGTTTTGTTTTCTCTCTCCTTCACAGAAAGAGCGGGAGCAGCAGAGGAAGTGACGGCAAGCAGAGGGGCAGCCGGGAAGGAGAACTGTGAGTATAAATACTCACTGTTTCACCACCAACGGTCATTTGAGTGGGAGCAGCGGCCGAGTTGAGGTGAACCCGGGAGACTACAGCTAAGGTAAGAGTTTTTTTCAAAATTACTTACCTGTAGCGGGCATCGGTGTTTTGTTTTCTCTCTCCTTCACAGAAAGAGCGGGAGCAGCAGAGGAAGTGACGGCAAGCAGAGGGGCAGCCGGGAAGGAGAACTGTGAGTATAAATACTCACTGTTTCACCACCAACGGTCATTTGAGTGGGAGCAGCGGCCGAGTTGAGGTGAACCCGGGAGACTACAGCTAAGGTAAGAGTTTTTTTCAAAATTACTTACCTGTAGCGGGCATCGGTGTTTTGTTTTCTCTCTCCTTCACAGAAAGAGCGGGAGCAGCAGAGGAAGTGACGGCAAGCAGAGGGGCAGCCGAGACCCGGAAGCAGTTAGTGTAAGCTTAGCTGGGTTAGTTTTTTCCCCCTTTAAAAGCGTGAAGGAGAGAGAACAATTAAATGCGTGGCTTCAGGGATGGTGCAGGAGGGAGGGGTTCCAGTTTTTGGATAACTGGGGTTCTTTCTGGGGACGGTGGGACCTCTATAAACAGGATGGTCTACACCTGAACCTGAGGGGAACCAGTATCCTTGGGGGGAGGTTTGCTAGTGCTCTTGGGGGGGGTTTAAACTAACTCGGCAGGGGCATGGGAACCCAGATTGTAGCTTCAGGGTGCAGGGCCTGGAGTGTAGGGAGGTGAGGAACATGGCATCAATTTCCAAGGAGGGTGCCTGTAAACAGGGAAGTGGTTTGAAGTGTGTATACTTCAATGCAAGAAGTATACGAAATAAGGTAGGTGAACTTGCAGCGTTGGTTGGTACCTGGGACTTCGATGTTGTGGCTATTACGGAGACATGGCTAGAACAGGGACAGGATTGGCTGTTGCAGGTTCCGGGATTTAAATGTTTTAGTAGGTTTAGAGGTGGGGGTAAAAGAGGGGGAGGTGTGGCATTGCTTGTCAAAGATAGTATTACAGCGGTGGAAAGGACGATGGATGAGGACTTGCCATCTGAGGTAGTTTGGGCTGAGGTTAGGAATAGGAAAGGTGAGGTCACCCTGTTAGGAGTCTTTTACAGGCCTCCTAATAGTCCTAGAATCATTGAAGAAAGGATTGGGAAGGTGATTCAGGAGATGAGTGACAGTAATAGGGTGGTTGTTATGGGGGACTTTAACTTTCCTGATATTGATTGGGAAAGCTATAGCTCAAGTTCGTTAGATGGGTCAGTGTTTGTTCAATGTGTGCAGGAGAGTTTCCTGACACAATATGTAGACAGGCCAACAAGAGGTGAGGCCATACTGGATTTGGTTCTGGGTAACGAACCAGGCCAGGTGTTAGAATTAGAGGTAGGTGAGCACTTTGGGGATAGTGACCATAATTCGGTGATTTTTACACTCGTGATGGAGAGGGATAAGTGTGTACTACAGGGCAAGAATTATAGCTGGGGTAAGGGAAATTATGATGCGGTGAGGCATGACTTAGGATGTGTGGCTTGGAAAAGTAGACTCCAAGGCAAGAGTGTAAATGATATGTGGAACTTGTTCAAGGGGCAACTATTGAGTGTCCTTGATAATTATGTACCTGTCAGGCAGGTAGGAAAGGGTCGTGCGAGGGAGCCGTGGTTTAATAAGGAATTGGAATCCCTTGTTAAATGGAAGAGGGCGGCCTATCTCAAGATGAGACGTGAAGGTTCAATTGGGGCGATTGAGAGTTATAGGGTAGCCAGGAAGGACCTGAAGAGAGAGCTAAAAGCAGCAAGGAGGGGACATGAAAGGTCCTTAGTAGATAGGATTAGGGAAAACCCTAAGGCTTTCTATCGGTATGTTAGGAATAAAAGAATGACTAGGGTAGGAATAGGTCCAGTCAAGGATAGTAGGGGGAAGTTGCGTGTGGAGGCGGAAGAGATTGGGGAGACACTGAATGAATACTTTTCTTCAGTATTCACTCAGGAACAGGGCATTGTTGTCGATGAGAATACTGAGGCACAAATAAGTAGAATGGATGGCTTTGAGGTATGTAGAGAAGAGGTGTTGGAAATCCTGGAAAAGGTGAAAATAGATAAGTCCCCTGGGCCTGATGGCATTTATCCTAGGATTCTCTGGGAAGCAAGGGAGGAGATTGCAGAGCCATTGGCCTTGATTTTTATGTCCTCTTTGTCTACAGGAGTAGTCCCAGAAGACTGGAGGATAGCAAATGTGGTTCCCTTGTTCAAAAAGGGGAGTAGGGATAGCCCTAGTAACTATAGGCCGGTGAGTCTCACTTCTGTTGTGGGCAAAGTCTTAGAGAATTGTAAGGGATAGGATTTATGCACATCTAGATAGGAATAATGTGATCAAGGATAGTCAGCATGGTTTTGTGAAGGGCAAGTCGTGCCTCACAAACCTTATTGAATTCTTTGAAAAGGTGACGAAGGAGGTTGATGAGGGGAAAGCGGTAGATGTGGTATATATGGATTTTAGTAAGGCGTTCGATAAGGTTCCCCATGGTAGGCTACTGCAGAAAATACGGAGATATGGCATTGAGGGTGAGTTGGAGGTTTGGATTAGGAATTGGCTGGATGGAAGAAGACAGAGGGTAGTAGTTGATGGCAAAGTTTCTTCATGGAGTGCCGTCACTAGCGGTGTTCCGCAAGGATCTGTTTTGGGACCATTGCTGTTTGTCATTTTTATAAATGACCTGGAAGAGGGGTTAGAAGGTTGGGTGAGCAAGTTTGCGGATGACACGAAAGTCGGAGGAGTTGTTGACAGTGAGGAAGCATGTGGCAGGTTACAGCAGGATATAGAGAAGCTGCAGAGCTGGGCAGAAAGGTGGCAGATGGAATTCAATGTAGCTAAGTGCGAGGTGATTCACTTTGGGAAGAATAACAAAAAGATGGGGTACTGGGCTAATGGTCGGATACTTGGTAGTGTGGATGAGCAGAGGGATCTTGGTGTCCATGTACACAGATCTCTGAAAGTTGCCACCCAGGTAAATAGTGCGGTGAGGAAGGCATATGGCGTACTGGCTTTTATTGGTAGAGGAATTGAGTTCCGGAGTCCTGAGGTCATGATGCAGTTGTATAAGACTCTGGTACGGCCGCATCTGGAATATTGTGTGCAGTTTTGGTCGCCATACTATAGGAAGGATGTGGAGGCATTGGAACGGGTGCAGAGGAGGTTTACCAGGATGTTGCCTGGTATGGAAGGAAAATCGTATGAGGAAAGACTGAGGCACTTGGGGCTGTTTTCACTAGAGAAAAGAAGGTTTAGGGGTGACTTGATTGAGGTGTACAAGATGATTAGGGGGTTAGATAGGGTCGACAGTATGAACCTTTTCCCGCGTATTGAGTCGGGTATTACAAGGGGGCATAGCTTTAAATTAAGGGGGGGTAGATATAGGACTGATGTTAGGGGTAGGTTCTTCACTCAGCGAGTCGTTAGTTCATGGAATGCCCTGCCAGTAACAGTGGTGGACTCTCCCTCTTTATGGGCATTTAAGAGGGCATTGGATAGGTATATGGAGGATAGTGGGTTAGTGTAGTTTAGGTGGGCTTGGATCGGCGCAACATCGAGGGCCCAAGGGCCTGTACTGCGCTGTATTCTTCTATGTTCTATGTTCTATGTTCTAATAGACTGTATGACCATAAGGGCATGAGATATAGCAATAGATTTAGGCTATTCAGCCTATCTCTTCAGTCTGAAACTGCGCCATTTTGTCTTAGTCTCTAAGACAAGTGGAAATATCTTCTATACTCTAACTGTATCAATCTTTGCAGTAGTCAGTCAGTTTCAATCAGATGCGCCCCCCCTCATTCTTCTAAATTCCATTGAGTACAGACAGAGTCCTCGACTGCCGCTCATATGACAAGCCATCATTCCCAGGATAAATCATGTCCAACACCCGTAGATCCTTCCCCAGAACAGCTCACAATAATCCAAATGCCATCTGACCACAGTCCATTACATTCTGATCAGTATGTCTCCGCTTTTGTATTATCACTCTCTTGAAATGAATGCTAACATTGCATTTACTTTCCTAACTGTCAACTGAACCTGTGCATTAACCGTAAGAGAGGGCGAGGACTCCAAACTGCTTTTGTGCTTCAGATTTCATGAAGCCTTTTAGAACATCGTGTCTGCCTGTGTTCCGCCTACTGAACTGCATAATCTCACATGTTTCCATATTGTGTTCCATCCGCCATGTGTTTTCCCAGTGTCCTAAACTATCCAAGTCTTTCTGCAGCCTCTCCACTTCCTCAACATCACCTGCCCATCCAATCATCATTGTATCATTTTCAAACCTAGCAAAATTGCCTCAGGTCAGATTGTTCACGTAAATGGCACCTCCTGACTACCTAAGGACTGTCCACCATTGCAAAGGCACAACGCTCAAGATGCTTGACTCCATTTAGGTTTAAGCAGTGGCTTGACTGGAATTACACCTGCAAAGTCTTCACTCCTTGCACCACTGCCACTGGCACCCTGCCCACCATTTTATGAATTTATCCCATTCTTGTGATGCAGAACTTTATGGCGCATGATCCCAGTCTATTAAAGGCAATCTGTCTCAATGCTGACTGTGTGGTGCTCACACCAACCAATGTCATTGTGTGTTGAAGACGACAGAGGGAGGTGGGGGGTGGGGATGTCGATCATAAATGACTGTGTGACTGTCACTAAGAGCTGACACCTGCCGTGAAAGTCCCAGATGTACCTGTGACTGTTGTTACCGCTGCAGGCATGGTCAGTCTTTCAGTGAGTCAAATCAAAGAAAGTGCTGGGCCTGGAGAGAGTTTTTGGCTGAGCACTCAGATCCTGTTTGTACCAACTAGCAGACGTATTCACATACAACTTCAGACTCTCCCTCCAGAAGCCGAAGTCCCAATATGATTCAAGAAGGCCATCATCATCCGCGTAAGTGAGAAAGCACATGGAACGTGTCCTTATAGACGATGAAGTGCTTTGAGAGGCTGGTTATGGCCTACACCAACTCCAGTCTCCCAGCCTAACCTGCTGCCCTATAATGTGCCGACTTATGCAACGGGTTCACAACAGATGCCATACCCGAGCCTGCACGCATCCCTGGAGCATCTGGACAACAAGGACACCTACACCCGACTCTGCTCATTGACTAAATCTCCACCTTCAAAATCATTATCCCTTACAGACTAATCACAAAACTCTGCGACCTTGATCTCGGTTCGATCCTCTTCAACTGGCTCCTCAGGATTTTGACACACAATCGTGAAGATAGGTAAAATCACCTAGTCCACAATAACAATCACCACTAAAGCTGCTGAAGGATGTGTTCTCAACACCCAACAATACTCACTGTACACCCACGGCTGTACCCTCAGCCCACTACTGTCCTCCCTGTACACCCTAGGCTGTGCCCTCAGCACCTTACTGTACGCCCTGTACACCCACGGCTGTGTCCTCAGCGCCCCCCCCCCACTGTCCTCCATGCACACCCACGTCTGTACCCTCAGCCCCTTACTGTATTCCATGTACACCCACGTCTGTGCCCTCAGCCCCTTACGGTACTCCAGCTACACCCACGGCTGTGACCTCAGCCCCTTAGTGTGTTCCCTGTACATCCCACGACTGTGCCTTCAGCCAACCACTGTGCTCCCTGTCCACCCACGGTTGTTTCTGCAGCCCCCTACTGTTCTCCCTGTACTCACACGGCTGTGTCCTCAGCCCCTTAATGTCCTCCCTGTACAACCACAGCTGTGTCCTCAGCCCCCTACGTACTCCCTGTACAGCCACGGCTGAGGTTCCAAATTCGAAACAACGCCAGCTACAAGTTCGCTGATGACATCACTATAGTGTTACAGATATTAAACAATAACGCGTCAGAATCTAGAAAGACGATCGAGAGCTTGGTGGCATGATCTGTTGATAATGACCTCTCTCTGTCTAATCCGGCAAACATAAAGGACTGATCACTGACTTTAAGAAGAAAGGAGGGGAACATACCCCATCTACATCAACCGTTTGAGTGAGTGCAGAGCATCAAGTGCATCGGAGTGATGATAACTCACAACCTGTCCTGAACTCCTCACATAGGTCCGACAGTCGGGAAGGTTCAACAATGCCTCTCCTTCCTGAGGTGATACAGGAAATTCAGCATGCGCTACATCTACAGATGCACTTTTGAGAGGGTATTGTCCCGGTGCATAACAGCCTGGTACGGCAACTGCTCTACTCAGGACCGTGAGAAACTACAGAAGGTTGGGTGCAACAGAAAGGCTGCCAGCATCTAGCCCAGATTACTCAGGGAATGGAGACAGGAAATAGCTGGGGCGTTAACAGATATGTTTGGAGCATCCTTGAACACGGCTGATGTCCCGGAAGACTGGACAATTGTTAATCCCCTTGTTTAAGAAAGGGAGTAGGGATAATCGAGTCAATTATAGACCGGTAAGACTGATGTCAGGGGTAGGGAACCTGCTAGAGAAGATACTTAGGGATAGGATCTATTCTCATTTGGATGAAAATAGTCTTATCAGTGATAGACAACATAGTTTTGTGCAGGGAAGGTCATGTCTTAGCAACTCAATAGAATTCTTTGAGGAGGTACAAAGTTGATTGATGAGGGAGAAACTGCAGATGTCATGTACATGGACTTCAGGAAGGCGTTTGGCATGTTTCCCCATGGTCGGTCTATGGAGAAATTTAAGTCACATGGGGCACTAGCTACGTGGATAAAGAACTGGCTGGGCAACATGAGACAGAGAACAGTAGGGGGAGAGAGATTCTCAAAATGGTGAACTGTAACCAGTGGTTCCATTTAAGGTGTTTCTGGAAAAATACATGAATGAGAAGAGAGCTAATGGATACAGATCAAATAAGTGAACTAATGCTGGCCCAGCCAGCGATACCTATATCCCATTAATAAATTTAAGAAGATGACGACACTCAGGGAAGACAGACAGTTGGGATCAAATCGCTTTGAACATGATCTTAGATATATATAGTTTCCCTGAGTATCTGAAAGTAGAGTGTTCCTACAAAACCTTTCATAAGCTGATATGGCGTAAAGTGAAGTGGCATTAATTTATGTGGGAAAAAAATTCATCTTTCTTGGTAAAAGTGAAAATCCTCTTCGGATTTCTTTTAGTTAGCGAAAACAGGACGTAATGGAGGTTTTTCGGAAAGGGAAGTGGCAAAAAGCAATTTTTTGAAAAGCGGGGTATACATGTACTGGCATGGGCAAGACATTCAGGAAGATGGGAAAAGCCAAAAATAAATGAGGTGAATCTCACATTTTATTTCCATCCCAGCTGATCATCATTCCTGTTTGCTCCATTTTCTTCTATCTCTCTCTTTCTCTATCGATTTAGCTCACTCCTTCTCCCTTTCAAAACAGACTTCCCTGTCACCAGCATTATTCACACGATTTTCCAACTGTTTTCAGTTCAGGAAAGCTCCGAGCACTTTCTGTTCTTTGCTTTGCATTTTTTATGCAATTTCAGATCTCCAGCATCTTCTTTTATTTGGTTTAAACTTCAAATTTGTTGTCCCAGCCTTTCGATCCCATTTACATGGCTCGTTGTCGCAGAAAGGCTGCCAACATCTAGCCCAGATTACTGAGGGAAGGGAGACCGGAAATAGCTGGGGCGTTAACAGATATGTTTGGAGCATCCTTGAACACGGCTGATGTCGCGGAAGACTGGACAATTGTTAATCCCCTTGTTTAAGAAAGGTAGTAGGGATAATCCAGTCAATTATAGACCGGTGAGACTGATGTCAGGGGTAGGGAACCTGCTAGAGAAGATACCGAGGGATAGGATCTATTCTCATTTGGATGAAAATAGTCTTATCAGTGATAGACAACATAGTTTTGTGCAGGGAAGGTCATGTCTTAGCAACTCAGTGGCTACTAAGGATAGCTGGTCGTGTCGTTTCGTGGCTAGTTGATGTTCATGTATGCGGATTGTTAGCTGTCTTCCTGTTTGTCCTATATAGTGTTTTGTGCAGTCCTTGCATGGTATACAAGGTATCGCCAAAAAAGCCAAGAAAGAGAAAGACCACAGAACGAGGACATACCACAACCAAAAGGAGTAGCCACACTACCATACATCAGGAGCATCTCAGAACTGACAGCTAGACTACTGCGACCTCTAGGACTCATAACGGCACACAAATCAACAGCCACGCTCAGACAACAACTCACCAGAACGAAGGACCCGATACCCAACATGAGCAAAACTAATGGGTTGTACAAAATACCATGAAAGGACTGCACAAAACACTATATAGGACAAACAGGAACACAGCTAACAATCCGCATACATGAACATCAACTAGCCACGAAACGACACGACCGGCTATCCTTAGTAGCCACACACGCAGACAACAAACAACATGAATTCGACTGGGACAACACTACTATCATAGGGCAAGCCAGACAGAGAACAGCCAGGGAATTCCTAGAGGCATGGCATTCATCCACAAACTCCATCAACAAACACATCGACCTGGACCCTTTCTACCAACCACTACAGCAGACAGCTGAAACTGACAACCGGAAGCGGCAGGGACAGACCACTATAAACACCGGAGGAAACATCAAAGAAGCGCTTCGCAGGAGGCTCCCAAGCACTGATGATGTCGCCTAGCCAGGGGACGAAACGTTTGCAACAAAAACTTCCAGCTCGGCGAACAGAACCACAACAACGGGAACAAACGCCAGCCAACACACTGTCACTGGGCACAGTTGCTCTGCACATGGACAGGAAGTGTGGACTTATCTGAATGTTCCTCTCCCTGCTCTAATAAAGAAACGTTGGACCTTCCATTCATAATATGCTTCAGTAATTAATTTATACAAATTGACAAACATCTTAATGCAGTGTTATTTGCTATAAAGCAATATTTTTTACACTTTTTCCCCCTCAGTCCAAAACCAAAAGTGAGCTTATTCTTTAAGACTTGTGAATTAATGAGTCACGTTTGGCTGGGAGATAGGGCGGAATGGGGGCAGTGGCTATGGAGACTGCAGGGGGAGTACAATGATATTTCCCAGTCATCATCACTCTTAACGTCAGATAGAATTAAATATAGTTCAAAACAAGGACATTTTATATTTTATATTTTATGTACACACCATTTAATCATTGGGAATACAGATTGAGTAGGGTCACCGCACCTGAAGCATAAACGTTGATTTCTCTTCACAGGTACTGCCAGACCTACTGAACTTTCCCTCCAAAGTCTGTTTTTGTTTGAGTTTGATCATATTGTTCATATCTTGCAGGATTCTTACAACCAAAAACAGATAGTAACAACAAAATGTGCAGGGCTATGGGGACAATACAGGAAAATAATAGTAGAGATATCGCTCATTCCAGCCTGGAAGACACAATGGGCTGAGTTTTCACCACCTTTGCTGTAATAATTCTATGTTATGCATTGAAAGCTTTTGGAGAGTGGGGAGACAAGCTTGTTCAATGAAGGACACAGAGTGTTCCATCATCAAAAAATCTACCCCGATTATTTCATGGAGGTCAGCTGCCTCTAAAATGCATTTTAAAACAATAGATTTCCAGAGATTTACAAGATGTTCAGAATTTTGTTTTACTTTCTATCTTAAAGAAGGAACAGATTTCGGCAGTAGTTCATGTGTCACAGACGCACCAACTGTAATAGAAACAAGAAAGGACCACATTGTCCAAATTCTTCTGTTTGACAGGGCTCTAAATATCGATGATGTATTGTATTGTGAGAACTTGCGATGAAAATGTTGAAACAAAACAAAAGTTGCTGTAAATGCTCAGCAGGTCTGGCAGCATCTGTGCAGAGAAATCCGAGTTAACGTTGCATGTCCAGTGCCCCTTCCTCAGAACTGATGGTAATACGGAAAATGTTGGTTTATATGCAGAAGGGACTGGATGGTGAGATTGGATGAGAAACCATCACTGTTCAAGAAAATTGGGATCTGGATTCCATTCAAAATTAAGAAAAGATTTATTATACTCTCCTATCGCTTGATACTTGTTCAGGTTGTACATGTACTATATATTTCTATATCTCCATCAAGTGCAGACGACATGGTTTTTTTTTCTCCCCTACTGTGGTGTTTCAACATTTTTTTATTATTTTCTTGTATGTATTTGCTTCCAATTCAAGGTGGATGGTAGAATATGGTTTGATCTTCTGCAGTTTGCCTATAACATCGAATTTAATTGAATATTTATCCCCATCACACTCGCTGATTTAAACAAACAATGAATGAGTCCACGTCCATCCTGCAGATGAATTTTTTTTTCAGCTCTGGCTATTGCAGGGAATGTTACAAAGAACAGTGCCACACAAAATGCTAATGTTCCAGCGCAAGGCGCCAAACCCTAACTTATCCTAAATTATTACAAGGTTTATAAATAAAACATGTGGAGAGGCAGAGTGTAAAGGGTGAATTCAACAAAGGTGTCGAAAATGCTCCCTCATAAAATGTGTTAATTACATCACTTATAAATTCACCAAAATAGGGAAAGCAAGAAACTTGAATTGTCAAATCATCCTCTGAATAACATCTGGAGAACAGGAAGGAAATCACGTGTTGTTTGTGATATTCAGAAATGACGGTTGTGAGAATGTGGAGGTGGGGATCAGTGGAATGATGATCCATGTTGTGGATGACACGAAGATGAGCTGGATGGATCACAGTCAGGAGGAAAGTGTTAGGCTACAGGAGGATATAACCAAATTATTCAAATAGCCAGAACAATGGCCTGATGAAATTTAACACCAATAAATTTGAAAGATGCAAGTCAGAAGTAACAAGACAAGTGAGTACTCAAAAGTGAGTATGAAAGAGGACGGCTAAATTTGCTTGTTTTTCTTTGCAGCAGGAAAGGTTGAGGAGGGAATATTGTACAGGTGTACAAGAGCATAAGGGGTATGGAATGGTTGGACATACAGCAGCTGTTTTCCTTAGTCAAAGGGTCAAAAATAAATGGACTCACTTTTAAAGAGAAAGCAGGGGTTTGAGAGAAGATTTGTGGAATGTGTTTCGAACTGAGAGGGTAGTATGAATCTGGAATGCATTGTCTAGGAGGGTGGTTAATGCAGGTAACTTCGCAAAAGTTTAAAAATCCTTTGGATATGCACTTGCTGGCACAGACGTGATCGGCCTGTTTTTCACTGCATGATTCTTTGCAGTGGCCCCCATGAACACTCTGGTATATTCTGAAACAATAAGCAATGGCAGTTGCTGCTTTGTTCCTTTGACTGTACTCAGTAAGTGGCTATATTACAACGCAGCAGCATCTCATGCAGCTTCAGCACTTACTCAACCAAAGTCAGCCCAGCCATCTCTGGAAACATCCAGGGTAATTCACATGCTCTGTGCAAGCATTGTCCAACAACAGTACTGATAATATTCGAACTGTTTGCGACCATTATTATAGTTACAGCCATAATTTGAACACAGCTTTTCCTCCATTATAATACAGACCTCTAGCAATAAGGATGTTATTTCTCTGAAACATAATAAATTATTTCCCACGTATTCCCTTTGACAAACAGCAAGTTTTCCTGTGATTTTTTTTCTGCCAGTTGTTTCTCACAGAATTCCCCACCCCAACCTCTTTCCACTTTATCATTTTCTTTTGCACTGTCTCTCTGATCTCACACACCTCACTCCCTCACATCTCCCACACTCTCCATCCTTATTTATTAATCCCTGATAAACCTGCGTCTAATCTCGATAATTTATTACAACTCCCAACTCACATTTTGGACTGATTTGATTCCTTCTCTCGGCATGGTCATTAGACTGGTCGTGCCTGATGTCCTATTCACCTCGAACTTCTACTCAGTTCCTGATCTGCTGCTTTGGTTCTCACTCTCCTGGTTTATTCAAATCCATCTGACTTGCACTAACAAACCTCCCAACAACGATGTTGGTGCTCGTCCAGTTAAGATACAACTTGTCTTTTTCGTAAAGGTGCTCGCTTGCCTTTCAAGAGGTCCCACTGATCCAAAGATCTGAAACCTCCATCCTTGAACTAGCTTGTTAACAATATGTTAAGCTATATTGTCTTCCTCATCCTTCCCTCTTTTCCACATGGCACGGGGAGTAATCCAGAGATTACAGAGGATTGTTTTCTTTCCCTCTCTCTCCCCCTCTTTCTCTCTCACCCTCTCTCTCTCTCTCGCACCAACCCCACCCCAACACACACACATTCAGAAGACAGAAAGACAGACACCAAATTACTTTGCAGAAGAATACAAATAACCTTAAAATAATTGGAATGATAGCTGGAAAGAAGGATTTAGTTAAAGGCAGGATGAGAGAAATTGTGCTTCTTCTGGATGTCAGTTTGCTCGCTGAGCTGGAGAGTTCATTTTCAGATGGTTCATCACTATACTAGGGAACATTATCAGTGAGCCTATGGTGAAGTGCTGGTGTTATGTCATGGTTGCTATTTATGTGTTTAGGTTTCCTTGAGTCAGTGATGTAATTTCCAGTATTGGTGATTTTATGTCCGGTTCTTTTTCTCAGAGAGTGTTAGATGGAATCAAAATCGATGTGTTTGTTGATCGAGTTCAGGTTGGAATACTCTGCTTCTCGGAATTCTCGTGCGTGTTTCTGTTTGGCTTGTCCTAGATGGGCCCAGTCGAAATGGTGTACTTCCTCATCTGTATGTAAGGATACTAGTGATAGTGGGTCATATCTTTTTTTCTAGATAGCTGTTGTTCATGTATCCAGGTGGTTAGTTTTCTGCCTGTTTTTTCCGATGTAGTGCTTGTTACAGTTCTTGCAAGGCTTATTCTTCCTGGAGAAGAACAGACAAATATCTGAACTTATTGCGGTGCTCAAAAGTATGAAAAAACGTTATAGAGTAAAACAGGAATACTCTGTTTCCGTTAGTTGGCATGACAGCATCATTGATTTCTAATTTCAATATTTTTAGCAAAAGATCCAGGTTTGAGATAAGGAAAAACTTCTTTATTGAGAGAGTTGTTAGGATTTGGAATGGACTGCCTGGGAGAGTTGTGGATGAGGATTAAAAAGAGATCTGGATGTGTATTTGGAAATATGATTTTAACAGGCTGCAAAGATAAGGCTAGCAAATGGGAAGGGCTTTGGAGACATTCCTGGAGCCGATGCACACACAGTGGCCAATGGCCTCCTCCTGTACTTTAAAGTTTTGCACTCTATCATGTGTCTGATGTGAATAAAAGTCAGTATCCGATTATTTCCCATTGTAAATGCTCGCGCTTATCTGATTATTCAGTGCAGCATAAGCATTTAAAATGCAAGTATTGCAAGACCATCTTCATTATATAGTTTAATTATTGCTCAGAACATGAATATTTTAAACGTTGTATTTCAATTACGAAAACAAATCTGTCATTGCTTTGGCACAAGTCTCTTTGAAAAGGTCTGACTTTTCACTCACACAATAAAATGCTTATCGTTTTTGTTCACTGTCTGCATTTCAAATTAAATAACTTTTTTTTCTAAAATTAAACATTTTCAAATTATTGTTCACTGACATTTGATAACACAAATCATTTATTTAGTTTAATATTCACAGTGCATGTTAAATTATAGCCATTTCTAATTCGCTGGCAAATATCTGAAGCTTGTACATTTCAGTGAGAAATTAAACTGATTGATTGTGTATAAATGTATAAGAAAGCTAATTCTATTTGATTGTTCAATCGTTTGCTCACCCTGAACATTTAATCATTCAGAAGCCAACCGCTTTCAAAATGTTGGAGTGACAATGCATTGTTTTGAATCCTGACATTATGTATGTAATTCTGATCGCCAAAAAAGTTAGATCCATGTTGGTTGTTCGATAGAAAATAAAATGTACATTCTTTATTTCTGTGTCAGAAAATCTTGACAGGAGTTTATATTTTAGATCCATAAATATAGAATCAACCTAATGCTTTTCAGAGATTATAGTACAGTCGAATAATCATAGTTGACGTCTTATTTTTTGCCCAATTCACGCAACTTAACAAACATCTGATTAATAGATGGGTCACCCAACAGATTGTATCTGAAGAAAACAGCAGCAAATGACAAGTAAAGAATCACGTTAATAACTGAACTTGGCGGAACCTACCTGGAGTACGACACCACACATCGTGTAATGGCATTCAGGTGAATGGAACAATGAACAACATAATTGGAAGTTTTGGGCTAACGCCTCTCCCCAGCTTTCTGATCTCACACACATCACCCCCTCACACATTCAACAATTGATAAGAAGACACAGGCTGGGTGAAATATAAAACACAGCACAGTACAGCACATTGCAGACTCTTCGATCCTTGACGTCCTGCCGATCTTTTATCATACTCGAAGATCAGACTAACTGACATACCCAGACATGCTGGTCTGGTGACACGAACAGTGCACAGTCAGCCATTCTTACTTCCTGTTCTTTTCTGATGTGCAGCTGCCTTAAAATGTCTGTTCAAACGAAACAGATTGAATGAAATTCAAGCAGTCGAGAGGACATTCATGACTGTGTATTTCAATCAGGATTTAATGAAGGATGAGATTCCAGAATAACATAAGCATTGAATGAAAAACAGGGTAACACAAGAAATAGCAGTTGAGTACGACATGTGGTTCCAAGTAGGTCTCATGTTATTACCGATAGATTATCAATCCAGACAATCAGCTCCTGTTATTTGGACCCAAGTTCGAATCCCGCCACTACAGATGGTGGAGCATCAATTCAATAATTTTAAAATATCCCTGGAATTAAGAATCTACCTATGAGAATAAAACCATTGCCGATTTTCAGAAGAATCCATCTGGATCGCCAATATCATTCAATGAAGGAATCTTCTATCCTCACCTGGTCTGGCTGACATGCAACTCCAGAGCCAAGGCAATGTCATTGACTCGCAATCGCCCCCTGAAATGGTCTCGTGAGTCATTCAGTTGTACCAATCGTTACAAAGTTTCAATGAAATGAAACCGGCTGGACCACCTGGCATCAAACTGTGCACTGGAAAAGTCAACATTAGAAACATCACTGTAGAACCTCCAAAGTCTTCCTTACTATCATCTAAGGGGTATTGCCAAAATTGGGACAACTGCCTTACAGACTAGTCAAGCAACAGCCCGACATAGTCATACTCACGGAATCATACCTTACAAAATTAACCCAGCCACCACCATCACCATCCCTGGATATGTCCTCCCCAAAAGGCAGGACTGATCCAGCAGAGGGGGTAGCTCAGTGAGATAGAGTCGGGAGATAGTTGCTCTGGTAGTCTCCAGAATTGACTTCAGACCTAATGAAGTCCCATGGCTT
Organism: Chiloscyllium plagiosum; assembly: GCF_037043375.1. Taxonomy (NCBI): domain Eukaryota; kingdom Metazoa; phylum Chordata; class Chondrichthyes; order Orectolobiformes; family Hemiscylliidae; genus Chiloscyllium; species Chiloscyllium plagiosum. The sequence goes on from NW_028270169.1 coordinate 83,313,584, forward strand.
CATATTAAACATGGACAAAGAATTCTCTTACTGATTACCACGTAACGTCGTTCCTCATCTGAATCAGTGCTCCTCTATGTTAAACAACACTTGGAGAAAACAGTGACTGAGGCAAGGGCACAAAGCATATTCTGGGAGATTTCAAAGTCGATCACTAAGAATAGTTTGGCAGCAGTACTACTGACCAGGCTGGTCGGGTCCTAAAGGACATAGATTCTAGATTGGGTCTGCAGCAGGTGGTGAGGGAAAGAACAAGAGGGGGGAAAATCATACATGACCTCATCCTTACCAATCTATCAACTGCAGATGTATCTGTCCATGACAGTATCGGTAAAAGTCTCGCGGTCACATTCAGAATAAACTCTATTGTGTTGTGTGGCACTATCACCATGCTAAATGGCACAGATTTCGAAGAGATCTAGCAACTCAAGACTGAGCGTCCATAAGACACTGTGGATCATTAATAGCAGCAGAACTGTACTCAAGCACAAACTGTAATGTCACGGCCCATCATATACCCCCATTCAACCATAACCATCAAGGCAGAGGATCAACTCTGGTTCAATGGAGAGTGCAGGAATGCATGCCAGGAGCAGAACCAGGAATATACAAAGATAAAATGTTAATCTGCTGAAGCTTCCAAACAGAAATACCTGCGTGCCAAATAAAATAAACAGCAAGGGACAGACAGAACTAAGCTCTTCCACAACGAATGCATCAGATTTAAGCTCTGCAGTCATCCTAATCTGATCATGGATGGTGGTGGACGATCAAACAACTCACTGGAGTAGGAGTCTCCACAAATATCCCCATCCTCAACGATGGAAAAACACAGAACATCAGTGCAAAATATAAGGCTGAAGCTATCGCGTAAATCTTCAGTCAGACGTTTTGAGTGGATGATCCATTTCGGCCTCCTCTCCTGGTCCCCATCATTGCAGATAGCAGTCATCAGTCAATTCGATTGACTGATATCAAGAACGATTGAAGGCACTGGATACTGCAAAGGCTATAACCCTGATAACATGCAGGCGATAGTCCTGAAGACTTGTACTCCAGAACTTCCCGCTTCCCTAGACAAGCTGTTCCAGTACGGTTAAAAACCGACAATGGGAAAAAAACTGCTCAAGTATGTTCTGTACATAAAACGCAGGACAAAGTCAACCCATCCAAATACCGTCTCATCAGTGTACTCTCCATAATCAGTAAAGTGATGGAAAGGCTCATCAGCAGTGTTATCAAGCAGCACCTGCTCAACTATAACCTGCTCAGTGACACCCATTTTGTGTTCCACCAGGGACACTCAGCTCCTGACCTCATCACAGCCTTGGTTTAAACACAGAAAAAGGAACTGAATTCCAGCCTTGACATCAAGCCTGCGTTCTGACAAATGTGACATCAAGGACCCAAAACAAAAAGGGTATCACGGGCTAACACTCCATTATTTGATTTATACCTGACAGATAGGAAGATGGTTGAAACTTTATTGCTGGAACAGCACAGCAGGTCAGGCAGCATCCAGGGAACAGGAGATTCGACGTTTCGGGCACAGGCCATTCTTCAGGAATGAGCAGAGAGTGTTCAGCAGGAGAAGATAAAAGGTAGGGAGGAGGGACTTGGAGGAGGGGCGTTGGAAATGTGATAGGTGGAAAGAGGTCAAGGTGAGGGTGATAGGTCGGAGTAGGATGGAGGCGGAGAGGTCAAGAAGAAGACTGCAGGTCAGGAAGGCGGTGCCGGGCTGGAGGGATTCGGCTGAGACAAGGTGGGGGAGGGGGGATGAAGAAACTGGTGAAGTCCAAGTTCATCCCCTGTGGTTGGAGGGTTCCCAGTCGGAAGATAAGACGCTCCTCCTCCGACCGTCGCGTTGTTGTGGTTTGGCGGTGGATGAGTCCAATGACTTGCATATCCTTGGTGGAGTGGGAAGGGGAGTTGAAATGCTGTGCGACAGGGTGGTTGGGTTGGTTCGTCCGGGTGGCCCAGAGGTGCTCTCTGAATCGCTCCGCAAGTAGGCGGCCTGTCTCCCCAATATAGAGGAGGCCACACCGGCTGCAGCGGATGCAGTAGATGATGTGGGTGGAGGTGCAGGTGAATCTGTGGCGGATATGGAAGTTTCCTTTGGGGCCTTGGAGAGAAGTGAGGGGGGAGGTGTGGGCGCAAGTGTTGCACCTCCTGCGGTTGCAAGGGAAGGTGCCGGGAGTGGAGGTTGGGTCGGTGGGGGGTGTGGATCTGACAAGGGAGTCGCGGAGGGAGTGGTCTCTACGGAAAGCTGATAGAGGAGGGGAGGGAAATATATCCTTGGTGCTGGGGTCTGTTTGGAGGTGGCGGAAGTGACGGCGGATGATGCGCTGTACATGGAGATTGGTGGGGTGGTAGGTGAGGACCAGTGGGGTTCTGTCCTGGTGGCGGTTGGAGGGGCGGGGCTCAAGGGCGGAGGAGCGGGAAGTGGAGGAGATGCGGTGGAGGGCACCGTCGACCACGTCGGGGGGGATATTGCGGTCCTTGAAGAAGGAGGCCATCTGTGTTGTACGTATTTTGAACTGGTCCTCCTGGGAGCAGATGCGGCGGAGACGAAGGAATTGGGAGAATGGGATGGCGTTTTTACAGGGGGCAGGATGGGAGGAGGTGTAGTCCAGGTAGCTGTGGGAGTCGGTTGGTTTGTAGTAGATGTCCGTCTTGATTCGGTCGCCTGAGATAGAAACAGAAGGGTCTAGGAAGGGGAGGGAGGAGTCCGAGACTGTCCAGGTGAATTTGAGGTCGGGGTGGAAGGTGTTGGTGAAGTGGATGAACTGTTCAACCTCCTCGTGGGAGCACGAGGTAGCGCCGATACAGTCATCAATGTAGCGAAGGAAAAGATGGGGGGTGGGGCCAGTGTAGTTGCGGAAGATGGAATGTTCCAAATACCCTATGAAGAGGCAGGCATAGCTGGGGCCCATGCGGGTGCCCATGGCTACTCCTTTTGTTTGGAGAAAGTGGGAGGATTGGAAAGAAAAGTTGTTCATGGTGAGGACCAGTTCGGTCAGTCGAAGGAGGGTGTCGGTGGAAGGGTACTGGGTGGTACGGCGGGAAAGGAAGAAGCGGAGTGCTTTGAGTCCTTCGTGATGGGGGATGGAGGTGTACAGGGACTGGATGTCCATGGTGAAGATGAGGCGTTGGGGACCGGGGAAGCGGAAATCCTGGAGGAGGTGGAGGGCGTGGGTGGTGTCACGAACGTAGGTGGGGAGTTCTTGGACTAATGGGGACAGGACCGTGTCGAGGTATGCCGAGATGAGTTCGGTTGGGCAGGAGCAGGCTGAGACGATGGGTTGTCCGGGGCAGTCAGGTTTGTGGATTTTGGGCAGGAGGTAGAAACGGGCGGTGCGGGGTTGTGGGACTATGAGGTTGGAAACGGGGGATGGGAGGTCCCCTGAGGTGATGAGGTTATGGATGGTCTGGGAGATGATGGTTTGGTGGTGGGGGGTGGGGTCATGGTCAAGGGGACGGTAGGAGGAGGTATCTGCGAGCTGGCGTTTGGCCTCAGCGGTGTAAAGGTCAGTGCGCCAAACTACTACTGCGCCTCCCTTGTCAGCTGGTTTGATGGAAAGGTTGGGGTTGGAACGGAGGGAGTGGAGGGCTGCGCGTTCCGAGGGTGAGAGGTTGGAGTGGGTGGGAGGGGTGTGGGAGTTCAGGTAGCGGTTAATATCGCGGCGGAAGAATTGTTCGATGTCACTCCGTGTGCTATGAAGAGGTCGAGGACAGGTAGGAGGCGAGCACGGGGTGTCCAGGTGGACGGGGTGTGTTGGAGGTGGGAGAAGGGGTCGTCAGAGGGTGGGCGAGAGTCTTGATTGAAGAAGAAGGCACGGAGGCGAAGGCGGCGGAAGAATTGTTCGATGTCACTCCGTGTCTTCTTCTTCAATCAAGACTCTCGCCCACCCTCTGACGACCGCTTCTCCCACCTCCAACACACCCCGTCCACCTGAACACCCCGTGCTGGCCTCCTACCTGCCCTCGACCTCTTCATAGCACACGGAGTGACATCGAACAATTCTTCCGCCGCGATATTAACCGCTACCTGAACTCCCACACCCCTCCCACCCACTCCAACCTCGCACCCTCGGAACGCGCAGCCCTCCACTCCCTCCGTTCCAACCCCAACCTCACCATCAAACCAGCTGACAAGGGAGGCGCAGTAGTAGTTTGGCGCACTGACCTTTACACCGCTGAGGCCAAACGCCAGCTCGCAGATACCTCCTCCTACCGTCCCCTTGACCATGACCCCACCCCCCACCACCAAACCATCATCTCCCTGACCATCCATAACCTCATCACCTCAGGGGACCTCCCATCCACCGCCTCCAACCTCATAGTCCCACAACCCCGCACCGCCCGTTTCTACCTCCTGCCCAAAATCCACAAACCTGACTGCCCCGGACGACCCATCGTCTCAGCCTGCTCCTGCCCAACCGAACTCATCTCGGCATACCTCGACACGGTCCTGTCCCCATTAGTCCAAGAACTCCCCACCTATGTTCGTGACACCACCCACGCCCTCCACCTCCTCCAGGATTTCCGCTTCCCGAAGGACTCAAAGCACTCCGCTTCTTCCTTTCCTGCCGTATCACCCAGTACCCTTCCACCGACACCCTCCTTCGACTGACCGAACTGGTCCTCACCCTGAACAACTTTTCTTTCCAATCCTCCCACTTTCTCCAAACAAAAGGAGTAGCCATGGGCACCCGCATGGGCCCCAGCTATGCCTGCCTCTTCGTAGGGTATGTGGAACAATCCATCTTCCGCAACTACACTGGCCCCAACCCCCATCTTTTCCTTCGCTACATTGATGACTGTATCGGCGCTACCTCGTGCTCCCACGAGGAGGTTGAACAGTTCATTCACTACACTCACACCTTCCACACCGACCTCAAATTCACCTGGACAGTCTCGGACTCCTCCCTCCCCTTCCTAGACCTTTCTGTTTCTATCTCAGGCGACCGAATCAAGACGGACATCTACCCCAAACCAACCGACTCCCACAGCTACCTGGACTACACCTCCTCCCATCCTGCCCCCTGTAAAAACGCCATCCCATTCTCCCAATTCCTTCGTCTCCGCCGCATCTGCTCCCAGGAGGACCAGTTCAAAATACGTACAACACAGATGGCCTCCTTCTTCAAGGACCGCAATTTCCCCCCGACGTGGTCGACGGTGCCCTCCACCGCATCTCCTCCACTTCCCGCTCCTCCGCCCTTGAGCCCCGCCCCTCCAACCGCCACCAGGACAGAACCCCACTGGTCCTCACCTACCACCCCACCAATCTCCATGTACAGCGCATCATCCGCCGTCACTTCCGCCACCTCCAAACAGACCCCAGCACCAAGGATATATTTCCCTCCCCTCCCCTATCAGCTTTCCGTAGAGACCACTCCCTCCGCGACTCCCTTGTCAGATCCACACCCCCCACCGACCCAACCTCCACTCCCGGCACCTTCCCTTGCAACCGCAGGAGGTGCAACACTTGCGCCCACACCTCCCCCCTCACTTCTCTCCAAGGCCCCAAAGGAAACTTCCATATCCGCCACAGATTCACCTGCACCTCCACCCACATCATCTACTGCATCCGCTGCAGCCGGTGTGGCCTCCTCTATATTGGGGAGACAGGCCGCCTACTTGCGGAGCGATTCAGAGAGCACCTCTGGCCCACCCGGACGAACCAACCCAACCACCCTGTAGCACAGCATTTCAACTCCCCCTCCCACTCCACCAAGGATATGCAAGTCATTGGACTCATCCACCGCCAAACCACAACAACGCGACGGTCGGAGGAGGAGCGTCTTATCTTCCGACTGGGAACCCTCCAACCACAGGGGATGAACTTGGACTTCACCAGTTTCTTCATCCCCCCTCCCCCCACCTTGTCTCAGCCGAATCCCTCCAGCCCGGCACCGCCTTCCTGACCTGCAGTCTTCTTCTTGACCTCTCCGCCTCCATCCTACTCCGACCTATCACCCTCACCTTGACCTCTTTCCACCTATCACATTTCCAACGCCCCTCCTCCAAGTCCCTCCTCCCTACCTTTTATCTTCTCCTGCTGAACACTCTCTGCTCATTCCTGAAGAAGGGCCTGTGCCCGAAACATCGAATCTCCTGTTCCCTGGATGCTGCCTGACCTGCTGTGCTGTTCCAGCAATAAAGTTTCAACTTTGATCTCCAGCATCTGCAGACCTCACTTTCTCCTCGAAGATAGGAAGATGGTCATTGTTGTTGGAGGTCAGTCATCGCAGCTCCAGAACATATCTGCAGTCGTCCCTTAGGATAATATTCTCGGTACAAACATCTTCAGCAGCTTCAACAATGACCTTCCTTCCATCATAAGGTCGGAAGTGGGGATTATCCAGGCTTGGGCTAACAAGTGGCAAGTAACATTCGTGCCACACAAATCCAGACAATGACCATCACGAATGAGAAACGATATAACCACTTGTTATTCAGCAGCATTATCGTAACTAAATTTACCCACTATCAAAATCTTGGGGGGTATCATTGACCATAAACTCAACTGGACTCACCACAGATAATTGCAGATTAGAGGCTAGGAATACTGCGCGATTAACTCACCTCCTGATGTCCCAAAGCCTGTCCAACATTTACACGGCACAAGTCAGGAATGAGATGGAATAATCCTCACTTGCCTGAATGAGTGCAGCCCCAACAACACTAAAGAAGTTTGACACCATCCAGGATAAAGCAGCCCATTTGATTTGCACCACATCCACAAGCATTCACTCCCTTTCACCACGGTCGCTCAGGAACAGTAGTGCGTACTATCTACTAGATACAATGCAGATATTCCACAAAGATCCTCAGAGAGCTCCTTCTAATTTCACGAACACTTCCATGAAGAATGGCAAGGGCAGTAGACTTTTGAGAACAACATCAACTTAACATTCCCCTGCAAACCAGTCAACATCCTGATTTGGAAATATATCGACGTTCCTTCCCTGTTGCTGGTTCAAAACACTAGAATTCCCTCCTTAATCATAACGCACAGCACGTAGATTGCACCAGTTCGAGAAAGGAGCACACCGCCACCTTCTCAAGGGCAACTCGGGAGGGGCAAGAAATGCTGGGCCCATCCAGTGATGCCCACATCCAAAAACAATTTAAAAAAAAACTTCCAAGTTGAGCATCTCGATGGGACAGATTGTCTGATTTGAACACAAACAGGAAAGCAGTTTTTCTAATATTGAACATTTTAGACTTTTTCTGTTATTAGAAGGGTGTTCCGTATTCGATGATATATTGTTGATGAATGCTGTGATAAATATAACGTTTTAGTTAAAATCAACAATACTGGTGTAACAGGCTCAATCCTTCGAAATGACTAGATGGCAAATGACAATCATCGTAGAGACAATGTACTCCCACCCGGTGAGACTCACAGATAGTAGCTTACATTCAACAGATTAATGAACTACTGGCTACACTGAATCCTCCCACCGTCTATTTCACAGGGGTTACCATTGACCAGAACGTGAAATCAAATCAACTTACAAATACAAGAGCAGATCAGAGACTTACAATTATGCACTGTTCTGTTTTAGCACTGTCTCTCTGTCTTGTGGAAACATGTTCTACATACTGACTGTATCAATGTTTGCAGTAATCGATCAGTTTCAATCAGATGCTCCCCCCCCCCCTCCCCCCCCCCGCCATTCTTCTAAGTTCCATCGAGTACACACACTGCCGCTCATATGACAAGCCGGAATCCCTCAGCAGCTCACAATATGCCAAATGCTGTCTGACCAAAGCCCATTACATTCTCAACAGTATGTCTCCCCTCTCGTATTCTTGTTCTCTTGAAATGAATGCGAACATTGCATTTGCTTTCGTAACTGTCAATTGAACCTGCACATTAACCATAAGTGAGGACGAGTGCTTCAAAATCCTTTTGTGCTTCAGATTGAATGGATCCTATTAGAACATAGTGTCTGCCTCTATTCCGCCTATCAAAGTGCATAATCTCACATGATTCCATATTGTGTTCCATCAGCCACATGTTTTCCCACAGTCCGAAACTGTCCAAGTCTTTCAGCAGCCTCCCCATTTCCTCAATATCATCTGCGTACCAAACCATTACTGCCTTCAGGTCCTTTGTCCAATTTGTCTATGTATAATACATTTCCTGGCTCCTTAAAGACTGGCCACCATCTACAATGCACAACACACAAGGAGTTTGACTCCATTCATGTTGAAGAAATGGCTTGAGTGGAATTACACCTGCAAAGTCTTCACTCCCTGCACCACTGACTCTCAGTCGAAGCACACCCTGCCCCGTTTTGTTGTGAGTTTACTTCATTATGGCGCACAATCCCAGTCTATTGATGGCATTCTGTCTGGCCAATAACTGTGTGGTGTTTACACCAACCAATGTCACTGTTTTGATAACGATGGAGGGAGGTGGGGGAAGGAATGTCTATAATGAATAACTGTGTGACTGCCAGGCTGAAATCTGTCCCGACAGCCTCGGATGTATCTGTGCCCGCTGTCACCGCTGCAGACATGATCGGTTTTCCTGAGAGTCAAGGCAAGGGAAGTGACGGACCTGGACGATGTTCCCGGTTGTGTACTCAGATCCTGTGAGGACCAACTGATAGAGGTATTCACATACAACTTCAGCTTCTCCCTCTTACAAGCTGAAGTGCCAACCTGCATCGAGAAGATCACCATCATCCTCGTAAGTGAAAAAGCACATGTAACGTGCCTTAATGACTAGCGCCCAGTGGCTCTGACCTCAATAAACATGGAGTGATTTGAAAGGCTGATTATGGCCCACATCATCTCCAGTCTACCAGCCTGACCTGATCCCTTATAATTTGCTGACTGATGTAACTGGCCCAGAACGGATGCAATACCCCGTTCTCTGCACACATCCCTGGGACATCTGGGCAACAAGGACAACTACACCAGACTCCTGCTCATTGATGACAGCTCCACCTTAAACATCATTCTCCCCTCCAGACTGATCTCAAAATTCTGTGACCTTAGTCGCGGCTCTACACTCTGCAACTGGATCCCCCGGTTTCTGACCAACAGACCGCAATTAGTGAAGATAGATATCTGCACCTGGACCACAATCACACTCAACACTGGATACCCCAAGAATGCGTCCTCAGCACCCTACTGTACTCCCTGTACACACACGGCTGTGATGCCAAATTCCAAACAGCGCCAGCTGCAAGTTCGCTGATGACATGCCCAGGTAAATACAGGTATCCCCTGCTTTTCAAAAGTTCAATTTTCACCGCTTCCCTTTCCAAATGTCTACATTAGGACCTGTTTTCGCTAATCAAAATAAATCCAAAGAGAATTTTCACTTTTACGAAGAATGCCGATTTTTTCCCCGTACAAATGAATGCCTCTTCACTTTACACCATAACAGCTTATGAAAGGAACACTGTACTTTCAGATAGTGCGGGAGACCGGTATATGTCTAAGACAAAGTTTAAAGCGATTTTATCTCCCTGTCTCTCTTCCCTGAGTGTGGTCATCTTCTTGTATTCCTTAATGGGATATGGGTATCACTGGCTGGGCCAGCATTACTTCACTTTTCTAGCTGTTCTTGAGAAGACCACGAGCCATTGTAGTCCACGTGTTTTATTTGATTTGATTTGATTTATTTTTAGTCAAATGTAAAATGGAAAGCTTTGTTTTGTGAGTAGGGCAGGAACATGATAGTAGACAAAAAACACAGCTCATGGGGTACTTCAACAGAGTGAGGCATATTAGGTGACAGCTGCACAGGAGACGTGCAAAGCAAGATCGCTATTTGCAAGACTAGTATTATTTGAAGTTAAAGATGTCAATTCGTCAGTCTAATTACGGTAGGGAAGAAAATGTTCCTGAATATGCTGGTCGATGTTTTCAAACCTCTCTATCTTCTTCCTGTTTGAAGAGGTTGTAGGAGATCATTAGCGGTTTGTGAGTGATTTTCTTTTTGCTACCAGCCTTTCGGCGACAATGAGACGTATAAATGGATGGAAGGTTGCCTTCCGTGATGCTCCGTGCTGTGCATGATTATGATGTGACACTTCTGAAAAGTCAAAGGTTAATTCTGTGCATCTCTGCTCAGATTCTGCCAGCTTTGTTGAGTTTTGCTCCAGCTCTTTCGATTTCTTTTTCTTTCTGAACTGTGACAAATGTTCTGATCTGAACGATAACAGCAAAGCTCCTGTCTCACTTGGATCTCGAATAATTTGTTATGGACATTAAATGAAAAAAATTACAAAGTTCCTATCTTTGACAAGGCTCTAAATATTGATGACGTATTGGATTGTGAGAACTTGCCATGAAAATGTTGAAACAAAAACGGAAGTTGCTTCTAAAGCTCAGTAGGTCTGGGAGCATATGTGCAGAGAAATCATAGTTAAAGTTTCGGGTCCAGTGACCCTGCCTCAGAACTGATGGTAGCTCGGAAAATGTTGGTTGATATGCAGAAGAGGCTGGACAGCTGTTAATGGAGATAGTTAGTAGCTAACAATAGAGGGTGAGTAATGGAAGGCGATGTGAGAACTAGGCTTGGTTTATCATTGGTCGGGGAAGAGGACATTGGGGAGTTCAGGGCCGAAAGCTATTGAACTTGATTTTGAGTCTGAAGGGCTGTAGGGTCCGCACACGGTAAATGAGGCGTTGTTCTTCCAGTTTGCATTGACTTTTCCTGGAACACTACAGCAAGCCTGACACAGAGATATTGGCCAGGGAACAGGATGTGGTATTAAACTGGCAGGCAACTGGAAGCTCAGGGTCATTTGTATAGGTACACTTTGGACGTTCAGTGAAGCGGTCACCCAGTCTACCATTAGCTTGCCCAGTGTAGAGAGACAACATTGTGAGCAGCGAATCTATTAGACTACGTTGTGGGAAATGTCGGTAAGGTGCTGCTTCATTGGTGCGGTGTGGTTGAGCCCTTGGATATTGAGAAAGGAGGACAGAAGTGCGAAAGTGTTACACCTTCGGCAGAGGCAAGAGAAGTGCATCTGTGGTGTGGGGTGAGGGCGTAATATTGGGAGTGAATAAAGAGTGAACCAGGGTGTCCTGGCCCCTCCAGAAGGCGGACAAGAGAGAGGAGGGAAATACATATCTGGTGATGACATCTTGCTGGAGGTGGGGGAAATGGCGGCTGATGATCCTCTTCATGTCAACGCTAGTGGGATGGTAAGCCAGGGTAAGATGAATTCTCTCGCTGTTGCAGGAGGGTAGAGAGAGGGTGAGGATAGAAGTGGAGGAGGTGGGTCAGACCTGGTTGAGGGCCCTGTCAAGAGCATTGCAAGGGAAATCCTCAGTTGAGGAAGAAGGTGGACATTTTGGAGACCACATTTTTGAAATTGACATCATCAGATGCAATGCGATGGAGACAGAATAACTGGTGGAATGGAATGGAGTCTTTGCAGCACACAGGGTATGAGGGTGTATACTCCAGGTAGCTGTGGCCGTCGGTGGGTTAATACTGGATGTTAGTGGCCTGTCGATCCCCAGAAATGGAAACAGAGATACCGAGGAAAGGAAGGGATGAGTCAGAGAAAGACTCAGTGAAAGTGAGGGAGGGATGCAAATTGGAAGTGAAATCGATGTTTTTTTTTCCCAAGTCAGGACAAGAGAGGGAAGCAGAATCGATTATATCATTTATGCATTGGAGAAAGAGTTGTGGGTAGAGCTGGAAAATAACTTGAACAGGGAATGGTCTACGTACCCCATGAAGAGACAGGTTTGACTGGGGCCCACGTGTGTATCCATGCCCCCCCCCCCCCCCCCCACCGTGTGGCAGGAGCAGGCTGAAGCAATGGGTCTGCCCGGGCAGTTCTGTTTGTGAATTTTCAGGAGGAGATTCAAATGAGCTCTGCTATCAGAGGACCATCAACTTGGGGACTGTTATGTGGGGGCAAGTGGGGTGTAAATGACCAAATGAAATGTGGTCAGTTTATCATAGTTGATACAATGGCCTGATGTGCCATGGTAGGCTTATGGTCCAGCAGGTGACATGAGGAGGTATCTGAGAGCTGGCGCTCAGTCTGTGCAATGTAGAGGTTAGTCCACCAGAGTACAGTAACACCACCCTTACCAGCACAGGCTGAATAACAAAGTCAGTGTTGGATCAAAGCACACGGCGTACAGCCTGTTCAGAGTGTAATTTGTGGATTGGGTGAGGGGATGCAGAGAAATTAAAACAAACAATGTCACATCGAGCATTCTCAATGAACAGATTGAGTTCAAGCAAACGCCAGAGCGAGAGGTCCAGGTGGAGGAAGAGTATCGGAGCTTGGCGTAGAGTATGTGGGACAGAGAGTGGAATCTTTGCCCACAGAAATGGGCACCAAGGAGAAGACGGTGGAAGAAGAGTTCAGCATCATGCCGTGCCCGAAATTCATTAAAGTGGGGACAGAGCGGGATAAAGTTGAGACCTTTTCTAAGTACAGAACATTCAACATCAGAGTGTGGATGGTTTGGAGGGATGGTGCAGATACTACAGCAGGTGCATTTGGGGGAGGGGATGCAGTCAGAGTGCAGGGCACGGGTCGGGAGGCAGGTTTCGAGGCGTCATAGACACCTCTGTATTATTGCATCTTGTGGGCCCCATATATCTGATGAGCATGGCGAATGAGCCGGAGAAAGAAAGAGAATTGGGAAGTGGTGCAGCCTTGAGCCAATGGGACGTGATGCTTTTGGACAGATAAAATTTTGATATCACTGGCACTGACATCACACGACCAGTCCTCAAAAAATAACTGCTTGAAAATAATCTGAATCGTAATCTTATTGTAACGCCCTGATTTCATTGGGGTGACACTCAATCAGCATGGTCTTACTTTTCTGAGATTTTAGACCAAACTGTAAAAACATAATATATGTTGATATTATTAACGGGACAAAGTCATCCATCATCCATGGTTTTGGAACGTACTAGAAGGGCATAGTATATTTGTCATTCCCAAAAGCTCTGGGGAAGTTGCCATTGCTTAGTGAGGAAATTACGAGCACAGAATTTCCTCCGATTCCCATTGACCACAGTTTACTCAGGGTTCCTGACGTCACATGAGTCAAATACTACTTTGATTCAAGGGAAGTGACTCTGATCTCACCTCAAATGGCATTGGAAAATCCTTAAAATAATAAAAAGCAAAAGGATAGAACATGGCTTGTTTGAACAGTGTGTTCACTGTCCTCACAAAATTTAAAGGAAAGCTGATACATGGACTTCTGATTCTGAGGAGAGATTCATCCTATTTGTGATGAAGCTGTTTGGTTAAGCGCTGTGACATAGAGACAGAAAAACACTCCACTCTGTACCATGGGGAACAAAACCATCCTGTTCACAGTGCATCAGGCAGTGACAGAAACACACTCTTGTCTGTTCAGATTGGATATTGATCATCCCAATCTCATCATTTACTAATGATCAATAGCAGCACAGAAGCCAGCAGCTCCCATCATCCCAGTTGGAAAGCAAATAGTGAACGCGATGGTCAGATGACGTGGGAGTAACTGGGGAATTTGTGTAACTTACAGTGGGAGTGGCAGAAGAAGGGTAGAAGGGAGATCAACAGTGGAAGAGTATGTAGCAGCAGAAGGGGTAGTGCAAGGAAAGTAGGAGTGTAAGGAAAGAGTAGGACGGAGGACGAAGAATGGCAGATGAAGTTTTAGTGACAGGGAAAAACTTGTTTTTGAGGAAGCGGGATTGTGTGCAAAAACATCGCTATTCAGGAAAATCAAGATCTGGTTTCCATTCAAAATTAAGAAAAGAATTCATGTACTTTCTTTTCTATCACTTGATTCTTGTTCAGATTGTACATGTACTTTATATTTCTGTATCTCCATCAAGTGCAGACGACATGTTTTTTTTCTCATCTAGTGTGGTGTTTTTGAATTTTTTTACAGTATGTATTTGCTTCCAATTTAAGGTAGACATGACAATATGATTTGATCTTGTGCAGTTTGTCCATAACATAGAATTTAATTGCATTCTAGCCCCATATATCTGATGAGCATGGCGAATGAGCCGGAGAAAGAAAGAGAATTGGGGAGTGGTGCAGCCTCTAGCTGATTTAAAGAAACAATGAATGAGTCTGTGTCCATCCTGCAGATGAAAAGTTTCTTCTTTTCTGACTATTGCAGTGAATGTAACAAAGAACAGTGCCTCCAAAATGCTAATGTTCCAGTGCAAGGTGCCAAAAACTAGTTCATCCTAAATTATCTACATGTTTTATGACTAAAACATGAAGAGGGGCAAAGTGTAAAAGATGAATTCAACTCTGTGTCGAAAATGTTATTTGTGGCTTCCTCATAAAAGATGTTAGGCACATCACTCTGCAAATTGACCAAAATAAGAAATGCCAGAGACTGGAATTCTCAAATCTTCCTCTGGATAAGATCTGGAGAACAGGAAGGAAATCACGGTTGATTTGTGATATTCATAAATGATGATGGTGAGAATGTGGAAGATGTGGGTGGCCGGTGGCAGTGGAATGATAATCAATGTTGTGGATGACACAAAGCTGAGATGGGTGGCTCACAGTCAGGAGGAAAGGGTTAAGCTACAGGAGGATAGAAACAGATTATTCAGATAACCAGCCGATGAAATTTAACACTGATAAATGTTCGATGGTGCATGTCAGAAGTAATAAGACAAGTGAGTATTCAATCTTAATTCGGCCCAACAAGTCCACACCGCCCCGCTGAAGCGCAATCCACCCATACCCCTACATTTACCCCTTACCTAACACTACGGACAATTTAGCATGGCCAATTCACCTGACCTGCACATCTTTGGACTGTGGGAGGAAACCGGAGCACCCGAAGAAAACCCACACAGACACGGGGAGAACGTGCAAACTCCACACAGTCAGTCGCCTGAGTCGGGAATTGAACCCGGATCTCTGGCGCTGTGAGGCAGCAGTGCTAACCAGTGTGCCACCGTGCCGCCCATCTATGAATGGGGAGGGCTAAGTTTACTCGTTTTTCCTTTGCAGCAGGGAAGGTTGAGGAGGGAAAATGGTACAGGTGTACAAGTGCATAAGGGATATGGAGAGGCTGAACAGACAGAAGCTGTTTCCCTTAGTCAAAGGGGCAATAACAAAGGGACGCATTTATGAAGTGAAAGGCAGGGAATTGAGAGAGGATTTGTGGAATGTGTTTCGCACTGAGAGGGTGGTATGAATCTGGAATGCATTGTCTAGGTGGGTCGTTGAGGGAGGTAACCTCACAAACGTTTAAAAAGCCTTTGGATGTGCACTTGCTGGTGCAGACGTGATAGGCCTTTTCTTTGTTGCATGATTCTATGCGGTGGCAGCCATGAAGACTCTGATATAATCTGAGATAATAAGCAATGGCAGTTGCTGGTTTGTTCCTTTGACTGGACTCAGTAAGTGGTGAGATTACAAACCAACATCATCTCATGCAAGTTCTCACAATGCACTTACTTAACCTAGGGCATCTCTGGGAACATCCAGGATAATTCACATGCTCTCAAGCATCGTCCAACAACAGAACGAGCACTTTGCCCACCATTATTATAGCTACAGCAATACCATGGACATAGCTTCTCCTTTAATATAATGCATACTTTTAGCTATAAGGGTACTAATTCTCTGAAGCATAATACATTCCTTCCCAGGTATTCACTTTGACAAAAAGCAAGCTTTCCTGTTTTTTGGAGCCAGTTGTTTATCACAGAACTCCACTACACCCCGACCTCTTTCCCCTTTAATATTTTCTTGCGCACAGTCTTCCTGATTTCAAACGTCTCAATCCCTCACAGCCCCCACACTCCCCATCCTTATTTGTGAATCCCTGATAAACCTGCCCCTCTTCTCTATCATTTATTCCAACTTACATCTCACAATGTGAACTGATATGATTCCTTCCCTCAGCATGGTCATTCGACTGGCCGTGCCTGATGTCCTGTTCACCTCGACTTTCTACTCAGTTTCTGACCTGCTGCGTTGGTTCCCACACTCCTGCTTAATTAGTTTAAATCCATTCGACTTGCACTAGCAAACCTCCCCACAAGGACTTTGCTGCTCCTCCACTTAAGATGCAACCTGTCTTTTTTGCACAGGTCCTTCCTGTCCTGAAAGAAATCCCAATGATCCAAAAATCTGAAACCATCAACCCTGAACTAGCTTTTTAACAACATGTTAAGCTATTCTGCCGTCCTAATTATTGCCTCTTTTCCATATGGCACAGGGAGTAATTCAGAGATTGAAGAGGATTGTTCGGTCTCTCTCTCACACACACATTCACACAGACAGATGCCACATTGCTTTACAGAAGAATACCAATAACGTTATAAATAATCAGAATGATAACTGGAATAAAGGATTTAGTTAAAGAAAGCATGAGAGAAATTGCGTTTCTTCTGTATGTCAGTTTGCTCGCTGAGTTGGAGAGTTCAATTTCAGACGGTTAATCACTATACGGGGGAACATTATCAGTGAGCCTCCGGTGAAGTGCTAGCGTTTTTTCCGAATTTATATTTAAGTGTTTAGATTTCCTTGAGTAAGTGATGTAACTTCCAGTATTGGTGATTTCATGTCCGGTTCTTTTTCTCAGAGAATGTGAGTTGGAATGAAAATCGATGTTTTACTTGATGGAGTTCCGATTGGAATGCCATACGTCTAGGAATTCTCGTTCGTGTCTCTATTTGCCTTGTCCTCGATGGGTGTGCAGACCCAGTCAAAATGGTATACTTCCTCATCCATATGTAGGGATACTAGTAATAGTGGGTCATGTCTTTTTTCTAACTAGTTGTTGTTCATCTATCCAGGTGGCTAGTTTTCTGCCTGTTTGTCCAATGTAGTGTTTGTTACAGTTCTTGCAAGGCTTATTCTTCCTGGAGCAGAACAGACAATGATGTGAACTTATTGCGATGCTTAAAATTATGAAAAATCTGTTGCAGAGTAAAACAGGAATACTCTGTTTCCGTTAGTTGGCATTACAGCATCATTGATTTCTAATTTCAAGATTCTTAGCAAAAGATCCAGGAATGAGATAAGAAAAAACGTCTTTATTGAGAGAGTTGTTAGGATTCGGAATGGACTGGGAGAGTTGTGGATGAAGATTAAAAAGAGAACTGGTTATGTATTTGGAAATATGAATTTAACAGGCTGCAGATAGGGCTGGCAAATGGGAGGCGCTTGGGAGACATTACTTGAGCTGGTGCACACACAGTGGCCAATGGTCTGCTCCCATACTTTAAAGTTTTGTATTCTGTCATGTGTCTGATGCGAATAAAAGTCAGTATCCCATTATTTCCCATTGTAATTGCTCGCAAATACCTGATTATTTGGTGCAGCATAAGCATTTAAAATGCACGTATTGCAAGGCCAGCTTCATTGTGAAGTCTAATTATTACTCAGAACATGAATATTTCAAAATTTGCATTCCAATTACTAAAAAAAAATTGTCATTTTTTGGGGAAAAAATAGCTGGGCGACCACCGGGAATGGCGAAGGGAGAAGGCATGGAGCGCAGAAATCTCCTGTGGCCATTACTCTCGAAAACAAGTATACCATTTTGGATTCGGATTTTGTGTGCGTCTTGGCAGATGGGGGAATGGGTGTCAGGAAATCAGCAGTAGCCAAATTGGTTGCATTACGACTGGCTCTGGGGAGTAGCAGGAAAGGATAAAGGTAAACAGGGTCTTAGGGATTGAAGAGTCGATTCTTAGGGGGACAGATCAGAGATTCTGTGGCCTCAAAAGGGAATCCAGGATGGTGCGTTGCCTCTCATGTGTCAGGGTCCAAGATGCTTCTGAGTGGCTGCTGAATGTTCTCAAGGGGAAGGGGGACCAACCAGAAGTCATTGTGCACGTTGGCACAAATGACCAAGGTAGACAAAGGAATGTGGTTCTACAGAATGATTACCGGCATCTAGGAGAAAAGTTAAAAACCAGGACCTTGACAGTGGTAATCACCTGATTACTTCCAGTGTCATGAACTAGTGAAGGTAAGAATAGGATGATATGGCAGATAAAGATGTAACTAAAGAATTGGTGCAGGAGGAGGGATTCATAATTTTAGATAATTTGGAGCTTTTCTGTGACAGAGTTGACCTTTTCAAGAGGGACTGGTGGCACATGCACTGGAGGGGGGAACCAATATCTTCGAAGCCAGTTTAGCTAGTCCTACAAGGGAGTGTTTAAGCGAGATTGGCAGGAGGTGGTATCCTCAAGAGCAGGGAGGAAAATGTGAGGCTGGAAGGAGATACAGTATTCAGAATAGTACGTTGAAGAGATAGATCAGGTTGGAATACGATAGGGAGCAAGGAATGCCGATGGATTAAATTGCATTTATTTCAATGCAAAAGGACTAACAGGTAAGGCCAATGTACTCAGGGTGTGGATACGTAATCGGCGCTGGATAGAGCAGCTATTACAGAAACATGGCTGGGGGATGGATAGGACTGACAGCTTAATGTACCAGGTAAAGTGCATGAGGAGGTACAGAGATAGTGGGAAGAGTGGGGGGGAGTTTCATTTCTGATAAAGGGGAGTATCACAGCAGTGATCAGAGATAAAACAACTGATGAATCATCCAGTGAGGCTTTGTAGGTGGAACTAAGACAAAAGAAGGGGATGGTGACATTAATGAGGTTGTACTATAGGCCCCTAAATAGTTAACAGGAATTTCATGTGTTCAAAAATATATACAGAGATTGGGGAGACTTGCAGGAACATTTGGGTTGTCATAATAGCGGTTTTATTTTTGATAACACAGACTAGAACTGCCAGAGCATGAAGAGATTTGATGGGATGGAATCAAGTAAGTGCGTCAGGAAACTTTCGTCAAGCAGGAAATCGAGGGTCCTAATTGGGAAGGGGCAAAATTTGACTTCCTCTTAAGAACTAGGTCAGGACAGGTGAGTGAAGTGACAGTAGATGTGCACTTTGGGACCAGTGACCATAATTCTATTAGTTTTAAAATAGTTATGGAGAGGGAAAAAAATTGGTCCACAGATTCAAGTTCTAAATTGGGGAAAGGTTGATTTTGATGGACTTAGACAGGATTTTGCAGGGGTTGATTAGAGTAGTCTGCTTGCAAGCAAAAGGACCTCCAACAAATGGGAGTGTAAGATCGATATTTCCTGTGAGTGTGAAAGGAAAGTTGACAGGAATGAGGAACCCTGATTGACAAGAAATGTTTAGGCTTTGAACAAACAAAATGAGGAGGCGTAGCTCAGGTAGATGCAGTTGGAATGAAGGAAATCCCTGGAGGTACACAGGGGATATAGGAGTTTACTGAAGAAGAAAATCAGGAGGGCCAATAGGGGGTATGAGATAACCTTGACTGAGAAGATCTGGGTGAATCCAAAGTGGCGCTTTAAGTATATTAAAGGAAAAGCATTAACTAGAGAGAGAATAGGACCTCTCAAATACCAAAGTGGACATGTATGTGTTGTACCATAAGAGATAGGCGACGTCCTCAACAAATATTTCTCCTCTATGTTTACAGTGGGGAAAGACATGAATACATGGGAATTTCAGGAAATTAGTGGTGATATCTTGGGGACAGTCCATATCACATTAGAGGATGTATTTGATATACCAGAATGTTTGAAGTTGGAGAAATCTCATGCCATACCAGATATATCCAAGAACATTGCAAGGTTCTAGAGAAGAATTTGCGGGGGCCCTGGCTGATAATTTTGATCATCAGTTACCACAGGTCACTGTGAGTGTCTTTTTGTATGTGGTGGAAATGTGTTGCTGGAAAAGCGCAGCAGGTCAGGCAGCATCTAGGGAACAGGAGAATCGACGTTTCGGGCATTAGCCCTTCTTCAGGAATGAGGAAAGTTGGTCCAGCAGGCTAAGATAAAAGGTAGGGAGGAGGGACTTGGGGGAGGGGCGTCGGAAATGTGATAGGTGGAAAGAGATCAAGGTGAGGGTGATAGGTCAGACTGGGGTGGGGGCGGAGAGGTCAGGAAGAAGATTGCAGGTTAGGAAGGCGGTGCTGAATTTGATGGATTTGACTGAGACAGGCTGGGGGTAGGGGAAATGAGGAAACTGGTGAAATCCGAGTTCATCCCTTGTGGTTGGAGGGTTCCTAGCCGGAAGATGAGGCGTTCTTCCTCCAACCGTCGTTTCGCTGTGGTCTGACGATGGAGGAGTCCAAAGACCTGCATATCCTTGGTGGGGTGGGAGGGGGAATTGAAATGTTGAGCTACAGGGTGGTTGGGTTGGTTGGTCCGGGTGTCCCAGAGGTGTTCCCTGAAACGCTCCACAAGTAGGCGGCCCGTCTCCCCAATATAGAAGAGGCCACATCGGGTGCAAAGGATGCAATAGATGATATGTGTGGAGGTACAGGTGAATCTGTGGCGGATATGGAAGTTTCCTTTGGGGCCTTGGAGGGAGGTGAGGGGGGAGGTGTGGGCGCAAGTCTTGCACCTCCTGCGGTTGCAGGGGAAGGTGCCGGGAGTGGAGGTTGGGTTGGTGGGGGGTGTGGATCTGACGAGGGAGTCACGGAGGGAGTGGTCTTTACGGAATGCTGATAGCGGAGGGGAGGGAAATATATCCTTGGTGGTGGGGTCCGTTTGGAGGTGGCGGAAATGGCGGCGGATGATGCGCTGTACATGGAGGTTAGTGGGGTGGTAGGTGAGGACCAGTGGGGTTCTGTCCTGGTGGCGGTTGGAGGGGCGGGGTTCAAGGGCGGAGGATCGGGAAGTGGAAGAGATGCGGTGGAGGGCATCGTCGACCACGTCGGGGGGGAAATTGCGGTCCTTGAAGAAGGAGGCCATCTGGGATGTGCGTTTTTGGAACTGGTCCTCCTGGGAGCAGATGCGGCGGAGTCGAAGGAATTGGGAGAATGGGATGGCGTTTTTACAGGGGGCAGGATGGGAGGAGGTGTAGTCCAGGTAGCTGTGGGTGCAGTGGAGGGCATCGTCGACCACGTCGGGGGGGAAATTGCGGTCCTTGAAGAAGGAGGCCATCTGGGATGTATCTGTGTATGTGTATGTTTCTGTGTATACAAACTGCATCTCAGTATAGATTAAAATATAAATATTAATCTACATATTTGTTAACACTGCTTGCCACGTATCTTACCATCATAGCTTGAGTAAGTTTGCTTTGGTAAATTACTTTGCTAAATTAAAGATATCTACCTGACTTGTGTCTAGCAAAGAACCTGACCTAGACCGAGAACTACATCATTGGCCATATCACCAATGTAGTTACATTTAAAATGTGTCATGACCAATGGAGGAGCTGGAGTAGAAAATGAAACAGAAACTTCTCCAAACCCAGTCTGAACAGGGACGACGAGAAATTCACAGCTGTTTGAGTGGGAATGCTCTTGCCCAGAAGTTTATGGTGCCTGTGTGTTTGCATTTATTCAAAGCCGTGATACTTAGACATTGGATGGTAAAGGACAATGAACTACAGACAGGAAAGTGAGGCTGAGACCACAACATGATCAGCCACAATCTTATTGCCTGGTGGAGAATGCTCAAAGTGTCTCATGACCAACCCTTCTCCTCAGTCTCATGTTCCTATGTTCCACTGAACCTCTCAAACCTGATGGATAAGAACAGTCGAAGGCCATTTACCCCAGTAACCTGGTGCACAGAAACAGCGGAGACAATTCAGCGAATGAAGACTGTCACACATAGTTTGACATGGCGTTGGAAAATATTCTTGGGAAAAGAAAGGGCAGGTGACGGTGTGAAACATCTCACTCCTCTACCTTTACGGAACTGCCTTCATTTGTTGGTCATGTTGCCGATCCAGATTCACCGTAAATACAGCGCCCATACCTCACCCAGAGATAGCCCACAAAATCATCTGGTCTCCCTGACTGCAACATCCAATAACAGAATTTCCAGGAAAGTAACTTCCCAATAACAGAATGAAAGAACATCAGAAACGCAAATACGTCATTCAGCCCTCCTGGCCTGTCTTTCGCTTCAATATGATCATAGCTGATCTGCAAAAGCCACAACGCCTCTCTTATGCGCCATCCCTGCAGTCCACAACATTCTGATACTTCATATATCCATTGTGCCCCCTTCCAAATATCTTAGTAATCTGCCTCCCCTATCTCTCTGGAATACAGAACTCCCGACAGTCACTATCCTCTGTGAGAAGGTAACACTCTTCACAAACACACCGTGACCTATTCACATGAATAAAAGATATGAACACGTGGTAAGAGTGACTGGCCCTGATATCAAGGCAGGATTTAACTGTGGATGGTATCAAGGAACCCGAATACAATGGAATGTAATGGGAATGAATTGTAAACTCCCCACTGGTTAGAGACATTCAGAGGAGAAGGGAAGATATTTGTGATTGGTCACAGGATATCTCTGCCTACATCCTCAAGGTAGCTCTCTTCAGCTGTTTCAACTTCTTTCCCACATCTTATGGTCAGAAGTGGAGATGTTCTCTGAAGATCACACAATATCAAGAATAATTTGTCACGTGTCCACTGCTGAGGCAGTCCGTGTCCATGTGCAGCAGGGCCTGAAAAGCATCCAAACCGTGTTGTTAAAGTGAAGGTAACATTCATGTAACAGTCTTACTAGAAATTTCTCTTTCTAGTGTTCCACAGTTAAATAAGAGGAGCTCATCCAGCACCTCAAGCTGGTTTCAACTGAATATATTCAACCCACTGAAATTATTGAAGATGAACAGGGATAGCCCATTCAGTCCCTACTGCCTATTACACGAGGAGGGAAGGCGTGTCGTCAGCACATCGAGGTGTTACCAGGAACCAGGAGTTGCCAAGTCAGGTATTTTAGCCTCTTCCATGAGACCAGGAAGAGGCCATTCAACCTGTCAAGTCAATTATGCAGAAATAGGAAGATGACATTGATGCCCCAACATGACAAACAGCGAAGCAGAGACTACACAGATAAACTGCTCTATGTTGTTCCGCCTGGGTCCATTGACAGTGGTACACGTGTTACTTTAACTTGGTTTACTGAAGGTGAGAAGGGAAAGTGGCGGTTTGTGCCACGTCTCAAAGAAAAAGCTTCTGTCTCCGAGAAGACAGACTGGTAATTCGATGGAGGTTACAACCTGGTGGGACTGGCTAACTCTTTCAGGAATCAGGTATTGTGGCTGCTGACAGATTTGTGAACAGTGCAGGTTCACACTCTAACTGCATATTGAGACAGTTAGAGTTCAGTCAAAGCCTGGAGCTGCCTCTCAACCAACATGGGGGCTCCGGGCAGGTATGTGAACTATTGGGAATCAAATATAATGGAAAGAACGTGGTTTTTCACATGATCACTGTCTTTTCTTGACAAAATGAGTGTTAGTCTCTAATCTTCAAGTCAAAATGTAAAAGCCTGTTATTTTCTCTCAGCACCATGTATTAAACATTCATAATCCTCACACTTTCTTCATGATACCATCATCCCAGGAATAAGTTTAGTGCAAGTACATTGCACTATCTCAGTCACAATGTAATCATTCCTTATAAAGGAGAGAGAATCTGTAATCAGTGGCAGAAATACTGCCCAAGCAACACACTACAAGTGCAGGAAGATGAATTTACTCCATCTCCACTTGAATCATTTTATAATGAAGGACAACGTAGCATTTACTGTCCTGATTACTTGCTGGCTATGTGAATTGTATAAGTGATGACTGAACTTCCCAATATCTCATCTTCTAATAAATACAAAATGAAAAGAACTGTATTTGCTGCTCATTTCAAATCATTTCATTGCCTTGTGGACAGCTGTGCTCCAAGCACTGATACATGGGAAACCCTATGTGCAATGACCTTTATTCCAGAGAAGAATCTTACTCTCTGTATTCTCCCCATTATCCAATTCTCATTTCCATGTAGTATATTCATCCCTTACACAAGGACTCTAACGTTCTTCACTTACCTGTCAAAAGCCTCCTAAAAATTCAAATACACTGTTCCCATTGGTTCTCATTTGTCGATGTCACAATCAACATCCTCCATAAACTCCAAGTGGTTTATCAATAACAATTTCCCTTTCTAAAATATTGGCTGACTCCGCAAATCTTATCATTATTCTCCAAAGATC
The DNA here is from genome assembly GCF_037043375.1 of Chiloscyllium plagiosum. Taxonomy (NCBI): domain Eukaryota; kingdom Metazoa; phylum Chordata; class Chondrichthyes; order Orectolobiformes; family Hemiscylliidae; genus Chiloscyllium; species Chiloscyllium plagiosum. Next base: position 83,337,614 of record NW_028270169.1, read on the forward strand.
TAGTTATTACGAATTACTAAAAAATTCTAAAATTTTCCCACACAACTGACATAGATTTATTCATCACTTGGCATGCTGTTTTCCATCTCGCTCCTATTTTAAATGTTTGTGGTCACAGTAGTTACGTCCAAGTCTGCAGGATCCTTTCCATGACATAAAAAACTTTGACATACTTTGCCCTCCCTCATAGAGTTAAGGAACTGACAGTACAGGTTTAGGCCATTGACCCATCGTGACTGCACCTGCTCCTGAAAGAGCTACCCGGCAAGCACAACTCTCCAGCCCGAAGTCTGTAGCCCTCTAAATTCATAACTCAATTAGTCCAGCAACTTACCAATATTCACAACAATGAGCTTTGTTTTTTTTTTATCCCCGGTACTTCCTCTTTAATAATTCTAACTTCTTGCAGTTCCACATTTTCGCCAGTTACCATATTCCCTAACATTTCGGGAAGATTTTTCTGTTCTTTCCTCAGTGGAGACAGAACCAACATATTCACCTCACCGGACGGAGATGGTCTCTGTCACCTTGTAAGTACATGAGAAGATCACACTCTGGCAAAATGGATACTTCACCCACTCCTGCCTGGAAAGTTCCAGAATCAAAACAGTTGATGGGAATTTTGAGTATAGTCCTCTCCCTGGTGTGAGACAAATTTTGTGCGGATGGAGGTTTCACAGCTCTGTGACGTCATTGTTGAAATGAACTGGCTTCACACTTTGCACATGGAAAAGGTTCAACATTGAGAAATATTTGTGGAAATCTCAGAAAGGATAGTGCAGTGTCCTGCTCCTTCCTATGAAGTCTCTGCAGACCCAGACTCTCTCCAAAATGCAGTCTCCAAACCTTGTCCAGAGTGGGGACACCAGACCCTCAGGTTTCCTTATATCATTGCTGTAGCTGATAAAACAAACCCAAGAAAACCATCCAGGGAACCTCCTCTGATTTTCCAGTGATGCGTACAAGTCAAGTCTCTGTATATATATCACACCCACTCAGAGTTAACAAATGGCTTTCTCGCCTCAGTTTCTACTCCTGGCTTAAAAACCATTGCAGCTCTGCACAGTCCCTGTGACCTGAAATATTACCGGTTCTGTTCTCCATGGAAGTAGTTGACAATGTAACTGCACAATTTTCTGCACCTCAGTCACAATAACAGTAACACTACCATTACCAGTGTAGATGCTGGGGATGCAATGGACTAGTGCTATTATCTACAGTCTATTAATCCAGGAACCCAGCTAATGACTCAGACCTGGATTTGAGTCCCGCCTCATCAGATGGTGGAATTTGAATTCAATTGAGTATTTGGATTAACAATCTAATGAACGTTTGTCAATTGTCAAATAAAACCAAACACCTAACTAATTGTGTCCTTCGTGGAAGGAATTCTGTTATCTTCATGTGGTCAGGCATACATGTGACACCAGACACAAAGCAATGTGATTGACCCTCTACTGCCCTTTGAAATGACCAAGCCAGCATTCAGTTATATCACTACAAGGTCTCAAAGAAATGAAACGAAACAGATCTAAGCACTGGCAGCCTACAGCATGTGACTGCTATTGTTCAAGAAGGCAGCTCACTAACACCTCCTAGTGGGCAACCCGGAAAGGGAAATATATACTGGCCCTGCCAGTCACACCCATTTCGCTTCAATGAATTAAAGAAAATTACCACACTCAGGGAAGAGAGTCAGAGGAGACATACCTCATTTTTAAAAGGGGGTTGGATAGATATCTACATGGACATGATACTCAGGAATATGGAGGAAAAGTGAAAAATCAACGAGATTAATATCACATTTTATTTCCATCTGAGCTGGTTATCAACAACTGATTTTTTAAAAATCTTTTTCTCTATCTCTCTATTCCTTAATATATTCAACTCACTCCACCAAAGCAAATTACACTATTTCCCAGCTACTTTCAGATCTGATGCATGCTGAGTGGATTGAAAACGTTAACTCTGTTTTTCTCTCAACAGGTGCAGCCAAATCTGTTCGTTTCCCCAGCACTTTGTTTCTTTTTGTTTCAGACCATCAGTAGCTTTCTTTGTTTGATTTAATGTTTGTTTTTGGTATTTCATGGGATATCAGCATCACTGTGAAGGGCAGCATTTGATGACCATCACTAATTGCCCTTAATTGTGACCTTTTCACAAGGCAGTGCAGAGCCAAGCACATTGTTGTGGGTCTGAAGTCACTCTCAATCCAGACCAAATAACGATGTTAGATTTCTTTACCCAAGGACATCTCTGAAACAGATAATTTTTTAGACAAAATTCTCCTCATTTTATGATTACAGTTCGTGCATTTGTTTTTATTTCGATTCTTATCATTGAAATTAAATTCTGCGATCAGCTATGGTAGGATCTTAGACAATATCTTTAGTATTCTAACCTGTGCCTCTGAATTACCCATCCAGCGACTTTACTACTCTGACACGGTGTCCCTATCATGAATTTACTTTAGAGACATTACTAGTTTGTGATCGATTTTTTCGTAACTGGAGCAGTGGCCAGAAGACAACTGTAACTGTAAAGTATGACCTCTATCAAGGCATAGGTAATGGTTTACTGAGCCACGGTACTGACACCGTGGTAGAGACTCAATGTATTATGAAGCTGGTCGTGGGCAGGTTTGGTGATGGAGACAAAACCAAGACATACATCAGTTCAACGCAAAAAGTGTCCTCACAGTTTTGTTTCAGACATTTGTGAGGGAGGGGTCAGGAATTTGTGGATAATGAATGGAATTTACAATGGAACTAAATGCAATAATTTCTGTCTTTACCAGATATAGACAACAAAAAAAAAGCAATGAAGTTCAACATGCTTTATGTAATTAATAAGTAGATAGAGATTGAAAAACTTCTCAGGAACATCAAAAATAGCGAGGGTGTGATAATAACCTGCCTGAATAATCATCAGTACACCGAATATTTGCAATGATAATGTTGACCCAGACCAGGAAAACAGGAAAAGACCACCGGATAAACCTCTGTGTGTTGTTGTAACATTCCAGTCTATTGTTCTCAGATTCTGATCGATTATTGGAATATTCAAGTCTAACATTCTTAGATTCTGATCCATTGTTGTAACATTCGAGTCTAATGTTCTCAGGTTATGACTGGGACATTTCAGTCTGTTGTTCTCAGATTCTGATATCTCCTCTCCCTGTCTCTGTATCTACTGACTCCGTCAGTGTTGGAGGTGATGTCTCTGCTGCTACCATGGGTTAAAGCACCGAAAGAGGTCCCTTACTAATAGGAGAGAGAAATCCTCTATTGATACAGTTAGAGTCCATGGAGACTGACATCAATCACAGTTACTGAACAAACAGTTCCAGTTAACACCTTTCACTACAACATTTTCAGCTCACAATAACAACGAGAGTGGATTGGATGTCGACATCACTAGGTATTGGTCTCATCTCCAATCACTAGTGAAGTCAGTGACGATGTGGGGGTGGGGGGAAACTGGTGGATGTTTTCTTTTCGCAGGTTAGATGATTTTGCTGTGTTGTTCATGTACAATGCTGTATTGGCTTGCAGCCCCAAAAATCACACAATCAAGTTGTTGTTATTATGTTGTTCTCTCTTCCGCTAGAAAAACTGCCAAGCAAAAGATTGTCCCTGGACAGAGTTGCCCTGGCCGTACAGAGGAAGCTTGGATGGGTGTGAACATGAGTCTGACTGCTGTCTGAAGGCAATGTTGTAATGTCAACACACAAGTTGCGCTTCAGTTTTTTTTTAATTGGCAAGCATCTTATTGCTGTTTTATTCGCTTTAAAACATGAGATTTACATTTTTTTTACTTCAGTCCAAGAAAAAAAAATGCTATGTACGAAGACCTTGTTCGTTAAAACCCATGAATTAATGAGCCAGGGACGAATGAAAATAACATTAGTTAGGAGACAGAAATGAACGGGAGCAGATGTTGTGGAGATTTGAGGGGAATACAACGATAATTCCCCAATCACCATCACGCTTTCTGGCAGACAGACTGAAATGCAAAGCAGAGCAATGAAACTGAGATTGAATGCTGATTGCTGGTGTGGCTCTGTGGGTCAGGGATTAGCGCTACACTTTCACAGTGCTCGTGGTCTGGTTCGATTCCAACCTCAGGCGATTCTCTGTGTGGAGTTTGCATATTCTCTCCAGGTCTGTGTGCATTTCATCCCACAGTTCAAAGATGTGCAGATTAGGTGAATTGGCCAAGCTAATCTTCTCATTGGGTTCACCGATGTGTAGGTTAGGCAATATCGGGGGGAGAAGAATGGGTCTGTGTAGGTTACTCTTCCAAGGACCTGGTTCCACACGACATGCATTCGATGAACGTGAACAGGACAATATCAAACGGAAAGAATAGTATGCTACATAAGTATTTAATCAGTGAATATACAGTTGGACAGGGTTGTGCACATATAGAACATAGTATGTTACAGCGCAGTACTGACCCTTCTGCCCTCAATGTTGCGCCGACCTATGAAACCAATCTGAAACCCATCTAACCTACACTACTCCATTTTTCATCCATGTGCCTATCCAATGACCACTTAAATGGCCTTAAAGTTGGCGAGTCAACTTCTGTTGCAGGCAGTGCGTTCCACATCCCGCTACTCTTTGAGTAAATAAAAGTCCTCTGACATCTGTCCTGTATCCACTACATCGCAATTTAAAGCTACATATCCTCGTGCTAACCATTACCGTCCAAGAAAAAAAAACCCTCGCTATCTAGCCAATCGAATCTCTGATTATATTATATGTCTGAATTAAGTCACCTCTCAACGTTCTCTCAAATGAAAACAGCCTCAAGTCCCTCAGACTTTCCTCGAAAGACCTTCCCTCCATACGAGGCAACAACCGAGTAAAGCTCCTCTGAACCCTTTCCAAAGATTCACCATCCTTCTATGAATGAGGTGACCAGAAATGTATTCAATAGTCCAAGTGTAGCTGCACCAGGGTTTATTTTGTTTACAGCTGTACATGACCCAATGGTTACGAAACTCAATCCCTCTACCAATAAAAGCAAACACACCATATGTCTTCTGAACAACTCTATCAAACTGGGTAGCAACTTTCAGCGATCTATGTACATGGAGACTGAGGAATATCTACTCATCTACACTACCAAGAGTTTTACCAAGAGCCCAATACTCTGCATTCATGTTGCTCCATCCAAAGTGAATCACCTGACATTGTTCCGCATGGCATTCCATTTGCCACCTCACAACCCATCCTCCAAATTATCTGTGTCCTGCTGTAACCCACAACATCGTTTGGCACTATCCACAACTCTAGCGACCTTAGTGTCATCTGCAATATTACGAACCCATCCTTCTACGCCATCATCCAGATCGTTTATAAAAATGACAAACAGCAGTGGGCCCAAAACAGATCCTTGCATTACACCACTAGTAACTGAACTCCAGGATGAACATTTCCCATCAGCTACCACGCTCTGTCTTCTTTTAGCTAGCCACTTCCTGATCCAAACCGCTAAATTACCCTCAATCCCCATGCCTCCGTATTTTTTGCAATAGCCTATCATGGGGAACCTTACCCGAACGCTTTACTGAAAATCATATACACGACAACAACCGTTTTACCCACGTCCACCTGTTTGGTCACCTTCTCAAAAATTCACTAAGGTTTGTGAGGCACGACCTACACTTCATCAAACCGTGTTGACGATAGTTAGTCAAATTATTCCTTTCCAGATGAGTATAAACCCTATCTCTTTAACAATTTCAACACTTTACGCACAACCAAAGTAACGCTTACTGGTCTATAATTAGACTTTACTCCCCTTCTTTAACAAGGTAACAACATTTGCTATCCTCCAGCCTCTCCTGTAGACACTGACAACATAAATACCAAAGCTAAAGGCTCTGCAATCTCCTCCCTGGCTTCCCAGAGATTCCTAGCATAAATCCCATCCAGCACATGGAAGTTATCCAGTTTTACATTTTCCAGAATTGCTAAAACCTCTTCCTTGTGAACCTTTACCCTATCTAATCTACTGACCTGTATCTCAGGATTCTCCTCGACAACATTGGGCATTTTCTAGTGTGAATACTGATGAGAAAATTCACTTAGCGCTTTCCCTATCTCCTCTGACTCCACAGACAACTTCCCACTACTACATTTGATAGGCCCTAAAATTACTCTAGTCATCTTTTTATTCCTGATATAGTTATCGAAATCCTTCTGGTTTTCCTTGACCCAATCTACCAACAACTTCTCATGACCCCTCCTGGCTCTTCGATGCACAGAATATTCAGAATTAAAAACCATGAGATGGATAACACAATGTGCAGGACCATGGAAAGAATACGGAACAACATCAGTAGAAATATAGCTCATTTGCTGATACAGAGATGTTGGCCCAGTAATCACCGCCTTTGTTATAATAATGATATAAAATTTTAAATTGTTAAAATAAAACATTCGGCCCATCAGCTGACGCTGAACCTCTGAAGAACATTGCACCCAGATCCAGCTCCTACACGATTCCTCTATCTCCCATGGTTAAAGCAAGTAGTTGCAGATGAACAATTTTTCATGGTCAGTTGGGAGGGATCAGAAACACCTGGACGAAACACTTGCAGACACGGGAAGAATACGAAAGCTCATTACAGACCGTGGCCCAAGGGTGGAATTGAGCGCAGGTTCCCAGGTGTTTCGAGAAAGCCACTGAGCCACCGTGCCACACACCCAAATATGTCACTGTGCTAGCGTACACGATGGAACTTTGAAATCTCAAATACAAGTGGAAAATGTTGGTGAAACACAGCTGATGAGTCAATATCTTGAGAGTGAAAGAGAGTTAACATATTGAGACGAACATGACCGTGTTCTGAAAAAGTCATATTGGTCTCAGAACGTTGATTCTCTTTCTGCTCAGATGCTGCTGGACTTGTTAAAGTTTTCCAGCACTTCCAACTTCCCTTTTTGTTTTGGAGTGTGGATATTTTTCTGATATGGAAGGGAGCAGTGAAGCTGCCATTTCAGTCAACTCTCATGTACTTGGTTATGGTCATTGAATGAAAAATTAAAAGCTTTGTATTTGACAGAGCCCTAAATATTTTCCGTGTCATATATCACCATGAAAATGTTGAATTCAGTGACCATGAATCACATGATCAATCCTCTTTAAGTAGCCAATTGAATTAAGGATCCCAATCATAACCTCAACGTCATATCATGCTCCTGGTGTCGCTAGGGTCATACTAATTCAGCAAGGTCTTACATTTCTGAAATTTTAGATGAAACTGTGGAAACATAAGATACATTGATACAGGGCATAGTCATCCGTAGGTTTTGGATGGAACTAGCATGGGCAGATTTTCCGTGTCAAACACAATCACTCTGGAAAAAGGCGACCTCGAGCAGCCTACTTGAATTTCTTCTGTCCAAGTGATACATATACACACAGAGCTGCTTGTAGGCACATTTCAAGATGTTTTAACAACTGGTAGTGAAGGAACAGCAAATTTGTTCCTGGTCAGGATGGCATGCAATTTGGAAGATAACTTGTAGAGATTGTTTTCCCATTGTTCCCATTCCCAGTGCAGAATGTTCTCTAATTCCCATTAATCACAGTTTTGCTCGGGGTCTTTGATTCCACGCTTCGTCAAGTCCTGCTTCGATTGAAAGGGAAGTCTCTCTGATCTCACCTCAAATTATATTGGAAGATCAGTTGAAAGAACAAGGAGCAAAAGACAAGAATACTGTTTGTTTGAACAATTTCCTCAGAATATACAAAAGAAAATTGATACATTGTCTTCCAATTCTGTCCTAAGATGTTTGTCCTGTTGGTGATGAGGCTGTGTGGTTAAGTGTTGTGATAGAGGGACAGGAAGAAACTCCTCTCTGTACTAATAGTTAACAAAGCCATCCTGTTCACGGCGCATCAGACAGTGGCAAACATGCTGTTTTCTGTTGCTGTTGGACAGTGATCATTTCAAAGGCACCATTCACTGATGACATGTAGTAGCACAGAAGTCTGCAATTTCCAGCATTTCGTGAGAGAGCAAAAAACGAAAGGGAGAGTCAGGGAAAGTGGGAGTGATAGGGAAATGGTGTGATATACAGTGCGAGAAGTGTGAAGGGAGATGGTCAGTGAAAGGATATGTCACAGCAGAAGGGGCAATGCAAGGGAAGTAGGTGGGTAAGGAAAGAGTAGGAAGGGGAGGTGGTGTATCAGAAGGACCATCTGTGGCAGGCAATACCATGCAGTTGGAAAACTGAGCTTGATGGACAATCAAATATCACTATTAAGGAAAATTGGGGTCTGGTTTCCTTTGAATATTAGTAAAATGTTTCTCATACTTCTTTTATGAACAGGATTCTTGTTCATATTGTACATTTCTGTATCTCCATCAAGTGCAGACATTTTCTTTTCTCTCCAATTCATTAACTCAACATTATGTCATTTTATGTCACTAAACAATATCCAGAACGGTGGGTGTTTTTATCTATGAATTTGCTTCCAATTCAACGTAGAAATGAGAATGTGTTTTGATCTTCTACTGCATGCTTATCATGCAGAATTTAATTTAATCTTTGTCCTTATCACCTTAGTTCTTTCAAACAAACTTCATGAATGAGCCTGCGTCCATCCTGCAGATTAAAAAAATGTTATCTGTGCTCTGACGCGATTGCAGCGAATGTTATAAAGAATGAGCTGCAGAACCACATAAAATGGAAATGTTGCAGTACACAGTGCCAAAAGCGAGTCCAAGAATAATGATGTACAAGCCTTATGAATAATACATGCAGAGGGGCGGAGTATAAAAGCAGAATTCAGTTCCATGTCCAAAATACTATTTGTGGCTCCCTAATAAAAACCCTCTCCTGCATCATGCTGTAAATTCAACAAAAGCGGGAAAACTATAGACTGGAATTATCAATTCTTCCTCTGCAACAACGCCTGCAGAACAGGTAGAAAATCAAGTTTTGTTTCTGATATTCATACACGTTGATGATAAGAATGTGGGAGATGGGGTTGGGGTTAGAGCATGATAAACAGTGTTGTGGATGACACAATGATTATTCCGCGGTTCACAGTGAAGACGAAAGTGTTAGGTTACAGGAGGGTACAACCGGATTGTTCAGATGGCCAGATCAATGATCAAAAAACTTAACACTGCAATATGTGAGATGCTGTACTTTGAAAGAATAAAAACACAAGAGAGTACTCTAACCATGAAGATAGGCTAGATTTGCTTTTGCTTTACTTTGGAGCAGAGAAGGTTATGGTGTGAACCTGACAGAGGTGTATAACAGCATGTGAAGTATAGACAGAGTGAAAAGACAGCAGGTGTTCCCCTTAGTCAAACGGTTAAATACAAGGGATACACGTTTAAAGTAAAAGACAAGAGATTGAGTGAAGATTTGTGAAAACTGTTTTGAACCCAGATTGTGATATGCTTCTGGAATGCATTGCCTGTGAGGGTGGTTGATGAAGGAAACCGTACAACCTTGGCAAAACACTTGTGTCAGCCCTTGATGGTGCCAGATTTGATAGGCATCTTCTTTATTATACGATTCCATGATATATTGTGAAGCACCAATTTTTTTTCCATCGAACTGTGCTCAGTGAGTGAGGAGATTATGAATCAGCATCATCCTATGGAGCATCTGCACTTACTAAACCGAGGGCAGCCCGGCCATCCCTGAAAATATCCAAGCTAATTCATATGCTCAGTGTAAGTTTCGTTCAATAAACCCACCAACATTATTCCAGCTGTTTGACAACATTAGTTTAAGGACACCAACAACATACAAACAAACCTTCCTTCATTGTTATATAGACTTCTAGTTGCAAAGTTGTTATTTCTCTGCAGAATAATAAATTCCTTGCCACATATTTGCTTTGACAAAGAGTCAGTTTTCCTGCGTTTTTCTGCCAGCTGTTCATCACAGTACAGCGACTTGTTCAACACGACGTCCACCACCAGTAATACTTACTCGCAGCTAAACTGGCACATGAGATGCACAGCTGGTACTCCTTCCCAACAGCCACTTGGATGGACCAACACCCACTGGGCTAGGACTTCTCAACGGCAATTAATGTTGGACTAGTTCCATTAAAATTCCAAATGAATGTTTGAAAAATCCAATTTTCTAATAATAATTGAACAATGTAACCATGTTTATTGATCTGATGAGCTTGTTGCGGCCTTTGAAGTAGTGTGAATACATTGAAATAAAAGGCCAATTGACAGCCCAGACAACGAATAACACAAGTTAATGCAGCATTTAATCAGCAGCTGAATGAGTGCAAAATCAGAGTCGGCTATGCGCCTTGAGGTAACTTTCATTAATGTAGTTTGGTGTTTTCTGATTGGTGTACACATGTTGCGCTGAATGGTCTGTTTGTGTGTCATAAGACTCTATCACTTTAATTCTTGAAAACAGAAAATAGTTTCAGCATTTCCATAGCTTGTGAGCATCAATTGGTGAAGAATCTCGTCTCCAAGGTCACGTTGCATCCTGACTTGAATCGAAACCATTGTCCCTTCACTGTCACTTGTTCAGAATTCTGTAACTCTCTCTGAAACAAAAATGTTAATGGTCCTGCACCACGAGGACCACTGGGGTTCACTAACAAATTATGAGTGGAAATTAGACATAGGCAACGGATCGGTGGCTTTGCTAACGAAACTCACCTCACAACAACAACTGAATGGAAGCTGCACTATTAAGACATCTATTCGTCATTATCTAATTTCTAAAGCAGTTTCAAAGAAGTTTTTCCCTTGTTTAAAAAAAAGCACATTTGGAAAGTTGTGTCCATCAATCTGAAAGGAAAAGTCTTCAGGTTCATGAGAATGGTTTCCTAATTTTTCGGCAGCTGAAGACAACAAAAAAAGTAGCAACGAGCATGAGGCATAAGTGTTCCTTCTTTGCCCTTACAACGTTACTGTGTCATTCTTAGTCAAGAATCTCTCTGCCTCTGACTTAGGAATATTCAATGTCCAAGCCTTCATCTCTCTCTGGGAAGAATGTTGCACAAATACACAACACTTTCAGAGAGCTGAAACAGCCCACATCTTGTGACATGAGATATTCTTTAGTTTTACTTTCCATCCACTTATTGTAATCTCTCATACAAACTGAAGTATTATTTCAGAATTCAACTTAAAAAGACTATTCGGAATATTCTGAGGATAAACAAGATCACATACTGTCCAGCTAAACTCCAGGAGATCCAGGGCCAGTCTGGTCAATATTTCCTCCTGAAATACAATTCTTCACAGGAATCAGTTGAGTGTATCTTCTCTGTACTCCTTTGCATGTCATTATGGCCATAGCACTTTCTACGTGGTCTCACCAGTACCCTGTAAAACTGTAGAAAATCCTTCCTACTTCTGAATGAATTCTGTTTCAAAAAAGTTTCAACATTTGTCTGGCCTCTCTGAAACTTTGATGTACACGACATTTTTTGTGTGACCCAGGTGCCTGATTCCTCTGTGCCTCAATCCAATCTCTCCATTTAAATAATTCGTACATTTCCATTAAACTTCCACCATATTTGAACACAGACACATTTTCCATTCTATTCTCCATACACCAATATTTGTTGTTCATTTGACCAACTTATATCTCCTCATTAACTCGTGTCTTCTTCATATACAAATAAAAACAAGTAAAGTAAAAATATTACATTGTCAATTCCATTGGAATGTGGCGACAGCCAATTTCTTTGACCAAATATTCTGTCTGTATTATGGAAGAACATAAAAAATTGGAGTTGGCTGTGTCCTCTCAAGCAGGTTCACATATTTATGTTCTTCCATAATGCAAACAGAATATTTCGTCAAAGACATAGGTTGTCGCCATAATTCAGTGGAATCGACAATGTCATATTTTTAGTCCATGTCCAAGATATAAATTAGCGCCAATGCAGAAGTGTTTTGCAGTCCCATCACTCAGTTCCCATCACTGAAATATGGACAGATGGTGTAGAATCTGTGTGGATGTAATTGAGAAACAACAAAGGTTAAAAAGGCAGAAAACAGCGAGTGAGGATAAAGATGATCATGTCAGTATGGTAGCCAGTGACATGTGATATTCCACAAGGCTCAGTGTTGTGACAACGACTTTTTACTTTGTAAATTAATGATCTAGACGAATGTTCTAAGGCCATTCTGGTTAACTTGTCAGATGATAGAAAGATAGGTGGAGAGACAGGAAGCATTGCGGAAGTGGAGAGTCTGCAGCAGGGATAAGACACGTTAGGAGAGTGGGCAAAGAAGTGGAAGATGGATACAATGGGGCTAAGTGTGAGGTCATGCACTTTGGTAAGAAGAATACTGGCATGGACTATTTTCTAAATGCTGGAAAATTCTTCAGTCTGAAGTGCAAAGAGAATTGTTAGGAAACTTTTATATCACAAAAGTGTGTTTTAAAATCTTATATTCACCAAAAGATCTGTGAGTCGACTCATAAACATCAACATTTATTTATTGAACACAATTAACATTAGAACAATAAATTGTACTATAACGTAACTAAACACATTACACTCTACTTAATGCTTTAACTTAACTTTGTATGATCAGATACCACCCCAAGAGAACATTGCCGGGCTCCACGTGCTGAATTCTCCTTCTTACGATGGACTTCAAGGTATCTTCTGCTTTGGTGATTATTCTCGATTTACTGCGCTAAGTGGGGTTTTGCTGTGATTCTCGTTCTTCAGAGTCTTCACATCATTTTGAGAGGATATGGAGGATCTGCCAACAGAATGACCATGTCGGATAACTCTGATCAATCAGACCTAACCATGGGTTGGCACATTGATGGCCCAAGGGAGGCATTCCATTCTAATAATGGAATTATTGCCATAATTAATGGCAAAGACCAGTAGGACATTAGAAGATTAGGAAAACGTAAAAATTCAACAGAAAGCCACAAAAACGCCACAAGAAATGTAAGAAAGATTATGAGAGTAAAATAGCTCAGAATATAAAGACAAACCGCAAAGGATTCTCTCAGTATATAATTTTAAAACGTATATAAAACGACCTTCAGAGGATTAGAAGGGGGATTTAGTAATAGGATATGAGGAAATGGCCGAGGATTTGAACAGATATTTCGTATTGCTCTTCGCAGTGGCGGACCACTAATAACAAATCAGTTATTGTCAAAGAGACAAAGGTATGTGAGGAACTGAGAACATTCATTATCACGAAAGAGATGGTGTTGAACAATCTAGCGGAGCTAATGGTAGCAACGTCTCCTGACCCAGACGGAATGCATCCCAGGGTACGAAAAGAGATGGTGGAAAAATAACAAGTAGATTTGTGGATTTTCTTTTTCTAAATTCACAGGACTCTGGTGCATTTCTAGCAGTTTGGAAAATAGCAAAGGTCACACCACTTTTTTTAAAAAAAGGAGGTGAACAAACTGTGGGGAATAACAAGCCTGTTAGTTTAACCTCTGTCCTGTGGAAAATAATTAAACTGCTATCAAAGAAGGAACAGCAAAGTATCCAGATGTAATCATCCCATTGGGCAGACACAGCACCGGTTCTTGAAAGGCAGGTCACGCTCAGCTGATCTACTGCAATTCGATAAAGTCATTACGAACATGCGGACCCAGTAGTTGTTGCCTATACTCGATTTGCAAAAGGCAGTCAATACAGTGCCTCAAAAATGCTGCTGCGTAAGGTAAAGATGAATGGAGTTACGGGTAATGTATTAACATGAATAGAACACTGGTTAGCTAACAGGAAGCTGAGTGGGATTAAATTAATATTTTCTCTGGTTGGTGATCACTGGCTATTGGTGTCCCTCTGGGATAGCTGTTGCGACGCAATTCTTCACAATGTATATCTTTGTTACAGGGTTGGGCCTATGTGTAGTATGTCAAAGTTTGCGGATAACACTAAGGTGTGTGGTAGGGCAAAGTGTGCAGAGGACTGCGAAACTTTCCAAAGGGACATAGGTAGATGGAGTACAAATTTCATTACTGTGAAATCATCCGTTTTGGTCGCAATAGCAGTATAAAGATCATTATTTGAATGATAACAGAAAACTTGGAGCATGATTCTGTGCGCAGGGACGTGGGTCACCTTGTACATGAATCACATACTTTTGGTTTGAAGGTGCAATAAGTAATTAAGAAGGTAAATGGAAATTTCTCGTACATTGCTGAACAGATTGAGTTCAAAAGCAGGGAAGTCATGTTGCAGCTGTATACGGTGCTGATGAGGGGACAGATGGACTACTGCATGAAGGTTTGGTCTCCTTACTGAGAAAGGAAATACTGGCACGAGTGTGGATGCAGAGGTGATTCACTCGGTTGATTCCATAGTTGTGGGGTTGGCTTGTGAGGAGAGACTGAGTAGACTGGAATTATATATTGACACGAAATTAGAAGAATAACGGGAGGATCTTATAGAAACATTTATAATTATGAAGGGAATACATAAGGCAGAAATAGGAGAAATATCCACTGGCAGATGATACAAACACAAGAGAGCACAACCTCAAAATTAGGGGGAGCAGATATCGGAAAGTTGGGAAGGAACTTCTTGACGAAGAACGTTGTCAATCTGTGAAATTACCTGTCCACTGAAGTAATTGAGGCTTTGTTACAGAATGTTATTGAAGCCAAGGTCGACTTTGTTTCTTCAAAAGTAAAGGAATTTATGGTTATGGTGAGAGGACGTTTATGTAGAGCTGAGGCCGTGAAAACATCAGTCATGATCTTGTTGAATGAACGAGCGGACTTGACGAACCAGATGGCCGACTCCAGCTCCTATTTCTTATAAGAACAAAGAAAGAACAAAGAGAATTTACAGTCCAGGAACAGGTCCTTCGGCCCTCCAAGTCTGTGCCAATCCAAATCTACTTGCTAAACCTCTCATGTAATTCATAACGATCTGTATCCCTCTGCAACCCATCTACTCATGCATTTGTCCAGGCGCATCTTAAATGAATCTATCGTGCCTGCTTTTACTACCTTTTCTGGGAATGCGTTCCAGGCACCAACCAACCTCTGAGCGAAGTTCTTGACGCGCGAATCCCCCTTAAACAATTCTTGTATCGCCTTGAACTCGTGACCTCTCGTTATTGAATCCCTCACCCTGCTGAACCTTTCATGATTTTGTGGACATCAATCAGCCCCCCCAATTACGTTTTTACGAATGAAAACAATCCTAACTTAGTCAAAATCTCTTCATAGCTTGCACCTTCCAAACCAGACAACTTCCTTGTAAACCGTCTCTGTGCCCTCTGCAAAGCGTCCTCATCCTATTTGTAATGTATCGACTAGAAATGTACACAATATACTAAATGGTACTGAACCAAATTTCTGTACAGTTGTAATATGAAATACTAGCTGTTATACTCAATACCCTGTCTGATGAAAGCAAGCATACCATATGCCTACTCGACCACTCTCTCCAACTGTGCAGCCATCTTCAGGGTACAACAAATCTGAAGTAAAAGATTTCTCTGCTCATTAAATTTCCCTAAGGCTCGTCTATGTATAGTACAGTTCGCTCTAGAATTAGACCTCCAAAAATGCATCATCTCATATCTGTCCGGATTGAACGCCATCTGCCACTTCGCCAATGAACTGTCTAGTTTATCTATATTCTCCTGTATTCTTTGATTGTCCCCCATGCCTTCTGCTACTCCGCCAATCTTCGTGTCGTCTGCAAACTTACTGATCAGAAAACCATGACTTCTTTCAGATAATTAATGTATCACAAACAACAATGTCCCCAGCACTGATCCCTGTAAAAGACAACTGGTCACCATTCTACATTTCGAAAACCTCTCTTCAACTACTACTACTGTCTGCTTTTGCACAATACGTTCTTTATCGACGTGGCAAGAAAACCCGCCATACCATGTAACTTCACTTTTTCCATTAAATTACAATGGGAAATCTTACCAAACGCATGAATAAATTCGATGTAAATGACATCTACGTCCCTTCCTTCATCGATGAACTTGGTCAATCCCTCAAAAAGATTTGTTAACTGGTAAGGCACAAGCTTCCCCGCAAACAACCATGTTGCCTATCATTTAAGAACCCAGTCATTTCCAAATGTAAATAGATTCGACTTCTCAGTACATTCTCCAGCAACTTTCCCATCACTGACGTCAGGTTCATTGACTTTTAGTTACGTAGACTATCTCACTTGTACCGGAGACAACATTAACAGCTTTCCATTCCTACAGCACTTCACGTGTGTTTAAGGATGCTGCAAATTTCTTATGTTCTTATGTAATGGGTAAAGAAGTCGTCACGTTAACATGAAATGGGAATCATATTTGAGAAACTGACTGATACTTACAGAGAAGAAATGGATGCTATGCACTTGGATTTTCAGAAAGGTTTTTGATAAAGAATCTGGCCTAGTGTGCAAGGTCAATGGTTCTGGGAATGGGGCTCAAGTGTGGGCATAGTTTTAGAATAGGAGAGCTGACACGAAACAGTGAACAGAAATAAAATTATCTGTTGAAGTGGAAGCCTCATGAGGTGTCGCAGGAAACAGTGTTTGGGCCCCAGCTATTCCCAATATCTGTCAAAATTTGGGTTGTGGGTATCAAATGCAATGTATGCCAGTCTGCTGTTGGCACTAACAAATGTTGCATTGTGAGTGGGTGAGGTCGATTGTAAAAAGCTCCAGGGTGATTGGGACAAGTGCAATGAATTGGAAAATATGTGACTGATGAAAAGCAATGTGGATAGATGTGACATTGTCCAATTAGATTGGAATAACAGAACAGCAGTCTAATTGGGAAAAGGATTGGTTTAAAATGTTGATCTTTAAAGGAACTCGTGTTCTTTTATTTTTGTTTTCTTCTGTACAGACCTCCGAGGTCCATGCAGGGCAGTTTACGCTGAAGCCAGAAGTGAATACTGGAATGGCATTGGCACACTGACCAGTGTACATGAACCCACGAGTGGGTAGCTGTATCATTGGACAGGATCTGGATCCCCCTGTACACCAGTCACTGAAAGCAATATTGCAGGAGCGAAAAGCACTTACGAAGATAAATGATGTATTGACTCATTTTTGGGACGACAGGTTTGTTGTGGAAGCAGAGTCAGGGTCAAGTCAGCCTATACCCCGAAACCATGGGGTTTGGAAAATGAGAAGAGATCGCAATGAAATATCTAAGACTGTGACACTGATTGGAAGCATGTACGCTAATTCCCCATGCTGGGACGTCTGAAACAAGGAGCCACAGTATTAGGTACAGGCAGACGAATCTGCATTCAAATGAGAATAAATGTTTGATTTCAGAGATTATGAACCTGGGAATTCTCTCCCACGTAAGGCTGTAGAAGAGAAGGCACTGAATATAAAGATTCAGAGAAACTGAAGGGAGAGGGAGAGAGCTGGAGTATGCAGAGTGGAAAAAGAATCAGCCATCATTATGTTGGTTTGGGTGGAAAAATCGAAGGACCAAAGGAAATCCGGCAGTTACTATTTTATATTTTCTCAAGGCCAATCATATTAATGGATGTGTACATTGGAGGGAAACTTGCACTGAGAATTCCGAACAAGAACTAGAATGGGTAACGGTCAATGTGTTGAATGGTCTACTCCTTTTCCGATGTTTCTGTACAGTCTGCGGGAAAGCTCTGTAAATGTTGCGTCAAGCTCTCAGATGTTTGGAAGGAGGCTTCTGCAGAATCGACTGGAGTGTGTTTCCCATTCCTTTTTCCGATACTGAGACTGGGGCCGGGTGTTGTGTCGGCTATAATTCGTTAAGACCTCGAAGCAGTTTCGTGCAATTTACTGTCTTTCTTGGCTATCTCAGAGACAATTGAAGAGATTATCATTTTTGTTTCTGTTTGCTGGAGTAATGTTTATGGCAGACCAGTACAGCAGGAGAGACTCTCTTCCTGAAAGTACATTGGGGATGCAAATTGGTGTTTAAAATCGACATTAGCTTCAAGGTCACTACGGCTGAAAGCAGACTTTAGATCTCGATATTTTAGTATTTGTTTTCCTTTATTTGATCTTCACCAGCTTTCAGTGTAGTAGTCTGGTCTGGATTAGTAATCCAGTGATATTCCCACAACAACACAATCTCCAAATCGGCACCTATTGGAAACTACACTCTGTAGGTTAATTCTATGTTGGTTGACTCCCCTATCAAAAAGAACTTCCACCAATTTGATTATCATGATGACACTCAGGAAGTGGCAATTAGTCAGATTGTAACTATTCTCCTCGTTAGGAACTGGACATAGTTGAGTAATTTTCCATATTGCTCGGTAGATGTAAGAGTTGGAGCTGGAATGAAACAGCTTCCCCAGGGACATGACTTATTGTGCAACACAAGTGTTCATTCCTATTGAAGGAATACTGTCAGAGCCCATTGTTTTGCCTTAACCAATGTGTTCAGCTGTTTCTTAATGTCACGTGCCAGTGAATCAATTAAGTGAAGACTGGCATCTGTGATTCTGTGGACACAATGGCGAGAGTGGCCAAAACCTCTGGCTGAGGTTGGTGCCAATACTGCATTCTTGTCGTTTACACTGATGTTTAAGTCGTCCTCCAGTACTTAGAATAGGGATATTTGTGGTGCCCTCTCCACCGGAGAATTGTTTAACTGTCCATCACCATTTATGACTGAATTTAGTAGAACTGTTTTCCTGTTTGTCTTGGGATCATTTCGACCTCTCGATCACATGTTCGAACCGCTGTTTGGAAAGCAAGCAGCCAAGTGAATTAACTTGAAGGGGTTACATCAATATTTGGTACACAGGGTTCTTTCCCTGGCATGTTCACCCACACCCATCACTGAACCACAGATCGGCTGGATGTTAATGGTAGACTGAGGGATTATCCCGAGGAAAACGGGACAGATTGCGCTTGAATATAATTCTGCTTTTCTTGCTTTTGTGGTCTACAACATCACATCAATGTCAGGAATTCTGTATTTAACGAAATTTGGAGACCCAGATAATTGAACACATTTAAAGAGGATATTTCACTTAGAAATGAATTGAGTGCGATGAAAAATCAGTAATGAAAGAGGAGTTTTAGAGTCATGGACTTTTAGAGTCATGCAATATGCAAACAGACCATTCCGCCCACTCATCTATGTTCACCAGTTTTCCAAAACTGAACGAGTTATATTTTACTTCTTTTGGTACACAGCCCTCGAAACCTTTGTTGTTCATGCAGTGATCTAATTGTCTTCTATACCTTGTAATTGTATGAGTCTCGACCACTTGCTCTGACAGGTCCTTACATATACACAGTACCCTCGTGAAGAAACATCTGCCCCTGATCACTTTTATGTCTCTTCCCTCTCACGTTAAACCGACACTCTCTGGTTTTGGACACTTCAACCTGGGGAAATGAACTTGCCTATCCATCCGCTCCATGTGCCTCATGATTTTGTAAATATCCATAAAGTCACTCTTCAGCCTCCTATGCAAACGGAGCAAAATCCCAGCCTATCCATATACCTCAAACCCTCCAATTTCTTTCGCATCATTTTAAAAATGTTTGTTCCCCTTTCCAATTCATTACATCCGTCCTATCGCAAGACGACAAGAATTGAACTCATTTTTTTTTTAAATTAAATTAGATTAGTACTATAAATGCGGCATTCTCTTGAACAGACACAACGTGATGTCCCAACTTTTGTACTCAGTGCTCTGGTGATGAAGGTAAGATTATCTAATGCCTTCTTCACTGTCCCGTCTACCAGTCTCTCCACTTTCAAGGAAATGTGTACCTGCAGCCCGGGTCTCTCTGTTTGACAACACTGCCCAGTGCCCTCCCGTTAACTGTCTAAATCTCGCCCTAATTTTCTAACAAAATGCAACACCTCGCATTTATCTGCATGAAGCTTCATCTGCCATTGCTCGGCGTACTGGTCCAGTTGATCAAGATCTCATTGTTCTCTTAGAAAGCCATTTTCACTGTTTACTGTAACACCAAATTTGGTTTCATCCACAAACTTACTATCCACGTTTCCTATATTCTCATCCCAATTATTTCCAAAAGCGATGAACAACAGTGGCATGGTCCTCTGGCACATGGTCACAGGCCTCGAAGTGGTAAAAACAAATCTCTCACAACACCTTCTGTCTCCTACCGTCAAGCTAATTTTATATCTAATTGTCCACTTTTCCCTGATCCTCAGTGAACTAACCTAATTAACCAGCTGATCATGCGAACTCTTGTTGGACCTCACTAAGGTGCACGTGAGCAACGTATGCTGATTTACCTTCATTTATATTCGTGGTCACTTCTTCAGAAATTGCAATCTGGTTTGTGAGACACGTTTTCTCACACACAAAGCTGTGCTGACTATCCCTAATCATTCCTTGCTTTTCCAAATATGTGTAAATACTATCTGTCAGAATCTCCTCCAAACACTTCCCTACTCTTTTCATCAGACACACCGTTCCATAGTCACTTACGTTTCTTTGCAGCCTTTTTAAATATAATATTACTATATTAGTTGTCTTCAAGTCCTCCAGTACCTCACCTGTGGCTCACAATGATACAAAGAAAAAACGAAAGAACTGCCGTTTTTGTAAATCAAACAAAGACACACGGTGCTGGGAAAGCTCAGAAGGTCCGGCAGCATCTGTGTAGACAAATCAGAGTTAACATTTTGAATCCTGTGATCCGACATCAGAATTCTGAGTCATGACACAAATAACTCAGCTCGGGGCCCCGCCATTTATTCCTCAGCTTCCTGCAACGTTGTGGGTTACACGAATATATCCTGGGTAGTTAGCCACGTTTATGCCCTTTAAGATCTGCATTACTGCCCCTTCTGTAATTTGACCTCATTTCAAAACATCACATTATTTTGTTTCCCCGAATTCCCTCGCGTTCATGTCTTTCTCCACAGTAAGCAATGATGCAATATATTCATGTAGGATCTCACCCATCGAGCAGGAGAAAGATGGAAGGCAGCGGAGTCGGGTAGATCAAGTCCTTGGGAAGTGTGTGAAACCAGCGTGGCCAGGCACATATAGATTGTATTGTTGAACTGGTAACAGTGTTTATGTGTTTGTTTTTTTCCAGTTTTGTACCAAGGTATGAAATGCTTTGCATTTTGAATTTGTTTTCTTTAGTTTTCAACGTTGTACCAAGATTCTGTACAATGGGTGGGGTGGGGGATGGGATACATTTCTATGTAAGATTGCTTCACAAGTGTCATCGTGTAAGTTTTCAATCTCCTCATGTTAATTGATTTGACAATAAACCTCACAAACTTAATTTATCTCCCGTCGTTCCACACAGAGAATTTTGAAGATGTGGGTGTACCTTTAGGAGAATGAAATGCAGCAGAACAACAGGATACAGCACCAAGTGTTCTCAGTAAGGCAACAATTTAACACTGTGTCAAATAACTCGATTAATTCGTTGCCTGGAGAAAAAAACAAATTCGAAACCGGCCGTTCAGTTTCAATTATACCTTGGAAAAAGAATTCCAATCAAATTTGAATTGAGTGTATTGACAATCATAAAATCCAAGGATACAATCCCAAAATCTGGGGTAAAGGACTGGGGGGAAATTGAGCAGGGTTGGGAGGTAACAGACTGCTTGAAAACAAAACTCACTTTAAAGTACCTTTTCCATCAGTAACGTGAAACAGAGAAATTCTGAACAAGGAGAAAGAAGACACAGAAAGATTCAAAGACAAGAGACTAAAACTATCTGGTTTTGAGATTAGAAGTTGTTTGTTTTAATAAACCTTAATTGGGAGTTTAATCGGACAAGTATGTTGGAAGGGAAGGTAAAAGATAGCTTAGAGAAAGAAATTGTAAATAGTGGTCAGTTGATTGTTCTCTGTTATACTTTAAGAAATAAAGTTGTTCATTTTTATTTTATATTGTTCATGGCCACTCAATCTTTTACAGATTGCCGCACGGTATAAATCTTTTCTGAATTGCTCGTTTTAAATTAAGCAGGAGAGTTTACCCGGCGTCGTAACACATGGCTCTATGATTTTTAAGAGGCTCTATTCTCTCCCCAGTTTCCCTTAAGCCTTTAATACTATTGTCGAAACTAATTTAATACTCCTTAACCTAATCAGCCAAAGCTATTTCATGCCCCTTTCTTTACCTTCTGGTTTCCCTTGGAAATGAACTCCGGCACACCGTACGCTCAAGAGATTCACTTGATCCCCGCTGTCGACAGGTGACGTTTCGATCCTACTTTTTCCTTGACCAGAGCTTCCATAGCCACGTCATATGCTGTTTCTACTGCTGCGTGCATGGCCCTTCACACTAATAGGAACATGCTGTTCCTTAAAATTAATTATCTTGCTTTTGAAAGACTTCAGGTAAAAACAATGAAACCAGATGCTGGAAAGCAGAATCTGGATTAGTGGTGCTGGAAAAGCACAGCAGTTCAGGTAGCATCCGAGGAGCAGTAAAAATCGACGTGTATTCCTGATGAAGGGCTTTTGCCCGAAACGTCGATTTTACTGCTCCTCGGATGCTGCCTGAACTGCTGTGCTTTTCCAGAACCACTAATCCAGATGTTTGAAAGACTCCCACTTTCATGCATCGCTCTACGTTTACACAGGTTCCCCCTAATAATTTGTTAGAAGTTCCTGCCTGATATCATCAAAATTAGCCTTGTCCTAATTTTAATTTTATCTTGTGGACCAGGCCTAACATTTTCCAGAGATATTTTGAAACGAAGAGAATTACACTCACTGGTCCCAAACTGCTCTGAATCCAACAGCTCAGTTAATTGAACTGCATTATTTTCTCAAATGAAATAAAGTTGAGGCCTAGATTTGATCAATCATGGTGTCAGTGGATGGTAAGGCAGGCATGAGGTGCCGAGTATCTGCATAAAACTGTGTGTAAATGTCTGTGTGCTTTTTTTAAATCTGTGTTTTTTCTGTTTCTCTGTGTGCTTTAGTCTATTAATGTGTGTATCTCTGCATCTGCATCTCTGAGCATTTTTGTTTCGATTGTTTTGGCAGTCAATCCATTGAAATAGAGTCAGAGAGATGTACAGCAAAGAAACAGACCCTTCGGTCCAACCCGTCCATGCCGACCAGATATCCCAACCCAATCTAGTCCCACCTGCCAGCACCCGGCCCATATCCCTCCAAATCCTTCCTATTCATATTGCAAACAAAATGTCCCTCCATCTCTCTCACTCTCTCGCCAATTATCTTTCACTCTTGTCTTTAAAGTGATTTATTGCTACCTTCTGCTGGCTTCCCCCCTCCAATGCACAAGCAGCAGCTTTATGTGGAAAAGAAATCAAAGATAGTGATTCCCTCACTCTTGAATTGAATTGGTTTGATTGTTGTGTGCACTCTAATGGATGCAGTTAAAACTTTGCAGTATCCTCACTTATTGCACCATATTAGCTCGAAGATTCAGGCAGCATAGTAGCTCAGTGGTTCGCAATGCTGCCTCACAGCGCTAGGGACCCACTTTTGATTACAAACTGCCTGTGTGGAATTTGCACGTCCTTGCATGCCCGTGTGGGTTTCTGGTGGGTGCTCCGGTTTCTTCACACAATGCAAAGAAGTGCAGTTTAGGTAAGCTGATCATGCCAAATAATCCATAATGTTCAAGGATATGTAGGTCAGGTGGATGAGTCAGGGGTAAATGTCGAATAATAGGCTAGGGGAATGATTCTCGTTGGGTTACTCTTCAGAGGGTCGGCGCTGACTTGTTTGGTCACATGAACTGTTTCCTCACTGCATTTAGACCACTATAGTTTAAAAATAACAGGTCATTTGTCCCAATAATTGCACACCGAACCTCCAAAGAGTAATTCACCCACACACATTCACCGACTACATAACATTTAGGAGAAAGTGAGGTCTGCAGATGCTGGAGATCAGAGCTGAAAATGTGTTGCTGGAAAAGCGCAGCAGGTCAGGCAGCATCCAGGGAACAGGAGAATCGACGTTTCGGGCATAAGCCCTTCTTCCTGCTACATAACATTTTCAGCTACATAACATTTAGCCCTAACTAATGCACCTAACCTACCCACTCCCAACGCGATGGCCAATTTAGCGTGGCCAATTCCTGCACATCTTTGTATTATGGAAGAAATCCGCAGGACTTGGAGGAAACCCGTGCAGACACGGGAAAATGTGCAAACTCCACAAAGACAGTCTCCCGAGGCTGGAAAGGAACCCGGTGCTGTGAGGAAGTCGTTGTAACCAGGGAGTCACCGTCCTGCCCCCTACAGAGATTCGAAGTCTAGGTACAGATAATCAAAGATTTGGTCCAAATTTGAAAGAATAATAGGTGAAATTGTGGAATAAGAAAGAAAGGATAAAGAAAAACTAGATTTCCAGTGCCTTACATCCCAGTCTATACCAAGAGCACAGACTGCACCACGCCCTGCCTCCAGACCGCAGCAGGCCAGTCTCCAGACTGCACCGGACCCGTATCGGGCCCATTCCCAGGCTGCACCAGGCACAGGCTTCAGACCGCATCGGGCTCAGACTCCAGCCCACTCTGGGCCCAGTCTCCAGACCGCACCGGGACCAGTGTCCTTACAGCACCAGATCCAGTCTCCAGACAACACCAGGCTTCAAAACCCAGGGATCCGCACCAGCCTCCATTCCCGAATTCCACTCCTGAATTTCCATCCACATAATTCTTAAATGTTAAATGATTGACACCAATCTCCAGAAAAGAATAAAGTAAACGATAACATTGAAGAAAGGGCAGAGCAGAGGAGATCGGGCTTGAAAACACCAAATATGCTGCCATCTTTTGGACATTTCTCGACTGCTCCGTCTTCAAAGAATAACTTTGGAGACTCAAAGAAATTTTGTCCAATTCCTGCAATGCTGTCCGTGAGATATTAACAGAAGGAGATGAACATGCACATTGTTGTCCCAATGCTACCATTGAGTTTTTTCAGGCCTTTGCCATACATTCTCAGAGAAATTTCGCAGAATGCATTAAAAATACGAAAGTTAGCGTAAGTGTCAGAAAAATCATCTCAACCTCTTTCAAAGTGTTTGACTCACGGTGACCTTGGATACATTTGTACTGTTCTGTTCGACATGCCTACCAGTACTTGACAGATATCGAGTCTGGGTTTACAAATCAATGCACTTTTCTGGTCTGTATGGCTCCCTGTGTAAGTCCGACACTGAGTCATGTTTTTCTGATAAATGCACCACTGCGATCTTCATAGTTCCCTGTGCTGGACAGAAATCTAATCCGCGTTTATACATCAATGCACTTTTATGGTCTGTATACCTTCCTGTGAAGGACCAATCTTGTTTTATTGAAGAATGCACTGCTATGGTCTTTCGAGCTTCCTATGGTGGACAGATATTTAATCAGTGTTCAGAGATCAGTGCACTCCGTTAGTCTGAAGAGTTCCCTGTGCTGGAGGGCTATCTAATCTGTGTTTATAGATCAATGCACTTTTCTTCTCCGCACAGCTTCTGATGCTGGACGGATATCTGGACTGGTTTTACAGATCAATGCATTGGCGTGGGCTTCATAGTTCTCCGTGCTGGACAGATATCAAGTCCAGGTTAATGGATCAATGCAGTTCTGTAGGCTGCATAGTTCCCTGTGCAGGACAGATATCTAATCCGGGTTTCTTGATCTGTGCATTGCTGTGTTCTGCAAAGTTTCCTGAATGGGACGGGTATCTAGTCCGGGATTAGAAATCAATGCACTGATCTAGTCTGCATAGCCCCGTGCTGAACAGATATCTAGTCTGGTTATATAGACCTATGGCCTGGAGTGCTCTGCTTAGATTCCTGTGATGGACATATATCTAGATTGGGTTGATAGATCAATGCACTGCTGTGCTCTGAACAGCTACCTGTGCTGGACGGATATCTAGTCCGAATTTACAGATCAATGCACTGCTGTGTACTGCAAAGTGCCCGGCGTTGCACAGATATTTCACCCAGGTTTATGACTCAATGAACTGCAGTGGTCTGCATATCTCCATGAACTAGACAGATATGTCTTCGGGATTTATTGATCAATGTACTGTTGGCCTGTGTAAGTCCCTGAGCCGGACATATTTCTACTCCAGAGTTTTTGATCAATGCACTGGTGTGGTTTGCACAGTTCACTGTGCTGTGCAGGCATTTAATCCGGGTTTTTAACTCAATACGCTTTTGTGGTCTGCGTAGCTCCCAGTGCTGGACAGATATCCAGATCCGGTTTACAGATCATTGCACTGCTGTGGTCGGCATAGCTGCCCGTGCTGGACAGTTAACCGATCTGAGTTCATCGATCAATGCACGGCTGTTATCTGCATAGCTCCCAGTGTTGAAAATATATGTAGTCTGGGTTAATAGATCAATGCACTACTGTGATCAGCATAATTCCCTGTGCTGGACAGATATCTAGTCCGGGTTTATTAATGAATGCACTGCTGTGGTCTGCCTAGCTCCCAGTCCTGGATAGATATCTAGGCCGGGTTTGTAGATGAATGACCTTTTGTGGTCTGCATAGCTCCCCATGCAGGATGGATACCGAGTCCGGTGTTAAAGATCAATGCAATTATGTGGTCTGTGTAGCTCCCCGTGCTGAACAAATGTCTAGACTTGCTGCATAAATCAATGCACTCGAGTGGTCTGCATAGCGCTCGTTCTGGACAGATATCTAATCTAGGTTTTTTTTATCAGTGCACTGCCGTTGTCTACCTAGCTTCCCATGCTGGACAGATATCTCGTCCGTGTTTATTGATGAATGCACTGCTGTGGTCTGCATAGTTCCCTGTGCTGGATAGACATCTAGTCCAGGATTAACACTCAATGAACTGCTGTGGTCTGCATAGCTCCCCGTGAAGGACAGATACCTAGACATGTTCTAGATATTTCATTCGGGTTTTTTGATCAATACACTGCTGTGTTGTGCACAGGTAAACGTTGAAAGATCAATACACTGGCGTGTGTTGCACAGATGTGTGTGCTGGACAGATGTCACGTCCAAGTTTACAGTTCAATGCATGTGGCGTGGTCTGCACAGCTCGCTGTACTGACTTATATCTAGTCCTTCGATACAGATCAATGCACTACCATTGTCTGCATAGCTCCGTGTGCTACACAGATATGTAGTCGGGAGTTATAGATGAATGCATTAATGCCGTCTGCATAGCTCCCTGTCCTGGACAGATATCTAGATCTTTGCGAGTTTTGAGAAGATTTGAAGCTAAAGTTGACGTTCTGGATGTAGGTTTCCTCGCTGAGCTGGAAGTTCATTTCCAGAAGTTTTGTCACCGTAATAGGTAACATCTTCAGTGGGCCTCCGGGCGACGCACTGCTGTTGATTCCTGCTTTCTATTTATATGTTTAGGCTTTCGTTGGGTTGGTGATGTCATTTCCTATGGTTCTGTCATTTCCTGTGGTGATATCATTTCCTGTTCTTTTTCTCAGGATGTGGTAAGTAGGGTCTAACTCGATGGCGTTGATGACAGACATTTGGGTGAAATTCCATGTTTCTTGGAATGCTTGTGGATGTCTTGCTTTGCTTGTCCTCGAATGGGTGTGTTGTTCCAGTCGAAGTGATGTCCTTCCTTATCTGGATGGAAGGATACTAGTGAGAGAGGGTCATGCCGTTTTGTGACTAGCTGAACTCTATCGACCAACACATCGAGTTACACTGCATCTACCACCCCTGAGAAAAAAGAACAGAAAATGATATCACCCCAAGAAATGTAATCACCAACCCAAAGAAATCCCAACCATAAACAGACATGAGGAATCAACAGCAGTGCTTCAACCAGATGCCCACTGAAGCTGTTACCTAGGAGGGTGACGAAACGTCTGGAAATGAACCTTCCAGCTAAGCGTGAAAACCTACAACTCGACATCTAGTTCGGCTTTATACATCAATGCCCTGCTGTGGTGTGCATATTTGCCTATGGTGAACAGATATCTAATGGTGATTTATAGATAAATGCACTTCTGTGGTCTGCATAACTCCCCGTGTTGGACAGATTTCCCTTCCCGTTTATGGATCAATGCACTGCTGTTGTCTGCATAGCTCCCTGTGCTGGGCAAGTATCCACCTCCGGCTTTACAAATCACCGTGATGCTGTGGTCTGCACAACTACCTGTGCTGGACACATATCTAGTCTGGGTTTATGTCTCAATGAACTGCTGTGGTCTGCATAACTCATGGTGCTGGACAGATATCTAGTCCTCATTTATAGATTAATATACGTTTGTGATCTACACAGCGTTGCACATTCGTCAGATTGCTTGGTTAGTCCAAGGAGAGGCTGTTCTCCATAGCCCTCCGTGCTGAATGGATATGTCCTCTGGGTCTAGGGTGTCGGGGCTGGTTAGTGAGGTGGATTGAGGATGTGATGCAACTTACCATTTCATCAAATCTGGATATAGATTTAGTTCTCATTCTTTTGAACCCTCCATCTCTCACTCCATTAATGATGCTGTGTGACCGTGCACAAAGCATCATGCTGCTGAATATGCACTGTCCTGGAAGCAGCCAAAACCTCTTCATGGCAACACAGTCAGCCATTCCCATGGGCTTTGGGTCTCCACGTAAAAAGAAAGGATGACCTGTCGAACAAAGGCCGTCCCCTTGCTACAATATTCAAAACACCTTCCCCCTCGCAACTCGCCTCCACAAACCATACACATCAAAATATCCCGTGTGTACGGAGAGCAATGGGGGCACCTGGAATGCCAGGAAGCAAACCATCAGGGACATGGAGCAACACTTCTGATGTCTGAACGGGTCAGAGTGAATCCTCCAGTACACAGACTGTATCGCTAAATCCTGTAATATCTCTCCATTTATGTGTTATACAGACTTTTAATATTGCTGAAGAAAACCACAGGTTCAAGGTTACCCGCGTCATATTCTAGCTATAATTGTTATTTAATGCTTATCCAATTCGAGATTCTCTACTTGCTCTTGCTAATTTCAGTTCATGCCTATCTTTTTTGAATACATTTGTTCCATTTCTCGAAACCATTTGGATGATTTGGAAATAGGTGAGGCCCCAGCGCTGGAGACTGTGTCGCTACAGTCGTTAACTTGCGTTAAACTGAGAAAGACTGATTAATCCTTAATTTATGCCTGGTCCCGGCTCATTAACCAGTCCTCACCGTATTTCCGTGTATCAACTTTGAAAGGCGAATTATTCCCTTCCATTTCCTGTGTAACAGGCATCAGAGATTAAAAAAGATCTGCTTCAATTGCTGAGTAACAACCTCGAATGGCTAAATGACCTCATTCCGTTTCTGCTTAAAATACTTGATGGGCTGAATACCCTGCTTCAGTGTAGGTGCAATTGTGAATGGTGCTGATTATTTTGGAAATATCAGTGAAAAGCCCAATTCTGACATTATGATGGAGCTAAGGCCATTGATTCTGCAGCTGCTGATAGCCTGCAGTGCCTCATGGATGCCAAGTTTTCATTTGCTCCGGTCTTTAGAAGTATGTCCTATTTCGAAGGAGCAGTGCCACATAATACAGTGGGCGATATATTCAATATGAGGATGAAACTTCCCCGCCACCAGGACTGTGTGCTGGGTGCTCCTAATGATATCGTGAGGGACAGGTCAATCTGTGACAAGTAGTTTGGTGGCCATGTTTTCATCTTATTGGAACCCCATCATTTCTCATAGTCTGGCTGTTGCATATTTCAGACTTTGCACTGTTCAGTCAGTGGTGGGCCTGTGGAGACTCTCTTGCTGATGGACATTGAAGTGCAACACACAGAGTACATTATATGTCCTTATCACCCACAGTGATGCCTCTGATTTGTTTTCAACATCCGGGAAACTGCTTTATCTCCGAGGGGAGGTGTGGAGGGCCCTACATGTTTACCAGCAGCAGATTTTGTTGACCTTGTCAGACCTGTTATAATGAGATGTCCACGGTTCTGGAATCCAGGTGTTGGATTCCAGGATAACTCCATTCCTGATTGTATCCCAATGTGTTCCCGCCACTGGTGGGTATGTCCGGCCGGTGGGACAGAATATACCCAGGAATGGTGATGGGGATTTGGGAAGCGTTACCCATCGGTCCTTAGCCTTAAGGTATGGCAGTTTCAGACCGTTTCCTGACCTGTCAATACAAGTAACAAAGGTAACAATGGAGTAGGAAATAATAGGTTAAAAAGCTGAATGAAAGGAGCTCTATCTGAATGTGAGTTGTATTCGCAAAACATGCTGAGTGAATCAATGCATATTTTGAGTAAAATGGATAAGCTTCAATGATATTAGAAAGAAATGACTGCAGTGTGACTGATATTGGGAACTGAATATCCAGGACATTTTACAGCTGTGAATGTTCGAGAGGAAAAGGAGGTGGGGGAAATAGCTTAATAAATTATTACACCTGCATAATCATTAAAGCGAATCTTACAAACAATGTCTGAGGTGTTATCTTTATCTTATTCATTTTTGTGTTCAATGTGCCAGTTGAGTTACGTTTAGGAAGGGATTCCCACCGTGAGGCTGAGTAGGTCTCACCAAACTTAATATGCGGAACAGCTTTAGGAGTCTGTCACATTCTGTACTCGACATTTCCACGAAAGTTCTTTTGCCAACATTTACCGGAACATTGTGTATTGAGGATTCCCTGTAATATTCTATCACCGACATTCCCGGAACATTGTATGACTGACATTCTCCGGAACATTGTATAACTGACATTCACAGGATCGTTCTACAATTGCAATTCTCTGGAACATTCCAGAACTACCATTCACTGGATATTCGAAAACTGACATTCCCCGGAAATTTCTGTGTCCGATGTTACCTGTAAGATCCTTGCCCATACATTATTTGTAAACGGTCAGACGGCTGTGAAATGAACACAAAATAAAATCCCGAGGGAAGAGATCCCATTCCAGGGAGAAGGCGATGCTTTTCTTATGATTGTGTGTTTGTGGAGGGAGCGTTACTCGTGTTTTATGACACATTTTTGTCAGTCATTCAGACCTAACCATTTGTTATTTCAGCTCCAGTTATTTCAATGTATCTCTAAATACAGTGACACATTTGAAAATCTCACTGGCTCCCCAATCAAACTTGTCACTTTATCTAGAGGCTGATGTATCATGTGTTCGTTTTCCTTCCTCACAGTTAACATAGTAATGCTCTACGTCCTACTTTATAAAGATTGCGGATTGTCTCCATGTGTCAGACGTTACCTGGGGGCCATGGCAGTGGCGGATCTACTGGTCATTATCTTCGACCTGATATTGAGGCACATTCCCATTGTTTATCACGAATATTTTTATTTCCTGAAGTCCATCCGCGTGTGTAATATCCACGCCGTCTTGCTTTATGCAGCCACTGACTGTTCTGTCTGGTTCAACGTGGCATTCACCTTTGATCGGTTTGTGGTCATTAGTTGCCAGAAGCTGAGAAGTAAATTTTGCAGTGAGAAAACGGCAGCTTTGGCTCTTGGAGCAGTGACTATGTTAAGCAGTGTAAAGAACATTTTCTGGTACTTTCTACTCACTCCACGGTATCGGCTGCGGAACACCCCCGGTTTTGTGATATAACAGTCGCTGTTCGTTACTCCCGTGTCTGGGTCGCAATCCAGTTCCTCTATCACATTCTAACTCCGGCTCTCCCATTTCTTCTCATTCTGCTACTCAATGTTTTCACCATCAGATACATTTTAGTGACCAGCAGAGCCCGCAGAAGACTCCGTGTTCACACCAATGGGGACGCTCAGTATGACAGAGAAATAAGAAATCGAAAAATATCCATAATTTTACTGTTTGTAATCTCGGCCAATTTCATCCTGCTATGGTCAACGTTAATGGTGCGTTCTATATGGTACCGGATGTGGCATATTGTGGAGATTGCTGTGTATCTACATCCCTTTGTGAGGGAATTGGGATTCATGTTGCAGCTCCTCAGTTGCTGCACAAACACCGCGATTTATGCCGTGACCCAGACTAAGCTCAGACAGCAGCTGAAGAATGTGTTGAAACATCCCTTTACCCTAATTCATCAATCAATCAAATTCACTCATTAATCAATCCGTCCTCCTTTCAATTCAATGTTTTAGCATGGACTCAGCCTGTCCCCAATGTAAAAAAGCTGGGGCCAGTGCTGGTTCGTACAAACCTATCCCACAAGTGTTTAAATGGACATTTTTCAATATTTCTCTCAACTCAGAGCCTGTGAGAAAAGAGATCATCTCACTGACTGTATATATCACTTCAATTTGTAAACAACAAAAATATTCATTAAAAAGTGCCAAGCAGCAGAGGGAACGCTGTTGTTGGTTGTCCTTGTATTGAAGAGGCGGTGCTGGAGATAGACAAACTCAGCCCCACGTTCCGGTCATGAGGGAGTAGATGGGACCGGGGCCTGAGCTACGAAGTAGTGTTTAACTTATTCTGTTCATGCTTTCACCTCTGGGTCACACACTCCGACCAGAAGCAGAATTTATCCGAAGCAGAATTTATCTCTCTACCATGTTCCTCCATTTCCATTCAACTGCATCCGTCTCTCTCTCTGTCTCTATTTCTCTCCACATAACTCATTCCCCCTTGCACCCCTTCACCCTGTCGCTGCCACTCTACCAGAGTGGCAAAGAGTGTGATAGAAAGAGAGAGAGAGAGAGAGCTGAAGAGAGGGCCAGCGAGAGAGGGGGACGGAGAGAGATTTTGGGGAGTGAGAGAGAGGCAAGGTCGAGAGAGAGAGAGGGTGCAGAATGAGAGGTGGAGAAAGAGAGGCAGGGGAGAGCAAGAGAGAGGAAGGTGGCCGCATGGAGAGCGGGGAAATGGGGAGAGGGAGGGAGCAGAGGGATAGAGAGGGGGGACTGGTGGGAGTGAGACAGATGGAGGAGGGAGAGAGTGAGAGAGAGGGCCGCAGAGCGGGTGGGAGAGGGAAAGAAGAGAGAGAGAGTTGGAGGGAGAGAACGAGAGTGGGAGAGAGAGGGTTGAGGGAGAAGAGGAGACAGAGAAGTGGACAGAGAATGAGATAGGGAGGGAGTGGGTGACAGACGGAGCAAGGCAGGGGTAGAGACAAACGGGGAGGGAGATAGGGCGTGACGGGGAATGGGAGGGAAAGAGTGAGAGTGGGAGGGCCAGGGAGTGGGGATAGAGAGAGAAAGAGAAGAGAGAGTGAGAGGGACCGAGAGACAAAGAGGAGAGGGAAGGCACGGGTGAGAGGGAGGGAAGTGGGGAAACAGGGATCGAAGTTTGAAAGAGAGGGAGGGATGGTGGAGCGAGAGAGGAGGACAAGAGAGGAAGATGGGGAAAGCGAAGGACGGAAAGATAAAGTGGTTTGGGGAGTGAAAAGGGAGCTGGAGAAGGAGAGAGCTTAGGAGATGGAAAGAGAGTGTGGGTTGGGAGGGAAAGAGAAGGATCGAAGAGATAAAGAGCTTTGCGAGAGGGAGAATTAGCAGAAAGCGAGGTGGGACAAAGGGAGCAGAGAGAGTGTTGGGGAGAGAAAGAGACGTGTTTGTGAAAGGGTGGCAAGAGAGAGAGTTGAGAGACAGGGGGAGAGTCGGGGTGAGATAGATGTGGGGTAGAGGCAGAGACAGGGAGAAGAGAGAGAGTGATGAGAGAGTGAGCGTGAGAGAGACAAACAAGACGGGAGAGAGAGGAGGAAACAGAGGCGTGGAGAGACAGTGGTGGAGATAGAGAGAGCGTATGTGGAGTGGGAGTAGGGAGAGAGTGAGAAAGTGGCGGAGTGAGAGAGGGGGAAACTGCTTGATGAGAGTACAGGGAGAGAGAGGGAGAAAGGAAGGGGGATTAGATCAGCGGAGAGAGAGAGAGACGGGGAGAGAATTAAGACGAGATGCAGATCGAGAGGGATGGAGGAAGAGAGGGAGAGCGAGTTAGTGGAGTGAAAGAGAGTGCAGGATGAAGAAAAAGAGTGGAGGATAGAGAGGGAGGTAGACTGGGAGGTGGATGGAGAAAGACGAAGAGAGAGAGAGTTGTGTAGGCAGAGAGAGAGTGGAAGGAAATTGGAGAGTGGAAGAGAGAGTGAGGCGCCGGTTCAGAGAGAATGACAGAGACAGGGAGTGGGATAGAGAGATAAAGTGGGATGGGGAAGAGCAACAGAAATTGTTGGATGGCGTTGGTGAAATAGAAAGATATAATAGGTGGGGTATAGAAAGAGAGTGTGAGTGGGTGGGGAAGAGAGACACAAAGAGTGGGAGATGGTAGGAAGAGAACGTGGCAGGGGCGTACAAAGAGAAAGTGAGAGGGGCATGGAGAGAGAAAGTGAGGGTTGAGGGAGAGATACGGGCTTGGGCGGCACGGTGGCACAGTGGTTAGCACTGCTGCCTCACAGCGCTGGAGACCCGGGTTCAATTCCCGCCTCAGGCGACTGACTGTGTGGAGTTTGCACGTTCTCCCCGTGTCTGCGTGGGTTTCCTCCGGGTGCTCCGGTTTCCTCCCACAGTCCAAATATGTGCAGGTCAGGTGAATTGGCCATGCTAAATTGCCAGTAGTGTTAAGTAAGGGGTAAATGTAGGGGTATTGGTGGGTGCGCTTCGGCGGGTCGGTGTGGACTTGTTGGGCCGAAGGGCCTGTTTCCACACTGTAATGTAATCTAATCTAATATAAGGAGGAATTTAGAGAGAGATAATGGAAGAGAGTGGTTGGGGTAGAGTGAGGTGGAAGGGGTTGAAGAAGGGAGTAGGTCGAATTGGACGTTTTGAAGGCTGATACAGAGCGCGGGATGGGGAGGGGGTTGCATAGAGAGAGAGAGAAGGGAGGTGGTAAAAGACAGGGAATAGGCTGAGACAGTGGAAGGGGAAAGAGAGAGAGAGGGTGAGGGTGAGTGGGGGAAGACAGCGAGAGAGTGTGAAGAAGGCAGATTGAGACAAAGGGAGTGCGATGGAGCAGCGAGGAGAGAGACAGGCGGAGGTTGTTGGGAGGAGATGGAGCGTGAGTGGCAGTGAGGTATAGAGAGAGAAAATGAAAGTGGAGGCCAGTAGAGAGATTTTAACAGTGGGAGATTGTACAGAGGAATTGGGAAGGCAGTGGAGGCAGAGAATGAGGTTTGCGTGAGAGATGTTGGGAGGGTGATAGAGACAGTGAAGGGACACAGAGACCGTAGGAGGCGAGTAGAGAGAGAAAGGGAGGGCGTGTAGAAACAGAGAGTGGGAAGAGTTACAGAAAGTGAAAAACAAAGGGTTATTGGTTCGAGAGAGAGTAGTGATTGCAGAGACAGCGAGATGGAGGGTGTAGAGGGAATGGGAGTGGTGAGGAGATAGAAACTGAGGCATTGGAAAGAGAGAGAGTGCGGGGCATGGAGTGAGTGGGGTGTGTAGAGTGAGAGAGTGTGTGGGAGGGGGTAGAGGGACAGTGTTGGAGGGGTTAGGGAGAGAGAGAGAGCGTGTGGGGGTATAAAGAGAGAGAGGGAGAGAGAGAGTATATGATAGCGGTATAGTGAGAGTGAGAAAAGGGCGGTGTGAATAGGGAGAGGGAGAGGGAGAGGGGGAGGGTGTGGAGAGAGAGTGAGAGTGGAATAAGGACACAGAGAGAGATAGGTAGGGGACAGACAGAGAGAGAGGAGAGGCAGAGTGGTAGAGAGAGTGGGA
Organism: Chiloscyllium plagiosum; assembly: GCF_037043375.1. Taxonomy (NCBI): domain Eukaryota; kingdom Metazoa; phylum Chordata; class Chondrichthyes; order Orectolobiformes; family Hemiscylliidae; genus Chiloscyllium; species Chiloscyllium plagiosum. The sequence continues at coordinate 83,373,107 of NW_028270169.1, forward strand.
GGTGGTAGAGAGAGAGGGAGACAATGTGGGCGGGGGCGAGAGGGAGAGAATTGGAGTGAGGTAGAGAGAGAGCAGGAATAGACACGGAGAGAAGGGGAGAGGATAGAGACAGAAAGTTGGGGAAGAGAGAGAGTGTGGTGATGGACAGAGTGGAAGGTGGTAGAGGAAGAGACAGTGGGAGGGATAAGAGAGTGCGAGGTGTGTCAAGGAAGTGAAAGTGAGAGTGGAAGGAAGAGAGAGGGATAGAGAGCATCAGGGGATAAAGAAAGAGTGGGATGAGGGTAGTGAGTGATAGGTGGAGGTAGAGAGATTGTGCGATGGTGGTAAAGAGAGAAAGTAAGTGAGATTGGGGTAGAGAGAATGGGTAAGTGTGAGGGAGTATAGAGAGATGTGTGGAGTTGTTAGAGAGGGAGAGAGTGGGGATTGTAGAGGGACAGAATTCGGTACTGAGGTCGAGGGAGTATTTGAGAGCGCAAAAGAGAGAGAGTGGGATAAAGAGAGAATGGGAGATGTGTGGAGAGAGTTCGGGATTGGTGGAGAGATCGTGGGAGAGGAGTAGAGGGAGAAAGTGGGGGGTCTACAGAGAGAGTTTAGGAGCAGGTAGAGAGAGAGTGAGAGAGGGGAAGAGAGAGAGACTGTTCGGTGGTAGACAGAAAAAGAGAGAGGAGTGGGGTATTCGAGAAAGAGGGAAGATGGTCGAGATAGGGAGACTGGGAGAGGGTGAGAGAGAGAGATTGAGAGTGCGTGATGGTCTAGAGAGAGCCGACAAGATGGAGAGAGAGTGGTATGGCGGTATGGAGAGAGAAGGGGAGAAAAGGGTGTTGAATGAGAGAGACAGACAGAGAGTGTGTGTGAGGGGTCAGCAGAGAGAGTGGGAAGGTATAAAGAGAGAGAGCGGGCCAGAGAGTGTGATGCGTAGAGAGAAAAAGTGGGAGAGATATAAACTGGGAGGATGGTAGAGAGAGGGCGAGATAGTGCATGCAAAGAGAGACATGGGGAAAGTGGGAGGTGGTAGACAAAGCGAGAGAGTGTTTGGAGTGAAAAGAGAGAGATAGGGAAAGGTGGAGTGTGTGGTAATGAGGCAGCGGGAGAGAATGGGAGTGGGTCGAGTGTCAGTGAGTGGGATGGATTTGGAACGGGAGAGTGTGGAGTTTACGTAGAGGAGACGGGTAGAGAAAGAGACAGTGAAACGGTGTAGCAAGAGAGAAGGTGGAAGAGCGAGGGAGAGTGGGAAGTGGGCAGAGTATGGGAGTTGTGAGAGGGGGATAGAGACAGAAAGAGAGTGGGTACAGTGTGGGGAGGGGGTAGAGATATCGTGAGTGGTAGAGTTTTGCACAGAGAAAGAGAGTACCAGGGGATTGGAGAGAGTGGGAGTCGGGTTAAGAGAGAATGGCAGAGACCGGGAATGGAGTACACACGGAGAGTGGAAGAAGTGGGAGGGTATTGGGGGAGGCTGTTGGAGGGAGATAAAGAGAGTGCGAGAGTGCAGTGGAGAGAGAAAAAGTGAAAGTGAAGGGAAGTAGAGATACAGAAAGTGGGAAGGGGTAGAGAGAGTGGGAAGGGTGTGGATGGAGAGACTGGGTTTTGAGAGAGATACTATGAGGGAATAGAGAGAGAGAGGTTTCAGAGAATGTGGGAGGTGAGTAGAAAAAGATACGGAGGTTTGTGAAAAGGTCGAGTAGGAGAGGGTATAGAGAGATAGATACAGAGAGTGAGGGGTTGACAGAGAGTGGACGGGTGTGGTGTTTAAGAGAGATTTTAGGATGGTGTAGAGAGAGGCTAGAGTGTGTGGGAAGTGGGTAGAGAGAGAGAATGGGAGGGACTTTAGAAAGAGAGTGGGAGGATGTACAGACAGAATTAGACAGAGCGAGGGAGAGTTCGAGAGAGTGAGTGGGAAGAGGGAGAGAGTGTGGTAGAGAATGTACTGAGAGAGATTATGAGTGTGTGGAGAGAGTGCGAGATTGTTAGAAGGAGAGACTGGAAGTGGATAGATGAAGTGGGATAGCAGTACGCATAAAGAGAGAGAATGAGCGGCTTCAGAAATTGAGCAGGGGAGTACAGAGGGTTCAGAGGGATGAGCGTGTGAAAGGGGAGGTGGTGAGTGTTGGAGTGGAGTTGAGAGACAGAGAGACTGGGAGGGAGTAGGAAGAGGGGGTGGGCAGGTAGAGAGATAGCGAGTGAGGGGTGCCCAGAGAGAGGTTTGGATATCGGTAGAAAGAGAGTGGGATGGCAGAGAGAGAAGTCATGATTTGGAGATGCCGGTGTTGGACTGGGGTGTACAAAGTTAAAAATCACACCACACCAGGTTATAGTCCAACAGGTTTAATTGGAAGCACACTAGCTTTCGGAGCGATGCTCCTTCATCAGGTGATTGTGGAGGGCTCGATCGTAACAGAATTTATTGCAAAAATTTACAGTGTGATGTAAGTGAAATTATAGAATGAAAAATTGATTGTCTGTTAAGCCTTTTATCTGTTAGAATACAGTGAAACTATCACGGTATTCTAACGGATTAAAGGCTTGCCAATCCATTTTTCAATGTATAATTTCAGGTACATTACACTGTAAATCTTTGCTATAAATTCTGTGTTATGATCGAGCCCTCAACAATCACCTGATGAAGGAGCGTCGCTCAGAAAGCTAGTGTGCTTCCAATTAAACCTGTTGGACTATAACCTGGTGTGGTGTGATTTTTAACTTGGCAGAGAGAGAGAGTGTGGGTTGGGTGTAGAGTTGGAAAGAGGGAGTGAAAGAGAAAGCGAGAATGGCATGGAGGTAAAGTGAAAGACACGGGAAGGAGGGTAGGGAGAGAGAGAGAGACAGAGAGAGTGGGAGGCGTGTTGAGGCAGTGAGAACCAGAGTGGCAGAGGTGAAAGATGGAGAGATTGTGGTAAGGAAGTAAAGATGTAGAGTGGGATGAGTGTGGAGAGAAATTGAGCAGGGCGTAGAGAGAAAGACGGAGGGTGGCAGAGAAAGAAATTGAATGGGATTAGGGTAGAGAGGGTGAGTGAGTGTAAGGGGAGGCGGACGGGGAGAAAGAATGAACAGACAGAGTGGCTTGTTTCGAGTAAGAGAGACTGTGTGATGGGGTCGAGAGATAGTTTGGGAGAAGTGTAGAGCGCGCGGGAGAGTTGAGTGAAAGAACAAGAGGGATGCAGGGAGACAGGGAGATGGGTATGATAGTATAGGAAGAGAAAGAAGCGTGTAGACAGAGAAATAGAGAGAGAGCACGAGGGGGTAGATAGAGAGAGTGAGATGTGGATAAAAGGAGAGAGAAAGCTACGGGGTATACAGAGAGAGAGAGGAGTAAAGTCAGAGTGAGTGGGGGTACAAAGAGAAATGAAAGGGGTGGTGGACGGGAGGGAAAGAGAGTGAGTTAAATATGTGCAGAGAGAGAGTCTTCGGGAGAGGAATGAGAATGGGAGTGGAGTAAAGAGATAGTGAGTGGAGTACAGACGGAGAGAGAGGACGTTGGTAGAAAGAGACAGAGTGGGAGGGGCTGGAGAGAGACAGAGTGGGGAGGAGTGGTGAGAGAGAATGGGGAGGGGTCGTGGCAGATATACATTGGGTGGGGAATAGTGAGAAAGTGTGTGTGGGAGGAGATGACAGAGTGGAGTGTTTTAAATATCGAGCGTGGGGGAGTAGACAGAGAGAAGGAGGTGTCGAGACGGAGCGACTGGAAGGTGGTATGGAGAGAGAGTGAGGGAGAGAGAGAGTGCGAATTGCAGGGGCATAGACAGAGACAGCGGGAGAGAGGGAGGTGGAAGAGAGAGAGAGTGAGAGAGAAGGAGGGGTATTGAGAGAGGGAGACAGAGGAGGGTGTAGAGAGCGAGAGAGAGACAGTTAGGGCGTGGTAGAGAATGAGGGGAGGGAGTGGGTAAAGCGATAAAGAGAGGGAGGGGTAAAGACAGAGAGGGAGTGGGTGTAGAGTGAGAATAGTAAGTTGTGGAGAGAGAAAGAGTGGTGGGGGTAAAGAGAAAAATAATTGCAGGGAAATAGAGAGGGAGGTGGTAAAAACAGAGAGGGAGTTTGAGAGGGTCGAGGGAGAGAAGGGTGTGTAGAGTGAGAGACATTGTGGGAGGGGTTAGAGAGACAGTATGGGAGGAGGTGGAGAGAGAGAGAGTGCGAGATAGGTAGAGGAAGAGCGAGAGTGGGGGTATTGAGAGAGTGAGAGAGAGGGTTAGGGATAGAGAGTGGTATTGACGTATATGGCTAGAGATTGGCAGAATTGGTAGAAAGAGAGAGAGGAAGACAGGGTCGTGGGGTTGAGTGGGAAGAGGTAGTGAGAGAGGGAGAAGGATAGTGAAAGAGGGAGGAGATTGAGGGAGGGTGTTCGAGAGAGAATGGAAGGGTGGAAGAGTGGGAGGTGGTACAGAGAGAGGTACAGAGAGAGTGGGGCAGACAAAGGGAGACAGTGGGTAGGGTGCCGAGAGAGTGGGAGGGGATAGACAGAGAGCGGGAGTATAAGAGGCCTTTCGAGATAGAGCGCGGGGTGTAGAGAGAGAGTGGGAGACAGGCAGAGGGAGAGATAGAGTGGGAGTGGGTAGAGAGAGAGTGAGTGTGAGTGAGTAGAGAGCGCAATGTGGGGAGGGAGTGGAGACAGAGAGAGAAGTGTTGTAGAGTTAGAGTCTGTGGGAGTGGAGTGTGGATTGGAGTGGGAAAGGAGTAGGGACAGAGTGAGGGAGCAGGATAAAGAAAGAGAATGTGACGGGTTTGGAGCGAGAGTGCGGGGGAGGGCGTAGAGAGACCATGGGAGATGGGTAGAGGGAGAGCGAGAGTGTGAGGTGTAAAGAGAGTGTGAGTAGGTGAGGGTAGACAGAGAGAAAGAAGAACGGCCGAAAAGTGATAAGGAGAGAGGGAGGATGGTAGGGAAAGTCAGACTGGGTGCCAGAGAAAGATTCAGAGAGAGAGTGGAGTGAGGGTGCAGGGAGTGAATGCGAGGAATGGTGATAGACAGAGTTGGATGGCGGGATAGAGGGAATGAATCTGGACGGAGGTGTGCACAGAGAGAAATGCGTGGGAAGAGAGACGGGTGGGAGGGTGACTTTAGGTGGCGGCAGAGAGACTTAAACAGGGAAATGGCAACAGATAGAGAGAGGGAGGGAGTAGAGGGCGAAATTGGGACAGACAGAATGGGAGGGTGATGGATATCGAGAGTTTCAGGGTGTACAGAAAGAGATAGAGAGAGAATAGGAGTTGATAGAGCGAGGATGGGTGGCTGTAGAAAGAGAGAGTGGAAGGGGATAGAGAGAAAGAGTGCGAGAGAGCTCGACAGAAAGCCTATGAGGGGTGAAAGAAAGAGTGAGAAATGTATGGGGAGACAGAGTGGGATTGGAGTATAGAGACAGGGGGAGAGGCAGGGGTAGGAGAGAGAGAGAGTGGGAGTGGGATGCGGTTAGAAGTGAGAGATGGATGGATAGGATTTAGACAGAGAGCGACAGGGAGAGAGAGTGGTGGATAGTAAGAGAGAGGTGGAGAGGGGTAGAGAGAGACAGTGGGAGGAGGTTTGAGGGAAAGAGTTGGGGGTACAGAAATATACATTGAGATTGGGAAGGTCAAGGCAAAGAGAGGCACGGGTGGGGTGGAGAGTGAGAGTGGGAGTGGTTTGAGGGAAAGGGTGGGAACGAGGTAGACAGGGATGGGGGTGGTGTAGAGACAGAGTGTTGGAGGTTAAAGAGAGAACGGGGGAGATAGTGGGGTGGTGTAGATAGATACAGACTGGGATGGATAAAGGAAGCGAGAGTGGGGTATACAGAGATATAGAGAGAGTGAAGGAGAGCGAGGGAGAAGTTAGAGAGAGAGTCGGAGGGGATTAGAGGGAGAGAAAGAGTGGGAGAGGCTACAGAGAGAGGTAGAGAGAGACTGGGAGAGGGTAGAGAAAGTGACAGAGTTTGGCTCTCGAGAGAGAGTGGGAGAGCGCAAACAGAGCGAGCGGTTTATGGAGAGATAGTGGGAGGGGTTCGCGCGAGAAAGCAAGAATGAGGGGGAGTAAGAGTGGGGGTGGAGAGAGAGAGAGTGGGACAGACTTAAGAGAGACAGTGATGCGGTGGAGGCGCGAGTGCGAGGAGTGAAATAGAGACCAAGAGCGTGAGTGAGAGGGATATCCTGGGAGTGGTGTTGATGGAGAGTGTGGTAAAGAGAGAGTGTCTGGAAGTGGGGGGAGGGGCTGTCGGAGAGACACAGAGAGTAAAAGAGAGGAAGGGGAAGAGAGAGAGGAAGGGGGTTGAGAGAGACAGTGGGACAAGGGTAGAGGCAGATAGAATGGAGCGAAAGCGGGTGAATGGAAAAGAGAGTATGGGAGGGGTTAGAGAAATACCGAGAATTTGGGTGAAGAGAGAGAGTTGGAGGACGGAGAGAGACAGAGAGAGAGGGTGTGGGTAGAGAGAGAGTTGGAAGTTTTTAGAGGGAGGAGGGGTTGTGGAGAGAGAAGTCGATAGAGATAAAGACAGAGCGGGTCGGAGGGGGTAGAGAGCGATTGTGAGGCGTTAGACAGAGAAAATGGAGGGGGTAAAAAGAGTTAGAGCTTGAGTGTCGGGTAGAGAGAGGCAGACAGAGAGACAATGCGAGGGAAGAGAGAACGATTTGGAGGGGGATGGATGGGGTAGAGACAGAGAGAAAGTGGGATCTGATAGAGAGAGAATGATTGTGAGGGAGTAGAGAGAGACTTGGGGATGTGGTAGAGAGCATGAAAGGGAATAGAGAAAGAGAGCGGAAAAGAGCGAGAAAGAACGAGAGCTATTGGGGGTAGAGAAAGTGAGAGTGCTGTCGACAGAGAGGGTGTGCAGAGGCAGAGAGAAAGTGAGTGGAAATAGAGTTGGAGAGAGAGCAGGAGAGGGATAGAGGGCCCGAGAGATTGGGTGGTGTATAAGGGAGAGAGAGTTGGAAGGGGATAGAGGCAGAGTGTGAATGGGATAGAAAGCGAGAGTGGGAGGCGGCTAGACAGAGAGAAAACGTTGGTGTATGCAGAGAGAGAAGGAGGTGGTCCACAGAGATAGAGGGTGGATTGGGGATGAGAGTGCGAGACAAAGACATTGAGAGAATGGGACGAATAGAGAGGGAGAGAGAGGGTGGTGTAGACAGAGAAAAAAAGTGGGAGGAAGGTAGAAAGAGAGAGTGAGGGAATAGATGTGCAGAGTGTGTAGAGAGAAAGAGTGGAGGGTGTAGAGTGAGAGAGTAATGGATTGGAATCGGGGAGAGTGTGGGAGCGATATAGAGAGAGAGTGGGTCAGGTGTGGAGAGAGACTGTGGGTGAGGGTGTGGAGAGAGAATGGGAGAGAGGTAGAGGGAGACGGAGATGGAGAGACGGAGAGAGAGTGTGTGGCAGGGGTAGACAGAGACATAGAAGGTGGAGCTAGAAAGAGAGATGGAGAGTGCGTGGAGGATAGGAAGAGTGAGAGTGGGGGCAGACAAAAAGACAGAGACAGAGTGGGTGAGGGTATAGAGAGAGAATGAGTGGGAATATGATAGAGAGTGGCATGGCGGGAGAGTGAGTGGGGAGGAAGAGATGTAGAGAGAAAACAAAGAACGAGGGTGAGAGTGATGGGGTAGAGAGAGTGAGGGAAAGCGTTTTAGACAGCGAAAGGGAGGGTGGGTGGTAGAGAGCGAGTGGGAGGGTATAGATAGAGAGAGGGAGAGGGAAAGAAAGAAACTGGGAAGAGTTAGAGGGAGAGAGTAGGAGAGGGAATGGAAAGGTGTAAGAAAGATAAAATGCGAGAGGGTACAGGGAGAGTTGGAGTGAGCGTGGGACGGGGTAGACAAAGAGAGAGTGGGATAGGTATCTAGAGAGATGAATGGAGGGGAAGAGAGAGTGGGCGAGTGGGGCAGTGAGCGAGAGACAATGGGAGGGGAATAGAGACAGAATCTGCGAGTTGGGAAGAGAGACGGAGTAGGTAGACAGACAGAGTGGCAGTGACGTGCGGGGTGTGAACAGAGAAAAAGAGGGAGTGGGGAGAAGGAGAGAGTATGGGGAGAGAGAGAATGCATTGTGGCAGGATTAGACAGAGTTAGGGATGGACAGTGGGAGGAGGGTGTTAGGCGACAGAGTGAGAGGGATGTGGAGAGAGAGTGAGGGAATAAAGAGAGAGAGTGGAATGGGATAGAGAGAGAGAAAGAGACAAATTGGGAGAGTGAAGAGAGAGGGAGTGTGAGGAAGGGGAGAGACAGAGATCCGGAAGGTATGTAGAGGGTGAGAGTGAGGTGGGAGAGTGAGAGAGTGTGTGGGGAAGAGAGTGTGTGGAGGGGAGAGATAGAGTGAATGGGCGTGGGATAGAGAGAGGGTGGGAAAGTGTAGGGAGAGAGTGGGAGGATATGGAGAGAGATATGGTTGTGGGAAGGAATAGAGAGAGGTAGTTAGGGTGTGTTGTGAGAGAGTGTGTGACAGGGGAAGGCGGGTGAGAGAGTGTGAGAATGTGTGTAGAGAGACAGAGCTCGCGAGAAGGTAGAGAGAGGGAGAAGCGCAGAGTGAGAGAGTGTGGTCGGGTGGTAAAGAGAGAGATGGTAGTGGATAGTGTCAGAGTGACAGAGAGTTGCTTGTGTGGAGTGGTAGACTGGATGGGTGGGAACACTTGAGAGAGAAAGAGTATATAGAGAGAGGGATGGATAGAGAGAGACAGAGATTGGGAGTGGAAAGAGAGAGAAAGCGGGTGAGAGAGAGAAGTTGTGTGGGTGGTGGTAGAGGATTGGGGAGTAGAGATAGAGTACGGAATTGTTAAAGAAGGAGTGAGAGCAAATAATGGAAGTGGTGTAGATACACAGAGTGTGGGGTAGAGAGAGATTCGGAGGGGTATAGTGAGATTGAGGGTTTGAAAGAGAGAGAGAGTGAGTTGGTAGAGAGCGTGTGGGAAGGATTATAGCGAAAGAGAGTCGGATAAGATACAGAGACAGATAGAGATAGAGAGGGAGAGGGTAGAGAGAGGATGGGGTGTGTAGAGAAGGAGTAAGAGGGGTAGACAGAGAGTGTGAGTGTGGTAGAGAGAGGGAGGCGTGTAGAGACAGAAAGAGGAAGTGGAGAGAAAGAGAAAGGAGGATGGTGTAGAGAGGGACAGAGAGAGTGGGATGGGTAGAGAGAATGATTGGTTGGATAGAAGATAGAGAGAGCGAATTGGGGGTGTATAGGGAGACAGTCGGAGGGTATAGAGACAGCGCGAGAGGCAGGGCGATTAGAGCGAGAGTGGAGTTATTTGAGGGATGGGAACGAAGCAGAGAGAAATGGCGTCGAGAGCGAGAGTGCTGTGGGTTAAAGAGACTAAGACGATGATAATGGTGTGGATTAGAAAGTGACAATGGGAGGAGGGAAGACAGGGAGAGAGAAGGAGGGATGGAGAGAGAGTAAAAAAGGTGTAGACAGAGAATAGGGTAATAAAGACAGTGAGAGTAGACGGGGATAGAGAGACACAGAGACAATGTGGGAGGGTGAAGACAGAGTGTGAGGGAGGCGAAAGATAGAGAGGTGGGGAAGGAGTATGGACACTGGGAGTGAGGCAGTGTGTGGGGGAGAGAAAGTGTGAAGGGGTAGGATCGAGTGAATGGTCGTGGTGAAGAGAGTGTGGGAAGGGGTCTGGAGAGAATGTGGGTGGGTGTAGAGAGAGAGAGATTGGTGGGAAGGGCATAGAGAGAGAGAGTTGGAATGTGATCTGAGAGTGCAAGAGTGGTATGTGAAAGAGAGAGTGAGAGAATGAGTGTGGAGAGAGATGTTTGGGGAGAGAGAGACTTAGCTTGGGAGTGGGTAGAGAGAGAGAGGGTTTCGAGTGAGACAGAGAGTTGGTTGTGTGGACAGAAAGAGTGGCTGGGAGGGTGATGCGTTTGTGAGAGAGAATATGAGTGCATAGAGAGTGTGAAGGGTAGACAAAGACAAAGCCTGGAGGGGAAAATAGAGAGAGGAGCGGCGAGAGATTGAGATTTTGTGAGTGGTAGAGGGAGAGATCGTGGGTGTAGAAAGAGACAGGGCGAGGTTATTAAAAAATGAGTGAGAAGGAGATATTGGGATTAGTGTAGATAGATAGAGTGTATGGGAGGGGAGGATTCGCAGAGTGTATGGAGAGATTGAGAGATTGAAAATTAGAGAGTGAATTGACAGAGAGAGTGGTCAGGATTACAGAGAAATTAAGAGAAGGGAGGGGATAAAGAGACAGATAGAGAGAGAGTGGGGGAAGGGAGAGAGTGGAGGAGTAGAGAGTGAGTGGGAGCGGATAAAGAGAGGGATGGATGGAGAGCAAGAGAGAGTATGAGATTGCATATGGCGCCACAGACAGAGAGAGTGGGAAGGGCACAGAGAGTGATCAAGTGGAATGTAGAGAGAGACAATGAGGTGTGTATGGAGAGAGAGCGGGCAAGATTAGATAAATAGAGAGAGAGGCATGGGAGACAAAGTGAGAGTGGGAGGCGTTGGAGAGTGTGGGATTTTATTGAGGGAGTAGGACGACGAGGAGTGGTGAGGGGTGGAAAGAGAGAGTGCGAGTGAGTCAAAGAGTGAGAAAGGAAGATAGTGGGTGTCGTGTAGATAGATAGATCGTGGGGTAGAGGGATAAAGAAAGAGTGGGAGGGGGTACAGAGAGATAGAGAGAGTGGAAGAGAGAGGGGAGAGGGTGGAGAGAGAGGGTGGGGTTTAGAGGGAGAGAGAGGGAGAGAGGCAGAAGAGGTATGTAGGGAAATAATGAATGGAGACGGTAGAAAAAGGAAGAGACTGCGGTATGTAGAGAAAAACAGTGGGGGGTTAGACAGAAAGTGTGGAGGTGTAGAGAGAGAGAGTGCAGAGGAGTGGAGAGAGAGAGTGGGAGAGAGGTTGAAGAAGCGAAAGTAGGAGGCGGCCAGCGATAGAGAAAGTGGGGGGGGGGGCAGGGGATGGACAGAGAGCAGAAGCGAGTTAGAGCGTGAGAGTAGGTTGGGGGTGGAGAGAGAGAAAAAAATGAAGGTATAGTTTGCTTGAGATTGGAAGGGGTAGAAAGAAAGACCAAGAGACCGGCGGGGGGTTTGTGAGGGACAGGGTGGGTGGTATTAGAGAGAGTATGTGTGAAGGGGAGAAGAGAGGGTAAGATACAGAAAGTGGGATTGGGTTAGAGAGAGAGTGAATGTGAGGGAGTAGTGAGAGAGATTTGGGGAGTAGGTAGACAAACTGAGAGATTGACCGTGAGTGTGGAGGAGGGTGGGGTAGAGAGAGTGAGAGTGGCGTGGAAAGTGAGAGGGAGAGAGCGACCGCGAGAGTAGAGGGGGTAGAGAGAGTGTGGGCTGGGTGTGAGAAAGGGGGTAGAGAGAGACAGGGGTACGTGGGGAGGTGGGAGAGGGAGAGAGATGGGTATCTGGAGTGTGACAGATTGTGGGAGGGAGTTGATGGAGAGTGTGGATGTGGGATAGAGAGAACGCGAGAGTGGGAGTTTGTCCAGAGAGAGGGATGGGGAGAGAGCGGGTGTGGGAAAGAAGTAGCGAGAGAGTGGGAGAAATTAGCGAGAGAGAGTAGTGGGGTGTAGACAGAGAGAGTGCGAGGGGGTTAAAGAGAGAGAGAATTGGACCCTGGGAGTAGTGTAGACAGATAGAGAGTGGAGTAGAGAAAGTGTGATGAAGGGCTGTATTGAGAGATGGAGATTGAAAGAGAGAGGGGAAGGGTTAGAGAGGGAGAGTGGCGGGGGTAGAGGGAGAGAGTGGAAGGATGTTAAAGAGGGAGAGTGGGAGTGGGTAGAGGAAGTGAGTAGTGGGGTGCAGAGAAAGAGAGACAGGGTGACGTTGAGAGTCTGAGACAGAGAGGAAGGGGATAGAGATAGACAGAGGGAGTGGGCAGAGAGAGAGAGTTGGAGGAGGTTGAAGAACGAGAGTACAGGGGTGTAGAGAGAAAGAGTGTGAAGTGATTAGAGAGAAAAACATAATGCGTAGTTGGGGATATAGACAGCGTGGGAGCTGATTAGAGAGGGAGAGTAGGAGGGGGTAGACAGAGAGAGAAGGTGCGGGAGAGAGAGAGTTCGTAATAGAGGGGTAGAAAATAGAGGGTGTCAGGAAGACTGAGAGTAGCAGGTGTAGAGGGGAAGACAGAGAGACAAGAGGGGTAGAGAGAATGCAAGAGGGAGAGAGAGGCGGTAGAGACAGAGAGAAAGTGATACGGTGGTGGAGAGCGTGTGTGTGGGAGTCGGGAGAGAGTTGGAGAAGGGTAGCGAGAGAAAGTGGGGATGGACTGTGAGAGACGTTGAGGGGTTGAGAGATTGTGTGAGATGTGAATACAGAGAGAGAGACAGGGACAGGTGATGAAGGAGAGAGTGAGAATGGGGTTTAGACTGAGAGGGAGTGTGGGATGGGTAGAGAGTGAAAGTGAGAGCGGAATAGAGAGAGAGGATGAGTGAGGTGGAGAGATAGAAAGAATATGAGGGATTACAGAGGATTGGAGGGATGGGCAGAGAGCGATTGGAATGACATTATAGAGACGGGGAGGGAGGATAGGAGAGAGGAGTCAAAGAGGCAGGGGCAGAGAGAGAGAGTTGGAAGTGGTAGAGAGAGGGGGATGTCAGTACAGAGAGATGGGCAGGGAAAGTGCTAGAGAGAGAGAGACATAGAGAGAGGGAGGGTGCAGAAAGAGACAGGGAGGAGGTAGAGAGAGAGAATGGAAGTGGGTTTGAGACCGAGAGGAGGTGTAGAGAGAGAGTGAGTGGGGGCAGATAGACAGTGAAAGTGGGAGGGGGTAGACAGAGAGACAGAGAGGAAAAGTCACAGGTGTAGTAATAGAGAGTGGGAGGGGAGAGCGCATGAGAGAGAAAATAGTGACTGAGAGAAATGAGATGGGGCAGAGAGAGGGTGAGTGTTTGGGAGTAGAGAGATAAAGAGATTTTGAGGGGGTAGAGAGAGTGAAAGTGGGGGGGAAATAGAGCGATTGTGGAAGAGAGAAGAGTGAAGGTGGGAGTAAGGTAGGGAGAGCGCGAGAGTGGAATGGCTTACAGAGAGAGGATGGGAACAGAGAATGGGTTGGTAGTATAGAGAGAGGGGAAATGCATATATAGAGAGAGTGGTAAGTAGAGAGGCACTGGGGGGTAGAGTGAAGTCGAGGCTGGTACAGAGAGAGAGAACGAGAGAGCAAAAAGAGAGAGAGTTAGGAGAGAGAGTGTGTGTGAGGGCATGGAGAAGGGGTGAGAGGGGTGATAGAGAGTGAGAGTGGAAGGAGCAGAGCGAACAAGAGTGGGAGGGTTAGAGAGAGTGTGTGAGGTCTAGGGAGACGGAACGAGTGGGAGTGGGTAGAGATAGAGAGAGAGTGAGACGTTGGTAAAGAGAGAGATGGGGAGAGATAGAGAGAGTGGGCTGGGTGTATATATAGAAGGACGGAACGGGTTGAAACATAGCCACAGAGAGATGGTGAAAGGTGGTGAGTAGAGAGGGAAACGTGGAGCGGGGTAGAGAAAGTTTAGGAGGATGGTATAGTCAGAGCTTGAGTGGGAGTGGGTGTAGGAACAGTGATACCTAGAGTGGGAGGGGTGAGGGGGGAACGGGAGAGGGAGGAGGGTACAAAGAGCGACAGTTGGATGAGGATAGAGAGAATTTGTTTGGGGAAATAGATAGATAGATGGACCGGAAGAGGGTCAGAGCATTTTTAGGAGAGAATTGGAGTTGAATCAGAGACAGTGGAATGGGGATAGAGGAAGAGAGAATGGGAGGGTAGGAGAGAGAGAAAGAGTGGGAAACTGCATAGAGAGAGACAGAAATGTAGAGTGGGAGGGGGTTGAGAGAGCTCTTGGGTGTAGAGAGAGAGAGTCAGATGACGGGAGCGAGGGAGAGATTGGAAGTGAGGTACAGAGAGAGTGAAAAGCCGGGTAGAGATAGAGAGAGAGAAGTTGAGTTGATAGAGGGGGATGGGAGTGGGAAGGGAATGGAGCGACAGGTAACGTGGAGGATGATGAGCAAGGCAGTGGTTGAGTGGTAGAGGGAGAGTGGAACGGGGTAAGGAGTACAAGAGGGAATGGGTGTAAGGTAGGGAGCGAGAGTGAGAGAGGGGGTAGACAAAGCGAGAGAGAGAAGAACGGGTAGAGAGAGTGTTTGGGGAGCATAGAGTAAGAGTAGGAGGGGTATAGACATACGAAGAAAGAGTCGTGGGTATATGAAGAGCGAGAGTGGGGGTTGTGATAGTTTGGGGGAGGGAGAGAAATATAGACACAGTATATTGTGATGGGATAGTGAGGGAGAAGGAGTGTGTGAAGGAGGAGACAGAGAGAAATGGGGATGGAGTAAATAGAGAGAGTGCAGATGGAGAGTGAAAGAATGTGGGAGAGGTGGATACAGAGATTACGGGAGCAGGATTGAGAGAGACTGGGAGTGGGATAGAGAGGAATGGAGAGATGGATGCAGAAACAGAGAGGTTGGGATGTCAGCACAGAGGGAGAGAGAGAGGACCGATGGAGATAGTGGAAAAAGAGACAGAGAGAGGGAGTGGGGAGAGGGAGATGCAGAGAGAGTGTGAGAAAGAGATATAGAGAGACAGACTAGCAAGGCGTAGAGAGAGAATGAGGGCGCAGAGTTACATGGAGACATATGGAGTTGATAGGGAGTGATGGGGAGGAGTGGAGAAAGATAATGTGTGGGAGTGTTGACTGAGAGTGTGGCGGAGGTGTAGAGGGAGACGGAGGGTGGGAGTGGGTAGAAAGTTTGAGCGTGTGTGGGAAGGGTTGAGAGAGAGTGCGAGTGAGGTAGAGGACGGCAGTCGGAGAGGGATAGACAGAGAGAGAAGAAGGGGTAGAGTGAGAGTGAGTGTGAGGGAATAGACTGAGAGTGGGAGGGTGTAGAGAGAGAGAAGGAGAGAGAATGGGAGGGTGAACGGGTGAGTGAGTGGGTGGGAGGTGAGAAATAGTGGGGAGAGAGAGAATGTAAAAACAGAGAAAATGGGAAGGGGTAGTCAGGGAGTAGAGAGAGAAATATAGTCAGGTTGCAGAGTGAGAGAGAGTGTGGGAGTGGGGTACAGAGAGAAGGTGACAGAGGGAGTGTGGGGTTTGGGTCGAGAGAGAGTGGGATGGGGTATCGAGAGAGAGGACCAATGGAGCGGGGGAGAGAGAAAGACAGAGAGAGAGAGGAGTAGCTAGCGGAAGGGTCAGAGATAAGGGGAGGAGGCAGAGTTTTGGTATGTTAGAGAGAGTGAGACAGAAAGAGTGGGAGGGGTAGAGAGAGTGTGAGGCAGGTAGATAGAGAGTGGGAGAATATAGAGGGGGAGAAAGAGAGACAGGAATGGGGAGAGACAGGAATGAGGAGAGACAGAGAAGGGTGATGGACACAGAAAGAGAGGGGGATTGGGGTCGACAGAGACAGAGTGAAGGGGAGGGGTAGAGAGAGTATGTGGGTGGGCGGCACAGTCAGAGAGAGTGAGCGTAGGAGGGGACACAGAGAGGGATGTGAAGTCGGAAGAGACAGTAAGAGCTGGAGAGTGGGGTGAGAAATGGGAACAGAGAGGGAACGGAGGAGATAGAGAGCGGGATGAGGAAGGAGACAAAGATAGGGAGGTAGGAATTAGAAATAGAGAGAGAAGGAGGGAGAAACAGTGGCGGAGATTGATGGAAAGGGGTTAAAGAGAGAGAGTGGGATAGGGTGGGGAGAGAGTGAGAGGGGATAGAGAGAAAGAGAGAAAGAGAGTTAAAGGGCTTAGACACAAAGGAAGGGGTAAGTGAGGAAGTGGGAAGTGTACAGTGGAAAAGACAGAGAGGGAGTTTGGGAAGGGGAGACAGGGTGGGCGGGTGCAGAGAGAGAAAAAAGAGAGAAAGACGGAGGGGAAGAGAGAGATCGTGGGAGCGGAAGCTGTTCTGAGAGCGGGCGTAAAGGCAGAGAGAGAGTGGGTGCAGCTTGGAAAGAGAGAGAGAGAGAGTTTGAGAGGGAATAGAGAGAGAGAGGTGTACCATTGGTCGAGCGAGAAAGAGTAGGGTGTCCAGAAAAAGACGAGTTTTGCGGTTAGAGAGAGAATGGGGTGGATAGAGTGTGGGTGTGGGGTAGATGAAGAAAGTAGGAGTGGAGAGGCAGAGGCAGAGGAATAGTGTGGTGGCAGACAGAAATTGGGAGGGATGTAGAGAGAAATTGGATGGGGTGTAGTGAGAGAGAGAGAATGATTGGGATGTGGTAGAGAGAGAGGGATGTGGGGAGAGAGAATGTGATGGACGGAAAGAGAAGGGGAGGGTTTAGACAGAAAGTCAGACAGAGAAAAAGAAAGAAGGAGGGGTAGAGAGAGATATAAGGGGTACATAGAGAGAGAGTAAGTCGAGAGAGAGTGTGGCAGGGTGCAAACAGAGTGACACAGATAGTGGGAGGACGATAGAGAGACGGAGTGGGTTGACAGTCGACAGACAAAGAGAGTGTGGTGGGTTGTATAATGTGAGAGAATGTGAGGAGTGGTCAGAAAGAGACAGTGAAAGGGGATACAGCGAGAGAGAATGGGAGGGAGGGAGAGAGTGGGCAAGCGTCGAGAGAGAGGGATGTGTTTAAAACGAGTGAGGGAGAGTTTGGAAGTGGTGTAGAGACAGAAAGAGAGAGCGTGAGAGAGGGATACAGGGACAGAGAGTGGGTGCGCAGTACAGACGAAACGAGGGAGGGATGTGAAGGGACAGTGTGTGGGACGGGATAGACAGTGCGGGTAACAGAGATAGTAGAGGGTAGACAAGTAGTGTGTGTCGGGTAAAGAAAGACACAGAGAAAAAAGCATGAGAGAAGGGGTAGAGAGAGAATGAGGGGTATAGAGCCAGAGAGGAACATAGAACATAGAGCATCACAGCGCAGTACAAGCCTTTCGACCCTCGATGTTGCGCCGACCTGTCATACCTATCTGAAGCCCTACACTATTCCATGTACGTCCAGACGCCTGTCCAATGACGACTTAAATGTACTTAAAGTTGGCGAATCTACGACCGTTGCAGGCAAAGTATTCCATACCATTACTACTCTGAGTAAAGAAACTACCTCTGACATCTGTCCTATATCTATCACCCCTCAATCTATGCCCCCTCGTGCTCGCCGTCACCATACTTGGAAAAAGGCTCTCCCTGTCAACCCTATCTAACCCTCTGATTATCTTATATGTCTCTATTAAGTCACCTCCCACTCTTCTTCTCCAAAACGAAAACAGCCTCAAGACACTCAGCCTTTCCTCGTTAGACCGTTCCTCCATACCAGGCAACATCCTAGTAAATCTCCTCTGCACCTTTTTCAAAGCTTCCACATCCTTCATATAATGCGTTGACCAGAACTGTACACAATACTCCAAGTGCGGTCGCACCAGAGTTTTGTACAGCTGTAACACAGCCTCCTGGTTCTGGAACTCGATCTCTCTATTAATAAAATCTAAAACCCTGTATGCCTTCTTAACAACCCTGTAAATCTGGGTGGCAATGTTCAAGGATCTGTGTACCTGGACACCGACATCTCTCTGCTCATCTACACTACCAATAATCTTACCATTAGCCCAGTCCTTTGCATTCTGGTTGCTCCTACCAAAGTGAATCACCTCACTCTTGTCCCCATTTAACTCCATTTGCCACCTCTAAACCCATCTCTGCCCCTTATCTATGTCTCTCTGTAAGCTACAACATCCTTCATCACTATCCACAACTCTACCGACCTTAGTGTCGTATGCGAATTTACTAACCCACCCTTCTATGCCCTCATCCAGGTCGTTTATGCAATTAACGAACAGCAGTGGACCCAACACCGACCCTTGCGGTGCACCACTAACAACTGGACTCCAGGATGAACATTTCCCATCAACCACCAATCTCTGTCTTCTTTCAGCAATCCAATTACTTTTCCAAACTGCTATACCTCCCATAATCTCATTCCTCCGCATTTTGTACAGTAGCCTACTGTGGGGAACGTTATGAAACGCCTTGCTGAAATCCATATACACCACATCAACCGGTTTACTCTCATCTACCTGTTTGCCACCTTCTCAAGAACTCAATAAGATTTGTGAGGTAAGATAAACCTTCACAAAACCGTGCTGTCTATCCCTAATGAAATTATTCTTTTACAGATGATAATAAATCCGACATCCTAGAACCTTTTCCACCACTTTACCAACAGCTGAAGTAAGGCTTACTGCTCTATAATTACCAGGGTTGTATCTACTCCCCTTCTTGAACAGGGGAACCTCATTTGCTATCTTCCAGTCTTCTGGCACTATTCCTGTAGACAATGATCATTTAAAGATCAATGCCAAAGGCTTGGCAATCTCCTCCCTGGCTTCCTTGAGGATCCGAGGATAAATCCCATCCGGTCCGGGGAACTTATCTATTTTGATACTCTGCAGGATTTCTAATACCTCTTCCTTGTGAACCTCAATCCATTCCTGATGAAGGGCTTTTGCCCGAAACGTCGATATAACTGCTCCTCGGATACTGCCTGAACTGCTGTACTCTTCCAGCACCACTAATCCAGAATCTGGTTTCCAGCATCTGCAGTCATTGTTTTTGCCTCAATCCCACGTAGTCTAGTAGCCTGTATCTCAGTATGCTCCACGACAACATTTTCCTTTTCCTCGAGTGAATACTGTCGAAAAATATTAATTTAGTGCTTCCACTATCTCCTCTGACTCCACACACAACTTCCCACTACTATCCTTGATTGGCCCAAATCTTACTCTTGTCATTCTTTTATTCCTTAAATACAGAAAGAAAGCCTTTGGGTTTACACTGATCCTAACCGCCAATAACTTCTTATGTCTCCTGCTGGTTCTTCTGAGCTCTCTCGTTAGGTCTTTCCTGGCTACTCTTTAACCCTCACGCTCCCTAACTGAGTCTTCTCTTCTCACTCTAACATAAGACTTCTCTTTCTCTTGACCAGAGAATCCACTTCCTTCGTAATCCACAGCTCCCTCACTCTACATCTTCCTCCCTGCCTGAAAGATAGATCGTTATCTAGGACACTCCGGAGCTTTTCCTTGAATAAGCTAAGTTGGCACAGTGGCATAGTGGTTAGCACAACTCCCTCACATCGCTAAAGACCTGGGTTCAATTCTCGCCTCAGGCAACAGTCTGTGTGGAGTTTGCACATTCTCCCCGTGTCTGCGTGGGTTTTCTCTGAGTGTTCCTGTTTCCTTGAAATTCCAAAAAGGTGCAGGTTAGGTGAGTTGGCTATGCTAAATTGCCCGTAGAGTTAGGTAAAGGATTAAATGTAGGGAATGGGTCTGGATGGGTTGCTCTTCGGAGGGTCAGTGAGGACTTGTTGGGCGGAAGGGCCTGTTTCCACACTGGACAAAATCTAATCTAATCAACCTCCACATTTCTAATGTGTCCATTCACTGCCGTTTCCTTCCCTATTCTATGCTTCCGAAAACTTGCCTAATCGCATCGTAATTGCCTTTCCCCCAGCTGTAACTCTTGTCCCAGTGGTATACGCCTACCCCTTTCTGTCACTAAAGAGGTGAAAGCAGGAAAAGACAGAGGCACAGAGTGTGGGAGTGGGTAATAAGAGAGAGTGAGGGGCAAGGAGAGAGGGAGTGGGTGGATGCAGAAAGAAGAGAGAGGCAGGCGGGCAGAGAGACAGAGAGAGAGGGAACCGTCATAGCGAGACAGCGTAGGCGATAGCTAGAGAGAGAGAAAGTACAGATAAGAATGAAAGGGAGGGAGAGTCATAAAGAGAGAGTAAGTGTGCGTGGTTAGAGAGAGACAGAGAAATATAGTGAGAGGAGGTGGAGAGAAATTGTGTGAGAGGGTGCAATATGAATCAGAGAGGGAGGCAGTGGGATGGGATGTAGAGAGAGAGGGATTAGAGGGATAGAGAGAGTGGGAGATGGTAGAGAGAGGGAGAGTATGTGGGTATTGAGAGACCTTCGCATGGGCAGAGATAAAATGGGAGGGAAATGCAGAGAGAAGGTTCGGCGTAGAGAAAGAAAGTGTCAGGGAGGAGTTTCGAGATTGAAAGTGGGAGTACAGTGAAATTGGGAGAGGTGGAGAGAGAATGGGCTCGTGTAGAGATAGAGTGGTAGAGGCGGTTGGGAGAGGGGTAGAGACAACGAGTGGGAGGTGGATAGACGGAGCGAGAGTGTGGGTGTGTGGTAGTGAAAAAGAGTGTGGGAGGGCATAAAGAAATAAAGAGTAGGAGAGAGTAGACATAGAGTGGGAGTGAGTAGGTGAAGACGGTGGTATAAAGGCAGAGTGTGGAGGGATTAGGGAAAGCGGACTAGAGAGAGAGAGTGTGGGGGTTGGGTAGAGACAGAATGGGATGCTGTATAGTTCAAGAGAGGGAGGTAGTAGAAGGGTTGTAGAGAGAGAGAATCGGAGGTAAGTCGAGAGACAGAATGGGAGGGGGTGAAGAGAGTGAGTGTGTGCAGGGAGAAAGTAGGAGGAGCGAAGAGAGGGAAAGAGAATGGGAGGGGTTTGGAGAGAGTGAGTGGCAAGCGGTTGGCAGATAGAGTGGGATGGAGTGGAGAGAACGAAAGCAGCTTGTGAAGAGACAAAGATTTCCGATAGGGACGAGGGAGAAAGAGATTTAGTGTGGCGTAGAGACTGTGGGAGAAAATAGAGTGAGAGGGGCGTGGGAGAGGTGTAGGGAGAGAGAAAAACGAGGTAGAGAGACAGAGAGTGGGAGGGCGTCTAGTGTCAGCGTGAAGGGGAAGACATAATGAGTGGGAGTTGTGTAGGGAGAGAGTGTGTAAGGAGGATAGATAGAGGGAGAGTTGAGCGGCGTGAACAGGGAGAGCGATGGAGAAGAGAGAGAGCTTGAGTGAGTGGGAGAGATGAGATGGAGAGAGAGAGTTGGAGGGCAGTCAAGAGAGAGTGGGAGGGATGTAGATAGATTGGAAGTGGTGATGAGACACAGTTGGAGCATGGAGAGAGTGCGGGGTGTGGAGAGAGACACAGTGGGTGGGGGTAGAGGAGAGAGAGAGAAAAAAAGAGTGATGCAGGGAGTAGAGAGAGTGAGAGTGGGAGGCGGTAAAGAGAGATAAAGAGAGAGACTGGGAGGATGTTAGAAATAGACTGTGGAAGGGTGATAGACAGAGAGAGAGCCCGAGAGTGGGAGGAGTTTAGACAGAGACAGCGAGAGAGCTGGTGGGTCGAGAGAAAGAGAGCGTGATTAGGAAGGGGTAGGGATAGAGGGTGAGAGGGTTTAGAGCAAGTGAAGGGAGTGAGAAAGAGAGAAAGTGGGAACAGGTTAGATACAGTCTGAGCGAGATTGGGATTGGAGTCGAGAGTGAAAATGAGAGAGGGGCGAGAAAGAGAGGATGGCAGAGGGCAGAGGGAGAGATCGAGAATTGGTAGGGTAAGAGAGCGAGAGGGAGGGTTAGAGAGAAAGATACAAGTCAGGGGCAGCGAGAGGGAGAGGTAACGAAAGAGAGAGAGAGTGTGGGAGGCGATGTAGAGGGAGAGATTCAGAAGGAGGTCGAGAGAGAGGGATTGTGCAGTGAAAGCGAGAGTGTGAAGGGGTAAAGAGAGAGGCGAGGTAGAGAGATCGAGTTAGAAGGGATCATGGAGTGATGAAGAGAGAGAAAAAGAGTAGAGAGAGCGGGAGAGGGGTAAAACGAGAGATAAAGAGTGAGGAAGGAAACGAGTTAGAAAGAATGGGAGGGAATAGTGTGGAGAGTCCGGCTCTGTGTTAGAGAAAGATAGTGTGGGAGAGGTAGAGCAAGAGAGTGTGGGAGGGGGTAGAGCAAGAGAGAGAGCTTTGGAGTGACGTAGAGATTCAGAGAGGGACAGTGGATTAGAGGGGAGGGCTGTATAGATAGAGAGAATGGGAGGGGCGAGAGAGAGAGTAAACGAGAGGGAAAAGCAGAGACAGAGAGTGGGCTGGTTAGAGCAATAGAGTGGAAGTATGGTAGAGAGAGAATTGGAAGGAAGTGGGGGGGGAGGTTAGCGAGAGCGAGAGTGGGAAGGGGTTAACGAGTGAGAGAGGGACAAAGAGGATGCTGTAAAGATAGAGTCAGACGGAAACATAGAAACAGAAAGAGGGAGAAATAGAGAGGGGGAAGAGAATAGACAGAGCGGGAGAGGGGTAAAGAGAGAAATAATGAGGGAGGAAAAGAGAGAGGTGGATAGAGTGGGAGGGGATAGAGGGAGAGAATGCTGTGTAGAGAGAGATAGTTGGAGGCTGGACAGAGTGGAAGTGCAAGGGAGTGATGTAGATACAAACACAGTGGTGTAGGGTTAGTGTCGAAGGGGTATCGTGAGAGAGAGAGAAGTAGAGATATAGGGAGATATATATATATATATATATATACACGCACATAGAGAGAGAGCGAGAGAGATAAAACGAGAGAGTGGAAGTCTGTAGACAGTGGGGGTGTAGAGAGGAAGAGAGACGGAAAGAGACTCAGAGGCGTTACAGAGAGACAGAAAATGGGACGGTGCAGAGAAAGAGAGAGTGTAGGACGGGGGTACAGAAACAGAGTGTGATGGGGTAGAGAGAGAGTGAGAGAGTATCGGGGGAGAGATAGAGAGCAGTGGGGAGAGCAGAGCGTGTAGGGCAGAGTGGCAGAGAGAGAGTTTGGGATGGTATAGAAAGGTAACGTCGGAGTGGAAGAGACAGATATAGTTGGAGGGCGTAGAGAGATGGAGAGAGAGAGTGTGGGGGAGGAGACAGAAGAGAGAGAAAGGGGGTAGAGAGAGATTGGGAACACAGTAGAGAGAGAGACTGTGTGATAGAAAGAGAGAGTGGGAGGGATTTATAGAGAGACAGAGAGCGAGGTAAAGAGACACACACAGTGGGAGAGAGTCAGAGTGAAAATGGGAAGGGCTATGAACAGAGAGCGGTTTTGGAAGTGTGGTATAGAGAGATACAGGTGGAGAAGTGTTGAGAGAGAGAGTGAGACGGTGGTACAGACAGCGATTGACCGAGCGTGGGAAGGTGCTGGAGACAGAAAGAGAGAAAGGGGTAGAGACTGAGAGAGTGACATGGGTAGAGAGAGAGGGTAGGAGGGTAAAGAGAGTGACAGAGAGGGAGGAAGGGGTAGGGGAGAATGGCAGGGGGTGGACAGATGGATTAGGTGTGGAGGAGAGAGGGAAAGGGGATGGAGAGAGATAGGGAGTGGGTAGAGAGAGAGAAAAGGTGGGCGTCTGAAGAGAAAGAGAAACAAATCTTATGGGAAGGGGTAGAGAGAACGAATGGGTGGATGGATTGTATGCAAACAAAGCGAAGGATGGATAGAGAGACCGACTCGGAGCGTGTAGAGGGAGAAAGCCAGAGTGAGGGGGATGAGAGAGTGTACGTGACTGGTTAGATATTGAGAGAGAGTGGGGAGGAATGTAGAAAGGGTGGGAGCGAGGTAGAGAGAATTTTGGAACAGGGTGTAGACAGAGAGAGTGTGGGAGTTAAAGAGAGATGGGGAGAGAGTTGGGGTGGTGTAAATAAATGGAAAGTTAGCGAATTTTGAGAATATTTGTAGCTCACATTGAGGTTCTGGTTGTAGGTTTGCCCGCTGAGCTGGAAGGTTCATTTACAGATGGTTCGTCACCATATTGGGTCACACCTTCATTGAGTCTTCGGGCGAAGCACTGTTGGTGTTTTTTGCTTTCTATTTGTATGTTTGGATTTCTTTGGGTTGGTGATGCCATTTTCTGTGGCGATGACATTTCCTATGGTGATGCCATTTCAAAGTTCTTTTTCTCAACGGATCGTAAACTGGGTCCAAGTCAATATGTTTGTTGGTGGAATTCTGGTCGGAATGCCATGCTTCCATGAATGCTCGTGCGACTTTCTGTTTGGTTTGTCCTCGGACGGACGTGTTGTCCCAGTCGAGGTGGTGTCCTTCCTTATCTGTATGTAAGGATATGAGTGAGAGAGGGTTATCTCATTTGTGGCTAGTTGACGTTCATGTATCCGGGTGGCTAGTTTTCTGCCTGTTTGTCCAATGTATTGTTTGTTACCAAGTCTTGCACGGTATTTTGTAAATAACATTAGTTTCGCTTGTTGTCTTTTTACGATCTTTCAAATGCATTAACTGCTGTTTTCGGGTGTTGATGGTTTCGTGGGTTACCATTTTGCCAAGGGGTCTGAGTAGTTTGGCAGTCATTTCCGAGTTGTCTTTCTTCTGGGGGAGAGTGGCTAGGGTTTCTGTACGGTGTCTTGTCTGCTTGTTTGGGTTTGTTGCTGAGAAATCGATGGAATGGGTTCATTGGGTACCCATTCTTTTTGAGTACACTGTATAGGTGATTTTCCTCTGTTCTGCGTAGTTCTTCTGCGCTGAAGTCTGTGCTGGCTCGTTGAAATAATGTTCTGATGCAACTTTGTTTGTGGATTTTGGGATGATTGTTTCTGCAGTTCAATATTTGGTCCGTATGTTTTGTTTTCCTATAAAAGCTTGTTTGAAATTTCCCATTGGCTGTTCGCTCTACTGTGACATCTAGAATGGCAGTTTGTTGTTTCTTCAGCAACAAAACCAAACAAGTGGAAAAAACGCATCCAGAAACGCTCTCCACACTCCCCTATCAAAGACATCTCGATAATGACTGCCAGATTACTCAGACAGGGCTTCAGACAAATATACACATTCGACTATTTCGTTTTCATAAACTTGTAAGCATGGAAGGTTTGGGCTGAAATATCTGTTTCGGTGCTGCGTGACTCTATAACTCCAGTTACTGGGAGCAGGAGGCTACTATGTTAAGGCATGTTCCTTGTAAATCTATTCAAAGGATGATGGAGCCGCTGGCCACGCTAGCATCCATTGCTCATCACCCAGTCATCGAGAAGGCAGTTCCGTATCAACCATGTTACTGTGAGTCTGAAGTCGTTTCCCGGCCACATCACGTAAGGATGATAGTTTCCTTCCCTCAAGGAGATCTGTGAAACAGATGGGGTTTTCTGACAATCAGCAATGGATTATTATCATCATTGGATTCTTAATTTCAGATATTTATTGAATTCAAATCTGCCCTGGCAGGATTCAGACCCAGGTCGCCAGAATTATATCTGGATCGGTGGATTAACAATGCAACGGTAATATCGCACACGTCCCCATTTGGTGCACAGACTGAAACATGTTTCAGACATAGGAATTAAAGTCTGGATTGGAGATGTTGCAAATGCGTAGAGAGATCGTAGAGAGGGGAGGAGGTTACAGAGATAGAAACAGTTATAGGAGTCAGAATAATTGAAGACATTGATCCACAAGACATGTCATAGACGCAGTGGTGGAGATGGAACACAGAACAGAAACATCTAGGCAGCATTGCCACCCTGCCGTGGGAGGCCTGCCATCACCTCTGTTGTACTGATGCTGACGGAGTCAACACAGACCCGGATTGATAACGGTGACCTTCCTAGGCTGTCTTAAAGCTTAAAGTAGTCCTTCCATGAGGGGGTAGTTTTTGAGCTTGCGGTATGTGTATAATGTGCTCCTCGTTCTGCACTCTCTGTGCGTCACGGCTTTTGAGTTAATGCATGGAGTAATCGCTCTCTCGTCTGTGCACCATGAGTGACCTTACCTCACTGCAGGACTCATTGAAGGCTCCAGATCTCCCCACCCATTATTACTCTCGTTGAACATATTTCTTCAATAAGTTGATGGATGAGACTGGAGCCCGAATACAGCAACTTCCCATGCACCGAGCAGAGACAGTGAAATAGACAGTGTTAAAGAGACTGTTACAACGAGGTTTGCACATGCTGAGTGACACGGAGCATCACAGAGATCTGGAAAATCCCAGTCTGGATCTGAAGCACCTGCAAGAGCGAGAGACATTTACAGAGGCAGCAATTGCACCCACACACCGATGGATTACCCGTGGAGAGATTCTGAGTGATATCACCAGATTGCAGGAAGATATCAGGATCAAACAATACTGTCGAAAGAAGGTGCACTGGTATCAGTATTCAGGGATGAGTGAGCTGTGAAAGGGACCTGCGATAGTGTTATCAGTGGTCTGTTAATCCAGAAACTGAGCTAATGTTGTGTGGACCCAGGTTCGAATCCTACCATTTCACATGATGGTATTTGAATCAGTAAAACTCAGAAACCGGTAATAAAAATCGACAAATTGACTCTTTCTTTAAAGACCACAATTTCCTCTCCCAGATGCCCTCCATCGCAACTCCGCCCTCGATCCCCACCCCTCCGAACGCACCAAGGATTGAAACTCCCCGGAACTCACCTTCCACCTCCCCAACCTCTGTATGCATCTCATCATTCTCCGCCATTTCTTCGAATTACAAATGGACCCCACCATCAGAGATATATTTCCCTCCCCACCCCGATCTACTTTCCGTAAAGACTATTCCCTCCGTGACTACCTGGTTAGGTCCATGCCCCCTCACATCCCATCCTCCCCTACTGGCACATGCCCCTGCCACCGCAGGAGTTGCAAAACCTGCGCCCACACCTCCCCCCTCACCTCCATCCAAGGCCGCAAAGGAGCCTTTCACATCCATCAATTTTCACCTGTACTTCTACACATGTCATTTATATTATCCGTTGCTCATGATGTGGCTTCCTCCACATTGGGGAGACCGAAAACCTACTCGTGGAGTGCTTCAGCGAACATCTCTGGGACACCCGCACCTATCAACCACACGGCCCCGTGGGTGAAAATTTCAACACCCTCCCTCACTCTGCCGAGGACATACAGGCACCGAGACTCCTCCATTGCCACTCCCTTCCCACCCGACGCCTGGAGCAAAAACGCATCATCTTCCACCTCGGAACCTTCAAACTCATGACATCAACGTGGACTTCATCAGATTCCTCATTTCCCTCCCAACACCTTACCCCAGATTCAACCTTCCAGCTCAGCACTGTCCACATGACCTGTCCCATCTGTCAATCTTCCTTCTCACCTATCCGCTCCACACTCCTCTACGAACTATCACCCCTACCTCCACCCACCTATTGTACTCTCAGCCCCAACCCTCCCATTTATCTCTCCACCCAGAGGCTCCCAGCCTCATTCGTGTTGAAAGGCTTTTACTCGAAACGTCAACTCTCCAGCTTCTCGGATGCTACCTGGCCTGCTGTGCTTTTCCAGCACCACTCTAATTTTGAGATTGAAGCATGTGCCTTTAAGTGAACATTGGAAAACATTTGAAGGAACATTTAATAACCTCCAGCATTAGGACGTTCTACTGAAACAGATAAAACTTCAGCAATAAATGCCCACCTAGCCCTCACTCAAAGTGGGACGGATCAGATTCTATTTAGACAGGCTCAGAAGACTCTAGGGAAAAGAAACTGATAATTGTAAGTAACGACTGTGTTGTATTAACGGATAAAGCGCTCCCAAATTTTGATGTAGTTGTCAAAATGGTCGCAAAGAAGTCTCCTCGCAGGAGGAGGGCAATAGGAAGAGGAAGCATTTTCAGGGTTTAGTGAGATGATAGGAACAGGGAGAGTTGAAGGTGATAGACGTGATGTGAGTGTTACAAGGGCCTGAATAACAATATAATGCCAGTACTCTGGGAGTATTTGCAGAGATATGGAAAGGAAATATACACCTTACTTTATTCATTCATGGGGTGTGGGTTTTCATTACCCACTTCCAATTGCAAAGGGGCGCTCAGTCAAACATTTTGCTGTTGTTATGGAGTTGCATCTTGACCGAACCAAGTATGAATATCTGAAGTACTTCACAAAAGGATACAAATGGGCCAGGTGAGCATTTCCTAATGATCAACAATGCTTTTATAGGCATTATTAGATGAAAATAAATGGTCCCGTACAGCCACAACATGATGCCCTAACCCCTCTTCTGAATGCTCTGACCAATGAAGGTAAACGTGCCAAATGCCTTCTTCACCATCCTGTCAACCTGTGACACCACCTTGAAAGAGCTTTATATCTGTACCCTTAAATCTCCCTGTTTGAAACCACTACGCATCGGCCCACAAATACCGTATATGTCCTGCTCCGATTGGCGTTAGGAAAATGCAACACCTCACATTTATCTAAATCAAACTCTATCTGTTGGTGCTCAGACCATTGATACAAATGATCACCATCCCATTGTAATCTTTGACAATTTCTTCAAGTTTCCTCTCTACCAGTAACGTTAGTGTCACCCAAACGCATATTAACCAATGCCTCTTATATTCTCCTCCAAATCGTTTGTGTCAAGGAAGTAAAAGACGAGATCCTGTTCCAAACGTTGTCACACTCTTCTGGTCACTGGCCTGCAGTCAAAACAGCAAAACTCCTACCATCAATCCAATTTTGTATCCAATTGTCAAGCTTTCCCTGAATCCCACCTTATTAATCCGTCGACCATATAGAACCTTGTCAAGGCATTGATGTAAAAAATAGGTCCCGCTCTTCGTCCTATCCACTTCGCCAAAAACTCAATTCGGTTTGTGAGATATAATTTCTCACGCACAAAGCCATGCTGAATTTCCCGAATCAGCCTCTGCATTTCCAAATAGTTGAAGAACTTAGAATCAATTCCAACAATTTGCCAACACTGATATCTGTCTCACTGATCTGTAGTTTTCTGGTATTTTCTTGCATCCCTTAGCTGACGGGACAGCATTAGCCGCCATCCAACCTTCCGGCACATACCCCTGATGTTGATGACACAAATATATCTAAGATGTGCGCTGCAAACTCTTTCCGAGCTTCTCACAGAACCCTAGCTTACACCTGATCAGATCCTGAGGTTTTATCTACCTTTCTGTGTCTTATGAACTTCCACTGCTCCTGAAATCTCACCCGAACGTTCCCACGACTGACATGAGGGTCAATGGACTGCAGTTACCTGGAAAATCCCTACTGCACTTCTTGAATATGGGGACAACATTAGCAACACTCCAGTCCTTCGGCACTTCACCTGTGCTTAAGGATGCTACAAAGTTATATGTCAGGGCCTCAGCTATTTACTCTGTCACCTCCCTCAGCAACCTTGGATAGATCCCAAATGATCCTGGGAATTTGTCCACCTTAATGTCCTTTCACCTACCCTACACATCTTCCATCTTTACGTCAATTTCTAAACAAAATCATGCAGGGTATAAACAGGGTGGATAGAGATAAGCATTTTCCCAGGATGACGGATTCACTAACGAAAAGTCACGTCTTCAAGGTGAGAGGACAGACGTTTAAGGGGGTTACACGCTGAAAGTACTTCACACAGAGGGTGATAAATGCTTGGAACGCGTTGCCAGCAGAGGTAGAAGAGGCAGACATGGTAGATTCATTTATGCAGCGTCTGGACAGATGCATGAATAGATGGGGAGCAGAGGGATACAGATCCTTTCGAGTTGCGTGATAGGTTTCGACAGTGTATTTGGATCAGCTTGGAAGGCAGAAGATCCTGTTCCTGTACATTTTCTTTGTTCTTTAATCTTTTGTTCTTTGTGAACTCTTGTCAATACTCTGTTATTTATTTCCTCAATTCCCCGAGCTTCTATTACAGTCTTCACAGTAAGTACCAAA
The DNA here is from genome assembly GCF_037043375.1 of Chiloscyllium plagiosum. Classification (NCBI taxonomy): domain Eukaryota; kingdom Metazoa; phylum Chordata; class Chondrichthyes; order Orectolobiformes; family Hemiscylliidae; genus Chiloscyllium; species Chiloscyllium plagiosum. Next base: position 83,402,388 of record NW_028270169.1, read on the forward strand.
GCAAACTATTTGATTAGGATCTTCCCCGCCTCCTGTGGTTCCACACATACGGTCTCGTTGACTTTTATCATGATTGCCCCTATTTTTTCCCTATTTCCTCTGTAGTCATTATGGAAACTTGCCAAACGCCTTCTGAAAGTACAAATAAACCATATCACTCTCCCACATTCCTTAAGTATTCAGCCATTTACAGCCACTCCAAAACATAAAATCCAACAGGTCCATCAAAAAGATATCTCTCTTTTATCAACTCATTCATCACCCATTGTTTGTAAGGGTTCAGTTATTGTTTGCCATAGCCTTTGATATACAATGCAGCACGTTCCTGATTTGCAATAAGGCTAACGCCTTTTGCTTTAAGACTTAATACACAAAGGCCTTCAGATGTCGTTGTACATGAATCTGAAAAATAAAGCTTACAGGATGAGCAGGCAATACAGAAAACAAATCAAATGCTGGCATTTATTACAAAGGGGATGGAGTCTGATAATAGGGAGTCTTTCCAAAACAATGCAAGCCACACAAGACTATTATGAAAAGTATGAGTGCCCTAATGCAATATATTCTTGTGTTGAAGGCCAGCCAGACAAGGTTCACTCGGCTGATGTTGGGAATGGATGTAATTTCTAATTTGAAGAGATGGAGTATATGAAGCTTTTTGTCATTGAATGTTCGAAGAATGAGAGAGAAATTTTATGACACATTGAAGATTCGGAGTTTTATGCTGGAAAATCAGAAAATGCAGTACAGTACAGCAGTAGGCTCTTCAGCCGATCACAGCTGCACTCGGCCACAATGTTTTTGTTATTGTTATTGTTGTTATTATTACTATTATTATTATTATTATTATTATTATGACTACTGCCACTTCAATAACTACAGGCAACCGTTGCTAGGAATAGTACATTTCCCGGGAGATTGAGTGGTCACAAACAGAGCGGGATGTGGAGAGTCAGGAACAGAACAACAGGGGCAATCCGCTCGATTTACTGACCCTTCACCCTCAGCGAATCCAATGCCAGGAATGACTGCTATTGGTAAGAATGACAGAATGGAAAACAAAGACAATGAAAGCAAAGGAAGGGATAAAGCAGGAAGACCACTGGCGATCTGTTGCAAGAGGTCTGTGGAATGCAGGATGAGATAAGATTCGTGGAATGCTCTTACACACTTAGCAGAGCAAGGTTGAGGCTGAAAGGTCATTATGGTGAAAATGAGATTACACAGCTAGCAAAGTTAGTCTCCCTGTTTTGTATAATGATGACAAGATTGAGAACATCAATATTTGGGCACTGACATTAAATGTCTAATTAATACTATAGACCGCCTACTTGAGACTACTGACAATAAATAACTGATTATAACATTGGGAAAATATTAAGTAGGGTCTGGAATGAAAGACCATGTTTACAAATGCTGACGCTAAAAATCTAACAATGAAAATAGAATAATATTAACTAGAGTGAACAATGAAAGAGATGATGGGAACTATCATCACTGGTTTATTGTGCAGTTATAGTGAGATACTTCGATTAATATATTTGGAATGCTGATTCATCAAACAGAAACATGATAAAACCGATATAAAGACAATGGCCTTCGTGGGCATTCGAAACTCTGCTTTCTCAGTGTCACGGTTTATTGATTACAGATAAAGGAGCTACTTCTTGAAGAACTCTCTGCGGCTCCTTGTGAATATCTATATTTTCTCCACGACAAAACTCAGCAAGTTTGGAAAAATCTATGCGGAGAGAAGCATAGACAATATTACAAAAATTCATCAGAACTCAGTAATCTGCCACAGGTACTGCCAAACAAGCTAGTTTCGTCAACAGTTTCTGCTTTTTTTTCAGATTCCCAGAATCCACAGTTGTTTACATTAATCTTTAAGACATTGCAGAAACTTATTTGTGGTTCTTCAAATGAAAAGTTTTCGTTTGAAGAACGTTTTCCTGACACCATTATCAACACAAAACTACGCAGCAGAGAAAACATATGCACTAAGAACAGCGATCACTGTCGCCCTTGGAGCTTCAACCAGCAACCTTTCATTTAACAGTCGAATGCGCTGAAACTTCCAAACCTAAAACCTTACCCGACCATCTAAATCAGGCTGTGACTGGCCTCCAACTTCAGTCTGTCCTTCCCAAATCAAAATTGTCCTCTATCAGCTTTATTTTTTCCAAAATGAAGCCTGAGACATTCATAAAGGAGCTACTTCTTGAAGAACTCTCTGCGGCTCCTTGTGAATCTCTATATTTTCTCTACGACAAAACTCAGCAAGTTTGGAAAAATCTATGCGGAGAGAAGCATAGACAATATTACAAAAATTCATCAGAACTCAGTAACCTGCCGCAGGTACTGCCAAACAAGCAGGTTTCATCAACAGTTTCTGCTTTTTTTCAGATTCCCACAATCCACAGTTGTTTACATTAATCTTTAAAACATTGCAGAAACTTATTTGTGGTTCTTCACATGAAAAATTTTCGTTTGAAGAACGTTTTCCTGACATGGGAACAGTCTGATCCCGTCCACGACAGGCACACTCATGTCACTGGGAACCAGCTATGCTCCAACTGGGACCATATCCCTTCAAGATTCTCAGTGTCATGTGTGCTATCGAGTTTTTGCATTGTCCCGGAGTCCAGATGAGCTTTGTATTCGTCATGTACGTGAACGAGAATTATTTCAATGTCTCGGATCAGTTTTTGTCCAGAGAACATCAATGTTAATGTTCTGTCCTCTTAAAGAAGAGGAAGCTGTCTTGACTGTCTCTGCTCAGTCGGACCGTTCACCATTCTTCATTCTCCTTTGATTTCACTTCTCAGAGAGGTTCTAAAGATTTACAAAGCTGGGGACTAGATTATATGTTTTGCCTCCTTAACATATTTCCACTTGTTAAGTGATAATATTTTCCCAAAGTCTCTTCACTATCCTTTGCCTTACAGCACGTCCAGGGTTAAGAAGACCCGGTTTTTGGAGAGATTCCCGAGGCTATATTTGGAGCAAGGAACGTTAATTGAAGATTTCCTGCGGCTATTTATTCTGATGGGGGAGTGAGCGGTGGGCATTAGCACGTTGACGAGCAGTAGGGATTATTGCCACTGACAAGGGTCAGTGTGCAGAGGACTGGGTTTGAAGGAATGTAATGAAATGCAGCGCTTGTGCACAGTGCATTCACAGAATACTTCAGAAACCCGACGTGTCTGGTGGTAAATGTGGAAACTGAAACAGAGATAACATTTTGAGAGTGATATATTTCTGATGAAGGACTTGAGTTTCCTAACTCTAATCGAATGACTGTCATGGGTTGTTGAGATTTTTTTTGAAGTATGACAGAGAATTTGTCTTGCAGGAAGTCATTCAAAACATAGTTGGGAGAATTCGAACATGCGCCAGGAAACCCCACTGAATTTCTAAATCATCGCTGCTTAATATGTCTTATGGAATGGGTGGTTCCAATCTGAAACTCCAGCATTTGTCTTGTCCGCAACATGACGCCAGTATTCGCTGCCCCTTATTTTGGTTCAGAACGAAGGAAGAGGATGGGAGATCAAGTTGTAAAACAAACATTGATGAAAAGTAAAGTCGATGGGAACGATACATTTTCATGTACCGAGGGATGAATAAAGGCAGCAATGGATCTAGAATGAAAAAAATGTCCTTGTATTTGTACAACGTCCTACACCACCTCCCGAAATTACAGCCAACGATGTGCTTCAGAAAAAGATTCAACACTGGCAAATCTAATGTGCATTTCAGGTCTATTTGTTTATTCAAAAGTCAATAAATGGTTCCAATACTCACAACTGGCACTCGACAGTGCAGACCGACCTTGAGGGGTTTTTGTTATGCTCTGAATTGCACCCGGGATAATGTGGGACCAGAGGGTCTCAGGACAGTAGAAAGGGGTCAGATGTGTAATACTCAGATCTGGAGGCTATTATTACTTTCAGAGGGTAGGAAATCTGTGGAGTTCTTTAAAACAGAGGGTTGTCAATTCTCCATGTATTCAAGGTTGAGAGAGACAAGCATTACGTCTCTTCGGAAATCGAGGACCACTGAGATAAGACCGACAAGGGGAGTTGAGGATTAAGCAAGTCAGCCCTGATCTCATTGAACGTTGTCGCTGACTTGATGGGCTAAATTGCATCCATCTGTTATAATGTCTTTGTTGTCATTTCGATAATGTGAAACCCCATTGCAAAAGAAGAAAAGCAGAAAGTTTAGAAGAGATGATTACAGTACAACTAAGTCAACATCATTTGTTGCAAGGAAAATCACACATGGCAATTTGCAGATTTCATCGTTAACATCACCTGCAGAGTTGATCAAGGAAGCTGTTCAGTTTGAATTTATAGCAAGCAGTCAATAAGGGGGTATGTAAAAGTCCAATGTACAAGGAAGGAGCTCACGGCGTTGAGAAATGAAGCAGCATTGTCTTTCCATTGCCTATTTAACAGAAATCCCCGAATCGAGATTAATGAGCAGTTTTCAAATTGGAAAGATATATTTCGTGAAATCCAGATTGGTCAGGCATCGGGCTTCAATGATGTATCTCTGTCTTAATGACTTGGAAGTGGCAGAGTGAAATGTGTCCAGTTTTGCTCTCAAAACACAATAGGTGAGCGGGCATATTGTGTTGAGATGTGGAAGCCTGCAAACAGATATAGATAGAGTTATAGAGATGTACAGCATGGAAACAGACACTTCGGTCCAAATCGTCCATGCCGACCAGACATCCAAACCTAATCGAGTCCACCTGACAGCACACGGCTCATAACCCTCAAAACCCTTCCTATTCATATACCCATCCAATTTCCTCTTCGATGTTGCAATTGTACCAGCCTGCACCACGTCCTCTGACAGCTCGTTCCATGCCCGTACCACCCTCTGTGTGAAAATGTTGCCCTTGAGGTCTCTTATAAATTTCCCCTCTCACCCTAAATCTATTCCCTCAAGCTCTGGACTTTCCTACCCCAGAGAAAAGACTTTTCCTATTTACCCTATCTATGCCCCTCATATTTTTGTAAACCTCTATAAGGTCACCCCTCAGCCTCCGATGCTCAGTGGAAAACAGCCCCAGCTTGTTCAGCCTCTCCCTATAGCTCAAATCCTCCAATCCTGGCAACATTCTTGTAAATCTTCGCTGAACACATTCAAGTGTCACAACATCTTTCGATGGGAAGGAGAGCAGAATTGCACGCAATATTCCAACAGTGGCCAAACCAATGTCCTGTACATCCGTAACAGGACCTCCCAACGCCTGTCCTCAATACTCTGACAAATAAAGGAAAGCATACCAAACGCCTTCTTCACTGTCCTATCTACCTGTGACACCACTTTCAAACATCTATGAACCTGCACTCGAAGGTCTCTTTGTTCAGCAACAGTCCCGTGGACCTTACCATGAAGTATATACGTCCTGCTAAGATTTGCTTTCCCAAAATGCAGCACCTCGCATTTATCTGAATTAAACTGCATCTGCCAATTCTCAGCCCATTTGATCAAGATCCTGTTGTATTCTTCGGTAACCCTCTTTGTGGTCCGCTGTACCACCAATGTTGGTGTCATCTGGAAAATGTACGAACTGTATCTCTTATGCTCGCATTCAAATCATTTATGTAAATGACAAAAAGTAGAGGACTCGTCACAGATCCTTGTGGCACTCCACTGCACAGTGGCCTCCAGTCTGAAAAGCAACCCTCCACCATCACCCTTTGTCTTCTTCGTTTGGGCCAGTTCAATATCCAAATGGCTAGTTCTCCCTGTATTCCCTGAGATCTAACCTTGCTAATTAGTTTCCCATGGAGAACCTTATCGAACGCCTTAGTGAAGTCCACAGAGATCACATCTACCGCTCTGCCCTCATCAATCCTCTTTGTAACTTCTTCCAAAAACTCAATCAAGTTTGTGAGATATGATTTCCCACGCACAAAGCCAATGTTGACTGTCTCTAATCTGTCCTTGCCTTTCCAAATATATGTACATCCTGCCCCTCCAGACTCCCTCCAACAACTTGCCCACCACCGACATCAGGCTCACTGGTCTACAGTTTCCTGGCTTGTCCCGATCACCCTTCTTAAACAGTGGCATCATGTTCGCTAACCTCCCGTCTTCCGGCACCTCAACTGTGACTGTCAGTGATACAAATATTTCAGCAAGAAGCATATCAAGCATTTCTCTGGCTTTCCACAGCGTTCTCGCGTACACCTAATCAGGTCCTGGGGAATTATCCACGTTTATCCGTTTCAAGACATCCAGCACTTCCTCCTCTGTAATCTGGACATTTTGCAAGATGTCACCATCTTTTTCTGTACAGTCTATAGATAGTATGATTAATTGGAGAAATCTTGGCAGATGCAGTTTCATGTCGGGGGTATGAAGTCATATACTTTGTTCGGAAGAATCAAAAGACAGACGACTATTAAAATCGATAGAAACGACAAACAAGTGCGGTGCAGAGGAGTGTAAGTGCTCTTGGACATGAAACCAAAAATGTTAATGACATGTTTATTTCTTTCTGGCAGAAAATGGCTTTTTCTGATGCTCACAATGACAGAGATAGTTTCCAAGAAAAAACGAAAACTAAGTATGCCTGAAAAGTAATCGATTACCAAGATATGCCGCGTGTGGTTCTATGGGACATGTGTGATTTATTGATCATTGTTCTCCAAATATTCTTTACAATGGAACCGGGAGTAGCAGAGGGGGATCTAAGGTCCCCTATGATTATTGTCATCTTTTATCGCTCACAAACAGTTTTTTGTTTAATTATGTGTTTTATTTCGCATTGTGGTTATTGCAAGTGTGCTTGTAAACTACACCTACTGGTGACTTATTTCCTCACTGTTCCTCAACTCTACCCAAACAGAGTTTACATCTTTATCTCCTGAATCAAGGTAATCTCGAACCACTGCATAAATGTCATTAAATCCTCGGTATATCTTACGCCTCTGTATGTCATCTTAAAATATTAATTGATCCTTTTACTGTGTTGCAATTACACATTATAAGAGAAAATTGAAATAGAGATTGGTTGAGCCGGGGTTCACACGCATGTTATTGCAGCTAAAACGCAGATTGCTGCCCACAATACGTTCATGGAGCACGCATCGAACTCTCAGGAAGCACTGGGAAATTACAGTGAAAGAGGGCATGGCAGGAACAGCACCAAATCACAACAGAAATACTTCTCTGGGCTACTATTTTGGATATATTTCTCAATGAGGAATCGAGTTTTACATGTGTTCCATCAGGGGGTACCTCACACAAGGAAGTAACCAGTGCTGCAGATGGTCATATAATCCCAGTTACAAGCCCCTGAATCAGAGACACTCAATGTCCTGTGTATAACTACATGGAACAGCTGTCCGTGGCGTTTACGGTCCAGATGAAATTTTTGAATGCAACTCGCTAATTGTCTGCCTCTTTCGCTTATGTAGTGTTCGGTGCAGTCCCTGCGTTGAATCTCGTCACCCACGTTTGTCCTGCACAAGAAGGGTATTAGTTCTTGTGTTCTGGTGAGTTGTTGTCTGAGTGAGGTTGTCGGTTTCTGTGCTGTCAGAAGTCCGAGTGTTCGGAGTAGTATGTGCATCATTTCCCAGATTTTTTTAAACAGGGAATCACGATTTTAAAATTACCTCTTTTGGTATCCTCGTAATGAAGCTCATGTGCCATACATCTGCTAATTAAGGTGTGGGGATATCGGTTCTTGGAAAGAATTTCTGTGGCATTCACTAATTGCCACGACCAGCTGTCCCTCGTAGCAATGCGTTCACTCGGCAAGGGCCACACATTCGACGAGAACAGCACAACAAACATAGGACAGGGCAAACGGAAAGCAGCAGAGAATTTCTGGAAGCAGGGCTCTCATCCACGGATTTCATCGGTTGAATCCAATCTGCAAAACCAGCAACCGGAAGCAGCGGGAATGAAACCAAATGAATTCGTACCAAAGCAAGAGAGCAGCGCTTCGCAGGAGCCGCTGCAGCTCTGATAATGTCACCCAGAAACGTGAGCAACAGTCTGCAAACCATTTTCCCAGCTCGCCGAAAATTGCAGCAAGAGCTCCAGAGGCACCCGAGCTTCACATCTTTCTGCGCCAAAGCACTCCGCTTTCTGCAGCAGAGATTTGCACCCTGAACTCCCGTGTGCCAGGTGAGGATATCTAACCCTGCACTACCAAGGCCGGTAGTAAGAGCGAGGGCTACAGCTGCAACCGTTATTGGAGAGCCACGAACATTCTCTTTGAAAGGTACCCTTTCATATGAATGTCGGTGCAACAGTAGAATACGAGACCCAAGCAGCCTGCGCTGGTTGTTCATATTCCAGACAATTTGCACTGTTCACAGGGTTCCCTGAAAGTGAATGGAGGTCGTTTTTTAATCGCTGTTGCGAAGCCTGATCCTGCATTGAATCTGCTCGCTGTTTTTTGTTGTTGTTGTTGTGGCGAAATGGTGGGCAATCGCGATGTGAAAAGTTGTTATACTTTTCTCATTTCCTTCATTAGTCTCCTGGTGAGGGAGGCTGGCGATTGGTCCTCTCGATCAGATGGAGGCATCAGCGCATTGTTGACCTAATTTAATCAATAATGTAACTGGTAATCTTCATTTTCCATGGTTTATTGCTGTTCTGTTTTGCTTTATGTTTCTTGAGAACATTCTGTGATTTGGCAATGCACTAAATCTCCAGTGTGTTTGAAAATGCCTCGCTGCTTTTTCCCCGATCAGTTCACGACATAGACAACTCGCACTACCTCAAAGGCAGCATGCATGCTTCGGTGTGCCTGGCAATAGTTCTGCCTTTTCTGTTTTGCTTCTGTTCCACATGAAGAACTGTTAGTTTCCGCATACGTTGGAGAGCTGAGGAGGTAACACAATTTGTGAGATATTTTTCTTCAGCCAAGATCTTTGATGGCAAACTTTGGAAGGTGTCAAAATAATGGTCATTGGCAGCAAATGTTCGGAGAGGCCATCATCGCTGGATCGGTTCGAGCTATCTACCCTGCCGAATCATAGGCAAAAGTGAGAATGCCAACGGCTATACGATCAAGAATTGCAGTGAGAGCGAGGGCAACAATTGCCATTGTCATATGGACAGCCACAAGCACTCTCTTTTGAAAGGTATCTTTACATATGAAAGTCTGTGCAGCAGTAAAATCCGGGAACCAAGCAGCCTGCGCTGATTATTCATATTTCAGACAATTTGCTCCAGTCACCGTTTTCGCTGTAAGTGAGTGGAGATTGTTATTTCCTTGCTGATATGAAACCAGTCCTCCATAGAAACAGCTCGCCTTTTTTTTTGATGCTGTGGCGAAAAGGTGGGCAATCGCTATGTGAAACGTTTTTGTATTTCTGTCATTTCCTTCATTACTGCCCTGGTGATGGAGGCTGGTGATTGGTCCTCTCGATCAGATGGAGGGATCAGCGCATTGTTGACCTAATGTCATCAAGAGTGTAATTGGCAATCTTCATTTTTCGTGGTTTATTGCTGTTCTGTTTTGTTTTATGTTTCTTGAGCACTTTCTGTGACTTGGCAATGCACTAAATCTCCAGTATATTTGGAAGTGCCCCGCTGCCATTTATCTGAACAGTACATGACATAGACAGCTCGCACTGCCTCAAAGGCAGCATGCAAGCTTCGTTGTGTCTGGCAATGGTTCCGGCTTTTCTATTTTGCTTCTGTTCCACATGAAGAGCTGTCAGTTTCCGGATTCGTTGGAGATCTGAGCGGGTAACACAATTCTTGTGGTATTTTTCTTCAGCCAAATTCTTTGTTAGCAAACTTGGGAAGGTGTCAAAAGAATGGTCATTGGCAGCAGAATTCTGGAAAGATCTTCATCGCTGGGTCGGTTCGACCCGTCCACCCTCTAGAAATATAGGTAAACGCGCTGACTAAGTAACAAACAGCGTGCACTTGTTTGCAAATGGTCTATTAAAACTGGTGTCAGCTGCTGGAGCATCTCAAAGTTGCCGAGCACGGAAACAGACCCTGGTATCGAACTTGACCCTGCTGAACAGATAACCGAAATTAATCTAACAGTATTTGCCAATCTTTGTACTATATCTCTTCGAACCCTTCCTGTCTATATACCCATTCAGATGCGCTTGAATTTGCCCTAAATGTGGCCAATCATTCTGCACACACTAAAATGTCTGTGTGCAAAACAACTGTATCTAACATACCTTTTAAATTTTTAAAGTTCTCACATTAAAACTATGTTATCTAGCTTTGAACTCGCGTGCCTTATGAAAAAGTATTCCATAACTATTTACTCTGTTTTCACCCATGATTTTATAAATTTCTCTTCGGCCATCCTTCAGCTTCCTGCTATTGTCCAAATAGTGCAAACCTTGCAAACCCTTGTAAATGTTTTCTAAATTGCACCAAGTTCGTTACTGAATGCACGAGGTGTTAGTGCCTGAAGTGAAGCGATGCTGAAACACTACTCAGGAAAAGTTTGGGGTGGCACTCTTGTGTGTTGTCACTGTTGGTCGCTGTCTCCCTTCTGTGTTGTCGTGGCCGAGTGGTCGGAGGTGCTGAATTTAAGCTCCAGTTTTCATCAAGTCGTGCGTTCCAATCTCACTGCTACCACAATCGCGGGTAAGCTGCTGCAGGTAGTTAAATATGACAGAGCTACCCAAGTCGCGTACTTCTTCATTGATGTGCTTGCGGCTCCTCAGGCTTCTGATCCTTTCAGCGACGAAAGCAGGAAAATTAGCGACCGACTCTGAAAACTGTGTGAGCCATTGCTGTTCAAAATCACCCTGCTTTCGGATATATGCCAGTTTTTGTGTCTCAAATAGTTCGAGACCACCCCGGGCACACAGTCGCAAATGTTTCATTTCAACCATTCAAACCAACCATGTACCTGCATTGCAATCACGAGAACTCATTCACGATTCACCCAGAGTCCGCAGGGAACTAGACGTTTACACGCAGCATAAAGCGACCCCAATCTCTCCAATCCCCTGCTGCCAAGTGAACGCGGCTTCAACAGCTTCAGTCAGCGGCCTCTTGCCCAGCTTGGGACACAGCACATGGAAACTCCTTCCTCAGGAACGGCTCTTCCCGTGTGAAAGTGGAAACAATTGCACTTTATATTGGAAACAGCTTGAGAAGATTGGAGGATTGTTCCTGTTCTCGGAAACTTTTTATAAATAAACGTCCTGTCTGCAAAATAAGATGTGGTAAAATTTGGAGGCAGGAAGAACACAGAAAGTTTTGATTGTGAGGACACTGTCTCGTCAGCAGATGGGCTTCCCTGTATTCGAAACAGAAATGATTGGGTTTCCTTAGGTAATTTCCCGATTCATTTATGGTCTGCCAGAGTGACTGGGAATCACTTCGGTGAAATAAATTGAGGGCAAAAATATGAAAATATTAATATTGAATCTTAAATCCCGGGACAAGTGCTAAATAGATTGAAATGTTCTGAAGGAAAAACCGCTGAGTAGTGGAAAGTGTCAATTATGCCACTTGTGATTGGGAGAAATGAACTGGATCCTTCCATATTGCAGTGCCAGGTGAATTATGCTCAGTATGAAATGGCATACTAATCAATCGTGAGCCACGCCCAGCTGGTTTTGTCGGTAGAGCATGAGATACTTAACCTCAAGGCCATGGGTTCAAGCCTCATGATGGGGGGTTTCAATGCTTTAAAGAAATCCACCTCTCTGTTCCACTTGCAGAATTGCAACCCATTTCAGGGGCTGATGTTGACAATTCAATCTGACTGTTTTTGATAACCCGTCGGTTTCTGAGTGAAAACTGTCTCCAATTTCCCGGATGTTCCTGAGACAAGTTTATCAGTATGGCCGAATATTCGATGAATGACGACCTTTTAAAACGTTCGGTTCCATTCCAACCGTGCACCAAATAAAGTACTCAGAGACGTGAAATAAGAATGGCTACTCTTTGGGGGTCTGAAAGTGATGGCTCCATGTCAAATGGTCCCGAACCAAAATGAAGTGATTCAGAACGTTCTGATGGAAATCCAAGGGAACTCATCCTGAACGTTTCAGAATTCACACGGAAAATGATCTTGTGTGCTCTTGTGGGTTTATGTAACGGGGGTGAGAGTGGGGCAGGATTGTGAGGTTCCAGAGTGGGACAGAAGTCATCTGGTCAAACAGGTAAGTCAAACATCCCCAGAGCATGGGAGTGCCGATTTGTCCTGGATCACTCCTACCTCCTGTTTCTGATCCAACAAATTAAATTGCTGGAAAATCTCAGCAGGTCTGGTCGTATTTTGGAAAGGAAAACAGAGTTAAGACTTCAGGACTAGTGACACTTTATTTACCATGTTCAACTTCCTCTGTGTTTGCGCACTCTTCCTATTTTATTGAATATCTCCTGACTTGCAACTTTATACTCATCTTCTCTTTTATTTCTTTCTCTCCAAACATTTTCCCATTTATTAAATTTGTGTCAGATCTGCCCCCATCTCTCACTTCACCCAGATATGAAAGGAGGACTTCAAACTGAATAATTACCTCTGTTCCTAATTCCTTAGACACCAGATGGCTAGAGACCGGAAGGCATAAGAGGATGGTAAGAGCTTTCAGCTCATCTGGTGTGCTCCGCCATTCCATCATGGTTAATATCGTTCTCAACCTCATTCTCCAGTCTTCTCCCTGTAACATTTATTTCCAGTGAATTTAGGGCACAGTCTTTTTTTCCCAGAGTGGGTCGGAATCCGCCCCCAAACCCTTCCCATGTGATGGTGGCTGTTACACCGTGTCTGTGTGTGATCAAAATCAATTTCAGTCCTACACAGCAAACCAATCTATTTTGAGCCAAGCTATCGTCGCTGGGGGACAGTTCGATTGGGTCTCTGGCCCCATTGTGTTTGTGTGGGAGAGCAGTTATCACCTCTATCTCCCACAGGAAGGATCAGTAGCATAAAACATGAAAGAAAGATCGGCTTGTGTATGAACATAGGTGGAAGTAATTGTTTTCTGCCCTGGTCAGTTAACCTTAGTCTGAATATCCCCGCCCATTCCTGCTGTTGTGAAAGGGGATACAAGTCCAATTAATTGCGGTGCATGATTTTACTCGATGCGCATTCTTACTTGTTCCGAATAATTGTGGATGTTTATAGCACAGATGACCGCTATTTTTAAGAATGCAGAAGGCGGGCCCTGATACTTTCTGGAGAGTAGAAGCAACAGTTTGTGCGAAAGTGGCCGAGTTCAGAGCTGAGCGGAAACATTGTTGTTCCCTCTTTATGGGCAATCTGCCTTCCAGATCGTAATGGATGGGGCAGTGGCAAGGGGAGCAGTGATTTGCTCGTGTCAAAGCTTACAATGGCTTCCTGATTTAAGGTTCTGTCATATGTATCCCAAAGTAGGCTCTGAAGTGCCTCATTTGTACCTTGCTTGGCGTTTCTCGACCTGCGTGAACCAAAAATAACAATCCTCAGTCATGCTTTGGAGCACTTCACATATTTGAATTTCTAAGCAGAAGGTACGGTTACAAACCATTCAGTCAGCAACAGGATTGAAAAGATTTACACACTCAGATGAACTGCTTGACTCATTCTCTCATACAGTCACTAATATTACCGTGTTGTCTGAAACTGAAGTCGTGTTGTAACTGAAATTGAGGAAATGACGGACAGACTGCCGAATGACATTGAATCCATTTTGTTTGCTTGCTATCATAGAGTTTCAGGAAAGTATAAACAGGAGGGGGAGGTATGCAAGACACAGGAAGGTCTGGTGAAACACCTTATTTCTGATTCAGTCATCAAGAAGAGACGTGAATGTGACTAAACAGGGAGACCTTTTCACTCCTCGAACAAAGAGCAATCACATACAGTGAGTAACTAATTAACATCTCAGATCGCCTTTGACCTTCCCTGAATATGTCCCAAAACTGATTTTTGTACACCTCCAAGTAAGAAATGTCAGATTTAATAACAATAAGTGAGTCGGATCCCCTCGATTCAAACACAGGTTTCTGACACAGCTTGAAGCCAGGTGGCAGTGGCTCCGGGCTCTGCTTGAAAATGCACGGTTAAGGAGAAAGACAAGGAAAGTTGCAACTCTTACTGGCACCGCGTTTCGAATATCCTCACTACAAGTTCTGCCATTTTCAAATTCCAGTGCTAAATCACATTTTCAGATGGAGTAATTCCTTTCTGCCGCTTATTCTGCAGAACTGCTGCAGTTGCTGTGAGTATACTGCAGAGTATCATCAGGTACACGCTCTTGGCTTTCCGGTTTTTGCCTCTGTGATAACGTGGCTGAGCAATCCGAGACGCTGGTGCCAGGTTCCACTTCTCAAGAAGGCTTTAGTTTAAATCTCTTGTCTGCCACTTTTGCGAACGGATTAGGCTGGCAACGTTTCACAGGGATGAGCTGTGATTTAGTTGAACAGAATAAACCGTAGTCATTTCTTCTTCACCACGCTGTGATGTGGCATAGCACAGAACAACCAACGTGTCAGTGTCCACGCTGTGTTCCCTTGCTGCTGTGGTGATCACGTTCGTCTCCAGCTCGTAAGGCCCTCCGCATAATACGGGACCCAAGCAGGCTGCGCCAGGTTTTCATGTTAAATACAATTTGCGTTGTTCATCGTTTTCTCTGAAAGTGAATGGAGGTAGTTATTTCACCGCTTGTTGTGATACCAGATCCTGCATTGAATCCGCTCGCTGTTTTTTGTTACTGTGTCGAAAAGAAGGGCAATCGCAATGTGAAACTTGTTTGTATTTCTATCATTTCCTTCATTTTTGTCCTGATAAGGGAGACTAGTGATTGGCCATCTCGATCCGGTGAAGACACAAGCCCATTGTTAACTTAATCTAGTCGAGACTGTAATTGACAATCTTCACTTTTCATGGTTCATTGTTAGTCTGTTCCGTTTTATGTTACTGGAGCAGTTTCCGGGAAGTAGTGGTGCACTCAGGCTCCAGTACGTTGAAAGCACCGTTTGGAATTGTCTGCCTGATATTTGCGAGAGCGGTTCATGACCTAGACGACTCGAACTGCTCCACAGATAACATTCATGCTTAGATGTTTCTGAAAAAAAAATCACCTTGTCAGTTCTGTTTCTGTACCACGTTAAGAGTTGTTAGCTTTTGGATTAGCTGGAGAGCTGAGGGGTAACACTGTTTGAGAGGTATTTTACGCAGCCAAAACCTTTCACGGAGAACTTGTGAACGTGACATGAAGAATGGGCATTGGCAGCCAAAATACAGAAAATCTTTACCTCAAGTTGTTTTAACCAACCAACTTGCATAAAACCACGACAATGCGCTGACTGCGTGAAGAGTGCCCTGCATTTTGCGAATTACCTATTCCAACTTCTGTTCGCCACTGCTGCGGATCAGAGGGCCGAACACGTAAACAGACGCTCTGATCCAACTCGTCCCTGCTGACAAGATGATTGAAATTCAGCTTCTCCATTTGACAGTATTTGCCCTTTATACCTCCTCATCTTTCCTCTGTATATACCGATCTAAATGCCTTTCAAATATTGTAAGTGTACCAGACTCCATCACTAATCTGGCGAATCATTCCAAACACGTAAAACTTCCTGTGTGAATACAACGTGTACCTCAGATCACTTTTAAATTTTACCACACTCACATTAAAATTGTGCTCTCTCTTTGAACTTGTCTGCTCAGTGAATAAATATTCATTGTTGTGGTTCTGTTCGCCGAGCTGGGAATTTGTGTTTCAGACGTTTCGTCCCCTGTCTAGGTGACATCCTCAGCGCTTGGGAGCCTCCTGTGAAGCGCTTCGTTGATGTTTCCTCCGGTATCTATAATGATTTGTACCTGCTGCTTCCGGTTGTCAGTTCCAGCTGTCCATTGCAGTGGCCGGTATATTGGGTCCAGGTCGATGGGCTTGTTGACTGAATCAGTGGATGAGTGCCATGACTCTAGGAATTCCCTATAATAGTAGTGTCGTCCCAGTCAAACTCATGTTGCTTGTCATCTGAGTGTGTGGCTACTAAGGATAGCTGGTCATGTCGTTTCGCGGCGAGTTGGTGTTCACGGATGCGGATCATTAGCTGTCTTCCTGTTTGTCCTATGTAGTGTTTTGTGCAGTCCTTGCATGGGATTTTGTACACTACATTGGTTTTGCTCATGCTGGGTATTGGGTCTTTCGTCCTGGTGAGTTGTTGTCTGATAGTGGCCTTTGGTTTGTGTGCTCTTATAAGTCCTAGTGGTCGCAGTAGTCTGGCTGTCAGTTCGGAAATGTTTTTGATGTATGGTATTGTGGCTAGTCCTTTGGGTTGTGGCATGTCCTCATTCCGTTGTCTTTCCCTTCAGCATCTGTTGATGAAATTGCGGGGGTATCCGTTTTTGGCGAATACATTGTATAGGTGTTCTTCTCCTCTTTTTGCAGTTCTGGTGTACTGCAGTGTGTTGTGGCCCTGTTGAACAGTGTCTTGATGCAACTTCTTTTGTGTGTGTTGTGGTGATTACTTTCGTAGTTTAGGTCTTGGTCTGTGTGCGTGGCCTTCCTGTATCACTATACATTCCGGAGGAAACATCACAGAAGCGCTTCATAGGAGGCTCCCAAGCACTGAGGGTGTCGCCTTGACAGGGGACGAAACGTCTGCAACACAAATTCCCATCTCGGCGAACAGAACCACAACAACGAGTACCCGAGCTACAAATCCTCTCCCAGACTAAGAAATATTCATTGACTATTTACTCTACCCATCTCCTTCATGTTTATATAAATTTCTATAAGACGACCTTCATCGCTAAAGCTCCAGGAAAAATTATCGCAGCCTATTCAGCTTCACTCTACAGTCCAATCCCTAAAAACCTTGCAATATCATCATAAATATTATCGAACGTACGCCAAGTTCGTAATTTAAACTGCGTGTGCAAAGTGCCTGAAGTGAGGCGATGCAGAAACACTAGTCAATTAAAAAACGTGGTTGCAGGGTTTTGTGTGGCAGCGAAGGCGCTGCACTTGAATTCTCGTCTCGATCGAGTCATTGATTTGAACCACACAACAACCAGAACCACGAGTGAAGTAGGGTACACTGCCCTTTATGAAACACCTCTGCAGGTTGTGATGTCAGGATTTGATCACATAATTGCCTGTTTATTAAGAAGAGCTTTAACTAACAAATCAACAGTGATTGCCCAAACTCTGTTTTTCAACACCATACGTGCATTTGCTTAACTATTCGATCACAGTAGCTCAGACATTTCCTTTTTTGTGTGTGTTTCACAGTTGCTCGGTGGAAAATTAAACCAACATGCACTTTTTCAGAACGTTTCACAGCTGGATATTCTCCAGTGAAAATACACAGTAAGAGGCAATGTCTTTGTGCTTTTGTTTTAAACTGATGCCTTCGTCTGTTTAAACTGGCTGGATAACGAGGATTTGTCCATCCTCTCAGGACCCATCAACCGCGTTAATATGCGCAAAGGGAACCTCACACCAGAGGAGTGGGCTCGTTTTAGTAAATTGCCAAGTGGTGCGTTAACCAATGTGAACAATGGGCAGTAAATAATGTCACCGACACTGAGACTTGCAAAACCAGCTCTTCACTCATGTGCTGGCTCATGCCTCCAGTCATCATTGCAATTCACTTTTCCCCCCTTCCCCGTTCCACTTCTCAAATTATTCCTGACCGCTTGCAGGTGTTCCTTTAGAAACTGCAGCTTTTAGAAATTTATTACTAGGATGCATTCATCACTCAATGCGATGGCATGCACCGCCCACCCCGAATAACCGCAGATATTGAGATAATGATTTACTCTGCAGAACCCTGGATGTTCTCAGTAACGAGGTACTGCTATGATGCCATGAGGGAAGGGTTTACATACAGCGACATTGAAGGAAAAGCGAGATATTTTGAACTTGGAATGTCGAGACCCTTGGAGGGGGATTTGTGGTGATAGTTTTCGCGTGTATCTGCTGCTATTGTCCTTCTAGATAGATGCGAATAATCACTGGATTGATCTGGCAGGATCGGTGTGCATGTTCTGTGCATAACCAGGCATTAATTTTCATTTGGATAAATCACATGAAGAGAATTAGTCATCATTTCCTGACTGGGAATTATATCCAGGTCTGGGTGATGCAAACTCAGACTCCTGAATAGGTATCGCCATTGATACTGAGCTTAGCCTTTGGGACATGAAATGTACGAACTTTTGTTCCTGATCGTCACGTCATCATCGTCTTCATCAGGCCTGTTTCTCTCTCCAATGTTCCAAATCGCTCATATTATCGTGCTGGGTTTCAATGTGAAGACGGTAAAACTGTGGTAATCTGATGTTTTTCAACAGATATACTGCACGAAGGTACAGAGAAGCTGATGCTAACAGGGGCTCATTTTGAGCTTCGCTGATGGGTCGACAGCAAGAAAGATGTCGTTGAACTCGTCTGATTACAGATGCTGCGCTCGAAATGACCAGAGGCTTCTCGCTGAATTTGTTCAGGTTCTGGACTGTAAGAAACTCCAAATCTGAAAGTACAGTGAAAGGCAATGTTTCACAGAGTGGAGCCTTCCAAGTAAAGCAGTGACGGTGATTATGTTTACTGCTTATTCACCTTGTGAATGCAGTTTCACCGATGTACATGTTTCCATTAAATGTAGACACACTGTCCCGGCTGTGTCTGGTCTTTGGGCCAATGATGTTTTGCCTAAAGTGTCTGTCTTCGGGTGAGGAGATTGTCGTTTCGAATTTAACATCGCGAGGGTGCAGCGTGCAAGTTCGTCATCATGACCAGCTGTCTGCCAGGAAATGAAAGGATTTTGCATTCAAATTTAAAGTTGCATTTGCGTGTTCCGTCCATTTTAAACTTAGCTCATGGTAATGTCTGTCATTGTCTGTGGAACTGCCTTATGTTTCACTAAAAGCTCCCTTTTTTTGCAGATAAACTTGTGTATGGTGTCGGAGAGTGGAAATGAAGCACAAGGTCTAATCCTCAGACCTGTGCCACTCCCGGCGTATGTATCTGCCTCTTTCCGTCGTGGGTTGAAAATGAGCTGGAGGTTTTAAAACAGAGTTGACCATGTCAAATTTAAGACCTATTGTGTCATTTAAGACCAAAGCGAGAAATCCATTGACATTTGCACTGGAATCTTCAGAACACATACGATTATTGACCAAAGCTGGAAACTGGGAATAGAATAGAGGAGTGTCTTTGAACCGCACTCCACCATTGCCCGAATGGGCGTTTCCACTCAGCAAAACTTGAAGACCAGTAGAAACCAAATTTGCAGCGAATTTTATCAGAAATGAAAAGGCAAAAGCCGTATCATTGAGAATAAGGACAAGAGCGCCAGTCTTCGTCCCATGTAACCTAGTCGATAGGATTTGGAACCCTAACCGCTATGGCGTTGGTTCTATTCACGGTCAGGGAATGAATGTTTTGTTTTGCAAATATATCGTGGCACCAGTATTTCTGACCGCTTTCCCGAAGCTGGCAGGTGACTGGATTTCTGCCAAACGTTAATCAGGTTAACACAAATCAAAAACGATGCACGCTTTGGAAATCTGAACTGAAAATTACAATTGATACAGAGACTCAGTGCGCCTGGCAACATCTGATAAGAGAAATATATTTTCTATAGATGGACAGAGCCAGATTAGTTAAACATTTCTAGATTGTAATAATGGGGAAATGATCAGTTACACCTGTCGAATCAAAATATTTATCAAAATATCTCTTGAGTTTACAACGCCGAAGTTACAAATTTAAAAGTACTTAATTAGCATAATATTGTTTCCATTTACCTGAGCTGGTGGAAGGCTGTGTTTAAATTGTTAGCTTTTTATTTTCTTTTCTATCAGTTGGCAGTCACGTCGAATGGAGAATTGTTTCTCACAGCGTCTACTTTAACATGTGTCTTTGTTTTTACCTATTTGTCTCTGTGTATCCTCCTGAGCCTATTACACATACTCCGACTCTCTGAACATGCGTATCGTTCACTTCACATTTTTGCTATTTGAAAAGTCGGACATTCAGAGACAGTTTGAGAGTGGAGCTGCTTCGAGGCTTTCTGGCCCCTGCCTGGAATCAGTCTCGAAGTAGACTCACATTCTCCGGATAATGCCTCTGTCACTTCGACCTGAGGCAAGGGGCCATTTCTTCCTCAAATTATTATGACCCTTTCGAAGTTAAAGTTGAATTCCTTATCCAACAGTAAAAAAAAACTATTACTGAACAGCTACAGGAGAAAATGATGTATTTACTATTTGTATACAATAAATGAATGGGGACAAGAGAGAATGAGGGTGATCAGCTGATGGTTTCTATACTATTACCACAACATTCGCCGGCAATTCTGCAGTATCTCTTGCCTCACCTCTTTAATCCCACCAAACTGGGAATGAAGGAAGTGGAATAAGAGGAGGAGAAGCAGAAGTGCTTGTGGAACAGCGGGAAGAAGCTTCAGGATGTAATTCTTGTTCGAAAGTACAACCTACACTGCTGGAACTGAACCAGGAAAAAGAAGTGGGAACGCCAAATAAGAACAGGCTGGATCTCAAACAGAACGCTGAGTTCCGTGATCAGCAACACTACTTGAGAGAAATAACGACCTTTCAATTCAATGAGCAGGCACCACTGTGACGGGAGGTGCTTTAACCAGCTAAGCCAAGGCACCACGCTAAAAGTGAGTTTCATCGCAATACCTTAACCACTTGATCAAATGAATTAGAAAATGTATTTTCTGTATCAATGTTGTTCAGTATGAATTGCAATCAAATTGCGCTTTT
The DNA here is from genome assembly GCF_037043375.1 of Chiloscyllium plagiosum. Lineage (NCBI taxonomy): Eukaryota > Metazoa > Chordata > Chondrichthyes > Orectolobiformes > Hemiscylliidae > Chiloscyllium > Chiloscyllium plagiosum. The sequence goes on from NW_028270169.1 coordinate 83,423,098, forward strand.
GCAAAAGCAGACATTTCACGGCAGAGCATACTCCACTAAAAGTGCATTGAAAAAAGGCAATCTCATCTTGCATTGGCTTCTAACAAATTTTCATTTGTTTAAAGTGACAGAATAAAGAGGATGTGTTCATCCTGTCGGGGCCCATTACCCACGTTAATACATACGCAGGGATCATCAAACCAAGACGAACAGGCTCATTGTGGTGAGTTGATCAGCAGTGGTCTGTGAGTGATTGCAAACAGTGGGCAGTAATGGATGACCCATTATCACCGACAATGAGCTTTGCTACACCACACTCACATCCTATCTCATGTCTCCCAGTAATCAATGCATTGACTCTTCTTTCACTCCCCTGTTCTTCTTCTCAACTTATTCCAACCGCTTGCAGGTATCGAATTAGAACCTGCAACATTTAGAAATGCATGTCTGGGACATAGATATATTTCAATGTGAGAAGATTCACTCTGAGTCCCTAATTACCCCTAGGATGGAGGAAGGGAGCTACTTTTGTTCACTTTTCAACTCCTCAGCATGGAGGTACAGGCATGAAACTGTTAGAGAGTTAGAGATGGAGTTCCTGAATTGGTAAACAGCGACATTGAAAGAATGAGGCAAAAGTGAGGGCTGCAGATGCTGGAAACCAGTGTTTAGATCGGAAGTGGTGCTGGAAAAGCACTGCAGGTCAGGCAGCATCCGAAGAGCGGGAAACTCGACGTTTCTGCTGCCAGGCGTGCTGAGTTCCTCAATCAATTTTCGTTTTTGTCTCAGACTTCCAGCAACTGCAGCTGGTTGTTTTATTTTAAACTTCACAACGTTTCGGACAAAACCAATGACATGCTAGCATCGGAAAATTGGTGCGAAGTACTGGCATGCCGATATGTTTGCTGAACAAAATGACTATTCCATGAGTGAGAATAGGATCTGGGCCACAGTGGTGAGAGTACGGAATCCCCACAATTAAAGAACAAGACAAGGCGACAGATACTGTCGTATTTGGTCTCAGTAAAACACCTTTTCTCTTTTAGTTTCTGAACAATTTCGTTGCAGATTATTTTCAACTTGTCTTCGCAGATTTACACAGTGGGAAAAGGCTAATCTGCCCATTCTGCATTGCGGCTCATCAGAGAGCCATCTATTCTAGTCGCGTTTCCAGCTTTGGCCCAAAATCTTGTGTGTTCTGATGTCTGCAGGGCAAAGGAAAATGAGGTTATCCTGTGTTCTTAAATGACACAACAATGGGACAGAAGTTGGACATTTTCACAACGTGTTGTGGCTCTTTTGATGAACTCCTGCTCATTTTCACCCACAGAGGAAGACACACAGGCAGATACCCCGGGAGTGACAGAGATTTCCGTTGTGGTGAGCTGCAATTAAAAATTAACAAATGCAAATTTTAAATTGGAAAACACAGAGACGCCGTCCCGACAGCACTTCAGAGAGGAGCGACAACGTGGACCACACTTAAAACTGGCATTGTTTTCGAGCGAGGTAGGACTTCAATCTACAATCTTCAAATCCAAAGTCAGATGGGTAACCCATTACGCCACTGGCCGAAAAGACATGGTTTGCGTTGGCAGCATGTCGATATGTAATGTCATGAAATTTCACGTAATCAGAATTAAAAAGTTGAACAAGCAGCAAGGATAATCACCGTCACTGCTTCACTTGGAAGCTTCCACTTTGTGAAGCATGGCCTTTCATTGGCAAAGGACACACATTTGTTCTCAGCTGCCTGCTTCAGGGTCTCCTCCTTCTCTGCTGGAAGTTTCCATCGTTTTATTCACAGTCACGACGCGATTTCATGATCCACTCCAGTGAAAAGGTGTCATAGTGTCGTCCAAGCAAGACCCTGCACAAACTCAGCGAGAGACCTCTGGTCATTTCTAGCTCAGGATGTAGAATTAGACGAGATGAGCGACATCTTTTAATTGCGCCGCCCCTTCACTCCAAACGAGCGGCTCAAAATGAGCCATTGGTAGCATCAGCTTGATTTGTACCTTCCTGCAGTGCATTTGCGAAACAACATCAGATTATCACAGCTTGCTTTCTTCAATTTGAAACCCAAGGCGAACTGTTTGGAAACTTGGAGATAGAAATATTGCTGCCAAAGGTGGTTATGATGTGAAGAACAGGCAAGACAGTGAGCACAAGTCAGCTCGCAAGGGCTATTGTCAGCATCACTGGGGGTCGCTGCGAAGGAGTACGAGTTTGCATCGTTTAGACATGAATGCAATTCCCAGTCAGGAACTGAAGACTTATATCATTTCATCCGAATGAAAGCACGTTCCTGGTTATACACAGAACACACACCTGAATTCTGCCAGAATCAGTCCAGCGATTGTTGCATTTTAATTATAATGATAGTAGAAGCACATACACGGGAAAACTCCGATGGCAAATCCCCCTCCAATATCTCAACTTTCTGAGTTACAAATATCTCGGTGTTCCTCCAGTGTCGCTGGTTCCAAATTCAGGAACTCCATTTCTCGAGGTTTCGTGGCTGTACCTCCATGCTAAGGAGTTGAAGAGTGAACAAAAGTTACTATGAACAAGTGGTTAAGGAATCTCCGGGATAATTAAGCGTCCAAAAGTGAATATTATCTCATTGAAATGCACCTATGTCCCAGAAATGCATTTCTAAATGTTGCAAGGTCTAATGCGATACCTGCAAGGAGTCGGGAATAAGTAGAGAAGTGTGGCAGGGTAGCGAAATAAAAGTCAAAGGCATTGATGACTGGGAAACATGAGGCAAGATGGAATGTGGAGCTGGTGTGCAAGGCTCAGGGTAAGTGCTATTGGGTCAGTCTTTACTGCACACGTTTTGCAATGACTCACACACCACTGCTGGTCAATTCAGCACAATGAACCCGTTTCTCTTGGTTTGAGGATCCCTGCGTGTGTGTTTACGTGGTTAATGGGCCCCGAGAGGATGAACATATCCTCTTTATTCTGTCAGTTTAAACAGCTGAAAATATCAGTTGGAAGCCAATGCAAGAAGAGATTGACTTTTTCTGTTCCTTTCCAGTGGGGAATACTCAGCCGTGAAATGTTTGTTTTAGCAAAAGAGGAGTTTGTTTGCAATTCATACTGAGCAACATTGATACAGAAAGCACATTTTCGAATTCCTATGAACGAGTGGTGAAGGAATTGCACGTATGAAAGATAATACTCACTTATAACGTGGCGCAGTGGCTCAGTTGGCTAATGCACCTCCCATCACAGTGGTGCCTTCTCATTATTTTGCAAGCTCATCATTTATCGCAAGTGTTGTGTTGCTGATGATGCAACTCAGGATTCTGTTTGAGATCAAGCCTGTTCTGATTTGGCGTTCCTGCTTCTTTTTCCTGGTTTAGTTCCGGCAGTGCATGTTGTTCTTTCTAACGACTATTTCCTCATGGCGAGTCTTCCCGCTGTTCCACAAGCACTTCTGCTTCTCCTCCTTTTATTCTCCTACCTTCATACTCCGTTACGTGGAAATAAAGAGGTGAGGCAAGAGTCACTGCAGAATTGCCAAGGAATGTTGTGGTAATAGCACAGACACCACGAGCTGATCACCCTCATTCTCTGCTGTCGCCATTCCTTTGTTGTATACCAACAGTAAATACATTCTTGTTCTCCTGTAGCTGTTTTGTAATTACTTCTTTCTGTTGGATTAGGAATTCAACTTTGACTTCGAAAAGGTCAAAATCTTTTAAGGAAGAAATGTCTCCTTGACTCAGGTCGAAGTGACAGAGGCATTATCCAGAGGATATGAGCCTGTTTCGACCGACTCCAGGCAGGGGCCAGAAATCCTCTAAGCAGCTCCACTCTCAAATTGTCTTTGAATGCTCGGCCTTACAAAAAGTAGAAATGTGCAATGAGGGATATGTATAGAGAGAGAGATGGAGAATGTGAAAGAGACAAACACGCACAAAACAGAGACACTTATGAAGTTAGACACTGAAAGAAACAATTCTCCATTCCACGTGAATGTCAACAAACAGAAAGGAAAATGAAAAGGTAACAATTTAAGCACAGCCTTCCACAAGCTCAGGGGAATGGAAGCAGCATTACTGCTGATTGAGTCTTTTTAAGTTTGTAACTTCTACAGTCGTAATCTCAAGAGAGATCTTGATAAATATCCTGATTCGACAGATGAAACTGATCATTTTCCCGACATTATAATCTATAAATGTATAACTAACCTGATCTTTCCATATATAAACAAAAATCTTTTTCTATCCACAGATGTTGTCATGCGTTCTAAGTTTCTCGTTTTTACGTCAGATTTCCAAAAACCTGTATCTTTTAGATTTCTGTTATTTTAGTAATCTTTGGCACAAAACTAATCACTTGCCAGCTTCGGAAAAGAGTGCAGAAATATTGGTCCTACGACATATTTCCATAACAAAACATTCATTCCCTTACCAAGAACAGAACAGAATTTTTTCAAAATTACTTACCTGTAGCGGGCAGCGGTGTTTTGTTTTCTCTCTCCTTCACAGAAAGAGCGGGAGCAGCAGAGGAAGTGACGGCCAGCAGAGGGGCAGCTGAGACCCGGAAGCAGTTAGTGTAAACTTAGCTGGGTAGGTTTTTTCACCCTTTAAAAGCGTGAAGGAGAGAAACCCGAGGCACTACACGGGTAGTGCCTCCCACCCGCCCTCCTCCTCTAACCTAATAATAACATCTGTTGTGGCAAGTAGGTAAGTGCTGAATTTTGCTTGTGTTATTTAGACAGTTTTTTTAAAATAGTTAGCTTTAGAGGGATGGCAGTGAAGGCAGTGCAATGTTCCTCCTGCAACATGTATGAGGTGAGGGATGCCATCGACGTCCCTGCCGATTACACTTGCAGGAAGTGCACCCATCTCCAGCTCCTCCAAGACCGTGTTAGGGAACTGGAGCTGGAGTTGGATGAACTTCGGATCATTCGGGAGGCAGAGGGGGTCATAGATCAGAGTTATAGGGAAGTAGTAACTCCAAAGATGGCAGATAGATGGGTTACAGTGAGGGGGACTGGGAGGAAGCAGCCAGTGCAGGGACCTCCTGCGGCCATTCCCCTCAAGAACAAGTATACCGTTTTGGATACTTGTGGGGGGGATGACTTACCAGGGGTAAGTAACGGGGCTCAGGTCTCTGGCACGGAGCCTGTCCCCGTTAGTCAGAAGGGAAGGGTGAAGAAGAGCAGAGCAGTAGTAATTGGGGACTCGATAGTTCGTGGCACAGATAGGCGGTTTTGTGGGAACGAGAGAGACTCACGTTTGGTATGTTGCCTCCCAGGTGCAAGGGTACGTGATGTCTCTGATCGTGTTTTCCGGGTCCTGGAGGGGGAGGGGGAGCAACCCGAAGTCGTGGTCCACATTGGCACCAACGACATAGGTAGGAGGAGTGCTGAGGATGTTAGACAGGCTTTCAGGGAGCTAGGTTGGAAGCTCGGAGTTAGAACAAACAGAGTTGTTGTCTCTGGTTTGTTACCCGTGCCACGTGATAGAGATTCGAGGAATAGGGAGAGAGAACACTTAAATGCGTGGCTTCAGGGATGGTGCAGGAGGGAGGGGTTCCAGTTTTTGGATAACTGGGGTTCTTTCTGGGGACGGTGGGACCTCTATAAACAGGATGGTCTACACCTGAACCTGAGGGGAACCAGTATCCTTGGGGGGAGGTTTGCTAGTGCTCTTGGGGGGGGGTTTAAACTAACTCGGCAGGGGCATGGGAACCCAGATTGTAGCTTCAGGGTGCAGGGCCTGGAGTGTAGGGAGGTGAGGAACATGGCATCAATTTCCAAGGAGAGTGCCTGTAAACAGGGAAGTGGCTTGAAGTGTGTATACTTCAATGCAAGAAGTATACGAAATAAGGAAGGTGAACTTGCAGCGTGGGTTGGTACCTGGGACTTCGATGTTGTGGCTATTACGGAGACATGGCTAGAACAGGGACAGGATTGGCTGTTGCAGGTTCCGGGATTTAAATGTTTTAGTAGGGTCAGAGGTGGGGGTAAAAGAGGGGGAGGTGTGGCATTGTTTGTCAAAGATAGTATTACAGCGGTGGAAAGGACGATGGATGAGGACTTGCCATCTGAGGTAGTTTGGGCTGAGGTTAGGAATAGGAAAGGTGAGGTCACCCTGTTAGGAGTCTTTTACAGGCCTCCTAATAGTCCTAGACTCATTGAAGAAAGGATTGGGAAGGTGATTCAGGAGATGAGTGACAGTAATAGGGTGGTTGTTATGGGGGACTTTAACTTTCCTGATATTGATTGGGAAAGCTATAGCTCAAGTTCGTTAGATGGGTCAGTGTTTGTTCAATGTGTGCAGGAGAGTTTCCTGACACAATATGTAGATAGGCCAACAAGAGGTGAGGCCATACTGGATTTGGTTCTGGGTAACGAACCAGGCCAGGTGTTAGAATTAAAGGTAGGTGAGCACTTTGGGGATAGTGACCATAATTCGGTGATTTTTACACTCGTGATGGAGAGGGATAAGTGTGTACTACAGGGCAAGAGTTATAGTTGGGGTAAGGAAAATTATGATGCGGTGAGGCATGACTTAGGATGTGTGGCTTGGAAAAGTAGACTCCAAGGCAAGAGTGTAAAGGATATGTGGAACTTGTTCAAGGGGCAACTATTGAGTGTCCTTGATAATTATGTACCTGTCAGGCAGGAAGGAAAGGGTCGTGCGAGGGAGCCGTGGTTTAATAAGGAATTGGAATCCCTTGTTAAATGGAAGAGGGCGGCCTATCTCAAGATGAGACGTGAAGGTTCAATTGGGGCGATTGAGAGTTATAGGGTAGCCAGGAAGGACCTGAAGAGAGAGCTAAAAGCAGCAAGGAGGGGACATGAAAGGTCCTTAGTCGATAGGATTAGGGAAAACCCTAAGGCTTTCTATAGGTATGTTAGGAATAAAAGAATGACTAGGGTAGGAATAGGTCCAGTCAAAGATAGTAGTGGGAAGTTGCGTGTGGAGGCGGAAGAGATTGGGGAGACACTGAATGAATACTTTTCTTCAGTATTTACTCAGGAACAGGGCATTGTTGTAGATGAGAATACTGAGTCACAAATAAGTAGAATGGATGGCTTTGAGGTATGTAGAGAAGAGGTGTTGGAAATCCTGGAAAAGGTGAAAATAGATAAGTCCCCTGGGCCTGATGGCATTTATCCTAGGATTCTCTGGGAAGCAAGGGAGGAGATTGCAGAGCCATTGGCCTTGATTTTTATGTCCTCTTTGTCTACAGGAGTAGTCCCAGAAGACTGGAGGATAGCAAATGTGGTTCGCTTGTTCAAAAAGGGGAGTAGGGATAGCCCTAGTAACTATAGGCCGGTGAGTCTCACTTCTGTTGTGGGCAAAGTCTTAGAGAGAATTGTAAGGGATAGGATTTATGCACATCTGGATAGGAATAATGTGATCAAGGATAGTCAGCATGGTTTTGTGAAGGGCAAGTCGTGCCTCACAAACCTTATTGAATTCTTTGAAAAGGTGACGAAGGAGGTTGATGAGGGGAAAGCGGTAGATGTGGTGTATATGGATTTTAGTAAGGCGTTTGATAAGGTTCCCCATGGTAGGCTACTGCAGAAAATACGGAGATATGGCATTGAGGGTGAGTTGGAGGTTTGGATTAGGAATTGGCTGGATGGAAGAAGACAGAGGGTAGTAGTTGATGGCAAAGTTTCTTCATGGAGTGCCGTCACTAGCGGTGTTCCGCAAGGATCTGTTTTGGGACCATTGCTGTTTGTCATTTTTATAAATGACCTGGAAGAGGGGTTAGAAGGTTGGGTGAGCAAGTTTGCGGATGATACGAAAGTCGGAGGAGTTGTTGACAGTGAGGAAGCATGTGGCAGGTTACAGCAGGATATAGAGAAGCTGCAGAGCTGGGCAGAAAGGTGGCAGATGGAATTCAATGTAGCTAAGTGCGAGGTGATTCACTTTGGGAAGAATAACAAAAAGATGGGGTACTGGGCTAATGGTCGGATACTTGGTAGTGTGGATGAACAGAGGGATCTTGGTGTCCATGTACACAGATCTCTGAAAGTTGCCACCCAGGTAAATAGTGCGGTGAGGAAGGCATATGGCGTACTGGCTTTTATTGGTAGAGGAATTGAGTTCCGGAGTCCTGAGGTCATGATGCAGTTGTATAAGACTCTGGTACGGCCGCATCTGGAATATTGTGTGCAGTTTTGGTCGCCATACTATAGGAAGGATGTGGAGGCATTGGAACGGGTGCAGAGGAGGTTTACCAGGATGTTGCCTGGTATGGAAGGAAAATCGTATGAGGAAAGACTGAGGCACTTGGGGCTGTTTTCACTAGAGAAAAGAAGGTTTAGGGGTGACTTGATTGAGGTGTACAAGATGATTAGGGGGTTAGATAGGGTAGACAGTATGAACCTTTTCCCGCGTATGGAGTCGGGTACTACAAGGGGGCATAGCTTTAAATTAAGGGGGGGTAGATATAGGACTGATGTTAGGGGTAGGTTCTTCACTCAGCGAGTCGTTAGTTCATGGAATGCCCTGCCAGTAACAGTGGTGGACTCTCCCTCTTTATGGGCATTTAAGAGGGCATTGGATAGGTATATGGAGGATAGTGGGTTAGTGTAGTTTAGGTGGGCTTGGATCGGCACAACATCGAGGGCCCAAGGGCCTGTACTGCGCTGTATTCTTCTATGTTCTAGAACCAATGCTGCAGTGGTTAGAGCTCCAATTCCTACCTAATTAAGACAAGGGTGAGAAAACAAAATCGGAGCAAATCACTGCAGATGCTGCAATCTGTACTGAAAACAACAAATGTTGGACATCGCAACGGGTCAGCCAGCTGCCAAGGAAAGAAAGTAAGCTCATGTGTTGAGTCTAGATGATGCTTGATCACGTGTGCAGTGTGATGTGAAGTGTGCAGGATGCAGTATTTATATAAGAGTTAAGAGAGAGGTTGGCCTGCTGAAGAAAAAGTATGTTAATTGTTCTGATTAAGTGATTGGAATGTGGGAAGGGCCGAACAATGGTGTGATTTTGATTGCAGTCCCACTCCTTCCCTTGCATAAACTTTACCTGTTGCATTCTCTGTCACCGTGTCCTCTTGCCCCTCCACACACAACAGTCGACTGCCTGTTCTTTCCAATCGGGCAGGTAGACACACTATTGTTCTGCCATTCTCATAATCCTGTTGGAATTCTGTACCGCATGGACTGTCTGGTCTGGCTTATTAAGTATATCCAAGGCTGGGAGCGACATAGTTTTACTCGGTAAAATTATCCAGGCTTATGAAGAAAGGCAAGAAAGTGCAGTTCAATATTATCACTTCAGATATGAGCTCATGGAATCGCGGAATACACTTGGGCTGAATGATCTCTTTCTGCTTCTAAAATTAATTGTGTTATAATATGAATCTGCAAAACTGACTTTGGTAAAGTTTGCCAAGTTAAAAATGCGAGGATCCCCTCGAGGCACTGGACGGAGGTGAGATGTGCAAAGGACGACACATGAAGTGCAGTCATTGTGCGTGATTGATCCAGAGTGATCAGTGTAACAGGATAAACATGAAACCCGCCTTCAGCACTCACACTGAGCGCGGCTCCATGGTGTCCACACCCAACTCACACAAACAAACACTGTCCCTCCCTTTTCCTGTCGTCCCCTCTGTTCGTGTTTAAAGCCGAGTGCAGGTCAGGCAATAGCAGCTGACATTGCTGTTGGCAGACTGTAACATGCAGGGAAGTGATTCTGATGGGTCCACAGCATAATTCGTTTTCGAAAGATTATTATAAATGGTAACTATTTCCAGCCTATGACAGTGTAAGCAGATAATCCTCATGAACGGACTACCCGGGAAGATATCTGTTTGTATCACCTTGTACACTGTCTAAATCAGCATTGCATTCTTCAATTTTCTGGGAGATCCCTTCGGCACTGTCCGAGTTTTGTTACGTTTGCTTGATTTGTGACAGACAAGCTGTCGATCCATGTATTGCCTTGCAGTTTCAAATGCATGTGAACATCTCTCTCATACGGTAATGCACTGGTTCTGTAGCTCAGTGGTGAGAACACTGGCGCTGATAAAACAAAAATGCTCTTGAAACGCCCATTCCTGTTTCTCTTGTTCAGGAATTTGAGGAAGACTATTCTGAACGACAGGAAGCAGCTGACGTAAGAAATGTTCAGTTTCACACGGTGAGAGAGTTGAGGCAGTATAAACTGCAGGGTGAGGGGGAATCAATGGGGAGGAAATTTGATAAAGGACTGAACAGATGCTGACTTTCACTGCAGGAACCAGACTGTGATTTGAACTCTGAAATGGGACAATAAAAGTCAAGTGGGTGATAATCTATTGTCTGAGCGTTTATCACTCTCGATGGAATGTGCCTGTATGTTTCGCTCTGTGGGTGAAAATGAGTTTCAGTTCATCAAGAGGCAGGAACACAGTTTCACCATTTTAAACCTCATTCCATTCATTGTGTTATTTTAGATTAAAACGTAACGGGGAAAATATCATTGAGATGAACGTGGTTTGAGAAGATTTGTAGCTCAGGTTGAGGTTCTGGATGTACGTTTTCACGCTGAGCTGGAAGATTCGTTTCGAGACTTTCCATCACCTTGCTCGGTAACATTTTCAGTGAGCCTCCAAAAGAAGAACTGGTGGTGTAGCCTATTTTCTATCTGTATACGCATGAGAGAAAGGCAAGAAAATTCTTAGAAGCTCTCACTCCAACCGAAACGCTATCGACAAACACAGTAAATTCGATCACATTTCCCACCCTCTGAGAAAAAGAAACAGTAAATGGCATCAACATAGAAAATGAAGACACCACGGGAAATGGCATTACTTACCCAAAGAAACCCAAACACATGAATTAAAAGCGACTACACCAGCAGTGGTTCACTCGGAGGGTCACTGAAGATGTCATCTATTGTGATGATGAAACGTATGGAAACGAATTTTCCAGCTCAGCGAATAAACCTACATGCATTGAGATTAATATTTGGAATGTCAGAGCACATGAGGCTACAGACCAGCGTTGGATAATTGAGATTATGTGTCTTTTTCTGTGCTGTAAACACTCAATGACTCAATCATATTGGAGGAGAAGATTGCCTGCAGTGGAAAAAACAAAAGCTGTGTCACATAAGAAATGATGCAAAGATCACTGTAGTCATCGCTAGTGGTGCAGCAATTGCTGCGCTTCCAGCGCAGCAGCCCGTGTTCATTTTGCTCTCCGAAAACCCTGTCTTCTTTGTTCCTGACATGCAGGAGACGTACAAAAAAAAACCAGCAGGTGGTTGAATTCAGAAGTGTACAGATGTGAATTTGTGATGCTAAGGCATATGGGCGAAGTGATGTAAAATGCGATAAGGATCGTCAAGCGGTTGTTTCTGACAGGAGCACCAAAAAGGAGTTTTAAGGCTGTCGACCAATCCAGGCGTCGCCCTCCGAAATTCAACCCTCCTGGTCAAAAAACTTACGATTCGGTGTTTTCAGCTTTGTCGCCAGGTTTCGATTTGCTGTCAGGGAATGAGGGCGTTTTCATTCCTGACAAAGACAAAACGAATACAAAGCATCTGTGACGGAAGTTCTTGCAATGCCCCGAATCAGCTAATGTCCTCAAAACATCAGAGTCAATTTCCAATCCCCTTAAAGGAGGGGAAGGTGCCTCAAAAGTCCTTCCTCAGTCGGAAATTTCACCCTTCATTTCCCTCTGTTTCCACTTCACATGAGTTTCTAATGATGTTGAAAGCTAAGACAGGACTTGTTGTTTGTTTCCTGTACATTTCCAGGAGCCGCAGCAATTGGATGATTGGGTATGGTAAACGGAAGGTGGCCACAAATTGCTTGTGGGACTATTTCAGCTTTCCCTTCTGTTTCGACACGGGTCAACACTCCCGCTGAACTAAAAAATCAGCAACACGGAACAGATTTGTCCCTTGCAGTAATCCATACAACTCCAAGTTGCAAAGGACTATTTAAAGTAAAAATTAACAACTTTATTACTTAAAGCATAAGAGAATAATTAACTAACCACAATTTACAAATTCTTCCTCTAACCTATCATTTACCGTCCCTTCTATAATACTCGTCGGATAAAACTCCCAATTAAGATTTCCAAAATAACATTTCTTATCTCAAAGCCAGGCAACTTTCGTGGTCATAGTCGGATCTTCCTCACAGGTTACTGATCGACAAGGTACCTTTTAAGAGAGTTATTTGTCAAGCAGTGTATTTATATGCTGGACTTGTTAGTTCTCCTCCTCAATATTCAATTTTCCCCTGGCCTTTATGCCCAAGGCAACAGATTGTGTTATTGGCTTTTAAGCTTTCAATATACTCAATTCAATTTGCATTCGTATTTGATATTTTTCGAGGTGAACTTTAAACTGATTGACAGAATTCGAATTAGTGTTTTTGTCTCATGCCAACTCAGCGAGTTCTGCTTGTTCTGAATCAATTGTTACTTTGTAAAACGTCCAGCAGTCAGTGTATTTACCAAGTCGTTCACTCTCTAAATGTACACACACATATCTATTACTCTTCTGTGATGGCGTTGGGAAAATGACTGTGATGTTTTCGGGGGCATCTACTGAAGAGATTCTCACTCCTGCATATCAGGAATTCAAAACTCCTCCCTGCTTCAGCATGCTGCAGATGTGTGATGTTCGCATGGAGGTATGCAATAGCAGTCATGTTCACAAGTTGAACAACCAGTCAAAATAATCACTGTTTCTGCTTCACTCAATGGCACCCATGATGTGACGTGGCATGTTTCGAAAACAAAACTTGCCACTTCACATGAAACCTCCATTCACACGTTGTCTGCTCAGCCATTCAACAGGATCACTGATGATCTGAAAAATTCATTTCCACTCCCTGCATTTACTCCATATCGCAAGTAAAACCCGAGCCCCATTACACCATTGGACAATCCTGTTATTCCTCGTAGTTTTCGATTATTTTAACATCCTGTAAGGTTTTGCTGGAAATTGCATAACATGAAACGAGCTAAAAATCCCTAATCTCTTCCAGAAATTTAACTCAGTGCAGAGTCCGCCACATGAGAAAGTTCACAGAGAGAAAACATTGCCTCCATTCCCTCTGCACAGATTAGATTCTCCACAGTTTAGAAACAGGACATTTTGTTCAACAAGGACACATCAATCCAGCAATGAGTTACCCAACAGACAAGTTTCCTTCGAACGAATGCACATACGACTCTGGATAATTCAGCATGGCCAATCCAACTGACCATTTTTGGATTGGGGAAGAAAACCAGATAACCCGGAGGAAACCTACGCAGGCACCATGAGAACGTGCAATTTCCACACGGACGATCACCTGAGGCTGAATCGTTCCCAGACACTAGTGCTGTGAGTCTGCAGTGCGAACTACTGAGGACGATTTGAACATTTAGAGGATTTTTCTTTATAACTGAGACATTTCCCTCGGGCGGAAATTCCCGAAATCCACAAACATGTGTCCTGTCAGAAATTATTTCACTTCAGATTGAAATCCTTTCCATCAGCATAATGTCCAAACGCTCCCTGCTCTTTATCAATAGCAGCTGATCTGGGTGAGGTTGGAGCTCCCAGCCTGATGTCCAATACTCCCTTCTCCATGTCAATAGAAACCGATACAGTTGAGTTTGAAGCTTCCAACCTGATATCCAAATACTCCTCTGATCCACGTCAATAGAAGCTGCTCCAGGTGAGGTTGGAGCCAGCCTCGGCATTTCACTCGCATCTATACCAAGTGGGATGTACGTCACCCACATCGATTGCATCACGGGAGCCACTTTTGCTGCTCTTCCCCAGCGGCACTTCCAGTTGAGTCTTCGGAGCTGCACCACTGATAGTGGGCTGGAATTATATAATATTTGGCAGCAGCGGTTAGATGCTTTTGTGAGCAAATTGGTGAAATAACTGATGTGAAGTTACATTGTCATTGGGAATGAATTTCAAAAATACCCGGCAGTATACCCAAACCCTTTGATATTTTGTAGAAATCTATCAATATCAGGCTTCAACAAAGTCAAAGTTAAAGATTCAGCCCACTCGGAGTACCCACATCGCAGTCAGTGTTTGCAAATATTTCTGTTGTGCATGTGGTGCAGTTCCCGAAATGTCCTCTGATGCTACCCTAATGGCTTTTTGCCCCTTACTCGATATGCGGCGCCGGGACCGTGCTTTGCTTTGTCTTGTGTCCACCACAGGTTCAGTTCCAATCTGAGTTATGCAACGGGAATTCTTCCCGTTTTATGACACGCAATGCGTGCATGGCAAACGCGTGTGGGAATCTCTCATATTTTCATGAAAATACTCTTCGAGGTGACGAGTTTGCGCCTTCAAGTAACCGCTTTCTCAAACCTCAGCGTTTCGTACATCAGGTTTCAAACCCAAACTTTCTCGGAGTTTTCTCTCCCTTCCACAATTAATAACCAACCTTTACGTCCCTTCTCCACTTTCAATGAAGCATTGCACGATCTTGCATTCACATTGACACCATTCAGTCTGTGCTGCTGCGGTCACCGTTGCTGGGTGAATGCGCCCAAGTCCCACCGTTGGGAACTTCCAACAGTCGATCCACATAGATGCTCGGTTGTGAGATTAATCCTCATATAGCAGATTTAACTGACATGCACCAGAAATTACTGGAGCGTCAGACTCAGGAAAAGGACACAATGCAGTATTGAGCAAAAGAGAATTTATTGGAATAGAGCAGTTTTTGTGGCTTTCTGCGTCATTTATTTCATTTGTTCATTCTGCTTTAGCCAGAGTATTGTGTGCAGTCCTGAAATTTTAATTACGCCAAGGATATGATAGCACTGGAAACCGTGAAGAGATTTAGATTAGATTAGATTCCCTCCCGTGTGGAAAAATGCCCTTCAGCCAACCAAGTCCACATGACCTTCCGAAGAGCAACCCCCAACAGACAAATTCTGCTGCATTCACACATGACTAATGCACCTAACACGACGGGAAATTTAGCATTGCCAATTCACCGAACCTGCACATCTTTGGACTGTGGGAGGAAACCGCAACATCCGGAGGAAACCCACGCAGACACGGGAAGAATGTGCAAACTCCACAGAGATAGTTGCCGGAGACGGGAATTGAATCTGGGTCCCTGGTGCTGTTGGGGCAGCAGTGCTAACCAGTGAGTCACTAAACAGCGTATTGACTTATTGAAAAGTTGCATTTTTAAAGAAAGTTGGAACAGTCTGTGGTTACTTTTCTTACAGCAGAAGAGATTCTAAAAGACGTGATTGAAATACAAAATAATGAGCGGTATGTATTGGGTAGACTGAAATAAATGATTCATCTTGATTGATCACCACGGGGCACAGACTTAAGGTGAGAGGCAGACAGATTTGAGGAGATATGCAGCAACACTTCAGACAGCAGGAGTTTGAAGCTGGAGCTCACTGTCTGTCAGAGTCAGAGAAGCATAAGCCCACATAACCTTCAGAGCTATTCAGATATGATTTTGTGAAGATAAGCCAGAAACATCAAATGGATCGGAAGTGAGATGAGGATAATCAAGCGGTTGTTTCTGAGAAGACACTTCCAAGGAGCTTGCGGGGTATCACACAAGCCATGCAGCTGACTGTTGGAGGCCTCACTGGTGATCTATTCAGCGCTTTCACTGCTGTGGCCTGTGTTCGATTCCCGTCGAGGAAAAGAACAATGCATTATCTTTAAGAGCGGTAGCAAGAAAAGGGGAGCATCTGTGACGAGATTAATTTCAAAGCTTCTGATCAATTAATGACCTCGAGAAAAGCAGAGACAATGTTTTGCCCTGTTAAAAAAAACAGAAGTTGCCTTGATAATCCCTGCTCAGTCGAACACTTCATCCTTCATTCTTCTTTGATAGCGCTTCCCAAAGAGTTTCGAATGATTCTGAAAGCTGCAACTTGGATATTCATGATGTTTACTTGCCATTCCCAGGAATCGCAGTGATTGTGACAGCGAGTTATGTAAATGGAAAGCTGCCCATGAAGAGCGTGTGGGGCAATTTGAGTTCTCCTCCTTTGATGATGGAAGGACATTGTCTCTGATGTTCTGGGGGACATTGACTGAAGGTTCCTGCAGATCAAGAAATCAAACGTCAATTCGGCTTCAGAACAGAAAGGATCACTGGTTGAGAAGTGCAATAAAAGCCTGCATTGCTTTCGAGCCAGGTAGGAGTAGAAACTACACTATCCTGACGCCTAATCAGTCATATTATTCATCACTGGCTCAGACATGAATGGAAAGAGGATCAGCATCTGGGAGACAGCGTCACCGCACAGACACATTTCCTTAATGTTTGAACATGTCTCACCATTTGTGAATAACCTCAAAGAGATACAAGTGACAGACAGTCGTCGTGGACTGGATGGGCCGTATGGCTTCCGTCAGCGCGGGAATGACACCACTTGAGTATGCCATTCCTCTTCCTTTTTCTGGGGTAGAGGAAGAAACAATGTCTAATTTTTAACAGTCACTGCTACGTTGGACTCTCAGGGCTGTTGTGATGACTTTCAGTAGTGAACGTTCCTATTGAAATCTCTTCATCTGGGAAAGTTGGGGCTCACATTTTAACTGCTGCTCAGACACAAGAATGAAACGGACTATCTGCAGGATTTATCTGTGAAGACAAACTCTGAACACCAAACAGGCTGCATACAAGACAACTCATATTAATTTGCCTGGATGTAGAATCTCCAGTGCCCTTTTCTTCCTTTCCCGCCATCTCATCTACTTTCCATTTCTCGGATAAAAGAGATTCGGAGAAAATCCACAATCAAAGTTGCTGATTTCTTGCTGTGTAACTGATTCCACCCACTGTAAGTGATTGACACTGAGCAGAAAATCGAAAGGGTTCTGCCCTCTCCCATCAGAGCTTGCAAGTAGAAACACAATGGTTTAATTGTCCACCAGTGGAGACAGGCGGGTTCTTTAATATGGGACAAACGGTAATTTCAGTGAGCAGGGAGACAAAATGCGAAGCAGATATTCTGCAAACACTTTGCTGCTTTGAATTCCAGAAACGGTATGTAATGAATTTCACCCTATGAAACGGTAACCTGCTGATTTCCTTGGCACTGGGGAGACACGATGCTAATTCGCAGAGCGTTGCAGAGAAAATCTCTCGGATACAGGCACCAAACAAATTCACCGTGCTGTAGCTGATTACTTCATCACACCCTCCCATTCCAAGCACATGCAATTCCTGGGCTTCGTCCACCATCAAATGCAAGATCACTTCGTCTTCCTTTCTGGGACCATCCAACCAACCGGCATCAATATTAACTTCACCAGTTTCCTCATCTCCCTTCCCTATCCTCCCATCGCAGATCAACCCACGAACTCGGCTCCACCTTCTTGACTGTCCCACTCGGCTCCCAACCATCATCATCACCCCGCTTCTGCATCAACTGATTGACTACCCAGGTCCACTCCCATTCCAGCCCCACCCACCCTCTTATTTATCTCACAGCACCCTTACACCTCCTCTCATTACATCTCCTCTCATCTCAGCACAATGAAAGCCTCAGCCTGTTTTTTGGAAAAGTAAAACTCGTAAAGGACAATTGCGGTTTCAGTAAATGCGATCTGAAGATGGACCTCGCTGACACCCAGGTTTCGGAATCCTCGAGATATATTTTTCAACACAGACTCTGTGGTGCATTCACCGAAATATTCGTGAGTTACTATGACCTATTATCTTAGCATTCAAGGTGAGCCTTCGGAAGTAAGTCTATAGACTGTGTTTGTGAAATGTCTGGAATTCCCTTTACAAGCAGCAGTGGAGATAGGATGATTTGTTAACTTTAAATTTAAGGCAGACATTTTGTTATTGCAGAGGAGACCGTCACAGTCCTTAGATTAACTATCTCAAATCGGTCAGTGATCAGTGACAGAAGGGTGTGACTATGAATGAAGCAGGTAGAGGGAACAGAGGGAGTACCTAAGAAGTCTCAGCCCTCCAGCCTCTCCAACAGATTTGAGATGCTTGCTCCCTTTGTGGATCAGAACTCTGGCTGCAGGGAGGATGAGCAAACAGAGGACAGAAATGTGGTTGATGTGGCCATTCAAGAAGAGGTTGAAAAGAGAAATGTCAGTATAATTAGGGATAGTATGTACCAGGGAATAGAGACTGTTCCCTGTTGCCCGACCCATCGGTCGCAAAGGCTGTATTGACTGCCTGGTGACCGTTTTCACGAAGTTCATCTGGGTTACAGATGAACTTGGAAGGGGAAGAGCAATCATCCAGATGTTGATGGAGGTCGAAAGTGGAAAGAGTTTCTGCTGATGGAATTTAACTTGGTGCTAAATTAGAAAGCAAACAAAACAGGAATAATCTCGGGATTTCTATTTAATGATGCTTGGGCCAAGGTCCTTGGAAAATTTATTAACTGTCAATAGGACTTGAAATTAAATCATGGGAGTTGGTTTCATTTGTATGGAAAACTGTGGAAACAAATTAAAGAGGAGGAGGACTTTGTACAGTTTAAAGTTTCCACAACAAGTAATTGGACAGAACGTATGGAATGGCTGAGGAAACTACTTCCGGCACAGCAGGTATTGGGACATCTCTGAAAAGAGGTGCTGTCCCGGCAGGAGGGAGAGTGTTGCACCTAAATAGACGCAGCGTCTGAAATAAGGTAAACGAGCATGAAATGGGCTGTGTGAATTACAGAAAAGTGACTGCAAGGGGATCAGGGTTGGGAGACCACAATCAGTCCAATGGATATAGTAGATGACATTTGTGCATCTGTTGCACAAAAACAAATGGCATCAAATAAGTTCATTGCAACCGATGTACCCTCCTCCACATCGACAGGGTAAATCTTTGGCCGCCTGCACCATCTCCACCGCCATGTAGCTGAACACTTCAACTCCCACTCACACTCTATCAAATACATGCAGTTGTTTAGTCTCCTCTGTCGCCAAAACTTTACCGCCTTAAGCCTGGAGGAGTGAAGATTCATCTTCAGCCTTGGCACCCCGGAACACCTCGAGATTAACGTGGATTTCACTTTTTGCCACAAATGCTTTCCCCCACCTTTTGCCCATCCCAATCCTCCAACACAGCACGTCCTTTTTGGCCTGTCCATCATCTTTCCCATCATTCCGCTCCACATTCCTCTCCAAACTATCATCTTCTCCCCACATTCATCTACCTATTGCATTCTCAGCCATCTTGCGCCAAGTCTCAACCGCCTCCCTTTTATCTCTCAGCTCCTCAGCCCACAAGTGTCATTTCTGATGAAGGGCTTGTGCCCAAAACGTTGATTCTTCTGCTCCACGAATGTTACCTGGCCTGCTGTGCTTTTCCAGCGCCATATTCACGACCCTAATCTCCAGGATCTGTGGTCTTCACTTTCCCCTGAAGTTTGCAAAAGACAACACGTACTAGGCAGTCATTGTGCTTGATACGGGGAGAAAGTGAGGTCTGCAGATGCTGGAGATCAAAGTTGAAACTTTATTGCTGGAACAGCACAGCAGGTCAGGCAGCATCCAGGGAACAGGAGATTCGACGTTTCGGGCACAGGCCCTTCTTCAGGACTGTGCCCGAAACGTCGAATCTCCTGTTCCCTGGATGCTGCCTGACCTGCTGTGCTGTTCCAGCAATAAAGTTTCAACCTTGTGCTTGATACATCCGGACTGATGTGTGCACCAAGACAAATAGGAAAGCCCGTATTCAGCACTCACATTGAACCTGGTTCAACTCGGCTCCCAGTCATCTCTCACAAACTATCAATGTCTTTGCATTTTCCTGATGTCCCATCTGTTCGTGTTTCAAGGCGATTGCACACGAGAAAACTGTAGCTGACACCGCTGATGTGGGATTTCAACATGCTGGAAAGTCATTCAGATGCTTTCCTTTATTGGTTAGAGCACTGAGCATCGGATTTGGGAAGCCATGTTGCGGCAGTACAGGAAACACGTTCGTCCACCTTTTGGAAGATTGTGTGCAATTCTGGTCTCCCTCCTTTCGAAAGGATGTGGTAAACCTTGCAAGAGTTCAGAAAATATTTACAAGTATGTTCACAGGATACGAGGATTCCAGCTGCAGAGATAGCCTAAATAGCTTGTGGCTGTTTTCATTGGAGTGTCGGAGGCTGAGGGATGAACTTATAGATGTGCATAAAATCATGAGGTGCGTGGACAGGGTAAATAGAAAAGTTATTAGCCCTGGAGTGGAGCTAGCACAGAACTAGAGGGCACAGATTTAGGGGAAAAAGGAAAACAAAATTAAAAGGAAGCTAAGGGGCAACTTTTTCATGCAGAGGCTCGTGCAAGTATGGTATGAACTGCCAGAGGAGATGGTGAAGGCTGCTATAATTACACCATTTAAAAGTTTAAACATCGCACAATGCCGCGTTATAGTACAGTAGGTTTGTTTGGATGCACTAGCTTTCGGAGCGCAGCTCCTTCAACAGGTGGTTGAAGAGAAGAAGATTGTTAGACACCGTTTGTGCAACCAAATAAACGGGTTGAACTATACCCTGGCGTTGTGTGTTTTGTTACTGTGTACATTCCAGTCCAACACCGGCAACACCAAACTATTTAAAAAAGTCATCTGAATGGATATATGAATAGGAAGCAGTCAGAGGAACATGAGCCAAAAATTGGCAAATGGGACTAGATTATGTTAGGATATCTGGTCGTTAAGGGCAATTTGGTCTGAAGGATATGTTTCTGTTGTGTAAATCTCAACGGTTGATACACTGCTTCGCTCTGCTTCTAGAGATCAGACAGTATTTCATACTGATTGCTGTAAATCTTAAGCATTCACAGGCCATGGCACAGAAAGAAGGAAAATCTAATGATTAAACAACCAGGGAAGATCTCTGTTGATATCATCCTGGACACGACCTGATTCAGCATTGCATTCTCCTATCTATCTGTACACGATTCCTTCAGCTTTGTTCCAACGTATTTGAAATACACAGGCTATTCAGGAATCTATCATACTGCAGCATTTAGTTCATTAGGCCCCCACCTTACAGGTGTGCTGTTTAGCACAGTAGGTATACCATTGCTCTTGTAAGCCTGGGATTGTGAGTTTGCGCCTCCCTGAGGCACATGTGAACTTTGAAACAACTGCCTCATCCGACATCCAAAAGAGCGCTTTGCTGCAAACAGATTCTGTTGTTGAAGTCTGAAATGGGACAAATAAGCCAAGCAGGTCAAATCCTCCTTCTTGGATTTGGTCACCCCTGAGGCCTCTGTCACTCTCTGGCGAATGTGTCTTTATGATTCTTTCTGTCGGTGAAAATGAGGCTCAGTTCACCGAGGGCGCATGAACACATTTTATCAATCTCACACAAAAGCAGATGTGGCTGGAAGAATTGGTTCTGAGGAAGGGTCACCAACCTAATAACCTTAGCTCTGATATCTCCTCACAGATGCTGTGAGAACTAATTAGCTTTTTCAGAAACTACTACTTTTAGTTCCTGTATCAAACTTCAGTACAATTTGAGTCATTTGAGTTCAAAATGTTCCAGAGAAAACATGAATGAAATGACCACTTCAAACGACAGAGCACTCAAGTATACAGGCCAAGTGCTGGAAACCGGGATAATGTGCCTCAATCAATGCCTCAAAAACTCGATGGCTCCACCATTTTGCAGGAGAAACTTATCTCCAATGAATAATCACACAGGCAAGAGGTGTTTCATTAACTAACGATGAAGGCTCTCTTGCCTCCATCCCTGGTGGTACAGTGTGTTGCCCTAGTTCCGAATCCAGGTCCGAAATTCAGATTTATTGCTCCTGACGGTCATAACTGCAAAAGCAGAGCAGGTCTGACGGGAATCAGTATCTAGAACTCATCAGAGCTCCCTCGTAAAGAAGGGGCAAGTTTACAGACAGACTCTGTTCACTCAGACAGTTCATGCTTCATTCGCCGGATCCCGCTTCCCAAAGGGTTCTTAAAGATCCACAAAGCTGCGATTGCGTTTTGGTGTTTGTTTCCTTTCCCTCTCCAGGAGCTACAGTGATTGGTCGGTGGGTTTGCCAAATTGGAGGTGTCCATGTGTGGCGGTTTGAACTATTTCAGCTTCCACTCCACTGACAGCGCTGTGACATTGACTCTGGTATTCTCGGGAACGTTTGCTGATGTGAGGCAGTGAAAGGATTCACCGTCCTGCAGATCACCAATCCAAATCTCATCTCAGTTTCAGTAAAAGAGGAAGATGAGATTGGGAGTATAACAAGGCATGGAAACTACACACAAAATAGCTAAAAGCCCAGCCTGCTCTACCCCGGTCCTGTGCATACCAAGTGCCCATATGCTGCAGGGTTCTGCTGTTGACACGGACATGGACAGAAATAGGAATACTCACAACGTGCAAAGTCATTAAAGATCATCACTGTTACTGCGTCACTTTAATAGTCTCCACTTTGTGAAGCAGTGCCTCTCAGTGATGAAAGGAACTTTTCCTCAGGTACCAGCTTCACAGTCACCCGCTTCAATGTTGCACCTTTCCACCGTTTTATTCTCGGTTGCTGCACAATTTCATGAGTTGGACTAATGAACCTTGGTTTTCGCGAGAAACCACTGGTCATTTCTAGCCCTGGATCTATAATCCGATCAGTTGAACGATACCTTCATAGATATCGCCCCTTCACCGCTTCTCAGCACCGAAAAACGAGCCCCTGTCAGTATCAGCCTATTCTGTGCCTTCCTGTAGTCCGTCTGCTGAACAAAGAACATCAGATTATCACAGGTCCGCTTTCGTCACATTGAAAACCAAGGCGATAGAACCAATTGTTTGGAAGCTCGGAGAGGGAAACATTGTTGCTTGAGGTGGTTCTGAAGTGAAGTGAAGAACTGGCCAAAGAATATGAGCATGCCAGTTCGTAAGAGTTTCTGTCAGCATCACTGGGTTCCCTGCTTTACAGTACGAGTTTGCATAGTCCAGACCAGCATAGAACTGCCAGTCAGCGAATGAAGATTTATTTATCTGCTGGTGAAGTTTCTGAAGAAAGACAATAACAGCAGATACAGTGAAAACCCACCGGAACAAATGCCCCTCTAATCACCCCACCATTCTGTGTTTTAAATATATCGTTGTGCCTTCAGTATTGCCATATTAAAATACTGCAACTCCCTCCCTGTC
The DNA here is from genome assembly GCF_037043375.1 of Chiloscyllium plagiosum. Lineage (NCBI taxonomy): Eukaryota > Metazoa > Chordata > Chondrichthyes > Orectolobiformes > Hemiscylliidae > Chiloscyllium > Chiloscyllium plagiosum. The sequence goes on from NW_028270169.1 coordinate 83,446,154, forward strand.
AGCTTCATGACAGTACCTCCGTGCTCAGGACTTCAAGGGTTCTTGAAATTACCTCATACCCTATCCCATCTCTGGCGAGGGATGGGCAGTGAGACCTATTCCACTCAAAAAGATTCATTTCCCAATAATCCGTTTCTCAAAATTGCAGTTTCTAACCGGTGCCTGCAATCGGTTGTTAAAATGTTGAGAAGTGAAATGAGGAAGTGAAGAAAACATGAAAAGCAATGATAGCTGGGAGGCATGGCGCAGGAAGGTAGTGGAGCAGTACTACAACGGTCAGTGCTTATGCTAATGGCTGAGCCTTTTTTGCCCACAGTTATACTGACAGACACTACTCCGAGTCAATTTACCACAATGACAATGCTCCTCTTGGCGTGAGGTTCCTTCTCTGTTTCTTGATGCTATTAATAGGCCTGGAGAGCACGAACGCATTCTCATGATCCCGTTGGTTGAAACAGGTGAAACCAATGCAAGAGCAGATTTTCTCTTTCTGTGCGCTTTATAATTCTGCTGTGCTGCTGTTCATAATTTTTATTAATGACTTGGATGAGGGAGTCGAAGGGTGGGTCAGTAAATTTGCAGATGATACGAAGATTGGTGGAGTTGTGGATAGTGAGGAGGGCTGTTGTCGGCTGCAAAGGGACTTAGATATGATGCAGAGCTGGGCTGAGGAGTGGCAGATGGAGTTCAACCCTGCCAAGTGTGAGGTTGTCCATTTTGGAAAGACAAATAAGAGTGCGGAATACAGGGTTAATGGTAGGGTTCTTAGTGAGGTGGAGGAAAAGCGAGATCTTGGGGTCTATGTTCATAGATCTTTGAAAGTTGCCACTCAGGTGGATAGAGCTTGCAAGAAGGCCTATAGTGTATTAGCGTTCATTAGCAGAGGGATTGAATTCAAGAGTCGTGAAGTGATGTTTCAACTATACAGGACTTTGGTTAGGCCACATTTGGAGTACTGTGTGCAGTTCTGGTTGCCTCACTTTAAGAAAGATGTGGAAGCTTTGGAAAGGGTGCAGAGAAGATTTACCAACATGTTGCCTGTAATGGAGAATAGGTCATACGAGGATAGGTTGAGAGTGCTAGGCCTTTTCTCGTTGGAACGGCGAAGGATGAGGGGTGACTTGATAGAGGTTTATTAGATGATCAGAGGAATACATAGAGTAGACAGTCAGAAACTTTTTTTCCCCGGGTACAACAGAGTGTTACAAGGGGACATAAATTTAAGGTGAAGGGTGGAAGGTATAGGGGAGATGTCAGGGGTGGGTTCTTTACCGAGAGAGTGGTGGGGGCATGGAATGCGCTGCCTGTGGGAGTGGTAGAGTCAGAATCTTGGGTGACCTTTAAGCGGTAATTGGATAGGTACATGGATGGGTGCTTAAGCTAGAACAAATGTTCGGCACAACATCGTGGGCCGAAGGGCCTGTTCTGTGCTGTATTGTTCTATGTTCTATGTTCTATGTGACCTCAGATTACAACAGGATCTTGATCAGATGGGCCAATGAGCTGAGAAGTGGCAGATGGTATTTAATTCAGATAAATGCAAGGTGCTGCATTTTGTGAAAGCAAATCTTGTTAAGGTCCTAGGGAGTGTTGCTGAAAAAAAGGCACCTTGGAGTGCAGGTTCATCGCTACTTGAAAGTGGAATCGCATGTAGATATGATGGTGAAAAGGGCGTTTGTTATGCGTTCCCTTATTGTTCAGAGTATTGAGTACAGCAATTAGGAGTTCATGTTGCGGCTGCACAGGACATTGGTTAGGCCACTGTTAGAATGTTGCATGCAATTCGGGTCGCCTTGCTATCGGAATGATGTTTTGTAACTTTGAAGAGTTCAGAAAAGATTTACAAGGATGTTGCCAGGGAGGCAGGATTTAAGCTATAGGGAGAGGCTGAACGGGCTGGGGCTGTTTTCCCTGAAGCTGCGGAGGCTGAGGGGTGACCATAAAGAGGTTTACAAAATTATTAGGGGAATGGATAGGTTAAATGGGCAAAGACTTTTTCCTGGTGTGGGGGACTCCAGAACTAAAGGACATAGGTGTAGAGTGAGCCGGGAAAGGTATAAAAGAGACCTAAGGGACAGTATTTCCACACAGAGGATGGTACATGTATGGAAAAGATGCCAGATGAAGTGCTCGGGGCTGGAACAATTGCAACACTGAAAAAGGCATTTGGATGGGTATGGACGGGTTGTACCACAAGGTCTGTTTCCATGCACTGCATCGCTATAACTCTATGACTCTATTAGCTGCTGTTTTGGTGTGTTGGTGGATTTGTGGGCAAGCAGATGCCAATCGGTTTAGTCGTCTGGCAGTCATTTCCGAGATGTCTTTTATTTCGAGGAGAGTGGCGAGGGAATCTGGACGCGTTCGGTCTGCTTGTTTGGGTGTGTTTCTGAAAAGTCGGCGTACTGTGTTCATTGGGTGCCCATTCTTTTCAATATGCTATATACCATATTTTTCTCTGGTCTACGCAGTTCGTCTGTAATGCATTGTGTGGTGGCTTCTTGAAACAATGTCCTGATGCAGCTTCGTTTGTAGATCTTGCGATGATTGCTTTTGTTGATCAATCTTTGCTCCAAACGTCTTGTTTCCCTGTGGACGTTGAAGTTCCCCATTGGCTGTTTGCTCTACTGAGACATGCTGGGAATGTCAGTCTTTTGATGCTTTCCTCCTCTTTAATGAGTGCTATCCCAGAACGGGTATAATTGATGGTCTTGAAGATTTCCTCTGATTTGTTTCGGTTGAATGGTGACAAAGGGGTCATCCACGTAGCTGACCAAAAGTTTGGTTTGGATGGCTGGCAGAGCTGTTGGTTCGTGTCTCTACATTACTGCCCCTACTAATAAACCTGATGTTGGAGATGCAATGGGTTTGTCTGTAGGTTTTTTTGTTGAATTTGAAGTGGGTGGTAAGGCATAGGTCCACTAGCTTGACGATTCTGTCCTTGCTGATGAAGTTGATGGCGTTTGGTGTAAATGTCTCTGGGTCTTCTTACAGTGTAATCAGTGTTTCATTGGCAAGGTTGATGTTGATTGACATGAACTGGACTGTTACATCAAAAGAGACCATTATTTCGTCCTGTTCAATGTTTGTGTATTTGATGGTCTTCAAGAATTCTTGGGTGAAGTGGATGGAGTGGCATGAGTCTTCTGCTAAGTGTTTTAGTCTTTGGTGTGTGTACTTGGCCAATATGTAAGCCCTGAAAATGTGTTGCTGGAAAAGCGCAGCAGGTCAAGCAGCATCCAAGGAGCAGGAGAATCGACGTTTCGGGTATGATCTCTGATTTTCAGCTCTGATCTCCAGCATCTGCAGTCCTCACTTTCTCCTCCAATATGTAAGTCCACAAACTCACAAATGCACTAATACAGCAGGTAATGAAATTGAAAGACCAAATACCGAGAACAAGCAGAACTAATGTCATCTAAAAAATAGCATGTAAGAACTGTAATAAACATTGCATTGGTCAAACAGGCAGTGAACTAGCCACCAGGATACTTTTACATCAACATGCCACGAATCGACATGATCCCCTCTCAAAAGTGTCCTTCGATACAGGTAAAGAAATATACCACTTCGACTGGGACAACGCATCCATCCTTAGACAAGCCAAACAGAGACACAAACGAGAATACCTCAAACATGATATTCCAAACGGAATACTATCAACAAAAACATTGAGTTGGACACCATTTATCACCCCCTGAGAAAAAAACAGGAAATGACATCACCACAGCAAATGAAATCGCCACAGGAAACCCAAAAAAAACCCCAAACGTATAAATAGAAAGCAGGAATTATCAGCAGTGCTTCGTCCTGAGGCTCAGTGAAGATTTCACCGAGTACGGTGATGAAACATCTGAAAATGTACCTTCGGGCTCAACCAGCAAACCTACGTCCAGAACCAGTGTAGTTGTATATTTCAATATTATAATACCAGGGAAATGAATAGTTTTATCTGTGGAGTTAGCATATTTAATAAAAAAATTATCATGAGCTGACAGCAGTCAAATTTGCAATGAAAAGGTACTTTGTTGGCTCTATTGCTGCTTGCGTTGCTGGGAGCTTATGAAAGGCTGTGCTTCAATTGTTCTTTTATTTTCCTTTCTGTCAATTGACAGCCACGTTCAATGGAGAACTTGTTCGTTGAATATCTTACTCAATATGTCTCTGTTTATGTCTCTTTGTCTCTGTGAATCTACCTCACCCTCGTTCATATTGCCGATTCTCTGTCTGTCCATATCATTCATTTCCTATTTCTTCTCTACAAGTATGACCTTCAGAGACAGTGCGAGAATGGAGCTGCTGAGAGGATTTGTACTCACCCTGGCTGGAGTGTGTATGTCTGGGCTCACATCCGTTGGATAATGTGTCAGTCTCTTATCCCTGAAGGAAGGAAACATTTATTTCCTCAAAACATTATGTGATTTTCGAATTCTACACTGAAGTAATAATCCATCAAGGGAAAATGATCATCACATTTATACGATTACAATAATATATTTACTGTTGGTGTGTACTGAACGAATATTGACAGCAGAAAATGAGGGTGATCAGCTCGTGCGGTCTGTGCTATTGCCACAATATTCCCTTTTCAGTCTGCAGTGCCTCCACACTCATCTTGGTATTCGTACCAAACTTGGAATGAAGTAGTGGGAATAAGGGAGGATAGTGGGAATAAGAGAGGAAGAGAAGTAAAAGTTCCTGTGAAACAGAGGAATGAAATTCTAATTTGACTCTGCTGAAAACAGCATTAACTGTTGGGGACAAAGCAGTCGGAGGGAGTAACACCAACGGCAACAGATTGAGTTGTCACGTTCTGTATGTTGAAATAATAACACAGCATGCGCGAGAAGTTTGAAAAAGGAGACGTCGACCCAGACAGGCACTAGCGGGAGCAGAAGGTCGGATGTCCTTGTTTCTTAGGCAGGGCTTTAAACAACAAAGACACGGCGGCCACACCGGCAGACTTTCCCATTCATATGAGCAATCCCTTAACAACTCGATCTGAGGAACTCCGAGATTTATTTGTACCAATGCTGTTTAGTGAGACTTGCATTCAATCCTGCTTTAGCAGAAACAGACAGCTCACAGCAGAACATTATCCACTAAAGTGCACAGAAAGAGATCAACTGCTCTTGCATCAGTTTTGTTGTTTCAACTAGCGGGACAATCAGGACGCGTTCATCCTGTCGGGGACCATTAACTGCGTGAACACACACACACACAGAATCTCACGCCAAGAGGAGCAGGGTCATTGTGGTGAATTGACCAGGCATGATGTGTGCCAGTATAAATGTAGGCAGCAAAGGCTGACCCATCAGCACCGACACGGACCCTTGTACCAGAGCTCCACACTCATTTCCTGCCTCAGTACTGCCAGTTATCATTGCCTTTCACATTTATTTCACTTCTGCACTGCCGTTCCCAGATGTTTACACATTGGCTCCAGGCTCCCGGTTAGAAACTGCAACATTTAGCAACGGATTCCGGGGAAATGAATGACACTCAGTGGAATATGATTCAATGCCCATCTTTCGCCAGAGCTGGGGTAGAGGATGAGTTAATTTGCTGAACACTTGAAATCCTTTGCAGGGAGGTACTGTCATGAAACCTCTAGGGAGGGGTTATCAGAAGTTTGATCTGGCCTCGCTGAAGGAACAGCGACAAAGTTCCAACGCAGAACGGTGTGGTGATTGGAAGGACATTTGATCTGGTAGTTTTTCCGTGTATAAGCTGCCACTGTCCTTCCAGATGAATGCAATCAGTCGCTGGGCTGATTCTGGCGGGGTGGGAGTGGTTGTTCTATATCTAACCAGGAATTTGCTTCCATACAGATAATTCACAAGAAGAGAAATGAATCTTCATTCCCTGACTAAGAGTTGTACGCAGGTTTGGGAGATGCAAACACTTACTGCAAAACAGGGAACCTCAGTAATGCTGACAGGAACCCTTGTGACGTGACATGCACACATTCTTTCGCCTGTTATTCACTTCCGAACCACCTCCAGCAGCAATGTTTCTCTCTCCAAGCTTCCAATCAGGTAGTTCTATACCGCTGTTTTTCAAGGTGAAGAAAGCGGAGCTGGGATAATCTAATGTTTGTTATGCAGCAGACGTACGGCAGGGGAGAACAGAACAGGCTGATGTTGACAGGGGCTCGTTTTGAGGCGCTGAGCTGCGGTGAAGGGGCGATATCTGTAAAGGCTTTCAACCTATCCGATTAAATATCCATGGCTAGAAGCAAGCAGAGGTTTCTCGCTGACACCAAGGGTCCATTATTTAAAGTCGTGAAATCGCGCCATGACGGAGAAAAAAATCGGTGGGAAGTTCCAACTGTGCAGAGGACGACTCTAAAGCCAGCACGTGATGCCAAATGTCGTTCTTAATCACTGAAATGCACTGCGTCACAAAGTGGAGATTATTGTAATGAAACAGTGACTGCGATTATCTTTCATGATTTTTCACGTTGTGAGTATTGCCATTGCAACACATGTCCGCGTAAACATCAGAAATCTGCAGCACGTGGAAATTTGGTATGCACAGGACCAGAGGCAGAAAAGGCTTATCTCTTGGTTGGATTGAGTGCACTTTCCAGCTTCTTTATCCTTCCAAACTCGTCTTCCTTATTGTACTAAAGCCAAGATGTGACTTGAATTGCTGATCTGCAGGAAGAAGAATCCTTTCATTGCCTCACATCAGCAAATGTTCCCGGTAAGACCAGAGTCAATCTCACAACGCTGTCAGAGGGTTGGAAGCTGAAACAGCCACAACCGCTGCTCATGGACACCTTTAATTTCACAAACCCACCTACCCAATCATTGCAGCTTCAGGGAGTTAAAAGGAAACAAACACAAGAACGCAATCTCAGATTTGTGAATATTTAAGAACTTTTTGGGTTGCCGAATCAGGAGAATGAAGCGTGAACTGTCCGACTGAACAGACATAGTCTGCAAAATTACTTTCTTTCTCGGGGAGAACCGATGGTCTTGGTGACATTAACTGTTCCGAGATATTGATTTTCGTCAGACCTGCTAATCTTTTGCAGTTGATCCTGTCAGGAACAATCATTCCGCATTTTCGGACCTGGAATTAGCACCTGGCCAGGCTGGTAGAAGCTAGGAGAAAGTGAGGACTGCAAATGCTGGAGTCCTCACTTTCTCCTAGTTAGATTCTCCTGCTCCTTGGATGCTGCCTGGCCTGCTGTGTTTTTCCAGTACCATACTTTTCAGGCTGGTAGAAGCGCCAAATCCTACACACTCTGCCACCAGGGATGGAGGCAATTGAGGCACCATCGTTACTTAAGGAAACAACTTTAAGCTTTTTTATTATTCACTGTAGGTAGGTTTCTCCTACAAAGTGATGGAGTCATCGAGTTTTTACAACACCACTGATAGAGGCCCATCATCCCGGTTTCCAGCAGTTGGCCTGTATACTTGAGTTTTCTGCCGTTTCATGTGGTCATTTCAATAATATTTTCCCTGGACCATTTTAAAGATACAACAAAAGATACAACAAATTGGACTAAAGTTGGTGATGGGAAACAAAAGCAAAACTTGCTGAAAAATCTCACCAGTTCTGGCAGCATCTGTGACGAGAAATCAAAACTAATGTTATGGGTTCGCTGACCCTTTCTCGGAATCAGGTCTTCCAGCAATATCTGCTTTTGCCTGAGATTGAAAAAATGTGTTCGTGCGCCCTCGGGGAACTGAGGGCCTCATTTTCCCCGGCAAAGAGAATCATGCAGACGCATTGCCCGAGAGTGACAGAGGTCTTAGGAGTGACCAAATCCAGGAACTAGGATTTGACCTGCTTGGTTTATCTGTTCCATTTCAGACTTCAACAGCAGCATGAGTTTGCAACAAAGCGCTCCTTTTTGTGTTGGATGCGGCAGTTGTACAAAAATTCACACGTATATCAGGGAGGCACAAAACCCACGATCCCAGACTAACAAGAGCAACATTGTAACCACTGTGCTACAGCAGAACACTTGTAATGTGGGGTTCTCATGAAATAAATACTGCACTATTTCAAGTAAGTTGCAACAGAGATGAAGGAATCATGTGCAGAAAGATGGGAGAATGCAATGTTGAATCAGATCGTACCCATGGTGGTATCAATGGAGATCTTCCCTGGTTGTATAATAATTAAGATTTAGTCCCCTCTGTGCCATGGCCTGTTAATGGTTAAGATTTACAGTCTTCTGTATGAAATATTGCCTGATCATTAGAAGCAGAAAGAAGCAGTAGATCAATCATAGAGGTTTACACAACAGAAACATGTCCTTCGGACTAAATTTCACATGGCGACAAATTCTCCTAATCTAATACAGTCCAATTTGTAATCACTTGGCTCATATTCATCTGAACACTTCCTATTGATAGACCTATCCAGATGACTTTATTAATGGTTTGGAGTTTCTGGTGTGGGACTGGTGTGTACAAAGTGAAACATCACGCAACACCAGGTTATCATCCAACAGGTTTATTTGGACGCACGTGCTGTGTCTTTCAAGCTTGTCCTTCACAAATACTTGATGAATAAGCAGCGGTCCGAACGCAGGTGCATCCACGTACATCTGACGGTCTATAACCTGGTGTTGTGCGATTTTTAAATTTTTAAGTGGCGTAATTCTACCAGACTGCTACAGTTCCTCTGAAAGCTCATTCCGTGCACGCACCATGCTATGAGTGAAATCGTTGCACCTTGTATCACTTTTTAATTTTCCCTATTTTGTCAGAAATCTGTGGCCTCTAGTTCAGGACAAGCTCCACTCCACGGACAAGAACTTACCCATTTATTCTATCCACGCACCTCATGATTTTATAAACATCTATAAGTTCATCCCTCAAACTCCGACGCTTCAGCGAAAACAGCCACATCCGATTCAGCCTCTTCCTGTAGCTCCGATACTCTAATCCTGTCAACATCCTTCTAAATCTTTTCTGAACTCTTTGAATTTTCCACATGCATTCCAGAGGAGGGAGACCACAATTGCACACAATATTCCAAAACGTGGCCGAATTTACTTCCTCCCAAATCTGATAGTCCAATCTCTGACCAATAAAGAAAAGCATCCGAATGACTTCCCTGAATGTTAAAGTTCCACATCAGTAGTGTCACCTGCAGTTTCCGATGGGCAATCGGCCTGAGACAAGAAAAGATGGGACATCTCGAAAATTGAAACACATTGGTAGTTTGTGCAAGGTGTCGTTGAGCCAAGTGGAGCCAGACTCAGTATGGATGCCGAAGACCGGCTTTCATGTTTATCTTGGTACACACATCAGTCCGGATGTGTCAACCACAGTGACTACCTTTTCTGTGTTGCCCTTTGCAAACATTGGCGTAAGGTGCGGACCACAGATCCGGGAGGTCCTTCACTTCTTCAACTTTTCACACAATTATCCCATACAACTGAAATCAACTCATATGATTTATTTTAAAGTCCTATCGACGGATCCCTTTTATCAGAAATTCCAAGGACTTTGGCCCCAGCATCATTCAGGTAGAGACTGTCGCATTGGACAGTTCAATCCTTCGCCACCTCTGACCACAGAATCCAAAGAAATATCACACATTTCTCCCTCACCAGTCTTTCAAACACAAATACCTGGAAAGCACAGCAGGTCAGGCAATACCTGACGAGCAGGATAATTGACGTGTCAGGCATAAGTCCTTCATCAGGAATGCAGCTTTTTGACAGGGAACTGAGGGAAAAAGGGGCGCGTTTGGGTCTGGTGCACTGTTGCTGAGAATGCAATAGGGAGACAAAGGTATGGAGAAGGCGTTGGGTTGGAGAGGAGGGTGATGCGGATAGATGGGAAAGATGCTGGACAGACCAAGAGCACTGTGTCGATTTGGAGACTTGGGACTTGCATATGGTGGTGTAAGGGAATTGTAGCATCAGGTGAAATGCACTTTAATTCTATGGGTTTGCATGGTGTCAAGGCGGACAATGAGGCTTCTCTACTCCAGGCTTCACGTGGTTAGGGGTTGACGATGGAGGAGGCCCAGAACCTGCATGTCCTAGTGAAGTGGCAGGGGGAGTAAAAGTGTTCAGCTACACGGTGGTGGGGTTGCGGCAGGCAGCCCAGAGATATTCCCTGCAATGATACGCAAGTTGGCGTCCTGTCTGTTGATGTGGAGGAGTCCGCATTGGAAGTGAAAAACACCATCGATGACATTTGTGGAAGTGCAACGAATGAACAAATGTCATCAACTGTGTCCGTTTGACAGATTGTCGTCTCACAACCCCTTCCAGCCATCTCTTTGTGATAAGCACAATTACGTAACTGGCAATTTCAAGGATGTTGACTTGTTTCGTACACTGCAGCTATTTATGTGAAACACTCTCACTTCTGGCGGGGGACTGCTCCTCTTCTCAGAGATGTCCCCTTGCCTGCTAGGAGAAAATGAGGACTGCAGATGCTGGAGATCAGAGCTGGAAATGTGCTGCTGGAAAAGCGTAGCAGGTCAGGCAGCATCCAGGAACAGGATAATCGACGTTTCGGGCATAAGCCCTTCTTCAGGAATGAGGAAAGTGTGTCCAGCAGGCTAAGATAAAAGGTAGGGAGGAGGGACTTGGGGGAGGGGCGCTGGAAATACGATAGGTGGAAGGAGGTCAAGGTGAGGGTGATAGGCCGGAGTGGGGTTGGGGCGGACAGGTCAGGAAGAAGATTGCAGGTTAGGAAGGCGGTGCTGAGTTCGAGGGATTTGACTGAGACAAGGTGGGGGGAGGGGAAATTTCGTTTAAAGGCCTATCGACAGACCCCAGTTATCAGATTTTCTAAGCACTTTGGCACCAGCATCATTCAAGTGGCGACATGGGACATTAAAATCCTTTGCCAATTCTGACCCCAAAATCCAAGAAATAGTATGCATTTCTCCCACACCAGGATTTCAACCACACAGTTTCCTCTTAAATCTTGCTGACCTTGTACCTATTCATTTATGGACCTGGTAGTAATCCAGAGAGTATTCCTTTTGTGTCTGTTTTCTAATTTAGCACCAACGTTATTTCCATCAGCAGAAATTATTTTCTCTTCTCACCTAAATCAACATCTTGATCATTCCTCTCCTGCTCCAAGCTCATCTGTAGCCCAGATGAGAATCCTGAAAATGAAAACTAAGAAGGTATTACAGCTTTTGGAACCCTTGAGTCTGGCAATAGGGAACAGTGTCTATTCCCTGGCAGCTACCATCCCCGATTATACCGATATTTGTCTATTCTCCCACCTCTTGAATGACTACATTTCTATCCTCTGTTCGCTCATCATCAACACAGCCAGCATTCTCATCCAAACAGGGATCAATTATCTCAAAACCGTTGTAGTAGCCGAATGGCTGAGACACCTTCATTACTTCCCTGTGGTTTCCTCTACCTGCCTCGCTCATAATCACAACCTTCTGTCACTGATCACTGATCGATTGGATGTGTTAATCGAAGATGTAAGACTGTCTCCGCTACAATAACAAAATGTATGTCGCAGATTTAAAGTTGACAAATCATCACCTATCCGCTGCTGCTTGTACAAGTGAGTTCTCAAACATCGAAGAAACGCAGCGTGTAGACGTGCTTCGGAAGATGCACCTTGAATGCTTACTTAAAGTGCCATAGTAACTCAGTAATATTTTGGTGACCAGCCAAGCGTGCTGACTAAATGCACCACCGAGTCTAAGGTGTAAACAAAACCTGTAATATTCTTAAACCTGGGTGTTAGCAAGTTCAATCTTCAGACCTCAGTTATTGAAACATCAATTGTCCTCTACCAGTATTACTTTACCGAAATACCAGCTGAGACGTGTATTGTGCAGATATGAGGACAACCTGATCTCAATAAATGCAAACACCTCCATGTCACCAGGATAAGACTTTATGTGTGGATACATACAACGTAATTCTGCGCCTGGAAAATAACAGGAAAATGGGAATGGAACACCGTCAGCTTTTTTTAATTCCACGCAGATTCGTTTTTCTCTCATTGTCTCTGTCCTGAATCCACTCTGTGACGAATCCGTCTCCCCAGAGACAGGTTTTTAGCTGAATCCATGAAGCAGAAGGTCAAAGGCCAATTTGAACGGAGTTGTTGCAATGCATTGAAGAATTGACGAATGACGGAGTCAGAGAGAAATACAACAGACAGACTGAAGAGGACGAGAGACAGAGTAACAGCGAACGAGACAGAACATACATTAATATTTGACCTCTGTTGCAGAACGATAACTTCCCTGAATCGAGGACAACCGAAAGAGTGTGGCTGTTGGCTTTTTGCGCGTCTGACTCCAGATCAAAAAGTTTAGTGTTCAAATGACGTCAAGCTCGCGGTGGGTTGAGAAGGTTTACCTCCCTGAGTTTAACATGGTAACAGAGTTTGCGGTCTATGATATTCACTGGACAGAGTGTTCTTTCCAGCCCTCTTCGATCACACGAGATATTTTGCTGTCAGTTTTACTTTTCAAGAATGTTTCAGGGATGTAGAGTGCCCAGTGTTTGTGTAAATGTTCAGTTCGCCCAGTGTAATAAGTAAAATACAAATTGTTCATCATGTGGTGTAAACACACAGCCACATCCTTCTGAGCAGCGCTTCGTTCAGTTGGTGACAGCGTTGTGTTCATATTATATACTGCTGTTTTATAACTTCATATGTCCAAATGTATGCTTCAATCTATCGGGAGATTGAAACTCCTCCAGTTACAGAAGAGTAAATGGAGTTTCAGAAAGAAATGATTCCCAGTAACAGCAATTCTTTCCTGTCATAGGACACTGTTCAAGTGATCTTTATCTCAAAAACAGGAGCTAAAACTGTACTCTTATGGCCCCTCTCCACATTAACGCTGAGCCTTAATTTCACACTGTGTCGGAAAAATCCAATTATGGACAATTATGTGATTCAGTCTGCTATTTGGTAAATTTAATTGGATGGAGAACGCGACTGTGTGAAAGTGCGTGGGGAATTACTGCCAAGTGACCTGTGCATTAAACACATCAGAACTGTTTTTTTAAACAAATTTACGAGCTTATTCTCATCTCACAGAAGAGAGACTGTATGATACAGATCGTATCAGACCGACTGAGAACAGCATAAGTGCATTCAGACCTTTACAAGCATAACACCACCTCTGTGTGAAATTCATCAGTGTTATACACAATATATTTTGCGTCTAATTACTGAAAGCACAGCACATTGCAGTGCTTGTGGAACTTCCAGGCAGGAGGAGACGGCTCTGATTCATTGATCACGGGGATGCACACCTTTTGTTCCAAATGTTCTGCTCAACTCTAATGAAGTCAATATGGGGAAACAAACTTCTCAGTGATTCAGAGAAATACTCAGTTTTCCATTTGGCATGTTGCAAGTAACGTTGAGAATGTTGTCATAACTCTTTCATTGCTGTTGTGTGATGTGCTATTGGGCAAATATACGCGTTGCCAAACGTCCCACATTCTGTTCCAAATCCGATTTCACTCAGAATCACAATGTGTGTCACAGCGCAGTTGGAGGCCGCACAGCCCACTTTCGCTCTGCTGGCTCTCCAGTGCCATTGTATTCTTCTCTCCACCTAATTCTGAATATTTTTCCTTTTCACGTAAACATCGAATTATCCTTTGTTTTCATCGAAAGTAAATCTTTGTCACTGTCAGACAGCGATTTACAGACATGTGCCACTCCCTGTGCGAAGGGATTCTTTCTCATGTCAACTGTACTTCTTTTCCTGATGACCTTCAATTTCTGCCTCGTCTTTACTTACAGGCTTTGGAGCACTGTAACTCCCTTCTTTCCTCTATCTCGTCCATTCATGACTTCCATGACTTCAGATTCAAGAACTTTGCATTGAATAAATCACACCTGGCCAGGCAGCATCAGGAGCAGGAAAATTGACGATCCAGACAGAAGCCCTTCGTCAGGAATGAGGTGAGGTGTAAGGGCGTTGCGAGATAAATATGAGGGTGGTGCATCTGCAGTTGGAGTGGAGCTGGAAAGACAATCAGTAGATACAGACATCCAGGTTATGGTGATAGGTCTGAGCGGAGTGTAGAGCTGATAGGTGGGAAGGAAGATAGACAGATGGGACAGTCAAGAGGACGGTGCCGAGTTGGAGGGTTTGTGGTGCGATGTGGTGATAGGGAAGGAAGATGATGAAACTGGTGAAGTTAATGTTGACGCAGAGTGGTTGGAGGGTCCCATTGAGGAAGATGAGGTGTTCTTCCTCCAATCATGTAATAGTTTGGATTTCATGAAGGATGCGGTGAAGGACTTCAATATCCTTGGAGTAGGAGGGGGAGATGAAGTAATCAGCTACACCACGTTGGGAGATTTGGTGAGAGATGTTGTCTGCAACGCTCTGCACATTAGCACCCTGTCTCCGCGGTGGTCAGAGGTAAGGCGGCTGTTGAGGTGGCAGGATTTTCACCTCTTGGGGTGGCAAGGGAAGACCTGATTTCAGCCTTCTGTCCTCCAAGGACAACTGGCCCAACTTTCCTAACTATTTTCACAGCTGACATTGCACGTATGCTCCACCACTCACATCACCCTGTTCAGCGCTGTCACAAATCACATTGTTTCCCCACTTCCTGAAGTTCCACGAGCAGAATTAAGCGATAAATCAGCTGGAGGTTTCATTGAAAGTTTTATTGACTATGTGAGCAATCTGAAACACGTTTACACTTTGAAAACGTGTTTCCCTTTGCCGTGTTTGCTGCAATAGTAAGTCTTCCACACCCCGACCTCAGGCCGTCCGACCTCATTTCCAGAAACTACTATTTCAGAAAATCGATTGAACATTTTTGTGTACGTGCAGGTAGAACATATATGCCTGTCTGAGATTTTAAGCACATATCTAAACCGAAAGTCTGAAAGAAAATGACACTCAAGAAAATGACACTCGATGAGTAAGGAGCCATAGCGTGGTGGCATTGCTAACTGCGACAGCTGCTGACCTTTTCTCAAAATCAAATCCATTCCACATCACTCCTGGAATTCCAAGCATTAATACGATTCCAGAATATCTGCTTCCCATTTTTTCTCCCTGCTCACAGACGCTGCTGTTTGCTCCGTATCAAGGAAGCAGGCTGTCTCCACCTGCAGGCAAATAAACCATTTTGCTTCTACATGCAAGCTGTACTGGGAGATGGCAGAGCCCGTTCGCTTTTCTGCTCAGTGTCAATCCTTTGCGGTGGGTGGAATCAGTTACATGGCAGGAAATTGGCAACTTTAAAATTGTGGAATGTCTCCAAATGTATTTTATTCGCGAATGGAAAGATGCTGATCTGTCAGGAGAGGGTGAAGTGGGCCCTGTAGATTCATCCTCAGGTAAATTAGTATGAGTTCTCTTATGTGCAGCCTGTGTGGTGTTCCGAGTTCGTCTTCATCCATAATTCTGCAAAACGTCTAATGCAACACCAACTAACGCTTATTTCCTGGGAACGGGAAGTACTTAACATCTGTGCCTCAAATATTCCAGATCAACAGAATCGAAGAGAAACGCTCGCTTACTGGAACCACGTTCTTGAGCTGCGCCGCTGCACACAGTCCAACATGGACGTGAGTGTTAAAAGTGTGCCACTGTTGCTCCCTCTGTCCTAGAGACAGTGAGATGGATAGCATGCGTCAATCCCGCGCAAGCAGAAGTCAGACAACCCATCCAGTCCACAAAGACTCTCTATCTGTGTATCTCTCTGAGGTTTTTCACAATCGGTGATACATGTCAAAATATTGAGGAGATGAGTCTGCGTGGTGATGCTGTCTCCCATCTGCTGATCCTCTTGTCATTCATGTCTGAAACATTAATGAATTACGCACCTGATTATGCATAAGAATAGTGTAGGTTCGACTCCTACCTGGCTCGAGAGCAATGCAGGTGTTTGTTGCACTTACAAACCAATCGTCCTCTTTGGTCTGAAGCTGAATTGTCTTTGACTTCCTGATCTGCAGGAAACTTCAGTCAATATCCACAAGAACATCAGAGACAACGCCCCTCCTTCGTAACAGGATGGGAACTGAAATTGTCCCACATGCTCTTCATGGGCACCTTTCCATTTCAATAACTCACACACCCAATCATTGCGATTCCTGGGAATAGCAAGGAAACAATGTGAACAGTCAAGTCGCAGCTTTGAGAATCTTTCGAAACTCTTTGGAAAGCAGTTTCCAAGGAGAGTGAAGGGTGAACTGTTAGACTGACGATGCATTATCGCGACCTCTTCCGCTTCTTTAACAGGATACAATATTGTCTCTGGTTCCCTCGAGGGCATATATTGATCAGGCATTGAAATTATTCCCATCATCGATACTCTCCTTTTGTTGGAACCACTGTTATGCAAAAACGCATTTCCTATTACCTGGCTGGGAATCGAACACGTGCCACATCAGGGAAAGCGCTGAATCCTAAGCACTGGACCAGCATGGGCGACTTTGGACATTGCGCGCACTGGTGGCGTGATATCCCTTAAGCTCCTTGTAAGTGTTCTTTTCAGAAACAACCGCTTGATTGTCCTCATCCCATATTCCAACACTTGGCCTAGTGTGGCTTAGAATCACAACATTACACCTGAATATCTCTGAAAGTGATGTGGGCTTCTGCTTCTCCGACTCTGAAGAAAGTGGGTCCAGATTCAAACGAATGCTGGTTGATTTAGTTTTTCTGCACATCTCTTAAACTCTGTTTCTAATCTTAAGTCTATGCCCGCAATAATCTATCAAGTGGAAAAATTTATTTTAGTCTCACCGATCCAAATCCCTCATTATTTTCTCAAGAAATCATACCTGTGACAATTTGATGTTTTCAGCAAACATACTGCAGGAATGTAAAGAACACGGTGATGCTAACAGGGGCTCATTTTGCGGTGCTGACCTGCGGTGAAGGGGCTATCCATAAAGGTTCAACTCACCCTATGTTTGATTCGGGGCGAGAAATTGCCCGAGGTGTCTCGTTGACTCCAATAACTCATTACTCAAAGTCTTGAAAGAGGGCAGTGACGGTGGATAAAACAATGGAAACTTCCTACCGACAAGAAGGTGAAACAGAAGCCGGCACCTGAGGCCAAATAACTTTCCTTTGCGACAGAAAGATACTGCTTCAAAATCTGGAGACTTTCGATGTGAAGCAGTGAGTCTGGTTGCTTTTCCTGGTTTTTCACTTTGTGAGTATTTCCATTGCTGCTCATGTCCGTGTGAACATCAAACCACTGTAGCATGGGGGCTTTTGCCATGCACAGGACCAGGGGAGGAACAGGTTTTGCTCTTCCTTGGTTTGAGTACAGTTCCCAGCTTCGTTATACGTCCAAACACGTTTTCCACATTGTACTGAATCCGAGATGAGGTTTGGATTGCTGACATTCAGGAAGATGATTCTTTTCACTGCCTCACATCATCGAATATCCCCAAGAAAACTGGAAGCGATATCACAGCACTATCAGTGGAAAGGAAGCTGCGATAGCCCTACACTTCATTTCCTTTCGTTTCCCAAACTCGCCGACCCAATCATTGAGGCTCCTTGGAACAGAAAGGAAGCAAATATCAAAACGTAATCTCAGCTTTGTGAACCTTGCAGAACTCTTTCCGAAGCGGAATCAGTAGAATGAAAAGTGAACTCTCCGACTGGAAAGAGACAGTCTGGAAACTTTCCCTTCTTTCAGGTAGAGCTCTGATATTCTGGACGGCATTAATTATTCAGAGATACAGATTCACGTCAGATCTGCTCTGATTTAGCAATAATGAATTCGAATTTTCGGACCAGGAATCAGAATCCGGGCAACAGTTTCAGAAGCGCCAAAACGGACACACACTACCATCATTTCTGGAGGCAATATATCTGAGAATGCAGTAGGTAAACGAATGTGCGGTACAAGGTGATTGGTGGAGAGGAGGGTGGAGCGGATAGGTGGGAAAGATGATGGACACTTGAAGACGGCGGTGTCGCTTTGGAGGCTCCGGATAAGTTGCAGGGAGTGGAATCGATGAAACTGGTGAAATTCACGTTAATCTCATGGGGTTGCAGGGTGCCACGGCAGACGATTTCTTTCCTCAAATTGTCAGGTCGTCAGTGTTTGGTGATGGAGAAGGCCCAGAACCTACATGTCCTTGGTGGAGTGGGAGGGGGAGTTGAAGTGTTCAGTTCCAGAGGAGTGGGGTTGGTGCAGGCGTCCCCGAGGTTTTCCCTGAAATGAAGTGCAAGTGGGTGTTCTGTCTGCCGATGTAGAGGAGACCATATCGTCAGCAACAAATGCTATCCACTCTATCCGTTGCACTCGTTGCTGTCTCAAAGCCCTAATCCCCTTGCAGCAACGACTCTGTGATACCCACAAAAATAACATGCCTGCCATTTCAAGCTGTGCTTCAAACTCGTTTATCTTGTTTCGTACACTGTGTCTATTTAGGTACAACATTCTCACACATGCCATGACTGCTCCTCTTCTCAGAGCTTTCCTCTGATCTGCTGTGCCGGAAACATATTCATTCCCCTTTACATGCTTTCTGTCCAATTACTTGTTGTGGAAACATTATCTCGTGCAGAGCACTCCATTTCTTGAACTTCTTTCCAGAATTTTCCTTGCAGTTGAAACCAACCCCCATGATTTCGTTTGTAGTCCTATCGACAGACCCCAGTTATCGGTTTCTCAAGGTCTCTGGTCGCAACATCACTCAGGTGGAAAATGTCCCATCGGAACAGTTCCATCCGTCGTCACTTCTGAACCTAATATCCGAGGAAATAGCATTTTTTCTTCCCAAATGCAAGTTTCAATCACACATTTACATCGTTAATATTGCTGACCTCGTGTCAATCTATTTATGGATCCAGATTTGATATCTGTTTGTATCTGTTTCCTAATTTAGCACCAAGCTAAGTTCTATCAGCAAAAGCTTTTTCTGCTTTCTACATATATCAACAACAGGATCGCTTCTCTCCCAAACCAAGTTCCTCCAAAGCTCAGATGAATATCCTGAAACCGGGCAGCAGGCAGTCATCACAACCATTGGGACACTCGATTTGGGCAATAGGGAAGAGGCTCTGTTTCCTGGCGTTTACTATCTCCGATTACACCGACATTTATTTTCACTCCCTCCTCTTCAATGGCCTACTCCTCCACATTTATGTCCTCAGTTTGCTCATCCTCCGCACAACCATCCTTCTCATAAGCACTTAGAATGCTGGGTGACTGTTCAAATGGCGGGAAAGAGTAAGTGCAGGATTTTCCTGTGGTCGTTACGCTGGGTAAATAAAATAATACCATTTGGTTATTGTTGAGGCGACGACTTATTAGGTGTATGCAGTGAGTTGCAGGGCTCTGGCACAGAGTCTGCCTCTGTTGCAAAGAAAGGAAGGTGGGAAAGGAGGCGAGGTTTAGTCATTGGGGACATAATAGTGAGACGTTCAGGTAGAACGAACGAGACATACAGTTGGTGTGATGCGTCTCAGGTGCCACGGTCTGTCATGTGCCAGATTATGTCTTTGCGGTCCATAAAGTTGAGGTTCCAAACCGTGGTCCATGTAATTACCAACAGCATAGGTAGAAAGAGAGATAGGAATGTCAGGCAGAAGTTCAGGCAGCTCTGGTGGAAGCTACGAAATAGAACAAACAGCGTTGTCATCTTTGGTTTCTCTTCTATGCCACGTAGTAGCGACACAATGAATACGGGGAGAAATATCAACTGAAAACGAAGCTGAAAGGATGTTGCAGGAGGGAGTGTTTCAGGAAAATGTGTAATTTTGGCTCATTCTGTGGAAGTTCAGACCTCCACAAACAGGACGGACATCACTTCAACCAGAAGAGTATGAAAGTCCTCGGTGGGAAACATTTCAGTGGCATTTGGGTGGTTTGAAACTATCAAAGCAAGGGAATGGAATCCTAAAGTGTCGTTCGATTGCAAAGGAGTATGAGAGTAGGGAGGGCGTGGAGATGACTTCACGGTCACAGTAATGTGCTGTCCGGCAGCAAACTGCTTTAATGCGTGTCTACTTCAACACCAGAAAAATCCGAATTAAGATGTGTGAAATTGACATTAGGACAGGTAATTAGGACATCGAAGTTTTGATCATTTTGTGGACATGGATAGTGCGGTTTCACGAATGGGTGTTGCAGATTCCAGGATTTAAATCTTCGTTACGAACAGGAGAGCAAGTAAAATGGGGGAGGTGTGGCCTTGTTAGTCAAGGACAGCATAACGGTGGCTGAAAAAACTGTTGCCAAAGACACGTCTATTGTGGTGGCATGGGATATAGTTAGGAAGAAGAAAGATAAGGTCACACTGCTTGGCGTTTTTTTCTATGCCTCCGCAGATTTCCTGTGATGTGAATGAGAGGTTCAGTAAAACGATTATGGGTAGGAGTGAAAGGAAATTTTTGGTTAATATGGGGTAAACTAACGTCCTCAGCATTGAATGGAAGCGCTATACCTCTAGTATGTCGAATAGTTCAATTTTCGTCCAATGTGTGGAGGAGGTGTTCCTGACACAATATGTCGAAGGACCAACAAGAGGAGAGGCCTCTCTGGATCTGGTACTTAGTAATGAACCAGGCCAGGTGTTTCATTTAGTGTTAGCTCTGCACTTTGGTGAAGATGACCATAATTCAATTATGTTTAGTTTCGCAAGAGAAAGAGATAGGCTAATGCCAAATGGCAAAAGTCATCGATGAGAGTCGGAAAATTATAATGCGATTTGGCAAGACTTCGAATGCATAGAATGGGGCATCAAAATGCAGGAATTGGAACAATCGAAATGTGGAGCTGGTTCAAGAAAATTTTTTGGCATGTCCTTAATAACTATGTCCCTATAAGGCAGGGAGAAAGTGGCTTACAAAGAAATCGTATCTCTTGTTAAGCGGGAGAAGGAGGCTTAGGTGACGTATAGACGAGATGGTTCATATGAATCGATGGAGAGTTACAGGTTAGCTCATAAGGATTTCAAGAGAGACATAAAAAGAACACTGTGGTCACACGAGTAGTCTTTATCGGGTTGAACAACGTAAAACCCGAAAAATTTCTTCTGGATTTGAGGCATAAAAGGATGACTTGGGTAGGAATACGACCAGTCAAAGACAGAAGTGGAAAGTTTTGTTGGACGCTTTAGAGATCGGAGAGGTGCGAAACGAATATTTTGCAACTGTTTTCACTCAGGAAATAGTGAATATTGTAGTGGAGAAAACGGAACATTAGACTGGAAATGATCGAGTGTAGTAAGGAGGAGGTCTGAAGGGTAGGTCTTATGAGAAAGGTCTGAGAGACTTGAATTTTCTCAATGGGAAGGAGAAAGATAAGAGGGGATTGTTAGAGACTAACAAGATGTCAGTCTTACGTCTGTGGTCAGCAAAGTTTTGGAAAGAATTCTGAGGGATAGGATTTATGTTTATTTGGAACGCATAGCGTGATTAAAGGCAATCAGCATGGTTTTGTGAGCGGAAGGTCATGCCTCACAAACCTTGTTGAGTTCTTTGAGGAAGTGCCAAGACAGGTCGACGAAGTCGAGGAGTGGATGTCGTGTATATGCACTTCAGCAAGGCTTTTGATAAGCTTCCGCATGGTAGGCTCATTCATATAGTCAGGACGTATGGAGTACACTGAGATTAAGCGATCTGGTTACAGAATTGATTGGAGGACAAAAGGCAGAGTGTGGTTGTCGATGGAAAATATGCTGCCTGGAGATCAATGTTGAGTCATGACGCGCAGGGGACTGTTCTTGGGCCTCTGCTTTTTGCAATATTTGAAAATGACTTGGATGAGAAGGTTGAGGGTTGGGTTAGTACATTGCAGATGACAGAGAGCTTGTCGGTACCCTCGATATTATCGAGTGCTATTGAAGGCTGCAGCGTGACATGGACTGGATGCAGAAACGGTCTGTGAAATGGCAGATGGTGTCCAAACTGGATAAATGCGAAGCCACTTGCTCTCAAAAATACCCGAAGGATTTCGGTTTGATGCGGCTTGAACTTTAAATAAAAGAAGGCAAGTGTGTCTAGAGTCTGTTTAATGTAGAGATATGTCCCCAAGTAAACTTATGTTGGGATGGAAAATCAATTCTTCCCATTACAGGGCTGCCTGAACCTCAGGGAATTTTCTTTTAAGAACTCTGCCCGACAGCTTTCAGTTGCACTGTGACGTCACAGGGCAGAAGCTGCCCCCTGCAACATGAATATGAACTGGTCATGGGACACGTGGTACTGAACCATTCCGCGGAATGTTATTGCATCGACAGGAGCTTACAGTTATATATGTCACTCACAGGCATTTCCGGGGCTGGCTTAAAGCTAATCAAATGCGATATTCAGCTGCGATTTTTTTTAATTTCTGATATATATATTGTGGCTTTCCATGGTGAAGTTCGAGAAATATTGTATATTAATGGTTGAATATACTGGACAATAACGGGAAAATGGGAATGGAATTCAGTCCGAGTTTTTTTTTACTCCTCGCAGATTCTTTGTCTTCCGTTGTCTCTGTCCAGAATCCATTCTGTGATGTACAGACTCCGCGTAGAGAAGTTTACAGCCGAATCTATGAAGCAGGAGGTGCAAGGCTGAGGAGAGAAATGTGGAGACAATGAATTGTAGAAGGGAGAAAATAGCGGAGTGTCAGAATGATTAAAAAAACAGACAGACAGAAGGGGTCATTGTTTCGAGAGACAGAGGAACAGAGATCATGCGACACAGAACAGGCATTAGTCGTTGGCCTCTGTTACTGGTCATAACGTACAATTATCGCCGTTCAATACTTTCCCTTTATCGATCACAGTAGCAAGAGTGTAGCTGTGGGCTTGAACCGCATCGATTTCGTAGGTTGCATGTTGCAATCACATCCATCACATCCTTGAGTTTTACATGTCAACAGAGAATCTGTGTGCCAATACTCATTGGTCAAAATGTTCTTTCCAGCTCCTTTGGATCACACGAAATGTGTTGCTGTCAGTTTTATTTATTAACAATATTTCATCGATGGATAAGACTGGAATGCCCATTGTTTTCACCCAGTGTGAGAGTTACAATATGAACTGTTCAACATGGGCAATAAGCACACAACCGCTTCTCTCTGCGCAGCCGCTTTGTTTAGTTAGTGGCAGAGTAGTGTTAATAACACATACTGATGTTTTATTTCTGACTTTTTGACACCAGTTTTATGGTTCTATCAATTAGGAGATTCCACCTCCTCCCGTTACACCTGAGTGGCAGTAGGTGGAGAAAGCAATATTTCCCAGCCACAGCAATTATTTCCTCTCACTGGACACAGTTAACGTAATCTTTATTCAACAGAAGGGAAAGGAAACCGTAGTCTGACGGCCCTCTCCGCATGAACGGTGCGACTGAATTTCACACTGTGTTGGTAAAATGCAATTGCGGATATTTATTTGGTCAAGTGCGCTATTTGTTAAATTTAATCGTCGGGGAGGACACTGCTGTGTGAAACAGAGTGGGGAATTATTGCAAGGCGTCCTGTGCATGAAGTACAATTTTATTTTTTTACACTTTCATTAGTTTATTCTCATCTCCGAGAAGAGAATGTGTACGATTTAGAACACAGCATACTGATGCAGGACAAGAGAAGGGCATTCAGATCTTCAAAAGTGTATCACATCCTCTGTGTACATTTCGCCAATATTTCACACAATATGCGTTTGTATGTACTTACTGCAAGCACAGCAAATTGTAATGTTCGCGGAACTGCCACACAGAAGGAGTCTGATTTGATAGATTGACCGCAGAGTTGCACACGTTTAAGCTCCAAATGCGCCACTCTACTCACATGAGCTAAATGACTGTAAAGAAAGCTCTCAGTGATTTAGAG
Source organism: Chiloscyllium plagiosum (assembly GCF_037043375.1). Lineage (NCBI taxonomy): Eukaryota > Metazoa > Chordata > Chondrichthyes > Orectolobiformes > Hemiscylliidae > Chiloscyllium > Chiloscyllium plagiosum. The sequence goes on from NW_028270169.1 coordinate 83,469,921, forward strand.
AAATACTCAGTTTTCCATCTGGCATGCACAATGTAACTTTGAGAATGATGTCATAATACCTTCATTTCTATTGGGCAATATTCTTTTGGGCAGAATATACATTTTGTCAAAAGTACCACTTTCCGTTGTTTCATATGATTTCATTCAGAATCACAGAGTGTGTCATTGCGGAGACAGAGGCTCTGTAGCCAATCTTGTCTCCGCTGGCTCTATGGTATTATTTTATTGCTCTCTCCATATAACTCTGAACATTGCTCCTTCTCACATCAACATCGAATTCGCTTTTGTACCCATGGAATCTGACTCTTTGTCACTCTCACATAGTGATATACGTACATGCGCCACTCCCTCTGCGAACACATTGTTTCTCGTGTCATTTTTAATTATTTTCCCCATGACTTTCCATTTCTGCCGATTCGTTCTGGATGCTTTCGGCGTTAGAGCATTTTCACGTTGTTATTTCGTCTGTCCAGACCGGTCATGACACGGAAAAGATCAAGCATATTCAAACAGTGAAGGTTTGGAAAAGCACAACTTGTTAGGCAGCATCAGGAGCAGGAAAATCGACATTTTAGACATTAGCTCTTCATCAGGAATGGTGGACTTGGAAGGGGACTGAGAGGTGAATAGGACGGTTGATGGGGCTATCGTGAGAGTGGAGCGGGGATCTAGGAAGTCAATCAGAAGATGCAAATTGAGGGGAGACCGTGATATTTCGGAGTGTAGTGTGGAGAAGATGGGTGGGAAGGAAGATGCACAGGTAGCACAGTTCAAGAGGGCGGTGCTGAAATGGAGGGTTTGAGCTGCATTGGGGAAGGGGAGGGGAGATGAGGAAACTGGCGAAGTTAATGTTGATGTCAAGTGGTTGGAGTGTCCTGATGAGCAGGATGAGATGTTCCTCCTCTACTCTTCTAGTAGTTTGTATTTGATGGTGAAGGAAGGCGTGGTCTTGCTTGCCCTTGGTGAAGTGTGAGCGGGAGATGAAGTGGTTGTTTCCAGGACGATGGATTATTTGGTGCGTGTGTACCAGACATATTCTCTGCACGCTCTGCGTATTCGTGTCCTGTCTCCTCAAAGTCATGAACACAACGTCGAGAAAAATGGACACAGTAGAAAAGGTGTTTGCTTTTGCAGGAAAATCTCTGCCGGATGTAGAAGGTACCTATCCGGTGATGGACAGGCGTGAGGGGGTGGTGAAGTACTGGTTTTTCACCTCTTGCAGTGGTAATGGAAGACCAGCTTGCAGCCTTCTATTCTCCAGGACGTGTCCCAATTTTCCAATCTACTTTCACAGCTGACATTGTACATACACCATACCTGTCACGTTAATCGGTTCAGCGCTGTCGACAATCAATTCAATTCCCCAGTTAGTTAAGTTTCACGTGCAGAACTGAGCAATACGGAGCTGGCAGATTCATTCAGATTCGGACTGACAAAGCGAACTATCTGAAACCCATGTTTTAATTTTCAAAATGCTTCCCTTTGTCGTGTTTCCTGCAATAGTCTCTATTCCCCATCCCGACTTCAGGCAGTCGAACCTCATTGAGAGTAGCTGCTTTTTGAGATAATCGATTGAACATTTTTGCGTAAGTGCAGACAGGGAAAATGGGGCCATCCGCAATTTGAACAGTATAGTAAAATCCCTGAATGCTCAAAAGTAAACGACACCCCTTGAGCAACGTGCCACAACCTGGTTGCACTGCCCACACCGCCAGAGCAGACTTTTTCTCAGTGTAAATTCCATTCCCCTTTACTCCAGGAATTCCAAACAGCAAAGTGTTTCCAGAATATCTGCTTCCCATTCTGTCTCCCTGCCCCCTGACACTGATGTTTGTCCTGTAACAAGAGACTGGACTGTCTCCACTGGCAGAAAATTAAAGCATTTTGTTTCTTCTTGCAAGCTGTGCTGGGAGGGTGCACAGCCCATTCGCTCTTCGGCACAGTGTCATTCATTGCCCTGGAAGGAGTCAGTTACACGTCAGGAAATCAGCAATTTTTTTCTTGACTTTGTCCAAACCTGAGAAGTAGAAAGATGCTGAGCTGGCGGAAAAGGAAGAAATGGACACTGGAGATTCTTCCTTCAAGTAAATAAAATGAGTCTTCTTGTGTACATCTCGTTTGATGTTCAGTATTCATCTTCTCACAACAGTCCTGCAGAAAGTCGAACTTAACATGAGCATCCAGTTCTTTGCTGCGACCGGACAGCAGATAATATCTGAACCACACCTGTCGCAGATGAAGAGAATGCAAAAGAAGCACTCACTCACTGACTGTCATCGCTATGGCCCTGAGCTACGCCCGTGCTGACAGACCAACACAGAAATGAGGGTTGAAAATGAGCCATTGTTTGACCCTCTGTCCCAGAGAATGCGCAAGGGACGGCATATACACCCGGCGTCATTGCCACGCAGACAGAAGGAAGACAGTTCATCCATTCCACGGCGACTCTTTGTCACTTGTATCTCTCAGATTTGATTTATAATCGGTTATATATGTCCTAACATTGAGGAAATGGTGTGTGGTAATACTATCTCCCACATGCTGATCTCTTGCCATTCGTGCCGGAAGCAGCAATGGATAATGCGCTAGATGATACGTCAGGAGTATGTTGGTTCGAGTCGTGCCTGGGGTGGGAGCAAAGAATATTTTATCACATTTCCAAACCAATCGCCCTCGTTGCTCTGAAGCCGATCTGCAGAAAGCTACAGTCAATGTTCAAACTTCATCACAGGAGCAGAAGCTGAAATTGTCCCAGACGCTACTTGTAGGCACATTCCCTTTTTGCATAACTCACTGACCCAATCACTGCGTTCTTTGGAATAGCGAGGAAATACAATGAGTAGCCAGGTCGCAGTATTAAGAATCTTTACCATCTCTTTGGGAAGTGGTTTCAGAGGAGTATGAAGAGTGAACTGTTCGACCGAGCAGGGATTAATGAGGAACTTTCCCCTTCTTCTACAGGATGGAAGATTGTCTCTGAAGTTTTTGATTACATTAATTGATCGGAGGTATTCAAAGGACTAGCGTGACAGGCGTTCCACTCTTGTTGTTGCCGCAATTTGGAGAAAAGTACATTCCTGTTTCCATGGCTGGAAATCGAACCCAGATCACAGCAATGAAAATGCTGAATCCTGACCACTCGACCACCAAGTATGATTTCACAATTCGAACGCATGTCTGGCGTGAAAACTCTCAAGCCCCTTGTAACCACTCTTGTCAGAAACAACCGCTTGATTATCCTCATCCTATTTTCCATCATTTGGCCTTGTATGGCTCAGCATCACAAAATCACATCGAAATATCAGGGAATATTATGTGGGTTTCTGCTTCTCCGACCCTTACACACAGTGAGATCCAGATTCAAACAACTGCTGGCTAATTAAGTTTTATTGCATAACTCCTCAACGCTTTCTGCCTTTTACCTTAAATCTATGTCCCGCGGTGATCGATCTGGAGTAAACCTTTCTTTCAGTCGACCCCTTCCAGATCTCTCATTATTTTGTATCTCAATCATGCCTTTTCAAAATCTATTCTTCTGTAAAAAATATAACCCCCGTCTGTCCAATCTTTCTTCAGAACTCAAACTCTTCAACGAATCAATATCCTGTTGAATCTCTTCTGCATCGTTTCCAGTGCTGCCATATCCCTGCCGTAATGTGAAATGCAGAACTGCTCACTCTGACGAGAGCGGAATGAACAAATGGAATAAATGATTTAGAAAGCCACACGCAATGATATTTTGCAATAAATTCTCTTTTGCTTAACACTGTATTGTGTCCTATTCGTGAGCCTGGTCTGTGTCAGTAGGAGCTGCTACATGACAATTATTCTCACAACTACTGCATCTCAATGGCTCGACTGGTTTGAAGTTCCCGACAGTAGGGGAGGGGCAACTTCACCCACCAACAGTAGTGCAGCATCAAAGACTGCAAGGCGCAATTTATTGTTAGATTATGCAGTGCTTCAGTGAAATTGCAGGAGGGACTTAACGGTTGGTTAGTGATCATAGAGGGAGAGAATTCGCCGAAAAAGAGTGAGCATGAATCCTGATATATGAAATCCTGTATGAGGAGAAAGCATGTATTTGAATGCGCAAAACCATCGCCTCGAAGTGTATTTTCATGTAATATATAATTGATTCCTACCCGTGTATGTTAAGCATGCATTATCTGGCAGAAATCTGGAAAGTTGTCCTTTGCCATAACTCAGATTGGAACTGGACTTCCAGTGGCCACAAGGTAAAGCATGTCCCGGCGCCACAAGTGAAATCACTATGCAAATAGCCAATAGGCATCGTGACAGAGGATATGTCAGCAAACAGGCGCAACATAAATAGTTGCCGAACAGTGACTGAGATGTGGGTACTCCGAGTGGACTGAATGTTTAAGTTAGAGTTTGTTAAAGTCTAAGCTCGATAGATTTCTCTAAATCTTCCAAGATTTAGTGAATACTGCAGGGTATTATTGAAATGCATTTCCTGAAAAGAATGCAGCTTTACATCGGTTATATCACAAATTTGCTCAAAAGAGAAAGTAACCACAGCTGCGTAATATCATGTAATCCCAGTCCACAGGCCCAGAATCAGAGAAACTGAGTGGTGCAACCCCAAAAGTCAAACTGTGAATGGAACGGGGAAGAGCACGCGGTTATGGCACCAGTGAAGTAATCTTTGAGGGATAGGTCCTTCTCCGACAATACAGAGTCGCGTGAAATGCCGACGCTGGGAGCTCCAACCTCACCTGGAGCACCTTCTATTGTTGTGGAGCAGGGAGCATTGTAACATCAGGCTGAGAGTTTGAACTTCATGTGGAACAACTTCCTTTGCCATGTAGGAGCAGGGATTATTGGAATATCAGGCTCTGATCTTCAACCTCACCTTTGCAGCTCACATTGGTATGGAGCAGGTAGCATTTGGAAATCAGGCTTGGAGATTCAAACACACCTGAAGCAGCTTCTGTTGCCATGGAACAGGGAACATTGAGACATCTGGCTGAGGAAAAGGTTACTCAGCTATTTTAATCTGATGTGAAAACCTTTTCGCAGGACACATATTTGAAGATTGAGGGAATGTGTTTCCCAAGGTAAATGTCTCAGTTATAAAGATAAATCCTGCAAAGGTTCAACTCGTGCAAGTGTTCACTGATTATCATTACACCCTCATAGCTTCATGGATCAGATTCGATTCCAGGGTGGCGCGACTGTCTCTGTGGAGTTGGAACATTCTCGTTGAATATGCGTGGATTTGTTCCGTGTGCTCTTGTTTCCTCCCACAATTCAAATATTGTCAGTTGTATTGGCCATGCTAAATTGCCAATAGTATTAAGTGCATTACTTCGAGGGTAATGGGTCTTCTGGGTTACTGTTTGAACTTTCGATGTGCACTTGATGGATCGAATGGTATGTTTCCACTCTGTAGGTAATCTCATCAGTGCAGAGAGAAACGGAGGCAATGTCTTCTCTCTGTGACATTTCTCCATATGGTGGACTCTGCACTGCGTGCACTTTACAAATGCAAATTTAGCTTGTTTCATATTATTCAATTTCCTGCAAACTCGCACTGTTCGTTTAAGTAGTCAGAATTGTTGTTCTGTTCGCCAATCTGGGAATTTGTGTTGCCGACGTTTCGTCCCCTGTATAGGTGACATCCTCAGTGTCACCTAGACAGTGGACGAAACGTCTGCAACACAAATTCCCAGCTCGGCGAACAGAAGCACAACAACGAGCACCCGAGCTACAAATCTTCTCACAAACTTTGAATTAGTCAGAATCTCTGAATATTAACGGGAAGATCCATTGTTGTGATTACACTTGAGTTTACCTCTCGTTATGGATGAAAACACAGGAAACTGAAGTTGACATTTATCAGATTAGCAGTGATCCCATTGAATGGTGGAACAGACAGAGAGTGAATGTCAGCTTCATGAGTACATACCTGTTTCCTTTGCGAAACTCGCTGCGTCAAAAAGTGGGGACGATTGGCGTGAAGCAGTGACGGTGATTATCTTTGCTGATTGCTCAACTTGTGACCATGAACGCTGTTGTACATATCCGGGTTAATATCCTTACACTTTTCGCCTGCATGCACAAAGCAACTGGATAACACACCCCTAGCTACGAATCAAGAGTTTGGAGATTCGAATCCTACCTCGCTCGACTGCAAGGCATATGGGCTTTCGCAAACTTATGCAAAGTTACTCGGAAATGAGAGGAGGATTTCATTCCTGATAGACAAGAGCAAGAATCTTTTCCATAAATGTCCATGAAAATATCAGAATCAATCCCAGGTTCACCACAGCAGTGGAAGATAATTCATTGGCGAGGAATTGAAGCTGCAAAGCGGTCGTTAAAGCGCCAAATCCGAGCCAATAAACTATGAAAGTTGCCTGTCGAGCAGAGATGTACTGGGGGGTCGACAGCACTCAAGCTCCTCCACGTGGTCTTGTCAAAAACAACCGTTTGACGATCGTCATCCCATTTTCTATCACTTGGCCTTTTATGCCTTTACATCACAAGTTCACATCTGAATACTTTCGAGGGTTATGTGGGTTTCTGCCGCTGCGGACCCTGTCAGTGCATTCCAGATTCAAACACCCGCTCGTTGATAAATGATTTCTAGATATCTACTGCAAGTCAGGATCAAAAATCACCCAGGATTTTGACCGGGAATTGAACTTGGACCATGTTTCTGGAACCGCTCAGTCACAACCAATGCATCAGTACAGATGACAACAGTCATCGTCGCATCGTTTCAGAATGACAACGTCATCCTAACTTTCCAGCCCTGGGCTGTGGCCTTTTATGCTCTGACATTCCAATTCTTCATCTTAATTACAAACCCCGCCCGGAACACTTTAATCTAAACGACACAAATAATGGGGTGAAGTTTGTGATGGGTAAGTTGTGTTAACGCCCTCTTGAGGAGTTGAACCGCATTTTCACCCACAGAGAAAAACATGAAAACTCATTCCACTGAGTGTAATTAATCCATGAAGACAGACCAACAACCTGTAATTAGGACAACATCCACTTAGCTTATATTGCCACATGTTAGACTTCAAAAGCAGAGTCTGTTTACCGTGTCAAAAGGAAGCAACTGGTCTCTTCCCTGTCTGTTTACCTCGTCTATTAATTCCCCGTCACTCTGCAGTTTATGCTGACTGACCTGGCTCTTTCTGCTTCACTGGAACATTGCTAAAGTCAACTGTTTAATGTCCTTCTCAATGATCTTCCTCAAATTCCGACAAAGACAGACAGGAATGTGCTATTTCAAGCGCATTTATACTTTACAAGACCAGTGTTCTAACCACTGAGCTACAGAGCCAGTACATTACCATGCGAGAGAGAAGGTCTCATGCATGAGAAACTGCCAGGTAATAGATGAATTGTCAGCCTGTATAACATAAAGCAAGTCAGTGCAACAAAACACAGACCAAAGAAGGGATCATGCCCAAAAAGATGGGAGGATATAATGCTGAATCACACTGTGTCCCGGTGATATAAATAGATATCTTCCATCTTAGGAGGTCATCAGTATTCATGACTTTCAATGTCATGGTCTGTTAATTGTTACCAGTTATAGTAATCAATGGTAAATACTTACTGATCTTTAGAAGTAGCATGTAACTGTGAAACATTCAGAATCACTTCCCGACATGTTACAGACGCAAATCAGCAGGCTTTGCCTGTCGTGAATTTGGCTCAAAACATGAACAGAGGAGAGAACAGGAATGTGGAAGGCCAATGGTGGTTTGTGAGAAGCGACCGTGTGCTAACTGGAGCCTGGATCAATGTGAACCCTGAAGACCAGTTATCTTGTTTACTCTGGTATACTGACCACTCCGGATCAATCACCTAATTGACACTTCTTTGTGTGTTGACCTTTGCACGTCTCATGTCGGTTCAGTGCCACGAGTCGAACCACACATTTTTAACTTGGCAAACTTTACCCAGATCATCTTTGCAGATTCAGACAAGCAGAATTAATTTTAGAAGCAGAAACAGACCATTCAACCCGAGTCTGTTCCGCTATTCAATGAACCTATGTCTGATTGAATAATCCTGAACTGCTACTGGCCTTTTTCAAAACTCTTCATAACATTTTTGATTAAAACCGTGTCTCTCTTAGCCTCAGATATACTTAATGAGCCAGAGCCGACAGCACATGCCGTACATAATTCGGCTGGCACGCGAGAATGACAGAGCAATAGTGTGTATACTTGCCAGATTGGAAAGAACAGACAGTCCTATTGGAGTAGGGGAAGGGCGAAGTCATGGTGAGAGAGACTGTAACAGGTAACCCTAAAAGAAAGGGAAGGAGTTGGAGTGGGTTCACAATCTTACCATCGTCCTGTTATTCTCAGTTGCCAATCGCTTAACCTGAACGAGTAATATCCTTTCTCACACAGCAGGCCACCCTCTCTCCCAACTATTGCATAAATACTGCCGCCTCCTCCATTCCCATTAGCTCTGAAACTGGAAACATTGACTTCCTATCTCTGCGTGGATTCTTGATCCGCTGAGATTTCCAGATTTTTAAAAATTGTTTTCGGTACAGATTCCAGCATCTGCAGTAATTTGCTCTGAAATTCTTTCTCATGCCTGTCTTAAATGTGCGAATCCCATTCTGATATGAGGCACTCTGTTCCTCGGCTGCCTAAGAAGAGATCCAAACTTTCTGCATGCAAGAAGATAAACCTTCAACGAACGTGAATGTTTACATAAGGAGTATTTTTTTCTTGCAGTAATGACTCTGAGAAGGCCAAGACAATGGATAACACCGCTTCCCCCCATTTAGTTTACTCACCGAAGTAAAACGCTCACTGAGTCTTGCAGTGCTGCTCGCTTTGCTGTTCTTAATGTCAGGAATTCATGTTTATGTTCACAGTTTTTAGAAGAATGCTAAATGCGCATTCCTGTCTGGGAATCAGTGTGTGCTGATTCCCAACAATCATAGCAGAAGCGAAGGTGCACGCAATGATTGCAACTTTACTTCTTATCACGGCTGTGGCTTTTTGTTCAGTTGCAAAATGATGGGGAGTCACTAAGTTTTAACAGCAATGGGACTGTCCCCTCGGTCCATTATATCAATGAAAGTCATCTAACATCGCACTTCTGAACCCAGTTTCCAATAATTGACCTTGTGTGTTCTATCGCCTTTTAAATGCTCATCAAAACAGTTATCCCATATCTTGAATATTTCAATAGAGCAAAAACAGCTCCTTTAATTGTTAACAGGAAGTGTTTTTGATTGTTGGAAAAAACACTCTAACTTATCCTCCTTAAAGATGTTTCTGAAAACGAAACACTTTCTCAGAACCGATTACCAGTTTTCCTTAGGACGCCACCAGTGTGGGTTTAAATCCGTCAGTTTTCCAGTAACGACTCTCCTTCACAAAACGTCTGCTCATCTGTGGTGTGGAATCCCTCAGTGTCGATCACCACCAGTTATCCCTCTGTCTAATAACAATCCAGAACGACTGTTTCACATCAGTTCCAATTTAACCAGTCAGTTTAAATTACGCCCCGATTTATTTAAACCCAATCGAAGGAGACTTAGAATTTTCAATATTTGTTGTTAATGTTCAGTTTTAGAGTTACAGAATAAAATTGATATGCTATTGTTAAAATGTGGAATTTGGGTCACTCTTTGTCAAAGATACACGAACACATTGTGAGACGAGGTGAGAATTTTTGTGCATTTGGTTTATTTAACAGAAAGGTTTATCACGGTGTCGTTACATAGGGATAGATTGCATTCGGTTTGGTCTGTCCGTGTTTCTAAAGAGAGACACAAATGACACTGTGATTAATAGGAAGACAACGGCAGCCAAGCTGCAGAATTATTTTACATGTATCCGCACACAGGGCTAATTCCTGGTGACATAGATGGGTATGCAATTGCTGGGATAAGACTGCCCCACCTTTCGACAATGAAGGTCCCAGCCTATACTCTGGAAGTGGAACCCTAATCGAGGACAACTGCTATTACAAAAAATGCAGACTGAAGCTGGAAATCGCTGACACCAAGTTTTTGGAATCCTCCACTTTTTTTAAACCTCAGACTGTCTTTTGAATTTAGGCAACATCTTCGGCTGTTCACAAAGATATTTCTGAGCTGATACGGTCCATAATCTAAAATTAGGGCCAGGCCAATCACGGTGCATACTCAGAAGCACTTTCACCCACAGAATTCGTCAGATTTACAAGTGGCAGCGGATGCAGCACGATTTGTTCACATTAAAGCTGAGATTTTATCTTCTTCCGCTGAAGTTTGAAGGGATATGGGCCAAAGGCAGGGAAATGGATGTTGGCCTCCGATCAGCCATGATTTCTTTAAATGTTGGAGCGGCATTGAAGGGCTCAAAGTTCCTCAATCTTTACTGTCTCCTTATCATATATCTCAAAGATTCTACTGAACTTTCGATGAGGTAGCATTTATGCCGTTGGCCTCTGATGCCTCTGAATTAAATTCAGTGTATGGTTTTTAAAAGGTAACCTGGCATTGACAAGAGATGTAATTGTACCTTGTCTGTGTTGTCCTCTTGCCAGTGTCAGGAGAATAAGAGTGTTTTAGTCTCAGGTCTTAAGTTTGACACCCTCATTGCATAATGATCCATTGAAAATTTGTGTTTTGAGCTTAAATTTGGCTTTTCATTTCATTGGCAGTGTCATCCTATTCGAAGTGAGCTTGAATACTGTTCTGCTCACTAATGCCTCAGTTGCTAGTTCAAAGTGCAAAAAGGAGTGAATGAGAGGCACGTTTGTAGATGTGGCTTAATGTTGACTGACCGGGGGCACTTTAAATTTGACCACTTATAATCACGTCCTGACACCAATAAGTGACTCAATCACAGATTTAGAATGGTCACATGTTACATGAATCAAATGCAACCCATCCAGATAAAAAAAAACACTCAAATGAGATGGATTGGATTCGTATCTGATCTTCCTCCCAGTTGTGAGAATGGAGAGCACATGTGTGCGGTCACAGGTGTTCAGGCAGGCAGGCTTTGGAGACAGTTCACACTATCCTCACTCATAACAAGCCAGACTGGAAATGAACTACTCTTCTCAAAGACTGTCTCTGGCATGGTGCAGATGGTGGCGTCCAGTACAACGCGTATACAAGGAATTCTGAAACATTGTCAATAATGTCCAGGCAGAATTAAGAAATGATGTGCACTCTGGAAGATTCTACATAAATTCTCCCTCCCCCGAAGATCCACAGCATTGATATATCGGAATAACGGGCGGCCGTTTGGGCCTTCCAGCCTGTGTTTTCCTTTGATACAATGTTTGATGATCATCATACTCAATGCCCTACTCCCGCGTTCACAACAGCGAAGTGTAACCATGGCATTCATGCTGATACAGGTTTTTAAAAAATGTCCAGTTGTGTCGAGTCCACAAAAGCAGGACAAATCCAACCCTTACTCCAGTCAATCAACGCTTAACCATCAGCAACATGATGGAAGCGAATAATAACTGTGCTCTGTGGCTGTACTCAGTCAACAATAAGCAGCTTTCTGATGCTGTGTGTTCCAACAGAGGCACTTAGCATTTGTCCTCATTGCAGTATTGAAAAAACATGGATAAAATACAGCAATCAAAAGGCAAGGTGAGAATGATTGCCCGTGACATTAAGGCTGACTAAGACATTGAAGATCTTTTGCAAAACTGCAGTCAATAGGAATAAAAGAAAACCCTTGTTGCAACGAGGGCGTCGAACCCCTCGTTAATTAAAAGCAAACACTCGGAAAACATCTCCTCACCTCCGAATCTATTTAAACATTAGTGAGTGGCAAAGAATTTCTAATTTCCATTACATAAAGAACAACAACATTTTATTTGACTTTATTGCGACGACTAAACAATACAATGAACAAACTAAACATTCTTTCCTTTAACTGAACAGAATCGTATTCACATGCTGTTTCAATAACACAGTTGTTTAACATCATATCAACGTAATCTCAAGTCCACCCAGTTTGCATGTGCTCCCGTGTCTTCCACTTATATCTGTTCATCTCAATTGTTTCAACTTCTTTCATTTTTAAAATGTATGTTTTGCTGAAAAAATGTACTTTTTGAAACAGAGTGAGATCTAATTTCTTAGAGAGGAAAGTGTTAGCTCTCCAGGAATAGCTCTCACTCTAGTTTTCAAATGCTGGTTTTACATACACACCAATGATGCATTCAATTTGTATGATTTGATTAGATTCCAGATGCTAAAGCAAAACGAAAATTGAAATTTCATTAGCTTCTAGGATCCTGGATGTAACTTAATGTAATTGGTTAAATTTGAGTTGCTGTTGAAACAGCTAGCAAAATTCAGGTTTTCACCAACGAAAGTTACATCTATCTGATTTGGAACAGCCTGTCCCCCAGCCCTTTCAGTCAGGGAGCAATGCGTGCACTGTTTGATCCTTCAACATTCAGAAAATACACAATTTGAAAGTGAACATGTGTGCTTTCAACAATATAACACTCAACTGGGTGCAATCGTTCAGCACAAATGCTTACAAATTTTGAATGTCAATCACCCCAAGCCCACCACATCACTGCACGGATTTCGCAGGTCATTGTCTTAATCCCAACCACTCTGACATGTTTCAATTAGTGTTATTCAATCATAAAATCAGAGTGGGATATTTGTCTCACAGAATCATGGGATCCCTGAAGAATGGAAACGGGCCAATCTACCGAACAATTCCACACCTACGTTCTAAATGCCATCCTACCTGGAATAATCCCTCACCCTTTTCCTGTAACACAGCATTTCCCAAGGCTAACTATCGTACCCAGTCTTCCCTGAAGAATTTAGCAATGATAAATCCACGTAACCTGAACGTCTTTGCTCCGTGGAAAGATCCCCTATCGGATATGGAGAGATTGTGCAAACGCCACACACACACTATCACCCAAAGCTGCAATTGAAGCAAAGGCCCTGGCCTGTGAGAAAGCAGTGGTGACCATTGCGCCAACATGCCACACCTGACTGTATATTATTTAGCATCATTTGAGACTTCTCAGTCACACACGCATTCCTGTCCGGACAATGTGGAGAAAATCAGGCACTTTTTTGAAGTTTGAAGAATTTGTTTTGCATGTATTAGCTGGTGTAGATCAGGAAGAACATGGAACACATTTCGTTTCTGCAGGAATTTATTAACTTCATCGGAAGGAAGTCACAATGGGTATCATTCGATTAATTAAGAAACAGTTAAACTCTTTGGAACAGCTCCACAGTAAGCTGGAATTCAAACCAAAACCTTTGGTTGAGACACACGATGAAGCACAGTAAAAACCAGGCACTTTGTTCACTTGTGAACTTACTGTTGTTTCAGTAGGTTGGATTTCACATCAAATCTCCTCCCACACTAGTGCAGATGAACAGCCTCTCCCCACAGTGAGATGGCGGGTGCACAGAGAGTCCAATTAACCACTTTAATCCAGGCCCATTTTGGGAGCAAATGACGTTTCTCATCAGTGTCAACATATTGCTGGGTCAACAGATTGTCAGAGATTTTAAGCCGCTTCCCACGTTCAGGGCATTTAAAAGACATTTCCGCTATGCGGACTTGTTGTTACAGCAGCGTAATGGATCAAGTGAATTCTGTCCCACACTCGAAACAAACGAATGACCTCCCCCTCGTCTGACTGTATTTATGTTCTGACAAGGCAGATTATCTGGTGAAGCCCTGCCCACACGTACAACACGTGTACAGTTTCTCCACACTGTGCATGATGCTTTTCCCTTTCATGTTCAAAAGCGAATCATAATTCAGGCAACAATCAACTGGACAACACCATCAAATACTGAAGTGATATTTGGGGGTTTCAAGCCTTCGCACTGTAATTCTTGTTCTTCTAATGCCCGGTAAATTCACTGATAAAGGAAAAACAGAAGCAATTGAAAGTCCAGAAAGGAAAGATAATAAGATGCAAGAGCAGAAGTCGTCAATTCAATCTGTGCAGTCTGCTCTCACCATTCAGTGAGATTACAGCTGATCTGATAATCCTCAGATTCGCGTTCCTGCAATATCACCTAACCTTTGAATACCTTGCTGATTAAAATCTGTTTCTCACAGTCTTAGAACATAGAACATAGAACAATACAGCACTGAACAGGCCCTTCGGCCCACGATGTTGTGCCAAATATTTGTCCTAGCTTAAGCACCTATCCATGTATCTATCCAATTGCTGCTTAAAGGTCACCAATGATTCTGACTCTGCCACTCCCACAGGCAGCGCATTCCATGCCCCCACCACTCTCTGGGTAAAGAACCTACCCCTGACATCCCCCCTACACCTTCCACCCTTCATCTTAAATTTATGTCCCCTTGTAACACTCTGTTGTACCCGGGGAAAAAATCTCTGACTGTCTACTCTATCTATTCCCCCGATCATCTTATAAACCTCTATCAAGTCACCCCTCATCCCTCGCCTTTCTAATGAGAAAAGGCCAAGCACTCTCAATCTATCCTCGTACGACCTATTCTCCATTGCAGGCAACAGCCTTGTAAATCTCCTCTTCACTCTCTCCAAAGCTTCCACATCTTTCCTAAAGTGAGGCGACCAGAACTGCACACATTACTCCAAATGTGGCCTTACCAAGGTCCTGTACAGCTGCAACATCACCTCACGACTCTTGAAGTCAATCCCTCTGCTAATGAACGCTAATACACCATAGGCCTTCTTACAAGTTCTATCCACCTGAGTGGCAACTTTCAAAGAGCTATGAACATAGACCCCAAGATCCCTCTGCTCCTCCACCTTAGTAAGAACCCTACCGTTAACCCTGTATTCCGAATTCTTATTTGTCCTTTCAAAATGGACAACCTCACACTTGACAGGGTTGGACTCCATCTGCCAGTCCTCAGCCCAGCTCTGCATCATATCTAAGTCCCTTTGCAGCCGACAACAGCCCTCCTCACTATCCATAACTCCACCAATCTTCGTATCGTCTGCAAATTTACTGACCCACCCTTCGAAACCCTCTTCCAAGTCATTAATAAAAATTGCAAACAGCAGAGGACCCAGAACTGATCCCTGCGGAACTCCACTTGTAACTGGGCTCCAGGCAGAATATTTACCATCTACCACCACTCTCTGACTTTGAGCGGTTAGCCAGTTCTCTATCCAAGTGGCCAAATTTCCCACTATCCCATGCCTCCTGACTTTCCGCATAAGCCTACAATGGGGAACTTTATCAAATGCCTTACTAAAATCCATGTGCACTAATCCACTGCTGTACACTCATCCACATGCTTTGTCACCTCCTCAAAGAATTCAATAAGACTTGTAAGACAAGATCTACCCCTCACAAATCCGTGCTGGCTGTCCCTAATCAAGCAGTGTCTTTCCAGATACTCATAAATCCTATCCCTCAGTACCCTTTCCATTACTTTGCTTCCCATCGAAGTAAGACTAACTGGACTGTAATTCCCGGGGTTATCCCTGTTCCCTTTTTTGAACAGAGACACAACATTCGCCACTCTCCAGTCCGCTGGTATCAACCCCGTTGACAGTGAAGAAGAAAAGATAATTGGCAACGGCTCTGCAATTTCCTCTCTTGCAGGAAATCCTAGAATATATCTCGTCAGGCCCGCGGGACTTGTCTATCCTCAAGGTTTTCAAAATGCCCAACACATCTTCGTTCCTAACAAGTATCTCCTCTAGCTTACCAGGCCGTTTCACACTCTCCTCTTCAACAATACGGTCCCTCTCATTTGTAAATACTGAACAAAAGTATTTATTCAAGACCTCTCCTGTCTCTTCCGACTCAATACACAGTCTCCCACTACCGTCCTTGATCGGACCTCCCCTCGTTCTCATCATTCTCATGTTTCTCACATACACATAAAAGGCCTTGGGGTTATCCTTGATCCTACCCGACAAAGATTTTTCATGCCCTCTCTTAGCTCTCCTAATCTGTTTGTTCAGCTCCTTCCTGGCGATCCTTTATCCCTCCAACGCTCTGTCTGAACCTTGTTTCCTCAGCCTTATGTAAGCCTCCTTCTTCCTCTTTACTAGATATTCAACTTCCCTAGTCAACCAAGATTCCTTCACACAACCATTTCTTTCCTGCCTGAAAGGTACATACATATCAAGGACACGTCGTATCTGTACCTTGAAAAAGTTCCACCTTTCAACAACATCATTCCCTGACATCCTATGCTCCCAACTTATGCTCCTCAGATCCTGTCTTGCAGCATCGTATTTACCCTTCCCCAAATTGTAAAACCTACCCTGTTGCATGCACCTCTCTATCTCCATAACCAATGTGAAAGTCACAGAATTGTGGTCACCCATCCCCAAAATGTTCACCCACTAACATGCCCATCACTTGTTCTGGTTCGTTACCGAGTACCAAATCCAATATGACCTCCTTTCTGGTCGGACGATCTACATACTGAGTTAGAAAAGCTTCCTGGACGCACTGTACAAACACCGCCCCGTCCAACCTACTTGATCTGAAGAGCTTCCAATCAATATTTGGGAAGTTGAAATCGCCCATGACTACTACCCTGTGGCTTTTGCACCTTTCCAAAATCTGTTTCCCAACCTGTTTCTCCACATCTCTGCTGCTATTGGCGGGCCTACAGTAAACAGCCAACAAGGTGACTGCTCCTTTCCTATTTCTGACTTCAGCCCATGCTACCTCCAAAGGCCGATCCCCCTCGAACTGCCTTTCTGCAGCCATTATACCATTTCTAATTAGCAACCCCACACCCCCTCCTTTTTTACCACCCTCCCTAATCTCAGTGTAATCTTGGATACACTGAGCTGCCAATTTCTAGAGCGGCCTGCACTAAATACTTTCACATATTCAGTCGGCTCGAAGAGAAAGACATTCCTCCACATCTTTCTTAAATAGGTTACTACTTACTCTGAGATTATGTTGTCTGGTCTTCGATTCTCAGACAAGGCGAATCATTCTCTCCTAAATTATCCTATCATGTCCCTCATAATCTAATGTACCCCAGTAAAGTCTTGTTACATTATTCTACACTCCAATCAGTACAGGGGCAATATTCTCAGTTTCATCTCCCGAGAATATTCTCCCATATCCAGGATGATTTGTGTTAAATTTCCCTGAACTGCTATTCCTAAAATAGGGGGACTAAATTTGTTCACATTAATCCAGCTCTGATCTGACTAATGCCATGTGTATTTAAAAAAAAACATATGTCCCCATTCCGTTTAAATAAAGTGAAACAAAATTATTTGACTTCCTGATTACCTGCTGAAACTGGATGCTAACTTTTCATATTTCATGTACAAGGAAACGAAGTGCTCTGTATGCTGATGCTTTGTGCTGTGTATTTCCCCTCTTAATATTTATATCTGCCAAAACGCATAAACCTCTTTTTTTGCATGTTATATGCTGCTACGTTTTTGTCCACTTGTTTATCCTGATTCTGTCCGTCCACAATGTTGCTGTGCCGCCCTCATTACTTGCATCCATATCTATTTTGTGTCATCTCCAAACTGAGCAACAGTACATTGACTTATGTTACACAGGTGATTAGTACATGTTGTCAACAGCTGTGGCACCAATATTGTTGTTTCCCGGAATCTGCAAGTCACAATTTACCGTCATGAAAATGCTCTCATTACCTCACCTCTCAATTCATTCCCCAATCCTCGACTAATACATACCCCCAACTGTTTGGGTTCATGCTTCTATGCTTGTGAAGTGCTATCGTAAAAAACGTTCTGAGTAATTTTAGAAAGTCAGATATATTGCATTTACTGCATTCCCCTTTATGTATTGTGCTTGTTACGATCTGAAAATACTTGTAAACATGTTAGGTCTGATTTCGTCTTCCCAAAGCCGTGCGGAATCCATTTTATTCTGTAATACATTTCTAATGCTCTGTTATTCCAACTTTAATAACAGACTAACATGTTTCCAATAACAGATATGCTGTCAACCTGAGCTGAATTTGTCAGGCTGGACACTCACAAGACGTGACCATTGTTGAATAAAGGTGTTGAGGAACTAATCAAAACGAAAGAGTATCCTACATCAGACAGACAACTGGTTAAAGTGACTTTCTTGTAGGGACTTCAATAAAGTGCAGACCAGGAAGGAAAGAGGGGATATGAAATTATTTAATCTGCCAGGGCTGAAGATAATCCAAAGAGGGTCTACAAGTACATATCTGGCAAGAGAACAACGCGAGAAATATTACCTGAAAGATCAAGGAGGTTGACATTGCTTTTGAGCTCAGCAGATGGAAGAGGCATTGAACGAATTTTTCATGTCATTTTTTATTGTGGAGACAGCGAGACCAAATGTTCACTCTGCATATGTGAAGAGGACGATACCTTTTCCGAAACTATTTGACCAAGCATCAAGAATTTGAGATTCGGTGATGTTTCTAGCGGCTGATATGTTAGACTTAAGGATGCTACAGAAATCATGGAAATACATACTGATAAACATTTCATATTACAGGAAAATAATTGCTGGACATCTCAGAAAATGTAAAAGGCGTATAAAACTCAAGGCCCTGGACTAGTGTATTGTTATGAACGTGGTGTGAAAAAAAGAGTTGAAAAGCTTGCAAGGACACAGAACAACCTGATCTGACCAAGGGAACAATGTGATATTTGTTCGAAACATCCAGCAGAGCTGGTTTGCCATCAGCTTAAATTATGAATCAAGATCCGAAATCAAAATCAGGTGTGAACTTCACGTTTTGATAATATTAAAGCCAATGAAATAATCCGATGTTTTGGGGTATAAATCAGGACATTTTCAACAGCTAGGACTGCGTCAGAGACGTCCAGCTCAAGAGATCCTACAAATGTACCTTCCTGGAAATGTGTTTGCATGTCAGAACATCGAGGAAAACCTGGAGAGAATCTTGCCAGGAAAATCCACAAAATGAGACTTGAAAAAGCTGAGTGGTTTTGAACCATGATTACTTTTTAAATCATTATTGGGAATCTTTTAGAATCGGAATATTATTGCGAAGTGGAAGGTAAAAGATGGGTTTAAGAGAAACTAGTTGTAAATAGTTGTTAGTTTTCATACTCTGTTAGACATAAAGAAAAAAGTTGATAATTTTCCCTTTAAATCGTTACCTTTGGGAAACGTTTTGACTATCGAATTTTCACAGATTACACCACGGGGTAAATATTTTTCTGTGTTGCTAGTTTCAATTAGCATCGAGATTTACCCTGTGTTTGTACTGAATCCCAAAGCATTATGGGAGGTAAGCGCGGAAATTGCAAGACTCCTTGCTGAAATAATTGTGTCATCTCTAAATATGGGTGTGATTTAAAATGATTGGACCGTGACGAACCTTGTTGAAAAATGTATACAGGGAAAAAAAACTGGAATCTCCAGGCTTGTGAGTTTGAAATTGGTGGTTCGCAAGTTTTTTGAAGTGTTTTTGGAAGATAGCATTTTCAGAGTCCAGGAAATAGAGAGGATTATCAGCATGGTTTAGTGAGGTGGAAACCGGATCTCACAAATTTGTGAGAGTTTTGATCAAGTACGCAAGAGGAGTGATGAGGCAAGAACAAATATCTTTGCTTACTTAGGCTTTAGGAAAGCGTTTAACTAGATGCAACATGGAAGACTAACGAGTACAGTTAGATCAGATGTGGTTCACAGTGAGTTTACAAATCGGATACAAAATTCAATGAACAACAAGAGAAAGGGTGAGGTTTTGGTGTGTTGTTTGTCAGACTGGAGGCTTGTGACCGGCAGTTTTCCACAGGGATCAGTGATGGCTACTTTGTTTGTGACGGATGTAAATGTTTTAGATGACAATATGGAAGGCAGGGATCATCAGTTTGTGGTTGACACCAACATGAGCGACATGCATATAATGAAATGA
The DNA here is from genome assembly GCF_037043375.1 of Chiloscyllium plagiosum. Lineage (NCBI taxonomy): Eukaryota > Metazoa > Chordata > Chondrichthyes > Orectolobiformes > Hemiscylliidae > Chiloscyllium > Chiloscyllium plagiosum. Next base: position 83,489,780 of record NW_028270169.1, read on the forward strand.
AGGCAGAAGTCTTTGAGTGTACATGAAGAACATTTAAAAGGCGTTTGGACAAGTACATGGATAGCAAAGGATTAGAATGATATGGTCCAAGTGCAGAGAAATGCAGTTAATGTGGACCGCATTATGATCAGTATGAACCAGTTTGTGCCAAACGACGTGTTTCTGTGCTGAGGGACTCTACAACTCTCCATGGTGGTACAGTAGACAGAGAAGAAGGTTACCTGAGGTTATAGAAATTTTAAAGAGACATTGATCATTCGGGTATATGATTAAATGGATGGTAAAGAGAAATTACCTTGGATAAATGTAAGGTACTGCAGTTCGTGTTATAAAGGGATGTAGCACTTGTACATTTACATGTACTGCTTTGAATAGTCCTGCACAATAGACACGTGAATAGGTCACGGAATGGATTTTGGAAGTCGTGTCACATGTCGTCAGTTTCGTTAAAATGCCGTTAGAACGCTTTCATGCGTCGCTCAGTTTTTAGTGTTGAACTTCGTACGTTATCCTGAGGTTGTACAGGATGTTGGCGAGGCATCTTTTGTAGTATTGTGTCAATGTTCTCGTTTCCAAGTCAGACAAAGAAGAATTAAGACAGAGTTAAGAAGAGATTTAACAGTACTTTGCTCGGAATGAAAGAATTGAGCTGTAGGCTGGATAGACTGGGACTTCTTTCAAAGGAGCATAGGAGGTTGACGTTTACCTATGAATGTTTTTAAAATCCTGAGGGGTACAGATTAGCTCAACTGCAACGGTGCTTTCCTTCTTTGGGGTATTTCAGGACTAGTGGGCGTATTTTAAGTTGTGAGGACAAAGGTCATAAAAAGACATGAGGTTCACTTTGCTTTACTTTACACGGTATGTTTCCTGTGCAAAGTTCTAGAGGAAGTAGGAATGTGGATTAAGTTACAACATTTAAAAGACACTTAGATAAGTGCAGGAATAGGACATGTTAACAGAGATATGGGCCCAGTACACTTAGTTGGTACTATGTTTGTTTCGGTAAATGATAGCATGGACTGTTTGGAACAGCGGTCTGTTTCAATGATGTCTGGGTCAATGAGTCGATTTATTTGAAATTTACAGAGTGCTGAGAGGCTTGTGCAGAGCCAATGTGGCAAAGATGTTTCAACCACTATGACACACAAGAACCCGAGGGCACAGAGACACAGTGACGCGATAACAATTTGGAAATGAGACGTGGACGAATATCTTCAGTCACAGAATAGTGATTCTTTGCAGATAGTTGCTATAGAGGGCTGCGGGCGCCAATTCAATGAACAAGCACAGTGGCTCATTGGGAAACACGGCTGCCTCGTAGCACCCGGGTCCCAGGTCCGATTCCAGCCTCGGGCGACTGTCTGTGTGGAGCTTACACGTTCTCCATGTGTCTGTGTGTGTTTCCTCCGTGTACTCCGGTACGCCCCACAAACTAAAAGATGTGTACATCACGTGAATTGGCCATGCTAAATTGTCCATAATGTTCGGTTCATTAGCCAGGTGTAAACATAGGGTTGGGATGGGTTGTCCTTCGGAGGGTTGCTGTGAACATGTTGGCCCGAAGGGCCTGTTTACACCCTGCAGGGAATCTAATCTAATCATTTCAATTAAAATAGCTCAGGATCCTTTCCCACAACCCAAAGCCCTCTGCGCCATTATAACAGAAGGTACTCCGAGCGAGTTTGGAGCTCCCAGCCTTGGCGTTTCATGCGCCTCTCTACCTTCACAGTAGGACTGCATGCTCACGGAGTTTGTCACTAGCAGGCAAAGTAGATATCCACTCGTTCATCCCACTCTCAATTTACAATCGGATCTTCGCGTACACAGTTTCAATGAGCCCAGACCTGGGAACCGGTGCGATGTGAGTGTGCAATAATAGTTTCTTCCTTGTCTCACGGAACGGGTAAAGTTACGATGTGAAACTTCATGTTTATTGAAACCGATATTTCAATAATATTTGTGCACTCTCGCCTGTACATTTCATCTTTTATTGAAATCTATCGAATTCAGTCTTCAACATTCTCCACAGCCACTGAGGACTTCGAATGTGACGATTCAATCCAATCTCAGTGGGGTTTCCTGTTGTGCATGTGATGCGGTTCCTCGACTATCTCTGCCATTGCATTAATTGCTTTTGTTCATGTCATCAAATAGTGGTTTGTCCTCTGCGTTGTGGTCAAGCAACCTCCATTCAAATCCGAGTATCAGTAATGCGCATTTGTTCCATGTTACTCCACATAACCTGCGCAAAACAAACGCAGAAAGGACACAATCAATTTTAAGATGAAAATATTCACTCAGTTGTTGGTTTTAATGCTTCAAGCCGCCACTCTCAACACCCAATCTCGGAGATTTTTCTCCTTTTAACAATCACTATTCCGCCTTTCCATCCCTCCTCCCATGTCACTGGGGCATTGAAAAAATTAACATTCACTTTCACATTGACATCATTAAGTCTGTTCTGCAGCTTTCACTCTTGATAGGTGAACGTGCCCCGATATCACCATCAGGACTATTAAGCCACTTAATGCTGTCAGACAATGTGATTGGGTTTTGAATCCTCAGTTATAGTGTTTTGTTTGCATGGATCAGAGATCATTGGAGCATTGGGTTCATGAAAATGGCACAGAACAGTATCGAATGAATGACTTTATTGGAAAAGACCAATATCTCTTGTCCACCCACATTTATTTCAATTCATCATTCGTCTCTCGATAGAGTATGGTGTACAATTTTGTAATTCACATTATAGCAGTGATATGACAGCTGTGGAACCGATGCAGAAGTGATTTGCCAATATATGATCTGGATTGAAAAACTTCAACTATTAAAGAGTTTAGACAGACTGGCGTTGTTTTTCTGAAAGCTTGGGAAATTGAGAAGAGACAGTATTGAGATGTAGGAAATGATGAGCGGTATGGATTATGTACACTTAACGAAACATTTGATGGAGGGATCAATCACCAAGGAGCCATAGATTGAAGATAAGAGTAAAAAGGTTTGGGTAGCTGCACATAAAAAAATTTTATTAGACAACGAGTGGTTGGAATCTGGAACTCACTGTCTCTATGTGTTGGAACGGCAGAAATTCTCAGAAAATTCAGAGATATACAGATGTAAATTTGTAATGCTAAAGGCACACAACCCCAAACGATGAAAAATTGGATGAGGAGAATCAAGCAGTTATTTTGACAAGAGCACGCACAAGTAGCTGGCAAGAGCAGTTTGCTCTGACGTCCACTGGAGTATGGCGTTTCGTATCCTCAGCTGTCATGTGGGATGCAAGTGTTCATTTTCCCGCTGGGGCGGTCCTGACTGTTTCAGGGTTTCAAGGTTTGTGTAAAGATTTGTAGTTCCAGTGAAGTTTGCAGATGGTGTGTGGATGTTCGTTAGTGTTGGGAAGTTGGTTTGCAGCAGTTTCCTGCCCTTTCTCGGTAACATCCTCAAGGCTGATGAGACTCTTATGAAGCTCTGCGTCCTGTATCGTTTCGGATTGGTGTGATTTCCTTCCCACTGCTTTCCGTTGCTGCTTCTTGTCGTTCATTGCAGGTCCCGGTATGTTACGTCCAGGTCAACATGTTCTTTGATGGAGTCATTGGATGAGTCTCGTCATTCTTGAAAATCTCTGGTTGCCCACTATTGTCCAATTATTGTTGTGTTGTTCTGGTCGAATTTGTTGACCTCGTCATGTCTGTGCATTACCACTCTGTACAACTGATTGTGGTGTTTACTGGATCCTCCAGAAATGCTTTGCAACAATAGATAGTTCCGCAAATTCCTTGCAGACAAACAACGTTAGGAGGGCATTCCAAGACCCAACACATCACGGAAAAATGTCTCGGAACGGACAGCCTTTGACTACTCGGATTTATTACAGAATATAAACCGAAAGCCACATTTAGACAACAACTCACCAGAACATTGGACCCAATACCCATCATGTACAATACAAATATGGTCAAACAATGTTGCACGTAGTGAGAGCAGGGAACATTATACAGGACAAACAATTCACGACACACATTCATGAAGATCTACTTGACACTAAACACCACTGTCAGGTGTCCTCAATAGGTTGACTCATTACACTGAGTGTTGCTGATTCTGCGACTGGAAGCTTGGATTGTATGACAGTCTGCAGCAATGGAGATGGTGTTGCTGGAAAAGTACAGCAGGTTAGGCAGCATCCAAGAAGCAGGAGAATGGACGTTTCTGGCATGAGCAAATCATCAGGCACATGCCCAAAACATCGATTCTCCTGCTCCTCAGATGCTGTCTGACCTGCTGTGTTTTCCAGCACTGCACTCGAGACTCTGATGTCCAGTTTGTAAAGTCCTCATTTTCTCCTCCGTTTGCAGCAGTTGTTGGTTCCTTGAGTGAGGGATCAGTTGATATAACCAATGTAAACTTCGATTGCTGATTGAGAAATATAACCAGGTCCGTAGCTCAAAAGAGTGTTTCTGTTGTTTCTCAGGTGCTGTTCCTGGCAAGGCCTCTGGCACTGTAATTATTTTGGGTTTCCTGGCTGTTCAATGTGTGCTTCTGTGATCACACAGTTGCCCGGACTCTGGGGAGCGGCTGCAGTTATCTGCGCTCGCAGCCTCGATGCGATTGATGCGGTTTGGGTCGTTCTTGATTTGTGCAGCAGGAGCACAGTGATGAATCAATTAATATTGCAAGAAGGCAGACAGGCGTGGAAAATGTCGAGGTTCTGGTGATATTTGCACAGTGTTTCGAGATTACCTAGATTCAGGAGAAAAGAATGTTGAATTCTTACGAGTCGTGGTGAAGAACTGTCTGGGAAACAAGTCACCAGCGGTGTGGTTTACAAGCACACTCACAGTAAACACAATGCGAAATAAAACATACAATAAAATGAGGAAAACAGACGAAGGATGACAGTAATCATGGGTGACCTGACTTTCCCTCCTCAGCTCCCCCAATTCCCACTTCCAGCTCCATTATAAACAAATTTTAGAGAGCCATAAGCATCAAAGTTGACCATTGGAACAACTCAATTCTTTCCTTTGTTTTCGATTAGGCTATTTGTTTCAGGGTTTTTTACTTTCCTTGGAAACCATCTCTTTCATTGTGAGCTTTCGGAAAGGAAACCATCCTTTTTGTCAGGGAAAGAATATGATACGAAACATGTTTGTGTCAGGCATGAGATTCCTCTGTCTCACACGTTTCTTCTACTTTCTCTCGATTTTAATAGTGTTCTTTCTTTTGACTCCTCCGACCAAAGTGCATCACCTCATAATGCCGACATGGAACTGCATCTGACAAGTTATTCCCCATTCATTCAACCTTTCTATATGCCTGTGCGAAATGCCAAGTTCTCAACATAATATGCGCTCCCAGGAGTGTGAATTGTCAGCACATTTGTGCACATTTCACTCTGCCACTTGCTCCATAATATTAATAGAGAGATAATTGAAGGCTTAAATATACTGAGACTTGCCAGACATCTGCTGTAAATACTTCTACATACTTGCTACCCTTTGAACGTGAGAACATCCTCCTCATCTGTGTCTTAGTGGGTAACGCCTTCCCCTGAGATTAGAACCTCCAGTCCTGCACTAATCTGGATATAAACCAGAGAGGAACAAACGCTTAAAGTAAAGCATAATCTCACTGGCGTCTCTAAGGCCAGTTCTCAGTGCTCTTTTTTGACCTCTGGTTGAACAAACTGCCCTGATTAGCACTTTAGTTTTGCCAATGACGCAAAAACTTCAAAGTTACTTCAGTGCCTGTGACTGAAGTGGTGCTGAAAGGCGCTGTAAAAATACAAGAACATCTTTGGTACTCGACCATTGCCGTATTGTTAATCTCTCTGCTCATGGAAATCGATCTTTCCCATCCACTCTACCTCTCATTATTAGGCGTTATCCCTGCAACTCCAGAAAACCCGTCTCAACAACTCGGCATTTTCTCAGGTCTGCTCAATTGTTGACATGTAGGAAACTTGTGTTCTGAACGAGAAACGGATCTGACTCAAAACGTAAGCTCTGTTCCTCTATCCACAGATAATAACAAACACATGGTGTATATGTAGGTTTCACTGAATTTATTTGATACAAGTTGTGTTTTCCATTAAACGTCTTCACTCCTCGTTTTTGGTCAGTTGCCCTGGTCAGGGTCAGCAGTTCCTCCTGACCATCAACACGCCCATCCACACCGCTTTCGCCCACATCATTATAAACATTCCCAAGAAATCTCCCATTAAACGTCTTTGCTCCAAACAAAACATTCCCAGAGTCGGGAATCTCTCCACAAAGGGAGATTTATTTATCTCTAGACATAGTGCAAAGCAGAGGGTTGTGAAGAGATTCTTGGAAAAATTTGCCAATTGGCAGGTGTGGAAACTGTCAAGAAGCAAAGCAGAAATCCGAGTCTCGAGTTTTTTGAATCTTTATATATTCCTTGTAAAGCGGATCCAGAGGCGAATGAACGATGAACTGTTCGACTGAGCAGAGACAGGTTAGAAATCTTTCTGTGCTTGCGGAGGCCATTGCTTTGCCTCTGATGCTCTACGGACATGAACTTATCTGTAACATTGAAAAGATTCTCGTTCCAGCACGTCAGGACGTCAAATCTCATTTCAGCTCCGGGACAATGAGAAAACACGGTCACAGACAAGACACTGAAAGGCTGGAAGAGACACGGTCCCGGTTGGAGGAGAACTGGTTCCTGGTGTCATGGTTGTGTTTTTAGAGGGTGGGAGCAGACTATTCCCTTGTCTTCGGAATGAATTTCCAAGGATTTATTTTCGAAAGGTAAAGCTAATTAAGGAGCATTTTCCATGGGGGAGGAGCAGACTAAAGCTTGCATTCGGAGATCATTGACGCCGTTGGCTCATCAGTCTCTGTGGTGATGTTAGTCAGTGTGTTCGGCTCTTCACTAACAGGTGCTGTTCTCCCACGACCCAGCAAGGGAGTGACAATCACGCTATGCTTTTTCCTTCAGCTGCACAGTTCCGGAGTTTTACTGTGGTCAGGAAAATGTTCGTCATGAGGCACGAAGGGAGTTGGTCCCGGTTTTAGGAGATCTGGTTCCCGGTGACATGACTGTGGGGCGTGGGATCAGTCTGTGCCCATTTTTCACAACGAATGCCCCAGGATTCATTTTGGAAACGTCAAACCAATCGAGGGCAATTGTCATTCTACGAAGGGCAGGCAAATTCTTGAATTCGCTAACAGTCTTCTTTATGAGATCCTGCAAGGGGCTTGCTACAAGGAACTCCCCAGTCTCTGTGGAGCAATTAATTCTCTCGTTCGTCTGTTAACCGATAGGGTGTTCCCACGCATGGAGTGGTCGCTGTTCTTATCCATCCGACTCCTTTGCTGTGCAGTTTCGTGTTTTTAGTAGGTTCGGGAATATGCTCCCAATCGGAAAACCTATCAGTGAGGAACGACAAATGTGTTTCGGTTATTGTTTAATGGCTAGTAAAGTGTTGCGGCTGCTGGGAATCTCTGACAAAAAAACAAAAACTTCTCAAGGAACTCGGCAGGAATGGAAGACCCTGTGAGAAAAACAGAGTTCTGAGAAACTCCTGAAGAAGCTCTGTTTCTCTATCTCCAGATGCTGCCAGACATGCTTAGTTTCTCCTGCAATCTCTGTCTTTGCTTCTAAATGAACGATAATTTGAAATATCGAGATTGATTACACAGACCAAACATATCCTGACATTTTACCCTGTCGAAGCTGTGGTGATTCAATTCAAACAAACCTAACAATGATTGCCTGTCCCTCAGCTCCACAGGGAGGGAGAACTTGAAACCAGTTTAGTAGCGTACTTCTGCAGGTGTGGCCAAGTGATTGAGGCGATGGGCGTTAAATCCACTGTGAGTTCCTCATGCAGTTAAGCATGTTGCTGACAGTGATTGAGAGTCGAGAGTGAACTAGAAGTGTGTTTGCTCTTTGCTTTTTTGTTTGAAATTAAAATCGCAGGATGAAGTAAAATGCATATAACCCAGATAAGGAAGTTTGGGAAACTGCAACCAACCGCCTGAGATGATTGAAAAGGCAGAAACCTCCAAAGCATGAAAGACCCATATAGTCGAACACTTACAGTGCTGACTTCGTTTGAGCCTTTAGGCAAAGTGCTGCCAAATGAGGTAAGAATGGTTCAGGGGATTGTATTGGAATGTGCAGACTTAGTGGGCCAAGGGGCATTTTCGGTGCTCGTCGCATCCATGGCTAGCTGAGAAAAACTCAGTTTGTGAAGGAACAGGACATTGTTTGCAAAATGCCCCTCGGCGAGGAAGGAGTCGAAGCTACTTCATGTCAGTAACGGTATTCATTGGAAGATTTTAATTGGTAATAACTGGTATGGTGCCCATTGGTAGAATCAGTCTATACAATAATCAGGACATGAAACCATGGTGCCTTATTGCTCTGCCGTGAGCAAGCCCTCGCAGCTTACATTCCCTGATTCTGCTTTTGAAATAAAGATCACTTTCTCAATGTGTCTGTGTTTGTATCAAACAGCTCATTGATCTCGGGACTAGACATGAAGAGGAATCTGGAGGTGTGACAGGGACAGAAACAGAACGAGACGAGACGAGACGAGACGTGAAAGTGTCTAGAGTTTGCCGTGTGAGGAATGTTTGCTGGGCATATCCTGTCAGATCCCAGGAGCAAGATGCCTTGATTTGGTGGGATTTGTGTTACTGAAAGTTACACATGCGAAGCGTAGGGGACTATTTCAGCTCAGTATCCACTTCATATCGCAGCTCACGGCAACGGTTCACATTTTTTGCAGAAGTGGCTTGTATTCCACTTAAAGCCGCCTTTCACCAGAGAAACGTGCGGACGTAAAGTGCATGGAGTGCGTATAATAATGAGGACTTTGTCACTGTCAGGGAATGTGCCTGCGTGTCTACCTCTGTGTGTGAACATGAGAATACGTTCCTCAAAGGTGTTGTAACCCAGTCAACCGTCAGTACCATCGTTGTGTCATTTAAGCTCACAGAGCGAATCTCATTGACATTTTCCCTGGAAAGCCAGAACACTCAAAGTTATGGGGCAAATGCTGCAAACTGGGACGAGAATAGATGGACGTCTGACAACCTGCTCTGTACGATGGACGGATGGCCCTTCACTGTCCCTCCCCAACCCCACTCCCCCACGCTTTAAAAATTCGAGGACAGAGAGAGGAATTGACCTGACGAGAAAATCTCTTTACAATCTTCCATTACCTTTTTATTGTCCCTTTTCCGACAAATTTTGCAAATTACGTACCATAATTTTTATCTTCTCACCTAAATCATTTATTTAAATGAAAAAAATGAATGTGGGCTAGGCATTGATCCTTGTGGGACACCATCGGTAATAGTCCTCCAATCTGAAAACTACTTTCCACTGCTATTCCCAGCCTCCTGCTGTTAATCTAATTTTATATAGAATTGGAAGTCTCACCTTGAACTCTCTGTGATCTCACTTTTTGAATCAAGCAAACATGTGGAACCTTGAAAAAGGTTTTATTAAAGTTCAAGTGAGCAATATCTACCACTTTGTCCGGAACAATCATATTAGTTATGCCCTCGAAAACTCAGTCATGTTTATGAGATACAACTTCCCTCGCGCAAAAACATTCTGGTTATTCCTATTTATTCCTTGTATCTCCAAATGCATTTAAATCCTATCGTTTATAATTTCATCCAACAACTTACTTAAGACCACCGTCAGAAACACAGGTTTATCGTTCCCAGGATTCTCCATGTAACCCTTTCTTAACAAAAGCACAAAATTAGCCACTCCCCATTTTTTCGGCGCCTCACTCAAAGTAATAGCTTACACAATTAGTTCTACGAAAGGCCCAACAGTTTCATTCCCTAACTTGCCAAAAAGTTCCGGGATACCTGAGATCAAATCCTAGAGAAATATCCATATTCATATTTTCCAAGTTCTCCATCATTTGCCCTTTACAATGGAAACGACTTTATAAACATCAATATTTAGTTGTATGGTCCATTTCGTTCTCCACGAAGTGAACATTATATATCTCTCCATCTCCTGAGGTTAAAAACAAAAGTAAGCTCTTTCATCTTAAAGTGGTCCTATTTCGTCTCTAGTTCTTAATGTACTTGTGGAATCTCTTTAGATTATATCCTTAACTTTACGTGCTAAGGCGATCTGACATTCTCGCTTGACCTTTATGATGTCCTCTTTAAGAATGCCCCTCCCCTCCTTATATTGTTCAACAGATTCAATTGAAATGATATGTTTATATGGAAATTGCGACCTTTTTTAAAAAAAGAAATTCATATGACAAAAACCTTAATCCCTGCGATCAACCTTGTCCTAATATAATACCTACAATGTGGAAACCGGCCATTCGGCCCAGGAAGATTCCTTTTCTCCTGCAACAGACATCACACCTAAACTCACACCTCTCCCCAATTCCTGTAACTCTGCATTCCCCATGGCCAAAGAAGGTCACCGACGCATCTTTCGTCTGGGGAGGAAATCCAGGCAGAATCGGAGAGGATGTAGAAACTCCAAACACACCATCCTCTAAAGTAGAAGTTGCCCATTATTGAGCAGTTTGTCACACTGCACCTCGCCAAAAGCCTTTTGGAAATTCCAGCTGGTCACTTCTCCAGGGTAGACTTCGTCTTACTTGTTCATTACCTCCTCACAGATGTCTAATATATTTGTCAGACATTATTTCCCCTTGAGAACCTATGCTGATGCTTCAAGTACTCGGTAAACCCATCCTTCCAATGACATTTGACAATGAATTTAATACAAAGCTGATTTATTTGATTTTTATCCAGAATATCAAAACTTTGCTTTCAGATCTGAATATGATGAACAACAAGGTTAAATCGCTGTTGAGATATGTAAGCTCTGCACTGTCTCAGCAGGGTCGATGAGTGAGTGAATTATTTCCCTTAGTGGGATCCCTCTTTTGTCTCAGCAGGGTCGATGAGTGAGCTAACTGTGTTTCTCACATGGAGCAAGTAAATGCTTTCTGCCCACTGCAAACTTGCTGGTGTCCTGACAGTTGAGATGAACGCTTGAATCTATTCCTAGAATAACTACAATTGAAACGTCTCGCACGTTGTGAAAATGTCGAAGGGACATCAGTTCTACAGAGACTGTTAAGCACATCCCACAGACTATACATTTAATAGGTCTCTCTTCAATGTGAAGACGTTAATGATAAACTGCCCCCTGGAACTTTGAGAGTGAATAATGTCTTTCCGCAGTGTGAACAGGTTGATGACACGTTCGTCTCCAGGAACTTGTGCAGCACTTCCTGTAGTCAGGGCATTTAGAAAGACACGTTAATATTGTAAGAAACGTGATGAGCCATCCGGTCACTCGGACTTTTACAGCAGGTCTCATCGATTTGGAAACAAAGATGTCTCTCCTCCCGGGTGAGCACGTAGATCAGACGTCACGTCTCCAGAATTCTTAAAGGTCTCTCATCCATGTGAGCATAATTCTCAGAGATGAAGCACACAGAGGTTTGATAACATTTTCCAAAGTCTGGCGAGATGAAAGGTTTCTAATTAGTATGAGCGTTGTGCTGGACGTTTTGAAGCATTTTCGGCAGTCCAGACTTTGAAATGGTTTCTCCTCATTTTGAACGAGCAGGTGCTGCAGCAGGTCAGAGACAGAATGAACCCCTTTCCACACTCTGAGCAGGTGAATCGCTTTTTTCCTGGAATCTTTGTCTTCATGGGAATTCAGCTCAGACAAGGAAATGAATACGCACATTTCCATAGACTTTCCTTAGTATGACTGCATTTGTGGTTTGTGAGCTCTGATGATGGGTAGAACCATTGTCCACACACACAATAAGAGAACGATTTCTCTCTCACTGTAACCAGAGGGTTTTTTTTCCCCTTTCCTGTTCTCTATATGATCAAATTCTACTTGTGATAAAACGTGCGACTTTATCATATCACGGCAGAGAGATTGGTTTGTAAATCTTCCCCTTCTAACATCCTGCGAAATTGATGTTATCCAAAAATGAGAGTTGGAAAGCAACTTTCACAAGACTCTGGATACTTTCTAAGATATGGTCTGAGGGTGAGGGATTTTCTACACGTAGAATGTGACCAGAATTTCGTCAGAATCTTTCATGCACACAGCATCCACCACAGAGAACAAATAGATCTGCAGGTGGATATAAACAAGATCATCTCCCGGTTCCTTCCAGGTCAAAGTGTGTCTTGTCTGACATGCAGTTCTGTTGGAGCAGACATTTCTCACAATTGCATCATGGCAAAGCTGAGACCTCTGTCTTCAGTCCAGAAATCATAATCCACAGCCTCGCTCCTGAGTCGAAAGTGTGCTGCTGGAAAAGCACAGCAGGTCAGGCAGCGTTCAAGGAGTAAGAGAATCGACGTTTTGGGCAAGAGCCATCATCAGGAAATAAGCTTGCAAACCGAGGGGGTAGAGAGACAAATTGGTGTGGATGGGGCTGGGGCAAGGTAGCTGAGAGTGTGATAGGTGGATGGAGGTGGGTGTAGTCGTGAGAGCAGAGCGGTGCGGAGCGGATAGGTGGGAAGGAAGATTGATACATAGGACAGTTCATGAGAGCAATGGAAGCCCAGGACCTGCATGAACTTGGCTGATTTGGAGGGAGAGTTGAAGTGTTCGGCCCCGGGTCAGTGATGTTGGTTGTTACGGGTGTCCGGGGGTGTTTTCTGAAGCAAACTGTAATTAGGTATCCTGTTTCTGCATTATAGTTAGACTGCATCAGGAGCAATTGATACATTCAATGACATGCGTGGAAGTGCAGGTAAGACTCTAATGGATGTGGAAGGCTCCTTTGGGGCCTGCGACAGAGTGGAGGTGTGGGTGGAGGTTTTGCAAATACCGTGTTGGAATGAGAATGAGGCGCGAGGGGAGTGTGGTTTGGTGAGGGGTGGGCACTTGACAAGGGAGTCGAAAAGGAATGATCTTTATGGAAAGTGGATAGGGATGGGGAGGGAAACACATCTTAGCTCGTCGGGTTCATTTTCAGGTGGTGGAAATGTCGGAGAATGACATGATGTCTTCGGAGGTTGCTGGAATATAAAGTGATGAATAAGGGAGCTCTGTCCTTGTCTGAGGGATGGGTTTTGAGAGTGGAGTTGCGGCAAATGGAGGAGATGAGCTGGAAAGCATCATTGACCATGTGCGAGGAGAAAATGCCTCGCCACTGACTCAACCTTCTCCCTCGCAACTGTCTGAGTCTGAACGAGTCACGTCGTAACCATAGTGACATCCTTCACCGCGTTTTGTGCTTTCAACCACATATCGCCATCGTCAACATGTCAGCCTACTTGAACCTCATTAACATCATTAACTCTTCCACGTCTCCGCTCTTCTGCAGCTCAAACTCTCATCCATTCGTTTGGATTAAACGGTGGGAACACACTTCCATCCGCCCTCTCAAATTCCCCCTCTGCTCTGGCCTAACTCCCTCTGCCACTATTCAAGGGTGCACTTGCGTTCTGTTCAGTGTTCCATTGTTCCTGACCTGAATGATATTTTTACCACTGCACATTTTCCCAAACGTGCACTGCGGCCTTCGCAGCTTTATCTTTCCACACGGGCTCCCACATGCTGGAAGGGCAGGGATTGCGGGTTATTCACCCAAAGATGTAGTCCTGAGATCTTTCAACAACTCTGCTGCACGTGGGAGTATTAACAACAAGGGTTGTTCACCCATTACCGGGCAACTAAATTCAACCTTTTTTAACATTTCTGCAAATCTCTTGACTGTCTTCGCTCTGTCTATCACTGTCATGTCCTCCAACCCACTCAAGAGCAATTAGTGTTGTTCAATAAATGCCAACACAGCCAGTGAACACGACACCCAAGATTATGTTTTAAAACGCACTCTCAGATACCTGCATAGCCTGCAATTCCAATCTCCGGAGTATGTTCGATTTGAACTGTTCCACGTTTGGTGCCTAAACTTCATCTACCAAGGTCATAAATTGTGAAATCGCACAATGCTATAGGAAACGAATTAGTCAACAACGGAAGATGAAAAGCTGTAATCTTTGTTGAAATGAAGGGCAATTAATTGCTATCAATACTACATCGTGCCTTTCACGTAATGGAAACTTCAATGTTGTTCCTCTGGAGGGATTTTAAACAAATTTTGATCCCAGTCACATTACGAGATATTGGGAAGCTGACAAAGTGTTATATCAAACAAGTGATCAAAGAAATGGGTTTCAAGTCGTATTTTAAAACAGAAAACGAAGCTTGCATCACGAACCTCGGACGACGCAATAGGCTGTGCTAGAGTTCATCATTTTCTGTTAGTCAGAAAAAACGCTCTCTTTGTCGATGGCTCCATAGCTCAGAGGCTAGAGCATTGCTCTTATCGACCATTGGTCGTGTATTCGAATCTCGCTTGGGCCTTGCTGAATTTGTTTACAACTGTTGCAACAAAATTTCTCAAAAGCACTTTCCGTTTTGCTTGGAATTATTTCTGAGGGAACATCGTGAAGTGATTCCCCCACGGACCAGGCCTCATCTGCTTGACTTTCGAAATCCCCATCTGTGTTTCTACTTCGAGGAACATAAGGACGACAAGCATCTGATGCCAAGAATCCTCTAGTTTCGCCGGAAGAACAACGTGATACAGTCGAAGCAGTAGAGTAACGGTGAAATAGTGGGGGAGGAAAACATACAACGAAGTGGCTGAATGCTTCCATTCCTTATGTCGAGGCAGGAATCTGCTGGAATCCCAATGAAACAGGTAGGAGACTGGAAGAGCACAGCTAGCCAGGCTACCTCAACAGGTGGAAAATTCAACGATTAGCATGAACCAATTATTCACGACTGTGCCAGTACTCGAAGGACAGTCGCCTGCCTGTTTACCCCTTTGCTTATGCAAACAGAATCGGGTTTTAAAGCCCGAAGTGAAGAAAGAAGAGGCAAACAGTTCAATTCCTCATTTTCTGAACGATGGCCTCTCCTTCGGCCTTTGTCATTCTCACAAGATGTGTCTGTATATTTCCCTCTTTGGTTGAAAATGCGGTTCAGGTCTCCCACAGCTCATGATCAAATGTAATGGAATCTGACTTGAGTCTCATTCGCTTCTTCATTTCAGATTAAACCTTTGCAGGGAACGTCTCTTTGAGATGAACACTTCAGAAGGCAGGCTGCGGGCTACCGGAAGCTGGAAATGAGAATGGATGGATGTTTGCTGGACTGGCATTGACATAATGCATTGCTCTGTGACGTAAAATCTCAGTGTCACGAATAGTATTTTGGAAGAAACGTCGCATCGCTGGAAAAAATCTATGCTGTTAAGAGAAGATGCAATTGCACCTGCCGTCCTAAATGTCAGCTACTGGTTACAATTCAGCACTATCACCCTCGCTGTGGTTTGGTTTCATTGCCTGGTCAGGGAATTAGGATTATTGTTACTAATAAGGACAACAACAAAATCGGAGCATCTTTGACAGGAAACGCATTTTACACGCGTCCGCATGTGCCTTGAAATATTGCTGCAGGGCCGCAAGGTGGCTCACTGGTTAGCACTGCTGCCTCACAGAGCCTGAGACATGGCATGAATCCAAATGGGTCGACTGTCAGTAAGGTGCCTTATTCAGGAACAAATGAAGAGTAATAGGGTAAGGAATTGTTCTGTGAGTGTTAATCCCTGGAGGATCGGTGTGAATTTGTTGCATCAAATGGCCAGTTTCTTAACTGTCGGCATTCTATGACACCTTACTGTGGTGTTTAAGCACATGTTCAGAGAGGGGAGAAAAGTGAAGAAAAACAGTCATTTCCCAGTCAGTAGTTGATCCATTGTGTGACAACCAACCGATTCACCTGTGACTGAACTAGCTCCCATCTTCCCTATACTGGTAATGACAGTATACACCATTCGAGCGGGTTTTCATGTGTTGCATCGGAACAGCATTCTTTCTCAAGATGGACTTCCCTGGGATATAAAAGAGATGATAAAAGACATGGATGCCGATGACTGGAATCAAAAGACGTCAGGAAGAATGGACAGCGTCTCCTGGGAAACAAAAAAATAAGAATGGAAAGGAAGCCAACGAAGTACTGGGGTATAACGCCATTAGAAAAGACAAGGCGGGGTTTCATGGGATGGTGGAACAGATGAATAGATCATGTGGCGTGAAACCAGGTAAAACTGAGTTGCGTCCATATGGAAGTTTCCCTGATGATGTGAATTTGCTGAGAGTAAACAGGAGGGAAAATCCTTCATTCAGATGGATCTATAACTGGACCTTCGAACTTCAAAACCAGCGATGAATGAAAAGGAAAAGTTTGGAGCACTTTTTCATTCTATAGTAATTTAAATCGAAAATGATTATTTTTCAGGAAAAATGTGTCAGAAGCTGATTCTAAAGTATTTGTAAAAATGCGTGCAGAAACATAATGAGTGAATTTCACCAAGACAGGGAGTCCAGTCGGCCGGGTCGGGTAAGCGTTAGGTGCACAATTTCTAATTGGTTAACGTTAATTGGAAATATACCACATATCACCTCCAACTGAGTACGACGAAGTGTAGAAAGTACTGGTTGTGAAGAAAGGTTTAGCAGCTTGTTCTACGTGAACTTCATGAGTTGTAAAAGAACTGAGCTGTTTCTTTTATCTCAGCATTAACGGGAATTCGGTAAGTTCAGTCCGCTGCATAATTGGGAGCCGAAACGCTAACAGGCAGACAGTGCAGGCATCTGTTGTGGCCGTGCCACTCAGTAACATGTATACCATATTTGTTTTTTTTGGGGGGATGGGATGACTTCCGAGGGGAAAGCCATTGGATATAGGACTTTGGCACAGAGTTTGCCCCTTTTTCTCAGAAGGGTGGGGGAGAGAGGAGGAGAGCATTTGTTATTGGGGACTCGAAATCGATGGGAACAGATTGAGATTCTGTGGATATAGGGCAGACTCATGATTTGTGTGTTGTCTCCCAGCTACCAGGGTTTGTGATATCTCGCATCGTGTTTTCAGGATCCTTAAGGGAGAGGGTGGGCAACCCCAAGTCATTTTCCACACATGCACCAACATTGGTAATAAAAGTGATGTGGATGTATGGCAGAATTTCAGGAGGGTGACATCTTAAATCTAGAACAAACAGAGTTGTTCTCTCTGATTTAGTGCCCATTCTACGTCGTAGTGAGGTGAAGTGTAGGGAGAGAGCATTTGAAAATGTTGTTGCAAGGATGGTGCAGGAGGGAGAGATTCCGATACCTGGATAGTTGGGGCTCATACTGAAGTCGATGAACCTTTACAAACAGGATAGTCTTCATCCGAACTAGAAGAGTACCAATACCCTGAGGTGACAATTTGCCAAAGCTCTTCATGAGGGTTTGAACGAATTCAGCCGCAGAGTGGGAAGCTGAATTGTAGCTCCATTTTGCAGGTCGTTGTGAGTGGTTTTGTCATAAATAGCGTTTTAGGTTTACAAGAGTGTACTGGCAAGGATGAAGGTGGCTTGAATTGTGTTTGCTTCAACGCCAGCAGCATCTGGGATAAGGTAGGTGCCATGGGTTGTTACCTGGGACTTCGATGTTGTGGCCATTTCAGAGACATGAACGGAGGACTGAAGAGAATGGTTGTTCCTGGCACCTCAGTTTCGATTTTTCAGTCAGAACAGGAGGGTCGTTTCAGAGGGGGAGATGTGGCGTTATTCGTCAAGGACAGTATAATGGTAGCAAAAAGGATATTGGTGAGGACGCGACTGAATCTGCTGAGGGAGAATGGACTGAGATTAGAATCAGGAATGGAGAGATCACCACAAAAATGTTCTAGATTTATGGAGGAAAAGATTGCAAAGATGATTCTGGATAGGAACAAAAGTGACAGGGTAGTTGTTATGGGGGGCTTTAACTTTCCAAATATTGATTGGAAATGTTATCGGTTCAGCACCTCAGATCGGTCAGTTTTTGTCCAATGTGTGCAGGAGGGTTTCCGGACGCAGCATGGAGACAGGCCAACAAGAAGCAAAACCACATTTGATTTGCTTATGGGTAATGAACTCAGCCAGCTTTGGAAGTAAGTGAGCACTTTGTTGATAGTGACCACAATTCGGTTATGTTTATTTAGTGATGGATAGGAATAGGTATTTATTGCAGAGCATGAGGTATCGCGGGGAGGAAGGCCATTTTGATGCGATTAGGCAAGATTTAAGAGGCACCGTATGTGGACAGTAACTTCCAGGGTTGTGCACACCTGAAATATGGAGCTTGTTCAGGGAAAAGCTACTGCATGTCCTTGGTAATTATGTATGAATTATGCAGGGAATATGAGGTCGACACAGGGAGCTGGGTTTACTGAAGAAGTTGAATCACTTGAGAAGAAGGAGTAGGAGGCGTATGTAAACATGAGATATGAAGGCTGAGGTAGGACGCTTGGGAATTAAAAGCTAACCAGGAAGGGCCTAAAGAGAGAGCTGCTTCGAGCGAAGAGGAGGGATGAGAAGTCTTTGTCTGGCAGGAACAATCCTGAAGCTTTCAATTGATAGTTCAGGAATAGAAGAATGTCTAGCATATGATTATGGCCTGTCAAGAACAGAAGAAGTTGTCAGCGGAGTCCAAGGATAGCAGAGACGCTGAATGTATTTTTTTATCATATCAAAAATGACAAAGACAATGTTGTCGAAGAGAGTATTGAGATGCAACCTATTAGAATAAACGAAATTGACATTCATAAAGAGGAGTTGTTAGCAATTCATGAAAGTCTAAAAATAGGTTTGTCCCCTGGACTTGATGGGATGTATCCCAGGATTCTCTGCGAATCGTGGGAGGAGATTGCAGAACTTTTGACTATAAGCTTTATTTCGTCAGTGTTTATGTCATTAGTGCTAGAAGAGTTCAGCAAATATTGTCCCCTTCTTCACGAAGGAGAGTAGAGACAATGCTGGTAATTATAGAACAGTGATCCTTAGCTTTCTTGCAGCTAACGTTTTGGAACAGATTATGAGCGATAGGATTTATGATCATCGAAAAAGGAAGAAGTTGATTCGGGATAATGAGTACGATTTTATGAATAGCAGGTTGTGCCTCACAAACCTTATTGAGGTCTTTGAGAAAGTGAGCAAACAGGTGGATGAGAGTAAAGTGGTTGATGTGGTGGATATGGTTTTCAGTAAGGCACTGTCGGTTGTTGCATGAAATACAGAGTCATGGGATTGAGGATAGTTTAGCGGTTCGGATCAGAAATTGGCTCGCTGAAAGAAGACAGAGTGGAGCAGTTCAAAGGAAATGATAATCCTGGAGTTCTGTAACTGATAGAGTCCTACAAGGTTCCTTTTTGTGTCCGCTGTTGTTTGTCATTTTAATAAATGACCTGGATTAGGGCATGGAATGATGGATTCATAAGTTTGCAGATGACATTAAGATCGACGATGTTGTATAGTGCCAATATCTGCTGACGGTTACAGAGGGGCATGGATAATCTGCCGAGCTGACCTCAGAAGTGGCAAATGGACTTTAATGAGGAAAAGTGTGAGATAATTTACTTTGCAAGGAGCAACAAGAATAAAGCGTTGCTGGTTAATTGTAATATACTTGGAAGTGTAGATGTGTAGAGCGATCTCGGTGCCCATGTATATAAAACTCGGCAAGTTACCACCCACGTTGACAGGTTTGTTTGCATGTAGTACGGTTTGTTAGTTTTTCTTGGGAGAGTGATTCAGTTTCAGAACGAAATTATCACTTTGCAGCTCCAGAAATTAACTGGTGTGGCCGCACTCGTAGAGTTGCGTGCACTTCTGGTCGCCACATTATACGATGGATGTGAAAGCATTGGAAAGGGTGCAGAGGACATTTTCTAGGATGCTGCCTTCTATGGAGAGATGGTCTTACGAGGAAAGGTTGAGGGACTTGAGGCGGTTTTTGATCGCGACAAGAAGTTTGAGGGGTGAATTTAGAGAGACACAGAAGATGATCAGAAGTTGCCATAAGGTGGACAGTGAAGGCATTTTTATTCAAATAGTAATTTTTGCACAAGAGCACATCGATGTAAATTGAGAGTGATAGATACCGAGGTAGGTTCCTTTATCAGTGAGTAGTAAGGGTGCTGAACGCCTTGCCTTCAACACTCGTCGACTCAACAACTTTCAGGGCAATGAAATGGTCATTGTATAAACTTGCGGATTATGATGGTAAAATACTAGTCAGATTGGTATCACAGGTCGGTGCAACGTTAGGGCCAAAATGAACTTTATTGCGGTGTAATATTCAGTGTTTGAACTGTTCTTCAGCTTGAAGTTGCAATCATCTCTGGTCACTATCAGTAAAACCAACACCTGGCGAGAACCGAATGTGCAACTTTGGCACCTTTCGCACTTCCAGTCTGTCGTGCAATTACATCAAACTGACGAATTGCACCACTGGAGCTGCCGTGTACTGATGACCAATGGCTACTGATCTTACCACTGGGCCCCTCAAACCAATTACTCCTTTTTTGCTGAAGATCTGAAATGAAACACAGCGCAGAGAAAGTTATACTGATGATGGATCATCGATTATGGAGCATCAGGTTCAGGAAAATGACATAGTAAAATGTGGTGAAAATGGGTATAATTGAATTCTGTGTTCGTTTACCGTGGCTTCCTGCGTTGATCACAGGCAATGTTATGTCGCCACTGTACTGGGATTTTCCTTCTATCGGGATCAATTCGTCAGAGAATTCGATTCACTGGTACTTCACCAGCATCCTTTGGAATGTTCATACGGCACAATGACCCACACTGTACACAACGTCAACAATTTTCTGCATTACTACATCCAAGGGCACGTGGCATGGTTTTTTTTTTAATATAAATAGTGAAAGATTAATCATGTTATGCACGGCAAATTGAATTTTAGTTTAATTAGTAAAGTCGCAAGAATCCAGAGTAAGTTTCAAAACGTCAGAAATTCACGTTCATTACCTTGGCCAGAATTCTAGTCCAGCAAGAGGGAAATCTGTCCCTCAATCCCCAGCATTCATGTAATCGCTTGCTCCATGTGTCCACTTGGAAACCTATGTGAAGGGATGTTCAGCCTGACAGAGAACTTGTGAGAATCCTCCGCTGTCTGACAGAAAATATTAATTGGTGTAGATTCACATTGTTCTCATTGTGATCGTTTAAAAACCTGGGCCAGAAAAGACTCAAGCAGAAAGGAGCAGAAGTAGGCCATTCTTAACACCGCTCATGCCGCGCCACGCCATTCTGTACCATCATAGCTCACACAGCACTTTTACGTCTTTTTCCAACGTATCCATATCATCGTGTTGCCAAGTGGCTAACACATATTTATCGATCTCTACTATAAATAGACATCGAAGTTATTCATTGCTGAGAGGAAAATGTCGCATTTCGAGACAGTTGGGTTTCTGCATGAATTTCAGTTTCAGTTTCTCACTCAGCCTTCTCTGTGCTTAGTTACATAGCCCCAGCTTAGCTCATCTACCTTTACAATGGGAATGGTCCAGCCCTTGGCATTATTTTTAACTCCTGTGAACTTCTCCTCCTGCAAACAGACGGTTCCTGCAGTCTTGCGATTACAACGGAAAAAGAAATGTTCTTTGAAGAAATGCCAAAATGTCTGAACAAAATCAGCAGCTCTTGTCCCTCTATGATGAGAAAGGACAGTTAACGCTTCCAGCCCAATGATTCGTGTTCGGAACTGATGGGATGTATGGGTGTGTGAAAAATGTGGAAGAGGGCGGACAGGATCCAAAATGATTGAACTCGATGTTGGGTCCTGATATCTGCATGGTCTTTCAGTAGAAAATGAGTTGCCGATCTTCCAGCTTGCGCTGTGCCTGGAAGAAGAACTGCAGCAGACCAGAGACTGGTATGATGGCTTGGGTATTCAATGCAATGTTAAAGTGACAGGACACTGGAAGACGGGGGTAATTTTTGTTGATTCCGGACAGAACGTAAGTGATCTCAGCTTTGTCACCGACTCTGTTTTCCTCTCTCCATTGCAGAGAGATCACATCCTCAGCAGGAACTACAGTTCTCTGGATTGAATGAAGTGCAGACAAATCCCTGGAAGATGTGTCTGGAAGTTTCCACAGTGAGGAGAGACAGCGGCAATCAGCAGGAAATGTATCTTACAACATAGAACGTTACGGTGCAGTAGGCACTTCGGCCCTCGATTATGCACCGACCTGTGAAAATAATGATGTCCATTACAATGGAAAATTAACATTTCTTTTGAAACCAATAAAAGCACAGGGAAACAAAAGGAGTAAGGGCCTGGCTTTGCAGAGGGCCAGTGATGCAGACAGAAAGTAAATCTATGTGTATTTAAACCAAACTAATAGCAGACTTACAAGGCCAGCAAACTACCATATCAACAGCCAAGGAATTAGAAAAAAAAAACAACTCCATATCTGGAAAGGAACTCAAATGT
Source organism: Chiloscyllium plagiosum (assembly GCF_037043375.1). Classification (NCBI taxonomy): domain Eukaryota; kingdom Metazoa; phylum Chordata; class Chondrichthyes; order Orectolobiformes; family Hemiscylliidae; genus Chiloscyllium; species Chiloscyllium plagiosum. The sequence goes on from NW_028270169.1 coordinate 83,512,135, forward strand.
TTCAGGCCACTGACCTTGAAGTGTTGTTAAGAAGAAGCGAATTGTACTTTAAAGGGAATATGTGAAAGCTATCAGGCACCCATCACATGAGGCATCTTGCCAATATATTACCTGGGACACGCGAAACCTGAATTTGATGGAACTCCACGCGCTACATGCTGAAAACTTTCTAGCCCAAGAGAAGGAAAAACGGAAATTAAAGATGGAACAGCAAACACGTAAAGCTCAGCTTCCTATGATGCAAATGGTCGCCCAGCCGTTGGAAGGAGGTGGTGCGTGAAAAGAAGGGCTGGCAGAGGTAAATCTGGCGGGTGCTTTGTTTGCAGAGCAATGGACCAGTCAGTGAGGCAGTGCACGCCCAGACAGCCTCAATCGGCTCTGGAGGCTGGGCAGCAGGGTGACTAATGGAGGAAGGCTGAGGTGGAGGTGGGCAGCCCCAAAGCATTTGCCTTATGCTTGGCAACGAATACTCGCTTATGCTCATCTCTACTACTAACCTTATGGGCACTGAAACATGTCCCACCTCTATACTGAACACTGAGTTTGCGAAGCGTGAACTATATTTTCAGTACAACGATGATGCATATAAGTCAATGTTTACATCTATGTTATATGTGGAATGTGCACCTCTTACTTTTTTGGAAGATACAAGGGCAACATATTCAGGTCATAAATCAAGGCAGTTCAGAGAGTCGACACAAATAAAGATGAATGGAAGCTTCCTGAACTTAATGGGTGCGTCAGGATTCGTGACACGAGAGAGATTTACCGCAGCCCTATTGTGCGAAACCAGTAATGGGGAAACATTCCAATTCTCATTTCTGTTATCGGAATCCTGTTCTGTAAATCTGATGTCTCGGGATCTCATAGTGAGACTGCGGTCGTATTTGCGCAGTACCCCGACGGGCTTGCAGGTAATACAAAAAGAAGATTTAATAGGGCAGGCTGGAAAATACGAATCACGACCCGTGATGCATGTCAGAGAGCGATAGGTTCCTTGAGCGATTCACTCACCCAGGAAGCAAGTAGCCATGTTAATCCCATTAACACCGATTTTCTTGCTGGAGATATGCTGCACTGCACAGCACACATACACCGCGATGGTGCTGACAAATCATAAGAGAAGGAATGGTTCAGGAGATTGGTTAAACCAGATCAGTTGTTATTGTGTGAATTTTATTGGAATGATCACAGATGTGCTGTCACTTTAAACTTTTTTAAGTATCTGTGACGGTAAGTAGACCCTGTTTTTTTGATGTGGAAGGCACTTTTCCTCACGGATCATTGACGAAGGCATCCAGCGACAGGTGTCACAATTTGGGACCATGGGTACGACACGCACTAAAAACGAAAAATTGTATCTTCAGGGTCGGTGTGGATATCTGCTTCAATGCAGTTATAAGGACGTATAGGAAGAAACTAAATTGGCTAATTCAGGCAGACAGGGCAGTCCAGGTAATCCCCGCCAGGAGTGTCGTCTGGCGTTTACCTATGGTAGATGTCTCGGACCCAAGATTAAGAGGGGTCCTAACTGATTTCAGGGCAAAAGGCAAACACGATGGGGGCTCATACGAGCCCTTAAGAATAACCCCGAAGTCTGAGTATCGTCCTTGCAAAGCAAAGGAGCCGTTAAAACCCGAGGCTGTGCAAGGAATTACCCCAGTCTTTGAATCTCTCTTATAGGCTGGAGTGATAAACCCCCGTGAATAATCACTGGTGAGAACACCCATTTTTTTCGTTCAAAAAGGCAAACATTCCAGGTGAATCGGGGGAATGGAGGTTTGTTCATGACCTGCAGGTTATCAAGAACGCTGTTGTTCCGTGCACCCCAAATGTTCCCAACCCCTATATTATATTGGCTGAAATTCCACCGGATGTAAATGGCTCTCTATTGTGGATTTAGCAAATGCCTTGTTTTGTGTACCGTTACACGCCGACAGTCAATTCTGGTTCACTTTGCCATTCGAAGGCCAATAGTATACTTTCACGTGACATTTTCAAGAATACTGTGAGTCCCCACCATAATTAACGAGGCTCAACACAGGAGTCTGGAGACTCTTGTTTTAACCGCGGGGGGGGGGGGGGGGGGGGAGGGGGGGGGGGTCAGCCCTTCTGCAGTATGTAAACGAATGCTTAATCGCAGCATCAACGTAGAAACAATGTGAGAAAGGTAGGCTTGCGATGCTCTGCCATCTAGTCTTGCAAAACTACGACTTGTGGAACAACAGTTGATGTTCTTAGGTCACTTAATATCTGAACAAGGAAAGACCATTGGTCAAGACAGAGTTCAAGCAAACCAGCAAAATTCAAAGCCTCACATGAAGAAACAATTGCTATCCTTTTTGGTCATGCGATCCTACTTAGAATGTTTAACCCGCATTACGCAACCCTTTAGGTGCCCAAAAGTGACATAGCTCATGGTTCAAGTTTGCAGAGCTAGAGTCCGTTGCAGTGACCCCTGAGGCCTAGAGTGCCTTTTTTGAATTGAAATCCCACCCCAAACTACACCGACACTGGGATTCCAAATCCAAACAAGCCTTTTGTACAAACAGTGGATCCGAAGCGTGCCTGCATGGCATCTGTGCTGATGCAGAATTACGTGTGGAAAATTGAGGCCAGTAGCTTATTTTTCACCTCAACTTAGATCCCGTAACGGCAGGATTGCATAAATGCCTCCGTGTCGTGCCTGCATTTGAAATGGCTGTTCGAGCTTCCAGGGACATAGTCCGCTTTGTTGAATTAAACCGACTGGTCCCACATGCAGTATCCTTCCTTCTTTCTGAGCAAAACATAGCACACATGTCGGCAGCACGTTGGCTCACATACAATGCTATGCTATTGGAGAAGCCTAACATGACAATAAAGCGATGTAACGTCCTTAATGCTGCTTGTCTTCTCCCCACATAAGGAGACGGAGACCCACATGACTGTGTCGCTGTAATTAATGACATTTGAAGCCCGAGACCAGACGTGTAGGATTCACCAATTTAGAATCTGGATACGCGGCGTTTTATTGTGGATAGGTCAGCATTCAGAAGCAAAGAGATAGGCCAGTGTCTGGTATGTTGTAGCAACTACCCACGAGGTAGTCAAAGCGGGATCACTTCCTTCTCATCTGTCAGCGCAAGCAGCAGAGCTGATTGCCTTGATTGAGGCATGTAAATTGGCCGAAGGAAGAAAAGTGAATATTTACATCAGACAGCAGATATGCATTCGGGGTTGTACATAATTTTGGATCCCTGTGGAAAAGAAAGGGCTTCTTGACCTCCACTGGAAAGCCAATCACATAACATGGCCTGATCTCTGACCTCCTGAAAGCAGTCCGATTGCCTAAATCAATCACTTTATGTACATGTGAAGCCCACAGGAAAAATTATGATTTAATTTCTCAAGGCAATGAAAATGTAGACTGAGCGGCAAGGACGGCAGCCAATCAGCCGCCAAGTGTTGAGTTTAACATGTGTATGTCAAATATTTGTAATCCAAAGCAGACTTATGGGAGTTACAGTCGCAGGCCACATCGAAGGAGAAGCGTGAATGGACAAGGGCAGGGTGCAGAATGAGGGAATGGGTGTGGTGTGGCCCCAATGTAAACCCTGTCTACCACGATCTTTATTCCCTTTCTATGCCAAAATAACAAACGGTAAGGACCATGGTTCAAAAAGGGGGATGTACGACAATATTTCAGCACGCTGGTGCAGAAAGGGATTTACTCATTACTCATTATAATAATGTGAATAATGTGTTATCTGTGCCACTGATAATGTGGGGAGGGGAATACAAATGAATCAGGCAGAACACCCACAATCCCAAAGACCCTTTGAACATTTACAGATGGATTTTATTGAACTAACACCCAGCGAAGGGAAAAGGCATTGTCTGGTAATAGTTGATGTTTTTCCAAGGGGTAGAAGTGCTCCCACGTCTAAACAGGATGCCAGTGCAGTAGCCAAGGCTTTGCGAACTGAAATAATTCCGAGATGGGACATCCCTGAAAGGCTCAGCAGCGACAATGGAAAGCCATTTATAAATATTGCCCCACAGCATATCAGTGATTACTTGGGAATAAAGGTGAGGCAACATTGTTCCTACCACCCAGCGAGCGGTGGGGGAGTGGAAAGAGAGAAAACTACCCTTAAAAATAAATTGGCAAAATGTTGTGAGGAACTAGAGGTGACATGGACAAAGGCATTTCCAATTGTGCTAATGTATATGAAGGAGAGGAAGAGTAAATCTTAGGACGTTTGAGATTTTGTTTGGAAAGTGTCCCAATACAGGAATTGGCCCAAGATCGATTGTAAGACAGATAACAGACCACTGTGAGGACGAGATGTTATGTTACGGTATAAAACTCTCCATACTTCTGTCTCAAATACAGAATCAAAAGAAGGGCAGCACTACCGCAATTAGCAGAAGGGAAGATGCACAATCTAGAACCTGAAGACTGGATAGTGGTGAAAGACTTCAGGAGCAAAAGCATGAAGGCGAATTGCTGGCTGCGATCGTTCCAAGGGCTCCCTACAACACAGACAGCTGTTCAGATCGCCGAAAGAGCCACGTTGATACACGCCAGCCATTGCAAACGTGTAGCTGACCTTGAGGAGACATCGGACAACACCGGATCGAAATAAGTGTAAGTAGTGATTAGAAGACTCATAGAAATATGGGGCTGCATGGCAGAACGAGTCGTGAAGGCAGGGGTGTCTGGGATACAACCGCAGACGGTAATCTTAACCAAGGATGTTACATTGACCTTTACATGCCACCCATGCCCGTTGGTAACCAGGACGACTATAAATAAGGCAATAAATATTTACGCAGAGATCCTTGTGTACCCAGTTACTGGCACTGAGTAGTATCCACCATGGCTACAGATACACCTGACACGGGATATCGGTTTCCTGTTATCAAAGAAGGAGGTGCCATGGCAAGGGTAATAATAACCAAGATTCAGGAGAGCGATGAGGAAGCCTGGTGGTGTGGAATAGATAGACCCTTCTCCGATATCTATAGACAGGTGAATATAGTGGTACAGCCTCGCACCCACCCCACCCGAGATGCAGTGCAGAAGGTCCTCCAAGAAATAGTAGCTCCTGGACTCGAAAAGATGAATGTCCAATGACCCGCACTGCAGATGGGCGGAAGGGCGTTTTCCAAGCTGACAGAAATGGAAGAAAGAAAGAAACTGATGTGCAGCTAAAATGATCACAAATGAAAAAAGTAAAAGTGGATTCATTGAGAAAACTTACAGCGCCATATTTCACTTTCCGTGGAAGTCTACTGTTAAGGACTCAGTGCTCTCACTGCTGTAGCAATGGGGGATTTCCCCTGACCGTTTATGTTGTTGACAACCTTCCCAAAGCAGGGAATGTTGTGTGGAGCTGGCAATTAATCGAGTATTGTCACAAACAGGATTGAGACTAGCATAAAACAAAGAAGTGCGAATCCTGGAAATCTAAATCAACAACAGGAATTGACAGAGAAACTCTGCAGGCCTGACAGCATCTGTGGAGACAAAGAGATTTAATGTTTCATATCACAGATTCAGGCTACTTATGCTTTTTATTGTTTTATTGCCTGGGGAATTGTCAATTTCACTTCGCGATACAGCATACTTACCAGAATCTCTCATTAGCTGACAGACGTCATCTGTAAAAATGCAAAATTCCTTTATCGGCTGTAATGCTGTTGCTGTTGCCCTGCGTTGGTGAAAGGCTGGCCTTCATTATCTTTTTCTTCTCCTTTATGTCGATGAGCAGCCATGATGAATGGAGAATTTCTGTTTGTCTCCCTTTGTCTCTCTGTACCACCTCACTCTCTTCTACATTCTCCCACTCTTTGTCTGTCAATATCTCTCATTTTTCATTTCTACTCTTGGAAAAGTGTTAAATTCGGAGGCTGTTCGGTGGCTTTCTCCGCCCCCCACGGCCAGAGTGTGTAGAACTGGGCTCACAGTCTCCAGGTAATGCCTGTGTTACTCAGGTCTGAGGTCAGGTGATATTTGTTCACTCAAAACGTTATGAGCTTTTACAATTCTAAATAGTATTCATAATAGATCAGAACAAAAAGCAGTTTCACTCCAATTATAGGATTTCTATAATGCCATTGCCGTTTGCCTAAAATCAATGAATGGTGACAGTAGACAATGACAGCCATTATCTCATTGGATGCGTTATTACTACAACATTGTCCTGCAAGTCTGCGGTGTCTCCTGCGTCTCTTCATTATTCCCAAAAAACTTGAAAAGACGGACGGAGCATAATAGTAGAAGAGATAGACAAATCATTGTCCAACAGAGTAAAAATAACTCTGCGTTGAATTAGCAGGATAGAACATAGATTAATGGATCCACATCAGGCGGTAGGGCTTAGTAGCACGAAATAACAACGGTCTGAGCTCAAACACAAGAAGCATGCTGAGCCGTCACTGTCGCGATGTTGGATAAACAATACGGCTTTTACAAGAAGTTTAAACAATGAATTTTCAATGTACAGAACATTTGACAGCATTTGACACCAAAAACGCCTGGTTTTTACCATATGCTTTAACTGACGAAACCACAGACACTGTTCTTCAAATCAATAAGGGCATTTAATGAAGTATACGATCACTGTTAATCGGACCACCTTTCTGTAATAAAGCTGCTCTATGAGAATTTATATCAACGTCCGCTTGTGCAGAAAAGAAGTTCACAGCTGGTGACTCTCCACTGAAAATGTACAGGAAGAGGCAATCTCTTCTTGCTTTGATTTCAAACGGATGCCTTCACCTCTTTAACCTGACAGGATAAACAGTATGCGTTCATCATCCCTGGGCCGATTTGCCGCGTGAATATGCACAGAGGGAAACTCATACCAAGAGACCAGGGTAATTGTGGTGAATTTACCAGGAGTGGTGTGTGAGTCGGTGTTAACAGTGGACAGTAAGGGCTAAACCATTAGCACTGACATTGATCATTGTACCAACAACTCCTCACTCACTTCCTGCCTCATTCATCCCAGTCATCATTGACTTTCAGTTTATCCTACTTTCCCTTCGAAACTTTACACTTGTTCCGGACCACTTTCGGGTGTCCACTTGGAAACTGCAGCTTTTTCAAACGAAATTCAGGAAAATGCACGTCACTCTTTGGATAGGCTTCACTGCCCAACCATAATTACTCAAGAGATTGAGATGGTAAGTTACTTTACTTAGTCCTCGAAGTGCTCAACACAGTGATATAGCCATGGTGTCGATAGGGAGGGAGTTCCAAGAATTAGACATAGCGACATTGAATGGACAGCGAGATAGTTTCAGCTCAGAAAGGCGAGATCCTTAGACGGGATTTGCAGTGACAATTTATTCGTGTATGTGCTGCCATGGCTGCCACAGGATGTGGTGGAGGCTCGTACAATTGCAACATTGAAGAGGCATGTGAAATGGTATATGAGTAGGAAGGGTTTGGAGGGATATGGGCCGTGTGCTGACAAGAGGGACCAAAATGGGTTGGGATTTACGGTCAGCATGGACAGGTTTTAACAAAGGGTCTGTTTCCCTGCAGTACATGTCTATGACTCTATGATTCCAGTTGGATGCAATCAATCACTGGATTCCTTCTGGCAGAACTGGGTCTGTGCTCTCTGTGGAAGCAGAAAATGGTTTTCATTCAGATTATCCACAAGAAGAGAAATAAATCTTCATTTCCTGACTTGGAATTTTATCCAGGTCTGGGCGATTCAAACCTCGACTCTGAAGCAGGGACTCCACTGAAGTGGACAATAACCCTTTCGACCGAACCTGTACAAACTTTTGTGCCTTTCGTTCTTTGTCCCCACATTTTGAAGCACCGGTCCTTGCCGTGGGTGGTGAAGGAGCTAACTACTGCCTCGCAGAAAAACCGTGGGGTCAGAGACCCAATCGATCTGTCATGCAGCGGGGATTGCATTGCTCAGAACAGACGTGTTTGCTGTGTGGGACTGAAACTGAGCTCGATCACACACAGATACAGTGTAACAGCTGCCAGCAGATGTGGAGACGGTGGGGACGGTTTCATTCGCACTCTGGGAAAAAGACTGGATCCTAAATTCAGGGGAGCTAAGTGTCACAGATAGAAGGCTGAAAATTGGTTTGGGAATGATATGAGTCATGACCGAACGGCGGCAGACCAGATGGGCTGAAAGCTCTAACTGTCCTCCGATGCCTTCTGGTCTCTGGCCTTCCAGTACCTAAGGAAATAGAAACAGAGTTAATCGTGCATTTCGAAGTCCTCCTCTCATAACTCGGCGAGGTGAGAGATGAAACAGTACTGCTATTAAATTTTGAGACTGGGAGAATGTTTAGAGACGGAGTAATAAAAGAGAAACTGAGCATAAAGTTGAGAGTCAGGAGATATTAAATAAAAAGGTAGACGTAGATGGACATGGAGAAATAAGTGTCACTGATCTTGAAGACTTAACTCCGTTTTCCATTCCAAGATTCTACCAGACCTGCTGAGATTTTCCCGCAATTTCTTTTGTTGGAACTGAAACAGAAGGGAGAAGTGTGATCCTGGACCAATCAGCTATGTCTGCTCTGTGGACGTTTGAATTCCCTGTTCGAACAAGTCAATTCTGACCCACACGGAAACCTCACTATCCTGCATCACGCCCACCCGTGTTACTGACAATAAGCTGATCATGACGTAAATGCATATGGGTAGACAACAGCATCATTTACCGAGTGAATTGGGGAAATTTCAGGGAGAGTTCCATTCGGTTTCCATCAGAGCATTCTCATTCAGTTAATTCCATTGCAGCACCATTTGACATGCAGCTGTCACTGTCATGTGGCCATTCGCATTCGACGTCTCTGGACATTTTTTGGGGGGCACGTTTGGAATTGTACCTCACATTTTGGAAGGGACATCGTGTATAGCATATTCGGCTGAACTGATAACCTTGTCTCTTGCACCTGCAGTACAGTGGAGACAGTTTTCACTCAGAAACCAAGAGATGATCAAAAACGGAGGAATAAAAGGGGCCAACAAAACCTGCCTCAGCGAGCGAATTCGCTCTTGCAACATTAATGGAGAGCAGCAAACATATTAACAAACAACAGCGCCCTGCATGGGTCTCGACCCCACACCATTGAGATTAAAGGTCTCAAGCTCTACCGACTGAGCGAGCCAGGACAGGATTGGTGTTGGTTAATTTATCATTTCATGCTGAGTTTAATTCAGCTGACATGGCAATTTTCAGAAATTTCGTTCATTCCTCCCCATTGCGATAACATTATTCAAGTCTTTCAATTCTCAGATTTATTCCTTCAGACCATTACAATCCATTTAGGGATTTATGATTCTCTGTTAATATTTTCATATTTTGACCCTGATCCTTAGGTCGCCGAAGTGATTCCTAGACAATCTGGCAGACTGCAAATCAATCGGGAAAATACCTCAGGAAACCAAATCATTTCTGATTAGAATGTAGGGAATCCCATCTGCTGAAGAGACAGAGTCCTCACCATCAACACTTTCTTTGTTTTACCTGCCGACAAGGTTTACCACTTCTAATATTCGAGACAGGAATTCTGATTATAAAATGTTTTAAAAACAGGAACAATCTTCTGAAGCCATTTCCAATTTGAAATAGAATTTTTTACCCTTTCACACGGTAACAGCCGTTCCTGAGGAAGGAGTTTCCATGAGCTGTGTCCCAGGTCTGGGCAGGAAGCCGCTGATTGAAACGGCCGTGGCCCCTTTCTGTTGGCAGCGGGGGCTTGTAGAGAGTGGGGTCACATTCTGCTGCACGTGACCGTTTCGCTCACTGCGGACTCAGGGTCAATCATGGATGAGTTCTCGTGGTTGTATCGTCAGTACATGATCGGTCTCAATACTTAGAATCATAGAGTTGTAGAGATGTACAGCTCTGTGCTCTTCGTGGGCTAGGAAAGCCAACATTTCAACCAAATACTCTGACCATTTGAGACACAGCAACTGGCAGCAAAATTGTGCGTGAACACATCCAAACGCACAGTGCTCGAGAGGATGTGGACAGCAGTAGTTCTCATTATTATAAGAATAAGTTGCTCATGTACCCGTGTTTATTGCAGAGAGGGTGAGAGACCCGAGGAGTAACAAACACACACATAAAACAATATCAGGACCTGTGTAGTTCTGTCATAAAAAGCTGCCTGCTGTAGTTCTATTGCAACGTTTGGTTTCAAACCCACGACGCAATAGAGACTGGACCCTAAACCCAGCACATGAAACCTCTCTGGATTAGTGGTGCTGGAAGAGCACAGCAGTTCAGGCAGCATCCGAGGAGCAGTAAAATCGACGTTTGAGGCAAAGGCCCTTCATCAGGAATACAGGGTTTCGCCCGAAACGTCGATATTACTGCTCCTCGGATGCTGCCTGAACTGCTGCGCTGTTCAGCACCACTAATCCTGAATCTGGTCTCCAGCATCTGCATTCATTGTTTTTACCTGCATTAAACTACTCGGCGACGCTCCCTGACGATAACTAAGCGCCAAACCTGTCAAGACTAATGTTTCAGCATCGCTTCACTTCAGGCAATTTCCCCTGGCACTTTCTATGAATACCTTCGCATAATTAAAAAAAAAATATTTACAACGATTTGAAAGGTTTGCACGGTGTGGACATTAGTGAGAAGCTGAATATTCTTCGACAGTTTTCCCCGGAGCTTCAGGCCTGAGGGATGTCCTTGGAAAAGTTTACAAAATCATGAGGTAGATGAGCAGAGAATATAGTCAATCTGCACTTTTTCAGAAGTCACGTGAGTTTAAAGCGAGATAGCATAAGTTTAATGTGAGAGCAGTACAGTTTGAAAGGGATGTGAGCGATACTTGTTTTTGATAGACATTTTTGTGCGTGTGGAATAAATTGCCACATTTTGTGATAGAGATTGGTGCACTCACAACACTTCAAAGGCATCTAAAGGGGTATGCAGACAGGAAGTGTTCGGAGAGATAAGGGACAAATATTGGCAAATATGTTTTGATTAGTTACGGTCATCTGTTCAGCAGGTGCAAGTTGGATAGGAAGGTTTGCTTCCGTGCTCGGCAATTCTGTGACTCTCCAGTACCTGACAACAGTTTGAATAGACATCTTGCAAAAACGCATGTTTTTTGTTACTAAGTCAGCGTATTTGAATTTTATTTTTTTCTTGAGGCGTAATGTTTTGAAATGACAAAGAGAGGAATGTTCTCCAGACATTTACAGACAATGACCATTCTCCTTGATACATTCCCAAGTTCTCCATCAAATAATTTCGTTGACTAAAAAAAACCTCACAAATCGTGTTGTCTCCTCAACTCTCCAGTGAATCCAAAAACTGACAGCTCTTAACGTGGACCAGGTGTAAAACTCAAAAGGCAGAGTCATTATCAGACACACAAACTCATTACTTCTGTCTGTGAGGCAGTGCGAGACGTCTATGTCAAGAACTGCTCACACAAATAGCACCGAAGCAATTCCAAACGGAGCTTCCCGACATTCTGGAGATTTAGTGCATTGCCAAGTAACAGAAAGTGCTCAAGTAACATAAAACAAAACAGAAAAATGTACCTTGCAAAGTGAATATTACCAATTATATTCTCGATTAAATTAGGTCAACAATGCGCTGGTGCCTCCATCTGATCGAGCGAGCCAATATCCAGCCTCCCTCACCAGAACTGTAATGAAGGAAATGAGAGAAATATAACAAAGTTTTACGTTGCGATTGCCCAACTTTTAGCCACAACAACAAAAAACGAGGGAGCAGATTCAGTGCAGGATCTGGCTTCACAATAGCGGTGAAATAACGACGTCCACTCACTTTCAGGGAAAACTGTGAAGAACTCACATTGTCCAGAATATGAATACACAGCGCAGGCTGTTTAGTTCCCATATTCTACTGCTGCCCCGACATTCATACGAAAAGGTACCTTTCAAAGAGGGCGTTTGTAGCTGTGGAATGACAGTGGCAGCTTTTCCCCTCGCTCTTACTGCCGCCCTTGGTAGTGTAGGGGCTGGTATTCTCATCTTAAACGTGGTAGTTGAGTGTGCAATTCTCTGTTGTGGAAAAGCGGAGTGTTTTGGAGCAGAAAGATGTGAAGTTCGGATGCTTCTGGAGTTCTTGTTGAAAAGTTCGGTGACGCGAGGAAGATGGTTTGCAGACTTTTCCTCGCCTGTCTGAGTGACATTCTCAGCGCTGCAGAGGTTCATGTGAAACGCTGATCTCATGTTTTGTTACGAATTCAATTGGTTTCATTCCCGCTGCTTCCGTTTGTTGGGATTGCAGATTGGGTCCAACGGATGGAATCCGTGGATGAGTGCCCTGCTTCCAGGAATTGTCTGGCTGTCTTCTGCTTGGCCTGTCCTATTATTGTTGTGCTATTCTAGTCGAATGTGTGGCCCTTGCCGTTTGTACGTATTGCTATGAGTGACTGCTGGACTGACGCCCACAGAAATTCTTTGCCAAGAACCAATATCCACACACCTTCATTCGCAGATGCATGGCACACAAAGTTCGCAACGAGGATATGCTTTGAGGTGATTTTTAAATCATGCTTCAAAGTTTGTGCGAAGATTTGTAGCTCGGGTGCTCGTTGTTGTGGTTCTGTTCGCCGAGCTGGAAGTTTTTGTTGCAAACGTTTCGTCCCCTGGCTCGGCGACATCATCAGTGCTTGGGAGCCTCCTCCGAGGCGCTTCTTTGATGTTTCCTCCGGTGTTTATAGTGGTCTGTCCCTGCCGCTTCCGGTTGTCAGTTTCAGCTGTCCGCTGTAGTGGTTGGTATATTGGGTCCAGGTCGATGTGTTTGTTGATGGAGTTTGTGGATGAATGCCATGCCTCTAGGAATTCCCAGGAATGTCTCACAAATTTGATTGAGTTTTTTGAAGAAGTAACAAAGAAGATTGATGAGGGCAGAGCAGCAAATGTGATCTATATGGACTCCAGTAAGGCGTTCAACAATGTTCCCCATGGGAGACTGTTTGGCAAGGTTAGATCTCATGTAACAGCAGTGGACCTAACATCGACCCTTGTGGTACGCCGCCAGTACCTGGACACCAAGACAACACTGTTTTCTATTGGCAAGCCAATTACTGATCAAAGCTGCAATCTCTCCCACAATTCCATTCCACATCATTATGTATAATAGCCTATCGTGGGGAACCTTAACGAACAACTTTCTGAAACCCATATACACCACAACAACAAAAAAGTCAATAAGATTCGTTAAGCAAGGCCTACACATCTCAAAACCGTGCTGGACTGTCCCTGATCAGATTATTCTTTTCTAGATGGTCATAAGTCCTCCCTGCCTGACAGGTACATACTTATCTAGGACACACAGGAGCTTTTCCTTGAATAAGCTCCACATTTTAATGTGCTCACCCCCTGCAGTTTCCTACCACATTCTAATCTTCATAAATCTTACCTCATTGCATCGTAATTTCCCTTCCACCAGCTGAAACTCTTGCTCCGTGGAGTACACCTATCTCTTTTCAATCACGAAAGTAAACATGAGAGAATTGTGATCGCTGTCTCCAAAGTGCTCACCTACTTCCGAATCTAATACCTGGCCAGGCTCGTTACCCAGTACTAAATCGAAAGTGGCTTCGTCCCTTGAAGGCATGTCTTCATACTGTGTCAGGAAGCCCTCCTGCACACACTGGGCAAAAACTGACCCATCTATAGTACTCGTACTGAAGTGATCCCAGTCAATATTTGGATTTTGTCTTGAGTGTTCCAGAGTTTTTCATTGTCCCAGAGTCCAGATGAAGTTTGCATTCCTCACGTACGTGGGCGAGAATTCTTTCAATGTCTCAGATCAGTTCCTGTCCCGGGGACATCAGAGTCAATGTCCCGTCCTCTACTCGGTCCGACAGTTCACACTTCTTCATCCTCCTCTGATTCCATTCCCAAAGAGTTTATCAAGATTTCCAAAGCTGGAATCTAAATTATATGGTTTGCTTCTTAAACATTTTTCCAACTGCCAACTGACAATATTTTCACAGTATCTCTTCACAATCCTCTGGCTTGCACCATGTCAAGGGATGAGAAGTCCCGTTTGGTGGAGAGATTCCCGAGGCTGGTGAGTTTCACTTTGGAACAAAGATGGTTAAGTGGCATTTTCCTGCGGTTGTTTGTAATGATGAGAGAGGGAGCGGTGGGGAATGCGCACTTTGACGAGCAGGAGGAATTGTTGCCACTGACCCGAGTCAGAGAATAGAGGGCAGGGATTAAAGGAATCGAATGAAAAGCAGCACTTCTGCTCAGGGCGTTCAATAACAACTGCAGAAACCCGATGTGTCGAGCAGTGTATTTGGAAAGAGACACAGAGACAATGTTTTAAATATGGAACATTTCTGATGAAGAACTCGAGTTTTCCAAGTCTAATCAAATTACCGGCCTAGTTTGCAAAATAGGTTTTCTGAACTTTGAGTGAAAATTGTCGCAGCAGGGATGAATTCATAACGTAGTCAGCAGGTTTCGAACCGACGTGGGGAAACTCCAGTAAATTTCTAATCCATCGCCTTAACCACTCAGCCATGACTACAGACAGGGCCGTTCGTTTGAGCATTGACCAAATCAGCCGTGATATCATTGAAAGCTCTCGCTGACTTGATGAGCTAAATGCTTCCATCTCCTTTCATACCTTTGCTGTCATTTGTAAGCTGCGAGACACCAATGTAAAAGAAGAAAAGCACAAAGGTAGGAAAAGATATTTGCAGCCAAACTGAGTCAAAATTATTTATTGAAAGGAAAATCACACTTGGCAATTTGCTATATCTCTTTGCGAACATGACCAGCAGAGGTAAGCAAGGGAGCTATTGATCTGAGTATTCTTGGACCTGAAGCAAACAAAGGTTAGTGACATATTCATTTCTTTTTCTGGCGAACGAAATGATCTTTCCTGATGGTTACAATGAAAGAGATGGTTCCCAATAAAAGACAAAGATTAAGTCGCACGTAGATATATTTCAATGTGACACGATTCATTTTCAGTCCCTAATTACCCCAGAGATGGAGGGGGTGAGTTACTTTTCTTTACTCTTCAACTCCTCAGCACGAAGGTACAGACATGAAACCGCTAGAGATGGAGTTCTTGAATTGGAAACCAGCGACACTGAAGGAACTAGGCAAAAGTGAGGACTGCAGATGCTGGAGACCTGATTTTAGATCAGAGTGATGCTGGAAAAGCACAGCAGGTCAGGCAACATCCGAGGAGCAGGAAAGTCGATGTTTCTGTTGCCAGTCTTGCTGCGTACCGCAAACAATTTTCGTTTTTGGCTCAGATTTCCAGCTACTGCAGCTATTTGTTTTATGTTAACATTCATAACGTTTTGGACAAAACCAATGACCTGCCAGCATCGGAAAATCGGCAGAAGTACTGGTACACCGATATGTTTGCTGAACAATGCAACCATTCCATGAGCGGGAATACAATCCGGGCCACGGTGCTGAGAGTACCGAATCCTCACAAGTAAATCCTCACAAGACCATTTTCGTTGCAGATTATTTTCAACTTGTCTTCGAAGGTTTACAAAGTGGGAAAAGGCCATTTCGCCCTTTGTGCTTTGCGGCTAATCAGAGAGCCATCTATTCTCGTCGCAGTTTCCAACTTTGGCCCAATGTTTGGTCATGGTGTCATGCAGAAACTCAGCTAGTTCACTCAGACATTTTTGTTTGTGCAGAATGATTTGCCACATTTAAGGCAAATTCAATGGCATCCGAATATGTATATAGACAGGAAGCGTTCGGAGAGATAAGGAACACATTTTGGCAAATATGGTTCAATTAATTTCGGTTATCTGTTCAGCAGGGACAGGATGGATAGTAGGGTCTTTTTCCGTGCTCGGCAACTTTGATGTGCTCCCGCATCTGACACCAGTTTTAATGGACCATTTGCAAAAAGCATGCACTCTGTTTGTTACGCAGTCAGTGCGTTTGCCTATATTTCTGTAGGGTGGATGGGACGAGTTGACCCAGCGATGAGGGTCTTTCCGGACTTTTGCTGCCAATGACCATTCGTTTGGCACCTTCCCAACTTTGCCATCAAAGAGTTTGGCTGAAGAATAATATGGCACTGATAATGTTACCCCCCTCAGCTCTCCAACGAATCCAGAAACTGACAGGTCTTCATGTGGAACAGAATCAAAACAGAAAAAGTGGACCATTGTCAGACACACCGAAGCATGCATGCTGCCGTTGTTGCAGTGCAGGCGGATTATGTCATGAACTGCTCAGAGAAACGGCAGCGAGGCAATTCAGGACATACTGGAGATTTAGTGCATTGCCAAGTCACAGGAAGTGCTCAACAAATATAAAACAAAACGGAACAGCAATAACCCATGAAAAATGAAGTTTACCAATTGCACTCGTGATGAAATTAGGTCAACAATGCGCTGATGACTCCATCTGATCGAGAGGACCAATCACCAGCCCCCTTCACCAGGACAGTAATGAAGGAAATGCGAGAAATACAAAAAACATTTCTCATCGCGATTACCAACCTTTTCGCCACTGCAACAACAAAAACGGCGAGCAGATGCAATGCAGAATCTGGTTTCATATCAGCAATGAAATAGTAATATCTATTCACTTTCAGTGAAAATGGTGAACAAAGGAAATTGTCTGAAATATGAGTACCCAGCGCAGGCTACTTGGTTCCCCGATTGTACTGCTGCACAGACTTTCATATTTAAAGGTCCCTTTCAAAGAGAGTGTTTGTGGCTGTCCATATGACAATGGAAATTGTTTCCCTCGCTCTCACTGCCATTATTGATCGTGTTGGGTTTGGCATCCTCACCTTGCACGCGGGAGTTCAGTGTACAATTGCTGTGAAAAATCGGAGTGCTTTGGAGCAGAAAGATGCGAAGCTCGTGTGCTTCATGGAGATGTTGTTGGAATGTTTTGCGGTGCTGGGAAGTGGGATCCTCACAGTTCTGGGTAACATCCTCAGGTTGCAGAGCCTGTTGTGAAGCTTACTGTCCTGAGGCGTTTGGAATTGATTTAGTTTCATTGCCGCTGGGTCCAGTTGTTGGTGTTGCAGATTGGATCCTGATCAATATGTTTATTGATGGAATCCATGGATGGGTGCTCTGCTTCTCGAAAATCTCTGGCTGCCTTCTGATTGCCATGTTCTATTACTGTTGTGCTGCTCTCGAGGATGCTTTCTGTCTGTACGTATAGCTACTCGGGACAGCTGGCCGTGGCAATTAGTGACGGCCACACAAATTCTTTGCCAAGAATATGTATCCCACAATTGCATTCCCAGATGTCTGGCACACTAAATTGTCAACTAGGATATGCCATAAAGCAATTGAAACACCATGCTTTATTAAAATAAATTTCTGGAAACTGATAGCCAGACTCTTCTGAACACACGGATTTAGGACAGCACATAAACCAACAGCCTCGCTGAGGGAAAGCTCACCAGAAAACAATATCCAATGCCCATCTTGTGCAGGAAAAATGTGGTCGTCAAGATTCCACGCAGGGACTGCACGAAACACTATATCGGAGAAACAGTCGGACAACTAGCGAGCTGCAATCATGAACTTTAGCCAGCCCATATACGCCACAGGCAGATGTTCTTGTTGTTGTATGTAGGGCATTGAGTGTTTCTGAATCAGGGGCTTGGACCGTCTGCAGCACTGGTTAATTCCTTGTGTTGTAACTACTGTTGGAACATATGTAAAACTCGATTGCTCATTGAGATGTACGTCCAAATTATTAGCCGAGAGAAGTATTTTGGTGGTTTTTCTGGTGCTGTTCCTGTCATGCCCTCTGGAACTGGACTTATTGTGTGCATCCTGACAGTTCGGTGCATGCTTCCGTGATCGTATTTTGGGCAGAAACCTGCGTTTTAGCTTCAAAAACGTGGGTTTGCAAACCTGGTACACCTCCCTGTATTTTGTTATCTCTTATTGTGTGCAATTACAACACGGCAAATTATTAATTTACATTGGAAGGTGACAAACGGAGGCGTGTGAAATGCCAAGGTATTAGTGACATTTATCAATTGGTTGCATATTACTTTGATTCAGGAGATAAGGATGTAAAACGTGTTTGTGTAGAAATCAGGACCAGTGAGGAAAGAAGTCATCTGCAGGTGTAGTTTACAAGTGCACTCGCAGTAACCACTATGTACATGAAAAAAATACTACATGTGAGTGATAAAAGATGGCAATAGTTACGGGTGATCTTAGTTTCCCATCTCCCACTCACGGTTCAATGGTAAAAAATAAAGTTTGGATGACAATAATCAATAAATCATATCTGTCCCAGAGAACAACGCGAGCCATAATTTGGCCATCGATTAGTTCACAGCTGACTTAGTATCTGTCTTTTCTTGGAAACCATCTTCTTTGTTGTGACCATCAGGAAAGATATTATTTTTGACATAAAGAAAATGAAGATTATGTCACTAATCTTTGTTTGTTTCATGCCCAAGTACAATCAGACGACCTTGATCAACTCTGCTAGCCATGCTAGCAAAGAAATCTGGACACATGCCAAGTGTGATTTTTCGCTCAATAAATAATTTTGATTCAGTTTGATTGAAACCACCTCTGCCTAAAGTTGTGCTTTTCTTCTTTTAAAATGGTGTCCGGTATCTTCCAAATGACGGCAAAGATACGAGAGCAGGTGGAAGCAATTTAGCCTATCAAGTCTGCGACAAAATTCAATGAGATCATGGCTGATTTGGTTAATTCTCAACCCCCGTTTTTATCCTCATCTCCGTGATGCTCCATGTCTGTCTATCACAGCCTTGAATACACCTCGCCTTCACAGCCCTCTGGTGTTAGGAAACCCACAGATTTGCTACCCTCTGAAAGAGTGAATATCCTCCTTATCATTTTCTTAAATGTTTGATCCCTTCAGCTGTGAGAACGCACTCTCGTCCTAATTTCTCGGGGGTGTACATCAGAGCAGAATAAGCCCCTGAAGGTAGGTCTGCACTCTCCAGTGCGGCTCCGTGTATTTGAAACATTTTCATATTTTGACCTCTGATTAAAAATAGTCGACCTAATTTGCACATCAGATTTGCCAGTGGTGAATTTTTTCAAGAAGACTTCAATGAGCGTAATTCTACTGGCAGTGAATAGGGCTAGACAAATTAGATTACTTACAGTGGGGAAACAGGCCCTTCAGACCAACAAGTCCACACCGCCGCGCCAAAGCACAACCCACCCATAGCCCTACATTTACCCCTTACTTTACACTTCGGGCAATTTAGCGTGGCCAATTCGCCTGACCTGACCCGCACATCTTTGGACTGTGGGAGGAAACCGGAGCACCCGGAGGAAACACACGCAGACGCGGGGAGAGCGTGCAAACTCCACACAGTCAGTCGCCTGAGGCGGCAATTGAACGCTGGGTCTGTGGCGCTGTCAGCCAGCAGTGTTAACCACTGTACCACCGTGCCGCATAATGCAAGGACATTTTTCTTTCGCGATCCAGTGCTGTGTTTATTCACCTCTCTGCGCATGAAAATGGATCCTACCCATCCACTTTATCTCTCATCAATATGTGTGCAATTCAAATTGATGCGGCCATGACTACACACGTTGAATGCTGTCTTAGTAGGTCTTATATAATGGAACGTTCCAACCTGAAACACCAGGATTTGGCTTTTCTTGGCACCCCAGCATCCGCCTCCTTTCGAAAGCAAGAGAGTCTGACAGCGAATACTGGGGTATCAGGAAAAGCCAAATCCTGGTGTTTCAGGTTGGAACTTTCCGTTACATAAGACATACTAAGACAGCATTGCACGCGTGTAGTCATGGCCGCGTGATACAGGTGATGGATTAGAAATACATTGGGGCTTCCCTCCGCAGGTTCGAATTCTGCTGGCTCCGTTTTCAGTGATATCATGCAGGACTGGTTTTCATTCACAGTTCAGAAATCTCGTCTCAACAAAAAAGACCAGTCAGTTGATTAGACTTAGCAAACTCAAATTAGTAATCAAAAATGCAACACACTTAAAACATTATCTCCGTTTCTCTTTTCACAGTTACTGCCAGACCCGTTGAGACTTTGCAGTATTCTTTGAATGTACTGTGCAGAAGTGCTGCTTTTGAATAGATTCCTTTTACTGCTGTCCTCCGTTCACTAACTCTGGTCAGTGGCAACACTTCCCCCCGCTCGTCGAAGAGCCAATCCCCACCACTAACTTTCCCATCATTATAAATTGCCGCAGGAAATTGATGACAAACCATCTTTGCTCCAAAGCGAAACTCACCAACATCGGGAATCCCTCCACAAAACGTGACTTCTCATCCCTGGACATGGTGAAATACAGACGATTGTGAACAGAATTTGGGAAAATATTGTCACTTGTCAGGTGAAAAAATGTTAAGAAGGCAAAGCACGCCACCCAGTCTCCAACTTTGTGAATCTTCAGAAACTCTTTGGGAAAAGGACTCAGAGGAGAATGAAGAAGGGTGAATTGTCAGACTGATCGGAATCAGTCAGGACAACTTTCCGTTCTTTAAGAGGATGGGACATTGATTCTGATGTTCTCAGGACAAGAACTGATTGGAGACATTGAAGTAATTCTCTGTCCTGTACATGAGGAATACAAACCTTGTATGGACACTGGGACAATGAAAATACTCGATACCACACAAGATATTGAGAGGTTCGAAGAGAGATGTTCCCGATTGGAGCAGAGCTGGTTCCCTGTGACATGGGTGTGTCTGTCGTGGATGGGATCAGACTGTTTCCATGTCGCCATTATGAATGTCCCAGTCCTTATTTCGGAAAAGTAAAACTGATAGAGGACAGTTGTCGTTCTGGGAATGGCAGCCTGAAGTGGGAGGTCAATCACAGACTGCTTTCGAGGATCGTCCAAGGTGTTAGGTTGGAAGTATCAGCTCATTCGACTGTTAACTGAAATGTTACTGGTTCAATAGCGCCAGGGCGATTGTGATTGATGTTCATAATGCATCTGTTTTCTGTGCAGCACCGTTTCGTGTTTCTAATGGGGTCAGAAACCTTTGGTATGACGAACGATAAAAAAAAAAGTTTCTGCATTGTTTTAATGGTTAATGTAAAGAACTGTGGATTCTGGGAATCTGAAGCAAAGACAGAAACTGCTGTCGAAACTAACCAGTTTGGCAGTACCTGTGGGAGATTACCGAGTTCTGATGAAGTTTTGAAATATTTGCCTCTGATTCTCTCTGAATAGACGCTGTAAGATCTGATGAGATTCTCCTGGTATTTCTGTTCGTGGTTTTAACTGAATGCCTATTCCATTTATAAGGATGATACAACCAAACCCACCACAAACCAAAATTAAGAAATAAAACTTCAGCATCTCACTCCACCGCAAGCCCAAGGATACTGCACTTCTCGAGCTTCCATCCTAAATATATTAAAGAAGCCATACCGTAAGGACAAGCGCTTCACCTGCACAGGAACCACTCAGATGAGGAATAATGCGACAGACACCTAAAGATTTTGAAGGATATCCTCATGATGATGGGGTACATGTTGAACTGATTGATCGCCAATTCCGGTGTGCCACAGTGAAATTCTGCTGTGAACTCGTCAGAAGACAGACAGAGGATGCGACTAATAGAATATCTTTCATCGTCAGTACTTTCCTGGAGTTCACACGTTCTTCACAGGATTCAGCATGTCACCGATGATGATGAGCATCTCACTAAGAACATCCCCATGGCTTCAATTCTCATCTTCATACACCCAGCAAAATTATAACATACGACCGTTTACAGTAAACTACTCAGCCTTCACATAGCATTAACCACAACACCACAGCACCATGCCTTCGCAACCTTTGCAAGACATGGACACTACCATCACCCGTTGGTACACTACCCACCACGTACACGACAGATACTCATGTGACTCAGGCAATGTTGTTTGTCACATATGCAGCAGGCAATGATACCACAAGATACTACAAGATACCCAGTAATGGTATATTGGCGAGACCATGCAGATGGTGTGCCAATGGATGAATGGTAACGGCATAACAATTGCCAGACAGGATTATTCACACCCAGTCGGGGAAGAGTTCAGCAATCAAGGACATTTGGTTTTCAATCTTCGACTAAATGTCGGCCAAGGCGGCTTTCGAGATACACAACAACGCAAAATCGCCAAACAGAATTGGATCGCCAACTGCCTTCGTTGTGGTGATGGCATCAACCATGATATTCGGTTAATGTCACACCACATGTGACCCACCACACTGTTGTGTATCTGTGAATCTTCCTTATTGTTCTGTTTTCACACCATCACCGTGACAAGTTGTTATTGTCTCTCTACCTTAATCACTTTGTTCAATATTGGCTAACTGATAATTTGGGTCAGACTCGCGGCATGCGACTCTAGCCAAATAAAAATCAGAAGAACTGTGAATGCTGTAAACCAGGAGCAAGGGCAAGGGTTACTGGGCGGGGTGGAGGAACGGGACTGGGGCATCGTGGCGAAGGGGGCAGGTGTTTCGCTGGTCTGGGGACATCTGTGGGGGAACATGAGAGTTAATGTTTCGGAACTGGTGATCCTTCCTCTGGTGTTTTTGTTGTGGAGCGGTTTTCCAGTTGCTTCTGTTTCTGTCCCATGTCATTCCAGTGCCTTAATTTGTCTCCAGTACTACTTTATTTTAACGGTTTGTAATTATCTCTCTGCCTCACTTTGTTGGATCATAGGTCAACCAATCTGTTGGCACTCAGTTATTGACACATTACTCCCACTGTCAGACACTCTTGTTCACTTGCAGAGACTAAGTCTTTGACACTCCGTTCACACAATTTGCCTGATATTTTGATCTGTCTGCCCTTGATCTCTCTTCCCTTAAATTCAGTGTTCTGTGTTATTCCCTCCCACTTCACCTAATGAAAGGGCTCTGGTCCGAAATCTTGTTATTTCAAATAAACATGTGCATCTATAACCTGGTGTGATTTCTGAATTGGTCAATCGCAGTCCAAAACCGCAACCTCCACAGCAGGTACACGGAAACACCGCCACACGCACTTTCCCCTCCACACTATGTTCAAGCTCATTTACTCCTGTTGCCGCATGTAATTCTGAACTTGTTGTTGTTCGTGATGAAATCTTAAGGTTCAAGCGGTTCTTTTGCAATGTATGTACTTTGGAATGTGGTTCAATTTCAAAGAAAAACATACTTCAAGGGACGATATATGCTTCAAAGCTTTGCCTGAGTTGTTTACATGTTATTTATCTTGGACCCAGTGAGCTGACGGAAGAATAAACATGCTTTGCACTTCTACCACACGGTGCCAGGGACCCAGTTCAATTCCAGCCTGTGGCGACTGTCTGTACGGTGCTTGTACTCCTCCCATGTGTGCGTGAGTTTTCCTCCCACATTATGAAAGCTGTGTAGTTTCGGTGGATTGCCGAATGGAAAAATACCCAACTTGTCCAGGTATGTGGACTTCAGGTGATTTCGCTGTGAGAAACTAGAAGGGGATCGATTAGGAAGTGGTTTTTGTTAGGATAATCTTCACTGCTTTGGTGTGGGCTTGATAGACCGAACGGCCTACTTCCACACAATTGGGATTTTACGAAAATTATTGCGATCGTGCGATTTTACAGACAGTCCGAAAGATAAATAATGTTTCCAGGTGTCGATTTGAATGTCTGCAAACGATATTCCAATTCTCACACAGGAACTACACCTCGAAGTCTGCACTTACGCAATTTAAAGTTGTGCATTCAGTGTTCACGCTTCAGAAATCACAGCTTTTTACCATTAAGATCAAATCTTGTGTTTCTTAATCTATATCATAAACAGTCGAATTAGTCTCATTTATCTACATTTAATGCATGTACTTCAAACTGATTGGAATGGTAACTTCTCAGATTCAGGTTCATTTTGATCGTGGATAGGGAGATGACAACCACTCTTCCCATCATCCCAAGTGGATTTGCAAGGCTTCGATCACCAACGCTGAGCCGTGCTGCTCCCTGGGAGAGGGTGAAGCGCGGTGATGGCCTGTTCGATGACATCATACATGTATTTGTCTCCAGTTAGTTTCTATGGAGTAGGACTGACAATGAGGGGAAGTTCGAAGGCAAGAGCTGATTCTGGGAGGGGAAGCCTCTTGAAGAGGTTTTGGCAGTATCTGAGAGACTTTCCAAACTTCAAACAAGCAAAGTCATTGAATAGAATCTCGGGGGAAACCTTCTAACAGGAGAATGGTGTTACCGAAAATATATAACACAGCCTAAATGAAGATAAATACCGCAGTCTTAGCAGTACGAATGGGAAGAAGAACATATTTGATTGAGGACTTCCTGCTGCAAGCCTTTAGGTAGCGCAGCTTAGTCAGCTGCTCATAAATGATGATAAAACATCTATCCTTTAACTGATCACCTTCAGCCACGTGCTGGAGTATGTCTAGTCTACTTATGTCTACCTTTTGCTGCAAAATGGCTATGGAGACGTGTATGTCTTTGAAATCAGGCTTATTCGGAAGAATGACTCCACTAAGGTTTGAAGTTAGCTTTCGTGATTCGTTGGTTAGCACTGCTGCCTTACAGCATGAAGGACCTGGATTTGATTCCAGCCTCAGGCGACCGTTTGGAGTTCGCACATTCTGCCTGTGTCTGCATGGGTTTCTTCGGGTTGCTCCAGTTTCTTCCTACAGTCCAAAGACATGCAGGTTAAATAAATTGGATATGCTAAATTGTACCGCGTTCTCCAGAATGTGTTGGTCAGGAGCAGTGCAAATTAATAGGGAAGGGAAATTGCTGTGGGTGGAATACTCCTTAGAGGATGCATGTGAACGTGTTGGGCCTAATGACCTGTTTCCACACTGTAGGGATTGTATGATTCTATTTCATCACGTCGGTACTTTAACAGAGTAAGGCATGGTACAACTCAGCAGCTTGCTCGTAAAATGATTAATGGTGGATTCACGCTGATTATCTGTGTCAAAGTTAACTGGCAAGTGCTCATCTCAATTGGAATTGACGACTATGCAAATTCAATTGAAACAGAATCATGGCTGGAAAATACCTCCAGTGAAAATGCATCACCAAATTCAACAATTCTATTCATGGTAAGTTGCTGAGTCAGCCTATCTCAAATGTCTGATTACATGAATCTGCTGCAAGAACACAGGGATACTTATTTCCAAACTGCTCCTCTTAACTCTGTAGCTTAGGCGTTACATTTTTGTGAAGTTTTTCTCACCTCCCAGTAAGTGTTGGCCTTCTAACAATTGAGTTTGATGAAGTTTATTTGAACAGTTCATTTAACTATTTGGATGGTTTGAAGTGGGGGAGGAGAGCAACCCTCTGATCCACTGGGACAGTGAAGGACTGACTGAAGGAATACCTATCCAATTGTGATGGTTAGTAGCTTGGAAGGGAACATGCAGATAAATATATTCTAATTCGTTTACTTCCTTTGTCTTTAGGACGATAGTAGTACTAGAGTTGGAGTGTGCTGTCAAATGGAAATTGTTGATGAATCAAAAAGCTGCGACAGTGGTGAATGGATTGAAATTATACATAAAGTGCCAATCGAACTGGCTCAATTGCCATGGAATGGAACGTTCTGAAGAAACTCAGCCGACCTGTTCGCAACTGGAAAAGTGTCAGAGAAGTAATGTGTCTTGTCCTACATGTCCTCCCTTCAGTACTGTTCTGAAGAAGAGTCATTTTGGCCTCAAAAAGTTAACCGTATTTCTCTCCAAGTATGCTGTTAGAGTTGCTGAATTTCTCCAGCACTTTCTGCTTTCATTTCAGTTATTAAATGTCCGAAGCATTGTCCTTTTGTACGAAAGTTTCATAATGGCGCTTTCCAACAACTTGAGGTATGTTGTCGATATATTTGTTCAGTCAATCGGGGAGTATTCCATCACACTCTTGACGTGAGACTTCTCGGTATTAGAGAAGCGATTGGAGTCAGAAAGCCCATTACTGATGGCAGTTTTCTTGCCATCTGGCCTGCTCTTGTAGCCACATTATTTATGTAGGGAGGACAGTTCATTTTGGGGTTAATAGTAACTCCCAGATTGTTGATAGTTGAAGACTAGGTAATGGAAACACATTGAATTTCCAGATGTGTTGATTAGATTATCTTAATCGGGATGTGTGAAATTCATTTCACTTGTCTGCCCAGGCCTTCACATTGCCAGAATTCTGCTGCATTGTGAAATTGAATGCTTCAGGAGTTGAGGAGGTAAGAATGCGGCTGAACTCTGGACATTTATTAACGAACAGAATCTTGAATCATTACTGAAGTAAGGTCCTGGTCTTTAGATAACTGACCTGCAACAACCAATCCAGTTTCTGTGCGTCTGGAGTCACATGTATCTTGGAGCAAATAAGAATAGCAGCTTTACTTCCCTAAGGGGTAGAGGCGAATTGGAAAGGATTTTCCATGGTAAGTTGTAATGGGTTAAAGGCATTAGACATAGAATTTAAACTTAGAATTCATGGCATCTGTCGTTGCAGGGTTTGAATTAGGTCTCTGATATCAATTCTGGAATATCTTCACGTGAGCTGATTATCATGTACTGACGAGCAATGCTTCTCCAAAACTGGGATTGAGCTTGTTCTTAAGCTACTTCATTTCTCAGAAATTTGAATAAAAAACAAAAAAAAAATGTGAGCAATGCTACAGTCTCAGTCTCCACAAGCTGCTTACACACAGTACATTGCAACATCTTTGGTGATGCATCAAGTCAGATTTTCAAACAGGGAGCTTGTCAGTTGCCTGAAGGGAGAGATAACGTCGCACATACAACTGCATCAAACAATTCCACGTGTGGAGAATTTGATCCTCACTATCCTGGTCTTCATTGGCGTTCCTTATAAGGCATTATGACAATTTCACTTTATTTAGTCTGCTGCTGATCTGCTATTTGGTTTTAACTTTTGAATAATAAAGTCTCAAATTCACTGACATGTTTCCTTATTTAGACACAGGAAGTGCGATATCAGTTCACTGAGCAGTAGTGTCCTTACAATTCTCCAGTGATAGAGACTCCCGATGTCACTGCAAATGCAGAACTTCCTAATCTCTATGTTCTGTCATCCGTTTCGGTTTCATCCCGTTTGTCGGTATGATAAGAAATCAGGCAAGTCAGTTGCAAAGAATGGTCAGCGGAAGTGAAACATTAATTCTTGCTTTCCCACAGATGATGTAAGACATGCTGAGCCATTTCTGTTTCTGATATACAAATGAAGCCTCTTTTTGCGACAACTTTGAATGTTAAGTGGTGACCTGAGAGAACTAATGCAAGACACTAAAATTAAGTGATAAACTGTTTCAGTTCGTTGTGGATTCTGCAATGAGTCTGAAAATGAGGTTCAGAGTATTTAGGACAGATGTTAGTGAACACTTCTGCACACAATATTTGGGAGAGGTTTGGAACTCACTTCCACAAACGACAGTAGATGCAGGGTTTTAATTTTGGTTGCCAGAATCAATTCTGTGATTGTTCACATCTATCTCTAAGGACAATAGCAGCAGAAACAAGAGAAATCTGTGACAGCAAATCACCTATCAGGGATCTCGCCTTTCTGAGTTGGAATTATCTGGCTATTCCTAAATCCTGAGAGTCCCTCGCTAACAGCATCTTGGCTGTACCTCTATGTTCAGTTCGCTCAAGTTTCTGTACAGTCGCTCATCATCTCAATCACTGGAGTAATTAGGGATGGGCAGTGAATCCAATGCCATTGTGTGACGTCTATACGCCACGAATGAGTTTCGAACACCTGCAGGTTCTACGTGGACGCCCGCAAGCGATCGGGAGAAGGGAGTAGTGGAACAGGGCGTTTGATTAAAGTGAAAGGCAATGATGACTGGAGGGCATGAGGGTGGAAGTGAGAGAGAAAGTGGTGATGCAAGGCTCACTGTTGGAATTAATGGGCCAGCCTATACTTGCCACTGTTTACACTCACTTACACAACACTGCTGATCAATTCACCATAATGATACTGTTCTCTTGGCGTGGTATTCCCTCTGTGCATATTAACGTGGCTAATGGGCCCCAAGAGGATGAACGTATCTTCTTTATCCTGTCGACTTAAACAGATGAATATATCAGTTTGAAATGAACACAATACGAGATTGGCTCTTGCTGTGCATTTACACTGGAGAATGTCCAGGTGTGAACGTTTCTTTTCTGCATCAGTAGAGGTTAGTTTAAATTCTTTTGGAGCAACTTTAATAAAGTAACAAATATCCAAGTTACTGTGATTGAACAGCTAATTAAATACACATATGGATTTAAACAGCATTGTCTGCACTGACACCATTGATGAATTAGTTAAAGCGCCTGGTCATAACGAGACTAGTATGGTGTCAAATCCTGGCGTTACATGTCCTGTACATTGAAGGATCGGTGCTTAAACTTCTTTAAAATGCTGTAATGTTGATCCACCACACCGAAAGAGCATGCTTCTTGTGTTTGAGCTCACCGCATTTTTATTTCATGTTACCACCTCCTGCCGCCTGCTGTGGCCCCATCAGTCAATACTAGATCCTGCTCATTCAACGGAAAGATTCTTTACTATGTTCCACAAGGACGTTTCAGTTAACAGTCGAATGCGCTGAAACTTCCAATCTAACAAATTCGACGATCCTCTAAAGCAGTCCGTGACTGAATTGCAAATTCAATGTGCCATTCTCTGAACGACTATTGTGCTCTATTAGTTTTACTTTTCCAAATGAAAGACTGAACCATTCATTATGGAGACATTGTAACAGTCTGATACCCCACGACAGACACACCCATGTCACTGGGAACCAGCTCACCTCCATCAGGGATAATCTCCCTTTTTGCCTCTCAGTGTCTTGTGTGTTCCAGAGATTTTCATTGTCGCAGAGTACAGATGAATTTTTTATTCCCCATGTACTGGGGCGAGAATTTTTTCAATGTATAAGACCAGTTCCTGTCCCGACAACATCAGAGTCAATGTTCTAGCCTCTGCTCGGTCCGACAGTTCACCCTTCTGCATTCTCCTCTGTTTCCACTTCCCTAAGGGTTTCTCTAGATTCCCAAAGCTGATGCCTGGATGGTTTGGCTCCTTAACATTTTTTCCAACTGCCAATTGACAATATTTTCACAGTAAAGCTTCAGAAACCTCTGGCCTGCACCATGTCCAGTGATGAGAAGTCCCGTTTGGTGGAGAGATTCCCGAGGCTGGTGAGTTTCATTTCTGGAACAAAGATGGTTATCTGGCAATTTCCTGCGGTTGTTTGTCATGATGGGAGAGGGAGCGGTGGGGAATGAGCACTTTGACGAGCAGAATGAAGTGCTGCCACTGGCCAGAGTCAGAGAACAGAGGACAGGGATTAAAGGAACCTAATGAAAAGCAGCACTTCTGCATTGTACGTTCAATAACAACTACAGAAAACCGATGTGTCGAGCAGTGTATCTGGAAAGAGAAACAGAGATAATGTTTTATTTTGGTACATTTCTGATGAATAACTCGAGTTCCAAAGTCTAATTAATTTACCGGATTAGTTTAAAAAATAGGTGTTTTGAACTTTGAGCGAAAATTCGCCCAGCAGCAAGTCATTCATAGCGGAGTCAGCAGGATTCGGACCTATGCGGGGAAACCCCAGTGGATTTTGAACCTTAACCACTCTGCCATGAGTACTGTCTAAAAAGCAGAGTTGAGCATGAACCAAATCAGCCGTGATCTCATTGAAAGCTGTCGCTGACTTGATGAGCTAAATGCTTCCATCTCCTCTCCTAACTCTGCTGTCAATTGTAAGGTGCGAGACACCAATGTAAAAGAAGAAAAGCACAAAGTTAGTAAAAGATATTTGCAGCTAAACTGAGTCAAAATTATTGATTGAAAGGAAAATCCCAATGGCAATTTGCTAGATCTCTTTGCGAACACGACCAGCAGAGCTGATCAAGGGAGCTATTGATCTGAGTGTTCTTGGACATGAAACAAACAAAGGTTAGTGACATATTCATTTCTTTTTCTGGCGAACGAACTGGTTTTTCTAGATGCTCACAATGAAAGAGATTTTTCCCAATAAAAGACGGCAAGTAAGTCCCATCTAACGCTGACACCATCGTGAGCGCTGTTGTTTCACAATGCCACAGAGACAGAGTCAATTCCCGCCTCAAACAACTGAATGTGTGGCGTTTGCACATTCTCCCCGTGGCTGCGTGCGCTTTGATTTCTCCCACAGTCCAAAAATATACCGGTTGGGTGAAATGGCCGTGCTAAATTGACGGGGTGAATGGAGAGAAATGCATTTGAGCTGGGCCGCGTCGGTGTGGAGTTGATGGGCTGAAGGCCCTGTTTCCACATTGTAAGTATTCTAATCTACAGTAATCAATGTCCAAGGTATGGCGCAC
Source organism: Chiloscyllium plagiosum (assembly GCF_037043375.1). Lineage (NCBI taxonomy): Eukaryota > Metazoa > Chordata > Chondrichthyes > Orectolobiformes > Hemiscylliidae > Chiloscyllium > Chiloscyllium plagiosum. Next base: position 83,542,432 of record NW_028270169.1, read on the forward strand.
GTTGTTCGATGGGGCATATATGACTTTTCGATTGCTTTTCTTCAAAGTTTCTTTACAATTCTAACAGGAGTGGAAGAAGGGAAATGAATGTCTCCCATAATCCTTGCCTTCTTTTATCATTCACAGGCAGTATTTTTTCCTGTACGTTTCATTTTACATTGTGGTTACTGTAAGTGATCTTGTAAACCACACCGGCTGGTTTCCTCTTTCCTCAATGTTCCTCATCTCTATCCAAACACATTTCCATCCTTATCTCCTGAATCAAAGTAATCTCTAACCATTGCATAATTGCCACAGAAACTGGGCTTTTCACACGCCTGTGAACGTCATTTTCCAATATTAATTGATCGTTTACTGTGTTGCAATTGCGCATGAGAAGAGGAAAATAGAATAAAGGCAAGTGGTCCTGGGTTTCAAACGCACGTAATTGCAGCTAAATTACTGCACACAATGCGATCACGGAAGCATGCACTGAACCGTGAGGAAGCACACAATAAGTACAATGCTGGATGTCATGTCAGGAGCATGACCAGAAACTCAACAGAAATACGTCTCTTGGGTACTATTTTGGACGTATTTCTCAATGAGCTATCGTGTTTTACATATGTTCCATCGGGAGGTACCTCATACAAGAAAGTAACCAGTGCTGCAGACGATCATATAATCCGAGTCCCAAGTCCCGGAGTCAAAGACACTCAGTGTCCTGTGTGTACCTACAAGGAACAGCTGTGCATGGGGTTTACAGGGTAACTGAACTGCATGAATGCAGCCCGATGGTGGTCTGTCTGCTTCTCCTCTATAGTTTGTTGTGCTGTCGCTGCGTGCAATCTTGTCAACTACGTTTGCCCGGCACAAGATGGGCATTGGTCACTTGTCTCTGAGAGAGGCTGTTGGTTTATGTGTTGTCATAATTCCGAGTGTAAGGAGGAATCTGGCTGTCAGTTCCCAGAAACTTACTTTAATAAATGTAAGCGTGCTTTTTAACTTGCCACGTGGCATATCCTCATTGCGAAGTTCGTGTACTGCGAATCACATTACGGGACAATCCAATTTTGGCAAAGAATTTGTGTGGCAGTCACGAGTTGCCACGACCAGCTATCCCGAATAGCAATACGGACAAATGGCAATAACGCAAATTCGATTAGAGCAGCACAAGATTAATGTGTCAGGGCAAACAGAAGGCAGCCAGAAAATTTCTGGATGTAGGGCAATCATGCAAGGCACCGTTCCATATGAAAGTCTGTGCATCAGTAGAATCTGGGACCCAAGTAGTCTATGTTCGTTATTCATATTCCAGACAATTTGCATTGTTCCTCGTTTACTCTGAAAGTGAATAGATATAGCTATTTCACCGTTATTTCGAAAGAAGATCCTGCATTGAATCTGTTCGCCGTTTTTTGATGCTGTGGCGAAAAGGTGGGCAATCGCGGTGTGCAACATTTCTATACTTCTTTCATTTCCTTCATTAATGTCCTGGTGAGGGAAAAAGGTGATTGGCTCTCTCAATCAGATGGAGGCACCGGCACATTGATGGCCTCATTTAATCACGGATATAATTGGAAATGTTCACTTTTAATGGTTCGTTGTTGTTCTGTTTTGTTTTATTATACTTGAGCACCTTCTGGGACTCGGCAATACACTAAATCTCCAGTAGGTTTGGAATTACCTCGCTGTTATTTGTGCGAGCAGTTCATGTTGGAGACGAATCACAGTGCTTCACAGATAGCACTTAAGCTTCGGTTTGTTGGATCATGTTACTGCCTTTTCAGTTTTGATTCTGTTCCACGTTAGGAGCTATTAGTTTTTGGATTCGCTGGAGAGCAAAGTGGGTAATGCGATATGTGAGGTATTTTTCTTCAGCCAAAATCTTTGACGGTGAACTTGGGAAAGTGTCAAGAAGAATGGTCATTGGCAGCAAATATCCTGAAAACCTTCATCTCTGGATCAGTTGGGCCCATCCACCCTCCAAACAAAATAGCCAAACTCGCTGGTTGGCTGACAAACATCATGCGTTTTTTGCAAATGGTGTATTCAAACCGTTGCCGGTGGCTGTAGCATCTCAGAGTTGTCGAGCATGGAAACAAATCCCACGATCCAACTTGCCCTTTTCAACAGATAACCGAAATTAATCCATACATATCTGCCAATATTTGTGCCTTATCTCCCCTCGGTCTTCCTGTCTATACACCCATTCAGATGCCTTTGAAATGTTGTGAGTGCACCAAACTCTGCCACTAAATGTGGCAGTTCATTCTACACACACAGAAGTTCTGTGTGAAAAACATGTATCCATCACATCTCTTTTAAATTTTTCCTCTCTCACATAAAACTTATGCTATGTAGATTTGAACTCGCGTGTCTTGTGAAAAAGTGCTCCCTGACTATTTCCTCTGTCTGTCTTCCTCATTACTTTATCAGTTCTGTGAGGCCATCTCTCAGCCCTGAAGCTCCTGGGAATCTGACGAAGCCTATTCAGTTTCGTTCTCATGTCCAAGCAGTGCAACCTTGCAAATCCTTGTAAAGGTTTTCTAAACTTGCAAGAAGTGTATCCAGCTGCAGCACTTGTTTGACCGCGTGACCACTCTGGAGCTGCGGGTGGACTCAATGTGGAGCATCAGCAATTCTGAGGAGTTATGTTGCCTTCCAGGTGCTCAGGTCAGGGATGTCACCCATCGGCTGAAGAATATTAGGAAAGGGGATCGTGTACAGCCAGTTGTCTTGGTGCATACAGGCACCAATGAAAAAAAAAACGAGATGAGGACCTGCAGGGAGAATTCAGGGAGCTACGAGAGAAATTGAAGAGGAGGAACTCAAAGGTAGTAATCTCGGGATTACTGCCGGTGCCACGTGACTGGCAGTGTAGAAACGAATAAAAAAAGGCACGATGAACACGTGACTTGAGGAATGGTGCTGCAGGGCGGGTTTCAGATTTGTTGGACTTTCCGAGCAGTTCTGGCGAAGGTGGGACTATAAGAAAATTGACGATCTACATCTGAACCAGACGGGAACTAATGTCCTTTCGGGAGTTTTTGCTCCTGCTATTGGGTACGTTTAATACGAATGTGGCAGGGGGCTGGGAACCACAAGAGAAAACAAGTCAGCAGTGAGGTCGAAACTGGAAAATGTAAGAATCAGGAAGATAGCATTAATAATGGGAAGAGTAGGCAGAGAGCAGATGAATGCAAAAGAACTGGTGGCCTGAAATGCATCTATTTTAATGCATGAAGTATAGACAGATGAACTTAGGCTTAGGTTGGTGACTGGGAATATGACGTTATTGCGATCACAGAGATTTCGTTGAAGGAAGGGCATGGTTGGCAAACACATGTTCTAGGATATAGATGCTTCAGACGGGACAGGGAAGGAAGTAAAAGGGGAAGGAGTTGCATTGCTGGTCAGGCATGATATCATGGCTGTGTGAAAGGAGGACACCATGTAGGGCTTGGGTCGTGAGACACTATGTATGGAGCAGTGAAATAAGAAGGGTGAGGTTCGACTTTTGGGGCTGTATTACAGTGAGCGTGAAGTGTAAAAAAAACGTTGAACAGCCCATGGAAAGACGGAGAGGCAATAATTTAGTGGTGATTGGAGATTTCCGTTTTCCCAACATTAACCGGGATACTCTTAGCGTCAGAGGTCTGGATGGGACACCATTTGTAAGAAGCCTCCAGGTGAGTTTTCTGGAGCGGTATATCAATAGTCCGACGATGGAATAGGCCATATTGGAACTGATATCGGGGAACAATCCAGGGCGCGTGATAACAGTTGCCGTGGGTGATTTCTTTGGGAAGTGTCCAATATTCTGTAAGTTTTAGAATACTCATTGACAAAGATGAGAGTGGTCCTGAGGAAAGAGTACTAAACTTGGCCAAAGCTAATTATATCAAAATTATGCAATAGGTCGGAAATGTGGATTGGCACAGCTATTTGTAGGAAAGTCCACAGTTCATTTGTGGCAGGCTTCCAAAGATAGGTTTAATATAGTGCAGGAGAGGCATGCCCCGTTGAAGGCAAAGGATTTTAAAGGCAATATTCGTGAACCGTTGATGACAGGACAATTGTACGACTCCCCAAGAGGAAAAGGGAAGCATACATAACGCCTCGGCCGCTAAGAACAGAATGTTCCCTGGAGGAACATGAGGAGAGTTGGACAAGTCTTAAACGAGGAATCAAGGGGGTTAAAAGGGGTCATGAAACAACTTCACGCTAGCAGAATTAAGGGGAATCCTAAAGCCGATTATTCATATATAAGAAGCAAGTGGTAACTAGAGAAAGGATTTGTCCACTAAAGGAAAATTAAGGAAGGCTGTCTGTCGAATCTGAGAGAGTAGGTAGGATTCCGAATGATTATTTTGCATCAGTGTTCACTGAGGAGAGGAACATGAATGTTGAGTCTAGACTAAGACATTTGATTAGTCTGGATCATGTTGACATAAGTAGGGAAACTGTGTTGGGCAGGCGAGGGGTAATTAATATGGACAAATCCCCAGGAACGGATGGGATCTATCCCTGGTTCCTGAGTGAGGTGAGAGGGAAAGTTGCTGGGGCCCTGACAGATATCTCCGTGGCATCCTTAAGCATAGGTCAGGTTCTGGCCGACTGGAACGTTGCTCATATTGTCCCCTGTACAGGAAGAATAGTAGGGATATTCCGGATAACTACAGACCAATAGGCCTGACACCAGTGTTGGGAAAGTTGCTGGAGAAGGTACTGAGGGTAGGATCTGTTCATATTTAGAAAAGAATGGGCATATCAGTGAGAGGCAAAATGGTTTTGTGCGGGGGAGTTCGTGAGTTTCCAACTTAATAGAGTTTTTCGGGGAAGTGACCAAGTTGATAGATGAAGGAAAGACTGTTGATGTTATATACATGCACTACAGTAAGGAGTTAGACAAGGTTCCCCATGGTAACCGAATACAGAATGTAAAGTAACATGGTGTGCAGGGTGTTCTAGACAGGTGGATAAAGAATTGGTTGCGCAATAGGAGACAGAGAGTGGCCGTTGAAGGGAGTTTTTCTGGAAATGGAGAAAGATGACCAGTAGTGCTCCACAGGGGTCAGTGTTGTGACCACTGTTGTTTGTGATATACTTAAATGATCTGGAAGAGAGCACTGTTGGAATGATCAGAAAGTTTGCAGATGACACAAAGATTTCTGGACCAGCAGAAAGTATAAGGGACTGTTAAAGAATACAGGAGGATATAGATATACTGGAAAGTTGGGGGGAAAAGTGGCAGCTGGAGTTAAACACATACAAATGTGAGGTGACACTGCCAGTCTAATTCTAGATCGAGTTTTGCAATGAAAGGAAGAGCTTTTGGAAAAAATGTTGATGGACAGAGAGATCTGTGAGTGCAGGTCCATTGTGCACTGAAGGTTGCTGCACAGGTGGATAGAGTGGTCAAGGAGGCATATAGTATGCTTGTCTTCATTGGATGGGGTTTTGAATAAAATGGCTGGCAAGTCATGTTAAAATTGAACAAGACATTGGTCTAGCCGCACTTGGAATACTGTGTAAATTTCTGGTCGCCACATTACCAAAAGGATGTGGACGCTTTGGAGAGGGTGGATGCTGCCTCGTATGGAAGGCGCAATCTAGGAAGAGAGGTTGAGTAGTTTAGGTTTGTTTTCATTAGAAAAAAAAAGGATTTTGAGGGGGACCTTTTTGAGGTTCACAAAATCATGAAGGGTACAGACAGGGTAGATAGAGAAAAGTTTTATTTCCCAGATTGAAGGATGAAATAACGAGAGGTCACGCTTTCAAGGTGAGAGGTGAAAGGTTTAAGAGGGATACACGCGACAACTACTTGACACAGCGGGTGGCGGGTGTCTGGAACGCGTTCCCATCAGAGACGGGAGAGGTAATCACGGTAGATTCATTTAAGATCCGTCTGGATTGATGCATGAGAAGAAGGGGAGCAGACGGATACAGATGCTTAGGAATTGGGTGACAGGTTTAAACAGTAGATTTGGATCGGCTCAGGCTTGAATGGATGAAGGGTCTGTTCTTTGTCTATAGCTTTTCTTTGGTCTTTCTTCTTAAATTACGCCACGTTCATTACAAAATTTACGAGGTCTCAGTGCCTGAAGTGAATCGATGCTGAAACACGAGTCAAAACAAATCTGAGTGTTGGCTTTTGTGTGGTAGCGTGGTCAAGCGGTCTGATATGCTGGATTTTTAAGCATTCAGTCTCTATCGAGTCGTGGCTTCAACTACCAGCATCGTAAGTTAGCGACTATGTGGAGATGTATGTGAGAGAACTGCGCATGTGTGGATGCCTTTTAATTTGAGTGTTTGCAACTCGTCAGTGTGCATCCCCTCTCGGTGATAAAATCAGCGATCGTGCCTGAAAACAACGCAAGTTCCTGTTGTCCAACGTATCCTCATATCCCGTCGATAACTTTGCTTTAGGATATCTGAGTTGCCAGTTTCTGTGTCTCAAATGGTCAGCGCAGTTGACTGAAATGTTGGTGGTTTGAGCCGACCCAGGGCATAAAGCCTCAAATATTTCAGCACAAGTATTTACACCGACCATGTATCGACATTGTAACCGCGAAAACTAATCCATGATTCATCCCAAGTCCGCAGTGAGTGAGACGTTTACACGCAGCAGAATACATCACTTCCTCCAAGCTCCCGATGCCAACAGAAAGCGGCCACTGCAGCTTCAATCAGCGGCTTTCTGCCAAGCCATGGGAAACAACTCCTGGAAACTCCTTCCTTAGTAACAGCTCTTTCCGTGTTAAAGGAGCAAAACTTTCATTTTAAATTGGAACCGGCTTCAGGACATTGGAATGTTGCTCCAGTTCTTGGAATATGTTATAAATAAAACTCCTGACTTGAAAATAAAAAAGTGGTGAAGGCTTTAGGTAGAAAGAACAAAGAAAGTGTTGATCTAGAGGACCTTGTCTATTCAGCAGATGGGAAATGCCCAACACTGTAAACGGAAATGATTGGGTTTCCTTAGTTAATTTACCGACTGTTTTACTGTCTGCCAGAGTGACGGGAAATCATTTCAGCGACCTAAAGGTGAGGTTAAAAATACCAAGATATCAAGGTTGAACCTTAAATCCCGGAACAAGTGCTAAATACATTGTAATGCTTTGAAGGAATAACTGAAGTGAAAGGTGTGAATGATGTTTTTGTAATTAGGAGGAATGAACTGGATCCTGACAAATTGCTGATGAATTATGCTCGCAATGGAATTGCAAACTAATCCACAGTGCACCATGCTTGGTTAGCTCAGTTGGTGCAGTGTGAGTTGCTTAATCTGAGGGTCGTGGGTGCAAGCCTCACAATGGGCGCTTTCACTGCTTAATAGAATTCCGGCTCTTCGTTCCAAGTGCAGTATTGCAACCCTTCGCAGGGGAATGTTCTTCCTGCTTTCATTGACACATCTGTCCGCCTGCTTTTGATCACACGTCGGTTTCTGAGTGAACACTGTTTCCATTTTACTGGAGGCGCCAGAGACAACTTTATCAGTGCAGCCGAAAATATTATTAATGATGTCCGTTTCAAAACGTGAGGTTCCAAACCAACCGTGCACCACCCAAAGTGTTCAAAGGCACGGAAAGCGAATGGCCACTTGCTGGGGGTCTGACAGAGACGGATCAATGTCACATGGGTCCTGAACCAATTTTCAGTGATTCAGATTGTTCTGATGGAAACCGAAGGGAACTCTCCCTCAACGTTTTGCAATTGTTCTTCTTGTGTTTACCGTAATGAACAGTATATTGTCAGTACCGAGGGTGGAGGCGCGGCAGGATCGTGAGGTTTCAGTGTGGGACATGGACACGGTAAGTCAAATATTCCCAGAGCATGGGAGAGTTGATTGGTCCAGGATTACTGCCATCTTCTGTTTCTGAACCAACAAATGAAATTACTGGAAAATCTCAGCAGGTCTGGTAGGATCTTAGAAATAAAAACCGATTTAAGACTTCGGGACTAGTGACATTTCTTTTCCATGTCCATCTCCATCTGCTTTTGCACATTCTTCCTTTTTATTGAATGTCTCCTGATTTCCAATTTTCTATTCAGATTCTCATTTATTACTTCCTCTCCAAACATTTTCCGAGTCTCCAATTTAGTCTCAGAACTGTTCCATCTTTCACATTGCCCAGGACTTCGAACTGAACAAATAACTCTGTTTTTCTATTTCCTTAGATAGCAGATGGCCAGAGACTGGAAGGCAGTGTTGCTCCGAAAACTTATCCATGATTCACCCCGAATCTGCAGGGAGCAAGACGTTTACACGCAGCAGAATACGACACCATGTTCTCCAATCCCCCGATGCCAACTGAAAGCGGCCACTGCAGCTGCAATCAGCGGGTTCCTGCTAAACCCTGGGACACAGTTCGTGGAAATCCCTTCCTTATTAACTGCTCTTCCCGTTGGAATGGAGCAAAACTTACATTTTAAATTGGAAACGGCGTCAGGAGATTGGAAGGTTGTTCCTGTTCTTGGAACGTGTTATAAACAAAACTCCTGTCCTGAAAATAAGAAATGGTAAACATTTTAGGCAGGAAGAACAAAGAACATGTTGATTGTGAGGACTCTGTCTCGTCAGCAGATGGTAAATTCCCAACACTGTACACAGAAATGATTGGGTTTCCTTAGGTAATTTTCCGACTGATTTACTGTCTGCCAGAGTGACTGGAAATCACTTCGCATGAAAATATTAGGTTTGAGTCTTAAATGCTGGGACAAGTGTTAAATAGCTTGTAATATTTTGAAGAAATAACAAAAGTGAAAGATGTGAATGATGATATTTGTGATTGGGAGGAATGAGCTGGATTCTTGCAAAATGCTGTTCCAGGTGAATTAACCTCAGAATGAAATAGCAAACGAATTCATCATGCGCTAGGCCTGGCTGTCTCAGTTCGGTGCAATATGAGGTGTTTTATCAGAGAGTCGTGAGTCCAAGCCCCATAATATTCGTTTTCACTGTTTAATAGAGTTCCAGCTCTTCGTTCCACATGCAGTATTGGAACACAACGCTGGTAGAGCGTTCCTGTTGCTTTCGTTGACACATATGTCCTCCTGCTTTGATCACATGTTGGTTTCTGAGTGAAAACTGGCTGCACTTTACTGGAAGTGCCAGAGACAACTTTATCAGTGCAGCTGAAAATACTATGAATGATGTACATTTCAAAACGTGAGATTCCACTACATCCGTGCACCAACCAAAGTGTTCAAAGACACAGAACGCGAATGGCCATTTGTTAGTGGTCTGACAGAGACGGCTCAATGTCTCATGGGTCCTGAACAAAAATTAACTGATTCAGAATGTGCTGATGGAACGGAACGGAGCTCTCCCTGTACATTTTGCAAATGTTCTTGTTGTGTGCTCATGTAAGTTTATGTAATGAACAGTTTATTGCCAGTAACGAGGGTGGGGGTGGGGAAGGATTCTGAGGTTTCAGTGTGGGACAGACGTGATCTGATCGAACGGGTAAGTCAAATATTCCCAGAACATGGGAGAGCTGATTGGTCCAGGATCACTCCCATCTTCTGTTTCAGAATCAACAAATGAAATTGCTGGAAAATCTCAGCAGGTCCGGTCGCATCTTGAAAATGAAAACCGAATGAGATTTCGGGACTGGTGACACTTCTTTTTCCATCTCCATGTCCCTCTGCCTTTCTACAAACTTCCTTTTTATTGAATATGTCCTGAGTTCAAACTTTATATTCAGCTTCACTTTTATTGCTTCCTCTCCAAACATTTTCCCAGTCTCTAAAACTGTATCATGCTTGTTCTATCTCTCACTTTGCCCAGGACTTCCAACTGAACAAATAACTCTGTTTCTATTTCCCTAGATACCAGATGGCCAGAGATTGGAAGACATAGGAGCGGTTAGCGCTTTCAGAATATCTGGTCTGCTCCGGCATTCGATTCTGCCTTATATCATTCTTAACCCCATTCTCCAGTCCTCTCCCTGAACACTTACTCCCCAGTCTTAGGATCCAGTCTTTTCCCAGAGTGGGTCCTAATCCGTTGCAAACCCCTCCACATGTGTTGGCATCTGTTCCACCATGTCTACGTGTCATCAATCTCAGTTTCAGTGATTCTCGGCAAACACGAACTGTTGTGAGCAGCTCGATTGCGTCTCTGGCCCCACTGTGAACCTGCGGGGGAGCAGTAATCATCTTCATCTCCTACGGAAAGGATCGACGCTTAAAAAAATCTCGGACAGAAAGAAAGACTTGTGTGTCAAGATATGTGGAGGTAATTGCTTTCTGACCTGGTCAGTAAACCTTACTCTGTATATCCCCGCACATTCTCTCTGTTGTGTTGAAAGGGAATACAAGTGCAATTAATTGCCATCTACGCTTTTATTCGATATGTATTCTTCCTTGTTCTGAATATGCAGGGAGTTTCCAGCACTGATGGTCACCATTTCTAAGAGTGCATGCCGCGGGCCCTGATCTTTTCTGGAGAGTAGCAGTATCAGTTTGTGTGAAAGTGGCCCAGTACAAAGCTTAGAAGAAACATTGTTGTTCCCTCTTTCCGGACAACAGTCTTTCATATCATGATCGATGGGGTTTTATTGCATTCTCATCAGCAAACCTTGTTTTGAATTTACTCGCCCAATACTACTGTAGCGGGGAAAAGAATATAATTCCGAATACCTCCTGCGTGAATTTCATTTTCAAATTTCTGTTAGCAGTGGTCCTTCATATGTGGCCATGTCTATATCACTGCTGGCCATCCTGTTTAAGAGTGCAGTTACATATATTCCTCTGTCTTCGCGCTGCAGGGAAAATTGTCTGCGCCTTTTCAGCCAATATTTCCTGGATATTTCAACATGGTATTCTTTATTTTTTCAATCATGTCCTCTTTAAAGACACAGTTACCGGGCACTGATCCTTTCTGTAACAACAGTACCGCATTTGCTTGACATGCGAAGGTGGCCTGGATCAATAACAAGGAGAGCATTCATTTCCTTCTGTCACAGCGAACACTGGATTCATGATGTTAGTCTCTGTCAAATGCATCCGAAAATGTGCTTTGAACGCTTCATTTGAACGCTGCCTGGCGTTTCTCAACGTGTGTCAACCAAAACCAGAAATTCTCAATCATAGTTTGGAGCAGTTCACATATTCGAGTTTCGAAGCAGCAGACACGCATACAGTTCATTCAGTCAACAAACAGGAATGAAAAGATTTACAGGCACAGATGAACTATCGACTCTTGTTCTCATACTGTTACAAATATTACCGTTTGGCCTGAAGTCTAAGCCATGTTGTAACTGAAAATGAGTAAATCACAGATAGGCTGCCGAATGACGCAGTATGTATTTTGTTTTCTTGTTCTCACAGAATTCCAGGAAAGTATGACAGCGAGGGAGAGGAATGCAAGTCAAGTGCAGCTCTGGTGAAACACCTTCTGTCTGATTCAGTCATCAACAAGAAACGTGAATGCGACTAAAGCGGGAAACCTTTTCTCAACTCGAACAAAGAGCAAGCACGTACAGTGACCACCTCTTTGACATCTCAGATCGCCTTTGACCGTCCCTGAATATGTATAGAAACTAATTTTTGTAGACCTCAAAGTGAGAAGTGTTTGATTTACCGACAATAAGTGAGTCGCATGTCCTTGATTCCCACATCGGTTTCCAACTCAGCTTGCAGCCAGGTGGCAGTTGCTCATGGCTCTGCTGGATAATGCACTATTATGGAGAAAGAAAAGGAAAGTTGGAACTCTTATTGGCTCTGGGTTTCGAATAATCTTGCTACGTGTTCTGCTATTCTCGGATTCCAGTGCTAAACCAGTTTTTCAGTTCATCCGAGATGCAGGAGAGTCGGCGTTTCTGGCAGGAGCAGAATTCATTATCTCCATTGATCACTTTATCTGAGGAGAGAAAATGAACAAAGTTTCACACAGCGACTAATCGGAATTGCATTCCGTTTCAGCATGGTAGCAGGTATGGGCCAGCAAATTCAAAGCCAGATTTGCTGATGAGAACAACAAGCACTACCGCTCAGATAGAGCAATTCCTTCTCACCGCTTATTCTGCAGAACTGGTGCAGTTGCTGTGAGTATGCTGCAGGGTATCATCAGGTACATGCTCTTTGGTTTCCGGTTTTGGCCTGTGTGCTCGCGTGGCTGAGCAACCTGAGACTCTGATTTCAGATTCCACTTCTTAAGAAGGCTTGTGTTTGCATCCCTGCGCGGCCACGTGTGTTAATGGATTGAGTTGGCAACGTTTTGCAGGGATGGGTTTTGTTAAAGTTGAACAGAAAAAAAAGCAATCATTTCTTCTAATCCGGCTGTGATGTGGCACAGCAGAAAACAACCAACATGTCAGTTCCCACGTTTTCCCCTTCTGCTGTCGTTGTCACGTTCCCCTCCAGCTCGAAAGGCCACCAGCATAATATGCGACTCAAAAACAGGCTGCGCCAATCTTTCATATTCCAGACAATTTGCATTTTTCATCGTTTCTCTGAAAGTGAATGGAGATATTTATTTCCCTGTTTATGTGAAATTAGGTTCGACATTGAATCTGCTCGCAGTTTTCTGTCGTTGTTGCGAAAAGGAGGGAAATTGCGATATGAAACTTGGTTACTTTTCCCTAATTTCCTTAATTTCTGTCCTGATGAGAGAGGCTGGTGATTGGTCCTCTCTCATTGATCCGGTGGAGACATCAGCCCAATTGTTAACCTCATCTAATCGAGACTGTCGCTGGTAATCTTCACTTTACATGGTTCCTTGTTAGTCAGTTCTGATTCATGTTACTTGAGCACTTTCCTGGAAGTATTAGTGCACTAAGGCGCCAGTACGTTGAAAGCACCATTTGGAATTGCCTCGCCTTAAGTTGTGTGAGCAGCTCATGACCCAGACGACTCGCTTTGTCTCACCGGCAGGATTCATGAGTCCGTGTGTCTGAAAATAGTTCTCTTTGTCAGTTCTGCGTCTGTTCATGAGTTGTCAAGTTTTGGTTTCGCTGGAGAGCCGCGCGGGCAACATGATTTGTGAGGTATTTTCTGCAGCCAAAATCTCCCACTGAAAAGTTCGGAATGTGTCAAGAAGAATGGTCATTGGCAGCCTAAGACCAGAAAAAAATGATTCGTTGCTGGTTTTAACCGAAGCAGCCTGTGGGAGTTATCTCAAATGGGAGAGTACTCGCTTTGCATGCGAGAGATTGCAGGGTTGCTCGCTGCGTTCTCCATCCCCTTTTAGGGCGGCACCGTGGTTCAGTGGTTAGCACTGCTGCCTCACAGCAGAAGTGTTCCACGTTTGATTCCTGTGCGTAGTTTGCACATTCTCCCTGCGTCTGTGTGGGTTTCTTCCCACACTCCAAAAATGTGCAGGGCAGGTGAATTTGACACGCTAATTTGCCCATAATGATCGGTGCATTAGATCGAAGGAAATTGGTCTGGGTGGGTTACTCTTTGGAGGGTCGGTGTGGACTAGTTGCGCTGAAGGGCCTGTTTCCATACTGTAGGGAATCTTATCTAACCATCTTCCAGAAAACTAGCCCAATGCATTGACCAAGTGATAAGTGCCTATTCAAACTGGTGTTCGCCACTGCAGCATCTCAGAGGGGCTGAGCCCGTAAACAAACGCTCTATTTGCCAAATTTTCACGTTTATTCTTTTTCACCTTTCCTGTCTGGAAACAGATCCATATGCCTTTGAAATGATGATAGTATACCAGACTCCACCACTAAATCTGACAATTCATTCCAAACACGCAAACCTTTCTGTGTGAAAAAAACAATGTCCTTCAGATCCCTTTTAAATTTTACCACTCTCCCCTTAAAACATTGTTCCCTTGTTTTGAACTTGCCTGCCTTGGGAAGAAATAGTCAATGACCATTTACTCTACCATCTCCATCATATTGATATAAACCTCTGTAAGCCCATCCCTCAGCCCTCAAGCTCCAGGGAAAATTTTCACATCCTATTCAGCTTTACGCGACAGTCCAAACACTGTATGCCTTGCAACATCCTCATAAATATTATCGAACTTACGGCAAGTTCGCCATTGAAGGTGCGTGTGGGTTAATGCCTGAAGTGAGACGATGCTGAAACACTAATCATGAAAATCGTGGTTGCGGGGGTTTGTGTGGCAGCGTGGCAGAGGTGTCGAAGGAGCTGTCTTTAAACTATAACCTCAATCCAGTCATTGATTTGAAATCCCACCACGACCAGAACCACAAGTGAAGTCGGGAACTCTGTTTTTCATGAAAGACCGAGAAACATTGAAATGTCAGGATTTGCTCCCATATTCGGCTGTTCTTTTCACAGGAACTTTCACTAACTAAGGCTGAGGGACTGCCCAAGCTCAACGATTCAAAACCATGCGTGCATTTACTTGACTATTCGAACACAGGAACTCGGACTCATTTTTTGTGTGTTTCACAGTTACTCGGTGTAAATTTAAAACAGCCTCTGGTTATGCAGAAGAGTTCAAAGCTGGATATTCTCCACTGAAGATGCACAAGAAGAGACAATCTCTTATTGCTTTTGTTGTAAACCGATAACATAGACTGTTTAAACTGACAGGATAACGCGGAACCATCCATCCTCTTGTGCACCTTTAACCGTGTTAATATCCGCAAAGGTAAACTCACACTAAGAGGAATGGGCTCATTGTGGTGAATTGTTAAGGAGTGGTGTGTGAGTCAGAGTGAATAGTGGTCAGTAAATACTGACACTGGCATTGAACGTTGCAACACCAGCTCCTCACTCACTTGCTGTCTCATGCCTCCCAGTCATCATTGCCTTTCACATTTTCCTCTCGTTCGTTCTACTTCTCAACTTATTCCCGACAGATTGCAAGTGTTCCCTTAGAAACTGCAGCTTTAGGAAACGTATTACTAGGAAAAAGTCATTGATCAATGTGATGGGATGCACCGTCAATCCCTAATTACTCGAGAGATTGAGATTTTGAGTTACTCCGCATAACCCTGGATGTCCTCAGTAGCGGGGTACAGGCATGATGCCATGAGGCAAGGGTTTAGACTTAGTGACATTGAAGGAACAGCGAAATATTTTCAACTGGGAAACGCGAGAACCTTGGAGGGGTAATTGCTGTGATAGCTTTCGCTTGTATTTGCTGCCATTGTCCTTCCTGACAGATGCTGATCGATCACTGAATTGTTCTGGCAGGATCCGTGTGTGTGTTCTGGGTGCAGCCAGGATTTAGTTTTCATTCGGATAATTCACAAGAAGAGAATTAAATCTACATCTCCTGACTGGGAATGTAAGCCTGTTCTGGGAAATGCAAAATCAGACTCGTTTTCAGGGATGTCCAGTAGCCTTTGGGACCTGTACAAACTCTCGTGCCTGCTCTTCATGTCATAATCGTTTTCGTCAGCAGTGTTGCCCTCTCCAAGTTTCCAAGTCGTTTCATATTATCTCCCTTGGTTTCAATGTGAAGAAGGCAACGCTGTAATAATCTGATGTTGTTCAGCAGATATACTGCAGCAAGTTAAGTAAAGGTTAAGCAAACACGAACTCGTTTTGAGCTGCGCTGATGTTTTGGCAGCAAGAAATGCAAAGTTCAACTCGCCTCATTCCGGGTGACGGGCTCCAAAAGGACCAGTGGTTTCTCGCTGAATTAGTTCAGGCTCTGGAATGTAAAAAACTTCAAATATGAAAGTACAGTGAAAGGAAATGGTTCACAGAGTGGGGAATTTTGTGACGGTGATTACCTTTGCTGATTTTTCACATTGTGAATGCTGTTTCCCTGATGTGGACGTTGACATTACCGAAAGACAAACTGTCACAGCCAAACCTGGTCTTCGGGTCAGTGACAGAATTGGTAACACGCCTGACGTCGAGTTAGGGGATTATCGGTTCGCATTTAAAATCATGAGGATGTAGCGTGCTAGTGCATTCCTGTTGTCTGTCAGGAACGGAAGGGTTTGGGTTTTCGAATTTAGTTTCTTTCGCCCACTTCAAATTCTAGCTCAGATCAACGTCTCTCATTGTCTGTAGAACTGGCATTGGTTTAACCAAAAGCTGCCTTTTGGCGGTTGAACTTGCATGTTGGAGTGGACAGCTGAAGTGAAGCACAAGGAGCTGGTCAAATCCTGAGAACTCTGCCACTCTCGGGGAATGTGTCTGTGTGTCTCTTTCTGTTGGAGACACGACGTGGGTAATAACACAGTGTGACTATGTCAAACTTCAATCCGATTGTTGTGTCATCTAAGATCAAAGCGAGAACCTCACTGCCGTTTGCACTGGAAACATCAGAACACATAAGGTTATAGACCAAAGCCGGAAACTGGGAATGGAATAGACGAATGTCTTTAAACCAGACTGCACCATGGGCCAAATGGGCTTTTCCATTCTGCAAAACTTGAAGACCAGTAGAAAACAATCTGCAGTGAAACTGATCAGAAATGAAAGGGAAAAGCCATTTCATTGAGAGTAAGTGCACGAGCGTCTGTCTTCATTCAGTGTAATCGCGTAGTTAGGATTTGGAACTAGAACTGCCATGGCATTAGTTCTATTTTCGGACAGGGAATGAACGTTTTATTGTGCAGGTATGTCGTGGTACCAGTATTTCTGACCACTGGTCCGAATCTGGTAATGCTTGGTTTTGTGCCAGGTTATCAAAAATCAAAAAGATGCAGGTTTTGGAAATCTGAACTAAAAACGAGAATTGATAGAGAAACGCGCTACACCTGGCATCATCTGTGGAGAGAAACAGATGTTTTTTTAGATGGACAGGAAACAGGTTAGTTACAGATTTCTAGATTATACTGTTGGGAAAATGATAATCTTACCTGTCGAATCAGGATATTTATCAAAATCACTCTTGAGCTTACAAACGTCGAATTTACAATCATAAAAGGACTTAATCAGCTGTCATGCTACTTTCATTTTCCTGAGCTGGTGGAAGGCTATGTTTTAATGGCTACATTTCCTATTGCTTTCTGTTATGTAGCAGTCACGCCGAATGGAGAATTGTTTCTTTTAGTGTCTGCCTCAATATGTGTCTTTGTTTTTTCTATATTTGTCTCTGTATCCTCCTGGGCCTTTTTCACATTCTCCGACTCTCTGGCTGTCCATATCCCCCATTTCCCATTTCTGCTCTTGAAAAGCCTAACATTCAGAGACAGTTTGAGATTCGAACTGCTGAGAGGCTTTCTGACGCCTGGCTGGAGTCGGTCGAAGTAGTCTCACATTCTCTGGATAATGCCTCTGTCACTTCGACCCGAAGCAAGGAGACATTTCTTCCTCAAAATCTAAAGACCCTTTCGAAGTTAAAGTTGAATTCCTTATCCAACAGAAAAAGAAAGTAATTACGTGATAGCTGAAGAAGAACAAGGATGCATTTACTGTTGGTGTACAACAAATGAATGGTGACAGCAGAGTATGAGGGTAATCATGTCGTGATGTCAGTGCCATTACCACAACATTCCCCGGGAATGCTGCAATGTCTCTTGCCTCACCACTTAATTTCCACAAAACTGGGAATGAAGGAATGAGAATAAGAGGATGAGAAGCAGAAGTGTTTGTGGAACTGCGGGAAGAATCTCCAGGTTAAAATAGTAGATAAAAAGAGCAACATACACTACTGGATTTAAACCCGGCAAATGAAGCCGGAACTCGAAATCAAAATATAAAGCAGTTCAAACAGACACTGAGTTTCTCGATCAGCAACACAATACTTGCGAGAAATAACGAGCTTTCAATACAATGAGCAGGCACCAGTGTGCTGGGAGGTGCTTTCACCAGCTAAGCCATGGCGCCACGTTAAAAGCCAGATTTGTTTTGCATATGTGCAATGTCTGAACCACTTGATCACAGGAATTCGTAAATGCGTTTTCTGTATTAGCGTTGCTCAGTATGAATGGCAATCAAACTCTGCTTGTGCAAAAGCAAACATTTCAATGCTGAGCATGCCCCACTGAAAAGGCAAAGAAAAAGACAGTATCCTCTTGCATTGGCATCCAACCGATATTTTCATCTGTTTAAACTAACAGAATAAAGCGGATGTGCTCATCTCCTCTCGCATTCCATTAACCACGTTAATACACACGCAGGAATTTTCAAACCAAGATGAACAGGCTCATTGTTGTGAATTGACAGCAGTGATGTGTGAGTCATTGCGAACAGTGAGAAATAAATGCTGAACCAATAGCACTGACACTGAGCCTTGCACCATCAGCTCCACATTCACATCTTGTGTCATGTCTCCTCGGCATCAGTGCATTTGACTTTAGTTATTCTACCCTGCATCTCTCCTCAAATTATTCCCGACCGCTTGCAGTGTCGAATTAGTACATGCAATTATTAGAAATGCATTTCTGGGACACAGTTGTCTTTCAATGAGATAAGATTCACTGCCCATCCGTAATTATCCCAAAGATGTAGGGGACGAGTTACTTTTGTCAACTCCTCAAAGACGCCACTCCTGACTCCACTCTGTCAATGTAACTCACTGAGGGAAGAGCAAACTAACGCCACTCAGTCAGTGTTACTCATCCAGGGAAGGGCAGACTGATCCCCCACGGTCAATATAGGTCATTCTCTGAAGAGCAGTCTGACCCCACTCTATAAATGTAATTCCCTCAGGGAAGAGCAGACTGATCCCATTCTGTCTATGGCACTCACCCAATGAATGAACACTAACCCCACTCTACCAATGTAACTCGCCAGGGAAGAGCAGACGGAAGCCAGACTGTCAACATAAATTATAGAGGGAAGAGAATACTGACCCCGCTCTTTCTATTTCACTCAGGCAGGGAATAGCAGACTCACCACTCTGTGAAAGAAATTCGCCCAGGGAAGGGCAGACTGACCCTACTGTATCTGCGTGACTGACACAGGTGTAAGAGCAACTAACCCACCTCTGTCAATCTCCCTCAGGGAAGAAGACCCTGACCCCTCTCTGTCCATATAGCTCACCCAGGAAACAGCAAACTAACCCCACTCTGTCTATTTAAGTTCACAAAAATCCTCTGAAGTACGTCCTATCCAGACACTCCTATTACAGAGACATCACTCTCTCTGTAACCGTGTGCGTTCAATGGCGATTCCAAATAACCTGCAAATGTTTAGAATGTGGCAGCAAACCAGAGCAACCACACAGAAATTGGGCGAATGTGCAAACTTCCATCAGGCTGTCACCGAAGCCTGGAATGGAAACCAAACCCGACAGCAGTCGTGATTATAAAATGGTAGAACAGAAACCTAGCAAAAAGAATTGAGTCCCTGTGTGTTGCAACGATTCTGAGTATGAAGTAAGCCCCCCTCACTGTAGTTAATTTCCATTTTCATCACTGCCAACCTTCTTCAAAGCAAAGCCCGCACTTGCTTTTTTCAGACTTCTTATATCCCGCTTTCAACCCGCTTTTTACCGAATCATATTTCTGACTTTACAAACTACGTCATAACAGGTTGACAACTGCAGAATGAGCTTTGTTCCGTTCTCCACTGATGTTGATAGTCGTAATCCGGCATATTCGAGTAGGACTTGAGGCACATGCGGGTGGGGTATTCGCGACATTTTGGCTTCCTTTTTTTTCATTTTTGGTCTACTATTTCGAGTTCATTGCGCAGACTTCTGAAGAAGACTTTTTGGAGTCGAAATGGTAACTGTGTTTTCTCTCGCAAGACAGACGTAGCTTTATTTCTGTTCTCTTATAAATTGATCTTCTTCTGATCTTTGCAAGTGAAATAGGGTGCATTACTATTGCTCGGTTTTAGTTTCAAAATCAAGAGACACATGAAGGAGAGAATATCAAAGAACACAAAGTGCAGAGTTGTTAAGATAATTTTTGCAGCAATGGTGGACATGAAGGTCAAATTAAGATAACGGTTCAAGAACATTTAGTCTGTGGAAGTGGTATGTGACTTTAGTTCCAAATATATGTTTTCGTTCTTCCAGGACATCTTTTTGACTCCCAGAAAACATTGATTGTTTTCTGTATTCACTTTGTTTCGCGACATCTGTCTTCTGGTCGACCAGGGACAACTTGAATTTGCGCCTGCATTGAATACGATTTCGCTCTTTCTTTCGAGAAGCAAACCTGTGCATTATGTACCACTGACCATGCTGATGGCTAAGAAGTTCAAAATGAATGACGGTTTATGGATCGTGAGCAAGAATGAAGTGATCCACTTGCGAACAGATGTCACCACGCCCTATTCCTACATCGGGCCTGAACGGTGCATTGGCAGAGTCTGCAGACAGGAAATGTCTAAGTGACTAGTCCTTTGTTCAGTTAGATTTGATACCAATGGTAGTGCTGTTTTGGTGCAGAAATGTGTGAACATCTCTGATATTAGAGTCAAAATTTAAGTAACATCTACTCCATGGAGTGTCTTCTCATATCGGAACATGCTGACATGAAAACATCGAACTCTGATAGCAAAGGTTTTCTCATTAAACTGGGAGTATGTTTATCTAAGCAATTCAGACAGCCAGGATGAATAATTGGCATTTGGTTCTTCAAGATGAGCTCTCCACACCAACTGCTCCAACAAAGGCCGTGGATAAGTTCTCCATCGATTATTTTGGTCAATTTTGGCCTCAACAACAACCTATTGTTCTGAACAAAGCTACACCACAAACAGAGGGTCAAGTCTGATTTTCATCGTTAATTTTCAATTTCAGTTCTTAATGCAAAGTTTCTTACGAATGTGGACAGCAGAAGACCGTTAACATGCCATTTCTAATATTTCCAGAAAATTCTACTCCGCTGATATCGCCTTGCCTTTTCACATCGCAAGCCAGGAACCTGGATCAGTCGAGTTCCTTTCCACACATGGAGTTGTTTTTTTCTAATTCATTGACTGCTGGTATAATAGATGATTGGACTTGAGAGTCAGCTGTTAATTAGGTTGAACTTTCTCAGCTTGACTTTCAACTGATCCTTAAACAAAATCATCACCTGCAGGTAAATGTATTGCATTGCTTCTTGTTTTGCTGAATTCCACCCCCCGAACATCCAAATTTCACGATAGTTCGACAAATGTGTTGAAACTGATTCGTGTTGGAAGTTGGTGGCTTTTTGTGTCTCGACATATAATTTATTCAATTAGATGACTGGGTCAGTCTTGAAATTACTTCGGATTCTTCACAGTTGAAAATTTACTTTCGATTGAATGCAAAGCTCAATCTCCACGAAATCCAAATCCTGCAAAGGAATTAATGACTTTTAAAAGAATCTACGCTATGAACAGGATTCGAACCTGCGCAGGGAGACCCCATTGGATTTCAAATCCAACGCCTTAACCTCTCGGCCATCACAGCTGTAGCAAGAGGGCGAATTTTAATTATAAAACAACTGAATTCATTTTTTGGAAGACCCAAATTGTCAAGACCCAAAGATTTCGCCAAATCCTTTGCAAAGACCCAGACGTACGTTACCTTAGCAGATTGACAGGCTTTCACCGCAAACTAGATTCTGACTCAGCTGAAGTTGTGGGAATGATTCTTCGTCGAATTATAGAGTCACGGATGTACACCACACGAAGAGAGGATCATTGTATCACTGCGTCTGATCGATTTTGACTCAATTTCTCATCATCTGGTGCCAAATTAGATATGCTGTTGTGTTTTAATATTCATCGAAATATGGTATTGGAAAAATTGATGCTAAGTCCATAAACACTAGCTATATTCTTAAAAAAAAATCGGAATTAGAAAGAATGCAGAACCAATTTACAGGAATGGATCCAGCAACTAATCCGTAAGTTCTGACATCAGGTAATGAACTTGTGAGCACAAGAGAGGAAGATTAACCGAAGATTTGGAACTTGAAATCGTCTTGACGGAATTATTTGCAAAGTTTTTGCGGTTGTTCTAGAGTCATCAAGTCGTTGAACAATACAACACGGAAAGTGGCCCTTCTTTCCAACATGACCATGGTGGACAGTTATCCTAAGTTAATAGGTCCCATTTGCCAACATTTGGCCCACATCCCTCTAAACCTTGTTACTCATATATCCATCCAGATGCCATTCAATGTTACAGTTGTACCAGTCTCCACCAATTTCTCTGGCAGCTCATTCTGGACACGTCTGAAAAAGTTGCCCCTGACGTCCCTTTTAAATCCTTACCCACTAATTTTAAACCGATGTTTTCTAAATTTTGACTTCCTCACCAGCCGGAAAACACCTTGACGAGTTTATCTCTCCATGTCCCTCATGATTTAATAAATAGCAACGATTTGACTTTATCATACTTGTCAGGAGGGAAATGTGTGGAGATTATTTGTCGAAGGTTTGAAGTAGAAAGTCTAATGTACAGATTTTTAGAAATGCATCTTGGAGAAGTTTTTAATAAGTCATTGAAGTCTAGTAGCAGTTGTAGAAGTCTGTTGTGAAAGCTGCAATAGGATTTCAGGGCACGAGAACGAAGCATTATTTCCAATGTATGGTGGCTCAGTTCGACCGCACTTGGACTGCAGTATGAGGAATTATAACCCTCAATTTAGGAAAGATACTAATGCCATATGAGGAATATCACGAATGGCGATTAGCCTTGATATCATGGATGAACGTTAGTCGCCTGAATTGAAATTGGGCAAATCCCGCCTTTTTAAAAACAGTTTCAAAACAAGAGAGGTAATCTCATTGAGAGTTGCAAAATATTTGAAGAGATAAACAGGGTGGTGCAATTAAATTTTGTTCCCTCATTGGTGAATCTAGAAGCAGGAGAGGACAATTTTAAAATGAAGCATTGAGATTTATGACCAGGATGAGAACTATTGATTTTTGTCTTAGCCTTGAGAAGTCTCACTATTCAGCACTACAGTGATCCTTAGATATTTGGTCTTTGAATGCATCACTATCAGCCTGACCTGCCGACACTTACTGCATCACTATAGACCTGACCCCTCACACTTCCCGCCTTCATATCAGCGTAAACCCCTCAAACTTACTGCATCACTATCCATCTGGCGCCCTCACATTTACTGCGCCACTTTCATTTCGAGACCCTCATTTTGACTGCGTCACTATCAGCCTGACTGCCAAGCACTTACTTTGTCACTATCAGTCACGCCCTTACACTTCCTATGTTACTATCACCATGACTCCTTACACTTACTGTGTCACTATCAGCCTGACTCCATCACATTTATTGTGTCAGTATCAGACTGACGCCTCACACTTATCTTGTCACGAAAACACTGCCCCGTCATATTGTCTGTGTCACTATCAGCCTGAACCCCTCACACTTACTGCTTCACTATCGCAATGCCCCTCTCTCACTTACGACGTCATTTTCACCCTGACATCCCAGACTTGCTGCGGCACTATCACAGTGAGGGCCATACACTTAGTGTCACTTTCATCCTGACCCCTTACACTTACTGCGTCACTATCACACTGATATCTCACACCCACTGTGTCACTATCATCCTGAACCGCTTACACCTATTGCGTCACTATCACTTTGACCCCAACACACTAACTGCATCAATATTAGCTTGACCATCTCACACATACTGCGCCACGACCAGGCTGACTCCCTCACATATACTGCATCACTATCACCCTGACTCCCCACTCTTACTGCGTCAAGATCATTGTGCCCCCATACACTTACAGCGTAACTATCGTCCTGACAACGTCACACTTACTGTGTCCAGATCGGTCTGATCCCCTCAAACGTAATGCATCACTATCAGCTTCAACACTCACATTTACTGCGTCACTTCTAACACTACCCCTGGACACTTACTGCATCGCTATCCGCCTTAGCCCCTCGCATTTACTTCATCACTATCAGCCTGAGAAACTCACACTTCCAGCTTTACCACAACCTGGCCCTGTGAGTGCATCTCCATCACTGTCACCCTGACCTCTTGCCCATACTGCGTCACGATCAGTCTGGCCCCTCAAATGTTCTGTGTCACTATCGCACTGACATCTCACACTCACTGCGTCACTATCACCCTGACCCCTCACAATTACTGCATCACTACAACCTGACACCCTGAAAGCATCTGCGTCACTGTCACCCTGACACCATCACACTTGCCATGTCACCATCACAATGACACATTCACACAGTCTGCTTCACTGTCATCCTGACACCTCACACTCACTGCATCACTACCATCCTCCCCCTCATACTGACCTGTCACTATCATCCAGAGCCGCTCACACTTATTGCGTTCCTATCACTCTGCTCCCAACACACTTACTGCGTCACTATCAGCCTGACACTCGCACACTTCCCGCATCACTATCAGCCTTACCCCTCATAATTTCACCGTGTCTATCAGTCTGACTCCTCACATTTCCTGCATCACTATCACCCTGTCATTTAACACTTACTGGCCAGTATTAGCCTGACGCCCTCACCTTCCTGCATCAATATCAGCCTAAACACTCACACTTACTCCGTCACCATCACGCTGACCCCCTCACACTCACTGCATCACTATCACCCTGTCCCCTCTCACTTCCTGCATTAGGATCACTCTGACTCACGGACACTTACTGCATCACTATCTGCCTGACCCCTCACACATACTGTGACACTATCAGTCTGACCCCACCACACTTGCTGCGTCTCTATCAGCCTGCCCCCCTCATACCTACTGCTTCACTATCAGACTGGCCCCTCACACTTACCGCATCCCTAACAGCCTGACATCTCACACTTACTGCGTCACTATTCCCCTTAACACCTCACTTTTATTGGCCACTATCAGCCTGACGCTCTCAACTTACTGTGTCACTACCAGCCTGAACGCACACACTTACTCCCTCACTATCACCCTGACTGTCTCACACTCACTGCCTCAGTCTCTGCCTGACCCCATCACACTTACTGCGTCACTATCACCCTGTCTCCTTCCACTTTATGCGTCAGGATCAGCCTGACACAGTAACACTGACTGCATCGCTATCAGCCTGATCTCCTTCCAATTACTGCGTCACTATCAGCCTGGCCACTCACTCTTACTGTGTCACTGTCACACTGACCCCTCACACGAAGTGTTTCACTATCACCTTGACCACCTCACACTTACTGCATCACTATCACTCTGACCATCCTCACTGCTTAACTATCGACCTGATCCACTCACACAGTCTGCGTCACTACCACGCTGACACCTCACCCTCATTGTGTCACTATCATCCTCACTCCATCACACTTATTGAGTCACTGTCAGCCTGATCCCCTGTAATGGAAAATTATCATTTATTGTGAAATCTGTGAAACCATGGTTGAAACAAAGAACTATAGACCTAACTTTGCAAAAAGACAGAAAAAATGTAAAGTTCAACCAAATTTACAGCTGACTCTAAGGCCAATAATCTATTATATCAGCAGTCAATGAATTAGAAAAAGCAACTCCATGTGTGGAAAGGAACCCGACTGATCCAGGTTCCTGGCTTGAGGTGTGATAAGGCAAGGCAATATATAGTATAAAGGGAATATGTGAAAACCGTCAGGCGTCCATTTCATGAGACGTCTTACAAATGTGTTGGGTCCACTCTGCAAATTTCAAAAATAAACTTTTTCTTTGTTCTTGGTAGCATTTGCATCGAGTCGATTGAAATTCCACGGGAGTAAACTAGGGGGCTCGCCTGGGACCCTGCGATTGGGTAAGATTTTGAAGATTCCCAGGAGGTGTACGCGCCACTGCCTTGAAGGTCTTTCACTTCATCTCGAGTGCTGAATTGGCCCCTTTGCGTGAGAGGACTGGGGATAAGTGGATCGCCCCAGAGGCGCGTCACGAATCGAATAGGGTCGGGGTAAGAGTTGTGGCTAAAGTAATCCGACATAGAGACTCGTTCGAAGAGAATAAATGAAACAGGAAGAGAGGCCAGTGAACTTTCGCGCGGTATTCGAGTAAAACTCAAGGGAAAGGATTGCCGTCTCTAGAGAGTTTAAGAGCCAGTAAGATTAACGGTGGGTTGAGACTTGGAGCCACCATGGGCAGCGTTGGAGTTGCCAAAGCTGTACCGGTTACGTGGGTTTTTGGTTTGTGAAAACCAAGGCAATGAGGCGGTCGCGCCCAATGAGAGGGGACCTCCGGAGTTAAAAGCAAGTTATATTGGCAAAGAGAAGAGTATGGTATCGTGAGAGAGAGAGAGAGAGATAGAGAGAGAGAGAGAGAGAGAGAGGCAGATATACAGACAGAGAGACAGACAGAGAGAGATGAAAACTTTTCCAATATCCATGAAAATCGGCTCCAGCAAGAGCGAACAAAAAGAGGGTCGACAGGCAACTCGGAATGGTCAAGAAAAAATAGAATATATGCTAAATAATTATGGCCCAGTTTTCTGTAAAGCAGTTAAAAATGTAAATCAAGGAATGTGTTTTTCTGGAGGAAGGAAGTTTAAGTAACATGCAGTTGCAAATGTTGAGGTCACCGTTGGAGGAGAGAGTGAGAAGGAGAAACGGAAGGGTAAAATAGAACCTGTGAATTGGAGTGCTTATAACATGTTGAAGGCTGAACCTGATTTCAGGGAAAGAAAATCTCGAATAAAAGATAGATCAAGTACACGTACAAACACCAGCGCACATGCACACACACACGGATAACAACCTAATGAAGCTGTACAGTGTCTTAAGAATGGATCAGATCCTGACCTTAATGGGTGCCCTCGAAGAGCTACAGCCCCCCTACGAGATCCACTTCGCGAAGATCCCAAGTCAACGGTCGCCGCCTCAGGGTCTGCTGAATCACCAATAGCATATCGTACCCACAATCAATTGAAGCAAGAATCCCTAAAGAAGTCGAGACAATGTCCCAGTACCTTAAGCGCCTCACGAAAGTCGATAACGTCTGTTGTGGACTGATACCACCCAAGGACATAACGACGGCAGAGATCACACCGTATGAGGCACACCTGAGGAGCAGCTTCATCAATGGAATGAAGTACGAAACAACAAAATAGGTAACAATATCCGTGTATTACCTGGGACACGGGAAAGCTGAATTAGATAGAACAATACGTGATACATGCTGAAAAATTGCTGGCTCAAGAGAACCATAACCGGAAATTAAAGATGGAACAGCAATCACAAAATCTCAGCTTATTTTGATGCAAATGGTCGTTCAGCCGTTGAAGGGAGGAACTGCGGGAAAAGAGAGAGGCACAGGTGGAGTTCGCAAAAGAGGAAGGGATCGCGGAAGAGCGCTTGCAGAGATAGATCTGGCTGGTGATTTGTTTGCGGAGCAATGGGCCACTGGTCGAGACAGTGCCCGCACAGACAGCCTCAATCGGTCCTGGAGGCTGGACAGCATGGTGACTGACAGGGGACGACTGAGGTTGAGGTGGGCAGGCAGCAAGGTACAGGTAAACCTCTTTCCTTTATACTTGGCAACGAAGAATCCCTTCGGCTAATCACTTCTACTAACCTAACGGGCACTGAGATGTGTCCCAACTCTATATTGAACATTGAGATTGCGAAGTGTGGACAATATGTTCAATATAACAATGATGCGTATATGTCGATGTTATATGTGGAAGGTACACCAGTTACCTTTTTGGTAGATACATGGCCAGCACATTCACTCCTCAAATCAAGACAGTTCAGAGAGTTCACGCCAATAAAGATGAGTGGAATGTTCCTGAACTCAATGGAGGGATCAGGCGTCGTGATATGAGAGAGTTTTACCGCACCCATATTGTGTGAAATCAGTAATGTGTATACATTCTAATTCTCAATTTTGTAAGCGGAATTCTTTCCTTTACATTTGATGGCTCGGGATCTCATAGTGAGACTGGGGTTGTATTTGCTCCGTACTCCGACGGGCTTGCAGGTAATTCAAAGGGAAGATTCACAAGTGTAAACTGCAAAATACAACCCACGACCCCTGGTGTATGTCTATGAGTGGCGATTAAGCCAGAGAGCAATGAGTTCATTGAGCAATTCACTCGCCCTGGAAGCAGATAACCATGTTAATGCTATTAACACCGATTTGTTTTGCGGGAATATGCTGCACTGCACAGCACACATACACCACGATGGCCCTGAGGAACCATAAGAGAAGTATTGGTTCAGGAGATTGGTTAAACCAGGTCAGTTGTTATTGTGCGAATTTTATTGAAGGGATGGCAGATGTGCAGTCAGTGTGAACTTATGTCAAGTACCTGTGACGGCAAGTAAACTCTATATTTTTGATGTGGAAGGCTACGCTCCTCGCGTGTCACTGGCGAAGGTGTCCAGTGACTGGTGGCAGGATTTGGGGCCATGGGTACGAAAGGCATAAAGAACGAAATGTTGGGTGTTCTGGGACGATGTGAGTATGTGGTTTAATGCAGATGTGCGGACATATAGGAAGAAATTAATTTGTCAAAATCAGGCAATAGAATAGTCGAGGTAACCCCCGCTAGCCCTGAAGAGCCTAGAAGGTTGGCCTGGCGTTTCCCTAAGATAAACTTCTCAGACCCAAGATTAATAACGGTCCCTACTGAATTATGGGTAAAAGGCAAACATGATTTGGGGCTTATACGAGGTTGTGAACCAATACGAGTAACCACGAAGTCGGTGTATCGTCCTTGCAGGGCACAATACCCGTTAAAACCCGAGGCCATGGACGCAGTTACTCCAGTCTTTCAATCCTTCCCAAAGGCTAGAGAGATAATCACCTGTGTAAACTCACCGATGAGAACTCCCATTTTTCTGATCCAAAAGGCAAAACTTCCAAGTGAACCGGAGGAATGCAGGTTTGTTCAAGACCTACAGGCAGTCAATAACAGTGTTGTCCCGCGCGCATCAAATGTTCCCAAACCCTGTACTGTATTAGTTCAATTTAGACCGGACAGTAAATGGTTCCCTGCTGTGGATTTAGCAAATACATTCTTTAGTGTAACGATGCATCCAGATAGTCAATTCTGGTTCGCTTTTTCATTCAAAGGGAAATCTTATGAGTTCACACGACTTTGTCAATGTTACTGTGAGTCACCCACCATATATAATGAGGCTCTACGCAGGAGTCTGGAGACTCTTGTTTTAACCCCTGGGTCTGCGCTTCTGCATTCTGTAGACGATTGCTTAATAGTAGCACCGACAGAGGAACAATGTGAGGATTCCCTTGCATTGCACGAGGGAAGGGCACAAAGCCAGTCTCGCAAAGCTTCGATTTATGCAACAACAGATGAAGTTCTTCAGTCACTTAATATCTGAACAGGGGAAGGCCATTGGTGAAGACAGAGTGCAAGTAATTCAGCAAATTCCAAGGCCTCACATGAAGAAACAATTGCTGTCCTTTTTGGGCATACGCTCTTACTGAAGAACGATTATCCCATATTACACAAATCCTGAGGCACCCTGAAGTGACATGACCCATGGAAAAGGGTAGCAGAACCAAGGTCCGTTGCAATGGATCCCAGCGGCCGAGTTGAATTGAAAAAGACGTTTCAAAGTACACCTACACTGGGGATTCCGAATCCAAACAAGCCTTCTGTCAAACGGTAGATGAGAAACATGGCTGCATGACATCTGTGCTGTTGCAGGATCATGGGGAAAATTCAGGCTGGCAGCTTATTTTTCGGCTAAGCTAGACCTCGTAGCGGCAGGATTGCGTAAATGCCTGCGAGCTGTGGTTGCAGCTGAAAAGGTTGTTGCAGTGTCCAGGGATATAATCGGCTATGGCGACTAAACCAAACTTATCGCACATGCAGTATCCTTACTGCTTTCCGAGCAAAGGACAGCACATACGTCGGCAGCACGTTGACTCAGATACAATACTGTGTTATTGGAGAAGCCTAACATTGCAATAAAACGATGTAACGTCCTTAATACTGCTAATCCTCTCACTAAAGAAGGAGACGGAGACCCACATGATTGTATCACTGTAATTAATGAAATGTGCTGCCGAGACAAGACTTGCAGAATTCACCACTTCAGAATCCAAATATGGCGGTTTTTTGTGGATGGGTCAGCATTCAGGAGCAAGGAGATAGGCCAGAATTTTATTGGGCATGCTGTAGTAACTACCCAAGAGGTATTCAAAGCGGGATCACTCGCTTCTCAACTGTCAGCACAAGCAGCGGAAAAATAACGATTCCGGTTCTCAAGGAAATGCAAGGGCAGACTCAGCGGCAAGGATGGCAGCCCAGCAGCCGGTAAATGATCAGTTTGACATGGGAATGACAAAAATCCTTACCCAACAGCAGATGTACGGGAGTCACAGTCTAAGTCCAGGCTTGAAGACACGTTTGAGTGGGAAAAAGCAGAGTGCAGTTTGAGGTAAAGGGTATGGTGTGGCCCCAATGTTAAACCTTTTCTACCACGATCATTATTTCCATTCTATGCCAAACTGACACACGGTAAGGAACATGTGTCAAAAGAGGGTAGATATGACAGCATTTCAGCACAGTGGTACATTGAGGGATTTACTCATTACTTCTAGAAATATTGTGAACGATGTGTTATCTGTGCCACAATAATGTGGGGAGGGGAATACAGATGAGTCATGTAGCACTTCCGAAACCCCAAAAACAATTTGAACATTTACAACTGGATTTTACCAAACTAACAACCTGGGAAGGAAAAAGGTATTGTCTGGTAATAGTTGATATGTTTTCCAAATGGGTGCAAGCGTTCCCCACAGCAAAACAGAATTACAGTGCCGTAACCAAAGCTTTCCTAACTGAAATAATTCCGAGATGGAGCATCCCTGAGAGGCTTAGTAGTCCCAAGGTTTGTGAAGGTTTATAGCTCTGGTTGAGGTTTAAGGTGTAGGACTGCTCGCTGAGCTGTACGTTTGTTATCCAGACGTTTCATTACCTGGCTAGGTAACATCATCAGTGGCGACCTCCAAGAGAAGCGAAGATGTTGTCTCCTGCTTTCTATTTATATGTTTGTCCTGGATGGGGTTCCTGGGGTTCGTGGTGATGTCATTTCCTATTCGTTTTCTGAGGGGTTGACAGATGGTAAATCGATTTATGTGTTTGTTTATGGCGTTGTGATTGGAGTGTGAGGCCTCTCGGAATTCTCTGGTGTGTCTGCATATACAGCAAACCGACAAACACTGACCAAGTACTTAACTACACCAACAACCATCCCAACACGCAAAAAGGAAGCTGTATCTGAACACAATTCCAACGAACCATCACACATTTCAGCACAGACGAACTTCGGAAAACAGAGGAGAACTACCTATACAACGTATTCAAGAAGAATGATACTTAAAAAATACAGTCCGCAGATTCCTCAGGAACAAACCACGATAAGTAGACCTAACACAGCCAGAAACCCTATCGACCTTACCATACATCAATGAAGTCTCAGAAGTGGCAGCCAGACTACTAAGACCCCTCGGAATCCCACCAGCAGTCTCAAACAAAACTAACAAATTTAAAAGACCCAGTACAACCCATGGACAAAACCAACGTCATATACAAAATTCCATGCAAGGACTGCCACAAACACTACATAAGACAAACAGGAAGAAAGTTAGCCACCAGGATAAAGAACACCAGATAGCCACAAGAAGACACGACCCTCTCTCCCTCGTAGCCCTTCACACGGATGAAGGAAAAACACCATTTCGTCTGGGACAACACATCTATCCTGGGACAGGCTAAGCAAAGACGTGACAGAGAATTCTTTGAGACCTAGCACTCCAACCACAACGCCATAAAAAAGGCATATATCTCGATAGTATCGATCAACCCCTCAGAAAACGAACAGGAAATGGCATCACCACAAACCCCAGGAACCCCATCCTGGACAAACATAGAACTAGAAAGCAGGAGACAACAGCTTCTCTTCACTTGGAGTTCGTCACTGATGATGTTACCTAGAACAAAGAACATAGAAAAATACAGCGCAGTACAGGCCCTTTGGCCCTCGATGTTGCGCCGATCTAATCCCACCGAACCTACACTAGCACACTAACCTCCATATGCCAGGTAATGAAACGTCTGGATATTAAACCTACAGCTCAGCGGGCAAACCTACACTCTCGGCTTAGTAGTGACAGTGGGACACCATTTGTCCATAATGCCCTACAATAGATTAGTGAGTATTTGGGAATAAACATGAGATAACACTGTGCCTACCACCAAACGACCGGTAGAGCAGCGGAAAGAGAAAATTCTACCTTAAAAAATAAATTGACTAAATGCTGTGAGGAACTAGGGATGACATGGACCAAGGCACTTCCAATTGTGCTAATGTGTATGAGATCTAGGAGGAGAGGGAGAGCTAATCTTAGCCCGTTTGAGATTTTGTTTGGTAGGCCACCAAACACAGGAATTGTCCCGAGACGTAAGGGAAGCCAGAAAACAGGCCACTGTGAGGATGAGATGTTGTGTTACTGCATGAAACTCTCTACACTTCTGTCCCAAATACAGAATCAAGTGAAGACAGCACTACCCCAATCAGCAGAAGGGAAGATGTACGATTTATAACCTAAAGCCTGAATAGTGGCGAAAGACTTCAGGAGGGAAAACTGGAAGGCGAAGAGGTGGCTGGGACCGTTTCAAGTACGCCTTACAGTACAGATAGCTGTTAAGATCGCCGGACCAGCCACGTGGATACACGCCAGCCATTACAAACTTGCAGCTGGGATTGAGGAGACATCGCACAACACCAAAACCAATTTAGAGCAAGTATTTATTAGAAGACTGAAGCAAATGTGGGGCTTCCCCAGTTCACACTGTTGGCAAGCGCCCTGGTAGGACTATTCATAAGGGCAGGGGCGTCTGGGATGCAGCAGCTGACGGTTATCTTAACTGATAGGACGAAGTGGATCTTTACATGCGACCCATAGCCGTTCAGTAACAAGGACGACTATAAATTCGATCATTAAGATTTATGCAGGGATCCATGCTGCGCCGGTGACTGGCACTTAGTAGTAGCCACCACGGCAAAGGGGGCACCTGACATCGGAAATAGATATTCTATGATCAAAGTAAGACTCAGCAGAGCAATGAGGAAGTCTCGTGGTGTGGAAGAGATAGATCCTTCTCTGACATCTGTGGACAGGTGAATAGAGTGGTGCAGTCGCCCCACCCACGCCCCTTCGACATGCAGTGCAGAATGTACTACAGACGATAGGAGCACTGGAGCATGGCAACCAATCAACCAGATCATGGACTTAACCACAAGCCTGGCAAAGGTCATTAATGACACACCCGAATCCGAAGGGAGACGGCAGTGGCTAGAGAGCGAATTTAAAGCAGGAGAGGAATTTGCCTGCTTTAAATTCGCTCTCGAGCCACTGCCGTCTCCCTTCGGATTCGGGTGTGTCATTAATGGCGGAAATGCGACGCCAGTAGGTTGGGAACTGCGAAGGGCCATTGCTAGATGTGAAGGGAACAGAGCCTGTGCTTTGGTCATAAGACAAAACGAGAGATTAGACGTTGACTACACTTGTTGGATATGTTTGCACACAGCACAAAGATAGTCTGTCCAGCAAATTACTGAGAGCCTGGCGAGAAATGCCAGCTGTCTGCTTCCACGGGAGGCGATTAGCCTGAACCTGATAGTGGGGGGCAATTTGGGCAAATCTCGTGTCATCACCCGAACTCCAGGCTTTCTGCAGTCCAAAGCCTGACACGCTACCGACCACAGCATTCCAGATAGTGGATTGCAGGGGAGAAACGTGTATTTGCACCAATCGGGGGAGACTCATTTTGGGTATCTCCCAGTGTCGCTTGATGTTGTACTTGAACAATGACTTTTGTACAGCAACATACGCAAATGATACGACCATAAATATTGCTTGTTCATTTATCAATGGTCAGACCATGAGTGGCACGGTGGCACAGTGATTAGCATTGCTGCCTAACAGCGCCGAAGAACCCGGTTTAATTCCCGCCTCAGGCGACTGACAGTGTGCAGTTTTCACATTCTCCCTGTGTCTGCATGAGTTTCCTCCCACAGTCACCAAGATGTGCAGGTCAGGTGAATGGGCCATGTTAAATTGCCCGTAGTGTTAGGTGTTAGGTAAATGTATGGGTGGGTTGCGCTTTGGCTGGTGTGTGTGGACTTGTTGGGCCGAAAAGCCTGTTTCCACACTGTAAGTAATCTAATCTAATCAGGATGGCAGTTATCATGTGGGCAGGTGGCGAGAAAGGGTCCCACCACTCCCCCGGGGAGAAAGGGTTGCTGCTACACCGCGATACTGTCCACCAACACAACAGTGTTCGCCCTAAAAGGTAGCAATTGCCGAACTCGAAGGGGCATCCCTCTGCATTGGAATGGGTACACACTCGCAGAAGATCCTCGCAAATGGTGTATTCGCAAATGAGATGGAGGAATGCCTAGCACTCATTAACACTGAGTTAATGGCGGTTAGGAAACAGTGACACAAAATCGATTAGTACTCGACATCCTGACGGCCGAGAGAGGGGGCATCTGCAAAACGTTAGGTACCTCATGCTGTATTAATATTCCTGATGACTCCCAAAATATTACTGGTTTAATGAATGTTATGAAGGCAGCTATATGACCGCCTCCACGAACAGATGAATCCTGCTCCCGATGGCTCACGTCCCATATGGAGGATGGGGGTAATGGACCCATATCGTTCTACCAGTTGTAGGACTGGTCTTACTCATACTGCTTTGAATAAGACCCTAGTTGTGTACCTGCCTACACACTTGCTTATGAATGCAGTAGGATAGGAAATGTTAAACTATCCGTGGCCCCAAAGAATGGAGATCCGATTGCTTGTCCGCACCCTACAGCGATGTTGACGAATGTGACATGTGAAGATGGGCTGTGTATCGGGCAAACCAGGGAAGTGGAAAAACCACCACAAAGCTTTGTTAGAGTTAGGTGGCGTCTGAGGAAATGCCTGATGTTCATAAATTATTTTTAATGTATAGCTATCTGGCTTTTTTTTTTGGTTGTTGTCCTTGTAAAATTACAAAAATTTGGAAAATGTAATGGAAAATTGACAAAAATAACTTTTACTGTCAAATCTGTCAGAGAATGTTTTGCAAAATTTAATACTTCGCTGAAATATGCAAATACTTTGCTGAATTCTGCGTCGAGGAGTCAGCTTGTCTTTGTGGAACTTTGCAAACATTTCCCCTGACCTGGCGAGCAGCCGAGTTCATAAAAAAGCTTCGGAAAACATAAAGACAATTATGTCCAAGGCATGGAAATGAGAAAATATGAGCTCGAATGTTTCCCAACACTTGTCCTTCAGCATGTGATAAGAATAGTATAAAAATAATATGTGAATTTTGTTCACAGCCCTTACATAAGGCACTTTTGCCAAGTATATTGGCCGCCCTACATGCAGAGGTTGAAAAATAAAGCCTTTCCTTTGCTCTTGCTAACAGTTGATTCGAGTCGATTAAATTTCCATGACAGGCGTCAGGGTGTCAGGGTGTCATGCAGTGGGAGAATTGTTGGGTATCAGTAAATGGGAGAATTGTTGCACAGTGCCATTACATTGGAAAATTAGTACAAATTGCCTATTCATTAAAGAATTTGAGCAGAACACCACTAATTGGAAGAATAAGGGCAGGGAATCATTGAGAAGGAAATTTTGCAAGCAGCAGTGAAGTCGAGATTCGAGTCCGCCCACCAAGAAATGAAAAAAATCATTTGTAGCAGGGAATCCATACGTGGAGGAAGTGTATCAGGAAACAACGCAATGGGACAATTGACGCAGGGCGTCAATAATGGGAGAGTTGGTGCCGATGTCACGAAAGTAGAGAACATAGAACATAGAACATAGAACATAGAACAAAGAACATAGAAGAATACAGCGCAGTACAGGCCCTTTGGCCCTCGATGTTGCGCCGATCCAAGCCCACCTAACCTATACTAACCCACTATCCTCCATATACCTATCCAATGCCCGCTTAAATGCCCATAAAGAGGGAGAGTCCACCACTGCTACTGGCAGGGCATTCCATGAACTTACGACTCGCTGAGTGAAGAACCTACCCCTAACTTCAGTCCTATATCTACCCCCCCTTAATTTAAAGCTATGCCCCCTTGTAATACCCGACTCCATACGCGGGAAAAGGTTCACACTGTCAACCCTATCTAACCCCCTAATCATCTTGTACACCTCAATCAAGTCACCCCTAAACCTTCTTTTCTCTAATGAAAACAGCCCCAAGTGTCTCAGTCTTTCCTCATACGATCTTCCTTCCATACCAGGCAACATCCTGGTAAAGCTCCTCTGCACCCGTTCCAGTGCCTTCACATCCTTCCTATAGTATGGCGACCAAAACTGCACACAATATTCCAGATGCGGCCGCACCAGAGTCTTATACAACTGCATCATGACCTCAGGACTCCGGAACTCAATTCCTCTACCAATAAAAGCCAGTACGCCATATGCCTTCCTCACCGCACTATTTACCTGGGTGGCAACTTTCAGAGATCTGTGTACATGGACACCAAGATCCCTCTGCTCATCCACACTACCAAGTATCCGACCATTAGCCCAGTACCCCATCTTTTTGTTATTCTTCCCAAAGTGAATCACCTCACACTTAGCTACATTGAATTCCATTTGCCACCTTTCTGCCCAGCTCTGCAGCTTCTATATATCCTGCTGTAACCTGCCACATCCTTCCTCACTGTCAACAACTCCTCCGACTTTCGTATCATCCGCAAACTTGCTCACCCAACCTTCTAACCCCTCTTCCAGGTCATTTATAAAAATGACAAACAGCAATGGTCCCAAAACAGATCCTTGCGGAACACCGCTAGTAACTGCACTCCAAGATGGACCTTTACCATCAACTACTACCCTCTGTCTTCTTCCATCCAGCCAATTCCTAATCCAAACCTCCAACTCACCCTCAATGCCATACCTCCGTATTTTTTGAAGTAGCCTTCCATGGGGAACCTTATCAAACGCCTTACTAAAATCCATATATACCACATCTACCGCTTTCCCCTCATCAACCTCCTTCGGCACCTTTTCAAAGAATTCAATAAGGTTTGTGAGGCACGACCTGCCCTTCACAAAACCATGCTGACTATCCTTGATCACATTATTCCTATCCAGATGTGCATAAATCCTATCCCTTACAATTCTCTCTAAGACTTTGCCCACAACAGACGTGAGACTCACCGGCCTATAGTTACTAGGGTTATCCCTACTCCCCTTTTTCAACAAGAGAACCACATTTGCTATCCTCCAGTCTTCTGGCACTACACCTGTAGACAAAGAGGACATAAAAATCAAGGCCAATGGCTCTGCAATCTCCTCCCTTGCTTCCCAGAGAATCCTAGGATAAATGCCATCAGGCCCAGGGGACTTATCTATTTTCACCTTTTCCAGGATTTCCAACACCTCTTCTCTACATACCTCAAAGCCATCCATTCTACTTATTTGTGACTCAGTATTCACATCGACGACAATGCCCTGTTCCTGAGTAAATACTGAAGAAAAGTATTCATTCAGTGTCTCCCCAATCTCTTCCGCCCCCACACGCACCTTCCCACTACTATCCTTGACTGGACCTATTCCTACCCTAGTCATTCTTTTATTCCTAACATACCTATAGAAAGCCTTAGGGTTTTCCCTAATCCTACCGACTAAGGACCTTTCATGTCCCCTCCTTGCTGCTCTTAGCTCTCTCTTCAGGTCCTTCCTGGCTACCCTATAACTCTCAATCGCCCCAATTGAACCTTCACGTCTCATCTTGAGATAGGCCGCCCTCTTCCATTTAACAAGGGATTCCAATTCCTTATTAAACCACGGCTCCCTCGCACGACCCTTTCCTCCCTGCCTGACAGGTACATAATTATCAAGGACACTCAATAGTTGCTCCTTGAACAAGCTCCACATATCATTTACACTCTTGCCTTGGAGTCTACTTTTCCAAGCCACACATCCTAAGTTTTGCCTCACCGCATCATAATTTCCCTGACCCCAGCTATAACTCTTGCCCTGTAGTACACACTTATCCCTCTCCATCACGAGAGTAAAAATCACCGAATTATGGTCACTATCCCCAAAGTGCTCACCTACCTCTAATTCTAACACCTGGCCTGGTTCGTTACCCAGAACCAAATCCAGTATGGCCTCACCACTTGTTGGCCTGTCTACATATTGTGTCAGGAAACGCTCCTGCACACATTGAACAAACACTAACCCATCTAACGAACTTGAGCTATAGCTTTCCCAATCAATATCAGGAAAGTTAAAGTCCCCCATAACAACCACCCTATTACAGTCACTCATCTCCTGAATCACCTTCCCTATCCTTTCTTCAATGATTCTAGGACTATTAGGAGGCCTGTAAAAGACTCCTAACAGGGTGACCTCACCTTTCCTATTCCTAACCTCAGCCCAAATTACCTCAGATGGCAGTTCCTCATCCATCGTCCTTTCCACGACTGTAATACTATCTTTGACAAGCAATGCCACACCTCCCCCTCTTTTACCCCCACCTCTGACCCTACTAAAACATTTAAATCCCGGAACCTGCAACAGCCAATCCTGTCCCTGTTCTAGCCATGTCTCCGTAATAGCCACAACATCGAAGTCCCAGGTACCAACCCACGCTGCAAGTTCACCTACCTTATTTCGTATACTTCTTGCATTGAAGTATACACACTTCAAGCCACTTTCCTGTTTACAGGCACCCTCCTTTGAGATTGGTGCCATGTTCCTAACCTCCCTACACTCCAGGCCCTGCACCCTGAAGCTACAATCTGGGTTCCCATGCCCCTGCAGAGTTAATTTAAACACCCCCCAAGAGCACTAGCAAACCTACCCCCAAGGATACTCGTGCCCCTCAGGTTCAGGT
Source organism: Chiloscyllium plagiosum (assembly GCF_037043375.1). NCBI lineage: Eukaryota > Metazoa > Chordata > Chondrichthyes > Orectolobiformes > Hemiscylliidae > Chiloscyllium > Chiloscyllium plagiosum. The sequence continues at coordinate 83,581,060 of NW_028270169.1, forward strand.
GTAGACCATCCTGTTTATAGAGGTCCCACCGTCCCCAGAAAGAACCCCAGGTTTCCAAAAACCGGAATCCCTCCCTCCTGCACCATCCCTGTAGCCACGCATTTAAATGTTCTCTTTCCCTAGTCCTCGAATCTCTAACACGTGGCACGGGTAACAAACCAGAGACAACAACTCTGTTCGTTCTAACTCTGAGCTTCCAACCTAGCTCCCTGAAAGCCTGTCTAACATCCTCGGCACTCCTCCTACCTATGTCGTTGGTGCCAATATGGACCACGACTTCGGGCTGCTCCCCCTCCCCCTCCAGGACCCGGAAAACACGATCAGAGACATCACGTACCCTTGCACCTGGGAGGCAACATACCAAACGTGAGTCTCTCTCGTTCCCACAAAACCGCCGATCTGTGCCCCGAACTATCGAGTCCCCAATTACTCCTGCTCTGCTCTTCTTCACCCTTCCCTTCTGAGTAACGGGGACAGGCTCCGTGCCAGAGACCTGAGCCCCGTTACTTACCCCTGGGAAGTCATCCCCCCCACAAGTATCCAAAACGGTATACTTGTTCTTGAGGGGAACGGCCGCAGGGGGTCCCTGCACTGGCTGCTTCCTCCCAGTCCCCACCCAGAATTGGTGGAAGACGTGGGAGAACTGGAGCTGAATAACATTAAATGTTATGGAGGTGCAGAAGCTGACGAAAAGAAGATTCGTGCAGGATTCGAAAATGGTAGAATGGTGCACGGAAGTGAAGCTGTATTTGGGACAATTGTTGCACGAACCACAAAATGGAAAAATTGCACAGTGGAACTTTAACAGCGAATTGGGGTATGGCACCACTATCTCAGAGAGTCAGAGTGGCGTTCCCCACACTGGGAGAAGTTGGTTTGGGTATCAATAAACATGAGAACTGTTTCAGGGCAATATTGAATTCTAGAATTCGTGTGGGATGCTTAAAGCATGCAGACTTGGAACAGAGCATATTTAAATGGGAGAACACGGGCAGGAATTAGTAAGTCGGAGAAATGTTGTAAAGTGCAGGAAAGTGGCCATTCGATGCAGGGCGACAATAATGAAAAATCTTTGAGCAGTAAACCATTATGTGGAAGATGCATGTCAGGAAACAGCAAAACAGGAGAGTTGGGGCAAGGCAATACTCAGTGGGAGAGTTTCTTCAGATCATGACGAAAGGGTGGATTAGTGCAGAATTGGCAATTTGAGAATTTGATGCAGTAAACGCCAAAATTGGAGAATTACAGCAGTGGACAACGATATGGGAGAATCATTGCAGCTACATAGTTAATGGAAGAAGTGGTGCGGAGTGGACCTAAATTAGATATTTGGTGCAAGTCACCATTAAAATGTAGAATTAGAGTAGGGTACTCCTAAATGCGAGATTTGAACTCGGGCATCAGAAAATGAGAGAATCATACTGGGATATGAGGAAATGGCAGAATTAGGATCATTATATGAAAAAGCAGGAGAATTTAGTGTCGGAGTATGAGGAAATGGGAGAATAAGTATAGGGGTATTGTAAATGGGATAATCCGTCAGTGGGAGATGACAAAATTGGTGGGAGTGCCAAAATATCAGAGAATTGGAGCAGACCACGTCTAAGTAGGTGTATCGGGGCAGGGAATCAGTGTTATGGAGAAACGTTGGAAGCAACAGCAAAATGGGTATTCGGGTCAGTGCACCACGAAATGAAAATAAAAATGGAGCAGGGCACCCATACGTGAAAGAGGTGTATAGGGAATAACTGAAGGGAATGAATTGATACAGGGCATCAATACTTGGAGAATTCACGCAGGTGCTGTTAAATTCTAAGTGGGAGAACTGGGGCTGGATAATATTAAATGGAAGAGTTGATGCTTTTCCAGAATTTGTGCAGGATTGATAAATGGAAGAACGTGTGCAGCGTAGTGAAACACTGAATATAATGATGGAGAATCGCTGCATAGAAACAGACACTCTGTCCAACTTATGCATCCCTAATATTTATGAATTTAACAGTGCACCAATGAATGGGACAATAATTGCAAGGAATGACGAAATGGAACCATAGCCAAGTGTTTATCTCAGTAAGAACATTTGGAACATGGCGTCATATAAGGGGGAAACGGTTAGGTACAGCAGCGAATGGGAGATTTGGTTCAGGGCAGGAGTAAATCAGAGATTTGGTGCAGTGCAGCAGTAAATAGAGCAGGACATACTGCATGGGAGAATTAAAGGAGGGAACCCATAAATGGGAGAATGCAGCGAGGGCACTCCACCAGTTCTCAGACAATATCACGGCTCTGAATGATTTGGAGATGCCAGGGTTGGACTGGGGGCAACAAAGTTAAAAATCACACAACACCAGGTTAAAATTCAATAGGTTTAATTGGAAGCACACTAACTTTCGGAGCATCGCGATTTTGAACACAGCTCTGAAAGTTTGACAAGTCACTCGCTCAGGACTCAATCGCAGACAATAAGGAACGTCCTCATCACTGACCCTCCTAAAAGGAAGCATTACCCCGCTCCAAACCTCCAAGCATCTCAGAATACTTCAGTACTGCTCCACCCAACTGCAGTGAAAAGAGCCACTGGCTGTGTCTTGACTCTTTGTTAATAGTTCAGTCCCGCAGTTGCAAAATGCAACAAGACCAGAAACGAGGGATTTCATACTATTGGAGTGTGAGGTCAGAGGCAGGACAAAAGCACCGTCAAACGGCCAGTATCGTGTGAGTAAGCCCGCGCTTTCAGATAGCCAGAACTGAGGAAGTGCACTATTCCAGGAGATTCTGTCTGACACTTTAGTCTGAAAGGAGTCAGTCAAAATGAGAGGATCAGCACTGTGGTCATTGTCGATCGATAATGAGGGCACTCCTGAAGGAGGACTGCAATTTCACTCCTGAGGCGGTGTCTCGCCGTTAGAGTTGCAGCCTGGGGGAATGCCTCATCATCAGAATGTCAGCCTGTGGCAGTGCCTCACGATCAAAGATCGGCCTGAGACAACGCAGCACCGCCAGAGGGTCAGCGTGAGGCAGTGCCACACGGTCAGATGGTCAGCATGAGGCAGTGCCTCTTTGTCAGAGGGTGGGTCTGAGAGTGCCTCAACGTCAGATGAAGTGCCTCAGTGTCAAAGGGGCAGTTTAGCATTAAACAGGAACATTGGTGCAGTGTAGCACTAAATGGGAGAATGGTGGCAGTGTAGCTCTAAACGGGAGAATTGGCGAACTGTCACTCGAAATGGGAAAACACGGCGAGCACAAAACCAAACGGGAGAAATGGGGGAGAGAATGTTGAATAAGAGAATTGGACTGGGGCACCAGTAAATGTGAAAATTGTACAGGGCAATATTGAGTGGAGAACCTCTTCCAGATATCAGGAAATGGGAGAAATGGTATTGTACAACACTGAACTGGAGAATTAGTGCAGGGCATCAGTAAATGACCGAATTGGTGCAAGACACTAATATCTTCGAGACTTGCAGCAAATTGATGAACAGAGGCACCGAATCAGGAAATCGGATAAATGCTAAGGGTTAGGATGGAGATTAAATCAAGGCAAAAAACGGACCGTTTAGATTCAATTTTAATAAGTTTAAAATCACACAACACTATTTTATAGTCCAACAGGTTAACTTGGAAGCACACTAGTTTTCGGAGCGACGCACCTTCATCAGGTGGTTGTGGAGGGCTCGATCGTAACACAGAATTTAAAGCAAAAATTTGCAGTGTGATATACCTGAAATTATACATTGAAGAATTGATTGTCTGTTAAGCCTTTCATCTGTTGGAATACAGTGATAATTTCAATTCTTTCATGTGTAAATCACAAAACCCTTTTTTTTAAAGTTGCATTCTCGGGTTAGCTGTTAACAATGGTGATAGCTCGACAACATTAGAGAATTGGTGCAGGAAGTGGGAGAAATGGTGCTGGATCATACTCAATGCAGCTGGAGTGCAGTTGCTGACTGAAAGAGGATTTCTGCAGGATTCGAAAATGGGACAGTGGTGCACGGAAGTGAAGCTGTTTTTGGGAAACTTGTTGTACGAACCACGAGAATGGAAAAACTGTGCAGTGGAAGGTTTACAGCGAATTGGAGTATGGCACCACTAACTCAGCGAGTCACAGTACGGCACCCCTCGCTCGGAGAATTTCGTTTGATTATCAATGCATATGATAATTGTTTCGGGTAACATTGAATGGGATAATTGGTGTGGGGTACTCACAGCATAGAGTATGGGAACAGAGCATGTGGAATGGGAGAACACGGGCAGGGAATGAATAGGTCAGAGGAATGTTATAAAGAGCAGGAAAGTGGAGATTCGATTCTGGCAACACTAAATGAATAGAATGGCACGATTATATGGAAGATGTACATAAGGAAGCAACCAAATGGGAGTCTTGGGACAAGACAATACTCAATGGGAGAGTTTGTGCAGTTCATCATGAAAGTCAGGATTTGTTCAGGTTTGCCAATTTGGAGATTTTATGCAGAAAAAAAAACAAAATTGGAGAATTCTGGCAGTGGACCACCACATGGGAGAATCATTGCAGAGAAATAGTTAATGGAAGAAATGGTGCAGAGTGGAACTAAATCAGAAAATTCGTGAAAGGCGCATTTAAATGCAAAGATGAGCGTAGGGCTCCCTTAAGTGGGATATCTGGACGAGGGCAACAGGAAATTAGATTATTTGTATCGGGATATGAGGAAATGGGAGAATTATTATTGGTAGTTTGAGGAAGTGGGAGACATAGTGTCGGGGTGTGAGGAAGTGGGATGATTAGTGTAGGGATATGCATATGGATGAATTGGTGGGCATCAGTAAATAGGGAGATTAGAAAACTGGTGGGAGTGCCAATACGTGAGAGAAATGGAGCAGAGCACATCAAAATGCAAAATCGGGACAGGGAATCAGTGAAAAATAGAAACCCTGCAAGCATCAGTAAAATAGACAATCGGGTCAGTGCACCACGAAATGAAAAATAAATGAGAAGGGCATATGGAAGAGTTGTATCAGGGTACAACTAAATAGAATGAATTGATGCACGATATCAATAGTTAGGGAATTCAGGAAGGTGCTATTAAATGCTAAATGGAAGAACTGGGTCAGGACGATCTTTAATAGGAGGGTTGCTGCAGTTCCAGGATTTATGCAGGATTGATAATTGGGAGAATTGGTGCAGAGCAGTGAAACACGAAATAGAATCATAGAGACGTGCCCCAAAGTTACAAATGGAACTTGTCAATGCTTAAAATTTAAGAATTTAACAGCGCACCAAACAACAGGAGAATCACTGCAAGGGATGACGAAATGGAAGAATTGTGCAAGGGTTTATCTCACTGAGAGAATTTGGAACAGGGCATCAGATAATGAGGGAATTGGTGTAGTGTAGCAGAAAATGGGAGATTTGGTGAAGTTTAGCAGTAACCTAGATAGGAAAATCCTGGATGGGAGATTTAGAAGAGGGTATTCGAAATGCAAGAATGGAGAGAGCGCACTCCGTCAGTTCTCAGACAATGCAACATCACTGTCTCCGTGAAAAGTCAATCCCTCAGGACTGAATCTCAGACAATAAGACATTTCCCCAACTCTGACACTCCCAAAAAGGGAGCACTTTCCCGTACCAACACTCCGACAGAGTTCGAATACCACAGCACTGGCCCCCCAACCTTCAGTACAAAGAGTCACAGGCTGAATATTGCCGCTGTGTTCCTAATGCAGTCCCCTTGTGCCTCAGCACAGTGAGGCAAAAACGGAGGGCGGCCACACTACTGCAGGGTGAGAACGGAGCTCTTACAAAATCTTATTAGAAGGCCAGCAACGAATGTTGAGCACCCTCCTGCCAGATGGCCAGAACCAAAGAAGTGCCCCATTCCTGGTTATATGCTTGTCACTAGAGAATTAAAGGAGATCCTCACGATGAGAGATCAGCACTGTGGGTATTGCAGCTCGAGGATAACGATTCGCCTGAAGAAGGACGGCAATTTCAGTCCTGAGGCAATGACTCACCACCAGAACCTCATTCTGAGGCACTGCCTCACCGTCAGAGAGTCAGCTTAAGGCAGTGCCTCATCGTGAAAGGGTCAGCCAGAGGCATTGTCTCTTTGTCAGAGAGTCAGACTAAGACCGTGTCTCATCGTCACAGTGTCACCCTGAGGCAGTGCCACACTGGCAGAGGACATTTGACAATGTCAAAGAGGCAGTGTAGCACTAAACGGGAGAACTGGGGAAGTGTAGCAGAAAATGGGACAGTTGGGTCAGTGTCGCTCTAAATGGGGAAACAAGGGAATTACAAATGTGAGTGGGAGAATTGGGGCAGGACAACACTGAATTGGAGATTGAGCTTGTGCACCAGTAAATCTGAGAATTTGTACTGGGCGTCACTAAGTGGAGAACCTCTTACAGAAGTCAGTAAATGGGGGAATTGTATTGCAGTACCCTGAACTGGAGAACTGGCACAGGGCATCATAAAATGAAAGAATTGGGACTTTATCTTCGAGAATTAGAGGAAATTGGAGAACACGGGCTGTGAATCTGGACATAGGACGAATGTTACAAAGGAGTAATGATGGAGATTCAATAAAGGGAACATCTGACCGTCCAGGTTTAATTTTAATCGATCTGTTCTGATGCATTATGACACACCGTGTTTGAGCAGTGCACACCTCACTGGGAGAATTGGGTTGGGGCATTAGTGAATATGAGAATTGGTTTACGGAGAGACTGAATGGGAGAATTAGTGTGGGGTGCAAATAACATAGAGAACTACAACAGACCATATGTGAACGAGAGAACTCGGGCAGAGAATCAGTGTGTAGGAGAATGTTGGAAAGAGCAGGAAAGTGAAGATTCGATACAGGGCACCACTACATGAAAATAATTTGGGCAGGGTACCGTTATATGGAAGATATATACCAGGAAACAACCAAATGGGAGAGCTGGGGCAAGACAACACCCAATGTGCAAGTTTGTTTCGTTCATGACGAGAAGGAGCATTTGTGCAGGTTTGCAGATTTGATGCAGAAAACACCAAAATTGGAGAAATCCAGCAGTGGACCACTATATGGGGGAATCATTGTAGAGACATAAGTCATGGAAGAATTGGTGTAGCGTGTATCTAAATTAGAGAATTCGTGCTTGAGAGAATTAAATTAGGGAACCCCAAAATGGGAAATTTGGTCTAGGGCATCAAAAAATGAGAGAATTCGTATCAGGGCATGTGGAAACGGAAGAACTATTATTGTCCTAGGAGGAAGTGGGAGAATTAGTATTCGGGTATGAGGGAATGGGAAAACTGCATAGAGTTACCAGGAAATGGCCGAATGGGTTTGCATCATTTATTGGGAGATTAGAAAATTGTTGGAAGTGCCAACATGTTATAGATTTGGAGCAGTTCATATCTTCATGGGAGAATCGGTGCAGGGAATCAGTGAAAACAAGAAATGTTAGAAGCATCAGAAAGTTAGAGATTTGGATTAGTGCACCACGAAATGAAAACAAAAATGAGCAGGGCACCCCGATGTGGAAAAGAACAATTAAATGGAATGAACTGATACAGGAGGTCAACAATTGGAGAATTCAGGCTGTTGCTACTGGATTTTAAATGGGAGAACTGGGGCGTGTTAATACACAATGGGATAGTTGATGCAGCTTCAGGATTTGTGCAGGATTGATGAATGGGAGAGTTGTTTCAGGGCAGTGAGACCCTCAATAGAATCATAGAAATGTGTTGCACAGAGACAGACCATTCGTTCCACCATATCCATGCCTACATTTAAGAGCAGCAATGAATTACAGAGTCATTGCAAAGAATGATGAAATGGAGGAATTGGGTAAGTGTTTATCTCAGTAAGAACAGTGCATCAGATAATGTGGTAATTGATGCAATATAGCAGTAACTGGGAGAACTTGTACAGTGTATCATTAAATGGATGAGAGAATTTGAGGAGCGCACCCCTAAGTGGGATAATGGGGCTAGGGCACTCTCTCACTTCTCAGATAATCCCATAGCACTGACCTTGTGACAACCCGCTGGCTCAGGAGTGAATCTCAGACAGTAAGACACTTCCTCACTTCTGACCCTGCAAAATGGAAGCACTCTTCCGTACCAACCCTCCGAAATTTTCTGAATACCTTAGTACTGCTCCCCGTGAGTACATTCCAAATACCCACTGGCTGAATATTCATCCTTTGTTCTAATGCATTCCCCGAGTGCCTCATGACAATGAGGCCAGAACCGAGGGCTGCCACACGACTGGAGGTTGAGGACAGAGGTAGTACAGAAGCTCTCTCCGAAGACCAGAACCGACTGACTAACACCCTCCTAGCAGATGGCCAGAACCGAGGAAGTGCCCCATGTCTGGAGATCTTTTCTGGCATTACGTAATTAAAGTAGGCCCTCACGATGAGAGGATCAGCACTGTGCGTATTGCAGCTCGATTATTAGCGCACTCCTGACCGAGCACTGCAATTTTAGTCCTGAAGCAATGACTCACTGTCAGATGGTCAGCCTGAGGTTGTGTCTCACCGTAAAGGGTCAGCCTGAGGCAGTGACTTACCATCAGAGGGGAAGCCAGAGGTAGTGCCTCACCGTCAGAGGTTCAGCCTGAGGCAGTACTGCACCATTAAATGAGGTATGTCAATGTCAAATGGGCAGTGGTTCATCAAACGCGAATATTGGGCCATGCAGAACTAAATGGGATAAATTGGGCAGTAGAGTTCGAAAGGGCGGAATTGGACAGTGTTTCACAAATTGGGAGATTTGGCGCAGTGCAGCATTAAACGGGAGACTGAGGGCAGAGTAGAACTAAATGGAACAATCGGGGCAGTGTAGCAATAATTGGGATATTTGAGGCAGTGTGGCACTAAATGGGAGTTTTGGTGCAGAGTAGCAGTAAACGGGAGATTTGTGGCGGTGTACATCTTAAAGGGAGATTTGGAGATGCGTCACACTAAATTGGAGATACGGGATAGTGTTGCACTAAATGCGAGATTTGGGGGAGTATAGATCTGAAAGGGAGAGCTGGGACGGTGAAGCTCTAAATGGGAGAAATGGGACAGTGCAGTACTAATCGGGGAACTGTAGCAGTGTAGAACAATGGTAGAATTGGGGCAGTGCAGTGCTAAATGGGGGAGATGGAGGCGTGTAGTACTAAGTGGGAGAATTGGTGCAATGTAGTACAAAGAAATCTTCGTACAAGTGCAGATTCATAGCACATTAGAAATGGAGTTGCAGGTACCTAGGACAGTGAGAAGGTGATCATTATGCTTGCCTGCATTGTTCAGTCCATTGTGCTTCGAAGTTCGGTGGTCATTGCGGCTGTACAATACATTGATGCGGCCAGTTTTCGAATACTGCGTGCATTTCTGTTGACCCTGCAACCTATCGGATGTTGTGAGTATTGAAATTTCTCATGTAATCTTTACAAGGCTGGCGCACCGACTGGAGGATGTGAGCTAGAGGAAGGGGCTGAATGATTCAGGCAATTTCCCCGAAAAATGTGATGCTGAGAGGTGACCTTGTGGAAGTTTTTGAATTCATGTGGGATGGGTAGGATAAATAGAGAAGGTCTTTTCTCGGACTTGGGGGAGTCCAACACTTCATGGCATATGTGTACGTTGATATGGGAAAGATTTAAAAAGGTCATAAGGAACGTTTTCACACAGATGGAGATGCGTGCATGGAATAAGCTGTCAGAAAAGTGTTCACGAGAGCTGGATGTACCTAGCTTGCCTATTGCCCCTCCCCCGTTTATATTTTACAGCTCCTCTGTGATAGAAAGGAATGATGATGGATGCAATGTCATTCGGCAGCCTGTCTGTCATTTCCTCAGTTTCATTTCCAACCTGGCTGTGATTTCAGAGCACACATTAGTATCAGTGAGGCCACGAGTCCAGAGGTTCATCTGAGTGTACAAATCCATTCATTCAGGTTGTTGACTGAATGAGACGGACACACTCACAATGCTTAGACACTTGAATATGTGAACTGCTCCAAAACATGTTTGAGGATTTTTGATTCTTATTCCGGTATAGAAACGACATACAGCATCCCAATGAGGCCTGTCAGAGGCTACTTTGCGATATATTTAGCAGAGAGCGTAGAGAAGCAATTCGATGTTCACCGTGAGACCAGTAAATGAGGGATCTCCTCGACACTGAATAGGTCCGCCTTCACACAGAATGCAAATGCGGTACTACTTTTACAGAAAGGATAGGTGCACGGTCACTGCACTCTCAAACAGGATGGTCATCAGTGCTGTACACATTGGCGGATGTTGAGGACCAGGGAGGAGAGAAACTTCGAGCACTTAATCGAAATTCTATTCCTTTCACCACTACAGCAGATACGGGCGAGCAAGTTCAAAGTAGATCATGTTGTCCAGGGTTATTGACATAAATGAAAAACAAAGAAAATCAATTGAAATTGCTGAGGAAATATTTACAAGGATGTTGATATGTTTGCAGGAGTTGGACTGTATGTTGAGGCTGAATACGCTGCAACAAGTTTCCCTGGACATTCGGGGCAGAGGAAAGTTCGTAACTACACTCTGGAATAGGATGGCCATCGGTGCGGCAGACATCAGCACGTATATATATACACATATATATATTTTTTTTTCACAGAGCAATTAATTGGAACTGTATTCCGTTTCAGCACGACAGCAGTTTCGAAGGGCAAAATTCAAATAAAACGTTTGCTGATGGGAACTACAAGAAAGCCCCAGGCACGACAGACCTTAAATCTGTCGCAAGTAACAAGGGGACACCAATGTTTCTGCCGGAATCTGACACGGGCCGCTTTTGCATAGAAGGCAAACTGATAAATCTCCTCTGCAGAAAAAAAGCGCCATTGCCGACATCACTCTTAAAAATAATGAATGCAGGTTTTGGAAACATGCTTGCATATGCAGGATGAAGAAAATGGGAAATCTGACAAAATCGTTCAAAGCAATTTATTGAATTTGCACTCCCTCTCGCGCCAACACGACATGTTTGGGAACATCGTGAGCAAGGTTTGCTGACAAGAACTGAAAGCAATAAGCTCAGCCACGTTAACACTCGTTTTGTCTCAACGGCTATTTGAAGCAGCAATCCATTCCGTGAGAGCTGAACGTGATAATCACGACTCCATACAAACACAGTGCGGCCACAGCCTCCTTCGAGTTGCCTCCCAGCAGGGATGGCTTTGCTAAGGAGGGATCGGAATGTCAATGCGGGACTGAAATGGAGCTCGGTCAAACACAGAAATGGTGTAACAGTTGTACGTATTGTGGATGGAGCCGGATTCAGATCGTCGCTGTGAAAGAGATGGATCACGTGTTACAGTGAGAATACTGGAGAATGGGTTTGAGAACCACATGGTCCATTGACAGAGCAAGGTACAGGGGCTGAACGACCTAACCATCTTACTGTCTGTGGCCTCTGCTATTTCGAGAGATAGAAACAGAGTTAATTGTTTGACTCAATGACCTCCAGTCAGAACTTGGCAGTTTGACAGATGGCACAAGTCTGAAACAAATCTAGACACTGGGATAGTGGCAAGAGAGGAAATAATAAAAGAGAAGCTGAGGATGAAGGTGGAGGAGAGGACAGATTCAAATAAAAGAGTTGGGTTCACAAAGGCAGGTGGAGATGGACCTGGTAAAACAATAGCGTCACTGTCACTGCAAAATTAACTCTGCTTTCATTCCCAGATGCTGCAGACATTCTCAAAGTTTCCAGGAATTTGTCTTTACGCTACAGAAGCAGAACATGTGATCCTGGATCAGTCTCGCCTCTGGAAATGTTTGCCTTCCCGTTAGCCCAGATCACTTCTGTCCAGAACTGAAACCACACAATTATGTCGAACCCCCAACCCCACCACCGATTTCAAACTGTTCGTTGTGTAAACACACATCGGCACACAAGAAAATAATTTTCCGAGTGAATTGGGAAACGTTCAGGCAGAATTCCCTTCGATTTCCATCAGAACCTTCTGAATCATTTAGTTCTTGTTCAAATTCATTTGACATGGATCCTTAGCTGACCCTAGAAAAATGTAATTTTCATTTCGTTCCTCTGAGCAGTTTGATTGTTGCATGGTTGGATTTTGACCTTACGCGTTGAAAGGGACCTCATTCATGTATATTTGGCTGCAGCGACAACCTTGTGTCTGGCACTCCCAGTAAAGTGGAGACATTTTTCGCTAAGAAATGGACGTGTGTACAAATTCAGTATGGAAGAAAAAGGTTGTGGTAGCAATGGGATTCAAACCCACAAAACCTGGATAAAGACTGAAACTTAATTCCAGTTCAAAGTTTGGGAGAAGATTTGTAGCTCGGGTGGACTGTACAAAGCACGACATAGGACAAACAGGAAAACAGCTAACGTTCCACATCCATGAACACCAACTAGCCACGAAACGACATGACCAGCTATCCTTAGTAACCACACACTCAGATGACAAGCAACACGAGTTCGACTGGGACAACACTACTATTATAGGACATGCCAAACAGAGAACAGCCAGGTTATTCCTAGAGGCATGGCACTCATCCACAGATTCAATCAATAAGCACCTTGACCTTGACCCAATATACCGGCCACTGCAGCGGACAGCTGGAACTGACAACCGGACGCGGCAGGTACAAATCACGAAAAATGCCGGAGGAAACATCACAGCAGCGCTTCACAGGAGGCTCCCAAGCACAGAGGATGTCAGCGAGACAGGGGACGAACCGTCTGCAACACAAATTCCCAGCTCGGCGAACAGAACCACAACAACTTGTGGGCGGCACGGTGGCACAGTGGTTAGCACTGCTGCCTCACAGCGCCTGAGACCCTGGTTCAATTCCCGCCTCAGGCGACTGACTGTGTGGAGTTTGCACGTTCTCCCCGTGACTGTGTGGAGTTTGCACGTTCTCCCCGTGTCTGCGTGGGTTTCCTCCGGGTGCTCCGGTTTCCTCCCACAGTACAAAGATGTGCAGGTCAGGTGAATTGGCCATACTAAATTGCCCGCAGTGTTAGGTAAGGGGTAAATGTAGGGGTATGGATGGGTTACGCTTCGGCGGGTCGGTGTGGACTTGTTGGGCCGAAGGGCCTGTTTCCACACTGTAAAGTAATCTAAAAACTTAATTCTAGTGCGTTAGTCCACTTGGCCACGCTGCTAAACAAATCTAGTGCTCTACATTTTCCATGACTATTTAAGAGGGTGCAGAAAGGTATGTTGGTTTTGGACTGTAGCATGAAACTGAACAAGCTGGGAGAATTTCACTGGTGCTTCAGGGCTGAAGAATGCCAAGGTGTATATTTTTCACAAGGCAGACGAATTCAAAACGAGAGAGGGAAGGATTAAACTGAGCGTGGTAAGATTTAAGTGGGATCTGAGGTACAATGTATTCACACAGCCGGTTTTGCGTGTGTGGAATGAATTGCCTGATGTAATGGCGGAATCTGACCCTTTCACAACATTTCAAATGCATCTGGAACGGTATATAAGAGACAAATGTTGGCAAATCCGGCTAGATTAAAATCGGATATCAGTTCAGCAGGCAGGCATTGGATCAGAGGTCTGTTTCAGTGCTCGGCCTCTCTGAGATGCTCCAGTGATTCACACCCGTGTAATAGACCATTTCCAAAGATCATGGCGCTAATTGCTTGGTCAGCGCGTTTGGCTAGTTTTCTGAAAATACATGTTTCGAAATCACCCACGAATGAAGTCTGACCCAACTTTCTATGCAACTGACATTTCTCCTTGATCCATTCCCTAGTTCTCCGTGAAAGAATTTGGCTGCAGAACAATGCCTCCCAAATGGTGTTAGCACCTCAATTCGGCAGCAAAACCAAAAACGGACAGCTTTTAACATGGTGCAGAAGCAAATCTTAAAAGGAGAACCAATTTTCAGGCACACTGAAGCATGAAGGCTGTTTGTGTGGTACTGCCAATTGTCTGGGTTACGAACTGCTTCCACAAAAGGCACCGAGGCAATTCCAAATGGTGCTTCCAAATATAGTGGAACCTTAGTGCATCTCCACTTCCTGAAAAGTGCTCAAGTGACTTAAAATAGAATCGGACAACAATGGAACAGAAGAAAGTGAAGATTATCAATGAGAGTCTCCATTAGATTCAGTCAATAATGTTCTCGATCTTCCACCGGATCGTGTGGGCGAATGGCCAGCCTCCTTCAACAAATAGCGGAAATGTGAAAAAATGTGATTGAGGATTTCTGGTTTTGGTTCACAGAGGTTAGGAAACGGCAGGAAGCGTCCAAATGAGTCATTTCAGACCCTACTTTGGGAAACATTTGACAGAGACCGTGCATCAGAACCCAGTGTTCGTTGTGACACCAGCAAATGAGAGCTCTTCTTGACACTGAACCAGGCCGCCTTCAAGTTGTAAGCAATTATGGTATGACTGTTGCAGAGATGATCAGTAATGGCGTCCTTACACAGCACAGCCACCGAAGGTGTACAATTCGATGCATAAACCGGAACTAGGAGGAGAGAACTTTAGTTGAGAATGCGCTGCTGGAAAAGCACAGCAGTTCGAGCAGCATCTGAGCGGCAGGAGAATCATTGATTCTGGCATAAACCCTCCATCATCTCCCATCCTCAATTTCTCCGTGGAGAATGAATAACAACAAACTTGCACACAGCAAATAATCTGAATTGTGCTCCTTTTCACCACAGCAACAGATATGGTGGAAGAAAATCAGTTCCAGATTTGCTGATGAGAACAACAAGCACGAATGAGGTCGCGTGGACTGAGTTTAGAAACAGGAGAGGAGAGATCACACTGCTTGGATTTTCTATATGCCTCCACAGTGTTCCGGAGAGGTGGAAGAAAGGATTGGCAAAATAATTCTGGGTAGGACTCAAAGGAAAAAGGTGGTCATTATGGGGGATTTTAACTTCCCCAAAATTGACTGGAAATGTTGTAGCTTTAGTACGTCGGACGGAACAGTTTGTATTCAATGTATACAGGTGGTATTCCTGACACAGTATGTCGAAATTCCGACAAGTAGCGAGGCCACACTGGATCTGGTGCTTGGAAATGAACCAGGCCAGGCGTTTGATTTAGTTGCTGGTGAGCACTTTGGAGAGAGTGACCATAATGCAGTAAGGTTTAGATGAGCGATGGAAAGGGATAGGTGCATGCCAGAGGTCAAGATTAATCGACGAGGTAAGGGCAATGAAAATGTGATAAATCAAGAATTATGATGCATAGAACAGGGTAGCAAACTTCTGGGGATGCAGACAATGGAAATGCGGAGATGGTTTAAGGAACAGATATTGCGTGTCCTTGACAAGAATGTCCCTGTCAGGCAGAAAGGAAGTGATAATATAAGGGAACTATGGTTTACTAGAGAAATTGCATCTGTTGGAAAACAGAAGAAAGAGGCTTATGTGTTGTTAAGGCAACATGGTTCAGATGAGGCGATGACGAGTTACAGATCAGCGAGGAAGGATTTAAATATATAGTTAAGTAGAGTAAAGAGAGGACACGAGCATTCTTTAGCAAATAGAATAAAGGAGAACCCTAAAGCTTTCTATAGATATGAGAGTGATAATACGATGACGAGGTTAGTAAAGACAAAAGTGGCAAATTGTATGTGGACACTATGGAGTTTGGAGATGTGCTGAACAAACAGCTCTCATCGGTTTTCACTCAAGAAAAAGAGACTATTGTAGAGGAGAAGAATGAGGTTTGAGATATTAGCCTAGAAGGGATATAGGTCAGTTATGAACTGGTGTTGTCAGACTTGAAGGTGTGAAAGTACACAAGTCCCCTGGCCCGGATACGATTTTTTCGAGGATTCTCTGTGAAGGTCGGGCAGAGATAGCAGAGCCTTCTGCATTGATATTTGAGTCGTCATTGTCTACAGGTTTAGTACCAGAGGACTGGAGGATTGCAAATGCTGTGCCATTATTCAGGAAAGGCAGTAGGGATGATCCAGGTAATTATAGACCACTTAACCCTACATATATTCAAGGAAAGGTTTTGGAAATGATTATAAGACATAAGATTTATACTCATCTGGCAAGCAACAATTTAATTTTGATAGTAAGCATGGTTTCGTCGATGGTAGGCCATGTCTCACAAACCTCATTGAGTTTTTTGAGAAGGTAAGCAAGCATGTAGATGATGGTAGGGCTGTTGATGTAGTATACATGGACTTCTGTAAAGCCTTTAGTAAGATTCCACATGGTAGGATGTTGGCTAAAATGCAGAGACATGGAATTGAGGGCGAAATAGCAGTTTTGATTAGAAACTGGCTTTCTGAAAGAAGGCAGCGAGTGGTGGTTGATGGAGTTCAATGCAGCTAAATGTGTGATGATGCGCTTTGGGAAGAATAACAGCAAAGCAGATACTGCGTAAATAGAAAGATTCTTGGTAGTGTGGATGTACAGAAGGATCTTGGAGTTCATGTACATAGATCCATGAAAATTTCCACTCAGTTTGATAGTGCTGGTAATAAGGCATATGCTGTGTTAGGTATCATTCGTAGACGGATTGAGTTCTGGAGCCGTAATATCATGTTTCAACTATACAAAACGCTCGTGCGGCCACAATTGGAATATTGTGTACAGTTCGGGTCGCCATATTTTGGCAAGAATGTGGACGCATGAGAAAAAGTGTAGACAAGATTTACCAGGATGTTGCCCGGTCTGGATGGAAGGTCTTATGAGGAAGGTTGAGAAATTAGCGTCTGTTCTCATTGGAAAGAAGAAGGCTAATGGAGGATTTGATAGAGACGTTCAAGATGATCAGAGGATTATATAGGGTAGACAGTGAAAGATTTTTTTCCCTGGGTAGATGACGTCATGTTATACAAAGGGGCATAACTACAAATTGATGGGGGATAGATTTAAGACATACATCAGAAGCAGGTTATTAACGCAGAGACTCATAATGGCGTGGAATGCCCTACCTGCTAATGTAGTCAACTCAGCCAAATGAGGGAAATTTAAACCATCCTTGGTTAAGCACATGGATGACGATGGGATATTGTAGGGGAACGATCTGAGACTAGGTTACTGGTCGGTGCAACATGTAGGGCCAAGGGCCTGTTCTGCACTGTCTTGTTCTATGTTCTATGTTCTATGACTGCTCCGTTCATATCAATCCAGAAGGCTTATCGCCTATAAAAATAGAACACGGTTGTTTCTGCCAGGTTTTGAAGCAGGGATGTTTTGTGTGATGTGAACGTCGGCTGGGACAATTTTCTCTGGGTACCGGGACTCAGTGAAATTCGTAACTTTAGTCTTAAACAGGATGGCCACAGTATGGCAGACTTCGGCATATATTCAGGACCAATACGGCCGAGAAATTTGAAAAGAATATCACGCAGCAGTTATTTGGAAATGTACTCTTTTTCACCACTAGAGTAGTGATTGGCGAGTAATTTCAAAACGAGGTTTGCTGAAGACACTGCAATAAAGCCCCATCCACCACATTTCATAAACATTGTTGCCCGTAAAGAGGTAGTAACAATGTTTCTGCTCAGCTCTGAAGCGGGCCACTTTTGCACGAACTGATACTTCTTCTCAACAGAAAGTATCAGGGTCGGCTGACTGTACTCTTAAAACTCGTTAACATCTGTGATGGAAACATCCACGCCTATTCAGAACAACGAAGAAAACATCAAAATAAATCGTACACAGAAATTAATTAGACTTATGTTCACTTTCAGCACAACAGCAGGAATAGACATAAGGTTTACTAGCAAGATCAGTTAGCAATAAGGTAAATTTGTATACCGCAAAGGCTCACAAGATCATTTTCTGTGTGAACTGGGAACCGGTCACGGAGTTTTCTCCAACCTTTCCATCAAAACCTTTCGCTTCAGTTAATTTTGGTTCAGCACCATTTGACATTCAGCCGTCACGGACTGCCTCCCTAGCAACTGGTCATTTTTGTGAGACGTCTCTGAACATTTTGATTGGTGCAGAACGCACATCTTTGAAAGTGACATTACGTATTGCATATTCGCCCACACTGATAAACATGTCTCTACCACTTCCAGTGAAATGAAGACAAATTACCCTCAGAAGTTGACATGTGAACGAAAGCAAGATGCAAGAATAACTTTGAAATGGAGTTCGGTGATATAGTTAGGAAGGGAAAGCGATCAGTGTGGGGACCGAACCCCTGACTCTGATGATAAGAATCTCACGCTCTACCGACTGAGCTAGCTGGTTGGCCAACTAGCTGCTTGCTTCATACTGAGAATGATTCACCTGCAGCGTCATTTTGCAAGGAGACAGTTCATTTCTCCCGATCACAAATAACATCATTAAAACCTTCCAATTCACAGCTGTTATTCCTTCAGGACATTGCAATCTAATTTCGCGCATTTTCCAGGATTTCAAATTCTATATCACTATTTTAATATTTTACCTTATCTATTACGCGGCCGATGTGAATCGCAGTCACTCTGACAGACAGTGAATAAATTGGGTAATAACTTCACTTAACCCAGTCTTTTCTGTTACAGACTATAGGGAATCCCATCTGTCTGACGAGATACAACCTACACCATCAACATTTTGTTTGTTCTGCCTGCTCACATTTTAACAGCCCTCTTTTTAGAGACAGGAGTTCCGTTTAAAAAACGCTCCAAGAACAGGATTAAACCTCCGCAGCCGTTACCAAATTAAACAGAAATATTTTGAGCCTTTCGCACCGTCAGAGCCGCTCCTGAGCAGGCGTTTCTGTAACTTGTGCCACAAGGCTGGGCTGGAAGCCACTGTTTGAAGCTGCAATTGATGTATTCTACAGGTATTGTAGAGTGGGACTGCATCCTGCTGCGTGTCCCTATCTCCCTGTGTGCAGATTCTGGGTGAAACATGGATAGATCCTCGTGGGTGGAGTGTCGTTACATGGTCGGTCTCATTGCATGATCTGAAATATTACAGGCTGTGTCTGGGCTAGGACTACCAATATTTCAGACAAACGCGCTGACCAACTGAGACAAAAAAGCGAGAACCAGCATTGAACATGTAAATAGATTTAAAGCAGGTTTGGTTGATGAGGTGCTGGAATATCTCTTCTGGATGAGAAGTGTGTGCACTTCAACGCGAGGAGCATCCGAAATAACGTGGGTGAACTGGCAGCGTGGGTTGGTAATTGGGACTTCGATGTTGTGGCCATTACGGAGACATGGATAGAGCAGGGACAGGAATGGCTGCTGCAGGTTCCGGAATTCAGCTGTTTCATTAAGAACAGAGAAGATGGTCAAAGAGGGGGAGCTGTGGCATTGTTGATCAGGGACAATATTACAGTTGTAGAAAGGATGCTTGGAGACTCCATACTGAGGTAGTATGGGCTGAGGTTAGAAACAGGAAAGGAGAAGTCACCATGCTGGGAATTTTCTTTTGGTCTCCGAATAATCCCAGAGGAAAGGATAGCAAACATGACTCTCGATAGGAGTGAGACAGGCAGGGTAGTTGTCATGGGGGACCTCACCTATCCAAATATTGACTTGGATCATTACAGTACGAGTAATATAGATGGGTCAGTTTTTGCCCAGTGCGTGCAGGAGGGATTCCTGACACAGTCTGTCGACAGGCCTACAAGGGGCGAAGGCACTTTAGATATAGTACTGGGCAACGAGCCTGGCCAGGTGTTAGATTTGGAAGTAGGTGAGCACTTTGGAGACAGCGATCACAATTCTGTCAGGGTTATTTTTTGATGGAAAGGGGAAGGTGTACTCCACCGAGCAAGAGTTACAGCTGGGGGAAGGGAAATTACGATGCAATTAGGAAAGATATAGGAAGCGTAGAATGGTGAAGGAAACTGCAGGGGATGCGCACGTTAAAAATGTGTTCCTTATTCAAGAAAAAGCTCCTTTGTGTCCGAGATAAGTATGCACCTTTCAGGCAGGGAAGAAGATTTAGAACGGTGAGCAGCGGTTTACTAAGGAAGTGGAATCCCTGGTCAAGAAGAAGAAGAAGGCTTGTATTAGGACAAAAGTGAAGACTCAGTTAGGGCGCTTGAGGGTTACAAGGAAGTCAGGAAAGACCGAAAGAGAGAGCCAGAAGAGCCAGGAGGAGACATGAGAAGTTGTGGGCGGATAGGATCAGGGTTAACCCTAACGCTTTCCATAGGTATGTCAGGAATAAAAGAATGATGAGAGCTAAATTAGGGCAAATCAAGGATAATAGTGGGAAGTTGTGTGCGGAATCAGAGGAGATAGCGGAATCAGTAAGGAAATATTTTTCGACAGTGTTCACGATAGAAAATGAAAATGTTGGCGAGGAAGATACAGAGATACTTGCATCTAGACGAGAAGACATTGAGGTTCACTTGGAAGAGGTATTAGAAATACTGCAGAGTGTGAAAATAGACAAGTCCCCTTGGCCGAATGGATTCTGTCCTAGGATCCTCTGGGAAGCAAGGAAAGAGATCTTCAAATCATCATTGTCGACAGGAATCGTGCCTGAGAACTGGAAGATAGCAAATGTGGCTCCCTTGTTCAAAAAAGCTAGTAGAGACAACCCTTGTCATTACAGACCAGTGACCAATCTGATAGATGAGAGTAAACCGGTTGATGTGTTGTATATGGATTTCAGCAAGGCGTTCGATAAGGTTCCCCACAGTCGGCTATTATACAAAATGCGGAGGAATTGGATTGTGGATCAGTAATTGCCTTGCTGAAAGAAAACAGAGGGTTGTAGTTGTTGGGACATGTTCACCTTGGTGTCCAGTTATTAGTGGCGTTCCGCAAGGATCGATGCTGTTTGTCATTTTTATAAATGACCTGGATGAGGGCTTAGAAGGGTGTGTTAGTAAATTTGCGGACAACACTAAGGTCGGTGGAGTTCTGGATAGTGACGAAGGATGTAGTCGGTAGCAGAGACATAGATAGGATGAGACAGAGCTGAGCTGAGTTGTGGCAAATGAAGTTTAATGTGGACAAGTGTGAAGTGATACACTTTGGCCGGAGTAATCGGAATGCAATGTACTGGGCGCATGCTAAGATTCTTGGGAGTGCAGATCAACAGAGAGAGCTCAGTGTTCATGTACACAGATCCCTGAAAGTTGCCACCAGATTGACAGGGTTGTTCAGAAGGCAGACAGTGTTTTGACCTTTATAAATAGAGTGAGTGAGTTCCAGAACCAGGAGGCTATGTTGCAGCTGTACAAAGCTCTGGTATGGCCACACTTGGGGCATTGTGTACATTTCTGGTCACCGCATTATAAGAAAGATTTGGAAGCTTTAGAAAGGGTGCAGAGAAGATTTACCTGGATGTTGCCTGGGATGGAAGGAATGTCCTATGAGGAAAGGCTGAGGGTCTTGAGGCTGTTCTCGCTCGAGAGAAGAAGTTTGAGAGGTGACTGAATAGAGACATACAAGATAATCAGAGGGTTAGATCGGATGGATAGGGAGAGCCTTTTTCCAAGTATGGGAACGGCCAACACGAGGGGACAAAACATTAAAGTGAGGGGAGGTAGGTATAAGACAGATATCACAGATAGTTTCTTCAGTTAGCGAGTAGTAAGGGCAAGGAATGCTTTGCCTGCAACGGTAATAGATACGCCAATTTTAATTGCATTTAAGTCGTCATTGGACAGGCATAGTGTAGGTAGGGTTGGTTTCAGATTAGTATGGCAGGGCGGCGCAACTTCGAGGGCCGAAGGACCTGTACTGCGCTGTAATGTTCTATAATCCTTTGGGACAGTAGAGAGAGGTCAGGCGGTTGTTGTTACGGTGAAGGATTTTCGCCTCTTGCGCTGGCAAGGGAAGACCAGCTTTCTCCAAGGAGAACTGCCCCAACTTTCCAATCTACCTGCACAGCTGACAGTGTACATACTCTGCTCCATTTACATTACCCTGTTCAACGCTGTCTAAAATCACTTATCGTCCCCACTTCCTGAAGTTTCACAAGCAGAATTAAGCAATAATGCCGCTGGTGGTTTCATTCAGAGTCGGATTGACGAAGTGATCCGGCCGAAATACGCTTTCACTTTTAAAACGTGCTTTGCTTTGTCGTGTTTGCTGCAACATTAGTTCTTCCCATCCCGACGTCAGACCATCCGACATAATTTACAGGAACTAGTTTTTGAGAAAATCCATTGATCATTTTTGCGTAAGTGGAGAAAGGACATATGGATCCGTCCTGAGTTTGAACCACATATCTAAATCACTGAAAGCCCAAAAGGACAACAAAATGATATTCAAGGAGCAGTGCGATACAGACTGGTCGTGTTATACACTGTGCCAGCGGCTGACTACGTCCCTGGTTGAAATTCATTCCTCATCGCTCCTGAAATTTAGAGCAGCAAAGTGTTTCCATAGTATTTGCTTCCCATTCTGTCTCACTGCTCACTGACGTTGCTCTTTGTCCCGCATTAAGGAACCAGACTGTCTCCACTGGCGGACAATGAAACCATTTTGTTTCCACATGCAAGCTGTGCTGGGACAGGGCACAGCCCGTTCGCTTTTCTGCCCAGTCTCAATCACGGTGGGTGGAATCAGTTACACGGTAGTAAATGAGCAACTTTGATTGTGGATTTTTCCGAATCTCTTTTTATCCGAGAAACAGAAAGGTATAGAACTTTCGGGAAAGGAAAAAAATTGGACACTGCAGGTTCTTCCTCCAGTTTAATGAATATGAGTGATCTTGCTTCCAGCTTGTTTGGTGTTCAGAGTTCGGCTTTATATATAAATCCTGCAGAAAGTCTCATGCAACACGGGCGTCTGTTTCTTTCCTGCGATCGGATAAGCAGTTAACATCTGAGCCCAAATTTTCCCAAATGTAGCGAACTGAAGAGAAACGCTCCCTGAGTGACAGTGATCTGCAGAGTCCAACTCTGCAGTGAGTGTTAAAAATGAGCTATTGTTTCTCCCTCTGCCCCGAGACAGGGAGAGGGATGGCATAATCACGTGGTGTCATTCCCACGCAGACTGAAGACATAAGGCCATCCAGTCCACGACGACTCTCTATCACTTGTACCTCTCTGAGTTGTTTCCCAAACGGTGATACATGTCCAAACACTGAGAAAATGTATCTGCGTGGTAATGCTGTCTTCCGACTGCTGATGATCATGCCATTCATGTCGGAGCCAGTCATGAATAACGCTCCTGATTACGCGTCGCGATAGTGAAGCTTCGACTCCTAACTGGCTCGAAAACAATGTCGGCTTTTTTGCACTTACAAACCAACCGTCCTATTTCTTCTGAAGTCGAACTGACGTTGAATTTCCTGACCTGCAGAAACCTTCAAACAATGTCAACGATAACATCAGAAATAATGTCCTGACATGATCACAGGAGGGGATCTCAAATTGTCCCAAACGAGCTTCATGGGCACCTTTCCATCTCCATTACTCACTCACCCAATCACTGCGATTCGTGGGAATGCAAGGAAACAACATGAACAGACAAGTCGCAGCTTCGAGAATCTTTCAAAAATCTTTCTGAAGTGGAATCAAAGAAGAAGGAAGGTTGGACTATTCGACTGAGCAGGGATGGTCGAGGCACCATCCGCTTCTTTAACAGGGTAGAACATTGTCTCTTTTTTTTTCTTCTTGGGCAGAAATCGATTCGATGCATTGAAAGTACTCCCGTCACAAATGCTCTATTTTCAACCGTGGGTTACTGCTGTTTAAGAAAAAAACAACACCTTCTATTCCTTGACGGGGCATTGAACCCAGGCCACAGCAGTGAAAAAAGCTGCATCTTAAGCGCTCGACACCAGAGAAGCCGACAGCAAGCTTTTGTGCAGGTTGCCTGATAGCCCTTAAAACACCTTCTAAGAGCTCTTGTCAGAAACAATGGCTTGATTTTCCTCATACCATTTTTCATTCTTTGGCCTTGTAATCACAAAATCACTCCTGAATACCTCTGAAGGTTATGTGGGCTTCTGCTACTTCGACTCTGACAGACAGTGGGTTCCAGCTTCAAACACCTGCTGGCTGATTAGGTTTTATTGCGTAAATCTTCAACTCTATCTGCCTTTAAACTTAATCTGTGCTCCGTGGTGATCGATCAAGATCTTTTAGTCGACCCGATCCATATCCTTCAATATTTTGTATTTCAATCACGTCCTTTCAAAATCTCCTCTACTGTAAGAAACATAAAACCAGTCTGTCCAATACTTCTCCACAAATGAAACTCTTCCACAAGCCAATATCCTGTTAAATCTCTTCGGCACCGTTTCCAGTGCTATGATATCACTGCTGTAATTTGTTTTGCAGAACTGCACATAATACTCTGGCTCGACCAGAATGAACAAATGAAATAAATGACGCAGAAAGCCGCACAAACTGTCCTTTTCCAATAAATTCCCATTTACTAAATACTGCGCTCTGTCCTTTTCCTGAGCATGATACTCGAATAATGTCTGGTCTATGTCAGTAAAACCTGCTGTATGAGGATTAATCTCACAGGCAAGCATCTTAATCGATGGACTGTTTGGAAGTTCCCGACGGTGGGATTTGGGCGCATTCACCCAGCAACAGTGAACGCAACTGCGCAGACTGAATGCTGTTAATGTGGGTTTTAGATTGTACAATGTCTTAGTGAAATTGGAGGAGTGATGCAAAGGTTGTTTACTGATCGTGGAAGGGAGAGAAATCTCCGATAAAGGTTTAGTTTGAATCCTATTGCATGAAACGCTGTGATGTGTGAAAACGGGTACTAAAAGGCAAAAAATCATCACCTCAAAGAGTATTTTCATGTAAAATATGACTGATTCATAACCGCGTTTGCTACGCACATATTGCTTGGCATAAAATGGAAAGATGCCCATCGCTATGACTCAGATTGGAACAGAATGTGCGACAGCCACAACAGAAAGGAAGACGCGAAAAGCAATGACGGTCGTATTGGAGAATGTTTCGGGTACATCCCCACGCGCACAACACAGTTGCCAAACAGTTACTGAGATGTGGTTGCTCAGAGAGGGCTGAATCTTTAAATTAGAGTTTGCTGAAGGCTGATATCGATCGATTTCAACAAAACATAAAAAGGGTTAGGGGTATTGCAGGGTATTGTTGAAACGTATTCCCAATAACAATGTAGCTTCACATTGGTTATTTCACCAATTTTCTCACAAAAGAAACGAACCACTGCTGCTATATATCATATAATTCCAGTTCACAAGCCCAGAATCAGAGAAGCTGGGTAGTTCAACCCGGAAGACTCAATTGGAAATGAGGTTGGGGAAGTGCAGGGCATGTGGCTCAGTGATACAATAGATGTGCGCAAAATCCATCCAAGACGGTACAGATGGGCGCAAAATGTCACGGCTGGCTCTAACCTCACCTGGAGTAGCTTCTGTTGACATGAAGAAAGGGGAGTATTGGATATTAGGTTGGAACCTCCAAACTCAACTGTACCAGTTACATTGATATGGAGAAGGGTGTATTGGACATCAGGCTGGGAGCCTCAACCTCACCCAAAGCAGCTCGCATTGATACGGAGAAGGGTGCACTTGGACATCAGGCTGAGGGAAAGATTTTAATGTGAGGTAAAATAATTTCCGACAGGACACATTTTTGTGGATTGAGGGAATATCTGCCTGAGGGGAATGTCTCGGTTGTAAAGAATAATCCTGCAATGGTTCAAATGTTCCAGGAGCTCAGTGGTTCTCACTGCAGTCTCAGAGTGGGAGGATCTGGGATCGATTCTAGCCTCGGCTGACCGTCCGTGTAGAGATTGCACGTTCTGCATTTTGCTTGCATGGGTTTCCTCCTGGTTCTCTGGTTTCCTTCTCCAATCCATAAATTATCAGATGGTTTGCCCTTGCTGAATTGCCCAGAGGTTTAGGCGCATTAGTCAGAGGGAAATGTGCCTGGTGGCTTACCCTTTGGAAGTTCGATGTGCACGTGTTGAGCCAACTGTCCTGTTTCCAAACTGTGAAGAATCTATTCGGTGTAAAGTGGAACGGAGACAATGTTTTCTCTCTTTGTTAAATTTCTGGAAGGGATTTTTAGCTTCTTTCATATTTTTCAGTTTCCTACGATTTCGTTCAGTTGGTTAAAGTAATGAACACAACAAAAAATAACGGAAGTATCCAATGTTGTGATTCAGCTCGGGTTTTCTTCGGGATGTTCGGGAAAATGCAGGAAATGGAAATGAGTGATTTTCAAATTAGCAATGTTCCCACTCAATGGCTGAGCAGACAACAGATGAAAAGAAGCTTCATGTGTAGCGACAAGTTATCTTTACAAATCTTGCCAATTCACATCGTGGGTGCTATTGTAGTGAAGCAGCAAAATTGATTATCTTGACAGGTCGTTCAACTTGTGGACATGGCTGCTATTGCGCATGTCCATGTGAACATCACAACTCTGCGGCATGCAACGACAAAGCAGTGATGCAATGGATATTGTGTCTGATTCCGGATTAGGAAATTGTAGGTATGATTCGTAAATGGGGCGACAGCAAGACTGGCAAGCTTCACACACACTTACGAAAAGTTGATCTGAAGCTAGGAGGAGGTTTGAATTCCTGATATGCAGGAGTGGGAATCTCTTCAGTAGATGACCCCGAAAACAACACAGTCATTTTCCTCGCTCCATCATCGAAGTGCCATGTTGATCTGGGTGCATATTTAGACAGCGATGGATTTGCAAATACCTGATTGCTGGATAATTTACAAAGTAACATTTGTTTTAGAATAAACAAAACTCACTGACTTGGTATGAGATAAAAACACAAAATCGAATTCTGCAATTCACTTAAAGTATACCTCGAAACATATCAAACTCAAATCCTAATTGTATAGAGTTATATAGAAAATCTTAAAAGCAAATGACACATTCTGTCGCTTTGGGCATAAAAGCCTGGGGCAAAATTGAACAGTTAGGAAAAGTACTACAATGAACAGCATAGACATACATCGCTTGAAAAAAGCCTCGTTTAAAAGGGACCTTTTCGACCAGTAATCTAGGACGCAGAAATTCCTAAGAAGAAGATAAGAAGACGCAGTATTATCCAAATAGAAGCAGGAAAGCTGCCTGCTTTCGAGATAAGAAGGTTGGTTTTGTAAATGTTAATTGGGACTTTCATCAGACGAGCAAAATAGAAGTGAAGATAAAAGATAGGCTTCAGGAAGAATTTGTAAATCGTGGTTAATTAATTATTCTGTTACACTTTGAGAAATAGAGTTGTTAATTTTAATATTCAGTAGTTCTTGACTACTCGGATTGTTTACGGATGACTGCAAGGGTTAAATCTAATCATTGTACCTGGTTTTAAATTAATCAGGAGTATTTACCTGTGCCGAAAGAGAAGAGGAAGATGAAATGGTCCGACAAGCAACTCATGGGCACCTTACCTTTACCAAAGCCAAATACCCAATTGCTGCGGCTTATGGAAATATGAAGGAAACAAAAAAAAAAGACGTGTCTTAGCTTTCAAAATCTTCAGAACCTCATTTGAAGCGGAAACAGAGGATAATCAAGGGTGAAATGTCCCGTTGAGGAGGGACTATCGAGGCACCTTCACCTCCTTAGAGAACTTTGGAAATTGACTATGATGTTCTTGGCGACATTAGTTGATTCGGAACATTGGAAGGACTCCTGTCACAGATGCTCTACATTCGTTTTTGTCTGTGTCAGGAACGAAAAAGCCGTCATTGCCCGATGGCGAAATCGAAACTGAGACGCCGAGCTGAAGACACGGAATCTTAAGTCTTAGACCACCAGTGATGAATGTCGGAGTGCGATGCCCGGGTTGGTCGACAGCCTTCAAGCTCCTTAAAACAATCCTTTTCGCATTTTTCATCACATGGACTGTATGCCTGAGCATCACAAATTCACATCTGAATACTTCTGAAGGTTATGCGTGTTTCTGCCTCTGCAATCCATTCCAGTGATTTCCCAATTCAACCACACTCTGCTTAGTAAGGCTTTTGTCTGTCTATTGCATGTCAGGAACAAAGAAACCTGTGTTTTCGGAGCCGGAAAGGAACTCAGGCTGCTGTGCGACCGTGGATGACTGCTGGGATCCTTGCATCGTTTCTTACTGACACAGTTTTTGGCTTTTGTTATTCACTGGAGATTCCTGTCACTCTGTCGTTTATACTGACTGAACTCTCTCATCATGTGAAATGGGTATATATGTTACGTCAGCTGCTTCCTGTCCTTCTGAATGATCTTCCACAATTTCTTGTGAAGACAAGCAGGAATGGGGTACTTCAAGAGAATTTTGAGTTTACAAGGCCAGTGTTCTATCCACTGAGCTACAGAACCAGTGCATTACCATATGAGAGAGATGATCTCATGCGTGATAAACTGCAAGGTAACACATGGATCGATAGCCTATGTATCAGAGACCAAGCAAATGTAACGAAACCAAGACAGTGTCGAAGGAATCGAACGAAAAACGGGAGAATGTAATGCTAATTTAGATAGTATACAAGATGATATTCCCGGATAATTCATTCTTTAGTATTCAGTGCTTTCACTGCTATGGTCCATTAATGGTTAGCATTTATAATAATCAATAGCAAATACCTCCTGATCTTTCGAAGACGAATTATGCTGTGGACCCATCAGGATCACATTCCTGCATGTGACAGTCCGACAACAGTAATGTCGGCTGCTATTGCCACGTTCACTCGGCTTAAAACATGAACAGATGGGATGGCAGAATAAGGGATGGTCAGTGGTCGTTTGTGACAGGTGAGCGTGGACCTCGTGGAGCCAAACTCAGTGTGGATGCTGCAGACTTGTTATCTTGCTTACCCTGTTACACTGATCACACGGATCAATCACCCAAAATGGCTGTACATTGCATTCTCCCTTTGTACATCTCACCTCGGTTTAACTTGGCAAAATTTAATGAAGTCAGTTTTGCAGATTCATATTTTTACACAATTAATTTTAGAGGCAGAAAGAGAACATTCAGCCCAAGTCTGTTCCGCGATTTAGTGAACGCATATCGGAACTAATAATACTGAAATGGACATTCATGCATTTCTTCATAACCATTCATAACTTTACTGAGTAAAAATGTGTCGCTCCCAGCCTTGAATATACGTTATGAGCCAGACTCTACAGCCCATGCTGTACAGAATTCCACGGAAAGTGAGGATGGTACAGTAATCGGGTGTCCATCTGCCAGATTAGAATGAACAGGGAGTCCCACTCCAGTCGGTGGACGAACGAGAGGACATGGGACAGACAATGCAACAGGTTAAGATGAGCAAGTGAAGGCGGGGAAGTGCGTTCACAGTCACACTATTATTCGGCGCTTCTCACATTCCAGTCACTTAATCTGTATAATTTACATCATTTCGTTCGCAACAGACCAACCTGTTCCTCACGATTGCATAAACACTGCATCTTCCACACTTCACATCACACTTCACATCATACTTCACATGTGATGAACCGACATCTAGACTAAAAACATGAACTTGCTTTCTCTCCGTGTATGCTGGCTATCCCGTTGTGACTTCCAGCATTTATTGTTTTCAATACGGATTGCAGCATCTGCAGGAATTTTCTCCTGAATTCTTTCTCATCTCTGTCTGAAATGTGCAACCACCATTCTGATTTAAACACTCTCGTAGTAGGCTGCCCCAGAAGTGAACCATCTTTTCTGCATTCAAGAAGTTAAATCTTCAACAAACTTGGATGTTTCAATAAAAAGTTTGTTTTGTTTGTTGTAGTACTGTGTATGTACAGGGCAAGGCAATGGACACCAGCCTTTCCACCATTGGCGTTCATCTCTGTTGTGAAACTCTCACTGACTCCGGCAGAGCCTTCCCTTTACTGTCTTTAATTACAGGAATTCATGTTTATTTTTCAGAGTTTGAACAGGAACAATTGATTCTCATTCGCTAACTCGGAATTAAAACCAGAACATAGCAGTGAGAGTGCTGATTCCTAACAACTGGAGTACCAGTGAAGGCTCGTGCAATGCTTGCAACTTCTTGACACTGATATTGTCCTCTTGTTCAAATGCAAATCGATGACGAATCACTGAGTTTTATGAGCAATGGAACAATCTCTTTGGCGCATTATATCAGTGCCAGTCATCTAAAATCACACTTCTGAACACAGATTTCAGCACTTGGCCTTATA
Organism: Chiloscyllium plagiosum; assembly: GCF_037043375.1. Lineage (NCBI taxonomy): Eukaryota > Metazoa > Chordata > Chondrichthyes > Orectolobiformes > Hemiscylliidae > Chiloscyllium > Chiloscyllium plagiosum. The sequence goes on from NW_028270169.1 coordinate 83,611,070, forward strand.
TGTTCTAATGTTGTATTGCTCATCTAAATAGGTCTTCCATGACTTGAGGGATTCCATGGGACGAACAGAATTCACTTAATCACTGACAGGAAACGTTGCTGTTTGTTGGAAGATGAACGCTAACTTTTCCTCCTTGAAGATATTTCTGAAAATCAAACTCTTTCTCGGAGCATTTTTCCATTTTTCCTAATTATGCCATCAGTTTTGGATTAAATTCGCCAGGCTACTACGAATGACTCGCCTTTGTATTCCCTCTGCTCATCTGTCGTATACTGTCTCTCAAAGTAAACAACCAGCAGTTGTCTGTCTCTCATCAAATTTCAGAAATAAAATGGTGACTTTATCGTTAAATGTGAGGCTCACTGTCGGAATTTGTGATAATATAGCCCTGGAGAACACAAAGGACATTTTATTCCCTATTACATGCATTATATAGGTCAATTATGCTCGTCGTCGATAAATAGAAAAAATATATTACCAATAAATTGAGTTTCTACCATGGTGGCTCATAACCCAGCACAGCGATTCAATGATTAGCACCAAATAAAAATGAAAGAAAGAGCCAATTCGGCAAATTGGAAGAAAAACCACTAGATGTGGTAAAGACACGGCAGGTCTGTAAGTATTTATAAAGAGAAATCAGCGTCAATGTTTCCGTTTCACTGAACTATGGAAGCAAAATGTTGACTCAGAGTTTTCTTCACAGATGCAACCAGATATGCTGAGTAATCGACGGAGGTCAGTTTATCGTGCTGTGCTCTGCTGTGTGTGAAAGCATTACATGGCGCTTTGGCTGATGTGACGCATCTAATGTGAATCTGAATCAATATCCATCTATTGCGCCGTTTCATCTCTGCTATCCTTGATCAACTCTCTGTCAAGATCTTTCTTCCATTATCTCCGAGAATGCCTTCAACTGTTTTGGATATTTTATTATTCAATCCATTGACTCTCTAGATTAGTTTTTTGTTTACAGCTGAACGTAGTGTCCATAATGTAAGTAGTTATTCACCAAGAAATGGAGAAGGGCCTGCGATTTGTGTCAAAATTAATAAAAGTTAAATGACATCATTATGATTCTATAAAACAAATTTCCGCACCAATAAAATTATGAGATAATATGGAGTTTACAAAATATTGACTGGCCAAATATGTAGTTTTCAAAGCATATTTTACAGTGCAAATCTGAGGTTGAGACAGAGGGAAGGTTAGTGAACATGTGTCACAATTCATGGCCTTCATAGCCGAAGGTTTAATGAACCAAATGTGTAACAGTTAAAATCGACAATTCTCAGGAAGTTAGAATTACATGTAACGCAGATAAATGAAAGGGCATTTGTAAAAAAAAATCAATATCTGAATATGCGAATCGCTGGCTGCGTTAGCAATTATTTACCTGGCCTCATTGTACTTGAGAGGGCTGGAAGCCCGAGGATATTACAGGTCTGGGTCGAGAGCAAATGACTAAGAGATTTGAATAGAAGGAAGTGAAGTTAAAATGCATCTGTCCGAATACGAGTTGGTGGGTGAACTGGAAGTGATGCGAATCCTGACAGAGGAGCAGGGTTTTGGGTGATGTGTAAGTTTTGGATGAGTGAATAACCTGTGAGAGAATAACCTTCCCTTACACCATTGTTGGACTACTAGTGAACAGACAAAGCTGGTAAAAATGAGAATGTACATTGGTTGAAACCTCATTCAGATGTAGGAAATGGAAGGAACAATGAAACATTAAACAGAACTCAAGTAAACCCATTAATAGAGGCAGCGAAAATCGGACAAGTGCCGAGAGGGAAGGTGGGAGGACGGCTCTCGGTGTATTAGAGGTTAGGTCCACGGAGAACAAAAGAATTCATGAGAGTTTCAGCAGCAGATGAACAGAACATAGGTGGATTCGGGTTGTGTAACTTAGGTGGGCAGTCTTGGTGGCAATGGCGATATGTGGTTGAAAACTCATTTCCGGTTGAAGCATTTCACCATGGTTATGACGTGTGTTTTTCACACTCAGATAGTTGCCAGGGAGAGGGATGGATACAACGTCAAGGCATTAGCATTTGTGTTGGAGGCTGAAGAAAGGCCACAATGTTGCCAGAGAGTCATAGTTTCATAGAGATGTACAGCATGGAAACAGACACTTCGATCCATCTGTCCACGCCGACCAGATATCCCAACCCAATCTAGTCCTACCTGCCAGCACCCGGTCCATAGCCCTCCAACCCCTTCCTTTTCAATTTACCGTGCAAATGTCTCGTAAATGTTGCAGTTGTACCAGCCTCCACCACATCCTGTGGCACGTCACTCCATTCACGAACCACTCTCTGCATGATAAAGTTGCCCTTTAAATCTCTTTTATATTTTGCCTTCTCACCCTAAACCTATGCCCTCTAGTTCTGGATTCCCGGATCCCAGGGAGAAGACTTTTCCGATTTATCCTATCCATGCCCCTCATAATTTTGTAAACCTTTGTAAGGTCATCCCTCAGCTTCCGACGCTCCAGGAAAAACTGCCCCAGCCTGTTCAGCCTCTCCCCATACCTCAATCCTCCAACCCTGGCAACATCCTTATATATCTTTTCTGAACCCTGTCAAATTCCACAACATCTTTGCGATAGGATGGAGGCACTAATTGCACGCAATATTTCAACAGTAGCCTAAGCAATGTCCTGTCCAGCCGCAACATAACCTCCCAACTCCTCCACTCAATACTATGTTCAATAAAGGAAAGTGTACCAAACGCCTTCTTCACTATCTTATCTACCTGCGACTCCACTTTCAAGGCGCTATGAACCTGCACTCCAAGGTAGCTTTGTTGAGGAGTTTTTTACTCGACCAGGTGTGGACGTCTGACAAGTCAGGATGGTGTGCAAACTGGAGAGAAATCTGCAGATCACTAAGCGGCACGGTTGCTCAGTGGTTAATGCTGATGCCTCACAGCAGTCGAAGCCCAGATGCGATTTCAGCCTCGAGTGTCTGTCTGTGGGCAGTTTGCAGATTTTCTCCCTGTCTGTGTGGCTTTTCTCCAGGTGCTCCGGTTTGCACCCACAATGCAGAAATGTGCAGTCTGGTAAATTGTCCATAGTTTAATCTACATAAGTCAGGTGCAAATGGGCCTTGGTGGGTTATTCTTTGGAGGGTGGGTCTGAAATTGTTGTGCTGAAGTGCGTGCTTCCACACTTCAGGGAATCTCACCTGACCGAATCAAACTGAAAGTGATGGTGTTCACATCAATCTGCTGCGCTGCTGTTTCTCGGTGGTGGGGATGGAGTGCTTGGACGCTTCTGACGACGCTCTGGTCAGTTTTTGGTTGTTTGTATTGCATCTCGTTCAGTCGCTACCATCACAGAGAAGACAGAGTCTTGAGAGACATTATCTCTCAGTCTCTTGTTCTTTTGTTTGATATTCATTTCACGGATATTAGAAGGGAAAGACTTACAAAACATGATATGATGTGGTTGTCAATTTTATCAAAAATGATACGTGATCAGACATTGAACATGGAAGGAAACATCCAATTTACAGTAGGAGAGAAACCGTATGCGTGTTGTGCGGTTGGGCAAACGTTTAGCCAATCATCAAAGCCACAAACCACAAATGCAGTTACTCTCGGGAGGAAACTGTGCAACTGAAGGGATTGTGGGGAAAGATTCATTTTCGCAAATGGGCTGGAACCTCATTGATGGAGTCAGAACTGTCCAGTGTGTGGGAAGGGATCCACTCAGTCATCTCACATGCCGCATCAGCAGCTCGTTCACACTGACACAGACCATTCGAATTCGCAGAGTGCACGCTGAGAAGAGACCTTTCAAATGCTAAGATAGTGGGAAGTCCTTTAGATAGTCTGTGCAACAGAAGTCCCATCAACGTGTCACACTGAGGAGAGATTTACTCAAGGCTATTACTATGGGAATCACGGTACAATTTATTGGGAACTGTTTTGTCATCAACGTGTTCACATTGATGATAAACCTTGCAAGTGTCTAGTCTGTGCGAAGTGCTATTCAAGTTCTCTGAAACTAATATCCCATTAACATACTCACATGTTAAACTCAACGTGGCATGTCGTTGTAAGGATGTGTTCACAGAGTAAATGAAGAGAGGGCAGTGCTTCATAAAATCTGGTAGAATTCTTTGAGGAGTCGAAGAGCAAGTGAAAGAAAGCAGAGCCACTGGATGTAAGTTGTTTGTATTTCCAAAAGGCATTTCACAATGTGCATTTTGGGAAGGTGTTAAATAAGAATACATTGTGTTAGTGGCAAGGTACTGGCATGGACTGAGGAGTGGCTGACTGGCAGAAAACATGGAATTGGGATAGCGGGGTTCTTTCAGGATGGCAGGCGGTGACTCGTGGAGTTCATCAGATGTTTGTGTTGAAACCATAACTGTTCAAGTTATGCATGAATGATCTGGTTAAAGGAATAGAGGGCGTTATTATTACGTTTTCAGATGAGACAATGATACGGGGACGGATAATTCGTATTTAGAAGGGGGGAGGCTGTAGAATGACCAGGACAATCGCGGAGAGTGTATAAAGATTTGGCATGTGGAATACTCTATGAAACAGTGCGTGGTCAGACGTATTGGGCGGAAGAGTAGAGACATAGCTTACTTTCTGAAAGGGAAAAGGTTTCCAAAATCGGAAATTCTGAAATTAAATTTGTGAGATTTAGTTCAGTATTCTCTTAATGTTGACATATAGGTTATTTGAGAGTTGATGTGAGATAATTTTGCCCAACCACGATAATCAAAAGAGATTCTACAAGGGCATTACAAGCAAAAGAATAATTAGCGCCTTTTGATGGTGTAAATACTTATATTTGTGTCGAATCGCAATAGATGAAAGAGATACAAAATGATTGTCTGGCAGTTTTTACTTTCGATGTTTGAGAACTTTCGATGTTCACAATTTTAAAGAGGAAAAGTTGGATTTATTTAAAAATAAACGTTTGGATATTTGTCTGGAATCAGACTTAGTGTATCCCAGGACTTCGTGGGAGGCTGTGAGCAAAATATGGGGCCCCTTTCAAAAATAATTTATCATCTATAACCACAGGTGAAGTGCCAAATACCCGAGGATTACCCAATGTTGAGCATTTATTTAAGAAAGGTTGCACATAGAAACCCGTGAACTGCAGGACTGTGAGTCCAGCTTTGGTGGTGGGTAAGTTATCGGAAGTGATTCTAAAAGACAGGACGTTTTCGCATTCTGAGTTTAAAAAAAATATATCTTCAGCATGGTTTTGGGTGAGGGAAATTGAGTCTCACAAACATGATTGTATTTATGAGAAAATAACTGAGAAGATTTATGAGGGCAGAGCCATAATTTATTTTTCACTTGGATATTGGTAATTCCTTTAACAAGGTTCCACATGGTAGATTTATGCTTCCAGTTATGTCACATGTGAATCTGGGTGAGCTTTCCAGTTGGATATAAAATTGACCTGATAGTATGAGACAGACACGGAATGTGACGGTTGATTCTTTTTCAGAATGGAGGATTGTTCGCAACAGTCAATGACATGGATCGGTGCTGGGTCCACTTCTGCTCGTCCGTTTTCTCGAAGTTATTTAAATGAAAATATGCCAAGCATGGGAAAGCATTTTGTAGATGCCAGCAAAATTGGTGGCAGAGTCGACTGTGAAGAAAGTTGTCTGAGATTACAAAGATCAATATGTGACTCGACGAAGGATCAGCAGGCTGTGTTTAATTAGGATAAATGCGATGATCAATACCTAGACAATTAATAGTGTGCATTTGGGTGATGTTGTCCAATAGAATACCAAGGGGTTCAGGCGCATAATTATTTGAAGTTTGCATGACATGTAGATCGGGTGGTAAAGGAAATGTTTATGATGCTCAGTCCGTGGAGAATAGGAGTTGATACGTCATCTTGTGGTTGCACAGGGCGTTGGTGAGGCATTGCCAGGAATCGTAATCTTGAGGAAGAATATTATTAAGCTGGGGAAGGTGCAGTAAAGATATGTCAGGTTTTTCTTGGGAATGGAGATTTTGTATTTGATGGAGCACCTGGAAAGACTGGGACTCGTTTTCAGTGGGATGTACGAGATTGAGCGGTCCATACCGTATAAAGTGTTAAACGGTATGGACAACGTAAATGGCAGATTCATTTTACCTTGAATGACGGATTTCAAAATTAGTGAGTAAACTTTTAATGTGAGAGGAGGAAGATTTAAAAAGACTTGAGAAGGCTCGATAGATGTTTGTCATGCAGTTAAGTTATGTTCCCCAATTTATTGTAACCTTTTCCTCCTTCTGCCATCGTGATTTACTCTATTCAGATTTTATCCCCTCGACTCAGAATCAACTCTGTCAATCTCTATCTTAATGAAGAGTTCTATCATTGCATTCTTCAATCTCCCACAAGAGCTCTCTGACAGCTAAATTGCCAATTATTCCCTTTTCATTACACAGATAAAGTTATCTAATTAAAGTTGCCGGAGCCCCAGAGACAATGGGACGACGGCCTCACTTGTGAGAGAGAGGCTACTGATGGTGCTTTACCCTAAGAGTCATTGAGCTTCAAGCAAGGGGCAAGCATAAAAAGCTGAGACTTTCAGGGCGACCTTAGCTGGTGCGGGGACTGAATGCATGGTATTCGTGTTACTCTGATTCAAAAATCAACCGTCCACACAATTGATCTAACCCACTTTCAAACAACATGCATTACTGGGGGGGGGGGTGTGGGGGATCAGGATGCTGAAATACTAGTCATGACAGATTTGGTGGGCTTCTTTCGTGGGGTAGCGTGGCACAGCGGTCAGTGGCGCTGGATCTAAGCACCAGTCTCTATCGAGCTGTGGGTTTAAACCTCACTGCTGTCGATATCACAACTCCACTACTGTCTGCACTTGTATACGAAAGGGCTACGCGTGTTCTGGCGGTTTTAATTTGAGCATTTGCGACTGTTGATCTCTGGGTCGTTGCACAATGGGTGCTTTCGTTTTCGTACTTGATCCCAGCTCTACATTCAACTTTCACTGTGGGCACTCTCATTCTTTCGTTGACACGTCCGTTTCTGAGGGAAAAGTCTCTTCAATTCACTGCAAGTCGATCAGTGTAGGTAAATGTACGATGCATGATGTCCCTTTCAAAGGTATAGGTTCCACTCCACAGTGCATTAAAATGGCCACTTTCTGTGGGGAATGTCAGTGATGGCTCCATTTCAAATGGTGCTGAAATGAAATTAACTGATTCAGAAGGTTCTGATGGAAAACATAGGGAACTTTCAGTGAATGTTTCACATCTCACATGGAAAATGATCTTCTTGTGTGCCCATGCGGGTTGACGCAACAAACAGCTTATTTTTAGTAAATGGTATGGGAGTGGGGTGGAGCAGTGTTGTGAGTATTCAGTGCTGGACAAAAATGATCTGTAGGATCCAGTCAGTCAAACATTCCAAGAGCTGGAAGAGCTGATTGGTCGAGGATAACTCTCCCATTTTCTGTTTCTGTGACAAACATAGAATTTGCCCTAAAATATCTGCAGGTCTGTCTGCATCTTTTTTTCATGTTCATCTCCCTCTGCCTTTCTGCCCTCTCCCTTTCTATTGAATATCTCCTGACTTCCAACTTTATCCTTAGCTTCTCTTTTATTATTTACTCTATGGCCATTTTGACAGTCGCAAGATTTGTTACAGACTTATCTCATCTCAACATGTTTAGCAGCTCTGACGTGAGGTCCTCGAACTGAATAAATAACTGTTTCTGTCTCCTTTCGTACCTGACAGTCAGAGACCAGAAGGTAGAGGAGGCCGCATAGGCCTTTCAGTCCAAGTCATCTGTTCAACCATGTGATGATGGCAGATGTGAATCTCAACACCAATCTACAGCATTCTCCCTGCAATGATTACTCTACCTGTTTTTAGGATCCAGTGTGGTTTCCAACGTGGGTCTGAACCCGGCCCCCTCCATATGTATTGGCAGCTTGTTGCAATGTCTCTGTGTGTGGTATGATGCAAGCGCAGCAAACACGATGACTCGTGAGAAAAGCAATTATCGCTTGGGTTGTGGTGGGGTGGGGGGGGGGCAGTTAAATCGGGTCATTGTCCCCGCTGTGTTTCTGTGGGGGAGCGATTATCACGTTCTCCTCTAAACTGAAGTATCCCTGTTTCCAGTTGTCGAACACAAAAAATAATAGGTTTGTTTCTGAACATGGGTGGATCTTATTGCTTGCTGATCTTGCAAGTAAAATTTCCATTGAATGTCCCAGCCCATTCCTCCTCTGTGGTGAAAGCGAATACAAGTCCAATTAATTATTGTCTACGATTTTATTCGATATCTATTCTTCCTTGTTCTGAATACGCACGGAATTTTCCACCACGGACGGTAAGTATATATAAGAGAGCAGTCGGCGAGCCCTGATGCTTTGAGTCGAGAAGAAGTATCAGCTTCTGCGAAAGTGGCCGTGTTCAGAGACGGGCAGAAACATTGCTGTTCCTTCCTTATGGGCGACAGGCTTCCAGATTGTGATGGATGGGGATTGATTGCAGTCTCTTCATCAAACCTCGTTTTGAATTTAGTCGCTCAACACTACTTTAATGGCGAAAAGGAATACAATTCCAACTAATTGCTGCATGAACCTCTTTTTTCAAATTTGTCTCTGCAGCGGTCCTGAATATGCGCTGGTGTCTGCAGTACTTGTGGCTATCCTGTTTAAGTGGGAAGTTACATGTTTTCTGTCGACTCGGTGCTCCAGAGGAAATTTTCCCAACTGAAATTCACATAAGACACGAGACATCCCCGGTTCAATACGAGGCAGCATCATTCTTGTTCCATTGTTACAGGCGGTAGCCTTTTGGATTGACGTGAACAGAGCATCAGTGTTTGATGTTCACATTAGCAAAACTGTGTTTGAATTTTCTCGTCCATATCTGTTGCCTTGGTGAAAAGGAATGTAATTATTCCGGATTAATTACTGTGTGAAACTTTGTTATTTTGCCTTCTCCCGTGGAAAGAGTATTGGCGATGATGAAGGGCTTAAGCCAGATTCGTCAATTTTCCTGCTGCTCCGACTTGCTGTGCTTTTCCAGCATCACTTTGTCTTCTAAGCTTCTGTCCTCCTTGTTCCTAAATATAAGTGGGCGGCACGGTGGCACAGTGGTTGTGGGCGGCACGGTGGCACAGTGTTGTGGGCGGCACGGTGGCACAGTGGTTAGCACTGCTGCCTCACAGCGCCAGAGACCCGGGTTCAATTCCCGCCTCAGGCGACTGACTGTGTGGAGTTTGCACGTTCTCCCCGTGTCTGCGTGGGTTTCCTCCGGGTGCTCCGGTTTCCTCCCACAGTCATAAAGATGTGCAGGGTCAGGTGAATTGGCCATACTAAATTGCCCGTAGTGTTAGGTAAGGGGTAAATGTAGGGGTATGGGTGGGTTGCGCTTCGGCGGGTCGGTGTGGATTTGTTGGGCCGAAGGGCCTGTTTCCACACTGTAATCTCATCTAAATCTCATCTAAATAAGTCGAATTATACACCTCCGATGGCTGTGCTGTGTAAGGCCAATTAACGGGCATTGATCCTTTCTGTACCAGTCATACTGCATTTGCTTTACATGCGAAGGTGACCTAGTTCAGTGTGAAGGGGAACTCTCAATTGCTGATGTCACAGCAACACTGGATACCGATGTATGGTCTCTGTCAACTGAATTCAAATCTGGAGTAAGAAATGCCTCATTTGGACGTTGTCTGCCGTTTCTCAATCTTTGTGAACCAAAACCAGAAATCCTTAATCATGATTTGCACAAATTCACATTTTCGAGTTTTTCAACACAGGGCACATTTGCCGTTTTATTCGGTCAGCAACAGGAATGAAAATATCTACTTCCTCAGATGAACTGTTTGACTCACACTCTTATATCTTCGCTCTGAAATCTAAGCCATGTTGGAACAGAAATGAGGATATACTAGACTTCTTTATAAATGACTTCGTATCAATTTTATTTCCTTCGTGTCAGCAACGTCTAAACAGGGAGGAATAGGAAAAGGAGGCGCATGCAGCTCCGATGAAACACTTCTTTGATTCAGTCATCAACAAGAGGAGTTAAACGACTCAGGAGAGAGAGAGAGAGAGAGAGAGAGAGCAAAGAACGAAAAAAATCACGTTTTTTTTACCTTGAACAAAGAAAAATATAAATACAAAGCAGGAATCAGCAACAGCCCTCCGCTGGAAGGCCCAATAAAGATGTTACCTCGTAGGTTGAAGAAACGTCAGGAAATGAACATTCCAGCTCAGTCAGAAAACCTACATCCAGATAAATAGGCGAGTGGGTGTGTGAGGCTATAGTGAGTGGTGCACCCTGAAGATCCAGCTTGAAATGGGGATGGAAAAGACCACCAGTGATGTTTTCGATGAGGGCCAGGTCCTTCTCTGACGGTACAGAGGTGCGTGAAATGCTGAGACTGGAATCTCCAACCTCACGCGGTGCACCTTGAATTGCTGTCGAGCAGGGAGAATTGTGACATTAGGCTGGGGGATTGAACCGCACCTGGACCAACTTTTTGACATGGAGCAGCAGGAATTATTGGAATATCAGACCGGGAGCTCCAACCTCACTTGCTGCAATTTTTATTGATATTGAGAAGGAAGCACTGGGACATCAGGCTGTAAGCTCCAACCTCACCAAGTGCCGCTCTTATTGGCAAGAAGCAGGGAACATTTGGACATCATGTTTGGATATTCAAACACACCTGAAGCAATTTCTATTGACATGAAGCAGGAAGCATTAGGACAGCTGGCTGAGGGAAAGGATGCTCAGCTATCTTAATCTGATATGAAATAGTTTTTAGCAGGACACATATTTGAGGACTGAGGGGTTATGCTTCCAAACTTAAATATCTCAGTTATAAAGAGAAATCCTGCAAACGTTCTACTCGTGGAGGGGTTCAGTGGTTATCTCTGCACTCTCAAAGCGCCATTGATCGGGTTCGATTCCAGCACTTGGCGACTGTCTCTGTGGAGTTTGAACATGCTCCTTGAATATTTGCGGGTTTCCTCCGGGTTCTCTGGTTTCCTCTCACAATATAAAATGATCAGTTGCAATGACCATGTTAAATTGCTGATACTGTTAGGTGCATTACTCAGAGGGGAGTGAATCTTGTGGGTTCCTCTTTGAACAGTCAGTGTGCACTTGATTGTCCAAATGGCCTGTTTCCAGTTTGTAGGGAACCAAATCTGTGCAGAGAGAAACAGGGGCATTTTTTACGCTCTGTGACCTTTCTCATATGGCTGACTCTGCACTGAGTTAAATTTACAGAAGCGAGTTTTAGCTTGTTTCATATTATTGAATTTCCTGCGAAGTCGCACAGATCGTTAAAGTCATCTAAAGCTACGAAAATTAACGGGAACATCCATTGTGATTACACTCGAGTTTACCTCGATTTATGAACGAAAAGCAGGGAACTAGAGTTGAAATTTATCAGATTATCAGTGATCGTATTGAATGCTAGCGCAGATATCTGGTGAATGTCAGCTTCATGGGGGCAGACGTATTTCCTTTGTGCCTGTTGCTTCAAAAAGTGGGGGCCACTGATGTGAAGCAGTGACGGTGATTATCTTTGCTGGTTATTCAACTTGTGATCATGAACGTTGTTGTTCATATTCATGTTAACAACACTGTTTTGCAGCTTGGATACATGCCGTAATGTCCTGGCCAGTGGCGCAATAGGTAATGCAACTGTCTACGGGTCAGGAGTTTGTAGGTTGGAATCCTGTTTGGCTCGACAGCAAGGCCTTTCGGCTGGACCAAACTGATGATGAGTTGCTGTGAGGCTAAGATGTGGATTTAATTCCTGATATTCAAGTGCAAGAATCCCTTCCATAAATCCCCTGAGTATACCATGGTCACCACAGAAGTGGAATCTGAAATAGTTTGTTCTTACTACTTTGTATTTACCAAACCCAGCTGCTCAATTGCTGCAGCTCCAGGGAATGGCACGGAAACGTAACAAATACCTAATCTCAAGTTTCAAAATCCTCAGAAACTCCTTTGGAAATGGAACTGATGGAGAACAAATGCTGAAATGGCCGACAGAGAAGGGACTATCCAGGCATCTTCCCCTTCTGTCAGAATCCGACACATTGACAGTAATTTTCTTGGGCTGATTAATTGAACCGAGGCTTTGAAAGAAATCCTGTCACAGATGCCGTCACCACTTTGTGACGTGGTCAGTTTCATTGGCAAAGAAAACACATTTTGTCCACATGAAGCTTCTTTCACCCTCTGTCTGCCCAGATGTTGAATTTGATTACGGCTGATCTGATAAATTCCACCTCCTCTCTCCTGTTGTTCCTCCATTATTCGAGGGAAACTCAAGCCGAATCACAACATCATATATCTCCTTTAATGTTCGGATTTTTAGATTACTTTAATGACCTGAACAAGCTTGCAGGAAATTGAATAGTCTGAAAAAAAAGATTTTAAATACCCTTCCAGAGAGGACCGACTGTTGAGTCAGACATACAAGAAATGTCAGAGAGCGACATCATTAAATCATTTTTCTCACTGTACACGTGCTCAATCTTTGCAAAATGTTTATTTACAATTGAGACAATTCCCTGGAAAGGATCCTCTCTCAATCCACAATCATGTGTGCTGCCAGGAACTATTTCAATTCTGATTAAAATAGTTCAGGATCTTACTCCCCCCAACCCAGTGCTCCCTGTGGCATGTCAATTCAAGCATCTCCAGGTGATATTAGACCTCTCAGCCCGATGTCCCAACACTCCATTTTCCATGTGAACAGTAGTTGCTCCAGCTGAGGTTTGAGCTTCCAGCCTCAGCGTTTCATCGGCCCTATGCTTTAATAGAAGTACTGCGTTCTCATGGATTTCATCACCGGACAACAGAGTAGAAATAAGCATTCACTCCACTCCCCATTTCCGATTAGATCATCGCCTCTGCGCCACTCAGTTTCTCTGATTCCAGACCTGGGAAGCGGTGTGTTTTGAGTGTGAACAATATTTAATCTCTTGTCTCGTGGAACTGATAAAATAACGATGTGAAACTTCGGTGTTACTGAAAACTACATTTCGACAATACCGGGAATTATCGCCTGTGCATTTCATCTTTTGTAGGAACCTATCGGATTCAGTCTTCAGCATTCTCAATGATCGAATATCCACAGTCTCTGGGGATATCGAAGAAAAGGTTTCAACTCAATCTCAGTATCCACACCTCAGTCCAGTATGTGAAAAGATTTCCTGTTGTACATGCGGTGCAGTTCCTCACCTACCTTTGCCATTGCGTTTTTTGCTTTTTATATCGCGTTGTTTTTTCACATGGTCATATAGTGGTTCGTACTCTGTGTTGCGACTGCAGCAAACCCCGCTCATTTCCGAGGAATGGCATGGCACATTTGTTCCATGTTATGCGACGTAACCTGTGTGAAACAAACACCGAAATGAATTAATCCATTTTTAACGGGAAAATCATCTCCAAGGTGATGATTTTATTCCTTCAGTCTGCTCTCTGACGTCATTGCGATTCATATATCAGGATTCCAATTCAATCAATTTTGGAGACTTCGCTCTCTTTCACAAACACTATCCCCCCTTTCTGTCAGTCCTACCATGTCACTGATGCATTCCACCGTCTAACACTCACTTTCACGTTGACACCATTAAGTCACTGTTGTTCCGTGAACGTGCCCCAATATCACCAGCAGGACCTACAAACCACGTAATGCACTCAGATAAGGTGGTTGCTTGATCAATCCTCACGTATAGTGATTTATTTGAATGGACCAGAGAGTATTGGAGCATCAGGTTCATGAAAAAGGCTCGAGGTGAAGATACTTTATTGGAAAAGACCAGTTTCGGTGGTTTCTGCACATTTGTTTCATATCATCATTCAGTTGTCGCTAGGGTATTGATTACAATTCTGCAATTCACATGATAGAAGCGATATGACAGCTATCAAAACAGTGCAGAAGTGATTTGTCAAGATATTGTCTGGATTGAAGAAGCACAGCTATTGAAGTGTTTCGACAGACTGGGATTATTTTCCTGAGAGCAGGGGAGATTGACAGGAGACATAATTGATATGTAGAAAATAATGAGGGGTATGGATTGGGCACATTGAGCGAAATGAATGGAATATCTCAGAACTGACAGAACATAAATCGAAAGCCAGGTTCAGTCAACAACTCACCAGAACAAATGACCAATACCCAGCATGTGCTGGATACATGTGGACAAACAATACTCCACGCAACGAGTGCAGAAAACATTATAAAGGACCAAGCGGAAGGCAAATCGACACCCACATTCATGAAGAACAACTTGCCCCCAAACGCCACCGTGAGGTGTCTCCAGTAGGTGTACTCAGGGCACTCAGACTCTCTGATTCCGTCCCTGTCGCAGTGGAGAGTTTGTTGCTGGAAAAGGACAGCATGTAAAGCAGCATCCAAGAAGTAGGAGAATCAACGTATTGGGTATGAATACTTCATCAGGCTTATACCCCAAAACGTCGACTTTCCTGATCTTCGGATGCTGCTTGATCAGCTATTCTTTCCAGTACCACACTCTCGACTCCGATCTCCAGCACATGTAGTCCTCACTTTCACTTCCGTCTTCAGCAGTGGTTAGTTCTTTGTGTGAGGAAACTGTTGATGTCACCAGTGTAACATTTGATTGCAGATTGAGAAACACAACCAGGTCCCTCGCAGAAAAGAGCATTTCTGTTGTGTTTCAGGTGCTGAGCCGAGCACGGCCTCTGGCAATGTACTTATATGGAGTTTCCTCGCGTTTCGATATGTGCTTCTGTGATCGTACAGTTGTCAGTACTCTGAGATGTGGCTGCAGTCATCTGCGTTTGTAACCCAGTATCGATTGCTGCTGTTTTGCGTTGCTCTTCATGTGTGCATTAGTAACACAGTGATGGATCAATTAATATTGTAAACAGCCAGACAGTTGTGGGAAACGTCGAGGTTTTAATGACATTTGTACAATGTTTAGACGTTACCTAGATGCAGGAGTTAAAATCATTGAATTCTTTCATGGAGTGACGAGAAACAGTGAGGGAAATAAGTCACCAGAGCGTGTACGTTACAAGTTCACTCACAGGAAACACAATGCGAAATAAAACGTCCAAAAAATGAAGAAGACAGATAAAGGATGGCAGTAATCATGGATCTCCTTACTTCCACTCCCCAGCTCCCACAATTCCAACTCCTGACTCCACACTGTAACAAATTTTACAGAACCATACACATCAACGTTGGCCAATACGACGGCACAAGTCTTTTCTTGGTCTTCGTTTATAGTTTCGATTTATAGTTTTTTTGGGGGAAAACATCATTCATTGCAACCTTTCGGAAACGAGGTTATACTGTTTTGTCCGAAAAAAAATTACACAAAACTTTGCGTCAGGCACAAGAACTCCTAGATTCTTTTGTGCTTCAAGTTTTTTTCTATTTTCCCTCTATTTTAACAGTGTTCTGCCTTTTGACTCTTCCAACCTGACTCTCTCAACATGAATCTTCATCTGCAAAGTGTTTCCCCAACTCACTCAAACTATTTATACACCTTTGCAGATTCCCACGTCCTCACCACAACATGCTCTCCCATTATTGTCTATCGTCAGCAAACTTGGGCACATTTCACAATGCCACTTGCTCAATGCTATTAACAGAGAGATAAGTAACTGAAACCGTAAATATACCCAATATTGACAGACCTCTCTGTTGTAAGTAAGTACACGTATTTGCTCCCTGAGAATGTGACAACAGCCTCCTCATCTGTGTCTTAATTGGGTAAACGCTTCTCCTTTTTTAGGACCTCCAGTCCGATACTTTCCTGGATAGCAATCAGAGCAGAACAAACGCTAAATGTAAGGCATAATCTCACTTGCGTCTCCAGTGTCAGTTCTAAGTATTTGAAGCAGTTTCTTTTTAACTTCTGGTTGAACAAACTGCCCGGATTGGCACATTAAATTTGAAAACGACACATCTGCTTCAAATTTTCTTCAGTGCCTGGAACACAGATAGTGATATTAAGGCACTTTAAAATACTATGAAACCTTCATTTCTCGATCCATTACATTATTACTCATCTCTCTGGTCATAAAAGTGCATGTTCCCAAGCACTCTATCTCTCATTAATATGTGTCGTTCAATCCAATTTCCTATCAGCCTCCTCCATTCTAATCACTTACAGGGGGACCCCAAATTTTGGAGTCATTGCGCAGACAGAACATACCGAATAGTGTACTCACGTTTTCTCTTGGAAGCACCAATTTAAATATTAAGCAGCATCTCCGGGTAATAGTTGTGGCTGAGTGGGTAAGGCGATGTATTAGATATCTGTGAGGTGTTCCCCGCGCAGGTTTCAATCACAACTACGATTCCTTCACTGTTGATTTTAAATGACTTTCCGGTGGATACGTAATCCCTCAAACTACAGGAAACACGCCTCAATAACCCTACATTTTGTCAGGTCTGCTCATTTGTTGACATGCAGGAAACTTGAGTTGTGAACCGGAAACGGACCTGACTCAAAACGTTCGCTCTGTCCCTCCAGTCACAGATAATGCCAGACCTGTGTATTTTATTTAGAATTCACAGAGTTTATTCGACACAAATGCTGTTTTCAATTAAATGTCCTCAATCCCAGTCATCTGGGGAGTTGAACTGGTCAGAGGCAAATGTTCCTCCTGATCATCAACTCTCCCATCCCCATTGTTCCCTCCGACATCGTTTTAAACTTCCTCAGGATATCTCCCATTAATTTTATTTGCTTCAAAGAGACCGTTCGCAGAGACGGGAATGTCTCCACAAAAGACGTCGTTGAGCACGGAGTTGGATGTTCAGAGGAAGTTGGAAGTGTGGCAGGGACAAAAACAGGCAGAGACGAGACTTGAAAGTGCTTCGAATTTGCGTGTGTCGGTTATTTTTAGTGGTAAATGTTTGTTGAACGGTATCCTGTCAGATCCCAGGAGTCGCAGGGATCTGTTTGGGTGGAATTTGGAAATTTAACGTTACACACGAGCAGTGCTTTGGACTATTTCAGCTCAGTTTCCATTTCATACCCCAGCTCACAGCAACGGTTCACATTTTCTGTGGAATTGGCTAGTGTTGCATGTGAAGCTTTCTTTTCTAGAGAAACTTGCAGACTTGAAACACATAACGCTGACTCTTCAGTCTCTGTCGGGAATGTGCTGGTGTGTCTGCCTGTGGGAGTGAACAGGAGAATAAGTTCCTCAACGGGGTTACAACGCAGTATGACCATGTCAATTTTCAGTCCCATTGTTGTGTCATTTAAGATCACAGAAAGAATATCATTGACATTTGCCCTGGAAACATCAAAACACGTCTGCTTATGGGCCAAATGCTACAAACAGGGACGAGAATATATGGACGTCTGATGACTTGTGCTGCACGGTGGACGAATGTTCCTATTCTCCCACGCTTTTAAATTTCGAAGACAGAGAGAAATTGATCTGACGAGAAACCCTTTTTAAAAATCTAACATGACCTTTTGTACTGTCCACTCTACTATCACCCCTGATGTCATCTGAAAACTCACTGACCATGTTTTCTGTATTTTCATCTAAATCATTTGTATGAATGTAAAACGGAAGTGGGCTCAGCATTTATCCCTATGGAACGCAGCTGGTCAAAGTCTTCCAGTCTGAGAACAACCCTCCACCACCGTTCCCATCCAACTACCATTAAATTAATTTTATATCTTATCTGAAAGCTCACCTTGAATTCGCTGTGATCTAACTTTAAAAATTAATCGACCATGTGGAACCTTTTAAAAGGATTTATTAAAGTCCAACTGAACAATGCCGACAACTCAGTCCTCATCAATATTATTGGTTACGTCCTCAAAACAACCAACCATGTTTGTGAGACACAAATTACATCGCACAAAACCATACGGATTAACCCTATTCATTACTCGTCTCTTAAAATGCTTATAAATCCTATCATTCAGAATTGCTACCAAAAGCTTTGCCACGAGCTTAGCCAGCCTCACAGGTCTTTGGTTTTCAGTTTTCTCCATTCATCCCTTCCTCAACAAAACCGCCCCCAAATTATTCGGCACATCACTTGCAGTAATCGATGATGCAAATATTTCTAACAAGGGCCCAACAGTTTAGTTTCCTGATTTCCCACAAAGCCCTGGTTGCACGAGATCAGATCCCAGAGAAATATCCAACTTTATATTTTCCAAGTCCTCCAGAACTTCCTCTTTTCAATGTGAACTATTTTTAAAACATCAATGTTTGTAGCCGCCATTTTCCTCTCCATAGTATAAACTAATGCGAAATCAACTTTTAATATCTCTCCCATCTGCTGACGTCCAAGGCAAATGTGAGATCTTACATCTTTCAGGGATCCTATTTGGTCTCCAGCTCTGAATGTAATTATAAAATCTCTTTTGATCATCCTTAACTTTGTGCGCTAAAGCGATCTAATATGCTCACATTGTTTTCATGATTTCCTTTGAATATCGCTCCTGCACGCCTTATATTGTTCAGAGATTGACTTGAGACCGCATGTTTACATGGATACTGCGATTTAAAAAAAATAATAAGTTCTGAGACGACAAGTCCTTCATCCCTGAGATCAACGTTGTTCTAATAGCATCCCGACAATGTGGGAACAGGCAATTCAGCCCAACAAGAAGACATGAACCATGCGAAGATCATTTTACTCAAACTCACACCTCTCCCCGATTCCTGTAACTCTGCATTTCCCTTGGCCAAATGACGTCATATCTTTCCTATGTTGAGGAAACCCAGGAAGACACGGAAAGAGTGTGCAAGTGCAGAAAGTCGCCCGAAGATGAAATTGAACCAGTGTCGCTGAGGCTGGAATACAGCAGTGCTCACCACTGAGTCAACCACTGAAAACCTTCTATCCACCACTCATAATATATCTTCCCTTAGACATGGGTCCAAAAGCTACTCCCGATTAGCCAAATACATCTGACGAGAGCCTCTTATCGTGTCTATTGCAAACCTCTGTGGTTGGTTTTTAACTCACGTGAATGAATGCTGACATTGTATTTACCCTCCCAACAGCCAACAGAACCTGCATGTTAAACATAAGAGAAACCTCAACTAGATCTCTCAAGTGCCTTTAAACTGTAGATCTCTGAAACCTTTCCCCATCACAAAATGGTCGAGGCCTCTAATCATTCCATCACTTTATGACCTCACTCTTTTTCACACAGTGTTCTATCTGTAACATTTTTTATCCAAGCACTCAGCCCGTCCACGTCATTCTGCAGCCTGTCCGCCTCCTCCATACGATCTGTCCTTTCACCTGTCATTGTGTATTCTGCAAATGGACCAACAATTCTGGAAAACGTCCCCTTCACCCAACTGTCTGCCTTCCGCCTGTGAACCAAAACTCAGGCCATGCCCGTAGTTTGCCCCTAATACCAGAGATTCTTATTTTGCATCTTCCGATACTGCACCTTTACAAATGCCTGTTGGAAATTCAAGCTGATCACATTCACAGAATAGACGCTTTCTCACTTGCGCATTATCGCCTCATAAAATTCGAATACATTTATCCTTGAGAACCTATTCTGATGCTTCAAGTACTACGTAAACCCATCCTTACATTGACCTCTCATGCGTTATTAAATCCAAAATTGATGTGTTTGACATTTATCTAAAATACTAAAACGTTGCTTTCAGTCCTGAATGTCATGAACAACAAAGTCCATTCGCAGTTGAGATATGTGAACTTGCGCTGTGTCAGTAGGCTCGATGAGAGAGTGAATTCCTTCCCCCAGTGGATCTCTCTGCTCTCTCAGCAGGGTCGATGAGTGAGCTAACGGTTTTTCTCAAATGAAGCAGGTAAATATGTTTTGCCCAGTGCAAACTCGCTGGTGTACTGAGAGTTGAGATAATCGCCTGAACGTAGTCCCACAATGAAAACCGTTGAAATGTCTCTCATCTTGTGAAAATATCGATGGAAGTTCAGTCCTGCAGAGACTGGGAGCACATTTCACACATTAGATATTTGATAGGTCTCTTCTCAATTTGAAGATGTTCATGATAAAACGATCCCAAGGATCTTGTACAGTGATTTCCACAGTCTGAGCATTTAAAAGGTCTCTTCTTTGTGAACACTTTGATGTCATGTCAGCCCCAGGAACATTTGCAGCACTTCCCACTCCGGGCGTTGAAAAGACCTGTTAATAATGTTGATGGGACTTCACGTCGCTCGGACATTTGCAGCACGTTCTACAGTTGTGGAATTGAAGATGTCTGTCCTCCGGGTGAGCACGTGGATCGGACGTCAGGTCCCCAGAAGTTTTAAAGGACTTTCATTCGTGTGAGCACATTTCCCATGCTTTAACTGCACAGAGGTCTGATAATATTTTCCAAAGTCTGGACAGATAAAGGGTTTGTCAGTAGTATGAGCATTGTGTTGGATAATCCAATCAACGGACGTTTTAAAGCATTTTACGCAATCCAGGCATTGAGATGATTTCTCCTCATTGTTATCGAGCAGGTGTCACAGCAGGTCAGAGAATGAGTGTATGTTTCACACACAGAGAGCTTGTACCTGATATAATTGCTTTCATGGGGTTCACGCTCAGATGGAGAAATGAATCCTCACATGTCTCTCGTCTCACCTAAATATGACTGCAGTTGTAGTTTGTGAGCTCTGATGATAGCAGAAGCCTTGTCCACACACACAACAAGTGAACGATTCTCTCCCACTGTAACCAGAGCCTTTTCATTCCATGTTCTATCTCTGATCAAGTTCTATTTGGATTAAAATGCGCGATTTGATCAGATCATGGTGGAGTAATAGTTTTTTTCTTTAAGTCTTCCCCTTCTAATATGCTCCGAAATTGATGTTGTATATTTTTAAAAATCAAAAGAATGAGAAAGAGTCTCTCACAGACTCTGCATTGTGCATGAAGATAGGGATTGAAGTTAAGGGGTTTAGACATCAACAATTTGAAGGGAACTCTGCCAGAATCTTTCATAAACACACCCTCCACGACTGAGAAGGAGCAGGTCAACAGGTGGATGTGAACACCATCAACTCCATGTTCACTCGAGCTCAAACACAGTCCGGAGTTGTCTGACATCCTCTCCATTGGAGCAGACATTTCCTCTAACTGTATCATGGAAGGTGAGGCCTCTGTCTTCAATCCCCAGCACAAATCCACTGAGTAGAGAGTGTGGTCTTGCGAAAGCACAGCAGGACAGCCAGCATCCGAGGAACAGGAGAATCGACGTTTTAAGCAAGAGCCCATCATTTGAAATGAGGCTTGTGATCCAAGGCGGTAGAGAGACAAATAGGAGGAGGCATGGTAGCTAAGAATGTGATAGGTGGGTTGAAGTGGTGGTAATGGTGATAGATCGGAGAGCAGGGTGGAGCGGATCGGCGAGAAGGAAGCTGGACTGATAGGAAAGATCATGAGATCGGTGCTAACTTGGAACATAAGAACTGGGATGAGATGGGAGGAGGGAAATGAGAAATATATTGAAGTCCACATTGGTTCCGTGTGGTTGGAGGGTCCCTATGTGAAAAATGAGGACTTCTTCCTCCTGGCGTCGGGTGGTAAAGGTGGAGCGATGGTGGATGCCCAGGAACCGCATGTACTTGTCTGAGTGGGAGGGAGAGTTGAAGTGTTCGGCCACAGGGCAGATATGTGATTTGGTGTGGGTGCCCCGGAGATGTTCTCTGAAGCACTCTGCAATTAGGCACTCTGTCTCCCAAATGTAGGGGAGACTGCATTGGGAGCAATGGATAGAGTAAATGTCATGTGTGGAAATGCAGGAGAAACTCTGATGGATGTGGAAGAATCCTTTGAGTCTTTGGACGGAGTTGAAGGCAGAGGTGTGGGTGGAATTTGCAATTCCTGTGATGGCATGGGAAGGTGCCTCGAGGGGAGGGTGGTTTGGTGGGTGACGTGGACCTGACAAGGGAGTCACGGAGGGAATGTTCTTCACAGAAAGCGACTAGAGGAGGGGAGGGAAATACATCTCTGCTGATTGCGTCCGTTTGAAAATTGGGAAATGGCGGAGGATGATATGATGTCAACGGAGTTTGGTGGGGTGGAAGGTGATGACCAGGGGATTCTGCCTTTTTCATAGATGGAGGGGTGGGTCTTGTGTGCGGAGTTGCTGGAAGTGGATGAGGTGCGCTGGAGCGCAGAATCGGCCACATTGGTGGAGAAATTGCCTCACCACTGATTCAATCTTCTCCTTGATAATTGTCAGAGTCTGAACCAGTTGCGTCATGACTATGGAAACATACTTCACCTCATTAACATCGTGCGGCTCTTCGAAATCTCTGCTCATCTGCAGCTGAAACTCTTTTCCATCCCTTTGGACAAAACTATCGTAATGCACTTCCATCCGTCTTGTCACATTCCCTCTCTACTCTGGTCAAACTTCCTCTGCCTCTATTCATGCGTGTACTTGATCTTTGTTCAGTGTTTTATTGTAACTTATTAGAATGAGGATTTTACCACCGCCCATTTTCCCAAAAATGTGCTGCTGCCTTCGCAGCTTTATCTTTCCACACGGGCTCTCACACGGTGGAAGGGAAGGGGTTGTCCGTTGTTCACCCAATGTTTCAATCCTGAGGTTTTTGAACAACTCTGCTGCACGAAGGAGTATTCGCAGCAGGGGTTCTTCACCGATCACTGCTCTGCTACTTATCAAACTATTCGTCATTTTATTCAAACTTTTAAACTGTCTCCGCTCAATCTATCGTTGCAATATCCTACAGCCCACTCAAGAACAATTAGAGATGGTCAATAAGTGCCAACCCAGCCAGCGAACCACACCAAGATTTTATTTCTTTTTTTAAAAAAAATTCTCAGATATCTACCTTCCCTCGAATTCCAACCTATTGATCATGGTCGATTTTAACTGTATCAATACTGCATCATGCCTTTCATATATGGAAACTTCAAAGCTTTTCCTATGAAAGGAGTTTATGCAAATTTTGATCGCAGTCGCATAACGAGATATTGGGAAGGTGACGAAGTGTTATAAGAAACAAGTGATCAAGCAAGAAGGATTCAAGCAGAAGTTTAAACCACAAAGCTCTGGTTGCATCACAAACCTCTGGTCATGGAGTTTATTCTACTCGAGGCCATCATTTTCTTCTCAGTATAAAAGCAACACATTCGCGCATGGTTCCGCAGCTCAGTGATTGGAGCTCTCGACTTATTTGCCAGTGGTTATGAAAGGTCCCACTGGGACCTTGCTGCATTTTCTCACATATACTGCAGCAAACATCCGAAGTGCTTTCTCACTGTTATTCGGAATTATTTCTGATGAAAAAGCGTGAAGTCATTCTCTCCAGGGCTAATGTGTTTGAGTTTGGATTTCCACTTCTGTGTTTCTCCTTCGAGGAACATGAAGATAACAAGCAACTGATGCGAAGAATGCTCCCGTTTGGCAGGAAGAACAACGTGACACAGTAGAAGCCGTAGAGCAACGGGGAAACAGTGGTGGAGGAAAAGTACAGGGAAGCTGCTTAATGCTCCTGTTCCTTACGTAGCGACAAAACAACTACGGGAATCCAAAGAAAACACACAGGGGCTGGAAGAACACCGGAAGCTAGGCTGCCTCATGAGGTATACGTTCAGCATGTATCAATACTTCATGGCTGGGCCTGTCCTCCAACGGCAGCCTGCTGCTGGTTTACCTCTTTGCTTACGTAAACAGACTCTGGTTTTAAAGTCTAAACTGAAGGAAGAAGAAGCCAAATGGTTAAAAACATTGCAGAGGAAGCCACTGAAGTCCTGGTGGATAAACCCATTAGAAAAGGCAAGGCGGGGTTTCATGGGGTGGTGAACCGACCAATAGATCACGTGGTGTGAAAAACACAGTTGTGTCCATGTGGAAGTTTTCCAGATGATGTGAATTTGGTGAGAATAAACAGGAAGGAATTTCCCACGGGCAGATGAATCTATAACTAGAGTTTAGAACCTCAAAACCAGTTATGGATTATAAAGAAAAATTTGGAACACGGCTTGTTTTGTTTTCAGTCTACAGTTATTGAAATCGGGAATGATTTTTTTTCAGAGAAAAGTAGTTTCGGTAGCTAATTCCAAAATATTTTTAAAGGTGCGAACAGACACAAAAAGAATGAATTTAAACGGGACAGTGAGTCTGCGCTGGAGGGATGGGGTTGTGTGCACACTCTCCAATTTGCTAAGGTTAATTGGAAAGAAATTGTATAAATCCTACAATTGAGTACGACTAAGTGTGAAAATATCCAATTGTTGGGAACGGTTTTGCAGCTTGATCTAAGTCAACTTCTATAAATTCTGTAAGAACTGAACTGTTTGTGTTAACTCAACATTTCAGGAAAGCTGGTTAGTTCCGTCCGTTGCAAAACTGGTTACGATACAAATTGATACCAACAGTGTGGGATAAATTCTCGCAATGTCTCAGTTTACCATTCTGATCCTGATATCCCCACTCACCTAATCCATTAGACGATGGCGAGAATCAAAGGGAAATTATACCATCGTGAGTTTGTACTGATCTGTCGATATCACGCACCTTTTTGTTTTCATTTGTTGCCTTGAACATTTCGCTGCAATCACAGAGAAGGGATTGAGTCCATTTGCTGCACACTCATCTTCCTCAAAAATATCCACTGACAAGACTTGAAACATATTCCTGTTTGTGGCTGCACTTGTGAAGTTGCATACAGTTCCGGTCGCCACATCATAGGACGGATGTGCAAGCATTTGAAAGGGCGCAAAGGAGATTTACTACGATGCTGTCTTGTATGGAGGAAACGTCTTTCGAGGAAAGACTGAGGGACTTGAGGTTGTTTATGAGAGAGATACGAAGTTTGGGAAGTGATTTAATAGATACATACAAGATGATCAGAGGTTTGGTTAAGGTGGACAGTGAAGGACTTTATTCTTCAAATGGTAATGGTTGGCAGAAGGGCTCACAGTTTAAAGTTGAGACTGACAGATGGCGATGTAGGTTCTTTTCTCAGTGAGTAGGAAAGGTGCAGAACGCCTTGCATTCAACAGTCGTAGACTCATCAACTTTCAGGGCTTTTAAATGATCAGGGGATAATCTTTTGAGTTACAATGATGAAATGTCGTTAAGCTGGACTTCTGATTAATATCGCAGGTTGCTTTCAACATCAAGAGCCAAAGACCCTTTATTGCACAGTAATATTCGGTCCTCGAACTGTTCTTCAGCCTGATGTTGCAATCATCCCTGGTCACGATCAGTGAAATGAGCGCCTGGCGAGGATCAATCTCGCAATTTCGGCAGCTCACACACATCTAATCTGTTATAGAAGCACGGCAACCTGATCGGTTTTCTCACTGGAGCTGGCAAAAGAGGACGACCAACGGCTCCTGATCTTGCCACTGAGGCCATAAATCCAATTACTCAATTTTTTGCTGTGGATCTGAAATGAAAATCAGCTTAGAGGTGGTTGTGATGAGAATGGATCATCGATCATGTCGCATCAGGTTCAGGAAAAAGACAGAGAAAACTGGTGAAAAACAGATGTTACTGAATATAAGTTTACCGTGCCTTCCTGCGTTGATCACGGACAATTTTACATCGCCACTGTCATGGGATTTTCCTTCCATCAGTTTCAACTCGTCACAGAATTCGATTCACTGACACTTCTCCAACTTCCTTTGGACAGTTCATACGACACGGTGACCCACATTGCACACGACGTCAACAATCTTCAGCATTACTATATCCAAGGGCACGTGGCATGGTTTGTATAAAGAGTAGAGATGAAGCAACGTTATGCAGGGGCAAATTGAATTTCAGTTTAGATTAGATTACATTCCCTCCAGTGCGAAAACAGGCTCTTCGGACCAACCAGTCCACACCTCCGAAGAGTAACCCGCTCAGACCCATTTCCCTTTGACTGATGCATCTAACACTGCGGGCAATTTTGCATGACCAATTAACATGACCTGCTCATTTTTGGATTGCAGGAGGAAACCGGAGTACCCAGAGCAAACCCATGCAGACACGGGGAGAACGTGCAAACTCCACCCAAATAGTACCCAAGGTTGGAATCGAATCTGGAGCACTGCTGCTGTGGGGCACCAGTACTAATCACTGAGCCACCGTGCCACTGATGATGTAGATTCACACTGTCCTCATTCTGTTAGTGTTTAAAAACCTGGGCCAGAAACAGCACAGACAGGAGGAACATGAGGAGGCCACGCCTCCCGGCCCGGCCATTCAAAATCATCATGGCTGAGCCAGCATATTAATGTCCTTCTTCAGCCTATCAACATCATCGTGTTGCCTATTGGCTGACAGATATTTATAGAGCTCTACCTTCAACAGACATCGAAATTGTTCATTTGTGAAAAGTAGATTTTTCCCGTTTCCAGACAGTTGGGATTTTGCACGCATAATACCGGTTTTGCAGAGGAAAAGCCGAGTCTGGTCTGATCACGTTTCAAACCAAACTCGACTCTGCTGGAATTCGAACACACGACCTTTTTACAAAAGCTTCAATAACCACATAAAACGCCAACGCGCTTACCATTGCGCCACATAGCCGCACGGGCTGATGCGCCTAAGCACACAGGGTTACCTTTGACTTGGGACTCCCAATCCACGTATCTCTGCCTTCGTCACAATTTCCAGTACCTGCTTCTTATCCAAGTGTGCTCTGGGTATTCAAAAGTTTGGCTATATACTGGTGAAATGTTCTGCTGACACTTAGCTTTACCACATTTTCATATAGTGAATTCCAGATCAATAACACTGTCTGGGTGAAAACATTTATCCTAAATCTCCTCTTAATCCCTTGTCTCTTGCTTTTCATCTGTGCCACTGGTTATTATTACTTCCCAAAAACAAGCTCATTTCTGTCAACAATATCTATCTCTTCATAATAGGTCCATGTTTATCAGTTTCTCACACAGCCTTCTCTGTACTTACATAATCAGCCCCAGCTTGGCTTGTCTACCTTCACAACGGGAATGGTACAGCCATTGTCATTCTTATCATCTCCCATGAACACCATCTCCTGTAATCAGACGCTTCCTGCAGCCTACAGTGGAAGAACGTTACCTGAAGAAAAGCCAAAACGTATGAACAAAATCATTCGCTTTTGGAAATCTGTGGAGAGAAAGGAGAGTTAATGTTTCGAGTCCAATGATCCGTCTTTGGAACTAATGGGACGTGTGGGTGGTGAAAGAATCTGGAAGAAGGCGGACTGGTTGTGAAATGATTGAACTCGCTGCTGGGTCCTGAAGACTACATAGTCTGTCAGTAGAAAATGAGGTGCGATTCTTCCAGCTTGAGCTGTGCCTTCAAGTATCACTGCAGCAGACCGGAGTCTGAAATCGTGCCTTTGAAACACAGTGCAACATTCAAGTGACAGGAGACTGGAAGATCAGGATAACCTTTGGTTTTTCCATACAGAACGTAGGCGATCCCAGCTTTGTCACTGACTCTGTTTTACACCACCCATTGTGGAGAGATAACATTCTGAGGAGGAAGTACAGTTGCCTGGACTGAATGAAGTGCAGACGAAGCACTGAAAGGTGTCTCTGGAAAGTTACACAGTGAGGAAGAGATATCGTAACCCAGCAGATCTTATTGCTTAGAAGCTAGAACATTACAGTGCAGTGCAGGCCCTTCGGCCTTCGATCTTTCACTGACCAGTGAATAAAAATGTGATGCCCATCTAACCTTCACTGTTACATTATTATCCATATGTATGTCCAAAGCACATTGAAATGCCCATATACTCAGCGAATCTACGACTGTTGCAGGCAGACAGACTAATCCACGCCCATACAGTTATCTGTCCTAAATCAATCGCCATTCAATTTAATGCTATGCCTCTTCGTGTTGGCCTTCGACGTCTGAGGAAAAAAGGATCTCACTTTCAATTCTATCTAACCTTTTGATAATCATATAAGTTTCAATTAATTCACCTGTCAACCTTCTTCTCTCCGACGAAAACAACCTCAGGCTCCTCAGACTTTGCTCGTAAGACCTTCGATCCACACCAGTCAACATCCCAGTAAATCTCCTTTGAACCCTTTCCAAAACTTTCACATCTTTCCAAAGTTCAGTGACTAGAATTGCATGCAAAACTCCAGATGGAGCCCTACCAGGTGGTCAAGCCACACCTTCTGTGATTTTATGGAATGGTACTGTATGGGCAGTTGCTTGGATGCAAGGAATTCTGGACCAGGGGGTGACGAGAGAAAATGTCCTGCAATGTGGTGGCAAGGTGTGGAGACCAGTGTGATTGGATATTGGTGAAAGTGGAACAGAATGTATACCTTCCACCGCTTCCTGCTTCCAGTAAGTATTTCAATTTGGAACATATCTATCAAATGGCTTGCATTTCAACACAGGCACAGGGTACGGTTTCCAGAACAAACGTATTTTCACTTTCACTGACACTGTGTCTCTCCGGGAGCTGCGTTCCTTTCCCACCCTGACTCATACAGCACCGTCCTTCCTGAAACATATCATATTGATCATGGAAGCAGATATATAAGTAACCCCTGTCTGGGAATGAAATGAACAATTTACAATTCCTAAACTTGTTTCATTTGTTCATTTGGCTAAAGCTAGAATCTTATGTGAAGATCTGCAAGTCACATTTTCGGATGGGTGTTAAAAAAATGAAGAAAAAATATACAAACGACAAAACCTCGGAGGGAAAGAACTGATAGAATCCCTTTACTGCAGACAAAGACCGTTCGGCCCATTGAATCTGTTCATTTAATCTGTGAGATACAGAACTCACGCATAAATCAGCCTGAGACAAAGCCTTGGAAACAAGAACAATTTATTACAGTCTTGCAAGTACCGGACACCTCTGCAATCAAGCAGAAATGCGCGTGAAAACAGAACATGTTAGCTTTCTTATTCAGATTACAAGTTGCGGAATCACGCCTCCCTTTTCCAATCCCATCATAAGCCGATTAGCTCGCTTGTTATTTTTCTCTCTAGTTATTTTATTATCTGGCCATCCTGCTGTCCTTGTATGTTTGCATTTTTTGTTCCTTGTTTGTTACAGCTTGTTCTTTTATCCAGTTTCTCTTATCATACTATATGCTTTATTGTGAAATGCCCCTGCTGCTTCTTTTTGTGGTCAACTACAACACTTTAAAGTTATTTCCCAGCTTAAAACTATTTTCTTTAATAGACCCTCTATATTCATTAGAGTCTAAGCCTTAAGTATGCTACATTCTACAAGAATTCCGCGACCGTTTGCATAATATCCCACCCCCGCAAAACCCCCCTCCCCACCACATGCAGAATCTACATTTCTAATCTCCCACAATTTCCTCTTTTTGTTTTTTTAAGAACTGTTGTTTCTTCACTTATTAAGTCTCCTTTAATCCGTTTTCTTCTGTTCTGCCCTCTTACGCCTTTTGGCGATGAGGTTCACAATCTTACATTTTACATTTTTGTTGTTCGTCCCTCGAACTATAGAAGCATTCTTTGACTTTCACTTTGTTGCATATCACCTGCTGATTGTAAAAGCATCTGATGATTTATTTGGGTTCCTTCCCCAAGGGATGTCATCAGTCGGCTCATGACCCATTTTCGGACATTGAACCCTACCACCAGACCCACTAATATCAACAATCCATTGATAGCCAGATTGACTAACCACCTTCCCCAATTAGTGTATAGGTACCACATTTCTCTGCCAGAATATAATCTAGAGCCATCCTGTTCTGAAGAGTCTGTGGCCTAGTGGTAATCATTTCGGTCGTTATGGCTGTTACTTGGGATTGGGTTTCGGCCAACGCATCAGCAGTATTGTTGGCCAACTCCTCCAAGGGAGCCGCTAACTTTTGTATTTCTACTCCTGCTCGAGCAGTTCCATACATAGGTGTCAAAGTCCAGAGGAGGCGATCTCTTTCGGTTACTTTCCGGATTACTCACCTTCCTCCCTGTTTATTCCGAGTTATTTTTGGGGCTCCCGATAACAGCCTCAAGTGGGGAATTATATCGGCAAGGTGGCAGCAGCCACAACATACTTTCTGGTTTTGAGGAAGTGTCTGAACTGATTGATCCCAGCACCCATTCCCGTTACATCCGCCACTCCAAATGTACTTCTCGCCGGGGATAAATGTGCAGGCCTTTAAGCAACCCCCTCAATATGTCCCATTCAACACTTGGGGACTGGTTGTGGCAGTGGCTTGGCTGGTGTAGACACAAGATGATTTTCCTAATCGGAAGGGTGTGGCATCATTTTGATTACAGAAACAAGTGGTTATTACTGCTCCTTTCGGGGGTGAAACTCTCAGGCCATCGATAGTACCCAGAGTTTTCGGGGCTGGTCGACGGAACCATCCTGCAAAGTTTTAGATACACCTGTCAGATCTCCATTTTGTATTGTTTGAGCCGAGTCACATTGTTGTGCATCGTCCACTTATTCTATTTTAAGTGGTACTACCGTGAGAGGAATTCCAGGTTCACCATGGGGTGGGATCTCCGCACATTCCCAACAGTCGGTATGCCCCTTTGGTTTAGCCTAATTCTGACAAAAAGTGGTAAAATGATTTTCCCACCCCCTTTGGCAGCTAGCGCCAATATTATCGTGACAATATAAAGCTGACCACTCATTTCAGCTCACAACCCTATCTGTCTATTCCCTAACCCTTTGAATGCCAGGGAGGAGTGAGTCCATGCAACACTTACAATTGTTTTGGGAGATAGTTCTTTTTAACTATCTCAGTCCATTCTTTTTGCTCAGCTTGACTTTCAGAGAGTTGTCTGTAGGATGAGCATGCCACTCTGCCAAAGGGCAAGGAGCGTCCACAGGACCCTGAACACGAGTGTGATGACTCCACCCTTTTTCAGAAGTTCAGATGGCTGTTTCGGTAGTCAGGGGGGTTACGACCGGTCCCGCCCAGCTTGTGTGCAGTTTGGTATCTTTCCAGGTTTTGATCAGGACTCAATCACCCGGTTATATTCGATGTACGGCGAACTCAAGTGGAGGTGTCTGAGTCAAAAGACCCTTCTTCCTAAGGACAGACAAAGAAGTGCCGAGAGCCACAATATAGTTCTTTAAAAACTTATCATTGAACTCTGCAGTTGGCAATTCCCCTCTTCCACACAAGAAAGGTAATCCAAACATCATCTCATAAGGAGAGAGGCCGATATCATGCCTCGGCGCAGTCCTAATGCGTAGCAACGCGATAGGTAAACATTTTGTCCATGGTTCTGGATTAGTGGTGCTGGAAGAGCACAGCAGTTCAGGCAGCATCCAAGAAGCAGCGAAATCGACGTTTCGGGCAAAGGCCCTTCATCAGGATGAAGGGCTTTTGCCCGAAATTTCGATTTCGCTGCTCCTTGGATGCTGCCTGAACTACTGTGCTCTTCCAGCACCATTATTCCAGAATCTGGTTTCCAGTTTCTGCAGTCATTGTTTTTACCATTCTGTCCATGGTAAACGAGTCTCTAGGACTAGCTTAGACAATTGCATCTTTAAGGTTTGATTCATTCGTTTCACCCATCCAGAGGAAGGCAGGTGCCAGGGAGTGTAGAATTCCTAAGAGATTTCTAATCCCGCCATTACTCCTTGTAGGATCTCAGAGGTAAAATGGCTACCTTCGTCTGAATCTATACATTCCCCCACTCCATATCGAGGAATTATATGTTCTAAAGGAGTTTTCACTACTCCCTTCCAGGTAGCTGAGCACATTGGAAATGCCTCCACCCACCCAGTTAGGTGATCCATTAGGACTAATAAGTACTTTTGTTTCCCTACTGGGGGTAATTCTGTGTAATCCACCTGTATTCTTTGAAAGGTCTTACCCTAGGTTTTCTTCCACCTCTTACCCCCACCCCGTTACTTTCTTATTAATCTTTTGGCAAGTCGGGCATCCTGCGCATACCTGCTTGGCTAATGTGTATATCCCTTTACGTCCGTACTTCCTTAACACTATTTCACACATAGCTTGTGGGCCCCAATGGCTGCCTTGATGCAAGATGGTCAGGATGTTTCTCATGACTGGTTTACTGAATAACTCCCTTCCATCTGGGAGGACCCATCTTCCTTGGGATGTCTTAGCCATCGTTACAGTTAGTGCACTATCCTCCACCCCAACCTTTAAGCCCAGCAATATAATCAAATCCCTACCTAATAGATTACTTCCAATGTCAGGAATATATAGTAATTGTCCTATCACTTCCTCATCATTGCTTCTAATTAGGGTTGGTTCAAAAATAGACACCAAGAACTCCTCTCCTTTTACTCCGGAAACCCTGAGATTCTTGTTAGTCAGTTTAATACCGGTAGGTCTCAAACTTAGGGATGATCGTGCCGCTCCCGTGTCCACCAAAAATACTGCCTCCTCCCCTTCAGGTTCCACCTTTAAATTTATCAAGGGTTCCCAGTGGGTCTCAGCAGCAAGGAACTCCTGACTTCCCTAATCTTCATCTAAGGTTATTACGGAAACGGCTTCCATTTCTCGTGCTAATTCCGGGCATTCCCGTTTAAAATGCCCCACTTTCCCGCAATGATAACACCCTGCCTGTTGCCTCCTTCCCCAGATGTCCGGCCTTTGTCTTTCGTGTCCTCCCCGATCCTTCCTATTATCCCTTGATCCCAGTCTCCTTTTTGTTATTTCTTCTACTGCCTCCACCATCATTTTGGCTTTCTTTTTCTGCTTCCCGTCTCCCCTTTTGACATACACTTTCTGTGCCTCACGTAACAGTTCTTCCATCTGTTTCTTTCACTCCATCCATTTATGTCCGGCCATGATTTAGTTACAAACTGGACCTTTAAGAGTCCCTGTGCTATCGGATTATTGGGATCCATTCCCGAATACTTCCTTGTGGCCTCATTGAGCCATTTAAGAAATGCAAAAGCGGTTTCATCCTTCTCTTGTCGTACTTCAAAGGCATTAACAAAGATTTGTGATCGAGGTGCCAGCTCTTTAATTCCTAATGTTCCCATTTCTCATAGATCCCGCATTGACTCTCTATCTTCTCTGACATTGTTTTCCTAACGAGGGACAACATTTGGGAATTTCTGTTCTGCTGGAGCCCCTTCTTCCCCAACTGGGTGCTTCTTTTCCCATTCCTATAAAGCCACTCTCCTAATCATAGGTCGTTCTTCCCCTGAAAATAACGTTCCCAAAATTGCCATCAGTCCTCCCCAGCTATATAAATTAGGTCCTAGGAATTGATCTAATTGTTCAGCTAGTCCAACCTGATCCTCTGTTAAACTTTTCCGTTCCTTTTGAAAGACCCTTACTTTGCTGGGCGTTTACATATCCGATTGTACATTCCCCAATTGGAACCTTTCTTAAGGGACATAATTTTGCATTTTCCATTATCTCTGCCCCTCCTTTATGTGTGGTGGATCGAGTGATTCTGTGCCCCCTAGGATCTGTGTCTTTTAGTTCAGAGTCCATTCCCCTTTCTGTGTCTGGACTCGGTTCTACTTCGGGATCTGTCGGCTCGTTCCGGGGTGTAGTGTATGAGGGCGGCAAACACGTTAAGGGATCCCATTGTGGCTTCTCTTGTTCATTCTTTTTCTGTACTTTCCCTGATTCCTCCGTATTCATGGGACATAATTTTATTCCCGTGCTCCCTACCCAACAAGCCGCATAATCGGACCTTTTTTGACTGTACGGTTCTTTTCAATTGACATATATATTAAGATGTTGACACAGCCAATCCTCATCGGACCCATATTTGGCCCAAAATATACCAGGTGCCTTAATACTTTCTCTCGTCCAAATGAAACAACAATAGTTTATCATTGTAGCCTTATCTTTCTCCCGCATCCGGGCGTTGTGTTCCCAATTACTCAACATTCTCCCCAAAGAACTGTCGGGCGGGATATATCCCCTTTAACGTTACTTACAAATCGATCGTTACACAGGCAACTCCCCGTGCCTCCCATTGTTGCTAATTTAATTAATCTTAACGAGGTCCGGTTTCACTTTCTTCCACACCCCCTTCAGTGTCCTGACTAGACACCTTACTCGTCCGATTAATCTGACCAATTATATGTTTTTTTAAACGTCAACTTTTCTCCATAAATCACTTTTACGCAAGGACAAAAGTGATTAGTTAGAAACTGATAGCAAGGCAGTCATGACCTCTTAAAAATAACAGGAGTTTACATTTTATTTCATAATCTTTAAAATCCTTAACCTTAAAAGAAATCATATTAAAATTTCCATAGTAGAAATCAGATTCAAAATAGTCCCGGATCTGAAGCTCCAAGGAACAAAGCACAAGCATTCAATCACCAACAAACAAATGTGCATTCAAGCCGAATCACAAAGGGTTAAACTTTCCACTAGCTGTACAGATCTTTATCTCTCATGCACACAGACACACACAGACACCGTGTCTCACAGACACTTTGAGCTTCCCCAACAACTCCTCGAGCTTTTGAATATTTTTCTGGACGTCTGGCCATAAGTTAGTTATGAAGTGCACCCTCAGTAGCCCTTCAGCTACTAGCCCTTCTGACATGGTTTGTTTTCCATTGACATATGCTTTATTTTATATATCGCCAATTCCCTGTACTTTCGTACGTCCCGACCACCAAGGCCATACTTTCAGGTCTCTTTTCTTACCATCGTCTGTGCAGAGTTACTTTGGCGTTTTGGTGTTCCCCGTCCCGCGGCAATTCCTGCAGCAAATACCTCTGTCCTCGGTCGCCCGGATATACCCTTTAAGACCTTTCCCTACCCGGGTCTTGTGCACAGGAGTTGCCCGACTGAACCCGCCGCGTCTGCCGCCTTGTTTTCAGCTTCTCTAAGTCCGGATCATACTCACCTGAACCGCGAACGACAAGCAAGGGAGACGGAGATCACCGAAATTGGCGAGGTGCACCTCCCACGTCGTCCCAAGAGTCGAAGTTTTGGATCCCGGAACGAGGTTCCCAATTGTGAGAAACAGAACTCACTCATACATCAGCCTGAGACAAAGCCTTGGAAACAAGAACAATTTATTACAGCCTTGCAAGTACTGTAATGCGAAAACAGAGCATTTTGGCTTTCTTATTCAGTTTACAAGTTGTGGAATCACACCTCCCTTTTCCCATCCTATCATAAGCCGATTAGCTCACTTGTTTTTCTTTTCTCTCTCGTTATTTTATTATCTGGCCATCCTGTTGTCCTTATATGATTGCATTTTTGTTCCTTGTTTGTACAACTTGTTATTTTATCCAGTTTCTCTTATCATACTATAATCTTTATTGTGAAATGCCCCCGCTGCTTCTTTTTGTGGTCAACTACAACACTTTAAAGTTATTTCCTAGCTTAAAACTATTTTCTTTAATATAATTAGCCTTAAGTATGCTACATGCTACATGCTACAAGAATTCCGCGACCGTTTGTATAATGTCCCACCCCCGCAACACCCCACCCACCACGTGCAGAAACTACATTTCTGATCTCCCACAAATCCTAAGAGCTTACCACTCCGCGACCTTTTCTTTCCAACCCCGCACTGACCAAGCAACTGCAAAAATAGAATTTACTAGAAATTCTCAGTCCATCTGACATGATCAGTGGAGACCAATCAGAGTTAAAGCTTCAGTCAAGAACTGTTCTGAGGGAGGTTCACTCGAGTCGAAATGTTAACTCCGAATTCTCTGATGCTTTAATGCCTATTTTTGTCTCTGATTTACAGTACATTCATCTCTTTCGCGTTTTATTCACCATCTTCCTAACGTGCTCATCACTGGGTACTTTGAAGTAATCTAAGCAGCCAAAGGAAACCCATGCGGAATAATGTGCAAACTCCACATTATCAATCACTCCAGGTTAATATAAAAAAAACTGGTTTCCTGGCGCCGAGAGAGAACAGTGTTAACCACAGAGTTGCCAGAAAAGGCAACCACTTTTCTCGATGGGTAACTCAACCTCGGATTGGCGCGGTGACAGGCAGACTTACTACCCAGGGCGACTGTGAAAAAGGAAGCCCCCTCAGCTTCTATGTCGGGACTGGACAATAACAACTATTTCACTATCCTAATCCCTTTAAAACCACTGACACCATCGCCATGTGTTGGCTTCAGAAATTCACACCTGAATAGTTCTTCAAGTGACGAGGGTTTCTGACCCTTACTGCGAGTTCAAGATTCCAAACACGCGATGGCTGAAAAGGAGTTTTTTTTTTCAAAAACACATACTAAAATCTTTCTGCCTCTTAAATCTCTGCATCCCTGGTGATTGGCCACTTCATCAAGGGGAATTGTTTCTTTAACTTTAACCTTTCCATATCCGTCGTTACTTTATACATCTCAATCTCGTCTCCTTTCAATTCCTCTGCTATAAGAAAAAATACTTGCGGAGCGTTTCAGAGAACACCTCTGGGACACCCGGACCAACCAACCCAACCACCCTGTAGCTCAACATTTCAATTCCCCCTCCCACTCCACCAAGGATATGCAGGTCTATGCACTCCTCCATCGTCAGACCACAGCGAAACGACGGTTGGAGGAAGAACGCCTCATCTTCCGGCTAGGAACCCTCCAACCACAAGGGATGAACTCGGATTTCACCAGTTTCCTCATTTCCCCTCCCCCCACCCTGTCTCAGTCAAATCCATCAAATTCAGCACCGCCTTCCTACCTGCAATCTTCTTCTCGACCTCTCCGCCCCCACCCCAGTCTGACCTATCACCCTCACCTTGACCTCTTTCCACCTATCACATTTCCGACGCCCCTCCCCCAAGTCCCTCCTCCCTATCTTTTATCTTAGCCTGCTGGACCAACTTCCCTCATTCCTGAAGAAGGGCTAATGCCCGATACGTCGATTCTCCTGTTCCCTAGATGCTGCCTGACCTGCTGCGCTTTTCCAGCAACACATTTCCATTATAAGAAAAAATAAACAGCCCAAACTCTCTTTATAACTGAAACTCCTCAGCCCAGACAATATCCTGATAAATCTATTCTGAACCGTCTCTTAAGCGATCACATCTCCTTTGTTAAGTGAATTGCAGACTGCACACAATCGTCCAGCTAGAGCCGAATGAACAAATCAAATAAATGATCAGAAAGTCACATACACTTTTCCAGCAAACTCTCTTTTGATCAATAATAAATTGTGTCCTTTTCATAGAATCATGGAACTTGTACAGTGTAGAAACAGGCCGTTTAGTTCAACAAGTCCACACTGACCCTCCGAAGGGTAACTCAACTAGATCTATTCTCCTGACCTTTTATTGTATATTTACCACTAACTAATGCGCCCAACTTACACATGCCTGAACAGAATGCGAAATTTAGCATGGCCAATTAACCTAAATCTTCTCGTCTCCTGATACTCGTGCTCCAAGAATCTCTGGTTCATGCCAGTTAAAGTTGCTACATGAGCTCTGTTCGAACAACCACGTCATCTAACAGGATCCATTAGTTTGAAGTTGCCAAAGTTGAGATTGGAGCATGTGCACCCAGCAACAATGACTGCAGCACCACAGATTGAATGGGGTCAATGTGAAATTAAGTGTTAGATTGCGCAGTGCCTGAGGGAACTTGAAGGGCATATTGAGAGGAGGGTCAATAAGTGTGGGAGAAAGACAAAAATATCCGACAATGGGTGGTTTCGATTCCTTATATATAACAGGCCGAGATGTGAGAGAGCAGGTTCTGAAGAAAGAAAAACATCACCTTGGATAATATTTTCATGTGAAAACAACTGATTCCATGCTGTGCTGATTTAGTACATGTCACATAGAGTAAAAGGGGGAAAATATTACCTACCATGACTCGAATTCTAAACGTACTGATGCAGCCATAAATCAAGGTATTGACCACTGAATACTAACGCGGCATCACAAAAACTAACACAGTTAAAGAAAAACACTTACAGTGGCAGAGGATATATCAGAAACAACAACACAAACATAGGAAGGCCACTTAGCGAAGTCTCGACTGAGATGTTGGAACTCAGAATGGGCTGAAACTTCAACTTCGATATTTCCAGAGGCTATGGAATTTCCATCATTGGATGTGAATGACGACTGAGATTAACTGTTTTCTACAGAATATCAAAGGCTGAGAGGATAGCCTGGGATATAGTTGAAATGCATGTTTCAATAGTCATGTAGTTTAACATCATTTACTTCAGACTTTACGTCCCAAGTGGAAATAATCACTGCTGACAACGATCACATATATTTAATTACCATTCAGAGAAACTGAGTGCTACGGCCGCGAAACTCACAAATTAATGAGAATACTCTACATTTTTATTCAGCTCAACTTAACCTCGAGATATCGAGGAAAAGCACGAAAGTAGACTTAGAATTGTTAAGATCAGCGGTAATTCCATTGAATGGCTGTGCAGACATAGGGTGAATGAAAGCTTTATGAGAACAAGTGTGTTTTCTTTGCGAAATTGTCCGCTTCACAATGTGGGAACTATTGCAGTTAGTGGTGAAGTTGATTATATTTACTAGTTGTTCACCCTGAGACGCTTAAAATTGTTTCTCCTGTCCCTGATATCATCACAGACCTGCAGCAAGCGCACTTGAATCAGTGGCTTCATGAGTTGCTTGTTGCAAATCTGGGGGTTGTTCATTCGACTCTTCAATTCCACAAGAACACTGCGGCATTTTATTACACTTGCCAACTCA
This sequence comes from Chiloscyllium plagiosum, assembly GCF_037043375.1. NCBI lineage: Eukaryota > Metazoa > Chordata > Chondrichthyes > Orectolobiformes > Hemiscylliidae > Chiloscyllium > Chiloscyllium plagiosum. The sequence continues at coordinate 83,649,630 of NW_028270169.1, forward strand.
TTGTCCCGAAGTCGAGATGTGCTTTGAGTTCCTTATCTGCAGGAAGAAGAATTTTTCCTCAACAACAATGCACCACTTCCTTATCTACAAGAATGTTTGAAATGCTGGCATGTCTGAACTATTGATATGAAGCTTTGCCCAACTTCAATCTATTTTCGACTTATAAGTATTGTCGGCTGCCAAGACTTACTGTTGGCAATGTTTCAATCGATTATACCGCAATTCATTGTCTAACAGATTCGCTTTTAAACAGAGGCTCAGTAATAGAAAGTACTAACATGATGAACACAATTCCACCGAATCATTCAAAAGAATTGACTATTTCATTAGAAGCATCTTGCAAAGTGAATGGTTTATCTTCTTAACTTGATTTTCCTGAATACCTCTCTAAACTGTGCAGTTTCTGAGTACTTTGTAGTTAGAACATTTGAAAGAATTTCATTGTGTTTGGAATTAATTGTGGCAATTCTTAATATCCCGATTAATGTCTCCAATCGATCAATGTAACCGAGAACATCATAGTCAACCTAAAGGCGCTGTAAGAAGAGGGAAAGATGGAATAGTCTCGCACGCAGCTCTTTTGCACATTATCAATTTCAACCCAACCCAATCTCTGCAATCCCTGGGAGCGTAAAGGAAACAATTAAACAGAGCCCCGTTTCAAATCTGTGAATCTTTAGAAACTCTGTTGGAGGGGAATGAAGGGTGACCTGACCGACTGAGCAGAGACTGTCAAGGGGCATTCCCCTTCTGGAAAGAGCAGGGGCAATAACTCTGATGTTCTCGAGGCATGAACTGATCTGAGACATTGATAGGATCCCCATCAGTGCTGCTCCCCCCTTGTTGTTGTCACTGTCAGGAACAATAAAACCTGATTCCCTGACCAGGCACCCAACTTTGGCCGCGGTGAAGAAAACACCAACTCAACCATTAAACCACCAGTGCTGTCTCATGAGTTATTGGACAGCTTCTTAATGTCAAAGCGTATGGTGTTTTATTTATCAGGACATAAGTTTGAACAAGTCATCGACTGCTTACTGAACGGAAAGAGGGCCATCATCCAAGTTTTTAGCACTTGGCCTGTTCCCTTGTGTTCTCAGATTTTTCAAGCACTCGTCAAATGCTATTATCCAATCATGTTTTACAATGAATGTAACTGAAGGCTAAGATGGACAACCTGTGTTCATGTCCCCTCGGTGAGCTGAACCCCATTTCCAATACAGAGGGAAACACACAGACACGTTCTGGCGGAGTGACTGAGGGCTCAGGAGAGATCAACCAGAAGGAAGGATTTCACCCAATTGGCTTATTTTGTCTCGTTTCAGATTTCAACACCAGAGTCTGGTTACAGCAAAGAAAGGAAACATTCAGCAATTCCCGTGTCTGTGTTCCTCCCCTATCAAAGCATTGAGCAACGGAGGCAGTGTGCTCTGAGAGAAGGATTATCACTCATTAGAAACTGCAACATAATAGATGATTGAATAGCCTGTGCATTAGAAACCAGTCGTAACAAAACCAAGTCAGAACTGAAGGCATCATGTGCAGAAGGATGAGAGAATATAATGCCGAATCAGACAGTGTCCAGTGTGAAAGAAACAGAGACTGTCCCTGGAAGTCTCGTCATTTGGTTTCCGTGCTCTCACCGCCATGGCCTGCAAATCATGAGCATTTATAGTTACCAATATGAAATGTTGCCTTCGTCTTAAAGTAAAATTATGAACCTGAACATATGCACATAAATGGTGAAATTGATAAAAAATGATCTGATTTTTTAATTCCATATTTGGTCAAAAAGAGCAACATGCAAACTCTTAGATTATCATTAAAATCCAATATTAAAGCCAGTTAGTGTTTTCACAAAACTACAAAAGCAGAGGAGGAGCTGGGAGTTTCATGATGGAAGGAGGTTACTGATCCTGCTTTCGACCCACAACTTTTCATTCCTTTCTTCCCAAGAACAAGTGCAGAAGCAAAATACTGGCAATCTGAGATATATATATATATATATATATATATAAAAAACAGAAAACGCTGGAGATATTCAATTTGTCTGGCAGCTTCTGAAAGTGTGGTCGAGGTCAACGCATCACAACCTGATTGTCTTTACTTTGAATTCATGATAACTAATGTCCAAGCCACAACTCATTCAGACACGTTTCAAAAGGAATGCAAGCCTTTAGTTTGACATGAGAAACGTTTTGTCAATTAATTCGGTACTGAATGGACAACCGTTTAAAGCCGTATGAAACGTGTTGCAAACGGTCAAACCAGTCAAAATGAGGTACCACGTGAAGAAATATGTGTTTCTGTCAAGAGAGCTAAAATAGAATTGTTCATAGAAGATTGTGGTGAACTGTCTGCCGATGTTTTTGATGAGGTAGGCAGACGTCTTGATGATGATAATCCAAAACGATCAGATAAATGTAGATTGGGGTAAAAAATGGCAAAAGTTCTGTGAGCCCGCTATCCATGAAACCTGGGGATGAAGGAATATAATAAAGTAGCAATATTGATCAAAGATTGGCTGCGTGATAGGTTACTGATGAAGGCTGCCTGCCTGAAATTCAATTTTCATGCTCCTCGGATGCCGCGCGTGACTTGTTGTGTGTTTTGAGCACCACTCCGATGCTGGATCTGATCTCCAGCATCTGAAGTCCTCATTTTTGCCTGCAGGAAAGGAAACAGAGTCATCATTAACAATTGTCTTTTGAACTGGAAGAATCTTTCAAGCGAAGTTTGGTTGAGAGTTGAGGTGTGGAAGTTCTGCTTAGCTTAATTTAGCCCAACAGCATTCTCTGATTTATTAGGGCTCCCAGCGCGCCCAAGAGATTCTCTGATTGGTTGGGGGACCAGTGCCTCCAGCTTGGTCCTGTAGGGCCGCCTCTTTTTCGCAGTTGGCCACTATACGTCAACAGCAGCATGCATAGGGTTAACCTGAACTGTGAGCATGCTCGCGGCGAGTGATCATTGGACCGAAATGTTGTTGTCTCCAATCGACAGTCGGTGAGTGAGGGCTAAAGAGGAGGGAAGCGCCAGGTGCTAAATCCCAGTTAGAGGTTTCATGTTTGGTCATGGTATGATTCTGGAACCAAACATACTGTATCTGGTGCCGCGATTTAAGCCACAGAGAGCCTGAGCTTCTTCCCAGAAACAGGCCCGCTATTCCTGGCTCAGTTTTATTTTGTTCTTTTTTTACATTTATCAGGTCACTGTTGGTTTATCTATCTTTATTGTGAATAGAGCTGAAAATAAATGATATTTTTTTAAATCATTGCTGTGGTACATGATTATTTAAAGTTTTTTGGAGATGCATATGTGCGTATTACTGACTGAGATGGATGGGAAAGTGTACCCCATGAATATCTCTACCCCTTAACTTGTTGTAAATGTGACAGAGACGGAAAGAATGGAGCAGCAAGTGGAGAGACAGGACTCCTGAGCAGGCTAATGGGTCGCGGGGTATTTGGAATTTGGGGTCATTCGTTGCCAATCCCAACACCAAAAAAAGACCCATTGTTTTACACACTGTTCCTCTTCCCCACCCTATCCTACTACTCCCTCCACCCAGTATCAGTAATGTTTTAAAGACGTTTACTTATTTCATACATAATACTTCCCTTTTGTCAAAGCATTCAGTAATTTGTGAACTGGATTGAAATTGAGAGAGAGAGCAGCCAGTGTATGAACATCAAAAAGCATTTTGCACCTCCTCGAACTGCTGAAGTTCTGTGCTAAAATTGCTCACTGATTGCTGTTTGGTAAGGCTTTACAGGATTTTTTTGTAATCTAGATAATGTGTTACTGATATCTGTGTCAGTTCAAGACAATTGGTATTTATATCCCACGTTTAACAGAATGGAAATTTAAAAAAATCAGAACAGGACTGGCTTGTTTTGATGTTTGATCCTTCTCCATTAATCAATATGATCTTGGCTGGTCATTTTGCACAGTAACCTGCTACCTCTCTAGACCTGTACCTTCTGATCGCTCATACCCTCAAAGTTATGGACATTTTCATCTTGTAAACATTCCACATTCTGGATTTAATTGCTTTATGTGGCAGCAAATTCCACTGAGTAACCAGTCATTGATTAAAAAATAAAATCCTCATCTCAGTCTTAAATAAACTAACCCAAATTCTTAGAAGTGACGCCACCTTTCCACCCGCTACGTTATGGACGTCCTGGTCATTGACAGCATCCTTCCTGCATTTACCTTGTTCATACCTTTTAGAATTTTGTTCGTTTCTGTGACATCCTACTTCATCATTCTAAACTTGATTGATTTTCATCCTCACGAATCCATTCTTTCCTCATACGTCAGTCTTGCCATCCCATGAATCAGTCTGGCAAACCTTTGATATGCAGTCTCCGTATGGAGAACATCTTTGTCATGACAGGATTACAAAACTGCACACAACCTTTTAGGTTGTGGTATCAACAAGACCCTGCATAATTTCAGCAAGTCATCCCTGCTCCTGTGTTCAAATCCTCTCAGTACAAAGGCTAAAACACGTTTGTCTTCCTCAACTGCTGCTGCGCTGGCATGCTTACGTTCAATGATTTGTATACAAGAAGACGAGATCTGTTTTCCTATTTTAGTTTCGTAAATTTATGATGGTTCTGTCCAATCAGTTACTGTTTTCCAGTGTTAGGCTAACTTCTCTGTCATTCCATGTTTTCTCACTACTTCCTTTTATAAATAGTCGGGTCACATTAACTGACCTCCTATTCATAGATAATGTTTCAGAGTCGATAGAATATTGAAATATGAAAATTAATTTGCTCTACATATATTCCACACTCTAGTTACACAAGGCATTCACTGCAATTCGGGTGACTTTAAGTACATGGTTGTTTGATTCGCAGTTGGTGGAATTTATTGTCTTTAATCATATCAATTTCTACAACAACATCTTCCTGATACTACTGATTTCCTTCTGTTCCTTCCTTTCTTTTTCTTCCCAGTAATTTAGGAATATTACTTGTGTCATCATTTGTGATGGCAGATCCAATATACATGTTTGTTTGGTATGCCATATATTAATCCCACATTATAACGTCCTCTGTTTCTCATTGTAAGGGATTTGTTTTCAATAATCGTTTTTTTTTCTCTCCCTTCATATACCTTCAGGAGCTTTAATAATTAATTATATGTTTTTTCTGAAGCTTACATTTAAACGGAATTTTTCGCATTGCATTAATTTTTGGATCATTATGTTGTCAATATTTAAGGGAGGCTCCCGGGAAGGATGTCTTTATTTACAGGGAGGCGATCCGTGGAGTGTGTCAGTATTCACAGGGGAGTCCTGGGAAGTGTGTGGTGTTTTGACGAGACGTGAAAGGGAGTGTGTCAGGTTTGGCATGTTGAGTCCCGAGGACTGGATCCGTATTTACAATGGGGTCCTGGACAAGTATCGGTATATACAGTGTGGTAACGTGGCATGTTTCAGTATTGACAGCTGGGTCCCGGGTATTTACAGTGAGGTACCAGGGAATGTGACAGTATTTACACAATGGTCTCTAGGAATTTGTCAGTGTTTACAAGGTTGTTCTGAGGTGTGTTGACGTGGTGGTCTCGGGAAGGTTTTCAGTATTTACAAACCGTCCCACGCAGTGTGTATCAGTATTTATCGGCTGGACCTGAGGAATGTGTTGGTATTTAAATGGGGGTCCTGAGGAGTTTTCAGTACATACGGGGGTGTGGGAGTTCCCAGGCAGGATGTCAGTATTTACCGGGGCTTCTTGGGATTTTGTCAGTCTTTACAGGGATGTTTCATGGAGTGAGTCGGTATTTATACTGCGTTCCCAGAGAAAGTGTCGGTATGTACAGGAGATGTTCTGGGACCGTGTCGGTAATTTCAAAGTGGGGTCACGAGCAGAATGTTGGTATTAACAGGAGGGGTTCTGGGGAGTGTGTTGTTATTTATAGCGAGGAAATTCGGGAGTGTGTTGGTATTTCCTGGGGGCTGTCATGAGCAGAAGATCAGTATTGACAGGTGGGTTCCAAGGACGTTCACCAGTATTTACAGGGTGGGTCCAGCGAGTGTGTCAATATTTATAAGTGTTTCCCGGGGAGTGCGTCAGTATGCATGGGTGTGTCCCAGGGAAAGTGTTGGAATTTTCAGGGTGGATTTCTGTAGCGTGTGTCAGTATTTTGAAAGCACTGGGTCACAGGCATAACACCGGTAGTAAAGAGGGGGTTCTGGGGAATGTGTTGTTATTTGCAGCGAGGTAACCCGGTAGTCTGTTGGTATTTCCAGTGGGGTGTCATGGGCAGAACGTCGGTATCGACAGCGGAGTCCTGATGCGTTTGTCAGTATTTACAGGGCTGTCCCGGTGAGTGCATCGTTATTATTGGGTGGGGTTTGGGCTCCTGAGGACTGCATCAGTGTGTTAAAATGCTGGGACACTGAAAAAAACATATGTATTAGCAAGGGATTTCCAGTGAGTGTGTCGTTATTTACAAGGGGTACCCGACAGTGTGTTGGTATTTCCGGGGGAAGAGTGTCACTAGAAAAACGTGTTGACAGAGGCTGTCCACGGGTGTGTGCCAGTGTTTGCAGTGGTGGGTTCAGTAAGTGCGTCGTTATTTATAGTTGTTTCCCGGGTAATGTGTCGGTGTTCAAAATGGTGGTTCCGGGGATTGTGCTGGCATTCACAAGATGTCCCATGGAGTGTGTCAGTATTGACAGGTCGGATACCTTGCAGTGCGTCAGTATTCACAGGGGGTCCCAGGGATTTAACCAGTGTTTTCAAGGGAACTGGAACGTGTTTTGCTGTTTACTGGGTGTTCTGGGAGGCTGTCAGTATTTACAGTAATTTCCAGAAAGTTTGTCTGTATTTACCAGGGGCTCCTGGGATTGCTTTGGTGTTTACAAGGGTTGTCCTGGAATGGGTTTCGATATTGACAGGGGTGTTCTGGGGAGTGTGTTAGTATTTACAATGATTTTCCGAGGACTCTGTCAGTATTCATGAGTGGGCCCCGGGGAGTGGGTCAATATTGCCAGGGGGCTCCCGAGCAGTGTGTTGGTATTGACAGCGGGCTCCTGTGGAGTGTGTCCACATTAATAAGGTGGTCCTGCAGATGTGTCTTTATTTATAGGCGAGTCCTGTGCAGTGTATCATTATTTCAGGATTAGCCCCATCGCGTGTGTTGGTATTTATAAGAAGGTTCCAGGGAATTGTGCCATTATTTTCAAAAGTGTGCCGGGCAGGGTGTCATTATTTACAGGGTTGGTCCTGGGGTGTGGTTTGGTATTTACAACGGTGACCCAGGTGTGTTTCGGTATATACAGGGAGTACTGGGGACTGTGTCAGCATTTACGGGGGTTCCCTTGGAGTATTTCAGTCTTTACTGGAGTGTTCCTGGAGTGTGTATCAGTATTTTAAAGAGAGCCCATATTCTCAAGGTGTCCCATGGAGTGTGTCAGTATTCACAGGGCGGATGCCAGAAAGGGTGTCGATATGTACAGGGGGAACCAGGTTATGTGTCAGTATTCACACAGGGTTCCCAGGGAGTGTGTTGATATTTACAAGGTGCACCGGGAATGGTGTCGTTATTTGTAAGGATGCCCCGGGATTGCGTTGGCATTTGCAAGATGCTCTTGGGGAAGGTGTCATTATTTACAATGGTGCGCCGAGGTGGATATAATTATTTACAAGGGTGCCCCGGGTAGGGTGTCATTATTTACAAGGGTGCCCCGGGGAGCTTGTCATTCTTTTCAGAGGATTCCCAGTATCATTATTTAGAAGTGTGTCCCAGGGCGTTTGTCTGTCTTTACAGGCGTCAACCGGAGAATGTGTCTGTAATTGCGGGTGGCCCTGAGTGTGTCAGAATTTAGAGGGTGCTGCTGAGGAATTTGTCAGTAATGTCAGTAAATACTGGGGGGTGGAATTCCCGGGGATTGTGTCGGTATTTACGGGGTGTCCCAGGGAGTGTGCAGATACTGCAAAGCGGTCCCGTTGAGTAGATGCGTTTGCAGGGCTGTTGTCCAGGAAGTGTGTCGGTATTTATTTACAACATGGGCGAGGAGAGTGCGTCAGTATCGACAGAGATTTCGCGGGGATTGTGTCGGTACTTACAGGGAGTCCCTGTTAAGTGTGTTGGTAATAATAAGGTGTTTATTGGGGAGTGTGTCGGTATTTAAAGGAAGTGTTCTGTCGAATGTGTTGGTACTTATGGGGTGATACAGGTGTGTGTCAGTATTTGTACAGATTCCGGGGAGTGTGTTGGTACTTACAGAGGGTGTTCCGGGGCCTATGTCGGTAATTGCAGGGTATTTAGGGGAGTGTCTCGGTGTTTGCTTGGATTCCATGGAGTGTGTTGGTGTTTACAAGGTTTCCGGGGATTGTGTTGGTACTTACAGGGGGAGTCCCGTGAGGTGGGTTGGCTTTTACAGAGTATCCGACAGAGTGTTTAGGTATTTGCACGGATTCTGGTGAGCTTGTCGGGATTTTCTAGGTGGCTACGGATTGTGTGTCAGTATTTACAGGGTCGTCACAGTGAGTATCACCGTATTCACACTGAAGGTCCCAAGGATGTTTTGATATTTACACGATGATCCTGGGAGTGTCAGTATTTACAGGGGCTCCCAAAGATTGAGTTGGTATTTGCAGGGTGGTCCCAAGGTCGTCCGGGAGAGCATGTCAGTATTTACAAGATGGTGCCACGGTGTGTGTCAGCATTTACAGGGCTGTCCTGTCGAGTGTGTAAGTGTTGTTTACATCTTGTAAATAATGACACCCTCCCTCATTTACAAGGGTGCGCCGGGTGGGTATCATTATTTACAAGATGTTCCCGGGGGTGGTTTGTTATTTGCAAATGTGTCGCGGGTGTTTATCAGTATTTGCAAGGGTGTACCAGGAAATGTGTCAGCATTTTCATGGAGTCCTGGGGAATTTGACAGTATTTACAGGGGCTTTAAGGAGATGTGTCAGTATTTACATGGGGTTCACAGGGTTCTGCGGCGGTACTTACAAAGGTGCCACGAGGGTGTCATTGTTTACAGGGGATTCCTAGGGTCTGTGTCAATTTTTAAACGAATATCCCGTGGTGTCTCTCTGTATTTATAGGGGGGTCCTGTAGAGTGTGTCCGTATTAAAGTGGGGTCCTGGGTTGTGTGTCAGTATTGACAGAGTGTTGTTGGGAAGTTTTTCAGGAAATATAGGTAAGGGGGAATGTCGTGGGGATTTTGTCAGTATTTACAGGGGAGTCCCAGGTAGTGTGTCAGTATTTACAGGGGTGACCTGGTGAGTGTCTGTACTTGCAAGGGTGGGAGTACGGGGAGTGTGTCAGTATTTGCAGCAGGGTCTGTGCGAGTGTGTCAGTATCGATAGGGAATATGTACAGAATGTGTCGATACTTACTGGGTGGTCCTGGGAAGCGTGTCAGTACTCATCAGGTGTTTACCAGGGATTGTGTTGGTATTTATAGATTTGTCGCGGGGAGTCTGCCATCATTTACAGGAGGGGTCACTGGGATTGTGTCAGTATTCACAGGTTAGTCCCGTGGAGTGTGCAAGTATTTACAGGGGGTTCCTGTGGAATGTGTCAGTATTTGTGGAGCAGTTCTAGAAAGTGTGCTGTTATTAACAGGCAGTTTACCGAGGAGTGTGTTGGTATATACACGGAGTTTACCGGGGATTGTATCAGTATTTATCGGGGATCCCGTGGAGTGTGTCAGTATTTACTGGGTTGTGCCAACGAGTGGTTTGTTATTTGCAAGGGTGTCCTGGGGTGTGTATTGGTATTGACAGGACAGTGCTAGTAAATGTGTCATTATTTGCAATGGGGTCTTGTGACGTGTGTCGGTATTTACAGGCGGGTCCCGGGGAGTGTGTCTGCATTTACAGGGTTGTCCCTGCGCTTCTGTCACTATTTACACGTGCGTCCGGGGCAGTTTGTCAAGATTTACAGGTGGATCCATCGCGTTTTATTTGCTTTGTGCAGGGGCGTCCTGGAGAGGGTTTTGCGATTTACAGGGGGTCCCAGGCAGTGTGTCGCTATTTATAGCAGCGTCCTATTGGTTGTGTCAGAATGTGCTGGGGTGCATTAGGGAGTATGTGCATATTAACATGGAAGTCCTGTGGAGCATGTCAGTATTTTCATAGTCAGTAGAGTTTGTGTCTGGAAAAGACTAGATGAACTGAAACTGTTCCCACTTGCATATAGGTCTCAACCACTGTCGGGGTGTGCAGATTTCAAAAATGGGAATGTCTGAGAGAACAGCAGGGAAGATACAGCTCCCTAAACTGGGAATATCGACGAGAATAGGTGGGATGATAAAGTTCCCTAAACTGCGAATTTCAGTTGATCAGCCGGGATTGCGTAGTTCCCTAAACTTGGAATATCGGTGTGAACAACGGGATGATACATTTCCCTAAACTGGGAATCTGAGTGTAAACTGCCGGGATCATACAACTCTCTAAACTGGAAATCTCGGTGTGAACAGTCGGAATGGTTTTAATCTCTAAACTGTCAATTCCCGTGTGAACATTTGGAATGGTTCTACTCTCTCAACTGGGATTCTCAGTGTGAAAAGGTGGGAAGGTACATCTCTCTAAATTGGGAATATCAGTGTGAACAACCATGAAGTTCCAGCTCATTAAAATTGGAAACTTAGTGTGGACAGTGGAATGATTTAGTTCCTTAAACTTGAAATCTCGGTGTGAACAGGTGGGATGGTCAGGCTCCCTGAACTGGGAATCTCAGTGCGATCAGCTATGATAGTCCCTGTTTCGAAATTAGGAATCTCATTGTTTGCACTGGGATTGTCCAGTTACCTAAACTGAGAATCTCAATGTGAACAGCCGCGATGACCTACTCTCTAAACTTGGAATCTCGTTGCGAACAGCTGGATGATCCAGCTGCATAAACTGGGAATTTCAGTGTGAACACCCGAGGTGGTCCCGCTCTCTAAACTGAGAATTTCCTTCTGAGCAACTAGGATGGTCCAGTTCCCTCAACTTGAAATCTCACTGTGAACAGCCGGGATGGTCCAGCTCTCTAAACTGGAAATCTCGGTGTTAACAGCTGGGATGACTGTGCTCACTAAATTGGGATTCTCAGTGTGAACAGCTGGAATTTGCCACCTCTCTAAACTGGGATGCTCGTTGTGAACAGCCAAGATGGACCAGCTCTCTAAACTGGGAGGTTCAGTGTTAAAATGGGGGATGATCAAGCTCCCTAAACTGGGATTCTCAGTGTGAACAGCTGGAATTGTCCAGCTGTCTAAAGTGGGCTTCTCAGTGTGAACAGAGGGATGGTTTGGCTCTCTAAACTGGAAATCTCAATGTGAACAGCCATGATAGTCCAGCTCCCTAAACTGGGAATCTCAGTGTGAATGGCGGGCATGGTCCCGTTCCCTCAACCAGGAATCTCGTGAGCAGCCAGTTTGGTCTATCTCCCTAAATTGGAAAACTTGTTGTGAACAATGGGATTATCCAGCTCCCTGAACTGGGAATCTCAGTGTGAACAGATAGGTGCTCGCGCTCTCTAAAATGTGAATCTCGTTGTGAGCAGCTGGGATGGTCCAGCTCCCTCTACTGGGGATCAGTGTGAACTGCCGGGATCTCTGAAAACTCTACAGAGGCGTGAATAGTGGGATAAATGGATTGTGGGTGAGGGCTTATCGTGGAATGTGCTTATATAGTTAACGCATGAATTGTTGCAAGCAGGTGGCAACTGATGGAGGTAGATGGCAGGGAAGGTGGAGTTGATGGATTGAACAGAATGTTGGAGGATGGCCATGTTGGAGGGATGAGGCTGATAAATTGCCCACAGAAATCAGGGATTAGTCGGGGTAAAATGAAGACTAATAGAGAAGGGGAATGCATCTGGATGGGTTAATCTTTGGAGGATCGATGTGGACTAGTTAGGCAGAAGGGCAGGTTTCCACAATGTAGAGTTTCAATAAAAAGTGACAAGTTGGGCTCTCAACACTGAGCCTGGCAGAACACCACATGTCACCGGCTGCCAGACCGAGAAAAACTCTTTTTTCCCCACTCTCTGTTTTCTGCCAAACAGCCAAACATTTCTCCATACCTCTGACACCATGGACCCTTACTCAGTAGCTTCCTGTGTGACATCTCGTGAAAGACCTTCTTAAAGCCCAGGCAGATAACATCCATTCGCTCTCCTCAGTCTTACCTGTTCGTTTCTTCTCCAAATAAATCGAGCAGATTGTTCAGGCATGAACTTCCCTGAATGAAACTATATTGACTTTGCCATGTTTAACCATGCAATTCCAAGTATTCAGAAATTTCATTCTTCACAATAGATGCCAGGATTTTACCCGCAATTGAGATTAGAGTAATTGTCCTGTAATTTTCTGTCTTTTTCCTTACTCCCATTTTAAACGGGGATATCGTTTTGGTGATTTTCCAGTCCTCTCGGACCTTCCCTGATTCTACAAATTCCTGAAAGATTGCCAACAACGCCACGACTGTCACTTCAGGTATCTCCCATAGAACCCTGGGGTGTAGTCCAGCTGGAACACGGGTTTATCCAACCTCGGGCCATTCCGTTTTTCTAGCATCTTCTCCTTCGTGATGACCACCATACTCAGTTCTGTCTCCTCACTCTATTGCCGAGAAGTGTAGACCAACAACTAGGAATGTATGTCTGCATGGCATGCAGTTAATGCCAAGGAAAGTTACCCAGTTCACATCCCAGATCAGGCTGCCTATCAAGGCTGCTCCCTTGCTACATGATCATGCATTTCCCTGCCCACAGCATGCTTTATCTTGCGCCTTGTGATGGCAGTTGGCACAGACACGCAACCAGGCTACTGGCTGTACTGTGTCATTGTCCTCAGTCAGGAACATTTGCACCTGTTATATATCACTGTTCCATCTCATTCTAACCCTTATACCACATGGCAAGAGTGATCATACCAAACACACTGCACCTGCAACAAAGACTCTGATACGTCTGATAGTCTCAGGGGAACAGACTGCAAGGAAATGCATGGGGCACCTTCAGCCGGTGGCTGGGGTTTCTAACTTGGTTTTCAATGGATTGTTCTTTCATTGATCATTTTGAATGATTTATACACTCATACAGTCAGAGATGTATAGCATGGAAACAGACTCTTTGCTTTATATCCCTGCAAACCATTCCTATTCATATACCCATACAGATGGCTTTAAAATGTTACAATCATACTAGCCTCCACCATTTGCTCTAGCAGCTCATTCCATACACGTACCATCCTCTGTCTGAAAAAGTTGTCCATCAGGTCTCTTTTATATCTTTCCTGTCTCACGCTAAACCGATGTCCTTTAGTTCTCGACTCGCCCACTCCCGGGAAGAGACTTTGTCTATTCATCCTATTCACGCCCTTTAAGATTTTATGAACCTCAACAAGGTCACCCCTCAGCTCATGACACTCCAGGGAGAACAACCCTTACCTATTCAACCTCTCACTATAGCTCAAATCCTCCGACCCTGGCGACATCATTGTAAGTCTTTTTTGAGACCTTTCAAGTTTCACGACATCTTTCCGATAGGAAGGAGACCAGAATTGCACACAATATTCTAAAATTGGCCCAACCAATATCCTGTACATCCGCAACATCAGCCCCAACTCCTATACTCAATACTCTGACCAATAATGGAAAGCATACCAAGAATTTTCTTCATTATGCTATCTATCCGTGACTCCAGTTTCAAGGAGCTATGAACCTACAGTCCAATGTCTGTTTGTTCAGCATTACACTGGAGGACCTTACCAATAAGTGTATAAGTTGTTGTAAGATTTGCTTTCCCAAAAATGCAGAACCTCGCATTTATCTAAGTTATACTCCATATGCCAGTTTTCAGGCTATAGGCCCATCTGATCAAGTTCACGTTGTAATCTGAGGTACCCTTCTTCGCTGTCCACTACACCTCCGATTTTGATGTCATCTGCAAACTTACTAACTGTACCTCTTATGCTGACATCCGAATCATTCATATAAATGACGAACACTTGTAGGTCCAGCACCGATCCTTGTGGCACTCCACTGGTCACAGGTCTCCAATCTGAAAAACATCCTTCCACAACCACCTATGCCTTCTACCTTTGAACCAGTTCTGTATCCAAGTAGTTAGTTCTCACTGTATTCGGTGAGATATAAACTGGGTAAACAGTCGGATCTGGTCGAACAACTTACTGAAGTTCATATCGAAGACGTCCACTGCTGTGCATCATCAATCCTCTTTGTTACTTTTTAAAAAAAACTCTATCAAGTTTGTGAGACATGGTTTCCCACGCACAAAGCCGTGTGACTATTCCTAATCAGTCCTTGCCTTTCCGCATACATTTACATCCTGTCCTTCAGATACTCCTTGACAAGTTTCTCACTCTTCATTTACAGTCAAACGTTTTAGTCCGTTTATCCAATCTTGGTCAGTTCTCCCCTCATGCCGTGTAATTGGCTTTGTTTTGATTTTGGATTTTTTGCGTGTGTTTAGAACGATCATTCATTTTATCATTTGTATTCATTTGTTGGTTATGTTGCAGACCCAGATCCATAATGATAAAATTAAACAACAGTCCAGTACAAGAACATGCCTTTCAGCCCAGCAAGCCCGCACTAACACATGATGTCATTCCAAAGTTAAAACAAAAGTATTTGCTCCAATACCTTCTATGTCATTCTATCCCTTACTAACTCATACTCGTGCCAAGATCCCTCTGAAACCTTGCTATTTTGGCTTCTTCCCCTCTGACAGTGCATTCCAGGCACTTTCACATTCTGTCTGGAACAGCAAAAAAAAAACACTTACCTATCACATCTCCTGAACTTTCTCCATTTTACAGAAAATCTACGGTCCTGAGTAATTGATACTTCTACTCTGGGGGAAAAAGCCTCTAACTGTCCTTCTATCTATGCCTCTGATAATTTTATAAATATCTATCAGGAAGCCCCATAGCCAATGATGCCCAGGTGCAAACAAACCATGTGTGTTCAATTTCTCCTCCTGGCTCATACCCTCCAAACCAGACAACATGCTAGTAAAACTTTTCCATACCCTCTCCAACATTTCAACATCGTGTGGCAACTAGTAGTGTACACAGTATTCTAGATCAATGGTGCTGGAAAAGCACAGCAGTTCAGGCAGCATCCGAGGAGCTTCAGCAAAATCGACGTTTCGGGCAAAAGCACTTCATCAGGAATAAAGGCAGAGAGCCTGACGCGTGGAGAGATAAGCTAGGGGAGGATGGGGGTGGGGACAGAGTAGGATAGAGTTTGTGCGAAGATTTGTAGCTCGGGTGCTCGTTGTTGTGGTTCTGTTCGCCGAGCTGGAAGTTTTTGTTGCAAACGTTTCGTCCCCTGCCATCAAAGAAGTGCTTCGCAGGAGGCTCCCAAGCACTGATGATGTCGCCTAGCCAGGGGACGAAACGTTTGCAACAAAAACTTCCAGCTCGGCGAACAGAACCACAACACAGAGTAGGATAGAGTACAATGGGTGAGTTGGGGAGGAGATGAAGGTGATAGGTCAGGGAAGAGAGTGTAGAGTGGATAGGTGGAAAAGGAGCTAGGCATGTCGGACAAGTCCGGACAAGTCAAGGGGACTGGAAGTTTGAAACGAGAATGAGGTGGGGGAAGGGGAAATGAGGAAGCTGTTGAAGTCCACATTGATGCCCTGGGGTTGAAGTGTTCCGAGGCGGAAGATGAGGCGTTCTTCCTCCAGGCGTCTGGCGGTGAGGGAGCGGCGGTGAAGGAGACCCAGGACCTCCATGTCCTCGGCAGAGTAGTAGGGGGAGTTGAAATGTTGGTCCACGGGGCGGTTTGGTTGATTGGTGCGGGTGTCACGGAGATGTTCCCTAAAGCGCTCTGCTAGGAGGCGCCCAGTCTACACAATGTAGAGGAGACCGCATCGGGAGCAACGGATACAATAAATGATATTAGTGGATGTGCAGGTAAAATTTTGATGGATATGGAAGGCTCCTTTAGGGCCTTGGATAGAGGTGAGGGTGAAGGTGTGGGCACAGGTTTTACAGTTCCTGCGGTGGCAGGGGAAAGTGCCAGGATGGGAGGGTGGGTCAAAGGGGGGCGTGGACCTGACCAGGTAGTCACAGAGGGAACGGTCTTTGCGGAAGGCGGAAAGGGGCGGGGAGGGAAATATATCCCTGGTGGTGGGGACTTTTAGGAGGTGGCGGAAATGTCGGTGGATGATTTGGTTAAGGCGGAGGTTTCAATATCCATCAAAATCTTACCTGCACATCCACTAATATCATTTATTGTATCCGTTGCTCCCGATGCGGTATCCTCTACAATGGGGAGACTGGGCGCCTCCTAGCAGAGTGCTTTAGGGAACATTGTCATTTATGAAGCATCTGAAAATAATTGGGCCGAGGGCAGCGAGCACTCTGACAGCTCACTGATGCTGTCCCTCTCTCTGAGCTCGGAAGCTGGCTTCAATTCCACCTCCTCCAGAGGTATCTAACAACATATCTGAAAACAATAATGTTACAGTAACTTCCCCAAATAACTGAGTGACGACTTGGCTACCTCAATCAGTTGGACCGCCGGTTTGTAATGCAGATTAATGCCGACGGTGTGGGTAAAATTCTGCACTGACTGAGGTGACTGAAAAGGGAGAACTCAACCTCTCCCTTATTTGAGGCATGATGACTGCCCAGTTAAACTGCCACCAGTCGTCTCTGTCCAAAGAGAGAGCAGCCCCATCATCCTGTCGAGGTATGGTGCCTTACCTTTCCACTTCTGATCTACAGGTTTACCCAGAAACCCCTCCCCTGGGAAACTGCTGCAGAGCTGTCCTGGAGCTGAGATGAATGCTCTCCTCCAACCCCAGCCACCTTCCTTTCAGGTATAACTTCAACCAGTGCAAACGGTTCCTATTTGCTCCAGTTTTGTCATTAATCCTTGATAGGAAACTTGGTCAAATGCAGATATGACGATGTTAAGCTCAGTCACTGTTACCTCACCTCTAGAATTCAGCTGCATGGTCTCTTGTACATCGTTAAACCAAGGCTTCAATGAGCCCAAGGGATGAGAGCCTAAACTGAGCTTCAGTGAGCAGTTTGGTGCTGAGGAAGTACTGCTTGATCCCACTGTGAGTGACATCTTCCATCCCTTTATTAATGATAGAGATGAGAGCAATGGGGTAGACTTTGATTGTCTGATGATTTGTCTGTGTGTGTACAGGACACACCCGAATAGTTTCCCACATTGACAAGTCGATGCCAGTGCTGTATCCCAGCAGGAACAGCTTGAATGGAATGTTATCAGGGCCCACAGGCTTTGTATTCCCCATTTCTCCAGTCGTTTGGAATTACCACACACAGTGAATCGAATTCGCTGAATACTGCCGTCTGGAGGAGACCAACATAGATCCTCCTATCGATACTTCTGTCTGAACTTTGTTGTGGTCATTTCAGACTGAGCTTTTCTATTGTTGTGTCGGGCCATTCCATCATTGAGGAAGATGTTATGTGGGGATCCTCCTCAGCCAGAGTTGTTTGATTGATACCACCATTCGACCTGACTGCATATGTCAGGATTGTAGCGATTAGATCGAATTGTTAGTTAGATCTGTCTGTCACTGGCTGTTTATGCTATTTGGTGAGTAAGTGGTCCTGTTCAGTAATGTCACCTCATTTTGAGGTGTACCTGGTGCTGCTCCTGACCAGCCCTCCTGTATTCTCCATTGAACAAGAGTTTATCCACTGGCCTGATGGTCAGGGTAAAGTGGAGCATTTGCCAGGCAG
The DNA here is from genome assembly GCF_037043375.1 of Chiloscyllium plagiosum. Lineage (NCBI taxonomy): Eukaryota > Metazoa > Chordata > Chondrichthyes > Orectolobiformes > Hemiscylliidae > Chiloscyllium > Chiloscyllium plagiosum. The sequence continues at coordinate 83,667,351 of NW_028270169.1, forward strand.
TGACAGTGAAAATTGTGCGAGAGTACAATTCTGCTGCTGATGACTCGAATCACCTCACACAGGCCAGTGCTGAGTTCTAGATCTCTTTGAAATCTGTCCCGTTAAGCTCGGGACATGTGTATCTCACATTTGCGCTGATGCGTGTACACACACACACGCGCGTGCACACACATACACACAGGCACACAAAGTAAAAGTGGGACTTTGTCTCCAGATCTACTGTGTGCGGTATACACTGTTCCCAAAGTGCTAATCGATTAATGTCTCTGCAGCCGATAGGTTGGTGAGGATGAGGTCAAGTATGTTTCTCCCTGTCAATCATTCCCTCTCCACCCGGTGCCGAACCAGTCTCCGCAGCTGTGTTCGTTTTGACCCGACCATCTGGATCAGCAATGCTGCTGCTGTGCCCCTCTGGGTGGTGGTTTTGAAATGGCCCACCCAGTATACATTCCCCAGCTCATTCACTCTGTCAGTGAGTCCTCCAAGTGTTGTTCAATGTAGAGGGACACTGATTCATCAGCTGATTTCTGCAATGTTTTCTCTATTAAGACATTGCACAATTCCGTTTTTAAACTATCTATGTAAATCTCTATCTTTCCCTATCATGTCCTCCAGCCACTACATCCATATGTATCTCAGAAACCTTCCGTATCACTACAATATTTATCTCAAACTCCAGCCCCTTCTATCACTGTAAATTCCGCCAGCCTCCACACCTCTCCGCATCTCTCTAACCTCCAGATGCTTCACCTTTCTACACATCCTGTGAATGAATTTAAAAGTATCTCACTAATCTATTCTAGCATGCACAGGCCACGCTGTCTCTGTAATATTCCTAACCTTGCTTTCCTGTCTCTGCAACATCTCCAGCCTTGCTTTTTTATCTCTGTAACATTTCCAGCCTATCTTTCCCATCTCTGTAACGTCTCCAGCCATCCTTTCCTATCTCTGTAACGTCTCCAGCCTTGCTTTCATATCTCTGTAAAATCTCCAGCCATGCTTTCCTATCACTGTGATACTTCCAGCCTTGCTTTCCTATCTCTGTAACATCTCCAGCCTTGCCTTCCTCTCTATCTGTAACATCTCCAGCTTTGCTTTTCTATCTCTCGCTAACATCTCCAGTCTTGCTTTTCTCTCTCTCTCTAACATCTCTAACCTTGCTTTCCTCTCTCTGTAACATCTCCAGCCTTGCTTTCCTATCTCTGTAACATCTCCAGCCAGTCTTTCTTATAACTGTGATATCACCAGCCATGCGTTCCTTTCTCTGTAACATCTCCAGCCTTGCTTTCCTTCACACCTCAGTGAAATGTTTTTTTTTCACACCTCAGTGAATTGATTATATATCTGCTCCTGTATTTTCATCTTTCTGGGGCTCTATAAAATATCTCCAGCAATGTATCTGTCATTGTTTGGACCCTTACCTTGACCGATAAAGCCTCATTTGTAGACACGTCCAAGATATCATCCCTCCTTACTACAGTAACTGTTCCTTAATTAATAATGCAACATTACCTCCTCTTTAACACCCTCTCCTGTCCTGCCTATAGTTCCAGAACAAGAGACTATGGAGTTTTAGCCCTGACCTCTCTCAAACACGTCTCTGAGATGGCAAAATGTTCCACCTCCACATGTCAACTCATGCCATTATCACATCAGTCTGTCTGATAATACTCCCAGCAATAACATAAGCTGGAATATAACACTTGGAATATTCTGTGCCTCAGAGCTCTTCAATCATTAACTATTTGTTATCAGGCTACCCAAACCATGAAGCAAAAATGTAACTCTGGGACTGAATAAATACTTATTGAATTGTAACTTCTTCTAAAAAAATGTATTCCTCAAGTGCAACTTTCCAGATCTGAGCAGTCAGCTCCACAAACAATGAGTTTCTGGTGGTTAATTCCCCGCTCAGTGTGCAGAGGGGACAGCCCTCAGTAGCGGAGAAAGTGAGGACTGCAGTTGATGGAGATCACAGTCGAAAAGTGTGGTACTGGAAAAGCACAGCAGGTTAGGCTGCATCCGACGAGCAGGAGAGTCAACGATTCGTGCATGTGCTCTTTATCAGGAAGGCATTGGTGCATTTGTTTGGATCCCGTGATTCGCAGGACGTTGGGAACTGTACTTACTCAGGAAGACAGAACTGCATACAGCACTGAAGATGAAAGCAGTCAATCAATTGGTTGGACAGGGTTAGACAAGTTGAGGGGAAGTACAGTCCGATTGAAGTACAAACAGAAGGATAGATGAACCCCCTGGGCTAAATGGGGTATACATGAAGTTACTCCAGGAAGTATTGAAAGAGATTGATGTGCCTTTGGTAATGATCTTTGTGTCTTCACTGTCCACTAGAGAAGTACCAGATGATTGGAGGGTGGCAAATATTATTCCCTTGTTCAGGGAAGGGAATAGGGATAACCCAGGGAATGATAGAACAGTAATTCTTACATCAGCGGTAGGCAAAGTATTGGAGACGTTTCTGAGAGAAAGGATTTGCAATTATTTAGAAAACGATAGTTTGATTAGAGATGGTCAGCATGGCTTTGTGAGGGGCAGGTCATCCCTCAGAAACCTTATTGAATTCTTTGAAGGTGTGAAAAAACATGTTGATGAAGGTAGACCAGTAGATGTGGTGAACACGAATTCTAGAAAGGTGTTTGATAAGGTTCCCCATTGTAGGCTCATTCATAAAGTAAGTAAGCATGGGATGCAGGGAAATGTGGCTGTCTGGATATGGACTTGGCTCGCCCATAGAAGGCAACAGATGGTAGCAGATGGAAAGTAATCAGCCTGGAGGTCAGTGACCAGCGGTGTTCACCGGGGATTGGCTCTGGGACCTGTGCTCTTTGTGATTTTTATCAATGACTTTGACGAGGAAGTGGAATGGTGGGTTAGTAAGGTGCCGATGACATGAAGGTTGATGGAGTTGTGGATAGTGTGGAGGGCTGTTGTAGGTTGCAACAGGACACTGACAGGATGCAGAGCTGGACTAATAAGTGGCAGATACAGTTCAACCTTAAAAAGTGTGAAGTGATTTATTTTGGAATTTTGCGTTTGCATACAGAATATAGGGTTAAAGGCAGAATTCTTGGCAAAGGGGATGAAAAGAGGGAAATTGGGGTCCATGTCCATAGATCCCGCAAAGTTACCAACCAAGCTGACAGGGTTGTTAAGAAGATGTATGGTATGTTGGCCTTCATTAGCAGGGGAATTAAATTTAAGAATACCGAGGTTAATGCTTATCTCTATAAAGTTGTTGTTCAACAATGCTTGGAATATTGTGTTCAGTTGTGGTTGCCTCATTAGAGGAAACATGTGGAAGGCTCAGAGAGTGTGCAGAGGAGATTTACCAGGATGCTGCCTGGACTGAAGGACATGTCTTAGTAAGAAAATTTGAGTGAGCTCGGGCTTTTCTCCCTGGAGTGAAGAAGAATGACAGCTGACTTGATAGAGGTGTACAAGATGTTGAGAGACAAAGATTAGATAGCCAGAGTCTTTTCAACAAGGGGAATAATTTTAAAATGATTCGAGGAAGGTTTAGGGGAGATGTCAGAGGTAGGTTCATAACACAGAGAGTGGTGGGAGCGGAATGCACCGACAGCGGTGGTGGTAGAATCAGATACATTAGGGAAATTTAAGAAGACTCTTGGATGGGCACATGGAAGTTAGTACGTTGAAGGTTATGAAGGTTATCCTGATCTAGAGTAGGATAAAAGGCCGGCAAAACACTGAGGGCTGAAGGGCTCTGACTGCGCTGTACTTTTCTATGTTCCAGGATTCATCCACCTTGTGGATTCTCCTCAGTTGGAAAATGTGTGAGGGAGTGAGGTGTGTGAGGACAGGAATCTGGGAGGGGCGTTAGGCCTAGATTTCCAGTTATGGTGTGTATGGTTACTGTCATCTGAGTGTCAGCACAATATGTGTGGTTCCCTAGACCAAACAAAATCCACGAAGTTCAGTTACTAATGTGATTTTTGGCTTGCTGTTTGTTCCTGGTTGTTCAGATATATTCTGTTGTGTGACCCATATATTAATATCTGACCATCCACAGACGTGTACAATTTTATTTTGATACTGGCGAATGTGAATGTTTCAAAGGGTCATTATGAGACACAAGATACTGCAGAAGACTATCAAAGTGTGAATGTTTTCACCCAGTGTCTGGTCTCGGATGCAGGTTTATGGTGTCCTGGGGGCATGCCAGATTTCATCACCACAAGTAACTTGTGCGGTTTGATTCTGACCCTCCATGTCCATAAGTCTGCTCCCTGAGCCAGGCTTTGACTGAAGATAAATTTGTAAGACCTGGCTCCTGTTCAGTCATTGGTATCTAATTTAGACAACATTTGTACCTGCAGTGACAGCAGTGACAGCCTGTTGGCTAGTTTCCTCCTGCTTCAGGTGGATTCCAAATGGTTCACTGTGAGGGAATATTTGAATGACTGCCCTGACCCAGTTTGGAAACTCTATGGACAGATTCAGGAGCAGGCCAGTGTCTCACTCAGTGTCACAGGCAGCTGTGAGGTCCAGTTGCACTGTCCCCGAATTCAGGCCTTTTGCAATCCACTTTTAATGTTGGTCATGATGCAAAATGATGGGTTTACTGCCCTGAACAATGATCAGGAGTTTGCCATGTTTGTGAATTGAGCAATAATAAGGTATGATTTACAATTATTCAACGGAACAATAACGGCATCATCTCTGAAAACATTGGATTCGATATTTATGGAAGTAAAATATAAACACCGAAGAACCTGTTTGTGATACAAAAGTAAAGAATGCACATGTTGTTTTGTACCAAAAAAGAATATTTTTTCGTTCTGTTTTGGTGATTACAATTACACATTGAATCTCAGTATTCAAATACACACATTGCCGCTCTATCATTTGCAATGTGGTTGACCCCTGACTGATTGCATATTCAGAGTGAACAAATGATTGAACAATCAAATAGACTTATAACTCTTTACATATTTAAATATAATCAATCAACTTAATTTCTCACTTGAAAAGTGTGAACTTCAGCTATTTGCCAACGATTTTATTAGTTTTAAAATAATGATGGAAAAGGATAGACTAAATCAAACAGTCGAAGTTCTAAATTGGAGAAAGGCCAATTTTAACGGTATTAGGCAATAACTTTCAAAAACCGATTGGGGGCAGATGTTCGCAAGTAAAGGGATGGCTGGAAAATGGAAAGACTTAAGAAATCAGATAGCCAGAGAGCAGAGAGAGTACATTCTTGTTAGGGTGAAAGGAAAGGCTGGTAGATAGAGAGAGTGCTCAACGACTAAGGAAATTGTGGGTCTTGTTAAGAAAAAGAAGGAAGCATATGACAGGTTCAGGCAGCGTAGATCGAGTGAATCCTTGGAAGAGTATAAAGGTAGTATGAGTATACTAACGGGGGAAATCTGGAGGGCAAAAAAAGGGACATGAGATAGCTTTGGCAAATAGAACGATGGAGAATCCAAAAGGATTTTACAAATACATTGAGGACAAACTGGTAAATAGGGAGAGAACAGACCCCTCAAAGATCAGTAAGGTGTCTTTGTGTGGAGCCGCAGGAGACAGGGAGATACTAAAAGAGTATTTTGTATCAGTGTTTACTCAGGAGAAAGTCATGGGAGATGTTGGCATACAGAGAAATAGATGGTGACATCTTGAAAAATGTCCATATTACAGAGGATGAAGTGCTCGATGTCTTGAAATGCATAAAGGTGGATAAATCTCCATGAACTGATCGATCAGGTGTACACTAGAATTCTGTGGGAAACTAGGGAAATGATTGCTTGGCCTCTTTCCATTGATAGTCACAGGTGAGGTGTCAAAACACGGTGCCACTGTTTAAGAAAGGTGTTAAGGACAAGCAAGGAAACTAGACCAGTGAGCCTGACGTCACTGGAGGGCATGTTGTTGCAGGGAATCCTGAGGGACAGGATGTACATGTATCTGGAAAGGCAATGACTGATTTGGGAAAGTGAATCTGGCTTTGTGTGTGGAAAATCATGTCTCACAAACTTGATTGAGTATTTTGCAGAAGTAACAAAGATGATTGATGCGGGCAGATCAGTGGACGTGATCTATAAGGACTTCAGTAAGGTATTCGTTAAGGTTCCCCATGGGAGACTGGTTATCAAGGTTAGACCTCATAGAATACAGGGAGAACTAGCCATTTTGATACAGAACTGTCTAAAGGTAGAAGACAGAGGGTGGTGGTGGTGGAGAGTTGTTTTTCAGATTGTTGGCGTGTGACCAGTGGACTGTCACAAGGATCAGTGCTGGGTCTACTACTTTTAGGCATTCATATAAATGATTTGCATGTGAGTATAAGAGGTATAGTTAGTACATTTTGCTGATGACATCCAAATTGGAGGTGCAGTGGACAGCGAAGACGGTTACCTCAGATTACAACGGAATTTTGATCGGATGGGCCAATGGGCTGACGAGTGGTTGGTGGAGTTTAATTTAGGTAAATGCGAGATGCTGCATTTTGGGAAAGCAAATCTAAGCAGGAGTTATACTCTTAATGGTGAGGTTAAAGGGAGTGTTGCTGAACAACGAGAACTTGGAGTGCAGGTTCATTGTTCCTTGAAGGTAGAATCTTAGGTAGACAAGACAGTGAAGAATATATTTGGTATGCTTTTCTTAATTCGTCAGAGCATTTAGGACAGTGGGTGGAAGTTCGTGTTGCGGCTGTACAGGAAGTTCGTTAGGCCACTTTTGGAATATTGTGTGCAATTCTGGTCTCCTTCCTATCGGTAGGATGTTGTGAAACTTGAAAGGGTTCTGAACAAATTTACAAGTATGTTGCCAAGGTTGGAGTGTTTGAGCTATAGGTGGAGGTTGACTAGGCTGGGGATATTTTCCCTGGAACGTTGGAGGCTGAGGGGTGACCTTAGAGAGGTTTATAATATCATGAGGGACATGAATGTGGAAATAGACAATGTATTTTCCCTGGTGTGGGGGAGTCCAGAACTAGAGGGCATAGGTGGAGGTTGGGAAGGAAAAATATAAAAGTGACGTAAGGGGCAACTTTTTCACACACAGGGTGGTACGAGTATGGAATGAACTGCCAGAGGAAGTGGTGAAGGTTGGTACAATTGCAACATTTAGATGGTGTCTAGATGGGTATATGAATAGAAAGTGTTTCGAGGGATATGGGCTGAGTGCTGGCAGGTGGGACTAGATTGGATTGGGATATCTGGTCGGCATGGATTAGTTGGACGGAAGGTCTGTTTCCATGTTGTACATCTGTATGACTCTGTGACTGTAATTTAGCGATGACAATAATTTGACATGCACTGTCAAATAAATAAATGATTTATATTATTAAATTGTAGCATACAATAAGTTGAAAACTTGCAATTTTTAGAATGAATGATAAAGAACAAAGAGCATTCCAACACAGGAACAGAACCTTCGGCCCTCCTAGCCTGCGCTGATCCAGATCCCCTATTTTCTAAGAGCCGATATCACTCTGCTCCCTGCCCATACATGTATCTGGCAGATTCATTGTAGATTACACTATCGTTCCTGCCCCAACCACCTCCGCTGCCAGCACGTTCCAGGCTGCCACCACCCTATGTGTAAAGAGCTTCCCACATATATCCCTCAGGCCCTAAACCTTTCCCTTTCATTTTGCAACTCAATTACTAGGAGTCATGAGTACACGATTTGGGGTAAAGCTTCTTGGTATACACCCTGTCTATATCTCTTTTGATTTTGTAGACCTCAATCAGGACCCCCCTCAACCTTTGTCTTTATAATAAAAATAGTCCTAATCTACCCAACCTCTTTCGATAACAAGCACCCTCCATCCCAGGCAACACCCTGGTGAACCTCCTCTGCACTCTATTCAAGCTGCACATCCTTTTGGTAATGAGGTGACCAGAACTGTATGCAGTATTCCAAAGGCCAAACCAAAGTCCTATGCAACTGTAACATGACCTGCCAACGCTTGTACTCAACACCTGATCCAATGAAGGAAAGCATGCAGTCTGCCTTATTGACCAATTTACTGACCTGCGTTGCCACCTTCAGGAAATAATCAAACTGAACACTCAGATCTCTCTGTACGTCAATTTTCCCCAGGACTTTTATATTTAATGCATAATTTGCTCTCGAATTGGATCCTCCAAAATGCATCACCTCGCATTTGCACAGATTGAACTCCATCTGCCATATCTGTGCCCATTTCTCCAATCTATCTATATTCTGCTGCATTCTCTGGCAGTCCTCTTCATTATCTGCTACTCCAACAATCTTGGTATCCTCTGCAAACTTGCTAATTAGGCAAACGATACCTTCTTCCAAATCATTAATAAATATATCACAAACAACTGTGGTCCCAGCGTGGATCGCTGTTGCACACCACTGGTCATAGGTCACCATTTTGAGAAATCCCCTTTTCCTCATACTCTCTTACTCATGTTGCCCAGCCAGTTCTCTATCCATCTAGATTAAACACCCTGAACCCCATGCGACTTCACCTGCTCCATCAGCTTACTATGGGCAACCTAACTGAACACGTAACTCAAGTCCCTCAGTAGCTTCTCCAGCAGCTTACCTACGACTGATGTCAGGCTCGCCGTTCTATAATAAGCTGGATTATCCCCGCTACCCTTCTTAAACAAAGGGAAAACATTAGCAATTCTCCAGTTCTCCAGGACCTCACCAATGTTCAAAGATCCTGCAAAGATACAAGTTAACGCCCCACTTATTTCCTCTCTCAATTTCCTTAGTAACGTGTGGTAGATCCCATCCAGACCTGGGGGTTTGTCTACATTAATACCTTTTAGAATATCCAAAACCTCCTCCCTCTTTATGTCGACTTGACCCAGTGTACTCAAAGATCTATCCTTAAACTCAACATCCATCATGTCCCTCTCCTTACTGAATACAGATGCAAAGTACTCGTTAAGACTCTCACCCATTTTCTCTGACTCCATGCATAACTTTCTTGTGTGGGCCAAACAGTTCTCTAGTTACCCTCTTGCTCCTTATATATGAAAACAAAGTTTTTGGTATTTTCCTCAATCCTGTTTGCTAAAGATATCTCATGACCACTTTTAGTCCTCGTAATTCTCGATATTTACTGTGAAATGTGGTTAGTGAAAAGAAAATCAACACTTGTTCGTGTGACTGGGTACTCAGACCATTTCAAAGTATGTTGTGCCAAAACATATTTGAAATCCGTCTCAGTGTAAATAAAAAAATGGGAAGAAAACCCTTGGGAAGAGTAATTTTCAGCCATTGTCCCCCACCCCGCCCCCCCCCCCCCCCCCCCCCCCCGCCTAAGTACTTCTGAGGTTGAAAAGAAAAGAGTGAGGGCTTGTAACAAGGGCAAAACAGTAACTATTGGTGGTTTGAACATGCAAATTGACTCAATTAATCATCTCGACAATATCTTCGAATAAAGATTCATTAAGTGTATGACAGGCTATTTCTGCGAGCAGAATGTCATGGAACCAACCAGAGAATGGGCTAATTTAGATTTGATATTATGTAACAAGGAAGGATTGGTGGATGAGCTTGGCCTTGGAAAGAGTAAACACAATATGCTGGAGTTTCATATTCAGATTGGAAGAGTGAAGACTGAGTCATAAATGAGAGTTTTAGTGTTAGGCAATAGTAATTATACTGACCTAAGGAAGGATTTGGCCTGGTTGGACTGGGGGGAGAAAAGAACAGTCAAAGGCAGGACAGTTGAAAAAACTTGGCAAATAATTAGGGAGATACTAAATACCGAAGAGGAATTGCATAACGGAGAAAAATCATTCCTATCTTGATAAGGAAGTCAAGGATAACATGAAGGCAAATCCCAGTGCATATTATGCTGCACAAGTTAGTCACACTGTGGAGGATTGGGCAAGTCAGTGGCCTCGTGGTGCTATCAGTGAATTCTTATGTAATAAACCCAGATAATGTTCTGGTGATCTGGGTTCAAATCCTGCCACAGCAAATGGCGAGCGTGACTTGAAATCTGGAATTAAGGGGCGGATGGTGGTTATGAATTGATTGCCAAGAAAAACTCACCTGGTTCACTCATGTCCTTTAGGGAAGGAAACTGCCATTCTACCATAGATTCGCCACGCTCAGATTGAAGGCATTTCTCCTTATCTCTTGTCTAAAAGATCTTCTCTTGACTCTCAGGCTATCTCCTTGAGTACTTTCTCTCCTAACAGTGGAAACATCTTCCCAACATCTACTCTGACCAGGCAACAAGCATTCTGAATGCTTCAATTAGATCCCGCTTCATCCTTATAAACTCCAACAAGTACAGACACAGAGATCTCATATGTAAAGCTTTTCATTCCTGCAACCATTCTTGAAAACCTCGTCTGAACATGGTCTAGGGGCGGTACATCCTTCCTTAGTTATGGGGCACAGTACGGTACAAAATCCTCCAATGTGGTCTGACCAGAGTCTTATCGTGCCTCGGCAATCCATCCCTGCTTTAATATTCAAGTCCTCTCAAAGTAAATGCCATCACTGTATTTGCCTTTCTGACGGGGCGGGCCACCTGAAAGAATAACCTTACGATAGGCAATAATATATTTACCATGGTGTTACAAAAATGAACAATTATTAAAGCATGCTGGGAAATGGATGCCAGCTTTGACTAAAGTCTCTGTGATAATCCACATGCTGCAGAATCCAGATAGGCTGCATCTACACACAGATGATTTGCAAACAAACCTGACAGCTCCAGACCCTGTAATACTCACCTGAAGTTGGACCTGAATGGGACAATGGAATGTTGCCCTTGAGTCAACCCATGGTTGAGTCTGATTGATCAGGGTAAATGAACCTGATCATTCCATTGACAGATCCTCCTTGCCTTCTCAAAAGGGTGTGAAGACTTGGAAGGATAAGAATCACCACAAAATCCGACACAGTTCAGTAACCCGAGAATAACCACGGAAAGAGAAGACACCTCCAAGATCATCATCAGAAGAAGACATCACCAAGTCGAGCCCGGTCAACTTCTAGTGGGGCGGTTTATGATCATCCAAAGCTAAGTTAAAGCATAAGATAATTTGTAGCGCTTATCATTATAATACGTTTTATTGCTCTAATATTAATTGTGTTCAAAAAACAAATATTGCTTGTAAGAGAACTCGGTTCTTTTGCTGAATATAAGCTTTCAAACACACTGTGCACCAGATACAACACCTTCCTAATTGCTGACTCAACCTGCAAGTTTATCTGGAGACAATCCTGGACTGAAACTCGCAATTCTCTTTGCACTTCAGACTTCTGATTTTTCTCTCCACTTATAAAGTAGTCCATGCCTGTCTTCTTCCTACTAATGTGCATCACCTAGAACTTTCCCAAGTTGTACTCCATCTGCCATTTCATTGTCCACTCTCTTAATAATTATTCAGTTTCTCATCTATGATTTGTTTCACACGAGCATCTCTCCAGCGTCATTTCCCAATATCCACTTCTGCTTCTCTTTTGCCCTTTATATGTCTAAAGAAACTTTTGCAGTTGTCCTTTAACTCACATGTAATCTTCTCCGTCCTTATCTCTTATTTTGTTGCCATCTGTTCGTCTTTGAAAACTTCCAAATCTTCTGGTTTCCCACTGCCATTTGCCAAGTTATCTGCTTTCTATTTTTCTTTACCTTAGCCATGACTGTCCCAGTCATCCATGGTTGCCTCATCCTCGCATTTCGGGCAAACGTCGATTTTACTGCTCCTCAGATGCTGCCTGAACTGCTGTGTTCTTCCAGCACCACTAATACAGACTCTGGTTTCCAGCATCTGCAGTCATTGTTTTTACCTCGTTGATTTTAACCCTACTGCGAATCCTCTTGCAAGGATGCTACCTTGAAGAAGTTTTCCTCTTCTCTCTACAAGAATCTCAGGGAGTCCCTCTCCCACTGCAACTCCCAGGTCATTTCCTCTGCCCTGAAGCTCTTGAACCATGTCCTGATGTTACTGTCTCCCCACCCTCACCCTCCTCTAGCTTATCTCTCCACGCTTCAGGCTCTCTGCCTTTATTCCTGATGAAGGGCTTTTTCCGAAACGTCGAGTTTTCTGCTCCTCAGATACTGCCTGACCTGCTGTGCTCTTCCAGCACCACTAATCCAGAATCTGGTTTACAGCATCTGCAGTCATTGTTTTTACCTTGCAAAGCACTTCAGCATTGTCTCAAATTTATAGTTTAGACATGGAATAATAATAGGTCATTGTCAATTACTTTGCAAAATGGCCACAGTGTATTTCTTTTGCCAAATATTCTGTCTGTATTACGGAAGAATACAAACTTGAAACTGTTCGAGAAGGAAGATATTAGATTAGATTACTTACAGTGTGGAAACAGGCCGTTCGGTCCAACCAGTCCACACCCACCCACTGAAGCGCAACCCACCAATACACCTACCCTAATACTACGGGCAATTTAGCATAGCCAATTCACCTGACCTGCACATCTTTGGACTGTGGGAGTTAACCGGAGCACCCGGAAGAAGCCCACGCAGACACAGGGAGAACGTTCAAACTCCACACAGTCAGTCGCCTGAGGCAGGAATTGAACCCGGGTCTCTGGCGCTGTGAGGTAGCAGTGCTAACCACTGTACCACCGTGCCGCCCACAAGATTTGAACCCAGGTCCCCCGAACATTGCTTAACACCCTGGATTAATAAGTAATTGATAATACCACTAGGCAATTACTGCCCCTTAAAGAGTCTATAAGGAGATTAAGGTGCGTCAAGTGAACAGCCAAATATTGGTGCATGGAACATAGTAGGAAAAATGTGTTTGTGCTAAAAGTTATTGGTGGGTTGAATGGAAATGTAGTGTATTATTTCAGTGGAGAGAGTGGCTTTAGGCACGGATGAAATGGAAACGTGGATTACAAAATAAAAACTTTGCGTGTGCATCAATTTTTTAGGGAGATGAGACAAATGTTGGAACTTTCTGAAACAGAATACATTTAAAAGATTGGACGATTTTCTACAGATTGACAATGTAGCGGTGTAACCACATCGAGAGAGCGATGGCCACAATGATATGAAATGCAATCCAGAGAAGATTCACTCAGCTGTCTCTTGTGAGGAGCGTTTATTTCAGGAGGAAATCTTGAAATGACTGGCTCTGGATCTGCTGGGGTTTAGGCAAACAATATGTGATCTTGTTTAACCCCAGAATATTCCAAGCAGTCTTTTCAAGTTGAATTCTAAAACAATATTTCAGCTTGTGTAAGCGATTACCATGAGTGGATGGACTATAAAACTAAAAAGAAGATGGTGTTAAGAAGATGGTGATTTGGTGTCATCCTCTCAAAGTGTTGTGTCTTTGTACAATTCTCTCCCCAGAGAGCAGTGGAGGATAAGACATTGTATATTCCTAAGGCAGCGGCAGGCAGAATCTTGACTAAGAATGACGCACTAACATTGTAAGGGCAAAGGAGGAATGTGTGATTGATATCACAATCAGATCATCCACGGTCTTATCACATGATGGAGCTGTTTCGATTCCTTACTCCTGATGCTAGGTTCTACATTTCTGTTGTCTTTAGATACTGAAAAGAAATATGACACGGTTCTCATCAACATGAAGACTTTTCCTTTCAGATTATTGGACACAGCTTTCCAAATGTGACTTTATAACAGCACATGAAAAGCACTCGGGAAAGATTCATGATGTTGTAGAGAGGTCAGGAGCATAGGACAAAGGGAAAGCCTCGCTTGAAACTGCTTTAGAAATCAGATTGGGTCGAATGGATAACTTTAATACAGCAGATTCCTTTCAGTTGTTCTTGTGAGGTGCGTTTCATTAGCAAGGCCAGTATTCTGTTGCCTGAGTTTCAATTCTATTTAGAATATGGCAGTAAACCCCAGGTGTTCTTGTAGTGCAGGAACACCAACAGGAATGTTACAAAGAGAGAAACGGGTTCTCAACAACTTGATAGTGAAGGGAGAATGATCTTGCTTCAAATCCTGTGTGACTTTAAAGATTGCCTTCCTCACCATTTGATGCTCACAAGCTATGAAAATAGTGAGACCACATTCTCTGGTTCCAACAATTAAATTGATGGAGTCAAACAGCATACAAACCGATCCTCCAGCCCAATACAAATACATCAGCCAAAAAACACCAAACTGCATTATTCCCAGTTGCCAGAAGACCTATACCCTACTATCCCCTGGTATTTTGCGTTTAACTGCTCTTTTACCGAGTATCTGTGAGCTGAGCTTTTTTTTGTTCTTCCAATATATGCACGAAATTGTTTCACGGAAATCGATCACACAACTTCAAAGACAGCACTAACTCATCAGATCAATAAAATGTACTCGTTGTTTAGTAATTATTAGAAACTCGGATTACCTTTTTAGTTCATTTGGGATTTTAATGGAGCTAGACCAGCATTAATTGCCCTTGAGAAGTTCCAGTCCACTTGACATTGGTCCATCCAAGTGGCTGGAGAGAGAGAGTACCAGCAGTGCATCTCACGTGCTGGTTTAACTGGGAGTAAATATTACTAGAGGTGGATGGAGCGTTAAACAAGCCGCAACGCTGTGATGAACAGCTCACAGGATAACAGACTCTTTGTCAAAGCGAATATATGTGAAGGAATTTATTACTCTTCAGAGAAATAACAACCTTACACGAGAAGTCTATATAATAATGAAGTGAAGTCTGTTTCGATGTTATTGGTGATCTTAAAATAATGGTGTCATCAGCTGGAATAATGTTGATGTTGTGTTTGACGATTCTTGCACTGAGGATAGGTGATTTCAGAGATGGCTGGGCTGGCCTAGGTTAAGTAATTGCTGATATTCCATGTGATGATGTTTGTTTGTAATCTCCCCACTTACTGAGCACAATTCGATGGAACAAACCAACAAGTCCAATTGGTTTCTGCTTCAGAATATTTCGGAGCTTTCATGGCTACCATCACATGTAATCATGTAATAAAGACAAGGCCCATCGAGTCTGCATCATCCAGTGCTGATACATGTGCTTTATAAAGTTTGTGAGGTTTCCTTCCATCTTCCCTCTCTCCGGCATTGCATTTTTGACTTATATCATGCTCTGGTTTCAAAACAGATTTCACAAATCCTCTCTTAGAACCTTCTCTTTCACTTCAAACATATTTCCCTTGTTTTTGACCCTTTGACTAAGGGGAATAGCTGTTGTCTGTTCACTCGTCCCATACCTCTCATGCTATAATACACCTCTGCCAGGTTCACCCCTCACTCTTCTCTGCTCCAAAAGCAAATCTAACTTATCTTCATGGTTAGTATTCTCTCTTGTCGTTTTACATCTTCCAAAGTGCAGCATCTCACATATTTCAGTGTCACCTTTTATCAGTCATTGACACGGCCATCTGACAATCTGTTTATACGTTCCAACACGTATAAACAACTCTGTAACCAACACGTTCCTGCTCACGATGACCCACCCGGCGAATCATTGTGTCATCGTCCAACATTGTTTATCATCCTCCAACATCCCCCATCCCCTCCATATCCCAAATTCTTATCATCAAAATGTATGAATTTCAGAAACAAACCTTGATTTTCTTTCTATTCTACAGATGTGGTTGCAGAATTGGCAATTCCAGTGTCTTGTTTTTCCTATTTTGGTGACTTTACAGCGTGAATCAGTTGTGGTCTTTTGTGGAAGAGCCACAAATAGTATTTTGGACATGAAGCTGTATTCTGTTTTTATACTCCGCCCCTCTGCATGTATTTTGTTAGATTAGATTAGATTACATTACAGTGTGGGAACAGGCCCTTCGGCCCAACAAGTCCACACCGACCCGCCGAAGCGCAACCCACCCATACCCCTACATTTACCCCTTACCTAACACTATGGACAATTTAGCACGGCCAATTCACCTAACCTGCACATCTTTGGACTGTGGGAGGAAACCAGAACACCCAGAGGAAACCCACGCAGACACGGGGAGAATGTGCAAACTCCACGCAGTCAGTCGCCTGAGGCGGGAATTGAACCCAGGTCTCTGGCGCTGTGAGGCAACAGTGCTAACCACTGTGCCACCGTGCTGCCCATTATGGTGACTTGGACATCATTAACGTGGGACTAACTTTTGGCACCTTGCCCTGCAGCATTTCCATTTTACGTGGGCCTGTAGTCTATTCTTTACAACATTCGCTGCAATAGTCCGAGCTGAAAGAACTTTTTCATCTGCAGGATGGACACAGCTTATCATTAATTCTGTGTCAAAGAGATAGAATAATGATGATAAAGTTTGAATTGAATTCTGGATTATAAACACACTAGAGAAGATCAAGTCATGTTCTCATTTTTACGTTGAATTGGAAGCAAATTTAAAGAACAAACACCCAACCTGAATATTGTTTGAAAAGTGATGTCATGTTGAAATAATGCATTAAGGAAGACCATGCATCAATTTTCTTTTGAATATTGCGAGGACATTGTTCAAGCAAACAGTGTTCTTGTCTTTTGCTCCTTATTCTTTCAACTGATCTGCCCGTGTAATTTGAGGTGAGATCAGAGTGACTTCCCTTTCAATCGAAGCAGGACTTGACTGAGGGTGGAATCAATGGCCCTGAGCAAAAGTGTGATGAATGGTAATTAGATAACATTCTGCACTGGGACTGGGAAGAATAGAAAAATCAGTCTCTGAAAGGTATCTTCCATGTTGCATGTCATCCTGACTGTGGACTAGTTTGCTGTTCCTACACAAGTATTTGTTACAAATCTTGGAATGCCCATACAAACAGTTCTGTGTGGATCTGCATCACTTTGGATTGAAGAGGTAAAACAGGGCAACTCTTTGTCGCTTATTCCAGAGCCATGGAGATGACAAATAAACTCTGCCGTTGCTCGTGCCTTCCAAAACCCTAGATGAATATATCTTTATAAAAAATACAAAGATATTTTATGTGCTTTCAGATCTGATACATGGTCAGTGGATTTCAAATGCTAAATCTGTTTTTCTCTCAACAGAGGCTGAGATTTAGCATTTGAAATCCACTGACCATGTATCAGATCTGAAAGCACCTGGGAAATTGTGTAATGTGTTTTGGTGGAATGATTGGACTATGTGGAGAAATAGAGGGATTAAAAAAAGGATTATTGATAATCAGCTGCGATGGAATTAAAATGTGAGATTATTTTCATGTATTTTTCACGTTTTTGCATATTCCTGTGTATCATGCACATATAGGTATGTTTCCAAGTCCCTGTTTCACGTGAGTTCTATCCCCTCCACCTCTCTTTCCTGAGTGTGGACATCTTTCCTTCATTAATGGGACATGGGTGTTGTTAACTCGGCCAACATTTATTTCCATTTCCGAGTTACTCTTGTGAAGGTGTTGGGGAACTGCCTTTCTGAACCCATGCACTTCGACATACTATCAGTGACAAGTGCTCAGGTATGTCTGGTTTCACTTATTTGAGAACTTGTAGTATTATAACTGAATGGCTGTCTTGGCCATTGCAAAGGGCATTTGAGAGTCTGCCATTGCTGAGGATCTGGAGTAACATGTAAGTCAGACCAGTGAAGATAGCAAATTTCCTTCTCTGAAGGACACTAATGAGCCAGGGATTTTTTAGTTTTGACAACCATGAACATTTCATTATATTGTTAATTCCAAATATTTTATTGAACTCAAGTTCCACCATCTGCTGCGTGCGTTTGAATTCCGGGTTTGGGTCATTGTGTGATGTACTTCGCAGGCTGAATGACATCAATCTATTCCTGCATAAATCTTTAGAGGGCAGAATGGTATCATTATAACGATGCTGACTGGCTGAATGGGATCTTCCTTTATCTCTGTAATATTACTGAGTGCTTGAGAGAACAACGCATGGGTTAGAAGCAGCAGCTGGCCATTCAGCCCCTCGAGCCTGCTGCAGCATTCAGAATGTGCATTGTTGATGCGATTGTAACTAAACAACCTCTCCTGTCTGTTCCTAATAAACATGGATTCTCTTGTTCATCAACGATCTTTGGAAATCAACCTTGAGTGTTTTCAGTTACCCAGTCCTCATTGCTACTTCGGCATGAGAACACCACAGATCACACAACCCTAAAAAGAAAGGAGCATCCCTGTTTCAGTCTGAAATGAGAAGGTCCTTATTCTTAAAATGTGTTACCCTCAAACCAATCACCACTATTTTGACATACAACGATATGATAATTAGGCACAAATATTGACCATTCAGTCACCCAAACCTGTCTATATTCCCATTAACTCTCCTAAATCACATACTTACCAATTTGGGTCTCCACTGAACTTGTGGGAAGACAATCCCAGGCACCAAAAGATCATATCAGCATGAGACACTGGAGCAGAATTAGGCAATTCAGCCAATCTACTCTGCCATGGCATTTGATCACGGCTGAAATGTTTATCAATCCCATTCTGCTGTCTTCACCGACTGACCATTGATCGTTTACTAATAAAATATATATATATCTGTATTCAAGACATTGTGCGTGCCTGTATGTGGAGGGGAGAGGGGGTTCGTCTGTTTGTATGTAAACGTCCATATCCACGTGCGTATCTCTGTGTGCATGTGTTATGTGTGTTAGTGTCAGTATCTAAGTTTGTGTGCACCTCTGTCTGCATCTTTTTGCAATGGTTTTGAAGAAAATATATTGAAATTGGAATCAGTCTCCTTCCTCCTCTCTCTCTGTCTATCCCTGTTGTTCATAAAGTTCATGGAATCCCTACAGTGTGAAAACAGGCCCTGCAGCCCAACACATCCACACTGACCCTTCCAAGCGTAACATACCCAGACCCATCCCCTTACTATTCTACGTTTATGCATGACTAATGTCCCTAATCTGCACATCCCCAAGCACAATGGGCAATTTAGCTTGGCCAAATAACCAAACCTGCACATCTTTTGACTGTGGGAGGAAATCGGAGCAGCCCGAGAAAACCCACGTATACACAGGGATAATGGGCAAACTCCAAACTCCCGACGGTGAAATTGAAGATGGCTACCTGGCGCTGTGTGACAGCAGTGAGAATCAATGAGTTTTATGATGAGATTCATACATTAGTACCCTCTGCTGGCCTTCCCGCAACACTGCATCAGTAGCAGAGTTTTTTTTAGCTCTCTGATAAGATAACAAATCCTTTCCTGTCGATCTCTGAAGTTGCATTGCTGTTTGGTTTTTCAAATGATATCTTTGGACACACAGACCAGTTTCATCAATACTGTCCGATATTACTGCTCGGCCATTCTCAGGACTTTTCAATACTTTCTCACATAATTTTTAAGCATTGCAAGACACAAAATGAGAAATAAATTCTTCTTTTCTCTGGACAAAATGTTTCACTCTGAGATGAGCATTTCCACTCTGACAGTCCCAAGTATATTTGCAACCCTCCATCTACCAGCATTAAGTCTGTGTGTGTGTGTGTGTGTTGATGGTGCTGTGAGCTGCTGTCCTCTCTTCCACCCAGACTGAATCCATGAGGGTTATCACATTCTGCCACTGTCACTGCAGTTGGGTGCAGAGGCCAGCTGCGGGAGAGATTGTGCCATTTTAAGCACCACAGAGACTGTCAGAACGGCACCCACATTTAGATACTCACCGAGTTGTGTGTGTGTTGATGAAAAAGCACAGCTGGTCGACAGCATGCAGATGCAAGAAAATTACGGTTTCAGGCCAGAGCCCTTCATCAGGAAGTGTAAATCCTGGAAATGTGGTCTGACCAGAGCCTTAGAAAGCCTCAATATCACCACCTTTATATTAGAAACATAGAACATAGAAGAATACAGCGCAGTTCAGGCCCTTTGGCCCTCGATGTTGCGTGGATCCAAGCCCACCTAACCTACACTAGCCCACTATCCTCAATATGCCTATCCAATGCCCGCTTAAATGCCCATAAAGAGGGAGAGTCCACCACTGCTACTGGCAGGGCATTCCATGAACTCACGACTCGCTAAGTAAAGAACCCACCCTTAACATCTGTCCTATACCTACCACCCCTTAATTTAAAGCTATGCCCCCTTGTAATAGCTGACTCCATATGTGGAAAAATGTTCTCACGGTCAACCCTATCTAAACCCTAATCATCTTGTACACCTCTATCAAGTCACCCCTAAACCTTCTTTTCTCCAATGAAAACAACCCCAAGTGCCTCAGCCTTTCCTCATACGATCTTCCTACCATACCAGGCAACATCCTGATAAACCTCTTCTGCACCCGTTCCAGTGCCTCCACATCCTTCCTATAGTATGGCGACCAAAACTGCACACAATACTCCAGATGCAGCCGCACCAGAGTCTTATACAACTGCAACGTGGCCTCAGGACTCCGGAACTCAATTCCTCTACCAAAAAAAGCCAGTACGCCATATGCCTTCTTCACCGCACTATTTAACTGGGTGGCAACGTTCAAAGATCTGTGTACATGGACACCAAGATCCCTCTGCTCATCACACTACCAAGTATCCGACCATTAGCCCAGTACCCCATCTTTTTGTTAGTCTTAACAAAGTGAATCACCTCACACTTAGCGACATTGAACTCCATTTGCCACCTTTCTGCCCAGCTCTGCAGCTTATCTATATCCCGCTGTAACCTGCCACATCCTTCCTCACTGTCAACAACTCCTCCGACTTTCGTATCATCCACAAACTTGCTCACCTAACCTTCTCACCCCTCCTCCAGGTCATTTATAAAAATTACAAACAGCAATGGTCCCAAAAACAGATCCTTGCAGAACACCACTAGTATCGGCATTCCAAGATGAACCTTTATCATCAACAACTACCCTCTGTCTTCTTCCAGCCAGCCAATTCCTAATCCAAACCTCCAACTCACCCTCAATGCCATACATCCGCAGTTTTTGCAGTAGCCTACCATGGGAAACCTTATCAAACGCCTTACTAAAATCCATATACACCACATCTACCACTTTCCCCTCATCCACCTCCTTAGCCACCTTCTCAAAGAATTCAATAAGGTTAGTGAGGCACGACCTGTCCTTCACAAAACCATGCTGACTATCCTTGATCACATTATTCCTATCCAGATGTTCATCAATCCTATCCCTTACAATTCTCTCTAAGACTTTGCCCACAACAGAACTGAGACTCACCGGTCTATAGTTACTAGTGTTATCCCTACTCCCCTTCTTGAACAAGGGAACCACATTTGCTCGCCTCCAGTCTTCTGGCACAACTTCGATAGAAAACGAGGACATAAAAATCAAGGCCAATGGCTCTGCAATCTCCTCCCTTGCTTCCCAGAGAATCCGAGGATAAATGCCATCAGGCCCAGGGGACTTATCTATATTCACCCTTTCCAGAATTTCCAACACCTCTTCCTTACATACCTCAAAGCCATCCATTCTACTTAATTGTGACTCAGTATTCACATCGGCAACAATGTCCTGTTCCTGAGTGAATACTGACGAAAAGTATTAATTCAGTGTCTCCCCAATCTCTTCAGCCTCCACACGCAACTTTCCATTACTATCCTTGACTGGACCTATTCCTACCCTAGTCATTATTTTATTCCTGACATACCCATAGAAAGCCTTAGAGTTTTCCCTATTCCTACCAACTAAGGACCTTTCATGTCCCCTCCTTGCTGCTCTTAGCTCTCTCTTCAGGTCCTTCCTGGCTACCTTATAACTCTCAATCGCCCCAATTGAACCTTCACGCCTCATCTTTACACAGGCCGCCGTCTTCCATTTAACAAGGGATTCCAATTCCTTATTAAATCACGGCTCCCTCACACGACCCTTTCCTCCCTACCTGACAGGTACATACTTATCAAGGACTCAATACTTGCTTTTGAACAAGCTCAACATATCAATTACGCCCTTGCGTTGAAGCCTACATTTCCAAGCCACGCCTCTTAAGTCATGACTCACCGCATCATAATTTCCCTGCCCCCAGCTATAAATCTTGCCCTGCAGTGCACACTTATCCCTCTCCATCACTAGAGTAAAAGTCACCGAATTGTGGTCACTGTCCCCAAAGTGCTCACCTACCTCTAATTCTAACACCTGGCCTGGTTCGTCACCCAGAACCAAATCCATTATGGCCTCACCTCTTGTTGGCCTGTCTACATATTGTGTCAGGAAACCCTCCTGCACACATTGGACAAACACCGGCCCATCTAACGAACTTGAGCTATAGCTTTCCCAATCAATATCAGGAAAGTTAAAGCCCCCATAACAACCACCCTATTACTTTTACTCTTCTCCTGAATCATCCTCGCAATCCTTTCTTCTACGTTTCTATGACTATTAGGAGGCCTATAAAAGACTCCTGACAGGGTGACCTCACCTTTCCTATTCCTAACCTCAGCCCAAACTACCTCAGATGGCGAGTCTTCATCCATCGTCCTTTCCACCGCTGTAATACTATCTTTGACAAGCAATGCCACACCTCCCTCTCTTTTACCCCCACCTCTGACCCTACTAAAACATTTAAACCCTGGAACTTGCAACAGCCAGTCCTGTCCCTGCATTGTAGTCCTCTCGAGATGAATGATAAAATCATATTTGCTATCTTAAATGATAACTCAACCTGCAAGTTTATCGTCGGCGAAACCTGGAATTGGAATCCCAAGTCTCTTTTAATTAAGACTTCTGAATTTTCTTCCCATTTAGTAAATAGTCCATGCCTATATTCTTCATACCATAGTGCATGACCCCACGCTCTCCCACATTGTATTCCATCTGCTACTCCTTTTCCCGTTCTCCTAAACTGTCTAAATCTTCCTGTAGGCTCCCTGTCTCCTCAATACTACATGTCCTTCCACCTATCTTTGCATCATCTGCAAACGTAGTCAAACTTCCCTCAGTTCTGCCGTCCAAATCATTAACCTACAAAGTGAAATGATGTGCTCCTAACACTGACCCTTGTGGAACACTACTGGTCACCAGCTGCCATCCTGAAAAGGACCATTTTATCCCCACTGTGCTTTCTGCCAGATAGCCACAACCTTTTATCCATGTTAGTACCTGACCGCTAACACCGTGGGTCCTTATCTCACTCTGCAGCCTCCTGTGTCGTACCTTATTAGAAGCCTACAGCATGTCTACATTGTTAACTCCATTGGGTCTCCTTGATCTAAACTGCTTGTTAACTCATCAAAGAATTCTCATTAGATTGAGGGCAAGGTATTTATAGAAATGGGGAGCAATCAGAAGATCAGGGTTATTCCTACAGAGTGGAAGTGTTCCTCAAAGCAGTCTCTGGTCTCCCCAGTGTACAGTTGACTGCATTTTGAGCACCAATGACAGGAGACTGTATTGAAAGAGTACAAGTGAAGTGTTGCTTCACCTGGGAGGTGTGTTTGGGCCTTAGACACTGAGGAGGGAAGAAGTGAATGTGCAAGTGTTGCAGTTTCTGCAATTGCATGGGAAGGTGACATTGGGGAGTGGGCAAGTGTTCGGGTGATGGAAGGTGTCACAGAGGGCATGGTCCCTGTGAAATACTGACAGTGGACGGGAAGGGAAGTTGTGTTTGAAGGTGATGTCTTGCTGGACGTGGTGCAAGTGGCGGAGGATGATTTTGTGAATGTGGATTCTAGTGCAGTAGGAAGTGAGGAAAAGGGGAGGTCAATATTTGTTCTGGGAAGGAGGGGAAGGAATGAGGACAGAAGTGAGCGAGATACGGCAGTCACAGCTCAAGGGTCAATCCATCAAAGTGAGGGGATTTCTTATTTGAGAGAAAAGGTGGTCATGAAGGAAGCTTCCCACTGGAATATGGCATCACCAAACAGAAATGACAGAGCCAGAGATACTGGGAGAATAGCGTCACTCTCAGCTGGTCATGTGTTCAACCAGATATGGAGGTTCCTCCTGAATGATTGAAAACAGCCAAGCATTTCAATTGCAGATTTCTGTCTGGTGTAAAACGGCATGTGAAAATGGACCCAGGTGAAGGTCAGTAGATGTGAGGGGGAGACATTTATGTGAATATTTCATAATTCTCAGCAAAGATTGACTCTCGTCAAAAAGAAGATGATATGAAGATGTGAAGATGAATCCGACCCCAGCCCCCTCCCCCTTCCCCCTCCCCCCCCCCCCCCCCCTCACCCTCCCACCGCCTTAATGCACAAAGCTTGTGAAGGAAACTAATCATTCACAAATTAAATAATTTAGATTGGGGAGCTCTAGCGTCAGCCATCTTTGAGAAGTTTATTTTAAGAATCAGAAGCAGGTTGGATAAAGTAAAATATAAAGTAAAATATTCCAAAACTGGCAAGAAATATGATAAACGTTCATGATGCGTGTGTCACCCTTGAAGAAAGGCAGGAAGGTATAAGTGGGGCACCTGAAGGATGTGACAGGGGAACTGGTTTCAGGGAACAGGCAGAGAATTTAAAACAGTATTTTACATTGTTCCTCACTGGGGAGGTCACAAAGCAATTCAATAATATAAACAAAACCTTAGTGGGATGAAAGTTATTGAACTGTCTCTAACAAAATGATTTTTTTAAATAAACAGGTAAGAAAAAGGATAGACAGGTCAGCAGTAATTCATAGCTGGTTTTAAAAGACGTGGTTACAGAGTGACTGGGGGCACTGTGCGAAATATTCCATAACTCTCTGGATTACAGGGATGTTCCAGTGAATCAGGCGAACCTCCAATGTGGCGCCTGTCTTCAAGAAAGGAGTGAGTCTTCAAGTGTTTAGGTACTCCTTTTGTCTGAATGGTGCGGTATGTTTGCGAGGATGAATGGTCTCATGATGTACTTTTATCCTGAGGGATTTAAAAAAAACTTCTCCTTCCACTGATGTATTACAAACTGGAGGACAAACATTTGCCTGAACCTGGGAATTATTTGCAAAACTATCTGGAACATTGTAAAAAATGACGTTATCCAGAGAATTCTAATTACAGCATTTTCCAGAAGAATTTATAACCATGTAGGGGTATTGCATTAGCGAGAGAGTGAGTAGGTGCTGCATGCTGTAGTGAGAGTGGTGGAGCGTGAACCTTGTTCGGCGTTAGGTGCTATAACAGATATGCAGTGCGTGTGAGGAAGCAGAGAGAATATGGGGGAAGGGGGAATGCTATTGATGCTTGTCTTGTATTGCTTCAGACCACAGATACTCCACTGAGCTGGGTGGTGAGCTCAGGCCATGCTTGGTTTGTCTGGTGGTGCGGCCCACTCTGGGAAGGGAATGGTCTTCTTCTGTACCAGCCCATCCACCAGGACCTCCGTGTCCCGGTCGACAAACCGTGGTGTAATTGCCCCTTAAATGTCATGCTCAGGGGAAATTGTGCAGGGCAGCTCTGAACTGAGAAAGCTCAAACCTGTGTCCATTGGCCTTTTAGAAATGGCATCAGTGCTCACTTGATAAACTCTGAACATTGTTCTATCCTGGATGGATTGCTGAGCAGTAGACTAGCAGTATACTGGTCTACGCAGTGTTTCATGATCAACAGATGTCTCATTTTGCCTTATATGTGTCCGGGCTGGAAGTGTGATGAGAAATGAGTATCCGATATAACTCCTGACATAACTATCACTCCTCGAGCTCGGCCAATTCTGCTGTCAAACCCCATATTTCTGCAACATGTGGTCCATTAAGTAATTGCCCAAGCAAAACACGAACATCTGACCCTGTCTTATGGACCAGAGCAGATCCCCTCAAAGTACATGGAACAGACGGTCTTGACCCGAATGTTTTCTTATTGTAAAGGTAAATGTCAGATACAAATAGGTTGGTCAAAATATTCAACATTAAGCAAAACA
The DNA here is from genome assembly GCF_037043375.1 of Chiloscyllium plagiosum. NCBI lineage: Eukaryota > Metazoa > Chordata > Chondrichthyes > Orectolobiformes > Hemiscylliidae > Chiloscyllium > Chiloscyllium plagiosum. The sequence goes on from NW_028270169.1 coordinate 83,693,042, forward strand.
CAATCTATTCAAACACAGTAGACAAAATATAGTAAAACAAGAGGATATTGAAATAACTTAATTCTTTTGGAAAACTAAACAGAATAATAGGTTTTTTAACTAACAGTAACTGATCGAATATAGTAACATCCTAGAAACACACATTTGTCTAAAAACAGATTCAGGAAACAGATTGTCTTTCATGCAGTTCTCCAATCCAGGAGGAAAGAACATAAAAAAAAAACTTTGAGAGAAATCTCAGAGAGAGAGAGTGTCACAGCCGGGAGAGATTTACTTCCTTCCAACCCTGCTGAGACCCCAGCAATATCTGGAGAAATGGAAAACTAAGAATCCTGAATCTGCGAGAAAATGACCATCATTCCACAGGACCAGGCCGCGGCTGCAAGCACCACAAGGAATGGGCTGTATCTACACCGTCTATGGCACCGTAGGTGCCTCTCAAAAATGCCTAACTCCACTTAAGCCGTTAAATGATGGTCAGATAAATGTCAAAGTTAAACATAAATAAATAAACCGAAAGGCCTGCTGAGCAGACACAGATGGTGTTACGTGCCCAGAAATTCCTACCCTGCCAAAGCAAAGTAGAATCATTGAGCTTGTGAAAAGAACACATCATCTCCCTCCCTCACCTCAAACTTTACAACTGGAGTTGCACCATTCACCCAACAGTCAGCGATGTCAACATTCCATCCAGTCCAAGTATTATTGTGGTATGTCAGGATTGTCATGAAATGGGTTAACTGGAGCTGTTTGTTCAGTGACTGTGATTAATATCAGTCTTCCTGGATCTAACTGGGTCACTGGAGGTTTTCCCTCTTCCTTAATTAGAGACTTAGTTCACCTTGTTATGCCATAGTATTCGGGGCAGAGTCAACCTCAACAAGATTGGGATCAGCAGCTACAGAGAAAGAGAGAGAAATCAGAATCTGAGAACATTAGACTGGAAAGTTCCAACAATGGATCAGAATCTGAGAACATTAGACTGGAATGTTCCAACAATGGACAAGAGTTTATCCATTGGTCTTCCCTTCTTTTTTATGGATTGGGCATGGTTAGATTTGCAGAAAGAAGAAGCACTGTTGAGTGTTCAGGCAGGTTATTACCCCATCCTCGCTATCGTTGCTGTTCCTGGTAAGCCTAGCTCAGTCAATTCTATAAATGATGGTGAAGGTTATTGTTCCTTCGGTTATTTATATTTAGAAAATGTATAAACTTTCAGTCATAAACTCCACTTCCTTTTCATGCATTTCAAAATATTTATGAACATCTAAGAAGGAACTCGACTGTTCAGAACTTTGAGTCCGCTTTTTACTCTAAACTGTTTTACCATTCTGGATCCTTTCTGTCATTAAAACGGTCAAAATCCACCTCTATAATATCCACAGTCTCCACTTCTGTCTCAGTGCTGTTGCTGAATGAGCTTGCCATCTACCCCTTTGTTAACTTCAGACTTTATGGCTTCGCTTCTCTTCTGACCTCCCTTCCCCATTATAAATATTTTGATCACAAACTTGTTCTTGTCTCTACAGTTACTTCACAGCAGGGGCACTGTACCTGAGTAATAATATCACTCACTGGGTAATTCAGAGGCACTGGTTATGACTCTGAAATCATTGTTTCAAATCCTACCAGAGCTGATGACAACAGAAATTTGAATGACAAAAATTGAAATGAAACCTAAATTCACTCATGGCAACCATTAACCACCAGATTTATTTTTGCTCATTTTGCTGATAACTTTTGGTAAAGAACCTTAAGATTTTTGCCCAGTCTGGACTAAGTGTGAATTCAGGCCCACAACAATGTGGTTAGCTCCATATTTTCTTGACAAATGGCCTCACAGTCAAGAGCAATTCGTGCTGGACAACAAATGCTGCAATTACCAGTAATGCTGGCATCCTGGGAAACAACAACAATAAAAGTGAAATAAACGAAGGAACTATGGATACTGGAGATCTGACATAACATTCTTCAGCATCTAGAAGTGTTGGAGAATCTCAAAAGGCATGTCTCTCTGTCGGCATAAACACAGATAACGTTCCGAGTTCAGTGACCCTATCAACACTTAATGCAACTGGGAAATAATATTATTTATATCAGGGATGGTTAGAAGGGAATTTTGTGCTGAATGGATGGAGAACATTCAGTAAAAGAGAGACAGAGCAAGAGAGAGACAAAGCAACCAGAAGGATTGCTGATGATGAACTGGAAGGAAAATAGAATTGGAAGTTATTCTAACATTTCGTCTTTTCCTATATTCCTGAATATCATGTCACTTCGGGATGTCCCTGTTCAAAATGAGTTATGGTGCCTTTATCTCTCTTCTCTGAGTGGGGTGATCAACTTCATCAGCAATACTGGTACAGAGAAACCTCTGTCAACTGCAGCATTGTCAACTGCTTCTTTAGACAGAGGAACTGTTACTGTGCGACTGTGTGGAGACGTAATAGCTTTCTTCGCTAGGAAGAGAAACTGAGGAGACTGAGGCATTTTCAACACTGAATGGGTGCACCATGGGTGTGGGAATTGACTTGCTGCTGTCCTTAGAAAGTCAGTAGAGTTTCTGTGGATTGGTTTCTCGGGTTTGTATCGTCAGCTGCTGCGTTCATTCAGGGAGGCTCGATTGTCTGGTGACCCCACTCTGGACACTGCATTTACAGACTGTCTGGGTGCATGGAAAACAAATGGAGCTGAGACTATACAGAAGGGAAACTCTTTAAACTGGGTGGGGATGGGCACTGCACTATCCTCCCTGGGATTTCCAGGAACATTTTTCTAAGGTGGACCCATTCCAAGTTTAATGTGCGAAACCAGTTTCTTTCAAAAATGAGTTGGTCACTGAGCTGTATCTCCTCATTCAGTATAACCTGTAGCTTCAGTCCAGGGACAGGACGTGCTGACTCTCACCATGAAGTGAATTGGATTGATTCTGGAACTTTCCAGGCTGGAGTGGGTAATATATCCACCATCTCTGAAGTGCAGCCCTCCGATGTATTGCTAGCTGTCAGAAACCATGTGCCGACTGAGAGGAATACACCACATGGGGAAGGTACAGAAACTGACTTCCAGAAATACTAAGGAACAGGGTGACTGGTAAAAATGAGAAACTGCAGGAAATTAGAAAAAATGAAGCGTATGTTTTTGAAAATCTAATTGAATTGAAGTTTCATAAGTTGCTGAATCTGATGTGCTGCATCCCAGAGTATTGAGGAGGTGGCAACAGAGCTCGTGAAAGAACTACTGATTACTTTTCAAAGCTGGTTAGATTGTAAACCTATATATTTAAAACAAAACGGAGAGGGAAAACAAAACACTAAATAGCTTGGTATCAGCTGTGAGAAAAAATCATTGTAACCTTTTATAAGGAATGTGACAACTAGACACTTGAAGAGTAGTGATCTGATTTGGTAGAGTCAGCCTAGATTCAGGAAAGGAAATGATCTTTTAGAGACTTGCTGGAAATTATGGAGATTGTCCACTGTGACATCGAAAATTGAGAACAAATAGGAATGGAGTATTTATTTTTTCAGCAGATGTTTGACATAGATGAATACCTTTGAGTGGGGAAAGTTAAATTCCATGGGTATGTAGATGTGAAATATATACCACATGGATGAAAAAAAGGATATTGGAGACAATGGAGGGAGTAGGAATTTTCTCTGGACTGAAGGCTTGTTGGGTATCAGAAGGATCAGTGTCTGGGCAATAGCTGTTCACAAGGTATAAAAACTGAATCAGATGTGAACAAATATCTTCATTCACATTTTTGTTTCTTTTCACTGGTGAGAAATTGGGAAGTGCTGTTTTTGAAAAGGACCTGAATGACATTGGTCATAAGTCATTAACAGAATTCTTACGTTGCAGGAAGTTAATGATATTTGGCTCTTCATGCAAAATGATTGAAGTCCCAGAGTTGGTATATCTTTCCCAATGGTAGTGTTTTGTTGAGAGAGTATTTGGTGCATTGTGTACAGATTTGGCCTGTTTTATAAATAATGATCTCTTTGCCACTGAGAGAGTGCAAAGGAGTTTCACCAGACTAAACTCTGGCATGATGTTATCATGAGGAGAGAGTGCAGGAAATATGTGTTTACTCTGTAGTGCTGTGAGAGAATAAGAAGTTGAAACTTGATGGTGACGGATGGACACTCATTACATCCCAAACAGCTGAATAGAGTCAAAATTGCACACTATTCATTGGATGTTTGATTCCCAAAAGTTTACATGCCGCTGCAGAGCCCCATGTCGATTGACAGAAAGGTACAGGCTCTGAATGAACTCTGGACACTTGAATGCACAGTTACTGTGTGACACTGTACTGAATGTCACTTTGTACACAATCCTGTCAGCAGTCACAATACCTTCATTCTGAAAGAGTTAACAATTCTGCACCAGCTTCTGACCTCCATAGGGACCATTGGTCTGCTTTCTTGAAGATGGAGGACATTTTGGAGAATGGTTAATAAAGTTGGCTTCATTTCTACTACCAGAAAACCATGTTAATGTATCACATAGGTAGTATGAGTAATTAAGTCACGTGGACCAGGTTGGAACAGTCCTTCTGTTCAGTCACTGCTCCATTTGTTTGTGATGTTGGAACATCTCTGACACCTTCCTGTTCCTGTATTAGTGAATTGAGAAGCTGAATGATGTCTTCCTGTTCCTAATGTAAGTTACTCCAGGTGTGAAATGCTCTCTTTGTGATCCCATGTAAGTGACGTGTGGGAGCGAGCAGATTCCTTCTCTTACTGTGTAATAGGCAGGAGGGACTGAATGAGCTACCACAGGACCTATCCAATAGTTTGATGGGCCAAATAACTTCCCCATATTCTTGTGAACCCAGATTGTGGTACAGAATGAGCACCTCCGTTTACTGTGGAAATGTGCAGTGTCTGCCATTGTTGTTACATGAATGTTACCCAGACTTTAACAGCATGATCTTGAATGGTGTCCAGTTCTAGTTGCACATGGAGTCTGACTACTTCAAGAGCTGAGTAGGGACAACTTGTTCTGAAAATGATGTAAACTTCTGCGAATATCCCCACTTCTGCTCAGTTTGGACTCAATGGGCTGATTAGCCTCCTGCCACACTGTAGGGATTCTATAATGACCAACTGGTGATGTCTGGGCTGGGCGAGTTACTCTGAGGATCTCCTATAAATGTGTCCCAAAGCTGAGATGATTAATGTCCGCCGAGATAACCATCTTCTTTTGTGCTGTGAATGACTTCAAACAGTGGAGAGGTCACAATCGATTCTCATTAAGTGCGATTTTGCTCAGACACCTTGATGTCATCCTCAGTCTTCTACTACTACCTTGAGTTCAGGGCCAGTCTCTCTACCTGAGCCCTCGTGTTTCCACTTTTGTTCATATCAATACGTCATGGTGCAGAAGCAGAGAATGTTTTCTTCCAACAGAGGGTATTGGAGTCAGGAATTCTCTTGCAAGAGTTAGGGGAGCTAGCTCACTGAAAGGGACCATGGTGTTCTACAGGCATCAGTTCTGGGATCTCTGCTCGTTGTGACTTTTATAAATGACTTGGATAAGGAAGTGGAAGTGTGGGTTAGTAAGTTTGCTGATAACACTAAGGTTTGTATATTGGTACATAGTGTGTGTGTGTGGGGGGAGGGGGGGCTGTTTTAAGCTGCAACGGGACATTGGCATAATGCCGAGCTGGGCTAAGAAGCAGCAGATGGATTTCAAATTGGAAAAGTGATTATTTTTGTAAGTTTTAATTTGAATGCAGAATGCAGGGTTATTGGCAGGATTCTTGGTAGTGTGGAGGAATAGAGGGATCTTGAGGTCCATATCCTTAGATCCTTCAATGTTGTGGCCTAAATTGATCGGGTTGTTAAGAAGGCGAATGGTGTGTTAGATTTCATTAACGGGGGATTGATTTTAAGAGCTATTAGGTTATCCTGCAGCTCTACAGAGCCCTAGTTAGACCACACTTGACATATTGTGTCCAGTTCTGGTCACCCAATTATAGGAAGGATACGGAAAATTTAGAAAGGGTACAGAGGAAATTTACCAGAATGCTGCATGGTATGGAAGGCAGGTCTTCTGAAGATAGGTTGACAGAGCTAGGGCTTTTATCATTGGTGTGCAGAAGGATGAGAGGTGACTTGATAGAGATAAACAAGATGGTGAGAGGACTATATATACATTAGATAGCCAGAAACATTTTCCAAGTCAGAAATGGTATCACAAGGGGGCATCATTTGAAGGGAGGTTTCGAGGAGATCTCAGACGTTAGATCCTTACACAGAGAGTGGTGGGTGCGTGAAATGCACTGCCAGCAGTGGTAAATAGTCAGGTATATTAGGGACATATAAGCGACTCTTACATAGGCACATGGGAGGATAGTATAATGTAGTTTATGTAGGCTAGTCTGATTTGAGAGTATGATAAAAGGTCGGTGGAACATCGAGGGCCGATGGGCCTGTACTGTGCTGTACTGTTTTATGTTCTATCATCTATGAAACTATTTAAGGTGTGGGGATGGTAAATTGATTTTGACCTCTCACAGAGGTGAAGGCTATAAGGAATCGGGCATGAAAAATGATTTGAGACCTAGAGCAGATCAACCATGATCTTCGTGAAGAGCAAGGCAGGATTGGGGTCAGAACAATTTGCTCCTGTTTCTGATGTACTCCCATTCTGTTATTGGAAAGTTAGTGGGTGTTATTTTCCCGGACGGTCTGTTATTGACAATTGCAGGTAGGGACACCAGAGGATTCTGTGAGCCATCGCTAGGTGAGGTCTGGGGTCTGTACTTACAGTGAATCTGGGTCCACAACATGAACAACAAATGGAGCAAAAGTTGCAGAGGGGGGAAGCTCTGTATAAAGAGATGAGGTGCTCTTTCATAGGCAACCTGGATTTTCCAATTATATTTTCCAAATCTCATAAACCGTGTGGGACAGACTTGAGGGGCTGAACGGTGTCCTCTGTTTCTGTGCACCTGGTTATAGCAGGAAGTAGACTCCAACTGCTCCTGTCTAGCAGGTTTAAGATGCTGAAAGGAACACAGAAACATCGGACTGCGGAGCAGTAGTGGGTCATTAGACGCTTTGACCCTTCTCCAACAGGCACTAACTGTGGTTGATCAGGTTGTGGTCTCAGCCCCACTTTCCTGTCTGTATCCCACTCTCCGTGACTCACTGCTCTATCAAATATTTAACTAACACAGTTTTGAATAAACGTAAACAAAGAGGAATGTCAAACTTCTGGGGAAGAGAATTCCCATTTGAAAAGCCCTTTTAGAATTTTCTCCACCCTTTTATAGAATCAGAGAGTCATACAGCATGGAAACAGATCCTTTATGCCAGCTTACCCACATCGGCCAGATATCAGAATCTGATCGATGCCCATTTGCCATCATATGCCCAATATCCCTCTGAACCATTCCTATTTATGTACCTATTCCGATATATTTTAAATGTGTAATTGTACCCGCTTTCAACATTTTCTCTGATAGCACTTTTGTACACGCATCACCTTTGGCATGAAAATGTAACTCCTAAGGTCCACTCTAAATGTTTCCCCCAAACCTTCGACCTATACCGTCTATAACTGGACTCCCCTAACCCTGTGAAAAAGACATTGGCCATTCAGAATATCCATGCCCCTCAGGATTTAATAAGCCACTTTCATGTCACTATTCACCCTCCTCCAATCCAGGGAGAAGCCTTAACTTGTTCATCCTCTCCCTGAATCTCAACCACACCCCCACTAGTATCTAAAAATCCTTGTAAACCTTTCTGCACCCTCTCAACATCCTCCCATCAGCAGAGCAAACAGAATAGTGCGTAGTATTCTTAACGAGGCCTCACCTGCGTCCTGTACAGGGGTAACATGCCACATCAACTCCTATACTCAATGTTTTGGCAAGCATGTCAAACGTGTTCTTCACCATCCTTTCTACCTGTGACTCCACTTTCAAGGAACTGTCAACCTGCACCTGTAGGTCTTTTTGTTCAGTAACATTCACGAAGGCACGACCCTGCTTTAATTTACCAAAATGCAAAACCTCACAAATATCTAAATTAAAACTTATCAGCCAGTCCTTGGCCCTTTGATGGTCAAGGGTGCCGCTGTACTCTAAGATAATCTTCTTCACTGTCCGCTACACCACTTTGTTGATGTTATCTGCAAACTTCCTAATCATGCCTCTGATATTCACATCCAAGTTATTTATCTGCATGATGAAAAGCAGTGAGCTCAGCAGTGATTCTTTTGGGGCACCCCTGGCCACATTCCTCCAGTCTGGATTACAATCCGTTACCTTCAAGACAATTTTATATTTAATTGGTTAACTTTCTCTGAATTCCATGTGACCTAACCTTGGTAATCTGTTAGGATGAGAAACCTTATTAATGTCTTGCTGTAGCCAGTGTAAACAATGTACATCAGGCTACCTTCGTCAATCTTCTTTGTCACGTCTTCAAAATACTTAGTCACATTAATACTTTATTTCTATCGCACCAAGCCATGTTGACTACCCCAAACCAGTTCTTGTCTTTCGAAATGCATGTAAATCATATCCCTCAAAACCCCTTTCAACAACCTACACTACACTGACGTTAGGCTCACTGAGTTGATAGTTAACTGTGTTTTTAGATCACTGTTCCCTTTTCTAGTCCCACTCTTACACTGGTCCCAAAAATTTCAATTATTACCAGGTTAATGAAATGGTCAATGATACAGATCTCAGAGTGCGTCAGGGTCAGTATTAGGAACAAGTCAGGCAGATTTCTTTAATCTGCTAAAACAACAGGTTTATGACTAAAACAATGTTACTCAAACTATGATGGAAAGAAGAATGATGAGTGGGTATTGCAAACATGTACATTAATATTTCCCTTTGAAAAATACTGAGGAACACACACACACACACACACACACACACACACACACACACACACACACACACACACACACACACACACACACACACACACACACACACACACACACACACACACACACACACACACACACACACACACACACACACACACACACACGTTTGATTAAAAAAAACAAAACCTCTGCGATGTTAACATGAAAGAACCTTGTTCAAATATTATTGAAACTCATGACAAAAGGAAAAACGAGAGTTTGGCCCAAATTTTATTCTACTTGTAGAGTCAAAGAGTTCTACAGCATGAAGACAAGCCCTTTGGTCCAAACTGGTCTATGCTGACATTAATGTCCATTCATGCTAACCCCATTTCCCTGCTCTTGGCCCATATGTTTCTGATCCTTTCATATCCATTTACTTGTCCAAGTGCCTTTTAAATATTCTTAATGTAAATGTCTCAACCAGTTCCACTGACAGCTCATTCCATATGCATATCACCCTCTGTGAAATATTTGCCCCTCTTGGTTTCTTTTATTATTTCCCCTCTAACCTTTAACTGATGCACTCTAGTCCTCGATTCCAAAACTCTGGGAAAAAAGACTGGGTTTATTCACCATATCCATGATCTTGTACCTGTCCCCACCATCAGTCCTCCTCAGTCTGCTTTGCTCTGAAGAAAAATGTCAGTGCTTCTCCAATCTCTCCCCGTAAATCAGACTGTTGGGTTATGTCAACATCCTTGTAAATTTCGTCTGCAATCTTTACAGTTTAATAACATCCTTCAAATAACAATGTGACCAAAACTGAACGCAACAATGCAAGTGCGGTCTCACAAACATCCTGAAACGTGCAACAGAACTTCACCACTTCCATACTCAATGCCCTGACTGATGAATGCCAGTGTGCCAAAAGCCATCTTCAGTTCCCTGTCTTCCTGTGACTTTATTTTCAGAGAACCATGCACCTGTACTCCAAGGTCCCTTTATTCCACTGCACCATTTAACGCCCTGCCAAGGCTAAGGGAGGGACAGCACTGGCAGCTTAGTGTACCAGGGTACAGCTGCTTTAGCCGGAATAGCGGTGCTGGAAGGAGCGAAGGGGGAGTTGCATTTTTGATTAAGGTGAGTATCACAGCATGAATCAGATATAAAATAACTGAAGGATCATCCAATGAAGTTTTGTGGGTGGAGCTAAGAAATGAGAAGGGAATGGTGACATTATTAGCGTTGTGCAATAGACCCCCAAATAGTCAACGGGATTTTGAGGAACAAAAATGTGTTGAATGAATGTATTCTATTCCTGTGTAACTCCACTGAGTGGAAGAATGGTCTCCTCCTGTCTCATTATGACGCATCTGACTGGCTGAAAGGGGCTTTCCTCTCTCTCTGTAACAGCATCGAGGGGCGAATTGGGAGTGTTACATGTGGGATAAGAGCAGCACTTGGCCATTCGGCCCCTCCAGCCTGCTGCTCAGTTTAGAAACGTCATGTCTGGTCTGAGTGTAGCTGACCACCCCCTTCCTGTCTATTCTCAATAAACATTGACTCTTCTGCCCATCAAAGATCAGTCAAGATCAGCCTTGAGTATCTTCAATGACCCAGTCTTCACTGTTCCCTGGGGATGACAGCGCCACAGATTGCACAGTCCGAAGAAGAACAGAACAACGTTATCTCAAATGTCAACAGGGGATCTTTTAATTTTTAAGTGTGTTAACCTCACAGCAAGTAGCCTCCTTTTCTGAGAAATAACAGCACAACAAATGGGAACAGACGTAGACCTGTCAGCTCCTCAAACCTATCCCACAATCGCATTGACTGTTCAGTAAAGTATTTAACAAACTCAGCCTCCATTGCACACTCCAAAAAATATTCCTGTCATCTGAAGACCACACAGCATAGGAAATTGAAATAAGATCATTCGGCCCATCAACACTACTTTGCTGTTCGAACATGTTTCTCAACACAATTCCCCTGCATTCTCAATGTATATCTGGACCCATATTTTAATCAAAAATTATCTATTAATGTATTAAAGACATGACTGTACCTGTGTCTCGATATGGATATGTGTGTGTTTCTGTGTTTATCTGATTAATAGCAGGAACACAGGGTGGTGGTGGAGGGTTATGTGTGCGTGTTTTGTGTATATCTGTTTAATGGCATGACACGGGGTGGTGGTGGAAGGATGTGTGTGTTCCTGTGTATAACTGTTTAATGGCAGGAGACAGGGTGTTGGTGGAGGGTTGTGTATGTGTTTCTGCGTATATAAGTTTAATTGCAGGAGACAGTGTGGTGGTGGGGGTTGCGTGTGTGTGTGTTTCTGCGTATGTCTGTTCAATGGCAGGAGATAGGTGGAGGCGGTGGGTTGTTTTCAACTGGAAATCTGGGATCAGATGTGATTCACAAGAAAATGTGTTGGTTCCCTTTTTGTTTGTCATTAACTTAGACGAGAATTGTAGAAGCCATGATTAGCAAATTTGCAGATGACATCAAGAATGGTTGTATTGCAGACAAAGTTTATTTAATGTTTTACAGTCAGTGATTATAACGATATCTTGATCAATTGAATATGTGATTCGTAGACCTGTACAGCAGGTCTCTTCGACTCATACAAGTCGACCAGATATTCTGGATAAATATTGTCCCATTTTCCAGCATTTGTCTTATATCACTCTGAACCCTTCCTATTCATACACTCATGCCTTTTCAATGTTGCAATTGCACCATCCTCCACCACTTCCTCTGGCAGCCCATTCCATACACGCACTATGCTTTGCGTGAAAAAGTTGCCCTCTAGGTCCCTCTTCAATCTTTCTCTTCCCACCTTAAACCTATGTCCTTCAGTTTTGGTCTTCCCTACCCTGGGAGAAAGACCTTGAATATTTACCCTTCCCATGACTGTATAAATCTCTAGAAGTTGCAGATGCGACTCAAATCAACACTGTGGCTGAATGGCTGTGCTTTCAGTCATCATGGGCCTAACCTCTGAAATTCAATAATGACACCTCTTCTATCTCCATCAAGTCACAATTCTAAAATGATTTTAATCCACGTGTTCAGACATATAATGAAACATTTCTGTCGGATTTGAACCTAGAACCTTTAGGCTCAGAGGAAGGGGAACTACCACTACTCAGCAATAGCCCCGAAAGTGGCAACATGATTTCCTGTGTGCTTGTTCATCAGCCTGTTCTGACATGCTGTGACGCACCTCCACAACAGGCAGGACTTGAATCCAGATAATCTGCTCCAGAGATTGTAACACTAACACAAGTTCATGGAATGAAATCAAATCCAGAACTCTGGCACAGAGGCAGGGGCGCTTTCCATTACACAAGACTTTAACCATGTCCAGAATTTGGGCCATATTTTAGCTGTCAGCTTTCAGGTCTGCATGCATTTATTACATTTTGATTAACATTACTGATAGACACAGGCAGCAGTTCTCATTGTTAAACAAATAAAACGTATTAGACTCAACTCCAGGATGGTGTTTGCATGTGCTCTGCTATCGAGATAAACTATGGACATCTTTAGTTGCCTGGCTATGATTTCCAGCTTAAATGGTTATTATCTGTAGTCTGCAAAATTAACAAAAGAAATCCTGCAGGCACACTCTGAAGGATCTCGAAAAGATATCAATTCCGAACACTAGAGATAAGGAAAGAGTCCTGTTTCTGGCCAAAGCACACTAGTCACTATTTCCAATCTCAGACATGTGGTTTCCATCTTCCTAAAATCATTAAGTGATACAAGGCAACTGCTTACTTTCCAACCTCTCCATAACCACTGCGCAATCTGTCTACACAAGGCAAACCAAGCTCTGGGTCTTTGGGAAACTCAAGGTTGGTGTATTTAGGTCTTTTCGTGACGGGAGGGTCTTTTATACCTGAAGAGTGAGGATGAGGGGGCATTAATAACACTCACTGAGCTGAGGTGTGGCAAATGGAGTTTAACGTGGATAAATGCGAGGTATTGCATTTTGGTAAAACAAACATGGGAATGGCTTACACAATTAATGGTAGTGCGTTGGTAGAGTTATAGAACACAGGGATCCAAGGGTGCTCAGATCATTGACTTTAGAAGTTGGGAGTCATGCTGAGGTTATGCCAGACATTGAAAAAACCTCTTCCGTTGTACTGTGTGCATTGCTTTTATAGGAAGGAGATTATTAAGCTGGAGAGTGTTCAGAAGAGATTTCCGAAAATGTTGCCAGGAACACCTCAGCTTCTGCCTCGGGAACCTACAAACACATGGCATGAAAATTGGATTCACTGATTTACAAATCTCCCCTGGCCAAGCCAGATCCCAGATCCAACCCTCCGACACAGATCCGCCCTCTCGAAGGGACATATCTACCCATCTTCCGTCCCACTTATCCACTCCACACTCCCCAACGACCTATTACTATCACCCTCGTCCACGTAGGGCCTACCTTTCCCCCAGCCTCACCCCCAACAGCCCCTTTCTCCCTTCGCAGTTCTGAAGTAGGATCCTGTCTGAAATGTTGACTCTTTTGCTCCTCGGATGGTGTCTGCCCTGCAATGCCTTTTCTACCACCACATTTTATCAACACTGAATTCTACAGCATGTGCAGTCACCATTGTCTCTTAGGTACAATTTCCTGTTAACATACAATGCCGTCTGGCTGCTTTAACTCCACGTTGACTTAGGAATATTTTCTCTTCTGATCATGGACTATAAACGTTCTCTCAATGTCTTACTTATATTGTAATGTCTGAGCAGTAGTTACAGGATGTATATTTCCATTTATAAACAGAGAAACATGTTGATGTTCCAATAAGCCACCAGGATTACTCCCATATCCAAGTCAGATTGAATGATAATACTTAATTGATCTAGCAGCCCCAACATTTGTTCCTTCAGTCACCCTCACATATCCCATCCCGAAAAAGTAAATTTTGATCTTTTTTGAGTTTAAAAAAACAGAATTGAACTGTATTTCATGTGCTACCCCGTAGTATGAGTGGGAGCACATAAGGAAAGGTAGCTCCCTCCCTCTGCCTGTTTCCCATATTCCTACAGCTCATTTCCATTCAGGTTGGTGACCGTTCCTTAGTTCAAGTGCATTCTTTCTTAGTCTCTCCCTGAGAATGATGTCCATCTCCATTAGCACCTCTGGTGCTGGCTTTATTGATGCTGACATACAGATGTAAGGAACTTCTAAACTCCACATCGTTCCCAGTGCATAGAGAAGGAATAGGGTTTTATGGAACAGGAAAGAAACGGAGATGTCTAAGTGAGGAAAATTAGTTATTGCAATCAACCCTGAGACTGTTGTTAAGGCAGTCTTTGGGATATTGTGGACTGATTTTCTCTCATTTATAAAGAATGATCGCTTGCGGCAGAGAAAGTGGAGCGAAGTTTCACCAGACTAATCGCTGGTCCGATGTTACCATGAAGAATGAGTGAAGATTAATCTATAGCGCTGTGAGAGAATGAGAGGTGATTGTATTGAAACTTGAGGGCGAGCGACAGTCACTAACGATGTTCTGAACAGACACTAATACGGTGATTAAATTCTATGACTTCTGTTTTACTCGGATAACATGATTGTCGATAGTTTAAGAGCCTCTGAGAATATTCCCCTCACTCTACCCCACTTCCCATGACGATTGAGAAACACAGAGGGCCAGTCTTTGAATAAACTCACCCTATATTAAAACGGTTCATTTGGTGTGTGATGCTGCACTGAACACCATGTTATTCTCAATCTTGACAGCAACCGCAATACCTTCATTCGAAAACAGTTACCTATTCCGACCAGCTTCTGACCTCCACGAAGAACATGTGCCTGTGTTCTGGAGATGGAAGATGCCTCCTTGAGACTTGGCAAAAAACATCTGGCTTCCTTCCTCACTGCCAGTAAACCACGTTAAAGTATCACGTACACCACAGGCAACGGAGTCACGAGGAATATCGTGGAGCCGTCTTTGAGTGCATTCTCTGGGTTGTCATGTTGGAGCATCAATGACACCATCCTATTCCAGTATAAATGACGTTTTAATCCCTTGACAAAAGTGGAGGAGGGATGATGGTTAACAAAGCATGTGGAGGTGCAATGTCACAGAAGAGGGGCTTTTGATTGTGGTGAAAGAAAAACAGAAGTAAATTGGGTATATATTAAATTGTGAATGGGAGAAATGGTTTCTTTCTACTGAGTGCAATATAAACAAGACATAGACATGGTCATAGGGAAACCAGGAAGCAGAATGTTTGTAAAATGGAGAACAGCCATAATGGGTTCAGACTGTGAAGTTATGGAATGAATGTTAACTCCTACGGGCTGTAACATACAATCCATACAGTGAGGTGTTACTCGAGCTTGGGTTGTGTTTCATTGGAACATTGCAGCAGCTCAGGACCGAAATGTCAGCATGAGAGCAAGGAAGGTTATTGAAATGGGAAGCAGTGAGAAGGGCAGGTTTATTCCTCCAGACGGGGGGGGGGGGGGGGGGGGGGGTGTCCTTAGTGCAGTCGCTGTTTGGTCTCACCGGTGTAAAGGAGACTGCATTGTGAGCAGCAATGAGAGGAGACTGGAGTGACAGAGTACAAGTGAAATGTTGCTACACTGGGAGGTGTGATTGAGTCAGTCTCCGCTCATCATGTGTTCAGCAACATACAGAAGTTCTCCTAAATGATTGAATAGAACCAGACATCTAAATTGAGGATTTTTGTCTCACATCTGCTCTGAGTCGTGATGTGGAATTACACCCAGAGGAAGGTCAGTGGTTATACATGGGCAGACATTCAAGCAGATATCCCATACTGCTCAGAAATTATTGTTTCTGTTCGAAAAGAAGGACTCGAAAGCAGATGAACCACCCATGGTTCACAAAGTCTGTCAAGGATACTATCCAATCACAAATTAACGAGCATCAGTGTGTGCCCAGATTTAGAACATTTATTTCAACGACCAGGAGCAGGTGCGAGGCATGAATTTCAATTGTGTTTCCTAAATTACAACTTGAAACCCCTGCTATTGTTGCTCCATCGTCTTCCCTGCTTGTCTCCCCTTTCTGATTCCAGTTTCTCCCTCACCAATTACAGAGCACATTCTCTCACATTATGGTCCCTCCTCACTACAACTGAAGTTCTTTGATCAAGTCTACCTTCCCTGCATTAGCATCAAGCTCTGTTTGAGCTCACTTGCCTCCGGTCTCAGTGTGGTTCGGCCTCTCCATTCATGCTGTTTTACAACTGCCACTTACATCTCATTCTGGAAAGTTTCCTTCTTGGAGTGAACTTTATTTAAAACACCTCTTCCCGTTTGCACTGAATAATCCAAATTTCAACTGTATTCCCAACCTTCAACTCACTATGCTAAAGGCAACTGCACGCTGACCGTGTGGCATAACAATTCCGATTTTTACATATCTCTGGCCAGAGAAACGTTTTCACTGTAGCGATCATCACCCCCTTTAGACAAAGGAATTTATTTTCTTGACGTCTTATTGGCACTAGTAAGAGTTTCACGCTGCCTTAGTATTGTAACATGGAGAAAGACAAATCACAGTAGGAAGTTTCTGCTGAGTATTGTTTACCTGTCTTTTTTAAAATATTGTTTCAAATTTGCAATGCTGATTAGTAAATGCTTGTACTTGAAGTTAGTATCAAATGGAATAGAGGATGTTGAGAGGTGACATTCTAGGAGTTAATAAAATCATGGGAGGCATGGATAGGGTGAAATGCCAAGGTCTTTTCCACACGATAGGGGAGACCAACCATATAGGATACTGTTGAAAGGTGAAAAGGGGAAGATTTAACAGGGACAAAATGGCAACTTTTTCACGCAGAGGAGGTGTGTGTATGGAATGAGCTGCCAGATGAGCTGGTAGATTCAAGTACAGTGACAACATTTAAAAGACATTTGGACAAACATATGAATGGGAAGCTTTCAGAGGCATGTGGACCAAATGCAATCAGATGGGACTAGTTTAGTTTGGAAAACATGGTCAGCATGGACAGGTTGGATGAAATGTTTGTGTGCAATATGACTGTATGAATCTAGAAAGCGAGGGAAAAAGCAAGAAATAGACGGGAAACGGATGAAAAGATATGATGTAAATAAATTGGCAAGAAATATAGAAACAAACATCACAAGTTTTTCTGAGTGTATGTAAAAAGTTGAAGATGAGTGTGTGACTTTAGTAGAAAGGAAGTCAGGAAAGTATATTGAGGACATGGAGGGTGTGACTGGGGAAGTGGCTACAGGGAACAGGCAGATAATTTACACCAGTATTTGCCATCAATCCTCACAGGGAAGGCACTGTAAGTATTTCAAAATCATCAAGAAAATGGTAATAGGAGGGTTCTCGAACTGTCTCTTACAAAAGGTACAAGGTTTTAAACAACAGATAAGACTAAGGATAGGCAGGTCAGCGGTAATTCATAATTGGTTTTAAAAGAAGTGGTGACTGGTGCCATTGTGTGAAATATTCCATATCTCTCTCGATTACAGGCGTGTTCCAGTGAAACCCGTGAAGCTCCAATATGGCGCCTGTTTTCAAAGGATGGAGCGAGACAGAAAGCAGGAACCATTTAACCTCACCATTATTGCTGGGAATCTGCGACAGTCTGTTATTAAGGAAGGAATTGCAGGGCATTTAGAAAAGCTTCAGACAGAGTCCGTATGGTTTTGTGAAAGGGACTCTATATTTTGCCTTGAAAATCATGCAAGGTTTTTCTGGAGAATGTAACAAGCGGACTTGATAAAGGGGAACTGGTAGACATGAGGCTTTCCAGAAATATTCCACAAGGTATCACAAAGGTTCTTCCACAGACAGAACTCATAGTATGATGGATAATGTATTAGCATGGGATGACGGATGGTTATCACATAGAAATTGGAGAGTCAGGATTCATCGATCGTTATGATAAAGACCTATCTACTGGAGTAGCACCAATATCAGTCCAATGGCTTCAGTGTTCTCAGCTGCACTTTCCTCTGCATGCCATTATCCCTGATACACATGTCTATGGAAAATCAGACGAAGCCAGATTCGAGATAATTCAGCCATCACAAACTTCTGGGAAAGAGAATTTCCACTGAATAAATTCCCACTTTGTGAATACTCTTCACTCCGGTTCTGACTGTGATTGGAGTGTGCCACTGTTACCTTTTCTAGTACCACTTCTCCACTGTTCGCAAAAAATTTAAATGTAACCGGGTTGGAGATATGGCCGATGACAAAGATCTCAGACTGGGTCAGGTTCAGTGATAGTAAAAAGTCAGGCAGATTTCTTTAGTCAGCCACATATAACTAATAGAAATACCGGAGCTGTATGGTCGATCTGTGGTTAGCACTGCTGCCTCATATCACCAAGGATCTGGTTTCAATTACAACCTTCAATTCTCCTCGTATCTGTGCATGTTTCCTCCCGGTGATCCAGTTTCCTCCCACCGTCCAAAGATGTGCAGGTTAGAGTTGATTGGTCATGCTCAATTGCCCGTAGTGCTCAGGGATGTGTAGGTTAGGTGGTTTAGTCATGGAAAATACAGGATTACATGGTTAGGTTAGCGGGTAGGTCTGGGTGCGATGCCGTTCGGTGGGTCAGTGTGGACTCAATGGACAGAATGTTCTGCTTCCACACTGTAGAGGTTCTATGACAATGACAAGTTTGGACTAGACAAACACCCAGTGGTTATCTACCTGATCCATGCTCCTCAAGGTCTTGCGTATTTCAATAAGGTCACCTCTTCTTCCAAGAATAATCTTTATAACCTCCATAATATAAGCCCTTCATTTCTGGAAAACGTGAAGTGAAACATCTCTGAACTGCTTCCAATGTAATTATATCTTTTCTCAAGTAACGACACAAAAAACACCCCAAATGAGGTTATTTATTATTTTTTCAGTGTTGGGAGACTTTGGAAATCTCTTTCCGCGGAGCATTGGAGGCAGGGATATTGAATAGTTTTGAGGCAAAGACAGAAGGTTCGTAGATAACAATGGAGTCAAGGATTAATGGGCAGGAATGTGCAGCGTGGGGGAAATGCTGGTAGTAGTACAAAATGACACTGATCAAAACACCCAGGAACATAATGCAAAACAAATGGTAAGGTAGATACAAAAAATGCAAAAGTGATTGAATAGAGTTCCAAATGACCATGGGGCTGCTCTGTCTTGCGAGAGAGAGAGACCACTCGTGGTGGTTTAATCTGAGGGTCAGCGCACCTAATGTGTTGGGGTGAGGCTGAGAGAGCGTCCTCTTGATGGTAACCTCTGACAGTGTGGGGAATTGAACCTGCGCTAGTGTCCTCCCTCTGCATCACAAACCATCCAACCAACTGAGTGGGAGACGGTGTAACTATTAAAGACAAAAACAGCCACAGACAATGGACAATCGAAACTTTCATAACAAGGGAAAAAGGTACAATTCAGATAACAGTCAAGATAACGGCTGAGGATAAAAATGTTCTCGGCTAGAAATTGTGTTTTCTAACGAGATAAGTGTTTAGAAGTTGTCTTTGGCTGAATAAATTAGGTGAGACAAGTGAAATGACCAGAATACTAATTGTTACTGTTTACCGATAACCGTAAAATAAGAGTAGATTTTGGTCAATCTGTGTAAAATGAGCTTATCATTAAATAAAAGTATACAACTGATGGAATATATTTTTTGGAGTGTCCGTCCCGTGGGAAATGCCCTCGAAAAGGCGCTTGAAGAAAACCGGAGTAAAAGTGTCTGAGTGTCGTCTGGTCAGTGACAGGAACCCAGGGGGTTGAATAACTGAAAGTTCCTGTAACATGAAGCTGATAAAACCATAAAATAAACCGCAATCTTGTTATATGCTAGAGCACATTTGATGCTCTGATTGGCATCGTGATGGTGCATTGACACTTTCCTGAAAACGGAAATTACTAGGAACATTTTCTGGAACATCCCATAATCGGCATTCTCCAGAATATTCTATCACCATATGAGGGCATTGGAAAGGCGAGAGAGAAAGAGGAAAAGCGCTGCGTGCAGCAGTGAGAGTGATGGAGCATGAGGCTTGTTTGGGGGTAGGTGCTATAACAGATTTCAATGAGTGTACGGGAGCAGACAGAAGACGGTGATCCTTATCCTGGCAGAATGGGGAAGGTTATTGATGCCTGTCCTGTATTATTGGGCATTTCTTCAGACCGCAAATTCTGCACTGAGATGGGTGGTGAGCTGCCACCACTGTGCAGGGCAGCTCCAAACTAAGAAAGGTCAACCGTTTGCCAATTGGCCTTTTAAAGATGATACCAGTACCAGGGATCACAGAATATCCATGGGGCATCCAAGCGATGGTGTTTACCACTGGCCTTGAAGGGTCTGAATTAGGCTGGCATTGAATGATAGGGACATCTTGGGGTGTGGTGGGTAGTTAATGAGGTGAGTTCGATAAGATAACACCAGGAAACTAACTCGGCCTCGTACAGAAAATCTCGCAGTCGCACTCAATGAAAATAGCACTGAGATAATTTATTGTTAGTTTCTGCCCATGACTTAAAGAATCTGTTGATTCCACTCCCAGTTACAAAGCTGAAGAACAAATGCTCACCCAAAACTCTCCATCATCCGAACTCACACCAATATCCCATTCACCCATCATTCCTGGGAATACTGGCTCACGTTGCAGGATGCTGTCAAAATATCTTCGTTTCAGCATTCTGAAACTTGTAATCGTCCATGAAATTGTCTCTCAATCTCCCTTCCCCTTCCCCCCAAATTATTTATTTTGTTAATATTTAACGTGATTCCCCTGCCACATCTATCTGGCAGTGATATTCACACGCACAGCACCCCCTTGTCATGGCACAATGGACATATGAGGCTGTGAATGGATGGGAGCTGCACATCCTCTCAATTTCAGCATGGGCTGCACGTTTCCTCATTCTGGGCAGTGATATAACACAATGCTACTGAGCAATGTACTGGGGCCGTGAAAATAGCTGCTTTGACGGTAACTGCTCCAGTTTACAGATCCATTCACTGCGCAGCTCCCCATACCGTACAGATGCCTTGTCCACGTCTATGGAGCAAGACTCTGGTGTGGGCTGCATATCATCCCATGCTGGACAGACCGTTTCATCAGTGTTTCTGAATCAGGCATCGGTGAGTACTGTACTGCTCCACGTGTTGGACAGATAGCTAGTGGACTGGAGAGACCTGTGCTATATTCCATCCTGGACTGATTGCTGGGTTGTACTGAACCTGGTCTGCACTTGGCTCCATGTTGAGTAGATATCTCATGGGCTTATACGGTCTGTGCTGGAACTGTGAGGTGGATTAACTATGCGATATAATTCCTGATAGAGTTATCACTCCTCCAGCATGGCGCATTCCGCTGTCAAATCCTGTGTTTCTGCAACACGTTGTTCATTAAGCAATTAGCCAATTAAAACGTGAATATCTGTCTTTTCTGTTATGGAACTGAGCAGGCACATCTCAAAATATATGATGAAGGTAGTCTTGAGCGGAATATTTTCTTATTTTAAAGATGCGTGTGAGGTGTTGTGTTTCAGATGCAATTCGCTTAGTCAAAATATTCGACATTAAGCAAAACACAATGCATTCAACCACGTCGACAAAACACAAAAAAATCAGAATAATAGATTGTTTAACTACTAAACAATAACTGTTCCAATTTGGTAACATCCTATAAACACACACTTGTCAAAAACCAAATTCAGGAAACAGATTGTCTCACATGCAGTTCTCCAATCCAGGAGGAAAAAACATCAAAAGACAATTCTGAGAGAAATCAGGATGCAGCAGGCCTGGTTATCAGACACAGCCGGCCTTGGGAGCAAAGCAATTGTGACCCTGCCAAAACATAGGAGTATCGTCGAGCTAGTTGATAGAAAGCATCATCTCTCTGCCTCACCTCTAACTTTACAATTGGAGATGATGCTATTAGCCCAATAGTCAGCGATGTCAACATCCCAACCAGACGAAGTATTATTGTGACTTATAAGGATTGTAGTGAAAGGGTTAACTGGAGCTGTTTGTACATTGACTGTGATTGATGACTGTCTCCATTGATACTAACTGTCATTGAAGGGTTTCCCTCTTCTATGAGGAAAGGGCTTCCTTCAACCTCTTATTCCATAATATCAGCGGCAGCGTCATCCTCAAGATGATTAGGCATAGCAGCTACAGGGAGAGGGAGAGGAAGAGAATCTTAGAACAACAGATTGGAATGTTCCAACAATGGACAGTAGTTTGTACTTGGTTCTATATTAGTTTCTCAGGATTGGGCATGGTTAGAGTTGAGGATACGAGCCGTATTGATGATTATTCAGGCTGGTTACTATCCTATACTCGCTATTATTGGTGTTCCTGGTAAACCTATCTCTGTTAATTCTATTAGTGATGGTGAAGGGTATTGCTATTTCTGTTGTTTATATTTAACAAATACATAACCTGTTATCTCCAGTCACAAATTCCACTTCATTTATATCAATTTCTGAATCCTCACTCATAAACATCAAAGAAGGAACAAGTCTGTTCAGATCTTGATTTTTCCTTTTGCCCTGAACTGTTTTATGTCTCTATATTCTCTCTGTTATCGACCCTGCCTACAGCCACCACTATAATATCCCCAGTCTCCAGCTCTGCCTCAGTGCTATTGTAATATAAGCCATCATCTGCCCTCTTGTTAACTTCAGATTTCATGACTCCAGTTCTTTTCTGACCACTCTTCCAGTTACAAATATTTTGACGACAAACTTGTACTTGTCTCTCCAGTTATTTCATAATAGGAACCTCATATCAGAATAATAATGTCACTTGCCGTGTTATGAGTCTAAACGCATTGTTTCAAATTCTACCAAAACCAATGACAGAATTTAAATTCAAATGGCAACAATTGGAAAGAAACCTCATTTTACAAACGGCAACGATAAACCATCAGGATTTCTTTTATTATTTCAGCAATAGCCTTTGGTAAAGAAACCAAGTGTGACACAAAAAAGGTTGGCTCCATATTTTCTTGTCAAATGGTCTTGCAGGCAACGGCAACTCGTGATGGATGACAAATGCTGCCCTTGCCAGTGATGCTGACATCTCGTAAAAACAACAGAATTAAAGGTGAAATTAACCAAGGAACTGTGCATGATGAAGATCTGAAATAAAATTCCCCAGCTTCTGAAAATATTGGAGGATCTCAGCAAGTATAGCAGCCTCTGTCAGGAGAAAAACAGATAGAGTTTAGAATCTAGTGACCCTATATCACAACTGAAAGCAACTGGGAAATAAAGTTATTTATATCAGGGATGGTCGGATGTGTGAGGGGGAGGTGAGTTGAATGGATGTAGAAATGCCTGGTGAGAAAGAGACAGACAGAGAGAGAGAAATGAAAAGCAAACATAGGAACTGCTGATGATGAACCAGAAGGAAAATAACATTGGAGCTTAATCTAAAATTTCCCCTTTTCCCATATTCCTGAATATCATGTGAAGTTTGATGTGTCCCTGTTTACATTAAGTTATATTCCCTCTGTCTTTCTCCTGTGAGTGTGATGATCAACTCTATCGGCAATACTGGTGCCGCCCTTATAGTTGCTGAGATACAAAGGAACGGAATGCCACATTGTCAACTGATATTTTTGGAGAAGGGAACTGTAACTGCAGGGCTGTGCAGAGCAGTAACTGTTTTTTTTCTGCTCAGAACAGAAACATTTTCAACACTGAATGGGTGCACCGTGTGTGTGGGGATTTGACTTGCTCCAGTAATTACAGAGTAAGGAGATGTCCTGTGGACACTTTTCACGGGTTTGTGTTCTCAGCTGCTGCGTCCATTCATAGAGACCCAAGGCTATGGTGACCCCACTCTGGACGAGATATGAGCACTGCATTTACAGAGTGTTCTGGGTACATGGTAAACACATGGAGTCGTAGCTACACAGAAGGGAACCTCTGTACACAGGGAGGGGCAGGGCACTGCATGATCCTCCCAGGAATTTCCAGGGACATTTGTCTAAGTTGGATCCATTCCAAGTGTAAAATGTGAAACCAGCGGCTTTCAAAAATGAGGTGGTCACTGAGCTGTATCCTCTCCTTCAAACTCATACCAGGAACAGGACTGTGCTGATACTCACCATGAAATGAACTGAATTGATTCTGGAACTTTCCATGCAGAGTGGGTGACATATCCATCACCATTTCCAGGTGGGAGTGAGCGACATATCCGAGTGCAGTCCTCCGATATACCACTAACTGAGAGAAGCCACCTGCCTGCTGAGAGGAATACATTGGTTCTGTCTCCAGAGAAGAAGGTGCAGAAACTAACTTTCAGAAATACTAGGGAACAGGGACCCTGGTGAAAATGAGGGGCTGCACGAAATTAGAATTAATGAAGAGTATGTCTTTGAAAATCTAATCGAATTGAAGTTTGGTATGTTGCTGGAACTGATGAGCTACAACTGATGAGGAGATGGCAACAGAGTCAGTGAAAGAATGACTGACTATTCGTCAAAGCTGGTGAGATTCTGGAAAGGATGCTGCAGACTGGAAAACAGTTATTGTAAACCTAAACATTTAAAACAGACGGAGAGGGCAAACAGAAAACTAAATAGCTTGATGTGAGCTGTGAGAAAAACATTGTAACCTTTTATAAGAAATGTGACAACTAGACACTTGGAAAATAATGGTATGATTTGGTAGAGTCAGCCTAGATTCAAGAAAGGGAAAGGATCTTTGATAAACCTGCTGTAGTTTGTGGAGATTGTCCATTGTGATATCGAAATTTTACAAACAGTAGGTGTAAAGGATTTGATTTTTCAGAAAACGTTCGACACGGTTGAATACTGGTAAGTGGGGAATGTTAGAGTCCATGTGTAAGTAGGGGTGGAAAACACAGAATGGATCAAAATTGGATAATGTGCAAAATGAAGCCTTCTCTGGGTGGAAGGCTTGTGGAGTATCAGAAGGTTCAGTGCTTGGGCAATAACTGTTCGCAAGGTATAACATGATTGAATGGGAAAAACAAATAAAATGATTCTCTTTTATGTTTATTAAATGGTGAGAGGCTGGGAAGTTCTGTTGTTGAAGAGGACCTGGACATCCTTGGTTATAAATCACTAACAGAATTCCGATGGGACAGTAAGTAATTATAACTGGAAATGATATCTGGTCTTTCATGCAAAATACTTGAGTACCACAGTAAATATACCTTAATCAATGGTAGTGTTTTGTTGAAATAAAATTTGGGGTATTAAAGACAAACTGAGTCTACTTCATAAATAATGATCGTCACGTCACCGAGACAGTGCAAAGAGGTTTCACCAGACTGAACCCTGGCATGATGGTATCATCAGGAGATAGAGCGGTAACTATGTGGTTAATCTATAGCACTGTGAGAGAATACGAAGGTGAAACTTGACGGTTATGGACCGACACTCATTTTGTCGCAAGCAGCCAATCGTAAGGTGATAAATTTTGTACTTTCCATAGGATGCTCGATTCCCAGTAGTTTATGTGCCAGTGCATAGACCTCATTTCGATTAACAGAGAGGTACAGGCTCTGAATGAACTCTGAACACTGTAATGCACAGTTACTGTGTGACCCTCCACTCAACGTTATATTGTCCATAATCCTGTCAGCAGCCACAATACCGTCAATCTGAAACAGTTAGCCATTCCCCACCAGCTTCTGAATTCCTGAGAGAACATAGGTCTGGTCTCTCAGCAACGCAAGATGCTTTTGGGACTCATTAAAAAAATGGCTTCATTCCCACTGACAGAAAAGCATGCTAACATAACGGATGTACTAAGAATAATGAAGCCACGAGGAATACCATGGATCAGTCCATCTGTGCAGTTTCTGCTCCATTTGATTGTTATGCTGAAGCATCTCTGACACTTTCTTGTTCCTGTGTTACTGACTTGAGAATCTGAATGGCCTCTTCCTGTTCCTTTGAAGAGACTCCAGGTGTGAAATGGTCACTTTCTGACCCCGTGTAAGTGATATGTAGGCGTGAGCAAACTCCTTGTCTTCCTGTGTAACGGAAGGAGGGATTGAATGGGCTATCCCTCTTCTTGTCCAGTAATTTCAATGGGCCGAATGACTTTCCCATATTCCTGCAAAGCCAGATTGAGGTACTGAGTGAACTCCTCCGTTTACTGTGGAAATGTGCCGCGCTGTTTCATGAATGTTACCTACAGTTTAACAACACAGGCTTGAACGTTGTCTCAGTCTTGTTGCACATGGACACAGACTGCATCAGGAGGTCAGGGATGACAAAGTTTTCTGAGTATTGTGTAACGTACAGTAAATATCCCCACTTGTGATCGATGTGGACTCAATGGAATGAATGGCCTGCTTCCTGACAGCATGGATTCCCTGCTGAAAAACTGGGAATGCCTGATCTGAGGTAGCTACCCTGAGGATTTCCTGCAGAGATGTCCCACGGCTGAGATGATTGATGCCCACCGATGATAAAAATGTCCCATTGTGCTGTGAATGACTCCAAACACTAGAGAGTTTGCAATGGATTCTGATGAAGTGCAATTTTGCTCAGGCTCCTTGATGTCATCCTCAGTTAAATACTGCCTTGATATCAGGGACAGTCACTCTTTGGTAAGTCCTTGTATTCACCTCTATTGCACATATCAATAGGTCATCGTGTCGGAGCAGGCAGTTATTTCTTCAAACAGTGGGTGGTGAATGTCAGAAATTCTCTATTCCAGAGAGTCAGCGGAGCTATAGCAGTAAGTGGCCTCAAACTGCACCTGTCTAGCAAGGTGGAGTGTCTGAATAGAACATCAGAACATGAGCAGGGTTAGATCCTTAGACACTATGAACCTTGTCCACCAGGCACTGCGATTATGGCTGATCAGGTTATGGTCTCAGCCCCACTTTCCTGTCGGTATCCCATCATCTGTGACTCACTTCTCTGTCAAATAGTTAGCTAACTCAGTTTTGAATAAATGTGAACAAAGAGGCACCACATACCTCTGGAGAAGAGACTTCCCACTCAAAAGGTCATTTTAGAATTTTTCCTCATCTCCCTTACAGTGTCATGCAGCACGGAGACCTGTCCACATAATTCATACATCCCAATCTGATTTAGTCCTATTTGCCAGCATTAGACCTGTATTCCTCTAAATCCTTCCTATTAATATGCATATCCAGATGCCTTTTAAATGTTGTAACTGTACCAGCCTCCATCACTTTCTCTGAGAGCTTATTCCATACACACACCACAACCTGCATGAAAGCATTGAGCTTTACTATCTTTCTCCTTTCACCTTAAGCCTTTGTCCTATA
Organism: Chiloscyllium plagiosum; assembly: GCF_037043375.1. Classification (NCBI taxonomy): domain Eukaryota; kingdom Metazoa; phylum Chordata; class Chondrichthyes; order Orectolobiformes; family Hemiscylliidae; genus Chiloscyllium; species Chiloscyllium plagiosum. The sequence goes on from NW_028270169.1 coordinate 83,720,171, forward strand.
GATTTGGACTCCCCTAATGTGGGAAAAAAAATACATTGGCTATTCGAATTATTGATTACATTACAGTGTGGAAACAGGCCCTTCGGCCCAACAAGTCCACACCGACCCACCGAAGTGTAACATACCCATACCCCTAACCTAACACTACAGGCAATTTAGCATGTCCAATTCACCTGATCTGCACATCTTTGTGACTGTGGGAGGAAACCGGAGCACGCAGAGGAAACCCACGGAGAGAGCGTGCAAACTCCACACAGTCAGTCGCCTGAGGCGGGAATTGAACCCGGGTCTCTGGCGCTGTGAGGCAGCAGTGCTAACCACTGTGCCACCATCCCGCCCACCGATGTGCTGCATAATTTTATAAACCTCTATAATGTCACGCCTCAGCCTCCAATGCTCCAGAGGAAACAAGCCCCAGTCTGTCCAGTCTATCCCTGTAGCCTGATCCCTCCATTTCAGGCAATATCCTTGTACATCTTTTCTGCACCCTCTCAAGTTTAACAACATCCTACCTGTAACAGAGCGAACTGAATCAAACACAATATTTTAAATCTGGCCTCACCAACATTCTGCCCAGTCGCAACACTATCTCCCAACTCGCATAGTCAATGCACTGATCAATAAAGGCAAGCATACCAAACCCCTCCTTCAACACACTATCTACCTGCGAATCACTTTCAAGGATCTATGATCCTGCGCCCTTTTGTCCAACAACGCTCCCCAGGACCTAACCATTAATTGTATATTTCCTGCCCTATTTTATCTTATCAAATTGCAACAGTTCACATTTATCTAAATTTAACTCCATCTGTCACTCCTTGGCCCATTGGCCCATCTGATCAAGGTCTCATTGAATTCTGAGTTAAAACTTGCTGGCCACTGCATCTCCAATTTTAAGGTCATCTATAAACGTAATAAACAGGCAAATATTCACATTTAATTCATTTATATAAATAATGAAAAGGAGTGGATTCAGCACGGCTACTTGTGGCACATCACTGGTCATAGGCTTCCAGTCTGAAAAGCAGTCTTCTACCACCCTGTGTCTCCTAGCTTCACTCTAATTTTGTAGTCATTTGGGTAGCTTATCTTGGATCTATTTATGACCTAACCTTACTAACTTGTCTGCTATGTGGAATCCTGTCGAATGCCTTGCTGAATCTACATGGACAGCGTTTACCACACTGCCATCACCAATCTTCTTTGTCACCTCTTCACAAAATGCAATCAACTTTGTGAGAAATGATTTCCCATGTACAAAGCCATGTTGACTATCCTTCATCAGTTGTTGCATTGTAAATACATGTAAATCATGGCCCTCTCAATGCTCTCCAACAACGTGGACAACAATGACGACAGCTCACCGATCTATAGTTCAGGTCACTATTCCCCTTCCTCGTCCCACGCTTCCGCTGTTCATTGCAAATATTAATGTAACCGGGTTGGTGGTATGATCAATCATATAGGTCTCAGACTGTGTGAGGATTAGAAACAAGTCAGGCAGGATTCTTTAATCTGCTCAAATTAACAGGTTTATTACCGAAACAAAGTTACTCATACTACAGTGGAAAGATGAATGACAAACAGTTTGACTATTGCAAATCTGTGCGTCGATGTTTCCCTCTCTAAAATACTGACACATGCACAGGTTTGATGACAAACTGAAAAATATACTCTCTGCAGAACGTTAACTTGGAAGAACTGTGCCCAAATATTAAATGAACTCATGACGAAAGGAAACATGAGTGATAGTTCCAAACATCATTCAGTTTATGGAGCTATTCTGCTCTTACAAGCTACTGGTAATGGGATCACTTCCTGGAACAGGTGGATTTAGTTGGATTGCCTTTACTTCAGGAAGTGGGGCGATTCCAGTCAATCCTCGACAGGAATCCTCCATGAGTGGCATAGACGAATGAGGAATTTTCAGCTCTCACACATTGCTGGTAAGAGGAACACAGAGAGAGAGGCAGCAACAGCCTGTTCCTTCTCAGGAAGATTGCATTTTCTCCCTCTCTGAGTTGAATCACACAGTAACGATATCCGGCCCCAAACTGGACCAAATGAAGTCTGTTTTAACAGTGACTGAACTGTACGACTCCAACACATTCCCTGCTCCATGTGGGTACATCACTGTTGCTGTTGGTCATCCAGCCATTTCTTTCAGAACAAATAGCACCACTAGATTTGAAGATATGTTTATATGTTCCCGTATACCTTTATAATACAACTTGTAATATCTTCACAATATCTGCATTTTACTGAATGCATCTTATTCTTAGATTAGCTCCAGGTCTTATTCTCCCATAGAATGTAAAATATCCATCAGGTTTCACCAGCGCAAAATCTTATATGGTTAATAAGTACGTTTCTCATTCTCAGGCCGAAACGTTTAATTGTTCAATGCCTTCATCGCAAGAACAAGTAAAGAGAAACACCTTTGAAACATTTCAAAAGCAATTTGATTTTCACTTCAGTGCATTTACAATCATAGACAGTACGTCAGATGTGGTCTCAGCAACGGCCTGTACAGATGCATTAAAACATCCTTAAGATCAGCCCCAATTCTCTTTGCAAGAAAAAGTATCATTTCATTTAATTTTCCAAACATGTGCTGCCTGTACAGACTAACTTCATGTGATTTATGTAGCAGGATACACGAATCCCTTTGTACCACGGAGTTCTGCATTCTGCCTCCAGTTATATAATTTACGGTCGTTTTATGCTTCTTCCCAAACATAAACTTCCCATCACCCACATTGTACTGCTTTTTTTGGCGAAGATTTACTCTCTGCCCTCCCCTGTCTGTATCCCATTGCAGACGCTCTGTCCTTCCCAGTCTGTATCCCATTGCAGACGTTCTGCCCTTCCCTGTCTGTATTCCATTGCAGACATTCTGCCTCCACATGAAATCTTGCTTAATGACTATCCTGGTGTATGAGCAAACTGAGCTCCAATCCATTCAGCCCCTTCATCCAAGTCATTGTAAACTGTTGATGACCTCACACTGATTCCTGAGGAATTCCATTAGTTATAGCTTTCCAACCTGAAAATACGTAATTATCTCGACTCTGTATTTCCTGGTAGCGGACCAGTGCTCTCCAGTTCCTGTTTAACAGCCTGGAAAGGTTGCATGGCCTCCTGCTGTGCTGTGTAGCTGATTGTCGATTTGTTTCTGATACCAGTGATCCTCAATTCGGGCCATTTGTTGTCAGATGATCAGGTGGAGTTCGTACTATTAGTGATCCTGATCCCTGAGAGATTAAAAGATGAGCACAGAATATAGACTAACATTTGGGGGAAGCGCTTTCCGGTCAAAAATGCTGTCTTTCTGATGCAACGATAGAACCATCTGCAATGTCAGTCATGTACTCAATTTTGACCTTCAGACACTGAGGAGGGGGAATGGTTCCTATTAGCTTGATGAATATGCGTCCCCTTAACAACACAACCAATAATTTCCATTATTAATTTCATTTTTAGCTGCTGTGTTTCGAATTGCTGCAGTCACTACACATTAAAATAAGCGATTGTATTTGAGAGGTGACCTTATAGAGGTTAATAAAATCATGAGGAGCATGGATAAGGTAAATAGGCAAGGTATTTTCCCTGAGTTAAAGGAGTCCATAACTAGAGGGCATAGGTTTAGGGTGAGAGGGGAAATATATAAAAGAGATCAAATGGCAACCTTTTCACTCAGAGGGTGGTACATGTATGGAATGAGCTGCCAGAGGAAGTGGTGGAGGCTGGTAAAATTGCAACATTTAAAAGTCATCTGGATGGGAATATGAATAGGAGGTGTTTGGAGGGATATGGCAGGTGGGACTAGATTGGGTTGGGATATGTAGTTAGCATGGGTGAATTAGGCCGAAAGGTCTGTTTGCGTGCTGCACATCTCTCGGACTCTATGACTGTATGGCCCAGTCTTCACTGTTTCCTGGGGATGAGAATACCACAGACAGCTCAACCCTAAGGAGATAAGATCATCCTTATCTCAATCTTAAATGGTAGAACTTCGAAATTTAAATTGTATGAACCTCACAGCAAGTGAACTCCCCATTTTAACAATGAGGGCACAACCAATAGGAAAGACATAGTTCATTCAGCCACTCAAACCTATCCCACATTCCCATTGACTCTGTTCAGTAAAGTATTTACCAAATTCAACCTCCACTCTTCTCTTGGGTAGACATTTATGATAGCGTAAACCATTGATCGTATGAAATTGGTGCAGAACTAGACTGTTTGGTCGATCAAGTATGAGCTGTTGTTCAATCATGGCTGACATGCTTCTCAAAAACATTCTCCTGCCTTCTCACTGTAACCTTGATCCCCTCATCAATTAAAACGTATCCATCTCTGTCTTAAAGACAGAACTGTGTCTCTGTCTCTATGTCTGTATGCGTGTGTGTGTTTCAGCTTATTGGCAGGAGGCAGAGGGTAGTGGAGGATGGTTCTCTTTGGGACAGGACGCCTGTGACCAGCGACATTCCACAGGGATTGGTGCTGGATCTATATTTGGTTGTCATTTATATCAGTCACTTAGATGAGAATTATGCAATGTATGTCGAGCAAGTTTACAGATGACACCAAGTTTAGTTATATAGTGGAAAGTGAAGAAGGTTACATTTTTTAATAGGATCAATGAATCATAAAAATGTACAGCACAGAAACGGACCCTTTAGTCAAACTCATTCTTGCCAACCAGATGTCGTAAATTAACTTAGTTTCATTTTCCAGCATCCGTATCATATCCCTCCAAACCATTCCAATTCATGACCCCATCCAGATGCGTTTTAACTGTTGTAATTGTACCATCCTTCACCACTTCGTCTGGCAGCTCACTGCATACCTAAACTTCCTTATGTGTGAAAATGGTCCCTTAGGTCCCATTTAAATCTTGTCCATCTCACCTTAATTCTATGTCCACTAGTCGTGGACTTCCTTACACTGGGGTAAAGACCCTGACTATTCACCCTATCCATGTTCTTCATGATTTTATACCCGAATAGAATGCACAAATTTGGCTCCAATCAACACGAATGGCTGTGTTTTCAGTAAACCTGGGCCCAAGTTCTGAAATTCAATATTAACTCCTCTTCCTTCGTCATCACGCCACAATTCTAAAATTATTTTACCAACTTGTTCAGGAAAATTATGAAACACCTCTGTGTGATTTTTATCTCGAATTTTGGGCTCAGAGGTAGGGACACAACCGCCACTTGTCAACAATCCCTAAAGCTGCAACATTATTCTCCTGTGTGTTTGTTCATCAGCCTGTTATGAAATACTGTGACATACATCCTTGTCAGGCAGGACTTGAATCCAGACCTTCTGATCCAGAACGACAGAAAATACCACACAAGGTCAGGTATTGGAATATAACCCAGATCTGTGGCTCAGAGGCATGGGCGTTACCCACTACACAAGAGTGCCCAGATTTTGGGTTACATTTTAAATGTCAGCTTTCAGCTCGGTGTGGTTTGGTTAACTTTACGGAATTACACAGTTAAAAGAATCACATTGTCAAACAGATTAAAGGTACTCACCTCAACTATAGGATGCTGAGTTTATGTGCTTTGCCTTCGAGATAACTATGAAAATCTTTAATTGCTTGGCTATGATTTCCACCTTAAGTGGCTTTTATCTGACATCTGCAATATGAGGGAAAAACATGTACAGCCACACTCTGCACGATAAAGGATCTAGAATAGATATTTATCACTGAACACCAGAGACGAAGAAAGAGCATACTTTCTGGATTAAAAACAGCAATCACTCTTTCCCGCCAGTAACGTGTCACTGCCCTCTTCTTAAAATAACGAAATGATCCAAGTCAGCTGATTACTGTCCATACTTTCTTCCCCAGCAGATGGAGTTTAATTTCAAAAAATCAATGTATCGCAATTTGGTAAAACAGACAAGGAGAGAACACAATTAAATGTCGAGCCATTGGTAGCGTTGTAGAACAGAGCGATTTAGGGGTTCTGACATATTTCTTTGAAGTTTGCATCATGTGTCGGCAGGGTTGTTATGAAGGAGTTTGGTTTGCCGACCTTCATTGCTCAGACCTTTGAGGACAGAAGCTGGAACATTATTTTTAGGTTGTGCTGAACACACGTGAGGTCTCTTCTGAAGTACTGTGTGCAGTTCTGGTCAACCAGTTATATTGAGGATATTATTAATCTGGAGAGGGTTCAGAAAATATTTACCACGCTTTTGCTTGGAATGGAGTGTTTACGTTATAAGGACAGGCTCGATGGACGGGAACCTGTTCCATAGCAGCGTAGACGTCTGAGACCTTATCAACCTTATAGAGGTTTATAAAACAATGAGGGGTAGAGATAATGTTGAATGGCAGTTGCCCTTTTCTTAGGGTGGTGAGTTTCAAGTTAAGGGAGTAATTTTAAGATGACAGGAGAAAGTTTTACAGAGGATAGAGTATCATAGAACTGTCCAGCATGGAAACAAGCCCTTCTATCCAACTCAACCGTGCCAAACAGATGCCCTAATTTAATATAATTCCATTTGCCAGCATTTGGCCCATATCCCCCAAACACTTCCTATTCGTATGCCCATCCAGATGCCTTTTAATTGTTGCAATTGTCCCTGCCCCCACAACCTCCTCTGGCAGCTCGTTACATATAAAACACCCTCTCTTTAATAACATTGCCCCTTAGATCCCTTTTAAGTCTTTCCCCTCTGACCTTCAACCTATGTCCTCTAGCTTTGGAAAGTGCTACCCTGGGGAAAAGACATTGGCTATTGACACTATCCATTCCACTTGTGAAAATATGAACCTCCATGATCACCTCTCAACCGCTGATACTCCAGGGAAAATAACCCCGGCATATTCAGCCTCTCCATAATTCACAAAACATCCAACCCTGCCAATATATTTGTAAATCTTTTCTGAATCCTTTCAAGTTTCACACATTCTTCCTTGAGAAGCGAGACCGTAATTGTTCGAAGTATTCAATAATGGCCTAACCAATGTCCTGCACAGCCGCAATATGACCTTCCAACTCTTACATTCAATGCACTCCTCAGCCCATTGTTCCATCTGATCAAGATCCCGTTATACTCTGTGAGTATATAAACCTCTATAATCACCTCTCAACCGCTGATGCTCCAGGGAAAATAACTCTGGCATATTCAGCCTCTCCATAAATCTCAAAACATCCAACCCTGGCAATATCTTTTTAAATCTTTTATGAATCATTTTAGGTTTCACACATCCTTCCTCAAAGAGCGAGACCGCAATTGCACGAAGTATTCAATAGTGTCCTAACCAATTTCCTGTACAGCCACAAAATTGCCTTCCAACTCCTACATTGAATGCACTGTCCAACAACGACAAGCATATCAAACATCTTCTTCACTATCCTGTATACCTGCAACTCCACTCTCAAAATATTATGAACCTGCACTCCAAGGTCTCTTTGTTTAGCAACACTCCCCAGGGACTTAACATTAAATGTATAAGCCAAGCCTTGACTTTTCTTTTCAAAATGCCGCACTTCACATTTATCAAGAATAAACTCTATCTGCCACTCGGCAGCCCTTTGGTCCATCTGATCAAGATCTGGTTATACTCTGGGGTAATCATTTTCTCTGTCCACTGCACCTTCAATTTTGGTGTCTAATATGAACTCACTAAGTATGTGTCCTGTGTTCACATCCAATAAATTATGTAAATGATGAACAGCAGTGGAACCAGCACCAATCCTTGTCGCAGACCACTGATCATAGGCCTCCAGTCTGAAAAACAACCCTACACCACGACCCTCTGTCTTCTACCTTTGAGCCAGTACTGTATCCAAAAGGCTGGATCTCCATGTATTACATGAGCTATCACCTTGCTATCCAGTCTTTCATGGGAAACCTTGTAGAATGCCTTGCTGAAGTCAATATAGATCACGTCCGCTGCTCGGCCTTCATCAATCCTTTTTGTTACTTCTTCAAGAAAAAAGTAGTCTAGTTCGTGAAACATGATCTCCCATGCACAAAACTATGCTGACTTTCCCTTATCAGTCTTTCCTGAAGAAGGGCTTATGCCCGAAACGTCGATTCTCCTGTTCCTTGGATGCTGACTGACATGCTGTGATTTACCAGCAACACATTTTCAGCTCTTATCAGTCTTTGCCTTTCCAAATACATGTAAATCCTGTCGTTAGGATTCTCTCCAACAACTTGCCCACCACCGATGTCAGGCTCACTGGTCTATTGTTCCCAGGCTTTTCTTTGCCAGCTTGTTTAATAATGGCACCACGTTAGTCGGCCTCATGTCTTCCAGCACCTCACCTATTGATGATAAGAACATCTCATTAAGATTTCCAGAAATTACTTCTCGAGCTTCCCACCGAGTTCTTGTGTGTACATGATCAGGATCTATGAAGTGCATTTTTATTAAACATCATTTGGTTCGTGTATGGCATGAATGTCCTCATAAGTGATAGATGTGGGTAAAATTGCAATGATTAAAATACATTTTATTAAGTACAAGAATAAGAGACTGTTTGGAAAAATATTGTCCAAGCGCAGGAACGTGGGACTAGTTTAGTTTGAGATTATCATTACCATTGAGTGTATGGGCTGATAGCTTTGTTTTCAAACCCCATGTATAACTCTACGGTTCCATGTGTCTTCGTATGTCCAAGTTTGTATCTGCAAATTTCTGTCCGGGCTTGCCGATTTGTGTATGTCTATATGTGTATCTATGTGTTTCTATCTCCCTGTGTGTTTTGCATTAGTGTGTGTATATATGTTTATATGTCTATCTCTGCATCTGTGTGCAATGGGAACTCTTTTGTTTTGGGGTGAATCATTGAATGGGGTTCAAAGTCTCCCTTCCTTCCTCTCCCTCTCCTGAAAGTGACACAATGCGATGGTTTTAGGTGTGTTGTGTTGGTGTGCTGGTGTACTGGTGTGTTTTAGGACTTTTCAATCCTTTCTTACATGTAAGATTATTTGTAAGGGTAAGTCACTAATCATGGCATTTTACAAGATGTGTGTGAGTACGTGCGTGTGTGTGTGCGTGTGCCATTGTGTGTGTCTATGTGTTTGCATGGCTGTGTGCGTGCAGCTGTGTGTATGTATGTGTGTCTGTGTGTGTGTGCATGTCTCTGTGTGTCTGTGACTGTCTGTGGGTGTTAGTGTGAGTCATTGTCTGTGTGTGTGTGCATGCCTGTGTGTCTGTATTTATCTGTGTGTGTGCATGCGTGTGCTTGTGTGTGGGGAATGTGGGTGTCTGTGTATGGGTGGTTGTCGGCATCTGTGTGTGTCTGTGCGTGTGTGCCTGTGTGAGAGCGTATGTGTGTATATGTTGCGAGTCTGGGTATATATGTGTGGGGGGAATGTGGATGCCTGCGTGGGAGGGAAGTGTGGCTGTCTGTGTGATTATGCGTGTCTCGGTATGTGTGTATCTCTGCCTGTCTGTGTGTGTGTGTGTTTCTGTGTCTGTGTGTGTGCGTGTGTGTGCCTGTGTTGAAAGTGTGTGGTGCTGGAAAAGCACAATCACTCAGACAGCATCCAAGGAACAGAAGAGTCGAAATATAGAATATCACCCTTTCATTAGGAATGAGGCTTATGGATCAAGGGGGCTGAGGGATAAATGGGAGGGGGTGGTGTTGGGGGGAAGGCAATTGTTAAATGAAGCTGGGGTGAAGGTGAGAGGTTGAAGTGGCGGGTGGAGTGGATAGGTAGGAAGGAAGATGGACAGGAAGCACAGTTCAAGAAGGAGGTGCCGAGTTGGAGGGTTGGATCTGGAATAAGGATCGGGGAGGGGAAATGAGGAAACTGGTGAAATCTGTGACTGTATGTGTTGTCTGAGTGCGCGCGCGCGCATGTGTCGGTCGGCGTGTGCACATCTCTGTGTGCCTGTTTGTGTGTCTCTCTGCCTCTGGGTTTGTGTGTGTGTCGGTGTGTCTGTGTGGGTTAATTCTTGTGGGTGTGGGGTTTTTGTGAGTATGTGTGTGTGTGTAGCTGTATGTGTGTATGAATGTGTGGCTGTTTCTGTGAGTGTGTGTGCATCTGTGTATATATCTTGTTTGACTGAGTGTGTGTTGTTGTGGTTCTGTTCGCCGAGCTGGAAGTTTCTGTTGCAAACGTTTCGTCCCCTGGCTAGGCGACAACGTCAGTGCTTGGGAGCCTCCTGCGAAGCGCTTCTTTGATGTTTCCTCCGGTGTTTATAGTGGTCTGTCCCTGCCGCTTCCGGTTGTCAGTTTCAGCTGTCCGCTGTAGTGGTTCGTATATTGGGTCTCGGTCCATGTGTTTGTTGATGGAGTTTGTGGATGAATGCCATGCCTCTAGGAATTCCCTGGCTGTTCTCTGTCTGGCTTGCCCTATGATAGTAGTGTTGTCCCAGTCGAATTCGTGTTGCTTGTTGTCTGCGTGTGTGGCTACTAAGGATTGCTGGTCGTGTCGTTTCGTGGCTAGTTGATGTTCATGTATGCGGATTGCTGGCTGTCTTCCTGTTTGTCCTATATATTGTTTAGTGCAGTCCTTGCATGGTATTTTGTATACTACATTCGTCTTGCTCATGTTGGGTATCGGGTCCTTCGTTCTGGTGAGTTGTTGTCTGAGCCAACTCCCATTCCTAGACTTGATGGTACAGAGAACACCAGACTGAGAATTCACTACAAGAGTATACAGGAAAGCCACACACACAGACCAAGTCCTAAACTATGTAAGTAACCACCCCAACACACACAAACGAAGCTGCATCAGGACACTATGCAAAAGGGCCACAACACACTGCAGTACACCAGGACTGCAAAAAGAAGAAGAGGAACACCTATACAAGATATTTGCCAGAAACGGATACCCGCGCAACTTCATCAGCAAATGCCTAAGAGAAAGACCACGGAACGAGGACATACCACAACCAAAAGGACTAGCCACACTACCATACATCAGGTGCATCTCGGACCTGACTGCCAGACTACTGCGACCCCTAGGACTCATAACGGCACACAAGCCAACAGCCACACTCAGACAACAACTCACCAGAACGAAGGACCCGATACCCAACATGAGCAAGACGAATGTTGTGTACAAAATACCATGCAAGGACTGCACTAAACACTATATAGGACAAACAGGAAGACAGCTAACAGTCCGCATACATGAACATCAACTAGCCACGAAACGACACGACTAGCTATCCTTAGTAGCCACACACGAAGACAACAAGCAACATGAATTCGATTGGGACAACACTACTATCATAGGGTAAACCAGACAGAGAACAGCCAGGGAATTCCTAGAGGCATGGCATTCATCCACAAACTCCATCAACAAACACATCGACCTGGACCCAATATACCAACCACTACAGTGGACAGCTGAAACTGACAACCGGAAGCGGCAGGGACAGACCACTATAAACACCGGAGGAAACATCAAAGAAGCGCTTCGCAGGAGGCTCCCAAGCACTGATGATGTCGCCTAGCCAGGGTACGAAACGTTTGCAACAAAAACTTCCAGCTCGGCGAACAGAACCACAACAACGAGGTGGGTGGCACGGTGGCACAGTGGTTAGCACTGCTGCCTCACAGCGCCAGGGACCCGGGTTCAATTCCCGCCTCAGGCGACTGACTGTGTGGAGTTTGCACGTTCTCCCCGTGTCTGCGTGGGTTTCCTCCGGGTCCTCCGGTTTCCTTCCACAGTCCAAAGATGTGCAGGTCAGGTGAATTGGCCATGCTAAATTGCCCGTAGTGTTAGGTAAGGAGTAAATGTAGGGGTATGGGTGGGTTGCGCTTCGGCGGGGCGGTGTGGACTTGTTGGTCCGAAGAGCCTGTTTCCACACTGTAAGTAATCTAATCTAAACGAGCACCCGAGCTACAAATCTTCGCACAAACTTTCAGTGTGTGTGTCTGCATCTGTGTGAGTCTGTTCCTGTGAGAGTGTGTCTATGTTTGACTGTGTGTGTGCCTGCGTCTGTGTGTGCCTGCGTCTGTGTGTGCCCGTTTCTGTGAGTGCGTGTGCGTGTTTGTGTGTGTGTGTGTGTGTGGGGGGGGGGGTGTCTGTGGGTATGTGTATGTGGGTATATGTCTATGTGTGTCTGTATGTGTGTCTGTGCCTGTGTGTTTATGTGTGTGTCTGTGTCTGTGTCTGTGTCTGTGTCTTTGTGTGTGTGTGCTTGTGTGCCTGTGTGTGTGTTGATGGTGCTGTGAGCTGCTGCCGTCCCTCAGTTCCTTCCAAACTGAATCCCTGACGATTTTCACCCTCCACCCCTACTGTACAGTGGTGTGGGGAGGCTAGCAGAGACTGACAGCAACAGAAAGCTCAACAGGTCTGGCAGCATATGTGGACAGAAATGAAAGGATTCTTCCTCGGATCTCGTGTCAGGGGAATATTACATCACTTTAAGCAAAATAGAGACTGCCAGACTCGCTCCACATTGATACACAATGATAGACACACGCTAATACAGAGACTTAGAGACACTCACAAATACACAGAAACTAATAGACATGGAGTGTCTATCATTACTTCTCTTACTCCATAGTAACCTTGTCAATATTTCAATCATTCTGTCTGATGTGTATCAGTATTTAAGTCTGTCCTCAGGGCGTGCATTAGTATTGCAATTGCTCACAATAGTGAGTGAATCAGTATTTCTGTGTGGAGTGTGACTGGAGGACAATTTCAATATTTGCAGATACTAAACCTGGAAGAATAATGAAGTGTGTGGAGGACAGTGTGGAACTCCAGAAGGACAGTGACACATTGGTGTAGTTTTCAGTTTATGACAGATCAGGATCAATGCAGAGCAATGTGAGGCAATGCACCTTGGTAGGAATAACTCTGAAAGTCAACATAAAACCTTCTATACAATTATGAAGGGCTGTTGGAGCAGAGAGCGCTGTTTGTATATGAACACATATTATTGAAGATGTTAGGACAAATAGGGAGAGCAGTAAATATCACAGATTAGTTTCAGTATCTGAGCTGTTTATAGGAGGAGGTGTAGGAGGCATTCTCCGTGCTCCCTTCCTGGGACGTGCTGGAGACGATGTGTTGTGAGCCCACCCTCTTACCCACTGAGACCGTGGGGGTTCCATTGTACTAGCTCACACAAAAGGGAGATGGCATTAGGGCCACAGCTTCTAAGTTGTGCCAGGGGAAATGGAACAGCCAGTCGGTTTAAAGTGAGAATTGCCCTTCACTGAACATTGCTCCTCACTCTGTTGGTGGGATGTGGGTGTTTCAGAATCTACACACGTGGTGACCTGGTCCTCTCCGGCTCCTACCAGGTTTCTCCCCACATGGCGGGGGTGTGGGGGTGATGTAAAGCATATCCAGCATCCCACCACCTGGCTTGGCCCTTTTTGTCCGATTTCTGGCTGTTTCTCCTGGAATGGGAGAAAGGGAGTGTGGGAGGGAGGATGGGAGTGGGTGGCCCTGCTGTTAGTGCTACTACAGGTGGGAAGAAAGTGAGGACTGCAGATTCTGGAGATCAGAGCTGAAAATGTGTTGCTGGAAAAGCGCAGTAGGTCAGGCAGCATCCAGGGAACAGGAGAATCGACGTGTCAGGCATAAGCCCTTCAGGATTTTCCTGAAGAAGGGCTTATGCCCGAAACGTCGATTCTCCTGTTCCCTGGATGCTGCCTGACCTGCTGCGCTTTTCCAGCAACACATTTTCAGCTACTGCAGGTGAGGAACGGGGACATGGTGAGGTGTCCGGAGGGAGTCAGTCAACAGGGTTGTTATTAGTGTGGGGGGTAAAGTGGAGCGAGAGAGAGAGACAGACAGACAGAGACAGACAGAGAGATAGAGCGACCACAATTCGTGTTAAAATAGATATGGAAAAGGTAGACCAGATCAAAAAGTTGAAGTTCTTAACTGGAGAAAGGCCAATTTTGACTGTATTACGCAAGAACTTTCGAAAGGTGATTGGAGGCAGATATTCGCAGGTAAAGGGATGACAAGAATCCAGAGAAAGTATATTCCTGTCAGGGTGAAAGGAAAGGGTGGTAGGAATAGGGAATGCTGGATGACTAAAGAAATTGAGGGTTTGGTTAAGAAAAAGAAGGAAGCATATGTCAGGTATAGACAGGATAGATCAAGTGAATCTTTAGAAGAGTATAAATGAAGTAGGAGTATACTTAAGAGGGAAATCAAGAGGGCAAAAAGGGGACATGAGATAGCTTTGGCAATTAGAATTAAGGAGAATCCAAAGGGTTTTTAGAAATATATTAAGGACAAAAGGGTAATTAAGGAGATAATAGGGCCCCTCAAAAATCAGCAAGGCGGCCTTTGTGTGGAGCCACAGAAAATGGGGGAGATACTAAATGAATGTTTTGCATCATTATTTACTGTGGAGAAGGATATGGAAGATGTAGACTGTAGGAAAATAAATCGTGACATCTTGCTAAATGTCCAGATTACAAAGGAGGAAGTACTGGATGTCTTGAAACGGGTAAAGGTGGATAATTCCCCAGGGCCTGATCAGGTATACCCGAGAACTCTGTGGGAAGCCAGAGAAGTGATTGCTGGGACTCTTGCTGAGATATTTGTATCATCGATAGTCACAGGTGATGTGCCGGAATACTGGTGGTGCCACTGTTAAAGAAGGGCGGTAAAGATAAGCCAGGGAACTATAGACCGGTGAGCCTGACCTCAGTGGTGGGAAGTTGTAGGAGGGAATCCTGAGGGACAGGATGCACATGTATTTGGAAAGGAAAGGACTGATTAAGGTTAGTCACCAAGGTTTTGTGCGTCACAAACTATTGAGTTTTTTGAAGAAGTAACAAAGAGGATTGGTGAGGGCAGAGCAGTAGATGTGATTATATGGACTTCAGTAAAGCGTTCGACAAAGTTCCTCATGGGAGACTGGTTAGCAAGGTTAGATCTAATGGAATACAGGGAGAACTAGCGGATACAGAACTGGCTCAAAGGTAGAAGACAGAGGGTGATGGTGGAGGGTTGTGTTTCAGACTGGAGGACTGTGAACAGTGAAGTGCCACAAGGATCGGTGCTGGGTCCTCTACTTTCTGTCATTTACATAAATGATTTGGATGCGAGCATAAGAAGTACAGTCAGTAAGTTTGCAGATGACATCAAACTTGGTTGTGTAGTGGACAGCGAAGAGGGTTAACTCAGATTTTAACCAGATGGTCCAATGGGCTGAGAAGTGGCAGATGGAGTTTAATTCAGATAAATGCGAGGTGCTGCATTTTGGGAAAGCAAATCTTAGCAGGACTCATACACTTAATGTTAAGGTCCGAGCAAGTGTTGCTGAACAAAGAGACCTTGGAATGTAGGTTCATAGATCGTTGAAAGTGGAGTGGCAGGTGGATAAGATAGTGAAGAAGGCGTTTGGTATGCTTTCCTTTATTGGCAGAGTATTGGGTAGAGGATGTTGGGAGATCATGTTCCGGCTGTGCAGGACATTGGTTAGACCACTGTTGGAACATTGCGTTCAATTCTGGTCTCCTTCCTATTGGAAAGATGTTGCGAAATTGAAAGGGTTCGGAAAACAAATTACAAGGATGTTGCCTGGGTTGGAGGATTTGAGCTATAGAGAGAGGCTTAACAGGCGGGGGCTGTTTTCCCTGGAGCATCGGAGGCTGAGGGGTGAAATTATAAAGTTTTACAAAATTATGAAGGCCTTGTATAGAATAAATAGGCAAGGTCTTTTTCCTGGGGTGGGGGAGTCCAGAATGAGAGGACGTAGATTTAGGGTGAGAGGGGAAGACATAAAACTTACCTAAGGGGCACCTATTTCACACAGAGGGTGGTACGTGTATGGAAAAACCTGCCAGAGGAAGTGGTGGAGACTGGTACAATTGCAACATTTAGGATGCATTTGGATGGGTATATGAATTGGAAGGGTTTGGAGGGATATGGGCCGGGTGCTGGCAGGTGGGACAAGATTGGGTTGGGATATTTGTTCAGCATGGACGGGTTGGGCCGAAGGGTCTGTTTCCATGCTGTACATCTCTATGTCTCTATGACTCTATGAGAGAGAGAGAGAGAGAAAGAGAGAGAGAGGGAAGGTGTTGCCTGCAGTAGTGAGAGTGGTGGAACATGAGCCTTGTTTGTGGTAAGGTGCGATAACAGATATACAGTGAGTGTGAGGGAGCAGGTACAATATGGTGAGCCTTATCCTGACAGAGTGGGGATAGTTATTGATGCTTGTCCTGTATTGTTGGACATTACTTCAGACCGCAGATATTGCACTGAGCTGGATGGGGAGCTCAGACCACGCTCGGTGGATCTGGTATTGTGTCCCACTCTGGGAAGAGAATAATCCTCCTCTGCACTAGCTCATTCACGAGGATCTCCGCATCTCTGTTGACAAACCGTGGTGTAATTGCCCCTTATCTGCCGTGCTCTGAGTAAACTGTGCAGGGCAGCTCCTAACTGAGAAAGCTCAACCGTGTGCCCATTGGCCTTTAAAGATGGCACCAGTATCAGGGATCACGGAATATCAGGGGTCATGTGGGCGTTCGTGAATAACTCCAGCCATGACGGGTTGGAGAATCGGGCTGGCATTAAATGAGAGGGACACTATGGGGTGGGGTGGGTAGTTAATGAGATGAGTTCGATAAGATAGCACCAGGAAACTAGCTCAGTCTCGTACAGACAATTCTTCCATCACACTCAATGAAAATTGTACTGGGACACTGTATTGTTAGATTCAACTCAATGAGTCGAAGACTCTGCTGACCCTACTCCCAGTTACAAAGGCGCAGAACAAATGCTAATCCAGTACTCTCCATCATCTGAACTCACGCCAATACCCTGTTCACCCATCATTCCTGGAAACACTGGCGCATGTTGCAGGATACTGCTGAAATGTCTTCAGTTCAGCATTCTGGAACCTGGGGACAAAATCTTCCATGGCATTGTCTCTCAGTCTTCCCCACTCTGTCTATACCCCAAACCCCTCCCATTTGATGATACATAAACTGTTTCCCCCGCCATCTCTCCCTGGCAGTGATGTTCACACCGACAGCACCCCTGTGTCATGACACAATGGAGATTTGGAGCTGTAAATGGATGGATGCTGCGTATCCTGTCACTTCCAGCATGGGCTGCAAGTTTTCCTATGCTGGGCAGTGATCTCACACAATGTTACTGAACAATGCACTGGGATGATGGACACAGTTCCACACCCTGGTCACATATCTCTTCTGGGTTTACAAAACAATGTTGTGGTCTGCATACCTTTCCACTCTGGGTAGATTGTGGGTTGTGTTGTACAGAACACCAGTCCAGTCTGCACAGTGCTCCCTGCTGAACACATGTCTCATCTGGATTTATAGATCAGTGAACGGCTGATGTGTGCACTGATTGCAGCGTGGTGTTCAGTAGTACACTAGCCTGGAATGCGTAGTGCCCAATGCTGAAAACATATCTCCTCTGGGTTTATGGTGTCTAATCTGATTATGTAAGGTGGATTGAGAATGCGATATAACTGATCATTTCAGTTGATATGGCAATGCCTTTATTTTTGTTCTCAATCATGTGATTGGACCCTCCAAATTCTGACTCCGCTGGCCAGCCCCATTCTTCAGTCTACCTCCATCGTTCAGTAAGTTGTTCTACCATGAGTAACTGTCCAGTTTCAATGTGAATAACTGTCCTGTCTATTTCCCTGGCCTTTGGCCTTACTCACGCTGGAGCATCGGGATTCACCACGATAAACCTCAGTAAGGTCACTCCTCAGAACCAACGCTCCAGGGAACATAATCCCAGCCCATTCATATTCACCGGGTCGATCAACATCACTCGCCACCACCAGCGTGCTTTCAGGTTTAACAACATCGTTCCTACAGCAGTGAGCACAGAATTAAAGGCAGTGTTTCAGAAGTGGCTGAACCGAGCGTGTAGGCGAATGTGAGTATTGCAGATGCGGGAGATTCGAGTCAAGAGTGTGGTGCTGGAAAAGCGCAGCAGGTCAGGAAGCATCCGAGGAGCAGAAGAATTGATTTTTCTGAAAAAAAATCAAATTCTGATGAAGGGCTTTTGCCCAAAACGTCGAATTCCCAGCACCACACTCTAAACTCAGTGTAAATCCCAGATGCCCTCCTTTTTCACGAAAGCAATTTCCCCTCCCACATATTCGATGATACCATCCAGTGCATCTCATCCACTTCCCGCACCTCTGCCTTCGAATTCCACCCCTCGCAATGCAACACGGAAAGAACACCCTGTTCCTCACCTTCCACCCCACCAAACCTCCAGATGCAATGCATTATCCTCCCCCATTTGTGCCACCTACAAACAGACTCCACCAACAGGGATATATTTCACTCCCCACCCCGATATGCGTTCCATAAAGAACATTCGCAGCGTGACTCCTTTGTCAGGTCCACGCCAACCACCAATCCACCCTCCACTCCTGGGATCTTCCCCTGACACGGCAAGAATTGGTAAAACTGGACCATTCCCTCCGCCAAAGTGTATTCCACATCCTTTGGAGCTTTACCTGCACGTCCACAGATGTCGCCCACAGTATCCATTGTTCCTGATATCTGCTTGACATCGGGAAGACTGGATGCCAATGTATGGAACACTTTAGAGAACATTGGTGGGGCACCAGCACCAACCAACCCCACCACCCCGTAGCTGAACACTTTAACTGTCCCTTCCACTCCGCCATGGATATGCAGGCCTCCTCCCCGCCAAACCTTAACTACCCGACATCTGGAGGTAGAGTGCCAATCTTCTGCCTTGGGGCCCTGCACCCACATGGGATCAATGTGGGTTTCACGAGCTTTCTCATTTCCCCTACCCCCATCTTATCCCAGATCCAACCTTCCAATCAGCACCGCCCCCATGACCTGCCCTACCTGTCCATCATCCTTCCCACCTTTCTGCTCCACCTTCCTCTTGACATATCACCTCCAACCCAAACTTCATCTACCTATCACATTATCAGCTACCTTACTCAACCCCATCCCCTTCCCATTGATCTCTCAGTACCCTTGGGCTACAAGATCCATTCCGGATGAAGGGTTTACACAAGAAATATCGATGCTCCTCTGATGCTGCCTGACATGCTGTGCTATTCCAGCACCACATTTTCGACTCTGATCTCCAGCATCTTCAACCCTCACTTTCTCATTTGAATTAATGTATCCAGAATATTCCCCACCAGACATTTTATACAGCTGTTCTGTTATTTTATCCCTGTCTCTTTTATAAAGAGAATGGGGCATTTACAGCCCTGCAGTGTTCTGGCAATTCTCCCACGTACATGGAAAAAGTTAATAAAAGGAAAAATTTAAAGTCCGTCCGTCAGTCACCCTCATCCATTCCATCGGGACTGAGTAAATATTGCCTTTTATTATGACATGAGATGTTATGTAAAGAAGTGATTAACTGCGCCTGTTTGCTCGGTGACTGTAATTAATGTCAGCCTCCATGGATTCTAATTATCTCAGTGGAGAGTTGCCATATTTTGATGATAAATGGGCACCTTTCAATGTGTTATCCCAAAGTATGAGCGAGAGCATCATTGACAGCCCTACCAGAGATCAGCAGCTCCAGATAGAGAAAAGGAGGAGAGATCATAATCCGAGAATATTAGACTGGAATGTTTCAACAATAGAACAGAATCTGAGAACACTGGCCTTGAATGTTCCAACAATGGATTGGAATCTGAGAACATTGGACTGGGATGGTCCAGCAATGGACAGGGGTTTATCCGATTATGCTTGGTTTCTTTCTACATATTATGATTTATTGTCATTATATTTATGGATCTATTATGTTCTTCGGATTATTCAATATTTTTATTATCCTCTTCTGTCTATCGTTGGTTTTCCTGGTAAGTCTCACCAGCCAGATATGTTTTTTTCTATAAACCAGTTACGACTGCGTTTCTGTTCTCTCATGTAGTCTTCATTTCTTGCCACTGTAATTCTTCATGTTGAGTGTCTGAATCCAGATATTCACTCTGCAAACCACTACTAACTGCATCAGGGAACTTGTCAATTGATGGCTCCCTCCTTGATTCTGGCAGTGTTACACTATGTTGACCTACTCACTTTCAGATGTGAACCATTGTCTCACTGCCCTTGTTATTTAAATATTGGGAGTGTGGAGATCATTGCCCTCCATTAAGTTTACAAACTCCGTTTCCTTCATGGGTCTCCATCCCATCCCTGGCCAATATCTTTTTTTTAATTCATTTCTGGGACTTGGGCATGGCCGACTGACCAGCTTTAATAGCCCATTCCTATTTGCCCTTGAGAAGGTGGTGGTGAGCTGCCTTCTTGAATCGCTGCAGTCTGCTTGCTGTGGATTGAAACACAATGCCATTAAGAGGGCATTCCAGGATCCTGACCGTATGGGCGGGGGGTATGAGAAGGTGAAGAAAGCCATCTGAAGTGCATATGAACTTGTGCCAGAAGCGAACAGATCGTGTTTCAGAAATCTAAAATAGCGTCCCTGGTTAAACGTGCATTGAGTTTGAAAAAATCAAGCAAAGTAATTTTGAAAGGTGCATAAGGGCATTAAAAGCAGAGCAAGCCTACGACACTCTTAATGAGATTCTTACTTGGGAGAAGTTCAAAATTCAAAAATTCGTGCAGTCGTGAGAACTCGTGTGGAAGAGCAGAGAGTGATAATGGCACGACTAGAAGCTGAAATGGCTGATGATAATCAGTTGGTCCATAAATCAAAGTTTGGCTTCTGTGAGGGATTGAAAAGAATGTGCGAGATCTTCTGAAAACATATCCCTGTAAGAGTAAGGTTTACTGGCCTAGGCCAGGAGTAGCAGGTTACAGCATTAAGAGTTAGAGAAGCATGTAATTCTTTTTATGCTGAGACATAAGGAGATATGTCATTCAGAAGGACTATGAGAGAGATGAGAAGGGCTCCATTATGTCACGTGTGGTTGGAGTGCCCGCTGAAACCATCAACAAAAATATTTCTCAATTGGGAAGGTGGCCTTGAGCTTGGTGTTGGCGTTGCAATATTTCAGCATTTACATTGCCAATAACATGCCTGAGCAAAATCTATATACTGATCATAACATCTATAGTTTTTGGACAAATTTAGGGAGAATACTTCCAGTCTGTTCAGATAGAGGTTACTATTGTTGCCATTCAATGTGGAAGTTATACATTTGACAGGACAAGAAACAGTGCTTGCTGCCAAGTTGTTGAGACTTGGATGAAGAAAGACAGAGGCATTCTGTGGCCGGAGTAAACTGACTGAAATAGAATGGGGTTGTGAATGTTTGCATGCTTAATGTCAATATCATATATATGTATTGTAGTCTACTAATAGAGTAAGAATAAGGGACTTAAAATGAAGCTACAGTTGTATCTTGATGTTCATTTGTTTCAAAGGGGGAGGTTTGATGATACTGTCACTGTAAAAAGATTATTTTGTCTTGGTCGTTTTTGAAGACAGGTCTTAAAGGCAGAGGTGCAGAATTGCCACCTGAAAACGACTGAAGCAAATAGCTGAGGAGGCCTTTAGGTTTTATTAAAACGATGGGAACAATGAAAGGGCAGCACCCAGCTCTCCCAGGCTAGGTCTACTCGTTTTGTTTTTAGCTGCAGCATTCAGCGGCTGCTTGGGGTCCCAGGAGGGTTGTAAGTTTCATTACATGATCCCCAGCTGCTCTTCTCGCTGAGAACTTTTCTAATATTGTTACTTTCGGGATTGGAAAACTGCATGTAAGAATCTGCATTTGAGTTTATCTTTGTGCCAAGCGGTGTGTACCAGGAAGTTACGGCGTCTATTGTTTGTGCATGTGTTCCAACATATAAACTAATCCAATTGTTCTTTTCTTTCATTGAATTTTTAACTAAAGCATTTGAAAAGATTATATTTTTCTTCACACTTCATATCTACGGTTAAAATACGGAAAAGTTTGAGCTGGAGCAATCTTTTTAAAATATTTTACGGGGATCTCTTCTGATCCCTAACTCCCTCGTAGCTCAGAGGCTTCTGACTGACTCCTGTTATTGAAAGGTTCGTGGTGGTGCTGGGGATGGTTTGCTGGAGGTTGTGCTGTGAGCTGCCTCAGACATTTAGGGAGACCTGAGGATTTGCTGACCCAACTCTGGAAGGAGCATGGGGACTGTAGTTACAGCATCTGGGTGTATAACATGAACAACAAACGGAGCATAGGTTGCAGAGAGGGGAAGCTCTGAAACCACGGAGTGAGTGCGTGTGGGGAAAGGGATCTGCTGTATCCACCCGAGTTTTCTAGGAACAGCTTCCCAAGCCCGGCTTAAACCAGGAGCAGAGTGTGAGGGGAACCTGTGAGCGGTGTCACCTCCTTCAATACGACCTATAGCTTCATACCGGAGGAGGACGTTGCTGTCAATGGCTGTTAGGGTCACAGTTGTATTCAGCTTCTATGATCCAGAACTTTCCAGGCAGGAGTGGGTGACATATCCATCATTTCCCAGTTTGTCGACATCACTGGTAACGTTCTGTCAAATCGATCGAGACTGACTTATCAGGAGTGCCTGCTTCCTGTTTGATAACCAGTCCTCCCCCATTCCTGTGTAACACATTCGAAGGGCTAAATAAGAACAAGGAACATCAGTCAGTAATCTAGCCCCTTGAGTCCGCTCAACCATTGAATACAATCATGGCTGATGTCATTGCGGCCCCTGTTCTACTTTCCTACCATCTCCATCCTGAAACTCTGGTCTCTTGTTGTAGATTGCAGCACATAAAAAAAATCCACACCACATTAACACTTTCAATTACTTTTAGCATTTTTTAGACGTTAATGAGATCTCATTTCACTATAATAAACTTGACAGTTCAATCTCTTTTCATAAGACAATCTCTGGAATCAATCTAATGAACCCTTTCTGAATTACCTCCAACGCAAATGCGTCCTTCTGCAAGTCAGGGCACTCAAACGGTACTCCAGTTGCAGCCTCACTAATCTCTTGTATAGCTACAGCAACACTCCCTACCTTTCTACTCTCTTCTTTTACAAATAAAAACTGAAACTACGCTTGCCTTTCCCATTTCTTGCTGTACCTGCATGCAGGTTCTCTGTGATGTACACATGAACACACTGACCTCTCTGCACTTGAGCACTTTGAAGTTTCTCTCCATTTGGATAATAATTTACCTTTCTATTTTGCGGACCAAATTGATAAATCTCATAGATGCCCACTTTAATTTTCATTGCCAAGTGTTAGCCCATTCACCCAACCTATCCATATTCACTTTTAAACCTCTTTCATGTTCATTCCGAAGTAATTTCCCACTGATGTTACTGTCATCTGAAAAATTGGCTATAGTATTTTCTATCCTGTCAACCGAGTAATAATATTAATGATGAACAGTTAAAGCACGAGTACTGAAATCTGTGGCACCTCACATTTGCCAAAAGAAAAAGACACATTTATTCCATCTGACTGAATTTTGTTGGTTCACCAATCCACCATCCAAGCTAATAAATTACTCCCAAACCCATGCTGTCTGATCTTACTGCTTACACTTTGGAGAAGCGATATATCCAAACCCTCTGGAAGACCAGATATATTCCATCTCCAGGATTCCAAATTTCCTCCTTGTTTGTGACATTTTTAATAACCGAAGTAAACAAATCAAACACGATTTAGCTTTCTAAAACCATGTTGACTCTGACAGATTGTGGTTTAACTTTGGAAATGTCCTGAACAATGGATTCTAACAACTTTCCTTAACTTACTATAGTTTATCGTTACACTTTAGTTCCTAATTTATGCAGTTATTATAAGTTCTTCCATTTCGGAAACTTTGACATTTTCTTTGAATTCCTGTTTAATGGGCACAAGGCTTTAAGAGATCTGCTCCAATTACTTTGTAAGAGCCATGTGTGGCTGAATGGACTCTTCATGCTGCTGCTGTACAAACTCGATGGACTGACGTCTTTCTGGTGTTCCCATGTTGGCCAGAATGACCTTCTTCCGTTGATGTGTGAGACGGTTGGGGGATTATGGAATCTTCTTGTTGCTGTGTAACAGCTCGAGGGGCTGATGTGTCTTCTCATATTCCTCCATAACATTTTGGAAAAACTGAACGGTCACCTCATGCATCCCTGAGATGGGATGGACTGAGTGATTGGTCTTCTCCTGTTCCCTTACAACAGGCACGTGCCTGAATTATCTCCTCCTTTCTCATAAAAAGTTTCAGATAGTTTGTATCCTTATCCAATTCACTTACAATAGGCTCAGTGGGGCTTAATGGCCTCCTGTTATCCCAGTGTAACAATCTCCAGTCATTGTGTGGTCTCTTCCATTTCCTGTGTAACAGACTTGAGGAGGCTGAATGGACTGATCCTGTTGCTATGTAATAGGATACTGGTCCGTTATCGCCTACTCTGGGTCCAGTATTATAGGCTCCAGGGGCTGACTGGCCTCCTTCTGTAGCTGCATATCAGGCTCCAGGGTCTGAATAGCTTCTTCATGTTCTGGTGTAACAGTGTTGAAGGCCTGAATATTCTTCTGTTGTTTCTGTGTAACAGGCTGGAGAATGACATGGATTTCACCATTATGTGTATTTTTGGCTTCTGTTTCTGACTCCTTCTGGTCATCTATGTTGAAATAAGATCATATTTTATCCATGTAAAGTCCAATGTGTATTGGATCAACCTGACCATCCTTTCCTTATAAACTAACAGCTTCATTACACGAATCAGTTGAGGGAACCATCTCAGAACTGCTTCCAATATAACAATGTAACAATATCAGTGAGGAGATTAAATCTGTACACACTACTCCAGATGTGATCTCACTAAGATCCTGTACAGCAGTAGCGACACTTTACCAGCCTGCGGAAGGTTACCACCCAGGTTACAGCAGTCTCAGCTGTCGCGGGGAATACACAGCATTGTTGAAAGATCATTGTCCTTCTATATTCCACCAGTATAACTGGAGATCTGGTGAAAAACTCATAATAAAGCTTGAGAAGATCGTAAATGATGTGACGAGATGATTTTTAAATTAATCTCCCCAGAACCAACTTCACTGAGATTTCACTGAATTCTGAAAGGTAGATCTCAGAAACATTGATGGGGGTTATATATTAAAGTGAAAGCTGCAATACAAATGTTGAGTGTGTTATAAAGCAGGAAACGGGACATACACGATTGTGGGTACTCCAGTAATAATGCACTGTTAAAAGTATATCTAAACCGGATTAAGTCAACTTAATGCTAATGCTGCGAAAAATGGATTTCATGAGCACATGTGAGATGCTTGCATTAACATTATTTCGAGCATCGAGGTCGAGATCAGGTTATTTAGGAATTGCTGTTGGATGATCAAAAGAGCTAATTGAAAACTTTGCTGTAAAGGACCTTTTGGGAACAGTGACCGCAACGTTTTATTTGAGATTAGATTCCCTACAGTATGGAAACAGGCCCTTCGGACCAGAAAGTCCACATCAACCCTCCAAACAGTAATCCACTCAGACCAGTTTCCCTCTGATTAATGCACCTACCGCTATGGACAGTTTAATACGGCTAATTCACTTGACCTTCACATCTTTAGATTGTGGGAGGGAACTGGAGTACCCGGAGAAAATCCACCCGGACACGAGGAGAATCTGCAAACTCCACACAGACAGTCACCTGAGACTGGAATCATCAGGAATGAGGCTTGTGGGCCAAGGGGGGTGAGAGACAAATGGGAGGGGGGTGTGGCGAGGGGGGAGGAAGCCTGGAATGTGAGAGGTAGATGAAGGAGGGGTTGAAAGTGATAGGTGATGAAGAGAGGCAGAACGCCTTATCTATTGCACCCATTAAATACAATGTGGTCTTCTCTACATTCGCCCGACAGGACGTCAACTTGTGGATCGTTTCAAAGATCATCTCTGGTACAGCCACACTGGCCAACCTCTAACACCTTGTGGCTAAACACTTTAACTCCACCTCCCACTCCACCAAGGACACGCAGGTCCTGGGCCTCCTCCATGGTCAAACCCTAACCACCTGACGCATGGAGGAAGTACGCCTCATTGTCCGCCATGCGACCCTTCAACAACAGGAGATCAATGTTGATTTCACCAATTTCCCCATTTCCCCAAACCCCACCTTATCCCAGTCCAACCTTCCAACTCGTCACCGCCATCTACAATGTTCCTACGTGTCCATCTTCCTTCGTACTTATCCAATCCACCCTCCTCTCCGACCTATCACTTTCACACACCCCACCTCATCTACCTATTAGATCAAAGGAAGCAGCTTAGAAAAATGCAAAGTGTAGTAGTAAGCCAGTGGATTCACAGAAATGTAGGACTCAGCAAAGGAGGACCAATAAACTGAGAAAAAAAAATCAAAAAGAGAAAAAACATGCAAACATATAACAACGTAAAACATGCTATAAAGCTTCTAACAATGTATGGAACAAAAACAAAAACAAGATCAAACGTGGAACAGTGAGTGTGCGGACAGGGTAATTTACTGTAAAGAACAGACAATTACAGGGAAAAGAAACATGTCTGTCTTCATGGAAGAATATTCAGAAATTCTCCCAGAAATTCCAAGTGACCATGGGACTTGTGTAAGTAAAGTCTAAGATCATTCATATCAGTGATAAGGTAGCATTTGAAAAGAGAGCTGGATTGAGTGTTGATAAATCTGACAGACCAGATTTACTTCATACAAAAATTTCAGTGGAAGCAGCAATAGTCATATTGATTGCATTACGGATTTTCACGTTATTTTCTGACACATTCCTGAAAGGCAGGTAGCCAATCGGGATAAGGGACGGTTACAAATATTATCCGCCAGTTTAAGAAAGGATGAAGATAGAGAGTGGTGAACTACAGACAAGTAACTTGTCATCCGCAGTCGGGTGTCTGTTGGACTCAATCACAAAGAACATGCTTCTAGATATATCGAATGTAATGGCAAAACTGGGGAGTATGATAATGCATCGATGAAAGGAAAACCATAAGTGGCAAACAATCTTTTGTAATAGTTTTAAGATGATTCTTGTAGTCTTCAGCCATGAGGAATCAATGGATATCGTATAGTTCGATATTCAGGAGCATTTTTTAAAGAACTCACATACTAATATCATAACACAAGATAAAGCGAAAGGTATTCGGCACAACATATGCAAATCAGAAAGTAAAATGAGGTTGCTGAGACAAAACTGAGAGTATTCTGTACTGCTGTGGAGTCGCTATCTAAAAAAAGAATATGCTGAGTACAGAGGAACTGCAAAAGGCATTTTCCAGATTAATCCCTAAGGTGGCAAGATTGTCTGACTGGGAAACTCAGCCTGTGATCTCGTATTTCAAATAATGAGAGGTGATCGTCGTGAATCTTAGAAAATTAGAAACATAGAGGGGACTGAATAACAGAGGGACATGGAAACTGCAAGCACGTGCAATTCGGGAGAATCCCATGATAGTCTCCACAGACAACAAGTAGAACAGAATGATCGGTGAACAGTTCGTGTCCATTAGAAACCTAGGGGGCTATCTGTGTGTGAAGCTGGAGAACATTGAGAGATGGAGACATGAGAGCTTCACATCTGTTTTACTTGGGAGAAGAAGAAGGCAGGTAGAGAATTCGAGAAGATGGATGGGGAAGCTCTTGGGCAGATTGATGTAAAATGCGAGCAGGAATTTGAGGCTTTGGCTGGTAGAAAATTGGACTGATTGCCAGGTCTGAATGAATTGTAACACAGGCTGCTGTTGGAGTCAAGGGAGGAAAGACCCTGACTGACAAATTTATTTAGAATCCCACCATGGGGAGGTGCCAGAGGTCTGGGGAACAGCTAATGCGATTCCACTTTACAGTAATGATGGGAGAGATAGACCAGGGAACTATAGACAAACAAATATTAGATCACTGTTCGGAAAACTACTGGAGAAAATAGGGAAAGAAAAAATTGAAACCCAATCAAAATGGCAAGGCTTGATCAGGGATAATGATCATGACTTTATCAGAGGGAAGTCACACCTAACGAATTTGAATTAGTTTAAGGAATTCGCTTAATTAGTTTTGCAGCAAGGCCTTTTACAAAACTCCACATGGGAAAGTGAAAATTAAAGTTAAATCGCATGGAATCAAGGATTACTTGACAAGTTACAACGAAAATTGTCTTAGTGGCAGGAGACAGAGAGTGGTGGAAGAAGGCTGTTTGAGTGACTGGAGACCAGTGTCCCCTATTGTACCACAGGGATCAGTGCTGTATCCCTTATTGTTTATGGTATTCATAAATGGTGCAGATGTGAATGGAGGGAGGTGGGTGAAGGGGGTGGGGGTTGCGATAAGTAAGTTTCTGTTTGCCCGGTTGGTTGGTAGTGAGGAGGAAGGTCTTATGTTCCAGAAAGATACACGTGGATTGGTCAGATGGGCAGATCAATGGCAGATGGAATGTAAACCTGATAAATATGATGTGATGTACTTTGGAAGAAGGAACCAGACAGGGGAGGACTCAATGCATAGCAGCACACTAGGAAGCTCAGAGGGTGCTTCATCACACATCCCTGAATGTGACTGGACAGGGTAATACGTTAGTTAAGAAGTGGACCTTGGGTGCAGCAATTATTAATCGGGGCGGAGATAATAAGAGCTGTACACTGCTTTGGTTGGACAAAGATGGAGTACTGTGTGCAATTATAGGAACCACATTACAGCAAGGACGTGATGGTACAGAAAAGGTGTGCTGAGGAGATTCACCAGGATGTTCCCTGGGATGGAGCGCATCACTTATGGAGAGAGGCTGGATAAGCTCGGGTTGTTTACTTTGGAGCAGAGAAGGCTGAGGGGGACGTGATTCAGAAGGATAAGATTACTAGGGGCATAGAGAGGGGAGATAGACAGCAGCTGCTCCTTTTAGTCAGAGAATCAAGAACAATGTGAAGGGTTTGAGATTTAGTGAGGATTAAAAGATAGTTTCTTTTTACCCAGTGGGTGTTTGGGTCAGGAATTTAATTCCTGAGAGGAGAGTTATCACGGGAATCCTCACAGCCATTAAAAAGTGCTTGGAAGAACACTTGGAAGTGTCATAGCATTCGCAGCTATGGGCCTAGTGTAGGAAAGTGGGACCACTGTAGATCGTGCTGTATTTCTGTCAGTACCGCATACATGCACCTGCGAGTATATGGCTGTCCAAGGTCAATCATTGAGCAATATAAGGCAGGAATTGATGGGTCTCTGAAGAATATATTCACAAGCGTTATAAGAGTGAACTGTAATAGCTTGTCAAATTATGTTAATGTGAGAAGTATGAGAAAACAAGTGCAGCTTCCTTATAATCTGAAACCAGAGAATGGGGAATGGATAACAGGGAATTGGCAGAACTATGCAGCCATTACCTCAGTTCTGTCTTCACAGAACTTTCTAACAATACTAGGAAAACCAAATCTGGTGCGGAAAAATATCTCGTACATGGAACATAGAACATAGTAAGTACATGTTTCAGGAGAAATTATTGGTACTGAAAGTAATGGTCATAGACAACACTAACATACGTTTATGAAATGGGAATTATGTTTACGAAACAGATTTGGAGACAAATGAAAGAGAAGCAATGGATTTAAAACGTTTGGATTTTCAGAAAATGTTTGGTAAAGCTCACAAATGTAGTTTACAAAATCAAATCTTAGTGGATTTGGGCGAATATATGGCAATTGTTGTGGTTCTGTTCGCCGAGCTGGGTATTTGTGCAGCAGACGTTTCGTCCCCTGTCTTGGAGACATCCTCAGTGCTTGGGGCCCTCATGTGAAGCGCTTCTGCGATATTTCCTCCGGCATTTAACTGTCACCGTGCTAAATAAGACCAACTTCAAATGCATCTAGCCGCTCAAGTCTGGGTTTCCATAAGGTGCTGTGGGTCAGCAATAGCAGCAGCATTGTACTCATGGCCTGGCAGATCCCCCTCACAACAATTAACATCAAGCCAGAGAATCAACTTTGATTCAATAGAGAATGCAGGATAGCAGGAGCAGCACCGGGCATACCTGAAAATGAGGTGTCAGCCAGGTGAAGCCACCAACCAGGACAACGTGTGTGCCAAACAGCATAAGCAATAAGTGATCGACAGAGCTAAATGATCCCACAAGCAACCGTTCAGATCTAAGCTCTTCAGTCCTTCCACTTCTAGTTGAGAATAGTTATGGACAATTAAACAAGTCATTGGAGGAGGAGATTCCACAAATATCCCCATCCTTAATTATGGAAGAGCCCAGCACTTCAGTGTATAAGGTAAGGCTGATGCATTTGTAACAATCTTCAGTCAGAAATGCTGAGTGGTTGATCCATCTCGGCCTCCTTCAGTTGATCCTCAACAATTCAGTTACCAGTCATCAGCCAATTCGATTCAGTCCACGTGATATCCAGAAACGGAGACACTGGATACTCCAAAGGGTAGACATGCTGACAACATTCTGGAAAAAGTACTAAAAACTTGTTGTCCAGAACTTGTCACTGCCCTAACTAAGCTGTTCCAATATCTTTACAACAACATTTCCCCGATTACATTGAAAATTACCGATGTATCTCCTATATCCGGAAAAAATAAACAGAACAAATCCAATTCGGCCAATTACCAATGGAAAGTGTCAGTGCTTTCAAGCAGGACCTGCTCAGCAATAACCTGGTCAATGACGCTCAGTTAGAGCTCTACCAGGGCCACTCAGCTCCTGACCTCATTACCTTTGTTCAAACATGTACAAAAGTGCTGAATTCCTGAGGTGGGGTGAGAATAACAGCCTTTTAAAACAAGGCTGCCTTCGACCAAGTGTGACATCAAGGGGCCTTAACAAAACTGGAATCAATAGGTATCAGGGGCAAACTCCCCGCTGGTTAGAATCATACCTGATACGTCGGAAGATGGTCATGACTGATACAGTTCAGTGAACTCAGCTCCAGGACAAGTCTGTAGGAATCCCTCGGGCAGTGGCCTCGGCCCAAACATATTCCCAGCTGCTTCAGCAATGACCTTCCCTCCATTATAAGGTCAGAAGTGGGGTTGGTCGCCAATGATTGCACAATGTTCAGCAACATTTGTGGCCCCTCAGATACTGAAGCAGTCCATGTCCAAATGCGACAAGATCTAGACAGCATCCAGGCTGACAAGTGGCAAGTAATATTTAGGCCACACAAATGCCAAACCCTGACCAGCATCACTAAAATACAATCTAAACACGGCCCGGCTCCGTGGTATTCAATGGTGCTACCATCACTGAATCCACAGTGGACTGTAGCGGTTCAACAAGGCAGCTCACCATCACCTTCTCGAGGGCAACTAGGGACAGGCAATAAATGCTGGCCCAGCCAGTCACACCCAGATTCAGGAAATAAATATTTTTTAAAAAACTTAACCGAGGAAGGTTGCTTCGTTATCATTGGGATCGGTGCTCAGGCCTCAGCTGTTCACAATACCCATTAAACATTTGGTTTCAGGAATCAAATACAATATATCCCAACCTGCTGACAGAACTAAAGGATGTTGGATTGTGAGTGGGTGGGGATATTGCAAAAAGCTTCAAGGTGACTACGACAAGTGGTGTGAATGGGCAAGTAAGTGTCAGATGGAGAGCAATGTGGGTAGAGTTGACTGTGTGCCCGTTGGTGGGAACAATAGACTGGAAGCCGATCATTTGAAAATAGATTGTTTGAAACATGCTGATCTACACAGGGACATATGCTCCTGTTTGTTGTTTCCTTCTGAGCAGCCCTCCGAGGTCCCTGCAGCGCAGTGAGGTCTGAATCCAGAAGTCAATACCGGGCATGGCATTGGCACGCTGACCAGGGTACTTAGACCCACCAATTGGGGAGCTGTAACAGTGACAATGATCTGTATCTCCTTGTACACCAGTCACTGAAAGCAATATTGAAGGAAATGAAGCAGTTAGGAAGATAAATGATGTGCTGACCTTCATTTCAGGGGAATTTGAGTCCAGGAGTAAGGATTCTTACTGCAGCGGTACAGGGTCTAGTTGAGACCCCATCTCGAACATTGTGCTGTATTGTGTGCAGTTTTGGTCTCTGTACCTAACAAAGGACAAACCTGACATTGAGGGAGAGCAGCGAAAGATGACCAGACCGATCTCTAGGATGGCAGGCTTATTGTGGGACCAGTGTTTGGGGTTTAGGAAAATGGGTGGAGATCTCAGTGAGATATATAAAGCTCTGACAGAGTGAGACATATTGAAAGCAGGGATGATAATTCCCCAGGCTGTGGTGTCTAAAACAAGGAGCCACAGTATTAGATACAGACAGGCCATTCTGCATTGAGATGATAATAAATGTCTGCACTCAGAGACTGGTGAACCTGGGGAATGCGCTGGAACCAGGAAGCCAACACACTGAATATAAATACGGATTTAGAGACAGTAAAGGGATGGTGGGAGAGCAGGAGAACGGTATGGAAATAAAGGGCCAACCAATATTATGTTGAATTGGGTAGCAAATTCGATGGACCAAAGGGACTACTGCACTTCCTATTTTATAGCTTCCCAAGGTTAATCACATTAACAGATACAGCTCATATTTTAACAGATTACGATGTGAGGCGAGCTTTTCTGGGTGTTCAGTTTAATTAACAGAGGTGTTCAACTCCGCCTTGTAAATGTCCATCCACGCTAACCCCATTTCCCTGCAGTTGGCTCATATCCTTCTAGTCCTTTCCTATCTACATATTTATCCAAATCCGTTTGAAATGTCGTTAATGTACCGCCCAGAAGCACATCTACTTGCAGCTCATCCACGTACCAGCCTCTGTGTAAAGAAGTGGCCCTTCAGCTTCCCTTTTATTCCTTCCCCTCTCAACGTAAACTGATCCCCTCTGATCCTTAATTCTCTAAACCTTGGAAAAAGACTGAGAACATTCACCCTATCCATACCCTTCATGATCTCATACGTCTCGATAAGGTCCCCCCTCAGTCTCCTACAAGCTAAATAAAATGTCCTAGCTTGTCTAACCTCTCCCTATAACTCAGACCATTGGGTCCAGGCAACGTTCTTGCAAATGACCACTGCACTCTTTCTAATTTCATAACACCCTCCCCATAACAAGTTGACAAAAACTGAACACAATATTCCAAGTGCTGAATCACCAAAGTCATGTGTAACTGCAACATAAGTTCGCAACTTCTATACTCAATCTCCTGCCTGATGACGGCCAGTGTGCCAAAAACCTTCTTCACTGCACTGTTTCACTGTGACTGCACTCTTAGAGAACCGTGCACCTGAATGACAAGGTCTCTCTGCCCACTACACCCCTCAAGGCCCTCCCATTCACCGTGAAAATCGTACCTTGATTTGAGTTTCAAAAATGTCACACCCCACACTTCTATATTAAATTCCATTTCCCATTTCTCGGCCCATTTCCCCGCCTGGTTAAGATCCTGCTGCAATTTCTGATAAACTTCCTCACTGATCACGATACCACTTATTTTCGTGTCATCTGCAAACTTACTAATCATGCCCTGTATATTTTCAACCAAACCATAGATAATAAACAGCAATCGACCCATCCTCCGGTCTGACAAGCATCCTTCCACTAAACCCTCTACTTCCTCCCATCAAGCCAACTGTGTATCCAATTGGCTAGGTCCCCCAGCATTCCACGTGTTGGAACTTCCCAGAGCAGCCTGGCATGTGAAAACTTATCGAAGGCCTTACTGAAATCCATAGAGACTACGTCTACTGCTCTGTCCTCGCCAACCTTCTTGGTCACTTCAGCAAAGGACTCTAAAAAAATTGGGAGGCATGATCTCCCACTTACAAGTCTATGCTGACCGGTCCGAATCAAACCTTGTGAAACGTAATGGGTGCTATAAATGGTATGCTGTGCTTCATTGTAAGATGATTTGAGTACATAAGTAAAGCCATCTTCCTGCTGTTGTACAGCCTTGCTGAGAGAGCATTTGGAGCACTGTCTACAGAGTTGATCACCTTTGTAAGGAATGATCTCCATCCCACAGACCCGGACGATGGTAACATGAGGATAGTGTAAAGAAGCTGAGTGTTTAATCTGTAAAGCTGTGAGAGACGAAGAAATGGTGACGCTGAAACATCAGGAGTGGCAGTGATCACTTATTTCCATAAGAGACATTGATATGTTGAGAAATTCCATATCTTACCCAGGATTAATTTATATGATTTATTGTAACGTGTACCTCAATACAGGGAGACACTTTATTTATGAGCCGTGAAGGCAGATCATAATAAGCATGGCCAGACAGATTATAGTGTGGAAATAGTCTTGGAGAGAGGAAAGCATACTGGTTACACTGCAGTTGACAAGATCAACATGGATAAGATCAGGATTATTTTAACATAGAGAGTCTATTTATCTATCTAACGTGGCTTTCCTAATAGTTTATATGCCTTATTTAACTCCCCCCACGTTATTGTGCAGTCGGAGTGTGAACCTGTACTGAAGGTCAGGTTGGTCACAATCCATAACAGTAGCTACAATACCTTTCATATGAAACATGTAGCCATTCCCACCACCTTCCGCCCTACATAGAGAACACCAGGCTGGCTTCTCAGAGATGGAAGATGCCTTCTTGAGACTTCACACAAGACATATGGCTTCCCTCCTCACCGCGAGAAAACCACATTAAAGTCCCACGTGTGTATCATGAGCAACGGAGCTAAGCAGAACAACGTGGAGCAGTCTGTCTGTGCAGCATCTGCTCCACTTGTTCATCATGTTAGAGCATCAATCTGTAGACAGTGAGGACTGCTGATGCTGGAGATCAGAGTAGAGAGTGGTTTGCTGGAAAAGCACAGCAGGTCAGGCAGCATCCGAGGAGCAGGAGAATCAACATTTTGGGAATAAACCGTTCATCAAGAATCAGCATAAATTACCTCATTCTATCCCTGTATAAGTGTGTTGAGGGGGGAATGGCCTCCTCCTGACCCTGTATGAGTGGCTCAAGAGGCTGAATGGCTTCCTCTTCTTCCTGTGGAAGTGACTCAAGGGGCTGACTGGCTTCTTCCTCGTCTGATTGGACAGGACCAAGGGCCTGATTGGGTTACCCCTGGTTCCTGTTTGACAGCTCGATGTGCTGGCAAGTGTGATGGTGCTGCAGCTTTAAGAGGTATTTTTGTCCTGGTTTCTTTTAAGAAAAAGATTGAACTTTTGTTACCAAGCTGGCTAGTTAAGAACACTAGAGCAGACAGCTAGGGAGGCCTTAGGTTAATTTTAATGCAGCCTGAATGGGTGTGGCCAGCTCTCACAGATTAAGATCTCTGGGTGTTGGTTTCTCAGTAGCATCAGAAACTATTCGGGTCTCCACAGATCTGGAAGCTTCAGTGAATGCCTCCTTGCTGCTACTCTCTCTGAATTTTCTCTTGATGCTCTTTTTAATTCCTGGATTGGAGAAATGTTGTGACAATCTGCGTCTGAATATTCTTTTCTGCCAGGGGCTGTGATTATGGGATTTCCCTATATTGTAACAGTTCATCAGTAATAGTTCCTAGATCTATTATTCTGATAACTTGTTCAATTGAAATACGTTATTCTAAAGTCCTCTTTCTTTGGTTTTATTTTATCATTCGTGTTTAAGTAGCTGGTGTTTTGCTTCACAACGAGTAGTTTGACCAATCACATTGCATCTGGAACAGGCACTTTACATTTCCCTTAAAATAAGAAAACATTAGTGTCTAGGCTACAGCCTTCAAATATTTTCAAGGGGCTCTGGTGTGATCCATCACACTAGGCTCTCTCTCTCTTCCTGAGTTATAGGCTGGAGGCACTGAATGGGCTGTCCCTGTTCTTCTCCAATAGTGTCAATGGGCTGAATGACTTCCTCATATTCCTGTGAAACTAGCGTGAGGTGCTGAAAGAACTCTTATTTTACTGTGGCAATGTGCAGTGCCAGGCAGTGCTGTTACATGAATGTTACAGACCCTTTAACATCACAAGCCTCAATGGAGTCCGTGTCTTGCTGCACATGGACGCAGACCAGTTCAGGAACTCAGGGGAGGGGGAGGAATCAAATTAATCTGAACATTGTGGAATCTTCAGTGACCATCCCCTCTTCAGATCTTATGCTGTGGAGGGTGGGGGCGGGGAGACATTGATGAAGCAGCTGAATCTGTTTGTGAAAGGGAAGCTACCCTGAGGATCTCGCACAGACTTGACCCAGGACTGAGATGATGAACTTCTTCCTTTGTGTCATGTTTGACCCCAAACACTGGAGAGTTTACTCTGATTCCCATGATGTCCAGTTTTGTTCAGTTCCTTGATGTCAACAGAAGGCAACCAGTGCCTTGATATCAGGGCCAGTCATTTTTACCTGAACTCTTGATTTGTTCATATCAATAAGCCATGATATAGGAGCAGCAAGTGTTTACTTCAAACAGGTGGTATTGAATGTCAGGATTACCGTTCTCAAGAGTGTTCGGGTAGCTAGGTGACTGAAATTATTTGAAGAGGAGGTAGATGGATATTGACCAGTCAGAGAGTTGAGGGCTATGAAGAATTGGGTATGAAAGAGGATTTGAGACCAAGAGCAGATCAGTCATGATTTTGCTGAAGGGCAAGGCAGGCTTGGGGAGTGAATGACTTACCCCTGTTTCTGATGTTCTCGCATTCTGTTATTGGAAAGTTAGTGGGTGTTATTTTCATGAATGTTATGTTTTTGAATATTGCAGTCAGGAAGAACAGATGATTTTGTGAGCCATCTCTGGTTGAGGTATATGGGCTGTATTCACAGTGAATCTGGCTCTAAAATATGACCAACAAAATGAAGCACAAGTTGCAGAGAGGGTAAGATCTGTGAAGAGAGATGAGGGGCCTCTTTCATACCCGTGCCTGAATATTCCAATTACATTTCCCAAATCACTTCAAAACGTGTGTGACAGTTTTGAGAGGCTGAATGGTCTCCTCGGTTTCTGTGCACAAGGTTATAGGAGTAGGTGGCCTCCAACTGCTCCTGTCTAACAGGTATGAGGGTCTAAATGGAACGCAGGAACATGGGACTGAGGAGCAGGAGTGGGTCATTAGATACTTTGAGCCTTCTCCACCAGGCACTACGTTTGTAGCTAATCAGGTTCTGGTCTCAGCCCCACTTTCCTGCCTGTGTGCCATTATGCGTGACTCACTTCTCTGTCAAATATTTAACTAATGCAGCTTTCAATCAATGTGAACATAGAGACACGATAAACTTCCAGTGAAGAGAATTCTGACTTCAAAGGTCCTTTCAGAATTTTTCATCATCCCTCTTATAGAATCAGAGAGTCATGCAGAATGGAAATAGACCCGTTAGTCCAATCTGGTCACTCCGATCAGATATCAAATCTGATCGAGTCCCACTTGCCAGCATTTGGCCAATATCCCTCCTCTTTCAGATACGTTTTAAATGTGCGATTTTAACCGCCTTCACCACTTCCTCTGACAGCACTTTCTGTACACACACCACTCCCTTTGTGAAACATTTATCTTCAGGTCCCTTCTAAATCATTCACCCTCTCCCCTTCAACCTATGCCCTCTTGTTCTGGACTCCCCTATCCTGGGAAGCAGAGCATGGCTGTTCAGAATATCCATGCCCCTGCTGGTTTTATAAACCTCTATAATGTCACCCCTCAAACTCTGACACTCCAGGAGGAATCACCTCAATGTAATCAACCTCTTTCTCCAGCTCAAATCTCCAGTCCTGGAACATCCGTGTAAGTAATTTCTGCAGAAAACTGAATTGCATGTAGTATTCTTAAAGTGGCCTCACCAACATCCTGTACAGATACAACATGCCACCGCAACCCCTATACTCAATGCTCTGACTGATTAAGGCAAATGTGCCAAATTTTTTCAGCACCACTCTGTCTACCTGCGACTCCACGTTCAAGGAACAATATACCTGCAGTCCTAGATCCCTTTGTTCTACAATACTTCCCAAGACCTTACCATTAAATGTATAATTTCTGCACTGATTTGCCTTCCCAAAATGCAAAACCTCGTATTTATCTAAATTAAACTTCATCTGTCACTCCTTGCCACTTTGTCCCATTTACTTGTGGTCTGGTACTCTGAGATAATCAACTACACCACCTTTCTGATGTCATCTGTAAACTTACTAACTATTGCCACTATATTCACATCTAAATCCTTTACATAAAGGATGAAATGCTGTGAACTCAGTCCTGATTCTTACAGAACACTGCTGCTCACAAGCCTCCAGTCTGAAAAATACCCCTCTTCCTTCAAACCAATTGTGACTAGATTCTTATGTATCCCATGTGACTGAAACTTAATAATCTGTCTCCCAATCAGAATGAAATACTAGCGTTGAAGAGAGGCTGAGTAGGTTAGGTTTATTTTCACTAGAAAAAAGGAGATTGAGGGGAGACCTGATTGAGGTTTACAAAATCATGAAGGGTATAGACAGGGTGGATAGAGAAAAGTTTTTTTTTCCCAGGGTGAAGGATTCAATAACGAGAGATCGTGCTTTCAAAGTGAGAGGTGGAATGTTTAAGGGGGATACACGCGGTAAGTACTTCACACAGAGTGTGGTGGGCGTTTGGAACACGTTGCTAGCAGAGGTGGTAGAGGCAGGCACGGCAGATTCTTTTAAGATGCGTCTGGACAGATGCATGAGTAGGTGGGGAGCAGAGGGATATAGATGCTTAGGAATTGACCGAGAGATTTAGACAGTACATTTGGCTCAGGTTTGGAGGGTGAAGGGCCTGTTCCGGGGCAGTAAATTTTCTTTGTTCTTTGTTCTTTAAATGAACACCTTGCTGAATTCCATATAGACAATGTCTACCAAACTGCCGTCATCAATCTTCTTTGTCACCTCTTCAGAAAACTCAACCAAATTAATGAGACATGATTTCCTATGCAGAAAGCCACGTTGTCTATCCCATCAGTCCTTACCTTCCCAAATGTATGTAAATCCTGTCCCTCAGAATCCCTTCCAACAACTTATCCACCACTGACATCAGGCTCATCGGTCTATAGTTCCCCAGCTTTTTGGTTCACTGTTTCCTTTTCTAGTCCCACTCCTCCACTGCTCACGACAAATGTCAAATATAACCAGGTTGGTGATATGGCCGATGATATCGGCCTCAGACTGGGCCAGGGTCAGTTTTAGGAACAAGTCAGGCTAGTTTTATTTGAATCTGCTAAAATAGCACGTTTATGACCCAGAGCAATGTTACTCAAACTATGATGGAAAGATGAATGGCAAAGTTTTGGGTATTGCAAATATATAATCAATATTTCCCTTTCAAAAAAAAAACACTGACACACGCACACACACATAAACAAATTCTCTGCAATTTTAACTTGAAAGAACTTTGTCCGGATATTATTGTAACTCATGCCAAAAGGACAAATTGAGAGATTGTCCAAAATATGATGCTCGTTCTGAAGATATTCTACTCACACAAGCTGCTAGCAATGGGATTTCATCCAGTAACAATCGGATGGGGCTGAATTCCCCTTGCATTAGGCAGTGAGGCATTCCAATGAATTCCAGTCAGGGATCTCCCAAAAGGTGGCACAGTGGCTCAGTGGTTAGCACTGCTGCCTCACAGCAGTAGGAACTTGCGTTTGATTCCAGCCTCGGACGACTATCTGTGTGGGGTTTGCACATTCTTCCCCTGTCTGGGTGAGCTCCTAACGGGTGCTCCAGTTTCCTCCACAGCTCAAACTGTGTAGGTTAGGTGGATTGCTCATGCTAAATTGTTTGTAGTGTTCAGGGATTTCTAGGTGAGATGAATTAGTCAGGGGTAAATGTTGGGGAACGGCTCTGAGAAGGTTACTCTTTGGAAGTTTGGTATGGACTTGTTGGGACGAAGGGCCTGTTTCAACCCTGCAGGGATTCTACAAAAATAAGAATGGTAACGATGACTGTAGAACTTTTTTTTAGCTTGCACACATTGCTATGATGAGGAATAATGAAGGAGAGAGAGTGCAATACGCCATTCCTTCTTGGGCAGATTACATTTTCTCCCTCTCTGAGCTGAATCACACAGTAATGCCATCCTCGCCCAAACTGGACCATGTGAGGTTTCCTTGTACATTGTCCAAACTATGTTTCCATCACATTCCCTGTTCCATGTAGGTACATCTTTGCTGCTGTCATGCACAGAGCCATACCCTTAACAGAAAATGGTCTTGGTCTATTTGAAATATGTTTACATGGCTCTGCGTCATTAAAAAATAAAATGTTTAATTGATTCAGAATACCTGTGTTAAAATGAATGCATTTTTAAAAGAAACACAGAAATTGCTGGAAAAGCTCGACAGTTCTGTCAGCATCCAGATGCCTTTTATATGTTGTACAAGCCTCCACCACTTCCTCTGGCAGCTCATTCTATACACAAACCACACTCTGTGTGAAACGGTGCCCTTTGGGCCTCATCAAAACCTTTCCCCTCACTTTCAACCAATGCCCTCTAGTTTTGGACGTCCCTAACCTGGGAAAAAACCCTGACTACTCACCCTATCCATGAGCAATTTGATTTTATAAACCTTTACTGCTGTGAAATGTGACTCCAATCAACATGAATGGCTGTTCATTCAATCATCCTGGACCTAAATTCTGAACCTCAATGCTGACACCTCTTCCTTCTCCATCAAGTCACAATTCAAAATCCATTTTAATCAGTTTGTTCAGATGAATCATGAGACACTTCTGTGGGCTTTACATCTAGACCTTTGTGCCCGGAGGTAGGGACACTAGCATCACTCAGCAATACCCATAAAGCTGTAACAGTATTCTACTGTGTGTTTCTTCATCAGCCTGTTCTGACATGATGTGACATACCTCTGCAACAGGCAGGATTTGAATCCAGGCCTTCTAGTCCAGAGATAGGAACACCACCACACAAGTTCAAGAATTGGAATCAAATCCGGAGTTCTTGCTCAGAGACAGGGTTACTACCCACTACACAGCCGTACCCAAATTTTGGGTCATATTTTACTGCCCACTTTCAGCTTGGTGTGGATTTATTATAATCAGGTTACCATTACTGAACTACAAAAAAACACTTTGTATTGTTAAACAAATGCAAGATATTTGTCTCAACTGTAGGATATTGAGTGTACGTGGTGTGCTATCGAAAGTAACTATGAACATCTTTAATCGCTATTATCTGTAGTCTGCAATATTAGGGAAAGAAATCCTGCAGACACACTCTGCCCAATGAAGGGTCTCAAATGGATCTTTATTTTTGAACACCAGAGACGAAGGAAGAGCTTAATTTTCTGTCTCAAAACACCCACCACTAATATCCACCTCTAACATGCGACTGCCCTCTTCCTAAAACAAAGAAATGATACCAGGCCGCTGATTACTGTCCAGCCTCTCCTCCCCACTGACTGTGTCCGCAATCTGTCCCACCTCCCCCTAACCACACAAGGCAAACCAAGCTCAGGGTCTTTGTGAAAATCAAGGCCGGAGTGTGCAGGCATCCTGGAGAGGGGGAGGGAATCTTAAAATTAAACGGGGAAGGTGAGGAGGTGGTAATATCACTCACTGGGCTGAGGAGTGGCAGATGGAGTTTAGTTTGGATTAATGCGAGGTATTGGATTTGGTAAATCAAACAAGAGCAGAACCTATACAATTAAACGTAGGGCCTTTGGCAGTTTTGTAGAACAGAGACAAGGCCGTCAGGTATAATTCTTTAAAATTTGCACCTCATATAGATAATGTGATTAAGAAGGTGTTTTGCACACTTGTCTTCATTGGTCAGACCTTTGAGTATCGGAATTGGGACGTCATGTTGTGGTTGTACAGTATATTGGTGGGACCTCTTCTGGAATACTGTGTCCAGTCTGGTCACCCTGCCCGCTTATTCCATTGGCACACCACCCTCTGGGTGAAAAAGCTGCCTCTTAGGTCACTTTTAAATGTTTCCACTCTCACCCGCAATCTATGGCCTCTAGTTTTGGACTCCCCTACCTTTAGAAAATACCTTGACTATTCATTTTGATATTATTGACCTTGATATTATTAAGCTGGAGAGGGTTCAGAGGAGATTAACCTGGATGTTTCTGGGAAAGGAGGGATAGGCTGGGATTCTTTTCACTGGCGAGTATGAGGTTAAGTAGTAACTTTACAGAGGTTCGTAAAATAATGACAGGTACAGAGAAGCAGAAGGGCTGATGTGGATTCAAAACTGAGGAATATTTTAAGATGCAAGGAAAAAAATTTACAAAAGTCATGACAGGTAATTATTTTAGACAGAAGCTGGCATGTGTGTGGAATGAACTTGCAGAGCAAGTGGTGAAAGCAGGGACAGTTAAAAAGTTTAATCGACGTTTGGATGAGTACATGGATAAGACATCAGTTTGGATGGTGCTGTGAGCAGCTGCCCTCTCCCACCCTCTCTCTGAATGAATCCCTGTTGGTTTTCACCTTCTGCCAATGCCTGTGCAGTGGCGTGTGGAGGCCAGCAGAGGGTGACATTGCATAACTTTAAGCACCACAGAGACTGCCAGACCTGCCCCACACAGAGACACACAGATACACACGCAGGAATGGTTAGGACACGATGTGAAGCTCATTCTGTAACTTAAATGAAACATAAAGAAATACTCAATTCGCCTCGTAAACTGTTAAGATATGAAGGACAGAGAACTCCCAAATTCCACTGTTTAAATAAAAACATCAATTTATTTTTTACCTCTGAAAGTGAACATTTTACATCAACTATTCACAATTCTGGGACCCTTTTTTCTCTTAGCTGCTTATATCCCGACTCCAGCTCTATAGTAATATATTGTGTCTGGATCTGCCATCCTCTGATATCACAGGTGCTTGTCAGCTCTCAGTTCAGAACAGCATTCACCCTCGTTTAAATGTAGAGTACACACTTTCAACTTCATCACATTATACCCTGATGAATATAGTTCCTTGGAGCCTATCCGGATTTATTTTGCTCTGTGGTTTGTCAATATTTCATTCGCTCCGTTTGGTGTGTGTCAGGATTTTTGTTGCTCCATTGACAGCATGTCATTATTCGACCCCGTCCACAGGAATATATCAGTATTTCACTTGCTCACACTCGTGACTATGGCAGGATTTCAGTTGTTTCATGGGGACTGTGACACTATCACAATCTCAGTGTTTGTAGATGGCAACAAACCTGGAAATATTGTAAAGTCTATGGAGGACAGTGTGGAACTCTAACAGGCCAGTGACACGTTGGTGTCGTGTTCAGGTGTATCACAGTTGGGGATTAGTGCAGAGCTGTGTGAGGTGATGCACTTTGGTAGGAAAGACAATGAACGACAATATAAAACAGGCTGTGCCATTAGAAAGCGGCTGCAGGAGCAGAGGGCGCTGGGTGCATATGAGCACAGATTGTTGAAGATGTCAGGACAAGGGGGAGAGCAGTAACTACCACAGATTAGTTTCAGCATCTGAGCTGTTTACAGGAGGAGGTGTAGGAGGGAGCCTCCGTACTCCCTTCTGGGGAGGTGGGGTGACGATGTGTTGTGAGCCCACC
This sequence comes from Chiloscyllium plagiosum, assembly GCF_037043375.1. Classification (NCBI taxonomy): domain Eukaryota; kingdom Metazoa; phylum Chordata; class Chondrichthyes; order Orectolobiformes; family Hemiscylliidae; genus Chiloscyllium; species Chiloscyllium plagiosum. The sequence goes on from NW_028270169.1 coordinate 83,763,531, forward strand.
CTCCTGCCCACCGAGACCGTGGGGATTCCATTTGTACCAGCTCGATACAAAAGGGAGATGGCATCAGGGCCATGGCTTCTAAGTTGTGCCGGGGGGCAACAGAGCTGTCAGTGGGTTTAAAGTGAGAATTGCCCTTCACTGAACATTGCTCCTTACTCGGTCGGTGGGACGTGGATGTTTCAGAATCTCCACACGAGGCGTTCCTGTCCTCTCCGGCTCCTACAAGGACTCCCCACATGGCGGTGGAAGGGGGTGGTAAGGGACCGGATATCGGGCACTCCACCACTAGGCGTGGCCCTTTCTGTCCTATTCCAGGCTGTTTCTGCTGGAATGGGAGAAAGGGAGGGAGGGAGGGAGGGAGTGAGGGTGGGAGTGTGTGGCCCTGCTGTTAGTGCTGGTGTAGATGGGGATAATGGAAAATGGTGGTTTTCAGAGAGAGTCTATCGACAGCGTTGTATCTATGCAGTGTAATTAATGTGGGGGTAAACTGGACCGGGTGACAGAGAGACAGAGACAGAAACAGAGAGAGGGAAGTGCTGCATGCCGCAGTGAGAGTGGTGGAACATGAGTCTTGTTCGGTGGTCGGTGCTATAACAGATACACAGTGAGTGTGAGGGAGCAGAGAGAATACAGTGACTCTTATCCTAACAGAGTGGGGAAGATTATTGATGCTCATCCTGTATTGCTGGGCATTTCCTCAGACTGCAGATACTGCACTGAGCTGGGTGGGGAGCTCAGACCATGCTCGGTGGGTCTGGTGGTATGGCCTCCTCGGTGAAGAGAATGGTCCCCCTCTGTACTAGCCCAATCACCATGACTCCGTGCCCCTGTCGATAATCTGTGGTGTAATTGCCCCTTATCTGTTATGGTCGGGTAAACTGTGCAGGGCAGCTCCGAAATGCGAAAGCTCAACCGTGCACCCATTGGCCTTTTAAAGATGGCACCAGTGTCAGGGATTATGGAATATCCAGGGCATCCGGGCGATGGTGAGTGCCTCCAGCCATGATGGGTGGGAGAATCGGGCTGGTATTTAATGAGAGGGCCACAATGGTGTGGGGTGGGGTGGGTTGTTAATGAGGTGAGTTCAATAAGATAGCACCAGGAAACTAGCACAGTCTTGTTCAGACAATCCCTCTGTCACACTCAAGGAAAATTGCAAATTATTGTTAGATTTAGCCCAATGAGTCAAATACTCTACTGACCCTACACCCAGATACAAAGCTGCAGAACAAATACTCATCCAAAACTCGGCATTATCTGAACTCCCACCAATATCCCGTTCACTTTCCATTGCTGGAAACACTGGCTTATGTCACAGGATGCTGTTAAAAGATTTTCATTTCAGCATTCTGAGACCTGGGAACACGTCCTTCCATTACATTGTCCCTCTGTCTATTTCCCATACCCCTCCCATTTGTTATTGTTTAAACTGATTTGACCGCCATCTCTGTTTCTCTATGGCAGTGATGTTCACACAAGGAGCGCCCACTTGTCAGGGCACAATGGAGAGATGGAGTCGCACATCCTGTTACTACGAGCATTGGGCAGGGATCCAACACAGTGTGACTGAAATATGCTCTAGGATGATGTACACAGCTCTGCATGTTGGGATGGTAACTCCTCCTGGTTTACAGAACAATGCACTGGGGTGGTGTCCACAGTCCTGCATGCTGTGAGGGTAACTGCTCCTGAGTTACAGATCAATGCACTGGGTGGGGTACACAATCCTACATGCTGGGAGGGTAACTGCTCCTGGGTTACAGGTCAATGCACTGGGGTGGTGTGCACAGTGCTACATGCTGGGAGGGAAACTGCTCATGGTTTACTGATCAATGCACTGGGGTGGTGTACAGAGTCCAACATGCTGGGAGGCTTACTACACCTGGTTTACAGATCAATGCACTGGGGTGTTGTACACAGTTCTACATGCTGGGAGGGTAACTGCTCCTGGTTTATAGATCAATGCACTGGGGTGGTGTACACAGTTCTACATGCTGGCAGGTTAACTGCTCCTGGTTTACAGATAAACGCACTGTGTTGTTGGACACAGCTCTACATGCTGGGAGGATAACTGCTCCTGTTTCTCAGATCAATGCACTGGGGTGGGGTACACAGTCCTACATGCCAGGAGGGCAACTGCTCCTGGTTTATAGATCAATGCACTGGGGTGGGGTACACAGTCCTACATGCTGGACGGGAAACAGCTCCTGGTTTACAGATAAATGCACTGGGGTGGTGTACACAGTCCTACACGCTGGGAGGATAACTGTTCCTGGTTTACAGATCAATGCACTGGGGTGGTTTACACAGTCCTACATGCTGGGAGGGTAACTGCTCCAGGTTTACAGATCAATGCACTAGGATGGTGTACACACTTCTCTATGCTGCGAGGGTAACTGCTCCTGGGTTAAAGATCAATGCACTAGGGTGGTGTACATAGTGCTGCATGCTGGCACTGTAACTGCTCCTGGTTTACAGATCAATGCACTGGGGTGGTGTACACAGTCCTATATGCTGTGAGGGTAACTGCTCCTGGTTTACAGATCACTGCAGTGGGGTGGTGTACACAGTCCTACATGCTGGGAAAGTAACTGCTCCTGGTTTACAGATCAAAGCACTGGGGTGGTGTACACAGTCCTACATGCTGGGAGGGTAACTGCTCCTGGTTTACATATCAATGCACTGGGATGGTGTGCACAGTCCTATATGCTGGAAGGTAACCCCTCCTGGTTTACAGATCAATGCACTGGGGTGGTGTACAAAGTCCTACATGCTGGGAGGATAACTGCTCCTGGTTTACAGATCTGTGCACTGCGTTGGTGTACACTGTCCTACGTGATGAGAATGTAACTGCTCCTGGTTTACAGATCAATGCACTGGGGTTTTTTACACAGTCCTGCATGCTGGGAGGGTAACTGGTCCTTGTTTACAGATCAATGCACTTGGGTGGTGTACACAGTCCTGCATGCTGGGAGGGTAACTGCTCCTGGTGTACAGATCTGTGCACTAAGTTGGTGTACACTGTCCTACGTGATGAGAATGTAACTGCTCCTGGTTTACAGATCAATGCATTGGGGTTTTTACACAGTCCTACATGCTGGGAGGGTAACTGCTCCTGGTTCACAGATCAATGCACTGGGGTGGTGTACACAGTCCTACATGCTGTGAGGGTAACTGCTCCAGGTTACAAATTGGTGATCACTGTGCAACTCCCTGTGCTGCACAGATATCTAATCAGGGTTTATCGATCAATGCATGGGTGTGTCTCCACTGCTTCCCACACTGAACAGGCAGGAGGCTGGAGGAGCACAGCAACCAGGCAGCATCAGGAGTGAAATTTGACATTTTCGGTGTAAACCTTCTTCAGGACTCCTGCAGAACCGTTACTCCCGAAACGTCGACTTCCCTTCCTCCTGATGCAGCCTGGCTTGCTGTGTTCTTCCAGCCTCCTGCCTGTCTACTTTGGATTCCAGCATCAGTTGTTTTTTTGTCTCTATCCCAGTTTCTCATACTCGACAGATGGTTTAAAGATAAATGCTCTGTCATGATCTGTGCAGTGTTCCACTCTGGACAGATTGCTGGGTTGTACAGACCAGGACACTGTCCTGGTCTTCAGTGTTCCACGGTGAACAGATATCTCCCCTGGGCTGGTTCTGTGAGGTGGATTGAGTGGGTGGTAAATCTAACCATTTCAGCTGATCTGGCAATGCTTTTAGTTCTCATTCCTGTGATTGGACCCTCCGTCTCTCACTCCATTAACGTTACAGTGTGCCCAGGTACAGTACATAACGTTGGTGAATACCCACTGTCCTGGAAGCAGCCACAGCCTCTTCATTCAGAAGCAGGCAGCCATTCCCATTGGCCTCGGGTCTCCACAAAAGAAGGAATGATGGACTTTCAGACAAAGGCTTTCCCATTGGTACAGGGGTCTAAACATCCTCCCCCTCACCAAGTCCCACCACCAACCAGCCACATCAATATATCCGGTGTGCACTGAAAGCATTGGGGCCACTGGGAGCATCAGAGAGCAGACCATCAGAGAGATGGGGCCACACTTCCCATGTCTGGAAAGATCAGAGTGAACCCTCCTGTACACATGGTATCACTAAGTCCTTAAAAATGTGTTGCTGGAAAAGCACAGCAGGTCAGGCAGCATCCAAGGAGAAGGAGAATAGACGTTTCGAGCATAAGCTCTTCTTCAGGAATTTCTTCCTGAAGAAGGGCTTATGCCCGAAACGTCGATTTCCCTTCTCCTTGGATGCTGCCTGACCTGCTGCGCTTTTCCAGCAACACATTTTTAAGCTCTGATCTCCAGCATCTGCAGTCCTCACTTTCTCCATCACTAAGTTATGTAATCCGTCACCATCTATGTAATACACAGCCTGTTATTCTCCCTGAAAAAAATCACAGGTTCCCAGTTACCCACATTATATTCAATCTACCAAGTTGTTGTCTGTTCCTTATCCATTTTCAGATTCTCTACCTCCCCTTGATAACTTCAGTTCCTCTCGATCTTAGTGTTAGTTTCAATTTAGTTAGAACATGTTTGTTCCATTTCTGGAATCCATTTATATAGTTTGCAAATAGTCGAGGTCCCAGCACTGGGCACTGTGTCACTGCAGTCGTTAATTTGTGTTAAACTGATAGAGACTGATTTCTCCCTAATTTATTCCTGCTCCTGGCTCAGTAACCGATTCCCCCCACCCCCACCCCGTATTCCTGTGGAGCAGTTTTGAAAGGCTGAATGTTCCCTACCATTTCCTGTGTAACCGGTATAAGAGATTAAAAGATCTGCTCCAATTGCTGAGTAAAAGCCTCCAATGGTCGAAAGGCCTCATTCTGTTCCTGTTTAAAACTCTTGATGGGTTGACTAGCCTGCTTCAGTACAGGTGTAGTTGGGAATGGTGCAGAACATTTTGGAATCATCAGTGAACAGCCCACTTCTGATTTTACGATGGAGCGAAGGCTGCAGCTGCTGCTAGCCCACAGTGTCTCATGGATGCCCAGTTTCCATGTGCTCGGCCATTTAGAAGTATGTCCTACTTCACAGGAGGGAGTGCCACATCACACAGTGGGTAGGGTCTTCAATATGAGGCTGAGACTTTCCCTCCACCAGGACTGTGTGCTGGCTGCTTGCACAGATACTATTAGGGACAGATCCCTCTGGGACAAGGGTTGGGTGAGAATGTTTCCCTCTTGTTGGTTCCCCCATCACTTCCTCCAGTCTGGAAGCTGTGTATGAGAGGTCTCTCCCTGCTCACTCAGGGGTGGGCCTATGGGGGCTCTCTTAGTGATGGACATTGAAGTCCCACACCCAGAGGACGGTCTGTGTCCTTGTCACCCTCAGTGCTTCCTCTGATTTGTTTCCAACATCGAGGGGAACTGAGTTATCACCGGGGGTACGGATGGGGACAGGAGATGACAGTCCTCAGGCGATTTCCTTGACCATCTGTGACCTATTACCATAAGCCTTCTCGGGTCCTGGAATCAAAGTTGGGGAATTGCAGGGTAACTCCTTCCCTGACTTTATCCCAGGGTATCTGCACGACTTGTGCGTTTGTCCTGCCGGTGGGACAGGATATACCCAGGGATGATGATTGGGGCTTCATGAAACATGACCGATCAGGCCTGATCCCATGAATGTGACGGTGTCAGACTGTTTCCTGACTGGGAGTGTGGTGCTGGAAAAGCACACAGGACAGTCACCATCTGAGGAGCAGGGGAATGAACGTTTCGGGCATAATCCCTTTATCAGGAATGAGGCTTGTGGGCTGGGGAGCTGAGAGATAAATTGGAGGGAGGTAGGCCTGGGGTTGGGGCTGGGGCTGGGGGGAAGGAAGCTGGGAATGTGATCGGTAGTTGGGGGTGGGGAGACGTGATAGGTCAGAGAGGAGGGTGGGGTAGACATGGTGGGAAAAATGATGGACAGGTCATGGAGTTCCTCGGAACGTTCTGTCCCCGACATTCTATAACTGCCATTCCCCGGAACTTACTGTCCCTGACATTCTATAACTGACATTCCCCGGAATGTTCTGTCCCTGACATTGTTTGTGAACGGCCGGACGTCAGTGAATTGAACAAACGATAAGATCCCGAGGGAAGATATCCCGTTCCAGGGAGAAGGAGACACTGTTCCGAAGACCCCTCAGGCAGTTAAAGAGATGAATACGTTTTCCCTGCGTTTACATTTCTCCACGACACAGGCTCGACCACAATTTAGACCAAAATACAGAAATTCCCAAACTCCGTTTGTCTTCAGGAAACTGGGAGAGAATCCTTCAGGACAGCAACGTTTCCACCCCCATATTTGGAACTAGGAAGGAGTGACCTGTGTCTGCTCTCGAGTGATCGAGTGTGTGGGAATGTTCCAGAAACCATCTGTCCTTATGGATGTGTCTCTGTGTGTTTGGGGAGGGACGGCTCCTTGTGGTTTATGTCACATTCTTGTCAGTAATTCAGACCTTCCAATTTGTTATTCCAGCTCCAATTATTTTAATAAATCCCTGAATACAGGGACACATTTGAAAATCTCACTGGGTCCCCGATCAAACGGGTCCCTTTGCCTCCAGGCTGATGGATAATGGGTTTGTTTTCCTTCCTCACAGTTAACGTAGTGACCATCTACATCCTGCTTTATAAAGATTGTGGATTGTCTCCATGTGTCCGACGTTACCTGGGGGCCATGGCAGCGGCGGATCTCCTGGTCATTATCCTCGACCTGATCCTGAGACACATTCCCATTGTTTATCAGGAACAGTTTTATTTCCTGAGGTACTCCGTCCCCGTGTGTAATATCCACGCCGTCCTGATTTATGCAGCCACTGACTGCTCTGTCTGGTTCACCGTCGCTTTCACCTTTGATCGGTTTGTGGCCATTTGTTGCCAGAAACTGAAAAGTAAATATTGCAGTGAGAAAACGGCGGCTGTGGTTCTGGGAGCAGTGACTGTGCTGAGCTGTGTCAAGAACATTTTTTGGTATTTTATGTTCACGGCTCGGTATTGGCTGGAGAACGTCCCCTGGTTTTGTGATGTAACAGTCGTTGTTGCATTATCCAGTGTCTGGGTCACAATCGAGTTCCTCCACCACATTCTAACCCCGTGTGTCCCATTTCTCCTGATTCTGCTGCTCAATGTTCTCACCGTCAGACACATTTTAGTGACCAGCAGAGCCCGCAGGAGACTCCGCGCTCACACCGATGGGGACGCTCAGTCTGACACTGAAATGAGAAACCGAAAAAAATCCATCATTTTACTGTTTGTGATCTCAGCCAATTTCATCCTGTTATGGTCAACATTAATGCTGTATTCTATATGGTTCCGGATGTATTATATTGGGTATCAGTCTGTGTATCTCGATTCGTTTGTGCAGGAATTGGGCTTCATGCTGCAGCTCCTCAGTTGCTGCACAAACACCGCGATTTATGCCGTGACTCAGACTAAGTTCAGGCAGCAGCTGAAGAATGTGCTGAAATATCCCTTCACCCAAATCCATCTAAGCATCAAATTCCCTCATTTATCAATCCATCCGGGATTTTCTCATTTCAGTTCAATGTTTCAGCGATGGAGCAGCCTGTCGTTATGGTAACAGACTGAGGGTAGCGCTGGTTTGTCCATCCTTATCCCACAGGGGGGTTACAGGGAAACATTTCAATGTTTCTCACAACTCAGGGGCCAGTGAGAAAAGGCACCATCCCATTGACTGTATCCATCACTTCCATTTGCAAATAATAAAAATGTTTATTAAAGCATGTCGAGCAGCAGAGTGACCGATGTTGTTGTGTGTCTTTGTGTTGGAGAAGCTGAGCTGGAGAGAGACAGACTCAACCCCAAGTCTTGGTCCTCAGGGAAATGGAGGTGACCGCCCTCTGATCTCAGGAGCTTGGTTTAACTCACTCTGTCCTCCCCACTCCAGCCTGGCCTCCCCCATTTCCTCTCCCCTACACTTTCTCCACATTTCTCCCCCCTCTCTCTCTCTGCACACTCACTCTTTCTCACCACCTCTCCCTTTCACTCTCTTTCGCCCCCCCTCTCTCTTTCAGACACACACCCAACCCTGGTGTCTCCACCTGCCTCCACTCTTTTCTCTCCCCCTCCCGCTCATTCCCGCTGTCCTGCTGTCGCTGTCTCCCTCCCACAATTCAGTCTCTACCCCATTTTCCCTTCCTCCCACATCTCACCCCAACCCCACCACATGCAGCCTCACCAGCACCCCCCCCTCCCCCCAGCCTCTGGGTCAGAGGGAGAGGGAAGGAGCAGGGAGACAGAGTGTGTCAGAGACAGAGGACGAGAGGGATCAAGGGAGAGAGATTTATTCAGCGAGAAACCTCAGATTTACTGCTTCACTATCAACAGGACGCTCCTCACGCTAACTGTTTCACTGTCACACAGGCCCCATCACACTTATTGTGTCACGATCACCCTCACCCCCTCACAGTTACTGCGTCACTATCACCCTGACCCCCTCACAGTTACTGCATCAATATCATTCTGCCCCCTCACAATTACTACGTCAATGTCACCCTTACACACCCACACTGACTGCGTCACTATCACCCTAAAACCCTAAACTTAAAATGTCACCATCACCCTAATACCCCTAAACTTACTGTGTCATTATCACCTGAACCTCTCACACTTACTGCGTCACTATCACCCTGGCCCCCTCACACTTACTGTGTCACTATCTCCCTGAACCCCACACACTTACTGCATCACTATCACACTGACTGCGTCACGTCACCCTGACCCCCCCTCACACTTAATGCGTCCTTATCACCCTGGCTCCCTCACACTTACTGCGTCACTATCACACTGACAGTATCACTGTCACCCTGACCCCCTCACACTTACTGCGTCCCTATCACCCTGGCCCCTCACACTTACTGCATTCTATCACCCTGACCCCCTCACACTTACTGCGTCACTATCATACAGACTGCGTCACTGTCATCCTGACCCCTCACACTTACTCCGTCCTTATCACCCTGACCCCCTCACACTTACTGCGTCGCTATCACACTGACTGTGTCACTGTCACCCTGACCCCCTCATGCTTACTGCATCCCATTAACTCTGGCACCCTCACATTTACTGCATCACTATCACCCTTACCCCCTCACACTTACTGCGTCACTATAACCCTGGCACCCTCACACTTACTGCATCACCATCACCCTGACCCCCTCACAGTTACTGCGTCACTATCACACTTACTGAGTCACTGTCACCCTGATACATCACACTTACTGCGTCACTATCACCCTGACCCCCTCACAGTTACTGCGTCACTGTCACTCTGACCCCTTCACACTGAATTCATCACTGTCACCCTGACCCCCTCACACTAACTGTGTCACTATCACCCTGAGCCCCCTCACACTTACTGAGTCACTATCACCCTGACACCTTACACTTACTGAGTCACTATCACCCTGACCCCCACACATTTATGTGCCACTGTTAGCCTGACACCTCACACTTACTGTCTCACTATCATTGTGACCCCCACATGCTTACTGTGTCACTATCACCCTGACCAACTCTCACTGACTGTGTCACTGTGACCCTGACCCCCACACGTTTACTGTGTCACTATCACCCTGACACCTCACACTTACTGCTTCACTATCACCCAGACCCATTCATACGTACTGTGTCACTGCCAGCCTCTCTCTCTCAGGCTTAATGTGTCATTGTCACCCTGACCGCCTCACTCTTACTGCATCACTATAGACTGAGCACTCACACTTACTGCGTTGCTATCACCCTGACACCCTCACAATGACTGCGTCATTATCACCCTGACCCCCTCACAGTTACTGCGTCACTGAAACTCTGACCCCTTCACACTGAATTCGTCACTGTCACCCTGACCCCCTCACACTTACTGTGTCACTATCACCCTGAGCACCCTCACACTTACTGAGTCACTGTCACCCTGACATCTCACACTTACTGTCTCACTATCATTGTGACCCCCCACACGTTTACTGTGGCACTATCCCCCTGACCACCTCTCACTGTCTGTGTCACTGTGACCCTGACCCCCACACGTTTACTGTGTCACTATCACCCTGACACATCACACTTACTGCTTCACTATCACCCATACCCACTCATACATATTGCGTCACTGCCAGCCTCTCTCTCTCAGACTTACTGTGTCATTGTCACCCTGACCCCCTCACTCTTACTGCATCACTACAGACTGACCACTCACACTTATTGCGTTGCTATCACCCTGACCCCCTCACACTACGTCACTATCACCCTGACACCCTCACACTGACTGCGTCACTGTCGCCCTGACCCCCACACACTTACGGTGCCACTGTCACCCTGACACCTCAGACTTACCGTGTCACTATCATTGTGACCCCCCACACGCTTACTGTGTCACTATCACCCTGACCACCTCTCACTGACTGTGTCACTGTGACCCTGATCCCGTCACACTTACTGTGTCACTATCACCCTGACCCCCTCACTCTTACTGCATCATTATAGACTGACCACTCACATTTACTGCATCACTATCAGACTGACCCCACACATTTACTGCATCACGATCAACTTTACTGCCTCACACTTACTGCGTCACTATCAGACTGACCCCCTCACACTCGCTGCGACACTATCACCCTGACCCCCACACGTTTACTGTGTCACTATCACCCTGATTCCCTCACACTTACTGCGTCACTATCACCCTGACCCCCTCACACTGGCTGCGACACTATCGCCCTGACCCCCACACGTTTACTGCGTCACTATCACCCTGACCCCCTCAAAGTTACTGTATCACTATCACCCTGATCCCTCTCACTTATTGCCTCACTATCACCCTGACCCCCTCACATTTACTGCGTCACTATCGCCCTGACCCCCTCACACTTACTGCATCCTTGTCACCCTGACCCCTCACACTTACTGCATCCTTGTCACCCTGACCCACCTCACACTTACTGTGTCAATGTCACCCTGACTCCCTCAAACTTAGTGCGTCACTATCACCCTGAACCCCTCACACTGGCTGCGAAACTAACCCTGACCCCCTCACACTTACTGTGACACAATCAATCTGACCCCCTCACACTGACTGTGTCACAATCATCCTGCGCTCCCACACACTTACTGTGTCACTATCACCCTGACCGGCTCACACTTATTGCGTCACGATAACCTGACCCCCACACATTTACTGCGATACTATCACACTGACGCTTCACACTTACTGTGTCACTATCACCCTGAAACCTCACACACTTACTGCGTCACTATCACCCTTACATCCTCACACCTACTGCGTCACTATCATCCTGACCCCCACACACTTACTGTGCCACTATCACCCTGACTCCTCACACTTACTGCGTCACAAACACCCTGATCCTCTCATACTTACTGCATCACTACTATTCTGACCCCCACATGCTTACTGTCTCACTATCGCCCGGAACTCTCACAATTTCCACGTCACTATGTCTCTCACCAGCTCCCACTTACTGCGTCACTATCACCCTGACCTCCTCAAACTCACTGCATCACTACTATTCTGACACCCACACTCTTACTGTCTCACTATCACCCTGACACCTGACACTTACTGCGTCACTATCACCCTGAGCCCCCTCACATTTACTGTGTCACCATCACCTGACTCCTTCACACTTCTTGCGTCACTATCTCTCTGACCCCACCACACTTATTGCGTCACTATCACCCTGACACCTCACACTTACTGCGTCACTATCACCCTGACCCCCTCACACTTACTATATCATTATCACCCTGATCCCCTCACACTGTGTCACTGTCATCCTGACCCCGTCACACGTACTGCATCACTATCACCCGGACCCCCACACGCTGACTGCATCACTATCACCCTGAACCCGTCACACTTACTGTGTCACTATCACCCTGCCCCCCTCATTCTTACTGTGTCACTATCACATGGACCCCCACACGCTGACTGCGTCACTCTCACTTGCCACCTCACACTTTCTGAGTTACTATCACCCTGACTCCTTCACTCTCGTGGTGCCACTATCTCTCTGACCCCATCACACGTACTACGTCATTATCACTCTGACCCCCTCATACTTACTGGGTCACCAACACCCTGACCCCCTCACACTTACTATTTCACTATCACCGTGCGCCCCTCACACTGACTGTGTCACTATCATCCTGACCCCCACACAGTTGCTGCGACACTATCACCCTGACACCTCACATTTACTGTGTCACTATCACCCTGAGCCCCCTCACACTTACTGTGTCACTGTCACCCTGACACCTCAAACTTACTGCATCACTATCAGCCTGAGCCACCTCACACTTACTGGGTCACTGTCACCCTGACCCCAGACACGTACTGTGTCACTATTACCTTATTACCTCACACTTACTGCATCACTGTCACCCTGATCCCCTCACACTTCCTGTGTCACTACTATACTGACCCCCACACGCTTACTGTCTCACTTTTCCCCTTCCCTTCACAATTACCGTGTCAATATCTCTTTGACACCCTCACACTTACTGCGTCATTACTATTCTGAATCCCTCACACATCCTGTGTCACCAACACCCTGACCCCATCACACTTATTATGTGACTATCACCGTGCGTCCCCCACACTGACTGTGTCACTATCACCCTGACCACCACACATTTGCTGCGACACTATCACCCTGCCACCTCACACTTACTGTGTCACTATCACCCTGACACCTTACACTTACTGTGTCACTATCACCCTGAGCGCCCTTACACTTACTGTGTCACAATCACCCTGACACCTCACACTTACTGCGTCACTATCACCCTGACCCCACACACTTACTGTGTCACTATTACCCTATTTCCTCACACTTACTGTGTCACTATCACCCTTCTCCCCTCACACTTAATGTGTCACTACTATACTGACCCCCACACGCTTACTGTCTCACTATTACCCTGACCTTCACAATTATCGTGTCAATATCTCTCTGACACCCTCACACTTACTGCGTCGTTACTATTCTGACCCCCACACGATTACTGTCTCACTATCACCCCGACACCTCACACTTACTGCGTCACTATCACCCTGAGCCCACTCACATTTGCTGTGTCACTGGCACCCTGACCACCTCACTTTACTATGTCATTATCACCCTGACCCCCTCACACTGTGTCACTGTCATCCTGACCCCAGCACACGTACTGCCTCACTATCACCCGGATCCCCACACGCTTACTGCATCACTATCACCCTGCACCCGTCACACTTACTGTGTTACTATCACCCTGCCCCCCATTCTTACTGCGTCACTCTCACATGGACCCCCACACGCTGACTGCGTTACTCTCACCTGCCCCCTCACACTTACTGAGTCACTATCACCCTGACTCCTTCACTCTCATTGTGCCACTATCTCTCTGACCCCATCACACTTACTACGTCATCATCGCTCTGACCCCTTATGACCTTTACCTTCACCATTACCGTGTCAATATCTCTCTGACAACCTCACACTTAATACGTCAATACTATTCTGACCCCCACACGATTACTATCTCACTATCACCCTGACCCCCTCACACTGACTTCATCACTATCACCCTGACCCCCTCACACGTACTGCTCACTGTCACCCTGACCCCGTCACACTTACTCTGTCATTGTCACCCTGACCCCTCACACTTACTGCATCACTGTTACCCTTCCCCCATCACATTTACTGCGTCACTATCATTTGGACCCCCACACAGTTACTGCGGCACTATCATCCTGACCCCATCACACTTACTGTGTTACTATCACCCTGTCCCCATTCATATTTAATGCGTCACTATCACCCGGTCCCCCCTCACACTGACTGTGTCAATATCACCCCGACAGCTTGCATTGACTGTGTCACTATCACCCTGAGCCCCCTCGCACTTACTGAGTCACTGTCACCCTGACACCTCACCCTTACTGTGTCACTATCACTCTGAGCCCCCTCACACTTACTGCGTGACTATCACGCTGACGCCCTCACACTTATTGCTTCACTGTCACCCTGACCCCCATCACACTTACAGCATCACTGAAACCCTGAACCCCTCACACATACTGCATTACTATCACCCACACCCCTGACACTGCATCACTGTCACCCTGACCCCTCACACTTATTCCTTCACTATCACCCTGACAACTCACACTTACTATGTCATTATCACCCTGACCCCTCACACTTACGGTATCACTGTCACCCTGAGGCCGTCACACTTACTGCGTCAATATCACCCGGACCCCTACACGCTTACGGCGTCACTATCACCCTGAACCCGTCACACTTACTTTGTCACGATCACCCTGACCACCCCTAATACTCACTGCGTCACTATCACCCGGACGCCCACACGCTGACTGCGTCATTCTCACCCTGCCCCCCTCACACTTACTGTGTCACTACCACCCTGACTCCTTCACACTTTTTGCATCACTATCTCTCTGACCCCATCACACTTACTGCGTCACTATCACTCTGACCCCATCACACTTATTACATCACTATCAAACTGACCCCCTCACACTTACTACGTCACTATCACCCTGCCCCCAATACTTACTGCGTCACTATCACCCTGACACCCTCACACTTACTGCTTATCCATCACCCAGACCCACTCATATGTACTGCGTCACTTCCAGCCTCTCTCTCAGACTTACTGTGTCATTATCACTCTGACCCCCTCACTCTTACTGCATCACGACAGACTGACCACTCGCACATACTGTGTTCCTATCACCCTGACCCCCTCACACTACGTCACTATCACCCTTACACCCTCATACTGACTGGATCACTGTCACCCTGACCCCCTCACACTTACTGTGTCACTCTCAGCCTGACCACTTCTCCCTCTCTGCGTCATGGTGACACTGACCCCCTCACACTTACTGTGTCACTAAAACCCTGACCCCCAAACATTTACAGTGTCAGTCTCACACTGACACCTCACACTTACTGCTTAACTATCACCCTGAACCCCTCACAGTCACTGCATCACTATCACCATGATCCCTCACATTTATTGCCTCACTATCGCTCTGACCCCCTCACACTTACTGCGTCACTATCGCCCTGAGCTCCCTTACACTTTCTGAGTCACTGTCACCCTGACACCTCACACTTGCTGCGTCACTACTATTCTGACACCTCACACTTACTGTGTCACGATCACCCTGACCACCCCTCATACTCACTGCGTCACTATCACCCGGACCCCCGCACGCTGACTGCGTCACTCCCAACATTCCCCCTCACACTTACTGTGTCACTATCACCCTGACTCCTTCACACTTTTTGCGTCACTACCTCTCTGACCCCATCACACTTACTGCGTCACTACCAACCTGACCCCCTCACACTTACTACGTAACTATCACCCTGCCCCCCACACTTACTGCGTCACTATCACCCTGACACCCTCACACTGACTGCATCACTATCACCCTGACCCACTCATATGTACTGCGTCAATTCCAGCCTCTCTCTCAGACTTACTGTGTCATTATCACCCTGACCCCCTCACACTGACTGCATCACTATCACCCTGACCCCCTCAGACGTACTGCTCACTGTCACCCTGACCCCTCACACTTACTCTGTCATTGTCACCCTGACACCTCACACTTACTGCATCACTGTTACCCTGACCCCATCACACTTACTGCGTCACTATCATCTGGAACCCCACACAGTTACTGCGTCACTATCATCCTGACCCCATCACACTTACTGTGTTACTATCACCCTCACCCCTGACACTGCATCACTGTCACCCTGACCCCTCACACTTATTCCTTCGCTATCACCCTGACCCCTTCACACTTACTATGTCATTATCACCCTGACCCCTCACATTTACTGTGTCATGATCACCCTGACCACCCCGCATACTCATTGCGTCACTATCACCCGGAACCCCGCACGCTGACTGCGTCACTTTCACCCTGCCCACCTCACACTTACTGTATCACTATCACCCTGACTCCTTCACAGTTTTTGCGTCACTATCTCTCTGACCCCATCACACTTACTGCGTCACTATCACTCTGTCCCCATCACACTTATTGCGTCACTACCAACCTGACCCCCTCACACTTACTACGTAACTATCACCCTGCCCCCCACACTTACTGCGTCACTACCACCCTGACACCCTCACACTTACTGCTTATCTATCTCCCAGACCCACTCATATGTACTGCGTCAATTCCAGCCTCTCTCTCAGACTTACTGTGTCATTATCACCCTGACCCCCTCACTCTTACTGCCTCACGACAGACTGACCACTCGCACATACTGCGTTCCTATCACCCTGACCCCTTACACTACGTCACTATCACCCTGACACCCTCATACTGACTGCGTCACTGTCACCCTGACCCCCTCACAGTTACTGTGTCACTATCAGCCTGACCACCTCTCCCTGTCTGCGTCACTGTGACCCTGACCCCTCACACGTACTGTGTCACTAACCCCCAAACATTTACAGTGTCACTCTCACACTGACATCTCACAATTACTGCTTAACTATCACCCTGAACCCCTAAAATTCACTGCATCACTAACACCCTGATCCCTCACACTTATTGCCTCACTATCGCCCTGGCCCCCTCACACTTACTGCATCCTTGTCAACTTGACCCCTCACACTTACTGCATCCTTGTCACCCTGACCCCCTCACACTTACTGGGTCACTATCACCCTGACTCCCTCACACTTGCTGTGACACTATCATACTGTGCCCCCTCACATTTAACTGCATCACTATCACCCTAACACCCTCACAGCTATTGCAACACTGTTATCCTGACACCCTCACATTTACAGTGTCACTATCAGACTGACCCCTCACACTTACTGCATCCTTGTCACCCTGACATCCTCCACACCTACTGCGTCACTATCACCCTGAACACGTCACACTTACTGCATCACCATCACCCTGAACCCTCACACTTGCTTTGACACTATCACCCTGACCCCCTCACACTTACTGCGTCACTATCACCCTGACCCCCTCACACTTACTGCGACACTATCACCTTGACACCTCACACTTATTGTGTCACTATCACCCTGACACTTCACACTTACTGTGACACTATCACCCTAACACCCCCACACTAACTGTGTCACTATCAGCCTGACCCCCTCACACTTACTGCGTCACTGCAAGTCACTCTCTCACACACTTACATGTCACCGTCGCCCTGAACCCCCTCTCTTACTGCATCCCTATAGACTGAGCACTCACACTTACTGTGTCACTATCAGCCTGACCCCTCACACTTAGTGCGTCACTGCCAGTCCCTCTCTCTCACACTTACTGTGTCACTATCACTCTGACCCCCTCATACTAACTGTGTCAGTATCACCCTGACCCCCTCACACAGACTGCGTCAATATCGCCCTGCATCCCCTCACACTGCCTGTGTCACTGTCACCCTGTCAGCTTACACTGACTGTGTCACTATCACCCTGAGCCCCCTCACCTTTACTGAGTCACTGTCACCCTGACACCTCACACTTGCTGTGTCACTACTATTCTGACCCCCACACGCTTACTGTCTCACTATCACCCTGACCCCTCACAATCACCCCGGCACTATTCTCTGATCCCCTCACACTGAGTGTGTCACTATCACCCTGACCCTCTCGAACATACTGCTCACTGTCACCTTGACCCCCTCACACTTACTGTGTCACTGGCACCCTGATCCCCTCACACTTACTCTGTCATTGTCACCCAACCCTTCACACTTACTGCATCATGTTACACTGACCCCATCACACTTACTGCGTCACTATCATCTGGACCCCCATATGCTTACTGCGTCACTATCACCCTGACGCCATCAAACTTACTGTGTTACTATCACCCTCCCCGCCCTCATACTTGCTGCGTCACTATCACCCGGTCCCCCCTCACACTGACTGTGTCACTATCACCCTGACAGCTTACACTGACTGCGTCACTATCACCCTGAGCCCCCTCGCACTTACTGAGTCACTGTCACCCTGACTCCTCACACTTGCTGTGTCACTATCACCCTGACCCCCACACTTACTGTGCCACTGTCACCCTGATACCTCACCCTTACTGTGTCACTATCACTCTGATCCCCACACGTTTCTGTGTCACTATCACCCTGAGCCCCCTCAGACTTACTGCGACAATATCACCTTAACACCCCCACACTGTCTGTGTCACTATCAGCCAGACCCCCTCACACGTACTGCATCCTTGTAACCCTGACCCCTCACACTTATTCCTTCACGATCATCCTGACCCCCTGACACTTACTGCGCCACCATCACCCTGATCCCCTCACACTTACTGCGACATTATCACCCTGACCTCCTCACACTGACTGTGTCATTATCACCATGGCCCCTCACACTTACTCTATCACTGTCACCCTGATGCCGTCACACTTACTGCGTCAATATCACCCTGACCCCCACACACTTGCTGCGAAACTATCACACTGACACCTCACACTTACTGTGTCACTATCACGCTGACACCTCACACCTACTGTGACACTATCGCCCTAAAACACCCACACTAACTGTGTCACTGTCAGCCTGGCCCCCTCACACTTACTGCGTAACTGCCAATCCCTCACTCTCACACTTACTGTGTCACCGTCACCCTGACCCCCTCACTCTTACTGCATTACTATAGACTGACCACTCACGATTACTGCGTCACTATCACCCTGACAACTCCGACTTACTGCGTCACTATCACCCTGACCCCCTCACACTTACTATGTCATTATCACCCTGACCCCTCACACTTACTGTATCACTGTCACCCTGACGCCATCACACTTACTGCGTCAATATCACCCTGACGCCCACACGCTTACGGTGTCGCTATCACCCTGACCACCCCTCATACTTACTGCATCACTATCATCCCGACTGCCGCACATTGCCTGCGTCACTCTCACGCTGCCCCCCCACACTTACTGTGTCACCATCACCCTGACTCCTTCACACATCTTGCGTCACTATCTCTGCGACCCCATCACAGTTATTGCGTCACTATCACCCTGACCCCCCCCACACTTACTGCGTCCCTATCACCCTTACACCATCACACTTACTGCGTCACTATCATCCTGACCCTCACACACTTACTGTGCCACTATCATCCTGAGTCCTCACACTTACTGCATCACTACTATTCTGACCCCCACATGCTTACTGTCTCACTATCGCCCGGACCTCTCACAATTACCACGTCACTATGTCTCTCACCAGCTCCCACTTACTGCGTCACTATCACCCTGGCCTCCTCACACTTACTGCATCACTACTATTCTGACCCCCACATGCTTACTGTCTCACTATCGCCCGGACCTCTCACAATTACCACGTCACTATGTCTCTCACCAGCTCCAACTTACTGTGTCACTATCACCCTGACCCCCTCACACTTACTATGTCATTATCACCCTGACTCCCTCACACTGTGTCACTGTCATCCTGACCCCGTCACACGTACTGCATCACTATCACCGGACCCCCACACGCTTACTGCATCACTATCACCCTGAACCCGTCACACTTACTGTGTCACTATCACCCTGCCCCCTCATTCTTACTGCGTCACTATCACATGGACCCCCACACGCTGACTGCGTCACTCTCACCTGCCACCTCACACTTACTGCATCACTATCACTATGACTCCTTCACTCTCATGGTGCTACTATCTCTCTGACCCCATCACACTTACTACGTCATTATCACTCTGACCCCCTCACACTTCCTGCGTCACGATCACCCTGACCCCCTCACACTCACTGCGTCACTATTACCCTGACCCCCTCACACATCCTGTGTCACCAACACCCTGACCGCCTCCCACTTACTATTTCACTATCACCGTGCGCCCCTCACACTGACTGTGTCACTATCATCCTGACCCCCACACAGTTGCTGCGACACTATCACCCTGACACCTCACATTTACTGTGTCACTATCACCCTGAGCCCCCTCACACTTACTGTGTCACTGTCACCCTGACACCTCAAACTTACTGCATCACTATCATCCTGAGCCCCCTCACACTTACTGGGTCACTGTCACCTTGACACCTCATACTTGCTGCGTCACTATCACCCTGACCGAAGACCCGTACTGTGTCACTATTACCTTATTACCTCACACTTACTGCATCACTATCACCCTGATCCCCTCACACTTCCTGTGTCACTACTATACTGACTCCCACACGCTTACTGTCTCACTATTACCCTTACCTTCACAATTACCGTGTCACTATCTCTCTGACACCCTCACACTTACTGCGTCATTACTGTTCTGACCCCCACACGATTACTGTCTCTCTATCACCCTGACACATCACACTTACTGCATCACTATCACCCTGACCCCCTCAGCTTACTATGTCATTATCAAACTGACCCCCTCACACAGTGTCACTTGCTTCCTGACCCCGTCACACGTACTGCGTCAATATCGCCCAGACCAACACACGCTTACTGCATCACTATCACCCTGAACCCGTCACACTTACTGTGCCACTATCACCCTGCCCCCACCCACACTTAATATGTGAGTATTACCGTGCATCCCCCACACTGACTGTGTCACTTATCACCCTGACCCCCACACATTAGCTGCGACACCATCACCCTGACACCTCACACTTACTGTGTCACTATCACCCTGAGCCCCCTTACACTTACTGTGACACTTTCACCCTGACATCTCACACGTACTGTGTCACTATCACCCTGAGCCCCCTTACACTTACTGCGTCACTATCACCCGGACCCCTGCACGCTGAGTGTGTCACTCTCACCCTGCACCCCGTCACATTTACTGTGCCACCATTACCCTGATCCCCACACACTTATTGCATCACTATCACCCTGACCCCCACACAGTTACTGCGACACAATCTCTCTGACACCCTCACACTTACTGCGTCACTATCACCCTGACCCCCACACACTTACTGTGACACTATCACCCTGACACCTCACACTTACCGTGTCATTATCTCCATGACATCTCACACGTACTGCGACACTATCACCCTGACACCTCACACTTACTGTGTCACTGTCAACCTGATACCTCACACTTACTGTGACACTACCATCCTAATACCCTCACACTAACTGTGTCATTATCAGTCTGACCCCCTCACACTTATTGCATCACTATAGACTGACCACTCACACTGCATCACTATCTGCCTGACCCCTCACACTTAATTAGTCGCGATCAGCCTGATCCCTTCTCACTGAATGCATCACTATCACCCTGACCCCCTCACACTTACTGCATCACTCCCAGTCCCTTTTGCTCACACTTACTGTGTCACTGTCGCCCTGACACCCGACACATTTACTACTTCACGATCAACCTTACCCCACACACTTACTGCGTCACTATCACCCTGACCCCCACACACTTGCTGTGTCACTGTCACCCTGACACCTCACATATACTGCATCACTATCACCCTGACCCCCACACACTTACTGCGTCACGACTATTCTGACCCCCACACGCTTACTGTCTGACTCTCACCCTGACCCCTCACAATTACCGCGGGACTATGTCTCTGACGACAGCACACTTGCGTCACTATCGCCCTGACCCCCTCACACTTACTGAGTCACTGTCACCCTGACACTTCACACTTACTGAGTCACTGTCAACCTGACACCTCACACTTACTGAGTCACTATCACCCTGCCCCCCACACACTTGCTGTGTCACTATCACCCTGACAACTCACGCATACTGTGTCACTATCAGCCTGAGCCCCCTCACACTTACTATATCACTGTCACCCTGACACCTCACACTTACTGCGTCACTATCACCCTGACCCCCACACTCTTACTGTGTCGCTATCACCCTGACACCTCACACTTACTGCTTCACTACCACCCTGATCCCCTCACACTTACTGCGTCACTACTATTCTGACCCCCTTTCTCACTATCAACCTGACCCCTCACAATACCGTGTCACTATCTCTCTGACAGGCTCACACTTACTGAGTCACTATCCCCCTCAGCCACCTGACATTTACTGTGTCACTGTCAGACTGACACCTCACACTTACTGTGTCATTATCGCGCTGACTTCCACACACTTACTGTGTCACTATCACCCTGACACTTCACACTTACTGCGTCACTATCATCCTGATACCCTCACACTTACTGCGTCACTACTGTTCTGACCCCCTCACACTTACTGTCTCACTATCACTCTGACCCCTCACAATTACCGCGTCACTATGTCTCTGACCACCTCACACATACTGCATCACTATCGCCCTGATCCCCTCACACTACTGCGTCACTACTATTCTGACACCCGTACGCTTACTGTGTCACTATCACCTTGACACCTCACACTTACTGCGTCACTATCACCCTGATCCCTCTCACACTGATTGTGTCACTGACCCCCTGACCCCCTCACACTTACTATGTAATTATCACGCTGATCCACTCACACTGTGTCACTGTCACCCTGACCCCGTCACACATGTTGCATCACTATCTCCCGGACACCCACACGCTTACTGCATCACTATCACCCCGAACCCGTCACACTTTCTGCGTCACTATCACCTTGCCCCCCCTCATACCTACTGCGTCACTATCACAAGGACACCCACACGCTGAATGCGTCACTCTCAGTCTGCCCCTTCACACTTACTGCGTCACTTTCGCCCTGACTCCTTCACATTTATAGCGTCACTATTGCTCTGACCCCATCACACTTACTGCGTCACTATCACCCTGAACCCTTCACAATAACTGCGTCACTATTAACCCAGACCCCCATACTTATTGTGTCTCTGACACCCTCACCCTGACACCCTCACAATTACTGCATCACTATTACACGGACACCCACACGCTGACTGCGTCACTCTCACTCTGCCCCCTCACACTTACTGCATCACTATCAACCTGACCCCTTCACGCTTACTTCATCACCGACATCCTGACCCCCTCACACTTACTGTGTCACTGTCGCCTTGACACCTCACACTCACTGCGTCACTATCACCCTGACCCCCACATACTTACTGTGTTACCGACATCCCGACCCCCTCACATTTACTGCATCACTATCACCCTGATACCCTCATACTTACTATGTCACTACTATTCTGACCACCACACGCTTACTGTCTCACTATCGCCTTGATTCCTCACAATTACCGCGTCACTATATATCTGACCACCTCACACCTACTGCATCGCTATCACCCTGACCCTCTCACACTTACTGCGTCACTACTATTCTGACACCCACACGTTTACTCTCTCAATATCACCGTGAGAGCTCACACTTACTGCGTCACTATCACCCAGAGCCTTCTCAAACTTACTGTGTCACTGACACCCTGACCCCCTCATAATTACTATGTCATTATCACCCTGACGCATTCACCCTGACCCCCTCACACTTACTGTGTCACTGTCGCCTTGATACCTCACACTCACTGTATCACTATCACCCTGTCCCCGTTACATTTACTGTGTCACTCTCACCCTGACTCCTTCACACTTATAGCGTCACTACATCTCTGACCCCATCACACTTACTGCGTCACTATCTCACTGACCCCATCACACTTACTGGGTCACTATCACCATGAGCCCCCTCACACTTACTGCGTCACTATCACCCTGACCCCCCTCACACTTACTGCGTCACTGTCACCCTGACCCCCACACACTTACTGCGTCACTATCACCCTGACCCCCACACACTAACTGCGTCTCTACTATTCTGACCCTCACACAATTACTGTCTCACTCTCACCCTGACCCCTTACAATTACCGTGGCAATATGTCTCTGACCACAGCACACTTGCTGCGTCACTATCGCCCTGACCCCCTCACACTTACTGAATCACTTTTACCCTGACACCTCACACTTATTGTATCACTCTCACCCTGACCTCCACACGCTTACTGTGTCTTTATCACCCTAACAACTCACACGTTCTGCTTCACCAACAGCCTGACACCTCACACTTACTGTGTCACAATCACCCTGACCTCCACACACTTACTGTGTCACTATCACCCTGGTACCCTCACACATACTGCGTTACTACTGTTCTGACCCCCTCACACTTATTGTCTCACTATCACCCTGACCCCTCACACTTACTGCGTCACTACTATTCTGACCCCCACACGCTTACTGTCTCACTATCACCCTGATCCCTCACAATTACCACATCACTATGTGTCTGACCACCTCACACTTACTGCGTCACTATCGCCCTGACCCCCTCACACTTATTGCGTCACTACTATTCTGACTCCCACACGCTTACTCTCTCACTATCACCCTGACAGCTCACTCTTACTGCGTCACTATCACCCTGAGCCCTCTCAAACTTACTGTGTCACTGACACCCTGACCCCCTCACACTTATTATGTCATTATCACTCTGGCACCCTCACACCCCGTCACTGTCACCGTGACCCTGTCACACCTACTGCGTCACTATCACCCGGACCCCCACACGCTTAATGCATCACTATCACCCTGAACCCGTCACACTGTGACACTATCAGCCTGACCCCCTCACACTTACTGCGTCACCGACACCCTGACCCCCACACTATCACCGTGCGCCCTCCACACTGTGTCACTATCACCCTGAGCCCACTCACACTTACTGAGTCACTGTCACCCTGACACCCCTCACACTTACTGCGTCGCTACCACCCTGACCCCCTCACACTTACTGCGTCACTGTCACCCTGAACTCCTCATAATTACTGCGCCACTGTCACACTGACTGCGTCACTGTCACCCTGACCCCCTAACACTTACTGTGTCACTATCACCCTGACACCTCACACTGCGTCACTGTCTCCCTGACCCCCTCAGACTTACTGCATCAAAATCATCCCTGACTCCCTCACCTTTACTGCGTCACTATCGCCCTGACGCCCACACAGTTACTGCATCCTTGTCGCCGTGACTCCCTCACACCTACTGCTTCACTATCACCCTGAACCTCTCACACTCACTGCGACACTATCACTCTGACCCCCTCACACTGTGTCACAATCATGCTGCGCCCTCACAGTTACTGTGTCACTGACACCCTGACCACTCACAATTACTATATCATTATCACCCTGACCCTCTCACACTGCGTCACTTTCATCCTGACCCCGTCACACTTACTGCGTAACTATCACCCTGCCACCCTCACACTTACTGAGTCACTATCACCGTGCGCCCCCCACACTCACTGTGTCACTATCACCATGACCCCACACACTTACTGAGTCACCAACACCCTGACACCCTCACACTTACTGAGTAACTATCACCGTGCGCCCCCCCACACTCATTGTGTCACTATCACCCTGGCCCCCACACGCTGACTGCATCATTGTCACCCTGACCCGCACACACTTACTGTGTCACTATCACGTTGACCCACACACGTTTACTACGTCACTATCACCCTGACACCTCACACTGCGTCACTGTTACCCTGACTCCCTCACAGTTACTGTATCAAAATCATCCCTGACCCCTCACACTTACTGCGTCACTATCGCCCTGATGCCCACATACTTTCTGCATCCTTGTCACCCGGACCCTCTCACAGTTACAGTGTCACCGTCACCCTGACCCCCTCATTCTTACTGCTTCACTATCATCCTGAGTCTCTCACACTGACTGTGTCACTATTACCCTGACCCCCTCACACTTACTGCGTCACTATCACCCTGACCCGCACACACTTACTGTGTCATTATCAACCTGACACCCCACACTTACTGTGTCACTATCACCCTGACGCCTCACACTTACTGCGCCACTATTTCCCTAACACCCCCATACTTACTGTGTCACTATCAGCCAGACCCCCTCACACTTACTGCGTCACTGCCAGTCCCTCTCTCTCGCACTTACAGTGTCACCGTCACCCTGACCCCCTCACTCTTACTGCATCACTATAGATTGACCACTCACACTTATGACGTCACTATCAGCCTGACCCCTTCACACTGAATGCATCACTGTCACCCTGACTCCCACACACTTACTGCGTCACTGCCAATTCCTCTCTCTTACACTGAATGCGTCACTGTCACCCTGACCCCCTCACACTTATTGTGTCACTATCACCCGGATCCACCCACACTTACTGCGCCACTATCACACTGACTGTGTCACTATCACCCTGGCCCCCCTCACACTTACTGAATCACTGTTACCCCTGACACCTCACACTTACTATGTCACTATCACCTGACACCTCGCACATACTGTGTGACTATCACCCTGAGTCCCCTCACACTGACTGCGTCACAATCGCCCTGAGCTCCCTCACACTTATGTGTCACTGTCACCCTGACACCTCACACTTACTGCGTCACTATTACACTGACCTCCACATACTTACTGTGTCAACACTATTCTGACCCCCACACGCATACTGTCTCACTATCACAATGAACCCTCACAATTACCACGTCACTACCTGACTGACACCTCACTTACTGCATCACTATCGTCCTGAACCCCTCACACTTACTGCATCACTACTATTCTGACAGCCACACGCTTACTGTCTCACTATCACCCTGACACCTCACACCTACTGCGTTACTATCATCCCTACTCACACATGTATACTGTGTCACTATCACCATGAGACCTCACACTTACTGCTTCAGTACCACCCTGATCCCCTCGCACTTACTGCATCACTACTATAATGACACCCTGTCTCACTATCACCCTGACGCCTCCGAATTGCTGTGTCACTATCTCTCTGACCCCCTCACACTTACAGCGTCACTATCACCCTGAGCCCCATCATACTTACTGCGTCACTATCACCCTGATACCCTCACACTTACTGTGTCAATAGTAATTTTACCCCCACACGCTTACTGTCTCACTATCACCCCGACCCCTCACACTTACCACGTCACTATCTCTCTGACCACCTCACACTTACTGTATTACTATCGCCCTGACCCCTTCACACTTACTGTGTCACAATCACCCTGACTCCATCACACTTCTTGCGTCACTATCACCCTGCCCCCCCACACTTATTGTATCACTATCACGCTGACACCCTCACACTCAATGCTTCACTATCACCCTGTCCCCATCACACCTACTGCGTCAACGACACCCTCACCCTGTCACACATGCTGCGTCACTATCACTGTGCGCCCCCTACACTGTCTGTGTCACTATCACCCTGACCCCTACACACTTACTGCGTCATTATCACCCTGACGACTCACACTTGACTGTTTCACTATCTCCCTGACACCTCTCACTTACTGCGTTACTATCAGCCTGACACCTCACACTTTCTGCGTCACTAACACCCTGCATCTCCTCACACTTACTGTGTCACTGTCACCCTGACACCTCACGCTTACTGCATCACAATCACGCTGACCCCACACACTCATAGTGACACTATCACCCTGACACCTCACACTTACTGCATCGCTATCACCCTGATCCCCACACACTTACTGTGCCACTACTATTCTGACCCCCACACGCTTACTGTCTCACTATCACCCTGACCCCTTACAATTACCGCGTCACTATCTCTCTGAGCACCTCACACCTACTGCATCACAATCGCCCTGACCCCTCACACTTACTGCGTCATTACTATTATGACCCCCACACGCCTACTGTCTCACTATCACCCTGATGCCTCACACTTACCGTGTCACTATATCTCTGACCACCTCACACTTACTGCATCACTATCGCCCTGACCCCCTCACACTTACTGCGTCACTACTATTCTGATACCCACATGCTTACTGTCTTACTATTACCCTGACACCTCACACTTACTACGTCACTATCACCGTGAGCCCGCGAACACTTACTGTGTCACTGTCACCCTGACCCCCTCACACTGCCTCACTGTCACCCTGACCCCATCACAACTACTGCGCCACTATCAACCGGTCACCCACACGCTTACTGCATCACTATCACCCTGAACCCGTCACACTTACTGTGTCACTATCACCCTGCCCACCTCATACTTACTGCGTCACTAGCACACGGAACCCCACAAGTTGACTGCGTCACTCTCACCCTGCCACCCTCACACTTAAGACGTTACTATCACCCTGACTCCATCACACTCACTGCGTCACTATCACCCTGTCCCCCTCAAACTTACTGCGTCACCGACACCCTGACCCCCTCACACTTGCTGTGTCACTATCACTGAGCGTCCCCTACACTGACTGTGTCACTATCACCCTGACCCCCACACACTTACTGCGACATTATTACCCTGACACCTCACACTTGACTTTGTCACTATCCTCCTGACACCTCACATTTACGGTGTCACTGTCACCCTGACCCCTCACACTTTCTGTGTCACTATCACCCTGAGCCCCCTCACACTTACTGAGTTACTTTCACCCTGACACCTCACACTTACTGCGTCACAATCACGCTGACCCCACACACTTACTGTGTCACTATCACCTGACACCTTACACTTACCGCTTCACTATCTCTCTGACCACCTCACACTTAATGCGTCACTAACACCCTGACCCGCACACGTTTACTGTGTCGTTATCACCCTGACACTTCACACTTTCTGCTTCACTACCACCCTGATCCCCTCACACTTACTGCATCACTATTATTCTGACCCCCGTCTCACTATCACCCTGACCCCTCACAATTGCTGTTTCACTATCTCTCTGACCCCCTCACAGATACTGCGTCACTACTATTCTGTCACCCACATGCTTGCTGTCTTACTATCACCCTGAGCCCCCTCACACTTACTGTCACTGACCCCCTGACCCCCTCACACTTACTGCATCATTGTCACCCTGACGCCATCAGAATTACTGCGTCACTATCACCTGGACCCCCACACGCTTACTGCTTCACTTTCACCCTGAACCCTTCACACTTACTATGTCACTATCACCCTGACCCACCTCATAATAACTGCGTCACTATCACACGGACACCCCCACGCTTACTGCGTCACTATCACCCTGACCCCCACACGTTTACAGTGTCGCTATCACCCTGACACTTCACACTGACTGCATCACTACCACCATGATCCCCTCACACTTACTGCATCACTATTATTCTGACCCCCTGTCTCACAATCACCCTGACCCCTCACAATTGCCGTTTCACTATCTCTCTGACCCCCTCACACATACTGCGTCACTACTATTCTGTCACCCACATGCTTGCTGTCTCACTATCACCCTGAGCCCCCTCACACTTGCTGTGTCACTGACCCCCTCACACTTACTGCATCACTGTCACCCTGATGCCGTCAGAATTAC
The DNA here is from genome assembly GCF_037043375.1 of Chiloscyllium plagiosum. NCBI lineage: Eukaryota > Metazoa > Chordata > Chondrichthyes > Orectolobiformes > Hemiscylliidae > Chiloscyllium > Chiloscyllium plagiosum. The sequence continues at coordinate 83,792,986 of NW_028270169.1, forward strand.
TGCGTCACTATCACCTGGACCCCCACACGCTTACTGCTTCACTTTCACCCTGAACCCGTCACACTTACTATGTCACTATCACCCTGACCCACCTCATAATAACTGCGTCACTATCACACGGACGCCCCCACACTTACTGCGTCACTCTCACCCTGCCCCCTCGCACTTACTGTGTCACTCTCACCCTGACTCCTTTACACTTATAGTGTCACTATCTCTCTGACCCCATCACACTTACTGCATCACTAACACCCTGACCCCCTCACACTTACGGCATCACTATCACTCTGATCCCCTCACAGTTACCGCATCACTATGTCTCTGACCACCTCACAATTGCTGCGTCACTATCGCCCTGACCCCCTCAACTTACTGCATCACTACTATTCTGACACCCACACGCTTACTGTCTCACTATCACCCTGACACCTCACACTTACTGCGTCATTATCACCCTGACCCACTCACACTGCGGCACTGTCACCCTAACCAATCACACTTACTGCGTCACTATCACTCTGACCCCCTCACACTTACTGCGTCACTACCACCCTGCACACCCCCACACTTACTGCGTCACTATCACCCTGACACCCTCACACTCACTGCGTCACTATCACCCTGACCCCCTCACACTGGCTGTGTCAAATATCACACGGAACCCCACACACTTATTGTGACACTACCAGCCTGACACCTCACACTTCCTGTGTCACAATCACCCTGAGCCCCCTCACACTTACTGAGTTACTGTCACCCTGACACCTCACACTTACTGCGTCACAATCACGTTGACCCCACACGCTTACTGTCTCACTATCACCCTGACACCTTCCAAAACCGCTTCACTATCTCTCTGACCACCTCACACCTCCTGCATCACTATCACCCTGACCTCTCAATCTTACTGCATCATTACTATTCTAACCCCCACACGCTTAATGTCTCACTATCACCTGACAACGCACACTTACTGTGTCACTGTCACCCTGACACCTCACACTTACTGCGTCACAATCACGCTGACCACACTCAATTACTGTGTCACTATCACCCTGACACCTCACACTTACTGATTCATTACTATTCTGACCCCCACATGCTTACTGTCTCACTATCACCTGACAACGCACACTTTCTGTGTCGATGTCACCCTGACACCTCACACTTAATGCGTCACTATCACCCTGATCCCCACACGATTACTGTGTCGCTATCACCCTGACACTTCACACTTACTGCTTCACTACCACCCTGATCCCCTCATACTTACTGCATCACTGTCACCCTGACGCCGTAAGAATTACTGCGTCACTATCACCTGGATCCCCACACGCTTACTGCTTCACTTTCACCCTGGCTCCTTCACACTTCTTGCATCACTATCTCTCTGACCCCATCACACTTACTGCATCACCTTCACCCTGACCCCTTCACACTTACTGCGTCACAATCACGCTGCCCCCCACACTTATTGCATCACCGACACTCTGACACGCTCACACTCACTGGGTCACTATGACCCTTTTCCCCTCACACTTACTGCGTCAGCGACACCCTGACCCCCTCACACGTACTGTGTCACTATCACCCTGACCCCCACACACTTACTGCTACATTATCACCCTGACACCTCACACTTACTATGTCACTATCACCCTGACCCACCTCATAATAACTGCGTCACTATCACACGGACACCCCCACACTTACTGCGTCACTATCACCCTGACCCCCACACGTTTACTGCGTCACTATTACTCTGACACCTCACACTGCGTCACTGTCAGCCTGACCTCCTCACAGTTACTGCATCAAAATCACCCCAGACACCTCACACTTACTGCATCACTATCGTCCTGACCCCCGTCACACTTACTGCATCCTTTTCACCCTGACCCCTCACACGTACTGCTTCACTATCACCCTGACTCCCTCACACTTACTGCGTCACTATCACCCTGACCCTCACACACTTACTGAGTCACTATCACCCTGACACCTCACCCTTACTGCATCACTATCACCCTGACTCCTTCACACTTACTGCATCACTATCACTCTGACCCCCACACGCTTACTGTCTCACTATCACCCTGACCCCCTCACACTTATTGCATCTCTATCTCTCTGACAACCTCACACTTGCTGCGTCACTATCATCCTGAGCCCCCTCACACTCACTGTGTCACTGTCACCCTGACCCCCTCACACTTACTAAGTCATTATCACTTTGACCCCTCACACTGCGTCACTATCACACTGCCCCCCTCATACTTACTGCGTCACTATCACACGGACCCCCACAAGCTGACTGCGTCACTCTCATCCTGCCACCCTCACACTTACTGCGTCACTATCACCCTGACTCCTTCACACCTCTTGCATCACTATCTCTCTGACCCCATCACACTTACTGCATCACCTTCACCCTGACCCCTTCACACTTACTGCGTCACAATCACCCTGCCCCCCACACTTATTGCATCACCGATACTCACTGGGTCACTATGACCCTTTTCCCCTCACATTACTGCGTCAGCGACACCCTGACCCCCTCACACGTACTGTGTCACTATCACCCTGACCCCCACACACTTACTGCGACATTATCACCCTGACACCTCACACTTACTGTGTCACTATCTCCCTGACACCTCACACTTACTGTGTCACTGTCACTCTGACCCCCACACACTTACTCCATCACTATCAGCCTGACACCTCACACTTACTGCGTCACTATCACCCTGAGCCCCCTCACACTTACTGTGTCACTATCACCCTGACAGCTCACACTTACACCATCACTACCTCCCTGATCCCCTCACACTTACTGCGTCACTACTATTTTGACGCCCACACGCTTACTGTGACACTATCACACTGACCACTCACAACTACCGCGTCACTATCTCTCTGACCACCTCACACTTACTGTGTCACTATCACCCTGACACCGCACACTTACTGCGTCACTAACTACCTGAGCCCCCTCACACTTACTGTGTCACTATCACCCTGAGACCTCAGACTTACTGCTTCACTACCACCCTGATCCCCTCACACTTACTGCATCACTACTATTCTGACCCCCTTTCTAACTATCACCCTGATCCCTCACAATTGCCATGTCACTATCTCTCTGACCACCTCACACTTACTGCGTCACTATCATCCTGAGCTCAATCACACTTACTGTGTCACTGTCACCCTGACACCTCACACTTACTGTGTCACTACCACCTTGACCCCCACACGCTTACTGTCTCACTATCACCCTGACTCCTCACAATTACTGCATCACTCTGTCTCTGACCACCTCACACTTGCTGCGTCACTATCGCCCTGACACCCTCACACTTACTGCGTCACTACTATTCTGACACCCACATGCTTACTGTCTCACTCTCACCCTGACAACTCACACTTACTGCGTCACTATAACCATGAGCCCACTCACACTTACTCTGTCATGATCACCCTGAGCCCCTCACACTGACTCACTGTTACACTGACACCCTCACACTTACTGCGTCACTATTCACCCGGACTCCCACACACTTAGTGCATCACTATCACCCTGAACCCGTCACACTTACTGTGTCACTATCTTCCTGCCCCCCTCATACTTACTGTGTCACTATCACATGGACCCCCGAACGCTGACTGCGTCGCTATCACCCAGCTTCCATCACACTTATTGCATCACTATCAGCCTGATACCTCCCAATTATTTCGACATTATCAGCCTGACACCTCACACTTACTTCGTCACTGTCACCCTGAACCACCTCACACTTACTGTGTCACTATCAACTTGATTCCCCTCACACTTCCTGTGTCACTATCACCCTGATACCTCACACTTATTGCATCACTATCACCCTGAGCCTCCTCACTCTTACTGTGTCACTGACACCCTGACCCTCCTCACACTGCGTCACTATCACCCGGACCCCCACACGCTTACTGCGTCACAATCACCTTGAACCCGTCACACCGACAATGTTACGATCACCCTGATCCCCTTATGCTTACTGCGTCACTATCACACGGATCCCCGCACGTTGACTGCGTCACTCTCACTCTGCTCCCTCAAACTTACTGCGTCAATACCACCCTGACTCCTTCACACTTATTGCGTCACTATCTCTCTGACCCCCATCACACTTACTGCATCACTATCTCTCTGACCCCGTCACATTTACTTCGTCACTATCACTCTGACCCCCTCACACTTACTCCGTCACTATCACCCGGACCCCCTCACACTTACTGCGTCACCGACACCCTGCCCCCCTCACACTTACTATCACCGTACGCCCCCCCGACACTGACTTTGTCACTATCATCCAGAACCCAACAAACTTACTGCGACACTATCGCCCTGACACCTCACACTTACTGTGTCACTATCTCCCTGACACCTCACTCTTACTGCGACACTATCAGCCTGCCACCTCACTCTTACTGTGTCACTATCACCCTGAGCCCCCTCACACTTGCTGTGTCACTGTCAGCCTGACACCTCACACTTACGGCGTCACTATCACCCTGATAGCCTCACATGTACTGCGTCACTACTATTCTGAACCCCACACGCTTACCGTCTCACTATCACCCTGACCCCTTACAATTACTGCGTCGCTATGTCTCTGACCACCTCACACTTACTGCATCACTATCACCCTGACCCCCTCACACTTACTGTGTCATTACTATTCTGACACCAACACACTTACTGTCTCACTATCACCCTGACACCTCACACTTATTGCGTCACTATCACCCAGAGATCCCTCACACTTTTGTGTCACTGACACCCTAACCCCCTCACACTTACTATGTCATTATCACCCTGACTCTCTCACACAGCGTCACTGTCACCCTGACCCTGTCACACCTACTGCGTCACTGTCACCTGGACCCGCACACGCTTACTGCATCATTATCACCCTGAACCCATCACATTTACAGTGTCACTATCACCCTGCCCCACCATACTTACTGCATCAATATCACATGGATCCCCACACGCTGACTGCGTCACTCTCACCCTGCCCCCTCGCACTTACTGCGTCACTATCACCCTGCCTCCTTCAATTTATTGCGTCACTATCTCTCTGACCCCATCACACTTACAGTGTCACTATCACCCTGACGCCCCTCTCACTGGCTACGTCACTATCATCCTGCCACCCTACATTTATTGTGTCACTTATTGTGATGGGGTCAGAGAGATACTGATGGAGTAAATGTGACGGTGTCAGGGTGATAGCGACGCAGTCAGCGTTCGGGGGTCCATGTGATAGTAACCCAGTAAGTATGAGGGGGGCAGAGTGATAGTGACACAGTAAGTGTGACGGGTTCAGGGTGATAGTGACGCATAAGTGTGACGGGATCAGGGTGATAATGACATAGTAAGTGTGACGGGGTCTGGGTGATAATGACATGGTAAGTGTGAGGGGGTCAGAGTGTCAGTGACACAGTAAGTGTGGGGGGCTCAGGGTGATAGTGACGCAGTCACTGTGAGGGTGCTCAGGCTGATAGTGAGCAGTAAGTGTGGGGGGTAAGGTTGATCGTGAAGTAGTAAATGTGAGGGGGTCAGGGTGATAGTGACACTTACTGTGACACTATCACCCTAACACTCCCACACTAACTGTGTCACTATCAGCCTGACCCCCTCACACTTACTGCGTCACTATCAGCCTGGCCGCTGACGCCTTCTGTGTCACTATCACCCTGAACCCCCTCACACTTACTGTGTCACTGTCACCCTGACACCTCACTCTTACTGCGTCACTATCACCCTGATCCCCTCACACTTACTGCGTCACTACTATTCTGCCCGCCACACGCTTACTGTCGCACTCTCACCCTGCTCCTCCCTCATGTATTGTGTCACTACCTCCTGACACCCTCACACTTACTGTGACATTACCACCCTAACACTCCCACACTAACTGTGTCACTATCAGCCTGACCCCCTCACACTTACTGCATCACAACCAGTCCCTCTCTCTCACACTTATTGTGTCACCGTCACCCTGACCCCCTCTCTCTTACTGCATCACTATAGACTGACCACCCACATTTACTGTGTCACTATCAGCCTGACCCCTTCACACTGAATGCGTCACTGTCACTCTGACCCCTGCACACTTACTGTGTCACTATCACCCTGACCCCCTCACATTTACTACTTCACGATCAACCGTACCCCCCCACACTTACTGCTCACTATCAGCCTGAGCCCCCTCACACTGACTGCGTCACTATCATCCTGAGCCCCCTCTCACTTACTGTATCACTGACACTCTGACCCCCTCACACTTACCATGTCATTATCACCCAGACCCCGTCACACTTACTATGTCATTATCACCCTGATCCCGTCACACTTACTGCGTCACTATCACCCTGAACTCGTCACACTTACTGTGTCACTATCACTCTGCCCCCCTCATACTTACTGTGTCACTATTACATGGACCCCGGAACGCTGACTGCGTCGCTATCACCCTGACACCGTCACATTTACTCCATCACTATCTCTCTGACCCCATCACACTTACTGCATCGCTATCACTCTGACACCCTCACACCTACTGCGACACAACCACCCTGCAACCCCACACTTACTGCGTCACTATCACCCTGACCCCGGCACACTTACTGTGTCACTATCACCGTGCGCCCGCCACACTGATTGTGTCACTATCACCCTGACATACACACACTTACTGCGACACTATCAGCCTGAGCCCCCTCACACTTACTGTGTTACTATCTCCCTGGCACCTCACACTTACTGCGTCACTATCACCCTGATATCCACACACTTACTGTGTCTCTATCACCCTGACACCTCACACTTACGGCTTCACTATCACCCTGATAGCCTCACAGCTACTGTGTCACTACTATTCTGAACCCCACATGCTTACTGTCTCACAATATGATCAGCCATGATTATATTGAATGGCGGTGCAGGCTCGAAGGGCTGAATGGCCTACTCCTGCACCTATTGTCTATTGTCTATTGTCTATTGTCTACTCTCACCCTGACCCCTCACAATTACCGCGTCACGATGTCTCTGACCACTTCACACTTGCTGCGTCACTATCACCCTAACTCCCTCACACTTTCTGCGTCACTTCTATTCTGACACGCACACGCTTACTGTCTCACTATCATCCTGACGACTCCAACTTACTGCGTCACTATCAGCTTGTGCCCCCTCACACTTATTGCGTCACTGACACATTGAACCCGTCACACATTCTGCATCACCAACACCTGGACCCCCATACGCTTACTGCACACTATCACACTGAACCCGTCACACTTACTCCGTCACTAACACACGGATCCCCACACGCTTACTGCAAACTATCACCCTGATCCCATCACACATACTGTGTTACGATCAGCCTGCCCCCTCATACCTCCTGCATCACTATCACACGGAAATCCTCACACTTACTGCGTCACTCTCATCCTGTGCCCCCTCACACTTACTGTGTCACTGTCACCCTGACACCTCACACTTACTGCGTCACTATCAGCCTGAACCCTCACAATTACTGCGTCACTATCACGCTGGGCCGCCTCACACTTAACGTGTCACTGTCACCCTGACCCCTCACACTTACTGTATCACTATCACACTGAGCCCCCTCACACTTACTGTGTCACAGTCACCCTGACACCTCACACTTAATGCATCACTATCACCCTGACCCCACACACTTACTGTTTCACTATCACCGTGACACCCTGACACTCAGTGCGTCACCATCATCCTGACCCCCTCACACTTACTGCATCACCGACCACCGAACCCCGTCACACCTACTGTGTCACTATCACCATGAGCCCCCACACTTACTGCATCACTATCATCCTGAGCGCCCTCACACTTACTCTGTCACTGACACCCGACCCCCTCACACTTACTATGCCATTATCACCGTGCGCCCCTCATACTTTGTCACTGTCATCCTGACCCTGTCACACTGACTGCGTCATTATCACCATGAACCCGTCACACTTACTGTGTCATGTTCAACCTGCACCCCTCAATCGTACTTTGTCACCATCACACGGACCCCACAAGCTGACTGCGTCCCTTTCCCCCTGCCCCCTCGCACTTACTGTCACTATCACCGTGACTCCTTCACACTTATTGCGTCACTATCGCTCTGACCCCATCACACTTACTGCGTCACTATCACTCTGACCCTCTCACACTTACTGCGTCACTATCACCCTGCACTCCCCACACTCACCGCGTCACTATCACCCTGACCCCCTCACACTTACTGCGTCACCGACACCCTGACCCCCTCACACTTAATGCGTCACTTTCACCGTGCACCCCCAACACTGACTGTGTCACTATCATCCAGACCCCCACGCACTTACTGCGACACTAGCACCCTGTCACCTCACACTTAATGTGTCACTTTCTCCCTGACACCTCACACTTACTGCGACACTATCAGCCTGACATCTCACACTTACTGCGTCACTATCACCCTGAGCCCCCTCACAGTTACTATGTCACAGTCACCCTGACACCTCACACTTGGCTCATCACTTTCACCCTGACCCCACACACTTATTGTGTCACTATCACCCAGATCCCCACACAGTTACTGCGTCACTACCATACTGGCCCCCACACACTTACTGTCTCACTCTCACCCTAACCCCTCACAATTACCGCGTCACTATGTCTCTGACCACTTCACACTTGCTGCGTCACTATCGGCCTGATCCCCTCACACTTACTGCGTCACTTCTGTTCTGACACCCACACGCTTACTGTCTCACTATCATCCTGACAACTCACACCTACTGCGTCACTATCAGCTTGTGCCCCCTCACACCTATTGTGTCACTGACACCTTGAACCCCTCACACTGCGTCAATGTCATCCTGAACTCGTCACACTTACTGCGTCATTAACACCCGGACCCCCATACGCTTACTGCACACTATCAACCTGAACCCATCACACATAGTGTGTTATGATCACCCTGCCCCCTCATACTTAGTGCGTCACTATGACATGGAACTCCTCACACTTACTGCGTCACTCTCATTCTGAGCCCCCTCACACTTACTGTGTCACTGTCACCCTGACTCCTCACACTTACTGCGTCACTATCAGCTTGAACCCTCACTATTACTGCGTCACTATCACGCTGAGCCCCCTCACACTTAACTTGTCACTGTCACCCTGACCCCTCACACTTACTGCATCAATATCACTCTGAGTCCCCTCACACTTACTGTGTCACAGTCACCCTGACATCTTACACTTAATGCATCACTATCACCCTGACCCCACACACTTACTGTTTCACTATCACCATGACACCCTCACACTTACTGCGTCACCGACCACCTGACCCCGTCACACTTACTGTGTCACTATCACCGTGCGCCCCCACACTGACTGTGTCACTATCATCCTGACCCCCACACACTTATTGTGTCACTGTCACCCTGCCACCTCACACTTACCGCATCACTATCACCCTGACCCCCACACACTTACTGTGTCACTATCACCCTGATCCCCACGCACTTACTGCGTCACTACTATTCTGATCCCCACACGCTTACTGTCTCACTCTCACCCTGACCCCTCACAATTACCGTGTCACTATGTCTCTGACCACCTCACACTTGCTGTGTCACTATCGCCCTGAACCCCTCACAATGACTGCGTCACTATCTCTCTGACCCCATCACACTTACTACGTCACTATCACCCTGACACCCTCACACTTACTGTGTCACCGAAACCTTGACCCCCACACTTACTGTGTCACTATCACCATCCGGCCCCCACACTGACTTTGTCACTATCATCCTGTCCCCCACACACTTACCTCAACACTATCAGCCTGACACCTCACACTTACTGCGTCACTATCACCCTGAGCCCCCTCACACTTACTGTGTCACTGTCACCCTTACTCCTCACACTTACTGCGTCGCTATCAGCCTGACAACTCACACTTAGTGCGTCACTATCACCCTGAGCCCCCTCACACTTACTACGACACTATCACCCTGACACCTCACACTTACTGCGACACTATCACCCTAACTCCCCCCCACTGACTGTCTCACTGTCAGCCTGACCCCCTCACATGTACTGCCTCATTGCCAGACTCTTTCTCTCAGACTTTTTGTGTCACTGTCGCCCTACCCCCTCACTCTTACTGCATCACTATAGATTGACCACTCACAATTACTGCGTCACTACCACCCTGATCCCCTCACACTTTCTGCATCACTATAGACTGACCACTCACACTTACTGCGTCTATATCAGGATGACCCCACACACTTACTGCATCATGATCAACCTTACCGCCTCACACGTACTGTGTCACTATCACCCTGACCCCCTCACATTGCGTCACTATCACCCTGACCCCCACACACACTGCGTCACTATCACCCTGAACCCTTCACATGGACTGCGTCACTGTCACACTGACACCCTCACTCTTACTGTGTCACAATTAGCCTGACCCCCTGACAGTTACTGCGTCACTATCACCCTGACCCCCTCACACTTACTGCATCACTATCGCCCTGACTCCCTCACAGTTACTAAATCATTGTCACCCTGACCCCTTACACTTACTGCGTCACTGTCGCCCTGACCCCCTCACTCGTACTGTGTCACAATCAGCCTGACCCCCTGAATTTTACTGCATTACTATCACCCTGACCCCTCACATTTACCGTGGCACTCCTCTCTCTGACCCCCCTCACACTTAATGTGTCACTGTCACCGTGACACCTCACACTTACTGAGTCACTATCACCCTGATCCCCTCACACTTACTGCGTCACTACTAGTCTGACCCCCACATGCTTACTGTCTATCACACTGTCCCCTCACAATTACCGCGGCACTATCTCTCTGACCCCCACACACGTACTGTGTTACTATCACCCTGACTCGTCACATTTACCGTGTCACTAACACCCTGCTCCCCTCACACTTACTGCGTCACTACTGGTCTGACCCCCACACGCTTACTGTCTATCACACTGTCTCCTCACAATTACTGCGACACTTTCTCTCTGACCCCCCTCAGTCTGAGTGTGTCACTATCAACCTGAACCCCTCACACTGACTGCATCACTGTCACCCTGACACCCTCACTCTTACGTGTCACAATCAGCCTGACCCCCTGACAGTTACTGCGTCACTATGACCCTGACCCCCTCACACTTACTGCATCACTATCGCCCTGAGCCCCTCACACTTACTGCGTCACTATCACCCTGACCCCCTCACACTTAATGAGTCACTATCAGCCTTACCCCCTCACAATTACTGCGTCACTCTTACCCTAACCCCCTCACACTTATTGAGTCACTACTATTCTGACACCCACACGCTTACTGTCTCACTATCACCCTGTCCCCTCACAATTACAGAGGTACAATCTCTCTGACCCCCCTCACTCTGAGTATGTCACTATCCCCCTGACCCCCTCACACGACTGCATCACTGACACCCTGACCCCCTCACACTTACTCTGTCATTGTCACCCTGACCCCTCACACCTACTCCATCACTGTTACCCTGACCCCATCACATATACTGCGTCACTATCACCCAGGCCCCCACACGCGTCCTACATCACTATCACCCTGACACCGTCACACTTACTGTGTCACTAATACCCTGTCCCCCATACTTACTACGTCACTATCACCCGGACCCCCGCACGCTGACTGCGTCACTATCACCATGACCCCCTCACACTTACTGCATCACCGACACGCTGACTCCCTCACACTTAATGCGTCACAATCACCCTGGCCCGCTCACGTTTAATGCATCACTATCACCCTGCCCTCCTCACACTTGCTGCGTCACTATCACTCTGACCCCCTCACACTTACTGCGTCACTGTCACTCAGACGCCCCTCACACTTACTGCGTCACTGTCACCCTGAACCCCTCACACTTATTGCATGACTATCACCCTGACCCCCTCACACTAACTGCGACACTATGACCCTGACCCCCCCACTTACTGCAACACTATCACCCTGACACCTCACACTTACTGTGACACGATCATCTTAACACCACCACACTGACTGTGTTACTATCAGCCAGACCCCTAACACTTAGTGCATCACTGCCAGCCTCTCTCTCTAGACCTACTGTGTCATTGTCACCTTGACCCCCTCACTCTTACTGCATCACTAATAACTGAACATTCACACTTACTGCGTCACTCTCAGTCTGACCCCACACACTTACTGCATCACGACCAACATTACCACCTCAGACTTCCTGTGTCACTATCACCCTGACCCCCTCACACTGACTGTGTCACTATCACCCTGACACCCTCACACTTTCTGCGTCACCGACACCCAGACCCCCTCTCACTTCCTGTTTCACTATCTCCGTGCGCCCCCCACACTTACTGTGACACTATCACGCTGACACCCACACGTTTACTGTGTCATTATCACTCTGACACCTCAAACTTACTGCTTCACTATCACCCTCACCCTCTTACACTCACTGTGTCACTATCACACTGGCCCCCACACGTTTAATGTGTCACTATCACTCTGACACCTCACAATTACTGCGTCACTATCACCCTGACCCTCTTACACTTACTGTGTCACTATCACCCTGACCCGCTCACACTGACTGCATCACTCTCACCCTGAGCCCACTCACAATTACTGTGTCACTGTCACACTGACCCCTCACATTTACTGCGAATCTATCACGCTGAGCCCCTTCACACTTAATGTGTCACTGTCACCCTGACCCCTTCACACTTACTGCGTCACTATCACTCTGAGCCCCCTCACAATTACTGTGTCACTGTCACGCGGATACCTCACACTTAATGCATCACTATCACCCTGAACCCACACACTTACTGTTTCACTATCATCCTGACATCCTCACACTCACTGCGTCACTATCACACTGACTCTCTCACACTTACTGCATCCTTGCCACCCTGACCCCACACACGTACTGCTTAAATATCACCCTGACCACTCACACTTGCTGCTTCTGTATCACCCTGGCCCCCTCACACTTACTGTGTCACTATCACCTGACCCCCTCACATTGACTGCGTCACTATCACCCTGACAAGCCTCACACTTACTGTGTCACTATCACCCTGACCCCTCACACTTACTGCGTCACTGTCGCCCTGACCCACTTACACTTAATGCATCTTTGTCGCCCTGAACCCCTCAACTTACTGTATCACTGTCACCCTGATCACCCTGACACTTACTGCGTCACTATCACCCTGTCCCCTCACAATTGACAACATCACTATCTCACTGACCCCCTCACACTAACCTCATCACTATCACCCTGACCTCCTCGCAGTTACTGCGTCACTGTCACCCTGACACCCTCACACTTACTGTGTCCCTATCATCCTGACCCTCACGTTGATTCCGTCACTATCACCCTGACTCCCTCACACTTATTGCATCACTATCACCCTGACATCTCACACTTACTGCGTCACTATTGCCCTAACCCCCTCACACTGACTGTCTCACTATCACCCTGACCACCCTCACACTTACTGTGTCACTATCATCCTGACCCCTCACAGTTACCACATCACTATCTCACTGACCCCCTCACACTAACCTCATCACTATCACCCTGACCTCCTCACACTTACTGTGTCACTATGACTGCACGCCCCCCAAACTGACTGTGTCACTATCATCTTGACCCCCACACACTTACTTTGTCACTATCACCCTGATCCCCACGCACTTACTGCGTCACTACTATTCTGACCCCCACACGCTTACTGTCTCACTCTCACCCTGACTCCCCACAATTACCGTGTCACTATGTTTCTGACCACCTCACACTTGCTGCGTCACTATCTCCCTGACCCCCTCACACTTACTCCGTCACTATCTCTGATCCCATCACACTTGCTGCGTCACTATCACTCTGACCCCCTCACACTTACTGCGTCATATCAGCCTGCACCCCCACACTTACTGCGTCATTATCACCCTGACACCCACACAGTCACCTCGTCACTATCACTCTGACACCCTCACACTTACTGCGTCACCGACACCCTGACCCCCTCACACTTACTGTGTCACTACCACCGTGCGCCCCCCACACTGACTGTGTGACTGTCATCCTGACCCCCACGCACTTACTGCAACACTATCAACCTGACACCCCACACTTATGTGTCAGTATCTCCCTGAGCCCCCTCGCACTTACTGTGTCACTGTCACCCTGACCCCTCACACTTACTGCGTCACTATCGCCCTAACCCCCTCACACTGACGGTCTCACTATCACCCTGGCCACCCTCACGCTTACTGCGTCACCGACACCCTGACCTCCTCACACTTACTGTGTCACTACCACCGTGCGCCCCCCGCACTGACTGTGTCACTGTCATCCTGACCCCCTCACACTTACTGCAACACTATCAACCTGACACCCCAAACTTATGCGTCAGTATCTCCCTGAGCCCCGTCGCACTTACTGTGTCACTGTCACCCTGACCCCTCACACTTACTGCGTCACCGACACCCTGACCCCCTCACACTTACTGTGTCACTACCACCGTGCGCCCCCCACACTGACTGTGTGACTGTCATCCTGACCCCCACGCACTTACTGCAACACTATCAACCTGACACCCCACACTTATGTGTCAGTATCTCCCTGAGCCCCCTCGCACTTACTGTGTCACTGTCACCCTGACCCCTCACACTTACTGCGTCACTATCGCCCTAACCCCCTCACACTGACGGTCTCACTATCACCCTGACCACCCTCACGCTTACTGCGTCACCGACACCCTGACCTCCTCACACTTACTGTGTCACTACCACCGTGCGCCCCCCGCACTGACTGTGTCACTGTCATCCTGACCCCCACGCACTTACTGCAACACTATCAACCTGACACCCCAAACTTATGCGTCAGTATCTCCCTGAGCCCCGTCGCACTTACTGTGTCACTGTCACCCTGACCCCTCACACTTACTGCGTCACTGTCAGCCTGACGTCTCACACTTACTCCGTCACTATCACCCTGACCCCCACACACTTACTGCATCCTTGCCACCCTGACCCCACACACTTACTGCTTCAATATCATCCTGACCACTCACACTTACTGCTTCTGTATCACCCTGGCTCCCTCACACTTACTGTGTCACTATCAGCCTGACACCCCAAACTTACTGCGTCACTATCTTCCTGAGCCGCCTCACACTTACTGTGTCACTGTCACACTGACCCCTCACACTTACTGCAACACTATCAGCCTGACGACTCACACGTACTGTGCCAATATCGCCCAGACCACCCTCACCTTACTGCGTCACTGTCATCCTGATTCCCTCACACTTACTGCATCACTATCACCCTGACCCCCTCACACTTACTGCGTCACTGTCACTCTGACGCCCCTCACACTTACTGCGTCACTGTCACCCTGAACCCCTCACACTCAATTGCATGACTATCACCCTGACCACCTCACACTAACTGCGACACTATGACCCTGACCCCCCCACTTACTGCGACACTATCACCCTGACACCTCACACTTACTGTGACACTATCACCTTAACACCACCACACTGACTGTGTTACTGTCAGCCAGACCCCTAACACTTACTGCATCACTGCCAACCTCTCTCTCTCGACTTACTGCGTTATTGTCACCTTGACCCCCTCACTCTTACTGCATCACTATAGACTGAACATTCACACTTACTGCGTCACTCTCAGTCTGACCCCACACACGTACTGCATCACGACCAACCTTACCGCCTCACACTTACTGCGTCACTATCAGACTGCCCAGTCACACTTTCTGCATCACTATCAGCCTGACCCCCTCACACTTCCTGTGTCACTATCACGCTGACCGCCTCACACTTTCGGTGTCACTATCACCCTGCACCCCCACACTTACTGCGTCATTATCACCCTGACACCCTCACACTCACTGCGTCACTATCGCCCTGACACTCTCACACTTACTGCATGACCGACACCCTGACCCCCTCTCACTTACTGTTTCACTATCACCGTGCGCCCTCCACACTTACTGTGTCGCTATCACGCAGACCCCCACACGTTTACTGTGTCATTATCAATCTGACACCTCACACTTACTGCGTTACTATCACCCTGACCCTCTTACACTTTCTGTGTCACTATCACCCTGACCCTCTTACACTCACTGTGTCACTATCACGCTGACCCCCACACGTTTACTGTGTCACTATCACTCTGACACCTCACAATTACTGCGTTACTATCACCCTGACCCTCTTACACTGACTGTGTCACTATCACCCTGACCCGCTCACACTGACTGCGTCACTCCCACACTGAGCCCACTCACACTTACTGTGTCACTGTCACCCTGACCCCACACACTTACTGCGAAACTATCACACTGAGCCCCTTCACACTTAATGTGTCACTGTCACCCTGACCCCTTCACACTTACTCCGTCACTATCACTCTGAGCCCACTCACAATTACTGTGTCACTATCGCCCTGACACCCTCACACTCACTGCGTCACTATTACACTGACCCCCTCACACTTACTGCGTCACTGACACCCTGATACCCTCACACTTACTCAATCACCGTCACCCTGAAACACTCACACTAACCCCATCACCATCACCAGGACCTCCTTACACTTAATCCATCACAGTCACCCTGACCCCCTCACATTCACTGCATCACTGTCACCCTGACTCCCTCACACTTACTGTGTACCTATCATCCTGACCCCTCACGTTGATTGCGTCACTATCACCCTGACCACCCTCACACTTATTGTGTCACTATCACCCTGACATCTCACACTTACAGCGTCACTATCGCCCTAACCCCCTCACACTGACTGTCTCACTATCACCCTGAACCCTCACAGTTACCACATCACTATCTCACTGACCCCCCTCACACTAACCTCATCATAATCACCATGACCTCCTCACACTCACTGTGTCACTATCACCCTGACCCCTCACAATTACCACGTCACTATCACTCTGACCCCCTCACACTAACCTCGCCACTATCACCCTGACCACCTCACACTTACTGCGTCACTGTCACCCTGATCCGCTCACACTCACCCAAACACCATCACATAGACCCACCCACAGTCGCTCCAGCACCATCACTCTGACGCCCTCACAATCACTCCATCACTGTCACCCTGAACTCCTCACACTCACTCCATCTTCCTCACACAGACCCCCTCACACTCACTCCATCAGCGTCACCCTGACACCCCTCACACTCACTCCATAACCATCAACCTGACACCCACACATTCACTCCACCATGATCACCCTGACCCTCTCACACTCGCTCCATTACCGTCACACTGAACCCCTCACACTCAATCCATCAGCCTCAATCTGACCTCCTCACACTCACTCCACCAACGCCACCATAACCCCCTCACATCGTCACCCTGACACACTCACACTCACGCCATCACGATCATACTGATCCCATCACACTCACCCTGTCACCGTCACACGGACCCCCTCACATTCACTGCATCACTGTCACCCTGACCCACTCATACTCACTCCATCACCTCCCATTCATCCTCTCACATTCCCTTCATCACCGTCACCCTGACCCCTTCACACACACTCCATCGCCATTACACTGACCCCCTCACACTCACTCCATCACACTCACCCTGACCCCCTCACACTCACTCCATCACCGTCACACTGTTCCCCTCACACTCACTCCATCACACTCACCCTGACCCCCTAATGCTCACTCCATCACCCTCACCCAGACTCCTTGTCACTCATGCCATCACCATCACACTGACCCCCTCACACTCACTACATCACTGTCACCCTGACCCTCTCAATCTCACTCCATCACCCTGACACACTCACAATCACTCCATCATCCTCACCCTGACCCCCGCACACTCATTCCATCACCATCACCATGACCCGCTCACACTCACTCCATCACAGTCACCCTACACACCTCACAATCACTCCGTCACCTGCACTCTGACCCCCTCACACTCACTCCATCAAAGCCACCCTGAACTCCTCACGCTCACTCACTACATTACCGTCACCCTGACCCCCTCACACTTGCTCCATCACCGTCACCCTGAAACACTCACACTCACCCCATCACCGTCCTCAGGAGCCCCTTACACTCAATCCATCACCGTCACCCTGACCCCCTCACACTCACTCCATCACCGTCACCCTGACCCCCTCACACTCACTCCATCACACTCAGCCTGACCGCCTCTCACTCGCTTCATCAAAGATCCCCTATCCGCCTCACACTCACGCCATCACACTCACACTGATCCCATCACACTCACTCCATCACTATCACCCGGACAACCTCACACACACCATCATTATCACTCTGACCCCCTCACACTTACTCCATCAATGTCACACTGACCCCCTCACACTCACTCCATGACTGTCACCCTGACTCCCTCACACTCACTCCATCACTGTCACCCTGACCCCCTCACACTCACTCCATCACCGTCGCCCTGACTCCCTCACACTCACTCCATCACTCTCTCCCAGACCCCCTCACACTCACTCCATCACCGTCACAACGATCCCACCACACTCACACCATCACCGCCATCCTGACCACCTTACAATCACGCCATCACCGTCACCCTGACCCCTCACACACACTCCATCACTCTCACGCTGACCGCCTCTCACTCGCTTCATTAAAGATCCCCTATCCGCCTCACACTCACGCCATCACACTCACACTGATCCCATCACACTCACTCCATCACCATCACCCGGACAACCTCACACACACCATCATTATCACTCTGACCCCCTCACACTTACTCCATCAATGTCACACTGACCCCCTCACACTCACTCCATGACTGTCACTCTGTCACCCTCACACTCGCTCTATCACAATCATCCTGACCCCCTCAGACTCACTCAATCACCGTCACCCTAACCCCCTCACATTCATTCCATCACTATCACCCTGACACACTCACACTCGCGCCATCACTGTAACCCTGAACCACTCACATTCATTCCATCACAGTCACCCTAATCCCCTCACTCTCACTCCATCAGCGTCACCCTGCCCCTCTCACACTCACTCCAAAACCGTCATTATGACACCCTCACACTCAATCCATCACAGTCTCCCTTACACCCTCACACTCACTCCATCACCCTCATCTTGACACCCGCACTCTCACTCCATCAACGTCACCATGACCCACTCACACTCACTCCATCACAGTCACCCTGACCCGCTCACACTCGCTCCATCACTGTCACCCTGACCCAATCTAAGTCACTCCATCACCGACACACTGATCTACTCACACTCACTCCATCATTGTCACACTGACCCCCTCACACTTGCTCCATCACTGTCATCCTGAAACACTCACACTCACCCCGTCACTGTCACCAGGACCCCCTTACACACAATCCATCACAGTCACCCTGACCCCCTCACACTCACTGCATCACTGTCACCCTGACCCTCTCACTCTCACTCCATCACCGCCACCCTGACACACTCACAATCACTCCATCATCCTCACCCTGAACCCCGCTCATTCATTCCATCACCATCACCATGACCCGCTCACACTCACTCCATCACAGTCACCCTAACCCCCTCACACTCACTCCATCACCTGCACTCTGACCCCCTCACACTCACTCCATCAACGCCACCCTGAACTCCTCACGCTCATTCACTACATTACCGTCACCCTGACCCCTCACACTTGCTCCATCACCGTCACCCTGAAACACTCACACACACCCCGTCACCGTCACCAGGACCCCCTTACACTCAAACCTTCACCGTCACCCTGACCCCATCACATTAACTGCATCACTGTCACCCTGACTTCCTCACACTTACTGTGTCCCTATCATCCTGACACCTCATGTTAATTGCGTCACTATCACCCTGACCAACCTCACACTTATTGTGTCACTATCAGCCTGTCATCTCACACTTACTGCGTCACTATCGCCCTAACTCCCTCACACTGACTGTCTCACTATCACCCTGACCACCCTCACACATACTGTGTCACTATCACCCTGACCCCTCACAGTTACCACATCACTATCTCACTGACCCCCTCACACTAAACTCATCACTATCACCCTGACCTCCTCACACTTATTGTGTCACTATCACACTGACATCTCACACTTACTGCGTCAATATCGCCCTAAACCCCTCACACTGACTCCATCACCCACACCTTGACTCCTTCACACTCACTGCATCAGCGTCGCACTGAGCTCCTCACACTCACGCCATCACAATCATCCTGACACCCTTACACTCACTCCATCACTGTCACTCCGACCCCCTCACACTCACTCCATCACCGTCACCTGACCCCCTCACACTCATTCCATCACTGTCACCCTGACCCCCTCACAATCATTCCATCACAATCACCCTGACACCCTCACAATCATTCCATCAAGGTCACGCTGACCGTCTCACACTCAATCCATCACAGTCTCCCTTACACCCTCACACTCACTCCATCATTGTCACGTTGACCCACGTACACTCACTCCATCACCGTCACGCTGACCCTCTCTCTCTCACTCCATCACCGTCACCATGACCCACTCACACTCACTCCATCACCGTCACCATGACCCTCTCACTTTCACTCCATCACCATCACCCTGACCCCCTCACACTCACTCCATCAACGCCACCCTGAACTCCGCACGTTCACTCACTACATTACCGTCACCCTGACCCTCTCACACTTGCTCCATCACTGTCACACTGAAACACTCACACTCACCCGGTCACCGTCACCAGGACCCCCTTAAACACAATCCATCACCATCACCATGATCCGCTCACACTCACTCCATCACAGTCACCCTAACCCCCTCACACTCACTCCATCACCTGCACTCTGACCCCCTCATACTCACTCCATCAACGCCACCCTGAACCCCTCACGCTCACTCACTACATTACCGTCACCCTGACCCCTCACACTCACCCCGTCACCGTCACCAGGACCCCCTTACATTCAATCCATCTCAGTCACCCTGACCCCCTCATACTCACTGCATCACTGTTACCCTGACTCCCTCACACTCACTCCATCACTGTCACCCTGACCCCCTCACATTCACTCCATCACCGTCGCCCTGACTCCCTCACACTCACTCCATCACTCTCTCCCAGACCCCCTCACACTCACTCCATCACCGTCACAACGATCCCACCACACTCACACCATCACCGCCATCCTGACCACCTTACAATCACGCCATCACCGTCACCCTGACCCCTCACACACACTCCATCACTCTCACGCTGACCGCCTCTCACTCGCTTCATTAAAGATCCCCTATCCGCCTCACACTCACGCCATCACACTCACACTGATCCCATCACACTCACTCCATCACCATCACCCGGACAACCTCAGAAACACTTCATCATTGTCACTCTGACCCCCTCACACTCACTCCATCATTGTCACTCTGACCCCCTCACACTCACTCCATCACTCTGACCTTGACTCACTCACACTCACTCCATCACCCTCACACAGACTTCCTCACACTCACTCCATCACCGTCACCCTGACGCCCTCACATTCACTCCATTACCCTCACACAGACCACCTCACACTCACTCCATCACTCCCTGAGCCTCTCAGACTCGCTCCATCACCGTCACACAGACCCCCTTACACTCACTCCATCACAGTCACACTGCACTGAACCCCTCATACTCACTCCATCACCGTCACCCTGAGCCTCTCAGACTCGCTCCATCACCGTCACACAGACCCCCTTACACTCACTCCATCACAGTCACACTGCACTGAACCCCTCATACTCACTCCATCACTGTCACCCTAACCCCCTCACACTCACTCCATCACAATCATCCTGACCCCCTCAGGCTCACTCAATCACCGTCACTCTAACCCCCTCACACTCATTCCATCACTATCACCCTGACACACTCACACTCGCGCCATCACTGTAACCCTGAACCATTCACATTCATTTCATCACAATCACCCTGATCCCCTCACATTCACTGCATCACTGTCACCCTGACACCCTCACACATACCGTGCCCCTGTCATCCAGACCCCTCACGTTGATTGTGTCACTTTCACCCTGACATCTCACACGTACTGCGTCACTATTGCCCTAACCTCCTCACACTGACTGTGTCACTATCACCCTGACCCCTCGCAGTTACCACATCACTATCACCGTGACCACACTCACACTTACTGTGTCACTATTGCCCTGACCCCTCACAGTTACCACATCACTATCTCACTGACCCCCTGCCACTAACCTCATCACTATCACCCTGACCTCCTCACACTTACTGTTTCACTATCACCCTGATATCTCACACTTCCTGTGTCACTATCGCCCTAACCCTCTCACACTGACTGCATCACTATCACCCTGACCCCTCACAATTACCCCGTCACGCTGTCTCTGACACCCTCACACTCACCTCATCACTATCACCCTGACCTCCTCACACTCACTGTGTCAATATCAACCTGACCCCTCACAATTACCACGTCACTATCGCTCTGACCCCCTCACACTAACCTCGCCACTATCACCCTGACCACCTCACACTTACTGCGTCACTGTCACCCTGATCCGCTCACACTCACCCAAGTACCATCACACAGATCCCACCACAGTCGCTCCATCACCTCACTCTGACGCCCTCACAATCACTCCATCACCATCACCCTGAACTCCTCACACTCACTCCATCTTCCTCACACAGACCCCTTCACACTCACTCCATCACCGTCACCCTGACATCCCTCACACTCATACCATAACCATCAACCTGACACCCACACATTTACTCCACCATGATCACCCTGACCCCCTCACACTCGCTCCATTACCGTCACACTGAACCCCTCACACTCAATCCATCATCCCCAATCTGACCCCCTCACACTCACTCCACCAACGCCACCATAACCCCCTCACACTCGCTCCATCACTTCACATTCATCCTCGCAGATTCCCTTCATCACCGTCACCCTGACCCCCTCACATTCACTCCATCACACTCACCCTGACTCCCAGCCCCCAGCCTGACCATCACCGTTGTCGACACACCGCCCCCAGCCTTACCCTCACCGCTGTCCAACACCACCCCCAGATTGACCTTCACCTCCGTCCAATACGCCCCCAGGCTGTCCTTCACCTCTGTCAAACACCGATCCAGCCTGACCCACAATGCTCCCCGCACACCGCCCCCGGCCTGACCCTAACTGCAGCCTACACACCAGCCCAAGCCTGACCCTCACCGCTGTCCAACACTGCCCCAAGCCTGACACTTATTGCCGTCTACATACTGTCCCAGCCTAACCCTCACCACTGTCCAATACCACCCCAAGCCTGACCCTCACCGCCGTCTACACACCGCCCCAAGCCTGACATTTATTGCCGTCCAACACTGCCCCCAACCTGACCCTCACCGCCGTCCACACTCCGCCCCAAGCCTGACATTCATTGCCGTCAACACCGTCCCCAGATTGACCTTCACCTCCGTCCAATACGCCCCCAGGCTGTCCTTCACCTCTGTCAAACACCGATCCAGCCTGACCCACAATGCTCCCCGCACACCGCCCCCGGCCTGACCCTAACTGCAGCCTACACACCAGCCCAAGCCTGACCCTCACCGCTGTCCAACACTGCCCCAAGCCTGACACTTATTGCCGTCTACATACTGTCCCAGCCTAACCCTCACCACTGTCCAATACCACCCCAAGCCTGACCCTCACCGCCGTCTACACACCGCCCCAAGCCTGACATTTATTGCCGTCCAACACTGCCCCCAACCTGACCCTCACCGCCGTCCACACTCCGCCCCAAGCCTGACATTCATTGCCGTCAACACCGTCCCCAGATTGACCCTCGCGCCGTACACACACACTGTCCCAAGCCTGATCCTCACCACCATCCACCCACCGCCCCCAGCCTAACCCTCACCACCGTCCACACACCGCTCCCAGCCTGACTATCACCGCCATTCAACGCCACCCCCAGTCTGAACATCATTAGCTCCAGCCTGAACATCACCATCCCCAGCCTGACCCCCTCCGCCATCCACACACTGCTCCAAGCCTGACACTCATTGCTGTCCGACACCGCCCCCAGCTTGACCCTTGCCGCCGTCCATACACCACCCCAAACCTGACAGTCATCGCCGTCTACACACTGCCCCTAGCCTGACCCTCAACTCCGTCCAACATCACCCCCAGACTGACCCTCACCTCTGTCCAACACGCGCCAGGCTGTCCTTCACCTCCGTCAAACACCGCCCCAAGCCTGATCCTCACGGCCGTCCACACACCACCCCCAGCCTGACCCCCACCGCTATTTAAAATCGCATCCAGTCTGTCCCTCAGCGTCGTCCACACACCGTCCCAATCCTGTCCCCCTTCGCTTTGCACACACCTCCCCCAGCCAGATCCCCTCTGCCATCCACACAACACCCACACCCTCACCCTCTCTGCCATCCACACGCCGCCCCAAACCTGACACTCACTGAGCCAAAACACCGCCCCAAGCCTGACCCTCACTGCCGTCCTCTCACCGCCCCCAGCCTGACCTTCACTACTGTCCACTTAATGCCCATAGCCTGACCCTCACTGCCACCTACACACCGCCCCCAGCCTGACCCTCACTGCCATCCACCCACCGCCCCCAGCCTGACCCTCACTGCCGTCCACATACCGACGCAAGCCTGACCTTCACTGCCGTCCACACACCGCCCCCAGCCTGACCTTCATTGCCGTCCACTCACTGCCCCCAGCCTGACCCTCACTGCCACCTACACACCGCCTCCAGCCTGACCCTCGCCACCATCCACCCACACCCCCAGCCTGACCCTCACCACCGTCCACACACCACTCCCAGCCTGACCCTCACCAACGTCCAACACAGCCCCCTATGTGACCATCATCGATGTCCAACACTGCACCCTGCATGACCCTCATTGATGTCTAACACTGCCCCCAGGTTGACCATCACTGCTGTCGACACACCGCCCCCAGCCTGACCCTCACTGCTGTCGACACACCGCCCCCAGCCTGACCCTCACCGCTGTCGACACACCGCCTCCAGCCTGACCATCACCGCTGTCAACACACCACCCCCAGCATGACCTTCACCGCCGTTCAACATTGCCCCCAGCTGACCCTCACTACAGTTCACACACCGTCCCAAGCCTGACACTCAACGTTGTTCACACACCGCACCAAGACTGACCTTCATTGATGTCCGCACACCGCCTCCAGCCTAACCCTCACCAGCTTCCAACACTGACCCCAGCCTGACCCTCACCGTTGTTCACACAGTGCCCCAAGCCTGACCCTCTTTGCCATCTATGCACTGCCCCCAGCCTGACACTCACCTCTGTCAAAGCCCAACCCAGCCTAACCCTCACCACTGCCCATACACTGTCTTCAGCCTGACCCTCACCGCCCTCCACACACCACCCTCAGCCTGACCCTCACCACTGTCCAACACCGTCCCCAGACTGACCCTCACCTCCATCCATCACCACCCCCAGTCTGACCCTCACTGCTGTCCATACATGGCCCCCAGCCTGACCCTCACCTCCGTCCAACACCGCACCCAGCTTGAGTCACACTGCCACCCGCACACCACCCACAGCCTGACCCTCACCGCCATCTATACACCACCCCCAGCCTGACTCGCATCTCAGTCCACACAATGCCCCCAGCCTGACTCTCGCCGCCGTCTACACACCACCCCAAACCAGTCCCTCACCGCTGTCCACACACCATACCCAGCCTGCCCATCATCACCGTCCAACACCGCGCGAAGCCTGACACTCATTGCCGTCTACACACTGTCTCTAGCCTGACCCTCACCACCGTCCATGCACCGCCCCCAGTCTGTCCCTCAGCACTGTCCACACACTGCCCCAAGAATGACCCTCACCGCTGTCCACACAACGCTCCCTGCCTGACCCACACCACTGTCCACACACCGCCCCCGTCTGACCCACACCACCATTCAACACTGCACCCAGCCCAACACTCACTGCCGTCCACTCACCGCCCCCACACTGACATCCACCACCTTCCAACACTGCCCCGAGCTTGACCCTAAATGCCCCCAGCCTGACCCTCACCGCCATTCACACCCCATCCCCAGCCAGACTCTCACCTCCATCCACCCACCGTCCCCAGCCTGACCCACACCGACATCCATACACCGCTCCCAGCCTGACCACCACCACCGTCCACGGACCACCCCCAGCCTGACCCTCACCGCCGCCCACACCCCACCACCAGCCTGATAATCACCGCCATCCAAAGACGGACCCCAACCTGACCCTCACCTCAGTTTAACCCCGCCCCCAGCCTGATCCTCACTAACGTACACACACTGCCCGAAGCATGTCCCTCACCGTCGTCCACACACCGCACCAAACCTGAACTTCACTGCCGTCTACATACCGCCCCCAGCCTGACCCTCACCAGAGGACTGGAGGGAGGCAACTGTAATTCCTCTCTTCAAGAAAGGAATTAGGGAAATTCCCCGCAATTACAGACCAGTCAGACTTACGTCTGTCGTCTGTAAGGAGTTAGAAAGGATTCTGAGGCATCGGATTTATGACCATCTGGAAGAGCATGGCATGATTAAAGGCAGTCAGCACGGCTTTGTAAGGGGCAGGTCATTCCTCACTAATCTTATTGAGTTCTTTGAGGATGTTACTAGGCAGGTTGATGAGGGTCGAGCTGTGGATGTTGTGTATCCTGACTTCAGTAAGGCATTTGATAAGGTTCCCCGTGGTAGGCTCGTTCAGAAGGTCAGATGGAATGGGATAAAGGGGAATTTAGCTGTCTCGATACAGAATTAGCTGGTCAACAGAAGACAGCGAGTGTTATGGGAAGGAAAGTATTCTGCCTGGAGGTCAGTGGTGAATGGTGTTTCACAGGGCTCTGTCCTTGTGCCTCTACTGTTTGTAATTTTTATTAATGACTTGGATGAGGAGATTGAAGGATGGGTCAGCAAGTTTGCAGATGACACAAAGGTTGGAGGTGTCGTTGACAGTATAGAGGGCTGTTGTAGGCTGCAGCGGGACATGGACGGGATGCAGAGATGGGCTGAGAGGTGGCAGATGGAGTTCAACCTGGATAAATGCGAAGTGATGCATTTTGGAAGGCCAAATTTGAAAGCTGAGTACAGGATTAAAGACAGGATTCTTGGCAGTGTGGAGGAACAGAGGGACCTTGGGGTGCATGTATATAGATCCCTTAAAATTTCCACCCAAGTGGCAGTATTGTTAAGAAAGCATATGGTGTTTTGGCTTTCATTAACAGGGGGATTGAGTTTAAGAGCCATGAGATCTTGTTGCAGCTCTATAAAACTTTGCTTAGACCGCACTTGGAATATTGTGTCCAGTTCTGGTCGCCCTATTATAGGAAAGATGTGGATGCTTTGGAGAGGGTTCAGAGGAGGTTTACCAGGATGCTGTCTGGAATGGAGGGCTAATCTAATGAAGAGAGGTTGACTGAGCTCGGACTTCTTTCAGTGGAAAAAAGAAGGAAGAGAGGGGACCTAATTGAGCTGTACGAGATAATGAGAGGCATAGATAGAGTTTATAGCCAGAAACATTTTCCCAGGGCAGAAATTGTTAACACGAGGGGTCATAGTTTTAAGCTGTTTGGAGGAATGTATAGAGGGGATGTCAGAGGCGGGTTCCTTACGCAGAGAGTTGTGAGAGCATGGAATGCATTGCCAGCAGCAGTTGTGGAAGCGAGGTCATTGGGGATATTTAAGAGACTGCTGGAAATGCATATGGTCACAGACATTTGAGGGTTCATAAATTAGGTTTAACTTACATGAGGATCAATGGTCAGCACAACATCGTGGGCTGAAGGGCCTGTTCTGTGCTGTACTGTTCTATGTCCTATGTTCTATGTTCTGTGAAGTGTATCTGTACCTTTCGACCATCTGCACCCTGTACTGACAGATAGTGCTCCCTCAATACCTTAGAAACCATCCCCTCAGTATGTTTATCCCCAAAGCACCTCGACGGAACATTCATGCCTTCAACACCTCAGAAAGCAAACCTGTTGCCCCCTTGGACCATGTTCATCCCCAAACCTGTTCTCACTGTGATGACCCACAGCCACCCCTAAGATTGGAGCCCAGGGCCCAGAACATTATTTGAGTCTCTGGATTGATCATAGATTCCCTGAGATGTGGAAGCAGGCCATTCGGCCTATCAGGTTCAAACTGCCCCTCGGCAGAGCATCCCATTCCCCCTCTATCCCCGGATCGCTTCATTTCCTCTGACTAACCCACCCAGCCTGCACATCTTTGGACAGTGGGTGGGAACTGGAGAACCCGGAGGCTGACACGGGGAGAATGTGCCAACTCCACACAGACAGAACCCTCGATGGTTCAGGTCTCCAGCGGCGTCCGTACAGATTGATTTTAGTGTTGAATTCTCAAGCTTGCTCTATTAAAGGGATTGAATCCATCTGCTACAAAGGGGGGTCAGTTACCACAGCTAACAGGTTCGTGATGCCAACACTGTTGGCTTAATCTCTATCATGTCTGAAATTACAATGAAGGTCCCAGCTTCTCAACCTCACCCCTCACCTGAGGTGTGTGACCCACCAGGCTTCTCTCTCTGACAAGACAGCAGCTCTGGGGTCCTCCTGGTCTGTACTAACTTCCCAACTTTAAAAGGGCACTCCAGGAAGAGAGCTCTTTACATGGTTCAGGTGAAAATCCTGGAGCTCCCACCCTAACATCACTGTGGGACATCCAAGGACTGCAGCAGGAGAGTACAGCTCACCCTCACCTTCCAGACAACTATGAGAGGGTGTGGGAATCACATACAAGCCACATGTGAAAATAAGTTTTATAAAGGGTCACGGTGGATGGTCACTAACTCTGTTTCTGCACCAGCGGAATGAAGGAGCTAAGGGTGGGTTGAAAATGACAATGATAGCCTTTCGTAGGTTGGTGTTTATTAGAGTTTGTATCGACAGTATGAATGTTTGAGCACTTATTCAAGGGCATGCAGGTAGCTGCCAGAGGAAGTGATGGGGGCTGGTACAATTGTGACATTTAAAAGGCATCAGGATGAGTATGTGAATAGGAAGGGTTTAGAGGGATATCAGCCAAGTGCTAGCTAATGGAATGAAATGAGATGAGAATATCTGGTTGGTATGGACGAGTTGGACAGGAGGGTCCATTTCCAAGCTGTGCACCTCTGTGACTCTGTGCCTCTGAATAGTTTATTACAGAGAGTTTCAGACAGGGTTTGGTTTGTGTGTCTCTCTCAGGCTTCCTCAGAATCTGCAGACCCAATGTCTCCAAATTTCCACAAGTCTCTAAGAAATAGTAAAAAGGGGGTCAGTACTGAGGGTGTGCTGCACTGTCAGAGGGTCAGTACTGAGGGAGTGCTGCACTGTCAGAGGGTCAGTACTGAGGGAGTGCTGCACTGTCAGAGGGTCAGTACTGAGGGAGTGCTGCACTGTCAGAGGGTCAGTACTGAGGGAGTGCTGCACTGTCAGAGGGTCAGTACTGAGGGAGTGCTGCACTGTCAGAGGGTCAGTACTGAGGGAGTGCTGCACTGTCAGAGGGTCAGTACTGAGGGAGTGCTGCAATGTCAGATGGTCAGTACTGAGAGAGTGCAGCACTGTCAGAGGGTTAGTACTGAGGGAGTGCTGCACTTCAGAGGGTCAGTACTGAGGGAGTGCTGCACTTCAGAGGGTCAGTACTGAGGGAGTGCTGCACTGTCAGAGGGTCAGTACTGAGGGAGTGCTGCACTTCAGAGGGTCAGTACTGAGGGAGTGCTGCAATGTCAGATGGTCAGTACTGAGGGAGTGCTGCACTGTCAGAGGGACAGTACTGAGGGAGTGCAGCACTGTCAGAGGGTCAGTACTGAGTGAGTGCAGCACTGTCAGAGGGTCAGTACTGAGGGAGTGCTGCACTGTCAGAGGGTCAGTACTGAGTGAGTGCAGCACTGTCAGAGGCTCAGTGCTGAGGGAGTGCTGCACTGTCAGAGGGTCAGTACTGAGGGAGTGCAGCACTGTCGGAGGGTCAGTACTGTGGGAATGCTGCACTGTCAGAGGGTCAGTACTGAGGGAGTGCTGCACCGTCAGAGGATCAGGACTGAGGGAGTGCTGCACTGTCAGAGGGTCAGTACTGACGAGTGCTGCACTGTGAGGGGGTCACTACTGAGGGAGTGCGGCACTGTCAGAGGGTTACTATGGAGGGAGCGCTGCACTGTCAGAGTGTCAGTACTGAGGGAGTACTGCACTGTCGGAGGGTCAGTACTGAAGGAGTGCTGCACTGTCAGAGGATCAGTACTGAGGGAGTGTTGCACTGTCGGAGGGTCAGTACTGAGGGAGTGCTGCACTGTCGGAGGGTCAGTACTGAGGGAGTGCTGCATTGTCAGATGGTCAGTACTGAGGGAGTGCTGCAGTGTCGGAGGGTCAGTACTGAGGGAGTGCTGAACTGTCAGAGTGTCAGTACTGAGGGAGTGCAGCACTGTCAGAGCGTCAGTACTGAGGGAGTGCTGCACTGTCAGAGGGTCAGTACTGAGGGAGTGCAGCACTGTCAGAGGGTCAGTACTGAGGGAGTGCTGCACTTTCAGAGGGTCAGTACTGAGGGGGTGCAGCACTGTCAGAGGGTCAGTGCAGAGGGATTGCTGCACTGTCACAGAGTCAGAACTGATGGAGTGCAGCACTGTCAGAGGGTCAGTGTGGAGGGAGTGCAGCATTGTCAGAGGGTCAGTGTGGAGGGAGTGCAGGATTGTCTGAGGGTAAGTGGGCAGGGCGTGCAGCATTGTCAGAGGATCAGTATGGAGGGAGGGCTGCATTGTCAGATGGTCAGTGTGGAGGGAGTGCAACATTGTCAGAGGGTCAGTGTGGAGGAACTGCAGCATTGTCAGAGGGTCAGTGTGGAGGGAGTGCAGCATTGTCAGAGGATCAGTGTGGAGGGAGGGCAGCATTGTCAGGGGATCAGTATGGACGTAGTGCAGCATTGTCAGAGGATCAGTGTGGAGGGACTGTAGCATTGTCAGATTGTCAGTGTGGAGGGAGTGCAGAATTGTCGGAGTATCATTACGGAGGGAGTGAAGCACTGTCAGAGGATCAGTGTGGAGGGAGTGCAGCATTGTCAGAGGGTCAGTGTGGAGGGAGTGCAGCACTGTCAGAGAGTCAGTGTGGAGGGTTATCAGCATTGACAGAGGGTCAGTGTGGAGGGCGTGCAGCATTGTCAGATGGTCAGTATGGAGGGAGTGCAGCATTGTCAGAGGGTCAGTATGGAGGGAGTGCAGCATTGTCAGACGGTCAGTGTGGATGGAGTGCAGCATTGTCAGAGGGTCAGTGTGGAGGGCGTGCAGCATAGTCAGAGGGTCAGTATGGAGGGAGTGCAGCATTGTCAGAGGGTCAGTATGGAGGGCGTGCAGCATTGTCAGAGGGTCAGTATGGAGGGAGTGCTGCACTGTCAGAGGGTCAGTACTGAGGGAGTGCTGCACTGTCAGAGGGTCAGTACTGAGGGAGTGCTGCACTGTCAGAGGGTCAGTACTGAGGGAGTGCTGCAATGTCAGATGGTCAGTACTGAGGGAGTGCTGCAATGTCAGATGGTCAGTACTGAGGGAGTGCAGCACTTCAGAGGGTCAGTACTGAGGGAGTGCTGCACTTCAGAGGGTCAGTACTGAGGGAGTGCTGCACTGTCAGAGGGTCAGTACTGAGGGAGTGCTGCACTTCAGAGGGTCAGTACTGAGGGAGTGCTGCAATGTCAGATGGTCAGTACTGAGGGAGTGCTGCACTGTCAGAGGGTCAGTACTGAGGGAGTGCAGCACTGTCAGAGGGTCAGTACTGAGGGAGTGCTGCACTGTCAGAGGGTCAGTACTGAGTGAGTGCAGCACTGTCAGAGGGTCAGTACTGAGTGAGTGCAGCACTGTCAGAGGCTCAGTGCTGAGGGAGTGCTGCACTGTCAGAGGGTCAGTACTGAGGGAGTGCAGCACTGTCAGAGGTCAGTACTGAGGGAGTACTGCACTGTCAGAGGGTCAGTACTGAGGGAGTGCTGCACTGTCAGAGGGTCAGTACTGAGTGAGTGCAGCACTGTCAGAGGCTCAGTGCTGTGGGAGTGCTGCACTGTCAGAGGGTCAGTACTGAGTGAGTGCAGCACTGTCAGAGGCTCAGTGCTGTGGGAGTGCTGCACTGTCAGAGGGTCAGTACTGAGTGAGTGCAGCACTGTCAGAGGGTCAGTACTGAGGGAGTGCTGCACTGTCAGAGGGTCAGTACTGAGGGAGTGCTGCACTGTCAGAGGGTCAGTACTGAGGGAGTGCTGCAATGTCAGATGGTCAGTACTGAGAGAGTGCAGCACTGTCAGAGGGTTAGTACTGAGGGAGTGCTGCACTTCAGAGGGTCAGTACTGAGGGAGTGCTGCACTTCAGAGGGTCAGTACTGAGGGAGTGCTGCACTGTCAGAGGGTCAGTACTGAGGGAGTGCTGCACTTCAGAGGGTCAGTACTGAGGGAGTGCTGCAATGTCAGATGGTCAGTACTGAGGGAGTGCTGCACTGTCAGAGGGACAGTACTGAGGGAGTGCAGCACTGTCAGAGGGTCAGTACTGAGTGAGTGCAGCACTGTCAGAGGGTCAGTACTGAGGGAGTGCTGCACTGTCAGAGGGTCAGTACTGAGTGAGTGCAGCACTGTCAGAGGCTCAGTGCTGAGGGAGTGCTGCACTGTCAGAGGGTCAGTACTGAGGGAGTGCAGCACTGTCGGAGGGTCAGTACTGTGGGAATGCTGCACTGTCAGAGGGTCAGTACTGAGGGAGTGCTGCACCGTCAGAGGATCAGGACTGAGGGAGTGCTGCACTGTCAGAGGGTCAGTACTGACGAGTGCTGCACTGTGAGGGGGTCACTACTGAGGGAGTGCGGCACTGTCAGAGGGTTACTATGGAGGGAGCGCTGCACTGTCAGAGTGTCAGTACTGAGGGAGTACTGCACTGTCGGAGGGTCAGTACTGAAGGAGTGCTGCACTGTCAGAGGATCAGTACTGAGGGAGTGTTGCACTGTCGGAGGGTCAGTACTGAGGGAGTGCTGCACTGTCGGAGGGTCAGTACTGAGGGAGTGCTGCATTGTCAGATGGTCAGTACTGAGGGAGTGCTGCAGTGTCGGAGGGTCAGTACTGAGGGAGTGCTGAACTGTCAGAGTGTCAGTACTGAGGGAGTGCAGCACTGTCAGAGCGTCAGTACTGAGGGAGTGCTGCACTGTCAGAGGGTCAGTACTGAGGGAGTGCAGCACTGTCAGAGGGTCAGTACTGAGGGAGTGCTGCACTTTCAGAGGGTCAGTACTGAGGGGGTGCAGCACTGTCAGAGGGTCAGTGCAGAGGGATTGCTGCACTGTCACAGAGTCAGAACTGATGGAGTGCAGCACTGTCAGAGGGTCAGTGTGGAGGGAGTGCAGCATTGTCAGAGGGTCAGTGTGGAGGGAGTGCAGGATTGTCTGAGGGTAAGTGGGCAGGGCGTGCAGCATTGTCAGAGGATCAGTATGGAGGGAGGGCTGCATTGTCAGATGGTCAGTGTGGAGGGAGTGCAACATTGTCAGAGGGTCAGTGTGGAGGAACTGCAGCATTGTCAGAGGGTCAGTGTGGAGGGAGTGCAGCATTGTCAGAGGATCAGTGTGGAGGGAGGGCAGCATTGTCAGGGGATCAGTATGGACGTAGTGCAGCATTGTCAGAGGATCAGTGTGGAGGGACTGTAGCATTGTCAGATTGTCAGTGTGGAGGGAGTGCAGAATTGTCGGAGTATCATTACGGAGGGAGTGAAGCACTGTCAGAGGATCAGTGTGGAGGGAGTGCAGCATTGTCAGAGGGTCAGTGTGGAGGGAGTGCAGCACTGTCAGAGAGTCAGTGTGGAGGGTTATCAGCATTGACAGAGGGTCAGTGTGGAGGGCGTGCAGCATTGTCAGATGGTCAGTATGGAGGGAGTGCAGCATTGTCAGAGGGTCAGTATGGAGGGAGTGCAGCATTGTCAGACGGTCAGTGTGGATGGAGTGCAGCATTGTCAGAGGGTCAGTGTGGAGGGCGTGCAGCATAGTCAGAGGGTCAGTATGGAGGGAGTGCAGCATTGTCAGAGGGTCAGTATGGAGGGCGTGCAGCATTGTCAGAGGGTCAGTATGGAGGGAGTGCTGCACTGTCAGAGGGTCAGTACTGAGGGAGTGCTGCACTGTCAGAGGGTCAGTACTGAGGGAGTGCTGCACTGTCAGAGGGTCAGTACTGAGGGAGTGCTGCAATGTCAGATGGTCAGTACTGAGGGAGTGCTGCAATGTCAGATGGTCAGTACTGAGGGAGTGCAGCACTTCAGAGGGTCAGTACTGAGGGAGTGCTGCACTTCAGAGGGTCAGTACTGAGGGAGTGCTGCACTGTCAGAGGGTCAGTACTGAGGGAGTGCTGCACTTCAGAGGGTCAGTACTGAGGGAGTGCTGCAATGTCAGATGGTCAGTACTGAGGGAGTGCTGCACTGTCAGAGGGTCAGTACTGAGGGAGTGCAGCACTGTCAGAGGGTCAGTACTGAGGGAGTGCTGCACTGTCAGAGGGTCAGTACTGAGTGAGTGCAGCACTGTCAGAGGGTCAGTACTGAGTGAGTGCAGCACTGTCAGAGGCTCAGTGCTGAGGGAGTGCTGCACTGTCAGAGGGTCAGTACTGAGGGAGTGCAGCACTGTCAGAGGTCAGTACTGAGGGAGTACTGCACTGTCAGAGGGTCAGTACTGAGGGAGTGCTGCACTGTCAGAGGGTCAGTACTGAGTGAGTGCAGCACTGTCAGAGGCTCAGTGCTGTGGGAGTGCTGCACTGTCAGAGGGTCAGTACTGAGTGAGTGCAGCACTGTCAGAGGCTCAGTGCTGTGGGAGTGCTGCACTGTCAGAGGGTCAGTACTGAGGGAGTGCAGCACTGTCAGATGGTTAGTACTGAGGGAGTCCTGCAATATCGGAGGGTCATCACTGAGGGAGTGCAGCACTGTCAGAGGGTCAGTACTGAGGGAGTGCTGCACTGTCGGAGGGTCAGTACTGAGGGAGTGCTGCACTGTCAGAGCGTCTGTACTGAGGGAGTGCTGCACCGTCAGAGGATCAGGACTGAGGGAGTGCTGCACTGTCAGAGGGTCAGTACTAACGAGTGCTGCACTGTGAGGGGGTCACTACTGAGGGAGTGCGGCACTGTCAGAGGGTTACTATGGAGGGAGCGCTGCACTGTCAGAGTGTCAGTACTGAGGGAGTACTGCACTGTCGGAGGGTCAGTACTGAAGGAGTGCTGCACTGTCAGAGGATCAGTACTGAGGGAGTGCTGCACTGTCAGAGGGTCAGTACTGAGGGAGCGGTAAATTCTCAGAGGTTTAGTACTGAGGGAGTGATTCACTGTAAGAATATCAGAACTAAAGGAGCAATGCACTGTCAAAGAGGTGCACTGTCAGAGGGTCAGTACTGACGGAGTGCTGCACTGTCAGAGGGTCAGTACAGATGGAGTGCTGCACTGTCGGAGGGTCAGTACTGAGGGAGTGCTGCACTGTCGGAGGGTCAGTACTGAGGGAGTGCTGCATTGTCAGATGGTCAGTACTGAGGGAGTGCTGCAGTGTCGGAGGGTCAGTACTGAGGGAGTGCCGCAATGTCAGAGGGTCATTACTGAGGGAGTGCTGAACTGTCAGAGTGTCAGTACTGAGGGAGTGCAGCACTGTCAGAGTGTCAGTACTGAGGGAGTGCTGAACTGTCAGAGGGTCAGTACTGAGGGAGTGCAGCACTGTCAGAGGGTCAGTGTGGAGGGAGTGCAGCATTGTCAGAGGGTCAGTGTGGAGGGAGTGCAGGATTGTCAGAGGGTAAGTGGGCAGGGCGTGCAGCATTGTCAGAGGATCAGTATGGAGGGAGGGCAGCATTGTCAGATGGTCAGTGTGGAGGGAGTGCACCATTGTCAGAGGGTCAGTGTGGAGGGAGTGCAGCATTGTCAGAGGATCAGTGTGGAGGGAGGGCAGCATTGTCAGGGGATCAGTATGGACGTAGTGCAGCATTGTCAGAGGATCAGTGTGGAGGGACTGTAGCATTGTCAGATTGTCAGTGTGGAGGGAGTGCAGAAATGTCGGAGTATCATTACGGAGGGAGTGCAGCACTGTCAGAGGATCAGTGTGGAGGGAGTGCAGCATTGTCAGAGGGTCAGTGTGGAGGGAGTGCAGCACTGTCAGAGGGTCAGTGTGGAGGGTTATCAGCATTGACAGAGGGTCAGTGTGGAGGGAGTGCAGCATTGTCAGAGGGTCAGTATGGAGGGCGTGCAGCATTGTCAGAGGGTCAGTATGGAGAGAGTGCAGCATTGTCCGAGGGTCAGTATGGAGGGAGTGCAGCATTGTCAGAGGGTCAGTGTGGAGGGCGTGCAGCATTGTCAGAGGGTCAGTGTGGAGGGAGTGCAGCATTGTCAGAGGGTCAGTGAGGAGGGAGTGTAGCATTGTCAGAGGATCAGTGTGGAGAGAGTGCAGCATTGTCAGAGGACCAGTGTGGAGGGAGTGCAGCATTGTCAGAAGGTCAGTGTGGAGAGAGTGCAGCATTGTCAGAGGGTCAGTGTGGATGGACTGCAGCATTGTCAGCGGATACGTTTGGAGGGGGTGCAGCATTATCAGAGTGTCAGTGTGGAGGGAGTGCAGCATTGTCAGAGGGGCAGTGT
The DNA here is from genome assembly GCF_037043375.1 of Chiloscyllium plagiosum. Taxonomy (NCBI): domain Eukaryota; kingdom Metazoa; phylum Chordata; class Chondrichthyes; order Orectolobiformes; family Hemiscylliidae; genus Chiloscyllium; species Chiloscyllium plagiosum. The sequence goes on from NW_028270169.1 coordinate 83,829,857, forward strand.
GGAGGGAGTGCAGCATTGTCAGAGGGTCAGTGTGGAGGGGTGCAGCATTGTCAGTGGGTCAGTGTGGAGTGAGTGTAGCATTGTCAGAGGGTCAGTGCGGAGGGCGTGCAGCATTGACAGAGGGTCAGTGTGGGGTGCGTGCAGTATGTCCGAGGATTAGTGTGGAGGGAGTGCAGCATTGACAGAGGATCAGTGCTGAGGGAGTGCTGCACTGTCAGAGGGTCAGAACTGAGGGATGCAGCATTGTCAGAGGGTCAGTGTGGAGGGAGTCCAGGATTGTCAGAGGGTCAGTGTGGAGGGCGTGCAGCATTGACTGAGGGTCAGAGTGGAGGGAGTGCAGCATTGTCAGATTGTCAGTGTGGAGGGAGGGCAGCATTGTCAGATTGTCAATGTGGAGAGAGTGCAGAATTGTCGGAGTATCATTACGGAGGGAGTGCAGCACTGTCAGAGGATCAGTGTGGAGGGAGTGCAGCATTGTCAGAGGGTCAGTGTGGAGGGAGTGCAGCACTGTCAGAGGGTCAGTGTGGAGGGTTATCAGCATTGACAGAGGGTCAGTGTGGAGGGCGTGCAGCATTGTCAGAGGGTCAGTATGGAGGGAGTGCAGCATTGTCAGAGGGTCAGTGTGGAGGGAGTGCAGCATTGTCAGAGGGTCAGTGTGGGCGGAGTGCAGCATTGTCAGAGGGTCAGTATGGAGGGAGTGCAGCATTGTCAGAGGGTCAGTGTGGAGGGAGTGCAGCATTGTCAGAGGGTCAGTGTGGAAGGAGTGCAGCATTGTCAGTGGGTCAGTGTGGAGGGAGTGCAGCATTGTCAGAGGGTCAGTGTGGAAGGAGTGCAGCATTGTCAGTGGGTCAGTGTGGAGGGAGTGCAGCATTGTCAGAGGGTCAGTGTGGAGGGCGTGCAGCATTGACAGAGGGTCAGTGTGGGGGGGAGTGCAGTATGTCAGAGGATTAGTGTGGAGGGAGTGCGGCATTGTCAGAGGATCAGTGCTGAGGGAGTGCTGCACTGTCAGAGGGTCAGAACTAAGGGATGCAGCATTGTCAGAGGGTCAGTGTGGAGGGAGTCCAGGATTGTCAGAGGGTCAGTGTGGAGGGCGTGCAGCATTGACTGAGGGTCAGTGTGGAGGGAGTGCAGCATTGTCAGATTGTAAGTGTGGAGGGAGTGCAGAATTGTCGGAGGATCAGTACGGAGGGAGTGCAGCACTGTCAGAGTGTCAGTGTGGAGGGAGTGCAGGATTGTCAGCGGGTCAGTGTGGACGGCGTGCAGCATTGTCAGAGGGCCAGTATGTAGGGAGTGCAGCTTTGACAGAGGTTCATTGTGGAGGGAGTGCAGCATTGTCAGACGGTCAGTGTGGAGGGCGTGCAGCATTGTCAGAGGTTCATTACGGAGGGCGTGCAGCATTGTCAGAGGGTCAATGTGGAGGGAGTGCAGCATTGTCAGAGGGTCAGTGTGAAGTGAGTGCAGCATTGTCAGGGAGTCAGTATGGAGGGCGTGCAGCATTGTCAGAGGGTCAATGTGGAGGGAGTGCAGCATTGTGAGAGGGTCAGTGTGGAGGGACTGCAGCATTGTCAGACGGTCAGTGTGGAGGGATTGCAGCATTGTCAGAGGGTCAGTGTGGAGGGAGTACAGCATTGTCAGAGGATCAGTGTGGAGGGGGTGCAGCATTGTCAGATGGTCAGTGTGGAGGACGTGCAGCATTGTCAGAGGGTCAGTGTGGAGGGAGTTCAGCATTGTCAGAGGGTCATTGTAGAGGAAGTGCTGCATTGTCAGAGGGTCATTGTGGAGGGAGTGCAGCATTGTCAGAGGGTCAGTGTGGAGGGAGTGCAGGATTGTCAGAGGGTGAGTATGGAGGGCGTGCAGTATTGACAGAGTGTCAGTGTGGAGGGAGTGCAGCATTGTCAGATGGTCAGTGTGGTGGGAGTGCAGGATTGTCAGAGGGTCAGTTTGGACGGCGTGCAGCATTGACTGAGGGACAGTGTGGAGGGAGTGCAGCTTTGTCAGAGGGTCAGTGTGGAGGGAGTGCAGCTTTGTCAGTGGATCAGTGGGGAGGGCGTGCAGCATTGTCAGAGGGTCAGTATGGAGGGAGGGAGCATTGTCAGAGGGTCAGTGTGGAGGGAATGCAGCATTGTTACAGGGTCAGTGTGGTGGAAGTGCAGCATTGTCAGAGGGTCTGTGTGGTGGGAGTGCTGCAATGTCAGAGGATCCGTGTGGAGGGAGTTCAGCATTGTCAGAGGGTCAGTATGGACGTAGTGCAGCATTGTCAGAGGACCAGTGTGGAGGGACTGTAGCATTGTCAGAGGGTCAGTGTGGAGGGAGTGCAGAATTGTCGGAGGATCAGTACGGAGGGAGTGCAGCACAGTCAGAGGATCAGTGTGGAGGGAGTGCAGCATTGTCAGAAGATCAGTGTAGAGGGAGTGCAGGATTGTCAGAGGGTCAGTGTGGAGGGCGTGCAGCATTGTCAGAGGGTCAGTATGGAGGGAGTGCGGAATTGTCAGAGGGTCATTGTGGAGGGAGTGCAGCATTTCAAAGGATCAGTGTGGTGGGAGTGCAGCATTGTCAGAGGATCAGTTCTGAGGGAGTGCTGCAGTGTCAGAGGGTCAGAATTGAGGGAATTCAGCATTGTCAGAGGTTCAGTGTGGAGGGAGTGCAGGTTTGTCTGAGGGTCAGTGTGGAGAGCGTGCAGCATTGACTGAGGGTCAGTGTGGAGGGAGTACAGAAATGTCGGAGGATCAGAACGGAGGGAGTGCAGCACTGTCAGAGGATCAGAGTGGAGGGAGTGCAGCATTGTCAGAGGGTCAGTGTGGAGGGAGTGCAGCACTGTCAGAGGGTCAGTGTGGAGGGTTAGCAGCATTGTCAGAGGGTCAGTGTGGAGGTGGTGCAGCATTGTCAGAGTGTCAGTATGGAGGGAGTGCAGAATTGTCAGAGGGTCAGTGTGGAGGGAGTGCAGCATTGTCAGAGGGTCAGTGTGGAGAGAGTGCAGCATTGTCAGAGGGTCAGTGTGGAGGGCGTGCTGCATTGTCAGAGGGTTAGTATGGAGGGAGTGCAGCATTGTCAGAGGGTCTGTATGGAGGTAGTGCAGCATTGTCAGAGGATCAGTGTGGAGGTAGTGTAGCATTGTCAGAGGATAAGTATGGACGGAGTGCAGCATTGTCAGAGGGTCAGTGGGGAGGGACAGCTGCATTGTCAGAGGATCAGTGTGGAAGGAGTGCAGAATTTTCCGAGGGTCAGTGTGGAGGGAGTGCAGCATTGTCAGAGGGTCAGGGTGAATGGAGTGTAGCATTGTCATAGGATCAGTGTGGAGGGAGTGCAGCATTGTCAGAGGATCAGAGTGGCGGGAGTGCAGCATTGTCAGAGGGTCAGTGTGGAGTGGGTGCAGCATTGTCAGAGGGTCAGTGTGGAGGGACTGCAGCATTGTCAGAGGGTCAGTGTGGAGGGATTTCAGCATTGTCAGAGGATCACTATGGACGGCGTGTAGCATTGTCAGAGGGTCAGTGTGGAGGGAGTGCAGAATTGTCGGAGGATCAGTACGGAGGGAATGCAGCACAGTCAGAGGATCAGTGTGGAGGGAGTGCAGCATTGTCAGAGGATCAGTGTGGAGGAACTGCAGGATTGTCAGAGGGTCAGTGTGGAGGGCGTGCAGCATTGACAGAGGGTCAGTGTGGAGGGAGTACAGCATGTCAGAGGATCAGTGTGGTGGGAGTGCAGCATTGTCAGAGGATCAGTGCTGTGGGAGTGCTGCAGTGTCAGAGGGTCAGAATTGAGGGAGTTCAGCATTTTCAGAGGGTCAGTGTGGAGGGAGTGCAGGATTGTCAGAGGTTCAGTGTGGAGAGCGTGCAGCATTGACTGAGGGTCAGTGTGGAGTGAGTGCCGAAATGTCGGAGGATCAGTACGGAGGGAGTGCAGCACTGTCAGAGGATCAGTGTGGAGGGAGTGCAGCATTGTCAGAGGGTCAGTGTGGAGGGAGTGCAGCACTGTCAGAGGGTCAGTGTGGAGTATTAGCAGCATTGTCAGAGGGTCAGTGTGGAGGTGGTGCAGCATTTTCAGAGGGTCAGTATGGAGTGAGTGCAGCACTGTCATAGGGTCAGTGTGGAGGGAGTGCAGCATTGTCCGAGGGTCAGTATGGAGGGAGTGCAGCATTGTCAGAGGGTCAGTGTGGAGGGGGTGCAGCATTGTCAGAGGACTAGTGTGGAGGGAGTGCAGCACTGTCAGAGGAACATGCAGAGGGAGTGCAGCATTGTCATAGGGTCAGTGTGGCGTGAGTGCAGCATTGTCAGTGTGTCCGTGTGGTGGGGGTGCAGAATTGTCATAGGGACAGTGTGGAGGGAGTGCAGCATTGTCAGAGGATCATTGTGGAGGTAGTGCAGCATTGTCAGAGGATAAGTATGGACGGAGTGCAGCATTGTCAGAGGGTCATGGGGGAGGGACTGCTGCATTGTCAGAGGATCAGTGTGGAATGGGTGCAGCATTTTCAGAGGGTCAGTGTGGAGGGAGTGTAGCATTGTCAGAGGGTCAGGGTGGATGGAGTGTAGCATTGTTATAGGGTCAGTGTGGAGGGAGTGCGGCATTGTCAGAGGATCAGAGTGGCGGGAGTGCAGCATTGTCAGAGGGTCAGTGTCGAGGGGGTGCAGCATTGTCAGAGGGTCAGTGTGGAGGGACTGCAGCATTGTCAGAGGGTCAGTGTGGAGGGATTTCAGCATTGACAGAGGATCACTATGGACGGCGTGTAGCATTGTCAGAGGGTCAGTGTGGAGGGAGTGCAGAATTGTCGGAGGATCAGTACGGAGGGAGTGCAGCACAGTCAGAGGATCAGTGTGGAGGGAGTGCAGCACTGTCAGAGGATCAGTGTGGAGGGACTGCAGGATTGTCAGAGGGTCAGTGTGGAGGGCGTGCAGCATTATCAGAGGATCAGTGCTGTGGGAGTGCTGCAGTGTCAGAGGGTCAGAATTGAGGGAGTTCTGCATTTTCAGAGGGTCAGTGTGGAGGGAGTGCAGGATTGTCAGAGGGTCAGTGTGGAGAGCGTGCAGCATTGACTGAGGGTCAGTGTGGAGTGAGTGCAGAAATGTCGGAGGATCTGTACGGAGGGAGTGCAGCACTGTCAGAGGATCAGTGTGGAGGGAGTGCAGCATTGTCAGAGGGTCAGTGTGGAGGGAGTGCAGCACTGTCAGAGGGTCAGTGTGGAGGGTTAGCAGCATTGTCACAGGGTCAGTGTGGAGGTCGTGCAGCATTGTCAGAGGGTCAGTGTGGAGTGAGTGCAGCACTGTCATAGGAACAGTGTGGAGGGAGTGCAGAATTGTCGAAGGATCAGTACGGAACGAGTGTAGCATTGTCAGAGGACCAGTGTGGAGGGAGTGCAGCACTGTCAGAGGAACATGCAGAGGGAGTGCAGCATTGTCATTGGGTCAGTGTGGCGGGAGTGCATCTTGTCAGTGTCTCCGTGTGGTTGGGTGCAGAATTGTCATAGGGACAGTGTGGAGGGAGTGCAGCATTGTCAGAGGGTCAGTGTGGAGGGAGTGCAGCATTGTCAGAGGATCAGTGTGGAGGTAGTGCAGCATTGTCAGAGGAACATGCAGAGGGTGTGCAGCATTGTCATAGGGTCAGTGTGGCGGGAGTGCAGCATTGTCAGAGGGTCAGTGTGGAGGGAGTGCAGCATTGTCAGAGGATCAGTGTGGAGGGACTGCAGCATTGTCATTGGGTCAGTGTGGCGGGAGTGCAGCTTGTCAGTGTGTCCGTGTGGTTGGGTGCAGAATTGTCATAGGGACAGTGTGGAGGGAGTGCAGCATTGTCAGAGGGTCAGTGTGGAGGGAGTGCAGCATTGTCAGAGGATCAGTGTGGAGGTAGTGCAGCATTGTCAGAGGAACATGCAGAGGGAGTGCAGCATTGCCATAGGGTCAGTGTGGCGGGAGTGCAGCATTGTCAGAGGGTCAGTGTGGAGGGAGTGCAGCATTGTCAGAGGGTCAGTGTGGAGGTAGTGCAGCATTGTCAGAGGAACATGCAGAGGGAGTGCAGCATTGTCATCGGGTCAGTGTGGCGGGAGTGCAGCATTGTCATAGGGACACTGTGGAGGGAGTGCAGCATTGTCAGAGGGTCAGTGTGGAGGGAGTGCAGCATTGTCAGAGGATCAGTGTGGAGGTTGTGCAGCATTGTCAGAGGATAAGTGTGGAAGGAGTGCAGCATTTTCAGTGGGTCAGTGTGGAGGGAGTGTAGCATTGTCAGACCGTCAGGGTGGATGGAGTGTAGCATTGTCATAGGGACAGTGTGGAGGGAGTGCAGCATTGTCAGAGGATCAGAGTGGCGGGAGTGCAGCATTGTCAGAGGGTCAGTGTGGAGGGAGTGCAGCATTGTCAGAGGGTCAGTGTGGAGGGATTGCAGCATTGTCAGAGGGTCAGTGTGGAGGGAGTTCAGCATTGTCAGAGGATCACTATGGACGGCGTGTAGCATTGTCAGAGAGTCAGTGTGGAGGGAGTGCAGAATTGTCGGAGGATCAGAACGTCGGGAGTGCAGCACAGTCAGAGGATCAGTGTGGAGGGAGTGCAGCATTGTCAGAGGATCAGTGTGGAGGGACTGCAGGATTGTCAGAGGGTCAGTGTGGAGGGCGTGCAGCATTGACAGAGGGTCAGTGTGGAGGGAGTACAGCATGTCAGAGGATCAGTGTGGTGGGAGTGCAGCATTGTCAGAGAATCAGTGCTGTGGGAGTACTGCAGTGTCAGAGGGTCAGAATTGAGGGAGTTCAGCATTTTCAGAGGGTCAGTGTGGAGGGAGTGCAGGATTGTCAGAGGGTCAGTGTGGAGGGCGTGCAGCATTGACTGAGGATCAGTGTGGAGTGAGTGCAGAAATGTCGGAGGATCAGTACGGAGGGAGTGCAGCACTGTCAGAGGATCAGTGTGGAGGGAGTGCAGCATTGTCAGAGGGTCAGTGTGGAGGGAGTGCAGCACTGTCAGAGGGTCAGTGTGGAGGGTTAGCAGCATTGTCAGTGGGTCAGTGTGGAGGTGGTGCAGCATTGTCAGAGGGTCAGTATGGAGGGAGTGCAGAATTGTCAGAGGGTCAGTATGGAGGGAGGGCAGCATTGTCAGAAGGTCAGTGTGGAGGGAGTGCAGCATTGTCCGAGAGGCAGTGTGGAGGGAGTGCTGCATTGTCAGAGGGTCAGTGTGGAGGGCGTGCTGCATTGTCAGAGGGTTAGTTTGGACGGAGTGCAGCATTGTCAGAGGGTCAGTATGGAAGTAGTGCAGCATTGTCAGATGGTCAGTATGGACGGAGTGCAGCATTGTCAGAGGGTCAGTGTGGGGGTTGTGCAGCATTGTCAGTGAGTCAGTATGGACGGAGTGCAGCATTGTCAGAGGGTCAGTGTGGAGGGAGTGCAGCATTGTCAGAGGATCAGTGTGGAGGGGGTGCAGCATTGTCAGAGGGTCAGTATGGAGGGGTTGCAGCATTGTCAGAGGGACAGTGTGCAGGGCGTCCAGCATTGTCAGAGTGGCAGTATGGAGGGAATGTAGCATTGTCAGAGTTTCTGTGTGGAGGGGGTGCAGCATTGTCAGAGGGTCAGTGTGGAGGGAGTGCAGCATTGTCAGAGGGTCAGTGTGGAGGGAGTGCAGCACTGTCAGAGGGTCAGTGTGGAGGCTTAGCAGCATTGTCAGAGGATCACTATGGACGGCGTGTAGCATTGTCAGAGGGTCAGTGTGGAGGGAGTGCAGAATTGTCGGAGGATCAGAACGTAGGGAGTGCAGCACAGTCAGAGGATCAGTGTGGAGGGAGTGCAGCATTGTCAGAGGATCAGTGTGGAGGGACTGCAGGATTGTCAGAGGGTCAGTGTGGAGGGCGTGCAGCATTGACAGAGGGTCAGTGTGGAGGGAGTACAGCATGTCAGAGGATCAGTGTGGTGGGAGTGCAGCATTGTCAGAGAATCAGTGCTGTGGGAGTACTGCAGTGTCAGAGGGTCAGAATTGAGGGAGTTCTGCATTTTCAGAGGGTCAGTGTGGAGGGAGTGCAGGATTGTCAGAGGGTCAGTGTGGAGAGCGTGCAGCATTGACTGAGGGTCAGTGTGGAGTGAGTGCAGAAATGTCGGAGGATCAGTACGGAGGGAGTGCAGCACTGTCAGAGGATCAGTGTGGAGGGAGTGCAGCATTGTCAGAGGGTCAGTGTGGAGGGAGTGCAGCACTGTCAGGGTCAGTGTGGAGGGTTAGCAGCATTGTCAGTGGGTAAGTGTGGAGGTGGTGCAGCATTGTCAGAGGGTCAGTATGGAGGGAGTGCAGAATTGTCAGAGGGTCAGTATGGAGGGAGGGCAGCATTGTCAGGAGGTCAGTGTGGAGGGAGTGCAGCATTGTCCGAGGGGCAGTGTGGAGGGAGTGCTGCATTGTCAGAGGGTCAGTGTGGAGGGCGTGCTGCATTGTCAGAGGGTTAGTTTGGACGGAGTGCAGCATTGTCAGAGGGTCAGTATGGAAGTAGTGCAGCATTGTCAGATGGTCAGTATGGACGGAGTGCAGCATTGTCAGAGGGTCAGTGTGGAGGTTGTGCAGCATTGTCAGTGAGTCAGTATGGACGGAGTGCAGCATTGTCAGAGGGTCAGTGTGGAGGGAGTGCAGCATTGTCAGAGGATCAGTGTGGAGGGGGTGCAGCATTGTCAGAGGGTCAGTATGGAGGGGTTGCAGCATTGTCAGAGGGACAGTGTGCAGGGCGTCCAGCATTGTCAGAGTGGCAGTATGGAGGGAATGTAGCATTGTCAGAGTTTCTGTGTGGAGGGGGTGCAGCATTGTCAGAGGACCAGTGTGGAGGGAGTGCACCACTGTCAGAGGATCAGTGTGGAGGGAGTGCAGCATTGTCAGAGGGTCAGTGTGGAGGGAGTGCAGCACTGTCAGAGGGTCAGTGTGGAGGGTTAGCAGCATTGTCAGAGGATCACTATGGACGGCGTGTAGCATTGTCAGAGGGTCAGTGTGGAGGGAGTGCAGAATTGTCGGAGGATCAGAACGTAGGGAGTGCAGCACAGTCAGTGGATCAGTGTGGAGGGAGTGCAGCATTGTCAGAGGATCAGTGTGGAGGGACTGCGGGATTGTCAGAGGGTCAGTGTGGAGGGCGTGCAGCATTGACAGAGGGTCAGTGTGGAGGGAGTACAGCATGTCAGAGGATCAGTGTGGTGGGAGTGCAGCATTGTCAGAGAATCAGTGCTGTGGGAGTACTGCAGTGTCAGAGGGTCAGAATTGAGGGAGTTCTGCATTTTCAGAGGGTCAGTGTGGAGGGAGTGCAGGATTGTCAGAGGGTCAGTGTGGAGAGCGTGCAGCATTGACTGAGGGTCAGTGTGGAGTGAGTGCAGAAATGTCGGAGGATCAGTACGGAGGGAGTGCAGCACTGTCAGAGGATCAGTGTGGAGGGAGTGCAGCATTGTCAGAGGGTCAGTGTGGAGGGAGTGCAGCACTGTCAGAGGGTCAGTGTGGAGGGTTAGCAGCATTGTCAGTGGGTAAGTGTGGAGGTGGTGCAGCATTGTCAGAGGGTCAGTATGGAGGGAGTGCAGAATTGTCAGAGGGTCAGTGTGGAGGGAGGGCAGCATTGTCAGGAGGTCAGTGTGGAGGGAGTGCAGCATTGTCCGAGGGGCAGTGTGGAGGGAGTGCTGCATTGTCAGAGGGTCAGTGTGGAGGGCGTGCTGCATTGTCAGAGGGTTAGTTTGGACGGAGTGCAGCATTGTCAGAGGGTCAGTATGGAAGTAGTGCAGCATTGTCAGATGGTCAGTATGGACGGAGTGCAGCATTGTCAGAGGGTCAGTGTGGAGGGCGTGCAGCATTGTCAGTGAGTCAGTATGGACGGAGTGCAGCATTGTCAGAGGGTCAGTGTGGAGGGAGTGCAGGTTTGTCAGATGGTCAGTGTGGAGGGAGTGCAGCATTGTCAGAGGATCAGTGTGGAGGGGGTGCAGCATTGTCAGAGGGTCAGTATGGAGGGGTTGCAGCATTGTCAGAGGGACAGTGTGCAGGGCGTCCAGCATTGTCAGAGGGGCAGTATGGAGGGAATGTAGCATTGTCAGAGTTTCTGTGTGGAGGGGGTGCAGCATTGTCGGAGGACCAGTGTGGAGGGAGTGCACCACTGTCAGAGGATCAGTGTGGAGGGAGTGCAGCATTGTCAGAGGGTCAGTGTGGAGGGAGTGCAGCACTGTCAGAGGGTCAGTGTGGAGGGTTAGCAGCATTGTCAGAGGGTCAGAGTGGAGGTGGTGCAGCATTGTCAGAGTGTCAGTATGGAGGGAGTGCAGAATTGTCAGAGGGTATGTGTGGAGGGAGTGCAGCATTGTCAGAGGATCAGTGTGGAGAGAGTGCAGCATTGTCAGAGGGTCAGGGTCGAGGGCGTGCTGCATTGTCAGAGGGTTAGTATGGAGGGAGTGCAGCATTGTCAGAGGGTCAGTATGGACGTAGTGCAGCATTGTCAGAGGGTCAGTATGGACGGGGTGCAGCATTGTCAGAGGATCAGTGTGGAGGGAGTGCAGCATTGCGATAGGGCCAGTGTGGAGGGATTGTAGCATTGTCAGAGGGTCAGCGTGGAGGGAGTGCAGCATTGTGATAGTGTCAGAGTGGAGGGATTGCAGCATTGTCAGAGGGTCAGTGTGGAGGGAGTGCAGCATTGTCAGAGGATCAGTGTGGAGGGTGTGCAGCATTGTCAGAGGGTCAGTATGGAGGGGTTGCAGCATTGTCAGAGGGACAGTGTGCAGGGCGTCCAGCATTGTCAGAGTGTCAGTATGGAGGGAGTGCAGCATTGTCACAGGATCAGTGTGGAGGGAGTGCAGCAATGTCAGAGGGTCAGTGTTGCGGGAGTGCAGCATTGTCAGAGGGTCAGTGTGGAGGGAGTGCTTTATTGTCAGAGGATCAGTGTTGCGGGAGTGCAGCATTGTCAGAGGATCAGTTTGGAGGGAATGTAGCATTGTCAGAATTCTGTGTGGAGGGGGTGCAGCATTGTCAGAGGATCAGTGTTGCGGGAGTGCAGCATTGTCAGAGGATCAGTTTGGAGGGAATGTAGCATGGTCAGAGTTTCTGTGTGGAGGGGGTGCAGCATTGTCAGAGGACCAGTGTGGAGGGAGTGCAGCACTGTCAGAGGAACATGTAGAGGGAGTGCAGCATTGTCATAGGGTCAGTGTGACGGGAGTGCAGCATTGTCAGTGTATCCGTGTGGTGGGGGTTCAGAATTGTCATAGGGACAGTGTGGAGGGAGTGCAGCATTGTCAGAGGGTCAGTGTGGAGGGAGTGCAGCATTTTCAGAGAATCAGTATGGACGTAGTGCAGCATTGTCAGAGGGTCAGTGGGGAGGGAGTGCTGCATTGTCAGAGGATCAGTGTGGAGGGAGTGCAGCATTGTCAGAGGGTCAGTGTGGAGGGAATGTAACATTGTCAGAGGGTCAGTGTGGAGGGACTGTAGCATTGTCATAGGGTCAGTGTGGAGGGAGTGCAGCAATGTCAGATGGTCAGTGTGGAGGTACTGCAGCATTGTCAGAGGATCAGTCTGGCGGGAGTGCAGCATTGTCAGCGGGTCAGTGTGGAGGGGGTGCAGCATTGTCAGGAGGTCAGTGTGGAGGGACTGCAGCATTGTCAGAGTGTCAGTGTGGAGGGATTTTAGCATTGTCAGAGGATCAGTATGGACGGAGTGTAGCATTGTCAGAGTGTCAGTGTGGAGGGAGTGCAGAATTGTCGGAGGTTCAGTACGGAGGGAGTGCAGCACAGTCAGAGGACCAGTGTGGAGGGAGTGCAGCATAGTCAGAGGATCAGTGTGGAGGGAGTGCAGGATTGTCAGAGGGTCAGTGTGGAGGGCGTGCAGCATGGACAGAGGGTCAGTGTGGAGGGAGTGCAGCATTGTCAGAGGATCAGTGTGGAGGGACTGCAGGATTGTCAGAGGGTCAGTGTGGAGGGCGTGCAGCATTGACAGAGGGTCAGTGTGGAGGGAGTACAGCATGTCAGAGGATCAGTGTGGTGGGAGTGCAGCATTGTCAGAGAATCAGTGCTGTGGGAGTACTGCAGTGTCAGAGGGTCAGAATTGAGGGAGTTCTGCATTTTCAGAGGGTCAGTGTGGAGGGAGTGCAGGATTGTCAGAGGGTCAGTGTGGAGAGCGTGCAGCATTGACTGAGGGTCAGTGTGGAGTGAGTGCAGAAATGTCGGAGGATCAGTACGGAGGGAGTGCAGCACTGTCAGAGGATCAGTGTGGAGGGAGTGCAGCATTGTCAGAGGGTCAGTGTGGAGGGAGTGCAGCACTGTCAGGGTCAGTGTGGAGGGTTAGCAGCATTGTCAGTGGGTAAGTGTGGAGGTGGTGCAGCATTGTCAGAGGGTCAGTATGGAGGGAGTGCAGAATTGTCAGAGGGTCAGTATGGAGGGAGGGCAGCATTGTCAGGAGGTCAGTGTGGAGGGAGTGCAGCATTGTCCGAGGGGCAGTGTGGAGGGAGTGCTGCATTGTCAGAGGGTCAGTGTGGAGGGCGTGCTGCATTGTCAGAGGGTTAGTTTGGACGGAGTGCAGCATTGTCAGAGGGTCAGTATGGAAGTAGTGCAGCATTGTCAGATGGTCAGTATGGACGGAGTGCAGCATTGTCAGAGGGTCAGTGTGGAGGTTGTGCAGCATTGTCAGTGAGTCAGTATGGACGGAGTGCAGCATTGTCAGAGGGTCAGTGTGGAGGGAGTGCAGCATTGTCAGAGGATCAGTGTGGAGGGGGTGCAGCATTGTCAGAGGGTCAGTATGGAGGGGTTGCAGCATTGTCAGAGGGACAGTGTGCAGGGCGTCCAGCATTGTCAGAGTGGCAGTATGGAGGGAATGTAGCATTGTCAGAGTTTCTGTGTGGAGGGGGTGCAGCATTGTCAGAGGACCAGTGTGGAGGGAGTGCACCACTGTCAGAGGATCAGTGTGGAGGGAGTGCAGCATTGTCAGAGGGTCAGTGTGGAGGGAGTGCAGCACTGTCAGAGGGTCAGTGTGGAGGGTTAGCAGCATTGTCAGAGGATCACTATGGACGGCGTGTAGCATTGTCAGAGGGTCAGTGTGGAGGGAGTGCAGAATTGTCGGAGGATCAGAACGTAGGGAGTGCAGCACAGTCAGTGGATCAGTGTGGAGGGAGTGCAGCATTGTCAGAGGATCAGTGTGGAGGGACTGCGGGATTGTCAGAGGGTCAGTGTGGAGGGCGTGCAGCATTGACAGAGGGTCAGTGTGGAGGGAGTACAGCATGTCAGAGGATCAGTGTGGTGGGAGTGCAGCATTGTCAGAGAATCAGTGCTGTGGGAGTACTGCAGTGTCAGAGGGTCAGAATTGAGGGAGTTCTGCATTTTCAGAGGGTCAGTGTGGAGGGAGTGCAGGATTGTCAGAGGGTCAGTGTGGAGAGCGTGCAGCATTGACTGAGGGTCAGTGTGGAGTGAGTGCAGAAATGTCGGAGGATCAGTACGGAGGGAGTGCAGCACTGTCAGAGGATCAGTGTGGAGGGAGTGCAGCATTGTCAGAGGGTCAGTGTGGAGGGAGTGCAGCACTGTCAGAGGGTCAGTGTGGAGGGTTAGCAGCATTGTCAGTGGGTAAGTGTGGAGGTGGTGCAGCATTGTCAGAGGGTCAGTATGGAGGGAGTGCAGAATTGTCAGAGGGTCAGTGTGGAGGGAGGGCAGCATTGTCAGGAGGTCAGTGTGGAGGGAGTGCAGCATTGTCCGAGGGGCAGTGTGGAGGGAGTGCTGCATTGTCAGAGGGTCAGTGTGGAGGGCGTGCTGCATTGTCAGAGGGTTAGTTTGGACGGAGTGCAGCATTGTCAGAGGGTCAGTATGGAAGTAGTGCAGCATTGTCAGATGGTCAGTATGGACGGAGTGCAGCATTGTCAGAGGGTCAGTGTGGAGGGCGTGCAGCATTGTCAGTGAGTCAGTATGGACGGAGTGCAGCATTGTCAGAGGGTCAGTGTGGAGGGAGTGCAGGTTTGTCAGATGGTCAGTGTGGAGGGAGTGCAGCATTGTCAGAGGATCAGTGTGGAGGGGGTGCAGCATTGTCAGAGGGTCAGTATGGAGGGGTTGCAGCATTGTCAGAGGGACAGTGTGCAGGGCGTCCAGCATTGTCAGAGGGGCAGTATGGAGGGAATGTAGCATTGTCAGAGTTTCTGTGTGGAGGGGGTGCAGCATTGTCGGAGGACCAGTGTGGAGGGAGTGCACCACTGTCAGAGGATCAGTGTGGAGGGAGTGCAGCATTGTCAGAGGGTCAGTGTGGAGGGAGTGCAGCACTGTCAGAGGGTCAGTGTGGAGGGTTAGCAGCATTGTCAGAGGGTCAGAGTGGAGGTGGTGCAGCATTGTCAGAGTGTCAGTATGGAGGGAGTGCAGAATTGTCAGAGGGTATGTGTGGAGGGAGTGCAGCATTGTCAGAGGATCAGTGTGGAGAGAGTGCAGCATTGTCAGAGGGTCAGGGTCGAGGGCGTGCTGCATTGTCAGAGGGTTAGTATGGAGGGAGTGCAGCATTGTCAGAGGGTCAGTATGGACGTAGTGCAGCATTGTCAGAGGGTCAGTATGGACGGGGTGCAGCATTGTCAGAGGATCAGTGTGGAGGGAGTGCAGCATTGCGATAGGGCCAGTGTGGAGGGATTGTAGCATTGTCAGAGGGTCAGCGTGGAGGGAGTGCAGCATTGTGATAGTGTCAGAGTGGAGGGATTGCAGCATTGTCAGAGGGTCAGTGTGGAGGGAGTGCAGCATTGTCAGAGGATCAGTGTGGAGGGTGTGCAGCATTGTCAGAGGGTCAGTATGGAGGGGTTGCAGCATTGTCAGAGGGACAGTGTGCAGGGCGTCCAGCATTGTCAGAGTGTCAGTATGGAGGGAGTGCAGCATTGTCACAGGATCAGTGTGGAGGGAGTGCAGCAATGTCAGAGGGTCAGTGTTGCGGGAGTGCAGCATTGTCAGAGGGTCAGTGTGGAGGGAGTGCTTTATTGTCAGAGGATCAGTGTTGCGGGAGTGCAGCATTGTCAGAGGATCAGTTTGGAGGGAATGTAGCATTGTCAGAATTCTGTGTGGAGGGGGTGCAGCATTGTCAGAGGATCAGTGTTGCGGGAGTGCAGCATTGTCAGAGGATCAGTTTGGAGGGAATGTAGCATGGTCAGAGTTTCTGTGTGGAGGGGGTGCAGCATTGTCAGAGGACCAGTGTGGAGGGAGTGCAGCACTGTCAGAGGAACATGTAGAGGGAGTGCAGCATTGTCATAGGGTCAGTGTGACGGGAGTGCAGCATTGTCAGTGTATCCGTGTGGTGGGGGTTCAGAATTGTCATAGGGACAGTGTGGAGGGAGTGCAGCATTGTCAGAGGGTCAGTGTGGAGGGAGTGCAGCATTTTCAGAGAATCAGTATGGACGTAGTGCAGCATTGTCAGAGGGTCAGTGGGGAGGGAGTGC
The DNA here is from genome assembly GCF_037043375.1 of Chiloscyllium plagiosum. Taxonomy (NCBI): domain Eukaryota; kingdom Metazoa; phylum Chordata; class Chondrichthyes; order Orectolobiformes; family Hemiscylliidae; genus Chiloscyllium; species Chiloscyllium plagiosum. Next base: position 83,845,184 of record NW_028270169.1, read on the forward strand.
TGCATTGTCAGAGGATCAGTGTGGAGGGAGTGCAGCATTGTCAGAGGGTCAGTGTGGAGGGAATGTAACATTGTCAGAGGGTCAGTGTGGAGGGACTGTAGCATTGTCATAGGGTCAGTGTGGAGGGAGTGCAGCAATGTCAGATGGTCAGTGTGGAGGTACTGCAGCATTGTCAGAGGATCAGTCTGGCGGGAGTGCAGCATTGTCAGCGGGTCAGTGTGGAGGGGGTGCAGCATTGTCAGGAGGTCAGTGTGGAGGGACTGCAGCATTGTCAGAGTGTCAGTGTGGAGGGATTTTAGCATTGTCAGAGGATCAGTATGGACGGAGTGTAGCATTGTCAGAGTGTCAGTGTGGAGGGAGTGCAGAATTGTCGGAGGTTCAGTACGGAGGGAGTGCAGCACAGTCAGAGGACCAGTGTGGAGGGAGTGCAGCATAGTCAGAGGATCAGTGTGGAGGGAGTGCAGGATTGTCAGAGGGTCAGTGTGGAGGGCGTGCAGCATGGACAGAGGGTCAGTGTGGAGGGAGTGCAGAATGTCAGACGATCAGTGTGGTGGGAGTGCAGCATTGTCAGAGGATCAGTGCTGAGGGAGTGCTGCAGTGTCAGAGGGTCAGAATTGAGGGAATTCAGCATTGTCAGAGGGTCAGTGTGGAGGGAGTGCAGGATTGTCAGAGGGTCAGTGTGGAGAGCGTGCAGCATTGACTGAGGGTCAGTGTGGAGGGAGTGCAGAAATGTCAGATGGTCAGTATCGAGGGAGTGCAGAACTGTCAGAGAATCAGTGTGGTGGGAATGCAGCATTGTCAGAGGATCTGTGTGGAGGGAGTGCAGCATTGTCTGAGGATCAGTGTGGAGGGAGTGCAGCATTGTTAGTGGGTCAGTGTGGAGGGAATGCAGCATTGTCAGAGGGTCAGTGTGGAGGTGGTGCAGCATTGTCAGAGGGTCAGTGTGGAGGGAGTGCAGCATTGTTAGAGAAACAGTGTGGAGGGAGTGCAGCATTGTCAGAGGGTCAGTGTGGAGGGCTTGCAGCATTGTCAGAGGGTCAGTGTGGAGGGAGTGCAGCATTGTCAGATGGTCAGTGTGGAGGGAGTGTCGCATTGTCAGAGGGTCAGTGTGGAGGGAGTGCAGCACTGTCAGAGGGTCAGTGTGGAGGGAGTGCAGCATTGTCAGAGGGTCAGTGTGGAGGGAGTGCAGCATTCTCAGAGAGTCAATGTGGAGGGTGTGCAGCATTATCAGAGGATCAGATTGGACTGAGTGCAGCATTGTCAGAGGGTCAGATGGAGGGATTGCAGCATTGTCAGACGGTCAGTGTGGAGGGATTGCTGCATTTTCAGACGGTCAGTGTGGAGGGAGTGCAGCATTGTCAGAGGGTCAGTGTGGAGAGAGTGCAGCATTGTCAGAGGGTCAGTGTGGAGGGAGTGCAGCATTATCAGAGGATGAGATTGGACTGAGTGCAGCATTGTCAGAGGGTCAGTGTGGAGGGAGCGCAGCTCTGTCAGGGGGTCAGTGTGGAGGGAGTGCAGCATTGTCAGACGGTCAGTGTGGAGGGAGTGCAGCATTGTCAGACGGTCAGTGTGGACGGAGTGCAGCATTGTCAGAGGGTCAGTGTGGAGGGCGTGCTGCATTGTCAAAAGGGTTAGAATGGAGGGAGTGCAGCATTGTCAAAAGGGTTAGAATGGAGGGAGTGCAGCATTGTCAGAGGGTCAGTATGGACGAAGTGCAGCATTGTCAGAGGGTCAGTGTGGAGAGAGTGCTGCATTGTGAGAGGGTCAGTGTGGAGGGAGTGCAGCATTATCAGAGGATCAGATTGGACTGAGTGCAGCATTGTCAGCGGGTCAGTGTGGACGGAGTGCAGCATTGTCAGAGGATCAGTGTGGAGGGAATGCAGCATTGTCAGAGGCTCACTGTGGAGGGAGTGTCGCATTGTCATAGGGTCAGTATGGAGGGAGTGCAGCCATGTCAGAGAATCAGTATGGAGGGAGAGTAGCATTGTTAGAGGATCAGTGTGGAGGGAGTGTAGCATTGTGGTAGGGCCAGTGTGGAGGGAGTGCAGCAATGTCAGATGGTCAGAATCGAGGGAGTGCAGAACTGTCAGAGAATCAGTGTGGTGGGAATGCAGCATTGTCAGAGGATCTGTGTGGAGGGAGTGCAGCATTGTCTGAGGATCAGTGTGGAGGGAGTGCAGCATTGTTAGAGGGTCAGTGTGGACGGAGTGCAGCATTGTCAGAGGGTCAGTGTGGAGGGAGTGCAGCCATGTCAGAGAATCAGTATGGAGGGAGTGTAGCATTGTCAGAGGGTCAGTGTGGAGGGAGTGTAGCATTGTCATTGGGTCAGTGTGGAGGGAGTGCAGCAATGTCAGATGGTCAGAATCGAGGCAGTGCAGCACTGTCAGAGGATCAGTGTGGTGGGAATGCAGCATTGTCAGAGGATCAGTATCAAGGGAGTGCAGCATTTACAGAGGATCAGTGTGGAGGGAGAGCAGCACTGACAGAGGGTCAGTGTGAAGGGAGTGTCGCATTGTCAGAGGGTCAGTGTGGAGTGAGTGCTGTATTGTCAGAGGAACAGTGTTGCGGGAGTGCAGCATTTTCAGAGGATCACTGTGGAGGGAATGCAGCATTGTCAGAGGGTCAGTGTGGAGGGATTGCAGCATTGTCAGAGGGTCAGTGTGGAGGGAGTGCAGCATTGTCAGAGGGTCAGTGTGGAGGGAGTGTCGCATTGTCAGAGGGTCAGTGTGGAGTGAGTGCTGTATTGTCAGAGGAACAGTGTTGCGGGAGTGCAGCATTTTCAGAGGATCACTGTGGAGGGAATGCAGCATTGTCAGAGGGTCAGTGTGGAGGGATTGCAGCATTGTCAGAGGGTCAGTGTGGAGGGAGTGCAGCATTGTCAGAGAAACAGTGCGGAGGGAGTGCAGCATTGTCAGAGGGTCAGTGTGGAGGGAGTGCAGCATTCTCAGAGAGTCAGTGTGGAGGGAGTGCAGCATTGTCAGAGGGTCAGTGTGGAGGGATTGCAGCATTGTCAGACGGTCAGCGTGGAGGGATTGCAGCATTGTCAGAGGGTCAGTGTGGAGGAAGAGCAGCATTATCAGAGGATCAGATTGGACTGTGTGCAGCATTGTCAGAGGGTCAGTGTGGAGGCAGTGCTGCATTGTCAGAGGATCAGTGTGGAGGGAGTGCAGCACTGTCAGTGGGTCAGTGTGGAGGGCGTGAGGCATTGTCAGAGGTCAGTATGGAGGGAGTGCAGCATTATCAGAGGATCAGATTGGACTGAGTGCAGCATTGTCAGAGGGTCAGTGTGGAGGGAGTGCAGCATTGTCAGAGGATCAGTGTGGAGGGAATGCAACATTGTCAGAGGATCAGTGTGGACGGGGTGCAGCATTGTCAGAGGGTCAGTGTGCAGAGAGTGCAGCATTGTCAGAGGGTCAGTGTGGAGGGAGTGCAGCATTATCAGAGGATCAGATTGGACTGAGTGCAGCAGTGTCAGAGGAACAGAGTGGAGGGCGTGCAGCACTGTCAGAGGGTCAGTGTGGAGGGAGTGCAGCACTGTCAGTGCGTCAGTGTGGAGGGCTTGAGGCATTGTCAGAGGGTTAGTTTGGAGGGAGTGCAGCATTGTCAGAGAAACAGTGTGCAGGGAGTGCAGCATTGTCAGAGGTCAGTGTGGAGGGAGTGCAGCATTATCAGAGGATCAGATTGGACTGAGTGCAGCGTTGTCAGAGAGTCAGTGTGGAGAGAGTGCAGCATTGTCAGAGGATCAGTGTGGAGGGAATGCAGCATTGTCAGAGGATCAGTGTGGACGGTGTGCAGCATTGTCAGAGGCTCACTGTGGAGGGAGTGTAGCATTGTCACAGGGTCAGTATGGAGGGAGTGCAGCCATGTCAGAGAATCAGTATGGAGGGAGTGTAGCATTGTCAGAGGGTCAGTGTGGAGCGAGTGTAGCATTGTCATAGGGTCAGTGTGGTGGGAATGCAGCAATGTCAGATGGTCAGTATCGAGGGAGTGCAGCACTGTCAGAGGATCAGTGTGGTGGGAATGCTGCATTGTCAGAGGATCAGTGTGGAGGGAGTGCAGCATTGTCAGAGGATCAGTGTGGAGGGAGTGCAGCATTGTTAGAGGGTCAGTGTGGATGGAGTACAGCATTGTCACAGGATCAGTATCGAGGGAGTGCAGCATTTACAGAGGATCAGTGTGGAGGGAGTGCAGCATTGTCAGAGGGTCAGTGTGGAGGGAGTGCAGCATTGTCAGACGTTCAGTGTGGAGGGAGTGCAGCACTGCCAGACGGTCAGTGTGGAGGGAATGCAGCATTGTCAGAGGGTCAGTGTGGATGGAGTGCCGCACTGTCACAGGATCACTGTGGAGGGAATGCAGCATTGTCAGAAGGTCAGTGTGGAGGGGGTGCAGCATTGTCAGAGGACCAGTGTGGAGGGAGTGCAGCACTGTCATTGGAACAGAGTGGAGGGAGTGCAGCACTGTCAGATGGTCAGTGTGGAGGTAGTGCTGCACTGTCAGTGGGTCAGTGTGGAGGGCGTGAGGCATTGTCAGAGGGTCAGTTTGGAGGGAGTGCATCATTGTCTGAGAAACAGTGTGGAGGGAGTGCAGCATTGTCAGATGTCAGTGTGGAGGGAGTGCAGCATTGTCTGAGGCTCAGTGTGGAGGGAGTGCTGGATTCTCAGAGGGTCAGTTTGGAGGGAGTGCAGCTCTGTCAGAGGGTCAGTACTGAGTGAGTGCAGCATTGTGAGAGGGTCAGTGGTGAGGGAGTGCAGCATTTTCAGAGGATCAATGAGGAGGGAGTGCAGCATTGTCAGACGGTCAGTGTGGAGGGAGTGCAGCACTGCCAGGCGGTCAGTGTGGAGGGGGTGTAGCATTGTCAGAGGGTCAGTGTGGAGGGAGTGCAGCATTGTCAGAGGATGAGTGTGGAGTGAGTGCAGTATTGTCAGTGGATCAGTGTTGCGGGAGTGCAGCACTGTCACAGGATCACTGTGGAGGGAATGCAGCATTGTCAGAGGGTCAGTGTGGAGGGGGTGCAGCATTGTCAGTGGATCAGCACGGAGGTAGTGCAGCACTTTCAGAGGATCAGTGTGGAGGGAATGCAGCATTGTCAGAGGATCAGTACGGAGATAGTGCAGCACTTTCAGAGGATCAATGTGGAGGGAGTGCAGCATTGTCAGAGCACCAGTGTGGAGTGAGTGCAGCACTGTCAGAGGAACAGTGTGGCGGGAGTGCAGCACTGTTAGAGGGTCAGTGTGGAGGGAGTGCAGCACTGTCAGAGGGTCGTTGTGGAGGGAGTGTAACATTGTCAGAGGGTCAGTGTGGAGGGAGTGCAGCATTGTCAGAGAGTCAGTGTGGAGGGAGAGCAGCATTGTCAGAGGGTCAGAGTGGAGGGCGTGCAGCACTGTCATAGGGTCAGTGTGGAGGGAATGCAGCATTGTCAGAGAAACAGTATGGAGGGAGTGCAGTACTGTCAGAGGGTCAGTGTGGAGGGAGTGCAGCATTGTCAGAGGGTCAGTGTGGAGGGAGTGCAGCATTGTCAGATAAACAGTGTGGAGGGAGTGCAGCATTGTCAGAGGGAAGGTGTGGAGGGAGTGCAGCTCAGTCAGGGGGTTAGTATGGAGGGAGTGCAGCATTGTCATCGGGTCAGAGTGGAGGGAGTTTAGCACTGTCAGATAGTCAGTGTGGAGGGAGTGCAGCACTGTCAGAGGGTCAGTGTGGAGGGATTGCAGCATTGTCAGAGAAACAGTGTGGAGGGAGTGCAGCATTGTCAGAGGTTCAGTGTGGAGGGAGTGCAGCATTCTCAGAGGGTCAGTGTGGAGGTCGTGCAGCTCTGTCAGGGTGTCAGTGTGGAGGGAGTGCAGCATTGTCAGAGGATCTGTGTGGAGGGAGTGCAGCATTGTCAGAGGGTCAGTGTGGAGGGAGTGCAACATTCTGAGAGGGTCAGTGTGGAGGGAGTGCAGCTCTTTCAGAGGATCAGTGTGGAGGGAGTGTAGCATTGTCAGACGGTCAGTGTGGACGGATTGCAGCGCTGACAGCCGGTCAGTATGGAGGGAAAGCATCATTGTCAGAGGGTCAGTGTGGAGGGAGTGCAGCATTATCAGAGGATCAGTCTGGACTGAGTGCAGCATTGTCAGAGGGTCAGTGTGGAGGGAGTACTGCATTGTCAGAGGATCAGTGTGGAGAGAGCGCAGAATTGACAGAGGATCAGTGTGGAGGGAGTACAGCATTTTCAGAGGGTCAGTGTGGAGGGAGTGCAGCATTGTCAGAGCATCAATGTCGCGGGAGTGCAGCACTGTCAGAGGATCAGTGTGTAGGGAATGCAGCATTGTCAGAGGATCAGTGTGGACGGGGTGCAGCATTGTCAAAGGGTCAGTGTGGAGGGAGTGCAGTATTGTCAGAGGGTCAGTATGGAGGGAATTCAGCATTGTCAGAGGATCAGTGTGGGGGGAGTGCTGCATTGTCAGAGGGTCAGTGTGGAGGGAGTGCAGCATTCTCAGAGGGTCAGTGTGGAGGGAGTGCAGCTCTGTCAGGGGGTCAGTATGGAGGGAGTGCAGCATTGTCAGAGGATCAGAGTGGAGGGAGTGCAGCACTGTCAGAGGGTCAGTGTGGAGGGATTGTAGCATTGTCAGTGAAACAGTGTGGAGGGGGTGCAGCATTGTCAGAGGTTCAGTGTGGAGGGAGTGCAGCATTCTCAGACGGTCAGTGTGGAGGGAGTGCAGAATTGTCAGTGGGTCAGTATGGTGGGAGTGCAGCATTGTCAGAGGATCTGTGTGGAGGGAGTGCAGCATTGTCAGAGGGTCAGTGTGGAGGGAGTGCAGCATTCTGAGAGGGTCAGTGTGGAAGGAGTGCAGCTCTGTCAGAGGATCAGTGTGGAGGAAGTGTAGCATTGTTAGACGGTCAGTGTGGACGGATTGCAGCATTGTCAGAGGGTCAGTGTGGAGGGAAAGCATCATTGTCAGAGGGTCAGTGTGGAGGGAAAGCATCATTGTCAGAGGGTCAGTGTGGAGGGAGTACTGCATTGTCAGAGGATCAGTGTGGAGGGAGTGCAGCATTGTCAGAGGGTCAGTGTGGAGGGAAGGCAGCATTGTCAGAGGGTCAGTGTGGAGGGAGTGCAGCATTGTCAGAGGGACAGTGTGGAGGGAGTGCAGCACTGTCAGAGGGTCAGTGTGGAGGGAGTGCAGCATTGTCAGAGGGTCAGTGTGGAGGGAGTGCAGCATTGTCAGAGGGACAGTGTGGAGGGAGTGCAGCACTGTCAGAGGGTCAGTGTGGAGGGAGTGCAGCATTGTCAGAGGGTCAGTGTGGAGGGAGTGCAGCATTGTCAGAGGGACAGTGTGGAGGGAGTGCAGCACTGTCAGAGGGTCAGTGTGGAGGGAGTGCAGCATTGTCAGAGGCGTAGTGTGGACATAGTGCAGCATTCTCAGAGGGTCAGTGTGGAGGGAGTGTATCTCTGTCAGAGGGTCCGTGTGGAGGGAGGGCAGCATTGTCAGAGAGTCAGTGTGGAGGGAATGCAGCATTGTCAGAGGATCAGTGTGGAGGGAGTGCTGCATGGTCAATGGATCAGTGTGGAGGGAGTGCAGCATTGTCAGAGGATCAGTGTGGAGGGGGTGCATCATTGTCAGAGGATCAGTGTGGAAGGGATGCAGCATTGTCAGAGGATCAGTGTGGACGGAGTGCAGCATTGTCAGAGGATCAGTGTGGAGGGAATGTAGCATTGTCATAGTATCAGTGTGGACGGGGTGCAGCATTGTCAGAGGTTCAGTGCGGAGGGAGTGCAGCATTGTCAGAGGGTCAGTGTGGAGGGGGTACGACATTGTCAGAGGATCAGTGTGGAGGGAGTGCAGCATTGTCATAGGGTCACTATGGAGTGAATGCAGCATTGTCAGACGGTCAGTGTGGAGGGAGTGCAGTATTGTCAGAGGATCAGTGTTGCGGGCGTGCAGCACTGTCACAGGAGCACTGTGGAGGGAATGCAGCATTGTCAGCGGGTCAGTGTGGAGGGAGTGCTGCACTGTCAGAGGATCAATGTGGAGGGAGTGCAGCATTGTCAGAAGACCAGTGTGGAGTGAGTGCAACACTGTCAGAGGAACAGAGTGGAGGGAGTGCAGCACTGTCAGAGCGTCAGTGTGGAGGGAGTGCAGAACTGTCAGAGGGTCAGTGTGGAGGGAGTGCAGCATTGTCAGAGTTTCAGTGTGGAGGGAGTGCAGCATTGTCAGAGGGTCAGTGTGGAGGGAGTGCAGCATTGTCAGAGGGACAGTGTGGAGGGAGTGCAGCACTGTCAGAGGGTCAGTGTGGAGGGAGTGCAGCATTGTCAGAGGGTCAGTGTGGAGGGAGTGCAGCATTGTCAGAGGGACAGTGTGGAGGGAGTGCAGCACTGTCAGAGGGTCAGTGTGGAGGGAGTGCAGCATTGTCAGAGGCGTAGTGTGGACATAGTGCAGCATTCTCAGAGGGTCAGTGTGGAGGGAGTGTATCTCTGTCAGAGGGTCCGTGTGGAGGGAGGGCAGCATTGTCAGAGAGTCAGTGTGGAGGGAATGCAGCATTGTCAGAGGATCAGTGTGGAGGGAGTGCTGCATTGTCAATGGATCAGTGTGGAGGGAGTGCAGCATTGTCAGAGGATCAGTGTGGAGGGGGTGCATCATTGTCAGAGGAACAGTGTGGAAGGGATGCAGCATTGTCAGAGGATCAGTGTGGAGGGAGTACAGCATTTTCAGAGGGTCAGTGTGGAGGGAGTGCAGCATTGTCAGAGCATCAATGTCGCGGGAGTGCAGCACTGTCAGAGGATCAGTGTGTAGGGAATGCAGCATTGTCAGAGGATCAGTGTGGACGGGGTGCAGCATTGTCAAAGGGTCAGTGTGGAGGGAGTGCAGTATTGTCAGAGGGTCAGTATGGAGGGAATTCAGCATTGTCAGAGGATCAGTGTGGGGGGAGTGCTGCATTGTCAGAGAGTCAGTGTGGAGGGAGTGCAGCATTCTCAGAGGGTCAGTGTGGAGGGAGTGCAGCTCTGTCAGGGGGTCAGTATGGAGGGAGTGCAGCATTGTCAGAGGATCAGAGTGGAGGGAGTGCAGCACTGTCAGAGGGTCAGTGTGGAGGGATTGTAGCATTGTCAGTGAAACAGTGTGGAGGGGGTGCAGCATTGTCAGAGGTTCAGTGTGGAGGGAGTGCAGCATTCTCAGACGGTCAGTGTGGAGGGAGTGCAGAGTTGTCAGTGGGTCAGTATGGTGGGAGTGCAGCATTGTCAGAGGATCTGTGTGGAGGGAGTGCAGCATTGTCAGAGGGTCAGTGTGGAGGGAGTGCAGCATTCTGAGAGGGTCAGTGTGGAGGGAGTGCAGCTCTGTCAGAGGATCAGTGTGGAGGAAGTGTAGCATTGTTAGACGGTCAGTGTGGACGGATTGCAGCATTGTCAGAGGGTCAGTGTGGAGGGAAAGCATCATTGTCAGAGGGTCAGTGTGGAGGGAAAGCATCATTGTCAGAGGGTCAGTGTGGAGGGAGTACTGCATTGTCAGAGGATCAGTGTGGAGGGAGTGCAGCATTGTCAGAGGGTCAGTGTGGAGGGAAGGCAGCATTGTCAGAGGGTCAGTGTGGAGGGAGTGCAGCATTGTCAGAGGGACAGTGTGGAGGGAGTGCAGCACTGTCAGAGGGTCAGTGTGGAGGGAGTGCAGCATTGTCAGAGGGTCAGTGTGGAGGGAGTGCAGCATTGTCAGAGGGACAGTGTGGAGGGAGTGCAGCACTGTCAGAGGGTCAGTGTGGAGGGAGTGCAGCATTGTCAGAGGGTCAGTGTGGAGGGAGTGCAGCATTGTCAGAGGGACAGTGTGGAGGGAGTGCAGCACTGTCAGAGGGTCAGTGTGGAGGGAGTGCAGCATTGTCAGAGGCGTAGTGTGGACATAGTGCAGCATTCTCAGAGGGTCAGTGTGGAGGGAGTGTATCTCTGTCAGAGGGTCCGTGTGGAGGGAGGGCAGCATTGTCAGAGAGTCAGTGTGGAGGGAATGCAGCATTGTCAGAGGATCAGTGTGGAGGGAGTGCTGCATTGTCAATGGATCAGTGTGGAGGGAGTGCAGCATTGTCAGAGGATCAGTGTGGAGGGGGTGCATCATTGTCAGAGGATCAGTGTGGAAGGGATGCAGCATTGTCAGAGGATCAGTGTGGACGGAGTGCAGCATTGTCAGAGGATCAGTGTGGAGGGAATGTAGCATTGTCATAGTATCAGTGTGGACGGGGTGCAGCATTGTCAGAGGGTCAGTGCGGAGGGAGTGCAGCATTGTCAGAGGGTCAGTGTGGAGGGGGTACGACATTGTCAGAGGATCAGTGTGGAGGGAGTGCAGCATTGTCATAGGGTCACTATGGAGTGAATGCAGCATTGTCAGACGGTCAGTGTGGAGGGAGTGCAGTATTGTCAGAGGATCAGTGTTGCGGGCGTGCAGCACTGTCACAGGAGCACTGTGGAGGGAATGCAGCATTGTCAGCGGGTCAGTGTGGAGGGAGTGCTGCACTGTCAGAGGATCAATGTGGAGGGAGTGCAGCATTGTCAGAAGACCAGTGTGGAGTGAGTGCAACACTGTCAGAGGAACAGAGTGGAGGGAGTGCAGCACTGTCAGAGCGTCAGTGTGGAGGGAGTGCAGAACTGTCAGAGGGTCAGTGTGGAGGGAGTGCAGCATTGTCAGAGTTTCAGTGTGGAGGGAGTGCAGCATTGTCAGAGGGTCAGTGTGGAGGGAGTGCAGCATTGTCAGAGGGACAGTGTGGAGGGAGTGCAGCACTGTCAGAGGGTCAGTGTGGAGGGAGTGCAGCATTGTCAGAGGGTCAGTGTGGAGGGAGTGCAGCATTGTCAGAGGGACAGTGTGGAGGGAGTGCAGCACTGTCAGAGGGTCAGTGTGGAGGGAGTGCAGCATTGTCAGAGGCGTAGTGTGGACATAGTGCAGCATTCTCAGAGGGTCAGTGTGGAGGGAGTGTATCTCTGTCAGAGGGTCCGTGTGGAGGGAGGGCAGCATTGTCAGAGAGTCAGTGTGGAGGGAATGCAGCATTGTCAGAGGATCAGTGTGGAGGGAGTGCTGCATTGTCAATGGATCAGTGTGGAGGGAGTGCAGCATTGTCAGAGGATCAGTGTGGAGGGGGTGCATCATTGTCAGAGGATCAGTGTGGAAGGGATGCAGCATTGTCAGAGGATCAGTGTGGACGGAGTGCAGCATTGTCAGAGGATCAGTGTGGAGGGAATGTAGCATTGTCATAGTATCAGTGTGGACGGGGTGCAGCATTGTCAGAGGTTCAGTGCGGAGGGAGTGCAGCATTGTCAGAGGGTCAGTGTGGAGGGGGTACGACATTGTCAGAGGATCAGTGTGGAGGGAGTGCAGCATTGTCATAGGGTCACTATGGAGTGAATGCAGCATTGTCAGACGGTCAGTGTGGAGGGAGTGCAGTATTGTCAGAGGATCAGTGTTGCGGGCGTGCAGCACTGTCACAGGAGCACTGTGGAGGGAATGCAGCATTGTCAGCGGGTCAGTGTGGAGGGAGTGCTGCACTGTCAGAGGATCAATGTGGAGGGAGTGCAGCATTGTCAGAAGACCAGTGTGGAGTGAGTGCAACACTGTCAGAGGAACAGAGTGGAGGGAGTGCAGCACTGTCAGAGCGTCAGTGTGGAGGGAGTGCAGAACTGTCAGAGGGTCAGTGTGGAGGGAGTGCAGCATTGTCAGAGAAACAGTGTGGAGGGAGTGCAGCATTGTCAGGGGGTCAGTGTGGAGGGAATGCAGCATTGTCAGAGGATCAGTGTGGAGGGAATGTAGCATTGTCATAGTATCAGTGTGGACGGAGTGCAGCATTGGCAGAGAAACAGTGTGGAGGGAGTGCAGCATTGTCAGAGGGGCAGTGTGGAGGGAGTACGACATTGTCAGAGGATCAGTGTGGAGGGAGTGCAGCATTGTCATCGGGTCACTATGGAGTGAATGCAGCATTGTCAGACGGTCAGTGTGGAGGGAGTGCTGTACTGTCAGAGGATCAATGTGGAGGGAGTGTAGCATTGTCAGAGGACCAGTGTGGAGTGAGTGCAACACTGTCAGAGGAACAGAGTGGAGGGAGTGCAGCACTGTCAGAGCGTCAGTGTGGAGGGAGTGCAGCACTGTCAGAGGGCCAGTGTGGAGGGAGTGCAGTACTGTCAGAGGGTCAGTGTGGAGGGAGTGCAGCATTGTCAGAGAAACAGTGTGGAGGGAGTGCAGCATTGTCAGAGGTTCAGTGTGGAGGGAATGCAGCATTGTCAGAGGGTCAGTGTGGAGGGAGTGCAGCACTGTCAGTGGGTCAGTGTGGAGGCAGTGCAGCATTGTCAGAGGATCAGTGTGGCGGGAGTGCAGCATTGTCAGAGTGTCAGTGTGGAGGGAGTGCAGCACTGTCAGAGGGTCCGTGTGGAGGGAGTGCAGCATTGTCAGAGGATCAGTGTGGAGGGAGTGCAGCACTGTCAGAGGGTCAGTGTGGAGGGAGTGCAGCATTGTCAGAGAAACAGTGTGGAGGGAGTGCAGCATTGTCAGAGGGTCAGTGTGGACGGAGTGCAGCAGTGTCAGAGGGTCAGTGTGGAGGGAGTACTGCATTGTCAGAGGGTCAGTGTGGAGGGAATGCAGCATTGTCAGAGGGTCTGGATGGAGGGAGTGCAGCATTGTCAGAGGATCAGTAAGGACGGAGTGCAGCATTGTCATAGGGTCAGTGTGGAGGGAGTGCCGCATTGTCAGAGGATCATTATGGACTGAGTGCTGCATTATCAGAGGGTCAGGATGGTGGGTGTGCAGAATTGTCAGAGGATCAGTGTGCAGGGAGTGCAGCATTGACAGAGGTTCAGTGTGGAGGGTTGCAGCATTTTCAGTGGATCAGTGTGGTGGGAGTAGAGCATTTTCAGACGGTCAGTGTGGAGGGAGTGCAGCGCTGTCAGAGGGTCAGTGTGGAGGGAGTGTAGCATTGTCAATGGGTCAGTGTGGAGGGAGTGCAGCATTGTCAGAGGGTCAGTGTGCAGGGAGTGCAGCATTAACAGAGGTTCAGTGTGTAGGGGTTGCATCATTGTCAGTGGATCAGTGGGGTGGGAGTACAGCATTTTGCAGACGGTCAGTGTTGAGGGAGTGCAGCACTGTCAGAGGGTCAGTGTGGAGGGAGTGTAGCATTGTCAATGGGTCAGTGTGGCGGGAGTGCAGCATTGTCAGAGGGTCAGTGTGGAGGGAGTGCAGCATTGTCAGAGGATCAGTGTGGAGGCAGTGCAGCACTGTCAGAGGGTCAGTGTGGCTGGAGTGCAGCATTGTCAGAGGGTCAGTTTGGAGGGCGTGCAGCATTGTCAGAGGGTCAGTGTGGAGGGAGTGCAGAATTGTCAGATGTTCAGTGTGGAGGGAGTGCAGCATTTTCAGAGGGTTATTGTGGAGAGAGTGTACATTGTCAGAGGGTCAGTGTGGAGGGAGTGTAGAATTGTCAGAGGGTCAGTGTGGCGGTAGTGCAGCACTGTCAGAGGGTCAGTGTGGAGGGAGTGGGGCATTGTCAGAGGGTCAGTTTGGAGGGCGTGCAGCATTGTGAGAGTGTCAGTGTGGAGGGAGTGTAGAATTGTCAGATGTTCAGTGTGGAGGGAGTGCAGCATTTTCAGAGGGTTATTGTTGAGAGAGTGTAGCATTGTCAGAGGGTCAGTGTGGAGGGAGTGCAGCATTGTCAGAGGGTCAGTGTGGAGGGAGTGCAGCACTGTCAGAGGGTCAGTATGGAGGGAGTGCATAATTGTCAGATGGTCAGTATGGAGGGAGGGTCGCATTGTCAATGGGTCAGTGTGGAGGGAGTGTAGCATTGTCAGAGGGTCAATGTGGAGGGAGTGCAGCACTGTCAGAGGATCAGTGTGGCAGGAGTGCAGCATTGTCAGAGGGTCAGTGAGGAGGGAGTGCAGCATTGTCAGAGGGTCAGGATGGCGGTAGTGCAGCATTGTCAGAGGACCAGTACGGACTGAGTGCAGCATTGTCAGAGGGTCAGTGTGGAGGGAGTACTGCACTGTCAGAGGATCAGTGTGGAGGGAATGTAGCATTGTCAGAGGGTCAGGATGGTGGGTGTGCAGCATTGTCAGACGAACAGTGTGGAGGTGGTACAGCATTGTCAAAGGATCAGTGTGGAGGGAGTGCAGCATTGACAGAGGTTCAGTGTGGACGGGGTGCAGCATTGACAGTGGATCAGTGTGGTGGGAGTACAGCATTTTCAGACGGTCAGTGTGGACGGAGTGCAGTACTGTCAGAGGTCAGTGTGGAGGGAGTGTAGCATTGTCAATGGGTCCGTGTGGAGGGAGTGTAGCATTGTCAGACGGTCAGTGTGGAGGGAGTGCTGCACTGTCAGAGGGTCAGTGTGGAGGAAGTGCAGCACTTTCAGGGGGTCAGTGTGAAGGGAGTGCAGCATTGTCAGAGGGTCAGTGTGAAGTGAGTGCAGCATTGTCAGAGGGTCAGTGTGGAGGGCGTGCAGCATTGTCAGAGGGTCAGTGTGGAGGGAGTGCAGCATTGTCAGAGGGTCAGTAGGGAGGGAGTGTAGCATTGTCAATGGGTCAGTGTGGAGGGAGTGTAGCATTGTCAGAGGGTCAGTGTGGAGGGAGTGCTGCACTGTCAGAGGGTCAGTGTGGAGGAAGTGCAGCACTGTCAGAGGGTCAGTGTGGAGGAAGTGCAGCATTGTCAGAGTTTCAGTGTGGAGGGAGTGCAGCATTGTCAGAGTGTCAGTGTGGAGGGAGTGCAGCACTGTCAGAGGGTCCGTGTGGAGGGAGTGCAGCATTGTCAGAGGATTAGTGTGGAGGGAGTGCAGCACTGTCAGAGGGTCAGTGTGGAGGGAGTGCAGCATTGTCAGAGAAACAGTGTGGAGGGAGTGCAGCATTGTCAGAGGGTCAGTGTGGACGGAGTGCAGCAGTGTCAGAGGGTCAGTGTGGAGGGAGTACTGCATTGTCAGAGGGTCAGTGTGGAGGGAATGCAGCATTGTCAGAGGGTCTGGATGGAGGGAGTGCAGCATTGTCAGAGGATCAGTAAGGACGGAGTGCAGCATTGTCATAGGGTCAGTGTGGAGGGAGTGCCGCATTGTCAGAGGATCATTATGGACTGAGTGCTGCATTATCAGAGGGTCAGGATGGTGGGTGTGCAGAATTGTCAGAGGATCAGTGTGCAGGGAGTGCAGCATTGACAGAGGTTCAGTGTGGAGGGTTGCAGCATTTTCAGTGGATCAGTGTGGTGGGAGTAGAGCATTTTCAGACGGTCAGTGTGGAGGGAGTGCAGCGCTGTCAGAGGGTCAGTGTGGAGGGAGTGTAGCATTGTCAATGGGTCAGTGTGGAGGGAGTGCAGCATTGTCAGAGGGTCAGTGTGCAGGGAGTGCAGCATTAACAGAGGTTCAGTGTGTAGGGGTTGCATCATTGTCAGTGGATCAGTGGGGTGGGAGTACAGCATTTTGCAGACGGTCAGTGTTGAGGGAGTGCAGCACTGTCAGAGGGTCAGTGTGGAGGGAGTGTAGCATTGTCAATGGGTCAGTGTGGCGGGAGTGCAGCATTGTCAGAGGGTCAGTGTGGAGGGAGTGCAGCATTGTCAGAGGATCAGTGTGGAGGCAGTGCAGCACTGTCAGAGGGTCAGTGTGGCTGGAGTGCAGCATTGTCAGAGGGTCAGTTTGGAGGGCGTGCAGCATTGTCAGAGGGTCAGTGTGGAGGGAGTGCAGAATTGTCAGATGTTCAGTGTGGAGGGAGTGCAGCATTTTCAGAGGGTTATTGTGGAGAGAGTGTACATTGTCAGAGGGTCAGTGTGGAGGGAGTGTAGAATTGTCAGAGGGTCAGTGTGGCGGTAGTGCAGCACTGTCAGAGGGTCAGTGTGGAGGGAGTGGGGCATTGTCAGAGGGTCAGTTTGGAGGGCGTGCAGCATTGTGAGAGTGTCAGTGTGGAGGGAGTGTAGAATTGTCAGATGTTCAGTGTGGAGGGAGTGCAGCATTTTCAGAGGGTTATTGTTGAGAGAGTGTAGCATTGTCAGAGGGTCAGTGTGGAGGGAGTGCAGCATTGTCAGAGGGTCAGTGTGGAGGGAGTGCAGCACTGTCAGAGGGTCAGTGTGGAGGGAGTGCATAATTGTCAGAGGGTCAGTATGGAGGGAGGGTCGCATTGTCAATGGGTCAGTGTGGAGGGAGTGTAGCATTGTCAGAGGGTCAATGTGGAGGGAGTGCAGCACTGTCAGAGGATCAGTGTGGCAGGAGTGCAGCATTGTCAGAGGGTCAGTGAGGAGGGAGTGCAGCATTGTCAGAGGGTCAGGATGGCGGTAGTGCAGCATTGTCAGAGGACCAGTACGGACTGAGTGCAGCATTGTCAGAGGGTCAGTGTGGAGGGAGTACTGCACTGTCAGAGGATCAGTGTGGAGGGAATGTAGCATTGTCAGAGGGTCAGGATGGTGGGTGTGCAGCATTGTCAGACGAACAGTGTGGAGGTGGTACAGCATTGTCAAAGGATCAGTGTGGAGGGAGTGCAGCATTGACAGAGGTTCAGTGTGGACGGGGTGCAGCATTGACAGTGGATCAGTGTGGTGGGAGTACAGCATTTTCAGACGGTCAGTGTGGACGGAGTGCAGTACTGTCAGAGGTCAGTGTGGAGGGAGTGTAGCATTGTCAATGGGTCCGTGTGGAGGGAGTGTAGCATTGTCAGACGGTCAGTGTGGAGGGAGTGCTGCACTGTCAGAGGGTCAGTGTGGAGGAAGTGCAGCACTTTCAGGGGGTCAGTGTGAAGGGAGTGCAGCATTGTCAGAGGGTCAGTGTGAAGTGAGTGCAGCATTGTCAGAGGGTCAGTGTGGAGGGCGTGCAACATTGTCAGAGGGTCAGTGTGGAGGGAGTGCAGCATTGTCAGAGGGTCAGTAGGGAGGGAGTGTAGCATTGTCAATGGGTCAGTGTGGAGGGAGTGTAGCATTGTCAGAGGGTCAGTGTGGAGGGAGTGCTGCACTGTCAGAGGGTCAGTGTGGAGGAAGTGCAGCACTGTCAGAGGGTCAGTGTGGAGGAAGTGCAGCATTGTCAGAGTTTCAGTGTGGAGGGAGTGCAGCATTGTCAGAGGGTCAGTGTGGAGGGCGTGCAGCATTGTCAGAGGGTCAGTGTGGAGGGTGTGCTGCATTGTCAGAGGGTCAGTTTGGAGGGAGTGCAGCTTTGTCAGAGGGTCAGTAGGGAGGGAGTGCAGCATTGTCAGAGGGTCAGTAGGGAGGGAGTGCAGCATTGTCAGAGGCTCAGTGTGGAGGGAGTGTAGCATTGTCAGAGGTTCAGTGTGGAGGTATTGTTGAATTGTCAGAGGGTCAGTGTGGCAGGAGTGCAGCACTCTCAGAGGGTCAGTGTGGTGCGAGTGCAGCATTGTCAGAGGATCAGTTTTGAGGGAATGCAGCACTGTCAGAAGGTCAGGATGGTGGGTGTGCAGCATTGTCAGAGGATCAGTATGGACGGAGTGCAGCATTGTCAGAGGGACAGTGTGGAGGGCGTGCAGCATTGTCAGAGGGTCAGTTTGGAGGGAGTGCAGCATTGTCAGAGGATCAGTGTGGAGGGGGTACAGCATTGTCAGAGGATCAGTGTCGCGGGAGTGCATCACTGTCAGAGGATCTGTGTGGAGGGAATGCAGCATTGTCAGAGGGTCAGCGTGGAGGGAGTGTAGCATTGTCAGTGGGTCAGTGTGGAGGGAGTGCAGCATTGTCAGAGGGTCAGTGTGGAGGGAGTGCAGCATTGTCAGAGAAACAGTATGGAGGGTGTTCAGCATTGTCAGAGGGTCAGTGTGGAGGGAATGCAGCATTGTCAGAGGCTCAGTGTGGAGGGAGTGCTGCATTGTCAGAGGGTCAGTATGGAGGGAGTGCAGCCTTGTCAGAGGGTCAGTGTGGAGCGAGTGCAGCATTGTCAGAGGGTCAGTGTGGAGGGAGTACAGCATTGTCAGAGGGTCAGTGTGGAGGGCGTGCAGCATTTTCAGAGGGTCAGTGTGGAGGGAGTGCAGCATTGTCAGAGGGTCAGTGTGGAGGGAGTGCAGCTTTGTCAGAGGGACAGTGTGGAGGGCGTGCAGCATTGTCAGAGGGTCAGTTTGGAGGGAGTGCAGCATTGTCAGAGGGTCAGTGTGGAGGGAGTGCAGCTTTGTCAGAGGGACAGTGTGGAGGGAGTGCAGCATTGTCAGAGGGTCAGTGTGGAGCGAGTGCAGCATTGTCAGACGGTCAGTGTGGAGGAAGTGCAGCACTGTCAGAGGGTCAGTGTGGAGGAAGTGTAGCATTGTCAGAGGTTCAGTGTGGAGGGAGTGCAGCATTGTCAGAGGATCAGTGTGGCGGGAGTGCAGCACTGTCAGAGGTTCAGTGTGGAGGGGGTACAGCATTGTCAGAGGATCAGTGTGGAGAAAGTACAGCATTTTCAGAGGATCAATGTGGAGGGAGTGTAGCATTGTCAAAGGGTCAGTGTGGAGGGAGTGCAGCATTGTCAGAGGGTCAGTGTGGAGGGAATGCAGAATTGTCAGAGGGTCAGGATGGTGGGTGTGCAGTATTGTCAGAGGATCAGTATGGACGGAGTGCAGCATTGTCAGAGGGTCAGTGTGGAGGGAGTGCAGCATTGTCAGATGATCAGTGTGCAGGGGGTACAGCATTGTCAGAGGATCAGTGTGGAGAAAGTACAGCATTTTCAGAGGATCAATGTGGAGGGAGTGTAGCATTGTCAAAGGGTCAGTGTGGAGGGAGTGCAGCATTTTCAGAGGGTCTGTGTGGAGGGAGTGCAGCATTGTCAGAGGGTCAGTGTGGAGGGAGTGCAGCATTGTCAGAGAAACAGTATGGAGGGTGTTCAGCATTGTCAGAGGGTCAGTGTGGAGGGAATGCAGCATTGTCAGAGGCTCAGTGTGGAGGGAGTGCTGCATTGTCAGAGGGTCAGTGTGGAGGGAGTGCAGCATTGTCAGAGGGTCAGTATGGAGGGAGTGCAGCATTGTCAGACGGTCAGTGAGGAGCGAGTGCAGCATTCTCAGAGGGTCAGTGTGGAGGGAGTGCAGCTCTGTTAGTGGGTCAGTGCTGAGGGAGTACACCATTGTCAGACGGTCAGTGTGGAGCGATTGCAGCATTGTCAGAGGGTCAGTGTGGAGGGAGTGCAGCACTGCCAGACGCTCAGTATGGAGGGAGTGCAGCATTGTTAGAGGGTCAGTGTGGAGGGAGTGCTGCATTGTCAGAGGGTCAGTGTGGAGGGAGGGCAGCATTATCAGAGGATCAGTATGGACTGAGTGCACACATTGTCAGAGGGTCAGTGTGGAGGGAGTACTGCATTGTCAGAGGATCAGTGTGGAGGGAGTGCGGCATTGTCAGAGGGTCAGTGTGGAGGGAGTGCAGAATTGTCAGTGGGTCAGTGTGGAGGGAGTGCAGCACTGTCAGAGGGTCAGTGTGGAGGGAGTGCAGCATTGTCAGAGGCGTAGTGTGGAGATAGTGCAGCATTCTCAGAGGGTCAGTGTGGAGGGAGTGTATCTCTGTCAGAGGGTCCGTGTGGAGGGAGGGCAGCATTGTCAGAGAGTCAGTGTGGAGGGAATGCAGCATTGTCAGAGGATCAGTATGGAGGGCGTGCAGCATTGTCAGCGGGTCAGTGTGGAGGGAGTGCCGCATTGTCATAGGAACTGTGTGGAAGGGATGCAGCATTGCCAGAGGATCAGTGTGGACGGAGTGCAGCATTGTCAGAGGGTCAGTGTGGAGGGAATGTAGCATTGTCATAGTATCAGTGTGGACGGGGTGCAGCATTGTCAGAGGGTCAGTGCGGAGGGAGTGCAGCATTGTCAGAGGGTCAGTGTGGAGGGGGTACGACATTGTCAGAGGATCAGTGTGGAGGGAGTGCAGCATTGTCATAGGGTCACTATGGAGTGAATGCAGCATTGTCAGACGGTCAGTGTGGAGGGAGTGCAGTATTGTCAGAGGATCAGTGTTGCGGGCGTGCAGCACTGTCACAGGAGCACTGTGGAGGGAATGCAGCATTGTCAGCGGGTCAGTGTGGAGGGAGTGCTGCACTGTCAGAGGATCAATGTGGAGGGAGTGCAGCATTGTCAGAAGACCAGTGTGGAGCGAGTGCAACACTGTCAGAGGAACAGAGTGGAGGGAGTGCAGCACTGTCAGAGCGTCAGTGTGGAGGGAGTGCAGCACTGTCAGAGGGTCAGTGTGGAGGGAGTGCAGCATTGTCAGAGAAACAGTGTGGAGTGAGTGCAGCATAGTCAGAGGGTCAGTGTGGAGGGAGTGCAGCATTGTCAGAGGATCAGTGTGGAGGGAGTGCAGCACTGTCAGAGGGTCAGTGTGGAGGGAGTGCAGCATTGTCAGAGAAACAGTGTGGAGGGAGTGCTGTATTGTCAGAGGATCCGTGTGGAGGGAGTGCAGCATTGTCAGAGGATCAGTGTGGAGGGAGTGCAGCATTGTCATCGGGTCACTATGGAGTGAATGCAGCATTGTCAGACGGTCAGTGTGGAGGGAGTGCAGTACTGTCAGAGGATCAGTGTTGCGGGCGTGCAGCACTGTCACAGGAGCACTGTGGAGGGAATGCAGCATTGTCAGCGGGTCAGTGTGGAGGGAGTGCTGTACTGTCAGAGGATCAATGTGGAGGGAGTGTAGCATTGTCAGAGGACCAGTGTGGAGTGAGTGCAACACTGTCAGAGGAACAGAGTGGAGGGAGTGCAGCACTGTCAGAGCGTCAGTGTGGAGGGAGTGCAGCACTGTCAGAGGGCCAGTGTGGAGGGAGTGCAGTACTGTCAGATGGTCAGTGTGGAGGGAGTGCAGCATTGTCAGAGAAACAGTGTGGAGGGAGTGCAGCATTGTCAGAGGGTCAGTGTGGAGGGAATGCAGCATTGTCAGAGGGTCAGTGTGGAGGGAGTGCAGCACTGTCAGTGGGTCAGTGTGGAGGCAGTGCAGCATTGTCAGAGGATCAGTGTGGCGGGAGTGCAGCATTGTCAGAGTGTCAGTGTGGAGGGAGTGCAGCATTGTCAGAGGGTCAGTGTGGAGGGAGTGCAGCATTGTCAGAGGATCAGTGTGGAGGGAGTGCAGCACTGTCAGAGGGTCAATGTGGAGGGAGTGCAGCATTGTCAGAGAAACAGTGTGGAGGGAGTGCAGCATTGTCAGAGGGTCCGTGTGGAGGGAGTGCAGCATTGTCAGAGGATCAGTGTGGAGGGAGTGCAGCACTGTCAGAGGGTCAGTGTGGAGGGAGTGCAGCATTGTCATGGAAACAGTGTGGAGGGAGTGCAGCATTGTCCGAGGATCAGTGTGGAGGGAGTGCAGCATTGTCAGAGGGTCAGTGTGGACGGAGTGCAGCAGTGTCAGAGGGTCAGTGTGGAGGGAGTACTGCATTGTCAGAGGGTCAGTGTGGAGGGAATGCAGCATTGTCAGAGGGTCTGGATGGAGGGAGTGCAGCATTGTCAGAGGATCAGTAAGGACGGAGTGCAGCATTGTCATAGGGTCAGTGTGGAGGGAGTGCCGCATTGTCAGAGGATCATTATGGACTGAGTGCTGCATTATCAGAGGGTCAGGATGGTGGGTGTGCAGAATTGTCAGAGGATCAGTGTGCAGGGAGTGCAGCATTGACAGAGGTTCAGTGTGGAGGGTTGCAGCATTGTCAGTGGATCAGTGTGGTGGGAGTAGAGCATTTTCAGACGGTCAGTGTGGAGGGAGTGCAGCGCTGTCAGGGGGTCAGTGTGGAGGGAGTGTAGCATTGTCAATGGGTCAGTGTGGAGGGAGTGCAGCATTGTCAGAGGGTCAGTGTGCAGGGAGTGCAGCATTAACAGAGGTTCAGTGTGTAGGGGTTGCATCATTGTCAGTGGATCAGTGGGGTGGGAGTACAGCATTTTGCAGACGGTCAGTGTTGAGGGAGTGCAGCACTGTCAGAGGGTCAGTGTGGAGGGAGTGTAGCATTGTCAATGGGTCAGTGTGGCGGGAGTGCAGCATTGTCAGAGGGTCAGTGTGGAGGGAGTGCAGCATTGTCAGAGGGTCAGTGTGGAGGCAGTGCAGCACTGTCAGAGGGTCAGTGTGGCTGGAGTGCAGCATTGTCAGAGGGTCAGTTTGGAGGGCGTGCAGCATTGTCAGAGGGTCAGTGTGGAGGGAGTGCAGAATTGTCAGATGTTCAGTGTGGAGGGAGTGCAGCATTTTCAGAGGGTTATTGTGGAGAGAGTGTAGCATTGTCAGAGGGTCAGTGTGGAGGGAGTGTAGAATTGTCAGAGGGTCAGTGTGGCGGTAGTGCAGCACTGTCAGAGGGTCAGTGTGGAGGGAGTGGGGCATTGTCAGAGGGTCAGTTTGGAGGGCGTGCAGCATTGTGAGAGTGTCAGTGTGGAGGGAGTGTAGAATTGTCAGATGTTCAGTGTGGAGGGAGTGCAGCATTTTCAGAGGGTTATTGTTGAGAGAGTGTAGCATTGTCAGAGGGTCAGTGTGGAGGGAGTGCAGCATTGTCAGAGGGTCAGTGTGGAGGGAGTGCAGCACTGTCAGAGGGTCAGTGTGGAGGGAGTGCATAATTGTCAGAGGGTCAGTATGGAGGGAGGGTCGCATTGTCAATGGGTCAGTGTGGAGGGAGTGTAGCATTGTCAGAGGGTCAATGTGGAGGGAGTGCAGCACTGTCAGAGGATCAGTGTGGCAGGAGTGCAGCATTGTCAGAGGGTCAGTGAGGAGGGAGTGCAGCATTGTCAGAGGGTCAGGATGGCGGTAGTGCAGCATTGTCAGAGGACCACTACGGACTGAGTGCAGAATTGTCAGAGGGTCAGTGTGGAGGGAGTACTGCACTGTCAGAGGATCAGTGTGGAGGGAATGCAGCATTGTCAGAGGGTCAGGATGGTGGGTGTGCAGCATTGTCAAAGGATCAGTGTGGAGGGAGTGCAGCATTGACAGAGGTTCAGTGTGGACGGGGTGCAGCATTGACAGTGGATCAGTGTGGTGGGAGTACAGCATTTTCAGACGGTCAGTGTGGACGGAGTGCAGTACTGTCAGAGGTCAGTGTGGAGGGAGTGTAGCATTGTCAATAGGTCCGTGTGGAGGGAGTGCTGCACTGTCAGAGGGTCAGTGTGGAGGAAGTGCAGCACTTTCAGGGGGTCAGTGTGAAGGGAGTGCAGCATTGTCAGAGGGTCAGTGTGAAGTGAGTGCAGCATTGTCAGAGGGTCAGTGTGGAGGGCGTGCAGCATTGTCAGAGGGTCAGTGTGGAGGGAGTGCAGCATTGTCAGAGGGTCAGTAGGGAGGGAGTGTAGCATTGTCAATGGGTCAGTGTGGAGGGAGTGTAGCATTGTCAGAGGGTCAGTGTGGAGGGAGTGCTGCACTGTCAGAGGGTCAGTGTGGAGGAAGTGCAGCACTGTCAGAGGGTCAGTGTGGAGGGAGTGCAGCATTGTCAGAGTTTCAGTGTGGAGGGAGTGCAGCATTGTCAGAGGGTCAGTGTGGAGGGCGTGCAGCATTGTCAGAGGGTCAGTGTGGAGGGAGTGCTGCATTGTCAGAGGGTCAGTTTGGAGGGAGTGCAGCTTTGTCAGAGGGTCAGTAGGGAGGGAGTGCAGCATTGTCAGAGGGTCAGTAGGGAGGGAGTGCAGCATTGTCAGAGGGTCAGTGTGGAGGGAGTGCAGCATTGTCAGAGAAACAGTATGGAGGGTGTTCAGCATTGTCAGAGGGTCAGTGTGGAGGGAATGCAGCATTGTCAGAGACTCAGTGTGGAGGGAGTGCTGCATTGTCAGAGGGTCAGTATGGAGGGAGTGCAGCATTGTCAGAGAAACAGTATGGAGGGTGTTCAGCATTGTCAGAGGGTCAGTGTGGAGGGAATGCAGCATTGTCAGAGACTCAGTGTGGAGGGAGTGCTGCATTGTCAGAGGGTCAGTGTGGAGGGAGTGCAGCATTGTCAGAGGGTCAGTAGGGAGGGAGTGTAGCATTGTCAATGGGTCAGTGTGGAGGGAGTGTAGCATTGTCAGAGGGTCAGTGTGGAGGGAGTGCAGCTTTGTCAGAGGGTCAGTGTGGAGGAAGTGCAGCACTGTCAGAGGGTCAGTGTGGAGGGAGTGCAGCATTGTCAGAGTTTCAGTGTGGAGGAAGTGCAGCATTGTCAGAGGGTCAGTGTGGAGGGCGTGCAGCATTGTCAGAGGGTCAGTGTGGAGGGAGTGCTGCATTGTCAGAGGGTCAGTTTGGAGGGAGTGCAGCTTTGTCAGAGGGTCAGTAGGGAGGGAGTGCAGCATTGTCAGAGGGTCAGTAGGGAGGGATTGCAGCATTGTCAGAGGGTCAGTGTGGAGGGAGTGCAGCATTGTCAGAGAAACAGTATGGAGGGTGTTCAGCATTGTCAGAGGGTCAGTGTGGAGGGAATGCAGCATTGTCAGAGGCTCAGTGTGGAGGGAGTGCTGCATTGTCAGAGGGTCAGTATGGAGGGAGTGCAGCGTTGTCAGAGGGTCAGTGTGGAGCGAGTGCAGCATTGTCAGAGGGTCAGTGTGGAGGGAGTGCAGCATTGTCAGAGGGTCAGTGTGGAGGGCGTGCAGCATTGTCAGAGGGTCAGTGTGGAGGGAGTGCAGCATTGTCAGAGGGTCAGTGTGGAGGGAGTGCAGCTTTGTCAGAGGGACAGTGTGGAGGGAGTGCAGCATTGTCAGAGGGTCAGTGTGGAGCGAGTGCAGCATTGTCAGACGGTCAGTGTGGAGGAAGTGCAGCACTGTCAGAGGGTCAGTGTGGAGGAAGTGTAGCATTGTCATAGGTTCAGTGTGGAGGGAGTGCAGCATTGTCAGAGGATCAGTGTGGCGGGAGTGCAGCACTGTCAGAGGTTCAGTGTGGAGGGGGTACAGCATTGTCAGAGGATCAGTGTGGAGAAAGTACAGCATTTTCAGAGGATCAATGTGGAGGGAGTGTAGCATTGTCAAAGGGTCAGTGTGGAGGGAGTGCAGCATTGTCACAGTGTCAGTGTGGAGGGAATGCAGCATTGTCAGAGGGTCAGGATGGTGGGTGTGCAGCATTGTCAGAGGATCAGTATGGACGGAGTGCAGCATTGTCAGAGGGTCAGTGTGGAGGGAGTGCAGCATTGTCAGATGATCAGTGTGCAGGGGGTACAGCATTGTCAGAGGATCAGTGTGGAGAAAGTACAGCATTTTCAGAGGATCAATGTGGAGGGAGTGTAGCATTGTCAAAGGGTCAGTGTGGAGGGAGTGCAGCATTTTCAGAGGGTCTGTGTGGAGGGAGTGCAGCATTGTCAGAGGGTCAGTGTGGAGGGAGTGCAGCATTGTCAGAGAAACAGTATGGAGGGTGTTCAGCATTGTCAGAGGGTCAGTGTGGAGGGAATGCAGCATTGTCAGAGGCTCAGTGTGGAGGGAGTGCTGCATTGTCAGAGGGTCAGTGTGGAGGGAGTGCAGCATTGTCAGAGGGTCAGTATGGAGGGAGTGCAGCATTGTCAGAGGGTCAGTGTGGAGCGAGTGCAGCATTCTCAGAGGGTCAGTGTGGAGGGAGTGCAGCTCTGTTAGTGGGTCAGTGCTGAGGGAGTACACCATTGTCAGACGGTCAGTGTGGAGCGATTGCAGCATTGTCAGAGGGTCAGTGTGGAGGGAGTGCAGCACTGCCAGACGGTCAGTATGGAGGGAGTGCAGCATTGTTAGAGGGTCAGTGTGGAGGGAGTGCTGCATTGTCAGAGGGTCAGTGTGGAGGGAGTACTGCATTGTCAGAGGATCAGTGTGGAGGGAGTGCGGCATTGTCAGAGGGTCAGTGTGGAGGGAGTGCAGAATTGTCAGTGGGTCAGTATGGAGGGAGTGCAGCATTGTCAGAGGGTCAGTGTGGAGGGAGTGCATCATTGTCACGGGATCATTGTGGATGGAGTGCAGCATTGTCAGTGGGTCTGTATGGAGGGAGTGCAGCATTGTCATAGGTTCAGTCTGGAGGGACTGCAGCATTGTCAGAGGGTCAGTGTGGAGGGAGTGCAGCATTGTCAGGGGATTAGTGTGAAGGGAGTGCAGCATTGTCAGTGGGTCAGTATGGAGGGAATGCAGCATTGTCAGAGGGTCAGTGTGGAGGGAGTGCAGCATTGTCAGAGGGTCAGTGTGGAGGGAGTGCAGCATTGTCAGAGGGTCAGTGTGGAGGGAGTGCAGCATTGTCAGTGGGTCGGTGTGGAGGGAGTGCAGCATTGTCAGAGGGTCAATGTGGAGGGAGTGCAGCATTGTCAGAGGGTCAGTATGGAGGGTGTGCAGCATTGTCAGAGGGTCAGTGTTGGGGGAGTGCTGCATTGTCAGAGGATCAGTGTGGAGGGTGTGCAGCATTGTCAGTGGATCAGTTGGAGGGAGTGCAGCATTGGCAGAGGGTCAGTGTGGAGGGATTGCAGCACTGTCTGAGAGTCAGGACGAGGGACTGCTGTGCAGTGAGAGGGTCAGGAATGATGAAGTGCGCACTCACTGAGGGTCAGTACTAATGGATCACCATGCTGTCAGAGTATTGCACTGTGAGAGGGTTACTACTGAGGGAGCATTGCACTGTGAAAGGGTTAGAACTGAGGGAGCAACGCACTCTGAGGGTGTTAGTACTGATGGATCACCGCGCTGTGAGGGCGTCAGTACTGAGGGAGCCCCATACTATATGTTAGTCAGTACTGTGTGATTGCTGCATTGCCAGAGTGTCAGTACTGAGAGAGTGATGGACTGTCGAAGGGTCATTACTGAGGGAGCGCAACACGGTCAGCGTGTCGGTTCTGAGGGAGTGTTGTTTCAGAGGGTCAGTACTGAGGGAGTGCTGCACTGCTAAAGGGTCAGTACTGAGGCATTGCTGGACTATCAGAATGAGGCAGTGCCGCACTGTCAGATTGCCAGTACTGAGGGAGTTCTGCTCTGTCGGAGGGTCAGTACTGAGAAAATGCCACATTATCAGAGGTTCATTACCGAGGGAGTGCTGCACTTTTAGACCATCTGTATTGAGGGAGTGCCACATTGTCGGAGGGTCAGTACTGAGGGAATGCCACACTGTATGAGTATCAGTACTGAGGGAATGCTGCACTGTAGAAATATCAGTACAAAGAGAGTGCTGCAGAGTCCAAGCGTCAGTACTGCGGGAAAGCTGTTGTGTCAGAGCGTCACTTCTGAGGGAGTGGTGCAGTGTCAAAGGATCAGTGCTGAGGGAGAACGGCACTGTCAGAGAGTCAGTTCTGAAATGACGCTGCACAGTGAGAGTGTCAGTACTGAGGGAGTGCTGTACTGTCAGAGGGCCAGGACTGAGGGATTGCATCACCGTCAAGGGCGCAGGGCCAAGGGGCTGTTGCAGTGTCAGAGGGTCAGTTCTGAGGGAGTACTGAACAATCAGAGGATGCGCCACACTGTCTGAAATTCAGTATGAAGGTGCGCCACACTGTGGGAGGGTCAGTATACGTGCAATGCCTCACTGTCAGAGGGTCAGTACTGAGGGAGTGCTGCACTGTCAAAGTGGCGGTACTGAGGGAATGCTGCACTGTCAGACGGTCAGTACGAAGGGAGTGCTGCACTGTCAGAGGGTCAGTACTGAGGGAGTGCTGCACTGTCAGAGGGTCAGTACTGAGGGAGTGCTGCACTAACAGAGGGTCAGTACTGTGGGAGTGCTGCACTGACAGAGGTCAGTACTGTGGGAGAGCTGCACTGTCGGATGGTCAGTACTGAGGGAGTGCTGCACTGTCAGTGTGTCTGGACTGTGGGAGAGCTGCATTGTTGGAGGGTCAATACTGAGGGAGTGCTGCACTGTCAGAGGGTCAGTGCTGAGGGAGTGCTGCACTGTCAGAGGGTCAGTACTGAGGGAGCACTGCACTGCCAGAGGGTCATTACTGAGGGAGCGCAGCACTGTCAGACGGTTAGTACTGAGGGAGTGCTGCACTGTCAGAGGGTTAGCACTGAGGGAGTGCTGGACTGTCAGAGGGTCAGTACTGAGGGAGTGCTGGACTGTCAGAGGGCCAGTACTGAGGGAGTATCGCACTGTCAGAGGGTCAGTACTGATGGAGTGCCACACTCTCAGAGAGTCATTACTGAGGGAGTGCTGCACTGTCAGCGCATCAGTCTGGGGGATACCTGCATTGTAAGAGAGTCAGTACTGAGTGAGTGCCACATTATCAGATGGGCTGAATGGCCTAATGTCTGCTCCCATGTCTTGTGGTCTGAGAAGAACATGTGAAATTGTTCAGTCCATTTCTGCCTCTGCTTCCTACAGACCCTGCTCAGCAGTGATTCCCACGTCCAGGTTCCAGAGACTGTGTTCTAACAGACCGTCTTCATTTGGTTACCACCCTCTTTTCCCAGGGATCAAGTTTTCGTTTCACGTGACTGACCTGCCAGCTCAAAGGGATATTTTCATGCTGCAGGGCTGAGGTTTATTCCTCAGCTTCCGTGTGCTCATCCCAAATGAATCCCACTGCCCCACACTCAGCACAGTCATGTGTTCCTTATTTCTGAGCTTCCCAATGCTAATCCACCATCCAGAATGACATCCCACACTCCTCCAAATCGTATCGCAGGCTATTTGTCTGGGAACGAGGAGTGTTAAGAGAGGAAATAAAAATCTGACAGTACTTTACAGTGACATCAAGGGTGAATTGATAATGAGAGAAAGAGTAGGTTGTGGAACACAGTGAAAATGTGTGCATGGACCCAGAGACTACAGTGAATGGATGCATTGTGTCAATGCTCATTGGGACAGGGTTGGTATGAAATCGTGGAGATGCTCTGTGATACAATTAAATGAATTAGCATATATAGAGAGAGATGGATCTGAGTGGTCTGGCCTTCTTACAACCCAATAAATCTCCAAAGACGGTGGAAATATATCTCGGTTTACCGAATGAGGTGATGGAGGAAGTAGCAGGTACACTTGCAAACATTTTCAAATCCCCTCTGGCCACAGGAGAGGTGCCGTCGGACTGACCATGTGGTACTGTTATTCAAGAAGGAACATGGGATATACCAGGCAGCTACAGGCCAGTCAGGCTAATATTGTGGGTGGGACGTCTGTTGGAAGCAATTTTGGGAGATAGAATTAATCAGCCTTTAAAGAGACTGGAGTTCATGAAGAACAGTCAGAATGGTTGTGTTAAGGGGAGCTCAGGTCTGACCAATGGGATTGCACTTTTTAAGGAGGTGACGAGGTGTGTAAATAAGGGCAATGCTTTCCTGTCGCCTGCTTGGAGGTCAGTAAGGCTTTTATCAGGATCCTTATTGGAAACTGATAGTGAACATAAAAACTCAAGATCCAAGGAATTTGGCACAGAATGCTGAGTGTCAGGAAACAGACAGTGATGGCCCAGTTAGAAATCTCTGTCTGTTCATGTCTCACTGTTGAGGTCTTGCTGATGTGGTTGATAGAAAAGGTTTAGGTTTGAATGGTGGAGGGTTAATCATTGGGTTCATGAATGATATGAAGATTGATTGGGTGATAAATACTGAGGAGGATAGCCTTAGATTACAGAAGAATGTAGATGGCTTTATCAGATGGACCGATCAGTGGCAATGGGTGAGGTGCCTGAAGATTGGAGGGTGATTAATGATGGGCCATTATTGAAGTAAGGCTGCAAGGAACAGCCATTGAACTATGGAGCTGTGAGCCTGGTAGCAGTGGTGGGTAAGCTGTTGGAGGGCATTCTGAGAGACAACTTACATGCATTTGGAAAAGCAAGGATTGATTAGGGATGGTCAGCTTGGCTTTGTTTGTGGAAATGATGTGCCCAACTTGATAGAGCTTTTGAAGGGATGACCAAGGAAACAGATGAGAAGGTTTCACATGGGAGATTGCTTAGTAAAAGGTTAGATGAGATGGCATCCAAGGAGAGAGGACAGCACGGTGCCTCAGTGGTTTGATTCTAACTCCCGGTGACTGTCTGTGTGGAGTTTACACATTCTCTCCGTATCTATGCGGGTTCCCTCCGGGTGATCCAGTTTCCTCCCACAGCCCAAAGATGCCATGGGAAATGCAGCATTACAGGGATAGAGTAGAGGATGTGAGTCTGGGTGGGATGCTGTACAGACAGTCAGTGTGGAGCCAATGGACGGAATGGCTTGCTTCTACACTGTAGGAAATCTAAACTTAATCCAGAGAGACAAGTCATGTTCTGGGGACCTGGGCTCCAATCTTGGACAGGGGTGGATGTGGGTCCTTACAGTCTGAAGGGGTTTGAACACAGTCTGAGGGGGGAGCTGGGCTGAGCCCTGAAGTGTTAAGGATGTGAATGTTTTGTGGAGCTACTGTCGAAGGGGATTTGGGGGTTAAACACAACAAAGTGATGAATTCTTCGGTATTGAGGGAGCACTTTCTGAGTTATTGAGGGAGCACTTTCTGAGGTACTGAGGGAGCACTTTCTGAGGTAATGAGGAAGCACTTTCTGAGGTATTGAGGGAGCACTTTCTGTGGTACTGAGGGAAAACTATCTGAGGTACTGAGGTAGCACTATCTGCGGTATTGAGGGAGCACTATCTGAGGTACTGAGGGAGCATTTTCTGAGGTACTGATGGAGAACTATCTGAGGTACTGAAGGAGAACGTTCGGAGGTACTGAAGAAGCACTATCTGAGATCCTGAGCGAGTACTATCTGAGGTCTTGATGTAGCAATTTCTGAGGTATTGAGGGAGCACTATCTGAAGTACTGAGGGAGCACTTTCTGAGGTATTGAGGAAGCACTTTCTGAGGTATTGAGGAAGCACACTCTGAGGTACTGAGGGTGAACTATCTGAGGTATTGATGGAGCACTTTCTGAGGTATTGAGGGAGCAATATCGGAGGTACTGAGGGAGCACTTTCTGAGGTGCAGAGGAAGCACTTTCTGAGGCATTGAGGGAGCACTATCTGAGGTATTGAGGAAGCACTTTCTGAGGTAATGAGAGAGCACTTTCTGAGGTATGGAGGGAGCACTATCTGAGGTACTGAGGGAGCACTTCCTGAGGTATTGAGGGAGCACTTTCTGAGGTATTGAGGGAGCACTTTCTGAGGTACTGAGGGAGCACTTTCTGAGGTATTGAGGAAGCACTTTCTTAGGCATTGAGGAAGCACTTTCTGAGGTATTGAGGGAGCACTTTCTGAGGTACTGAGGGAGCACTTTCTGAGGTATTGAGGAAGCACTTTCTGAGGTATTAAGGGAGTACTTTCTGAGGTACTGAGGGAGCACTATCTGAGGTATTGAGGGTGCACTATCTGAAGAAATGAGGGAGAACTTTCTGAGGTATTGAGGAAGCACTCTCTGAGGTACTGAGGGAGAACTATCTGTGGTATTGATGGAGCACTTTCTGAGGTATTAAGGAAGCACTCTCTGAGGTACTGAGGGAGCACTTTCTGAGGTATTGAGGCAGCACTATCTGAGGTTCTGAGCTAGTACTATCTGAGGTACTGAGGGACCACTGTCTGAAGTATTGAGGAAGCACTTTCTAAGGTATTGAGGGACCACTTTCTGTGGTACTGAGGGAGAACAATCTGAGGTATTGAGGGAGCACTATCTAAGGTATTAAGGGAGCACTTTCTGAGGTATAGAGGGAGCACTATCTGAGGTACTGAGGGAGCACTTCCTGAGGTATTGAGGAAGCACTTTCTGAGTTACTGAGGGAGCACTTTCTGAGGTACTGAGGGAGCACTTTCTGAGGTATTGAGGAAGCACTTTCTGAGGTATTGAGGGAGCACTTTCTGAGTTACTGAGGGAGCACTTTCTGAGGTACTGAGGGAGCGCTTTCTGAGGTACTGAGGAAGCACTCTCTGAGGTACTGAGGGAGAACTATCTGTGGTATTGATGGAGCACTATCTGAGGTATTAAGGGAGCACTTTCTGAGGTATAGAGGGAGCACTATCTGAGGTACTGAGGGAGCACTTCCTGAGGTATTGAGGAAGCACTTTCTGAGTTACTGAGGGAGCACTTTCTGAGGTACTGAGGGAGCACTTTCTGAGGTATTGAGGAAGCACTTTCTGAGGTATTGAGGGAGCACTTTCTGAGTTACTGAGGGAGCACTTTCTGAGGTACTGAGGGAGCGCTTTCTGAGGTACTGAGGAAGCACTCTCTGAGGTACTGAGGGAGAACTATCTGTGGTATTGATGGAGCACTTTCTGAGGTATTGAGGAAGCACTTTCTGAGGTATTGAGGGAGCTCTATCTGAGGTACTGAGGGAGCACTTCCTGAGCTATTAAGGGAGCACTATCTGAGGCATTGAGGGACCAATATCTGAGGTACTGAGGGAGAACTATCTGAGGTACTGAGGGAGCAGTTTCTGAGGTATTGAGGGAACACTTTCTGACGTACTGAGGAAGCACTACCTGAGGTTCTGAGTGAGTACTATCTGAGGTACTGTGGGAGCACTTTCTGATGTATTGAGGGAGCACTATCTGAGGTATTGTGGGAGCACTATCTGAGGCATTGAGAGAGAACTATCTGAGGTATCGAGGGAGAACTTTGAGAGTTATTGAGGGAGAACTAAGGTATTGAGGGAACACTAACTGAGGTATTGATGGGGAACTATCTGAGGTATCGAGGAGCACTATCTGAGGTATTGCGGGAGATCTATCTGAGGTATTGAAGCAGAACTATCTTAGGTATTGAGGGAGCACTCTCTGAGGTATTGATGGAGCACTTTCTGAGGTATTGAGGTTGCACTTTCTGAGGTACTGAGGGGACACTTTCTGAGGTATTGAGGGAGCACCATCTGACGTGCTGAGGAAGCACTATCAGAGATACTGACGGAGATCTATCTGAGGTAATGATGGAGCACTTTCTGATGTATTGGGGGAGCACTTTCTGAGGTACTGATGGAACACTCTCTGAGGTATTGAGGGAGCACTTTCTGAGGTACTGAGGAAGCACTATCTGTGGTATTGAGGGAGCACCTTCTGAGGTACTGAGGAAGCACTATCTGAGGTACTGAGGGAGCACTTTCTGAGGTACTGAGGGAGAAATATATGAGGCACTGGGGGACCACTTTCTGAGGTATTGAGGGAGCACTTTCTGAGGTATTGAGGGAGCAACTTCTGAGGTATTGAGGGAGCACTTTCTGAGGTATTGAGGAAGCCCTTTATGAGGTATTGAGGGAGCACTATCTGAGGTATTGAGGGAGCACTTTCTGATGTATTGTGCGAGCTCTATCTGAGGTACTGAGGGAGCAAGTTCTGAGGTACTGAGGGAGAACTATCTGAGGTACTGAGGGACAACTATCTGAGGTATTGATGGAGCACTTTCTGATGTATTGAGGAAGCATTTTCTGAGGTATTGAGGGAACACAATCTGTTGTATTGAGGTAGAACTTTATGAGGTATTGAGGGAGCACTTTCTGAGGTATTGAGGGAGCACTATCTGAGGTACTGAGGGAGAACTATCTGTGGTATTGATGGAGCACTTTCTGAGGTATTGAGGAAACACTTTCTGAGATCCTGAGGGAGCATTTTCTGAGTTATTGAGGGAGCATTATCTGAGGTACTGAGGAAAGAAGTTCTGAGGTATTGAGGAAGCACTCTCTGAGGTACTGAGGGAGAACTATCTGAGGTATTGATGGAGCACATTCTGAGGTATTGAGGAAGCACTTTCTGAGATACTGAGGGTGCACTTTCTGAGGTACTGATGGAGAACTATCTGAGATACTGAGGGAGAACTTGCGGAGGTACTGAGGAAGCGCTATCTGAGGTCCTGCGTGAGTACTATCTGAGGTATTGATGGAGCAATTTCTGAGGTATTGAGGGAGCACTATCTGAGGTACAGAGGGAGCACTTTCTGCGGTATTGAGGAAGCACTTTCTGAGGTATTGAGGAAGCACACTCTGAGGTACTGAGTGTGAACTATATGAGGTATTGATGGAGCACTTTCTGAGGTATTGAGGGAGCACTTTCTGAGGTATTGAGGAAGCTCTATCTGAGGGATTGTGGGAGCACTATCTGAGGTAATGAAGGAGCAGTTTATGAGGTATTGAGGAAGCACTTCCTGAGGTATTGAGGAAACACAATCTGATGTATTGAGGAAGCACTTTATGTGGTATTGAGGGAGCACTTTCTGAGGTATTGAGGGAGCACTATCTGAGGTACTGAGGGAACACGTTCTGAGGTATTCAGGAAGCACTCTCTGAGGTACTGAGGGAGCACTTTCTGAGGTATTGAGGCAGCACTATCTGAGGTACTGAGGGAACACGTTCTGAGGTATTCAGGAAGCACTCTCTGAGGTACTGAGGGTGAACTATCGGAGGTACTGAGGGAGAACTATCTGAGGTACTGAGGGAGAACTATCTGAGGTATTAAGGGAGCACTATCTGAGGCATTGAGGGAGCAATATCTGAGGTACTGAGGGAGCACTATCTGACGTACTGAGGAAGCACTATCAGAGGTACTGATGGAGATCTATCTGAGGTAATGATGGAGCACTTTCTGAGGTATTGAGGGAGCACTTTCTGAGGTACTGATGGAACACTCTCTGAGGTATTGAGGGAGCACTTTCGAGGTATTGAGGGAGAACTAACTGAGGTATTGAGGGAGCACTTGCTGAGGTACTGAGGAAGCACTATCTGTGGTATTGAGGGAGCACCTTCTGAGGTACTGAGGAAGCACTATCTGAGGTACTGAGGGAGCACTTTCTGAGGTACTGAGGGAGAAATATATGAGGCACTGGGGGACCACTTTCTGAGGTATTGAGGGAGCACTTTCTGATGTATTGTGCGAGCTCTATCTGAGGTACTGAGGGAGCAAGTTCTGAGGTACTGAGGGAGAACTATCTGAGGTACTGAGGGAGAACTATCTGAGGTATTGATGGAGCACTTTCTGATGTATTGAGGAAGCATTATCTGAGGTATTGAGGGAACACAATCTGTTGTATTGAGGAAGAACTTTATGCGGTATTGAGGGAGCACTTTCAGAGGTATTGAGGAAACACAATCTGATGTATTGAGGAAGCACTTTATGTGGTATTGAGGGAGCACTTTCTGAGGTACTGAGGGAGCGCTATCTGAGGTACTGTGGGTGCACTTTCTGAGGTATTGAGGAAGCACTTTCTGAGGTACTGAGGGAGCACTTTCTGAGGTATTGAGGAAGCACTTTCTGAGGTATTGAGGGAGCACTATCTGAGGTATGGAGGAAGCACATTCTGAGGTATTGAGGAAGCCCTTTCAGAGGTACTGAGGGAGCACTTGCTGATGTATTGTGCGAACTCTATCTGAGGTACTGAGGGAGCAAGTTCTGAGGTACTGAGGGAGAACTTTCTGAGGTATTGATGGAGCACTTTCTGATGTATTGAGGAAGCATTTTCTGAGGTATTGAGGGAACACAATCTGTTGTATTGAGGAAGAACTTTATGAGGTATTGAGGGAGCACTTTCTGAGGTATTGAGGGAGCACTATCTGAGGTATTGATGGAGCACATTCTGAGGTATTGAGGAAGCACTTTCTGAGTTATTGAGGGAGCACTATCTGAGGTACTGAGGGAAGAAGTTCTGAGGTATTGAGGAAGCACTCTCTGAGGTACTGAGGGAGAACTATCTGAGGTATTGATGGAGCACATTCTGAGGTATTGAGGAAGCACTTTCTGAGATACTGAGGGTGCACGTTCTGAGGTACTGATGGAGAACTATCTGAGATACAGAGGGAGAACTTGCGGAGGTACTGAGGAAGCGCTATCTGAGGTCCTGCGTGAGTACTATCTGAGGTATTGATGGAGCAATTTCTGAGGTATTGAGGGAGCACTATCTGAGGTACAGAGGTAGCACTTTCTGAGGTATTGAGGAAGCACTTTCTGAGGTATTGAGGAAGCACACTCTGAGGTACTGAGTGTGAACTATCTGAGGTATTGATGGAGCACTTTCTGAGGTATTGAGGGAGCACTTTCTGAGGTATTGAGGAAGCACTATCTGAGGTATTGTGGGAGCACTATCTGAGGTAATGAAGGAGCAGTTTATGAGGTATTGAGGAAGCACTTTTTGAGGTATTGAGGAAACACAATCTGATGTATTGAGGAAGCACTTTATGTGGTATTGAGGGAGCACTTTCTTAGGTATTGAGGGAGCACTATCTGAGGTACTGATGGTGCACTTTCTGAGGTATTGAGGAAGCACTTTCTGAGGTATTGAGGGAGCATTTTCTGAGGGACTAAGGGAGAAGTATCTGAGGTACTGAGGGAGAACTATCTGAGGTATTGATGGAGCACTTTCTGAGGTATTGAGGAAGCACTTTCTGTGGTAGTGAAGGAGCACTTTCTGAGGTACTGATGGAGAACTATTTGAGGTACTGAGTGAGAACCTTCGGAGGTACTGAGCAAGCACTATCTGAGGTCCTGAGCGAGTACTATCTGAGGTACTGAGGGAGAGCTATCGGAGGTACTGAGGGAGCAAGTTCTGAGGTATTGAGGGAGCACTATCTGAGGTACTGAGGGATAACTATCTGAGGTATTGATGGAGCACTTTCTGAGGTATTGAGGGAGCACTTTCTGAGGTGCTGAGGGAGCAGTTTCTGAGGTACAGAGGAAGCACTTTGTGAAGCATTGAGGAAGCACTATCTGAGGTATTGGGGGAGCACTTTCTGAGGTATAGAGGGAGCACTATCTGAGGTACTGAGGGAGCACTCTCTGAGGTATTGAGGAAGCACTTTCTGAGGGAAAGAGGAAGCACTTTCTGAGGTATTGAGTGAGCACTTTCTGAGGTACTGAGGGAGCACTTTCTGAGGTATTGAGGAAGCACTTTCTGAGGTATTGAGGGAGCACTTTCTGAGGTACTGAGGGAGCACTTGCTGAGGTATTGAGGAAGCTCTCTCTTGAGTACTGAGGGAGAACTATCTGTGGTATTGATGGAGCATTTTCTGAGGTATTGAGGAAGCACTTTCTGAGGTACAGAGGGAGCACATTCTGAGGTATTGAGGCAGCACTATCTGAGGTACTGAGTGAACACGTTCTGAGGTATTCAGGAAGCACTCTCTGAGGTACTGAGGGTGAACTATCGGAGGTACTGAGGGAGAACTATCTGAGGTACTGAGGGAGAACTATCTGAGGTATTAAGGGAGCACTATCTGAGGCATTGAGGGAGCAATATCTGAGGTACTGAGGGAGCACTTTCTGAGGTATTTTGCGAGCACTTTCTGAGGTACTGAGTGAGAACTATCTGAGGTACTGAGGGAGCAGTTTCTGAGGTATTGAGGGAGCACTTTCTGACGTACTGAGGAAGCACTATCTGAGGTTCTGAGCTAGTACTATCTGAGGTACTGAGGACCACTGTCTGAAGTATTGAGGGAGCACTTTCGAAGGTATTGAGGGACCACATTCTGTGGTACTGAGGGAGAACAATCTGAGGTATTGAGGGAGCACTATCTGAGGTATTAAGGGAGCACTTTCTGAGGTATAGAGGGAGCACTATCTGAGGTACTGGGGGAGCACTTTCTGAGGTATTGAGGAAGCACTTTCTGAGTTACTGAGGGAGCACTTTCTGAGGTACTGTGGGAGCACTTTCTGAGGTATTGAGGAAGCACTTTCTGAGGTATTGAGGGAGCACTTTCTGAGATACTGAGGG
Organism: Chiloscyllium plagiosum; assembly: GCF_037043375.1. Taxonomy (NCBI): domain Eukaryota; kingdom Metazoa; phylum Chordata; class Chondrichthyes; order Orectolobiformes; family Hemiscylliidae; genus Chiloscyllium; species Chiloscyllium plagiosum. Next base: position 83,882,494 of record NW_028270169.1, read on the forward strand.
AGCACTTTCTGAGGTACTGAGGGAGCGCTTTCTGAGGTACTGAGGAAGCACTCTCTGAGGTACTGAGGGAGAACTATCTGTGGTATTGATGGAGCACTTTCTAAGGTATTGAGGAAGCACTTTCTGAGGTATTGAGGGAGCTCTATCTGAGGTACTGAGGGAGCACTTCCTGAGCTATTAAGGGAGCACTATCTGAGGCATTGAGGGACCAATATCTGAGGTACTGAGGGAGAACTATCTGAGGTACTGAGGGAGCAGTTTCTGAGGTATTGAGGGAACACTTTCTGACGTACTGAGGAAGCACTACCTGAGGTTCTGAGTGAGTACTATCTGAGGTACTGTGGGAGCACTTTCTGATGTATTGAGGGAGCACTATCTGAGGTATTGTGGGGGCACTATCTGAGGCATTGAGGGAGATATATCTGAGGTATCGAGGGAGCACTTTGAGAGTTATTGAGGGAGAACTATCTAAGGTATTGAGGGAACACTAATTGGGGTATTGATGGAGAACTATCTGAGGTATTGAGGCGCACTATCTGAGATATTGAGGGAGAACTATCTGAGGTATTGAATGAGCACTTTCAGATGTTTTGAGGGAGAACTATCTGAGGTATTGAAGCAGAACTATCTTAGGTATTGAGGGAGCACTCTCTGAGGTATTGATGGAGCACTTTCTGAGGTATTGAGGTAGCACTTTCTGAGGTACTGAGGAGACACTTTCTGAGGTATTGAGGGAGCACTATCTGACGTACTGAGGAAGCACTATCAGAGGTACTGATGGAGATCTATCTGAGGTAATGATGGAGCACTTTCTGAGGTATTGAGGGAGCACTTTCTGAGGTACTGATGGAACACTCTCTGAGGTATTGAGGGAGCACTTTCGAGGGATTGAGGGAGAACTACCTGAGGTATTGAGGGAGCACTTTCTGAGGTACTGAGGAAGCACTATCTGTGGTATTGAGGGAGCACCTTCTGAGGTACTGAGGAAGCACTATCTGAGGTACTGAGGGAGCACTTTCTGAGGTACTGAGGGAGAAATATATGAGGCACTGGGGGACCACTTTCTGAGGTATTGAGGTTGCACTTTCTGAGGTATTGAGGGAGCAACTTCTGAGGTATTGAGGGAGCACTATCTGAGGTACTGAGGGAGCACTTTCTGAGGTATTGAGGAAGCACTTTCTGAGGTATTGAGGGAGCACTATCTGAGGTATGGATGAAGCACTTTCTGAGGTATTGAGGAAGCCCTTTCTGAGGTACTGAGGGAGCACTTTCTGATGTATTGTGCGAGCTCTATCTGAGGTACTGAGGGAGCTAGTTCTGAGGTACTGAGGGAGAACTATCTGAGGTACTGAGGGAGAACTATCTGAGGTATTGATGGAGCACTTACTGATGTATTGAGGAAGCATTTTCTGAGGTATTGAGGGAACACAATCTGTTGTATTGAGGAAGAACTTTATGAGGTATTGAGGGAGCACTTTCTGAGGTATTGAGGGAGCACTGTCTGAGGTACTGAGGGAGAACTATCTGTGGTATTGATGGAGCACTTTCTGAGGTATTGAGGAAGCACTTTCTGAGATCCTGAGGGAGCATTTTCTGAGTTATTGAGGGAGCATTATCTGAGGTACTGACGGAAGAAGTTCTGAGGCATTGAGGAAGCACTCTCTGAGGTACTGAGGGAGAACTATCTGAGGTATTGATGGAGCACATTCTGAGGTATTGAGGAAGCACTTTCTGAGATACTGAGTGTGCACTTTCTGAGGTACTGATGGAGAACTATCTGAGATACTGAGGCAGAACTTGCGGAGGTACTGAGGAAGCGCTATCTGAGGTCCTGCGTGAGTACTATCTGAGGTATTGATGGAGCAATTTCTGAGGTATTGAGGGAGCACTATCTGAGGTACAGAGGGAGCACTTTCTGAGGTATTGAGGAAGCACTTTCTGAGGTATTGAGGAAGCACACTCTGAGGAACTGAGGGTGAACTATCTGAGGTATTGATGGAGCACTTTCCGAGGTACTGAGGGAGCACTTTCTGAGGTATTGAGGAAGCACTATCTGAGGTATTGTGGGAGCACGATCTGAGGCTATGAAGGAACACTTTATGAGGTATTGAGGAAGCACTTTCTGAGGTATTGAGGAAACACAATCTGATGTATTGAGGAAGCACTTTATGTGGTATTGAGGGAGCACTTTCTGAGGTATTGAGGGAGCACTATCAGAGGTACTGAGGGTGCACTTTCTGAGGTATTGAGGAAGCACTTTCTGAGGTATTGAGGGTGCACATTCTGAGGTACTAAGGGAGAAGTATCTGAGGTACTGAGGGAGAACTATCTGAGGTATTGATGGAGTACTTTCTGAGGTATTGAGGAAGCACTTTCTGTGGTACTGAGGGAGCACTTCCTGAGGTACTGATGGAGAACTATCTGAGGTACTGAGGGAGAACCTTCGGAGGTACTGAGGAAGCACTACCTGAGGTCCTGAGCGAGTTCTATCTGAGGTGCTCGGGAGAACTATCGGAGGTACTGAGGGAGCAAGTTCTGGGGTATTGAGGGAGCACTATCTGAGGTACTGAGGGATAACTATCTGAGTTATTGATGTAGCACTTTCTGAGGTATTGATGGAGCACTTTCTGAGGTGCTGAGGGAGCACTTTCTGAAGTACAGAGGAAGCACTTTCTGAAGCATTGAGCAAGCACTTTCTGAGGTATTGGGGGAGCACTTTCTGAGGTATAGGGGGAGCTCTATCTGAGGTACTGAGGTAGCACTCTCTGAGGTATTGAAGAAGCACTTTCTGAGGGAAAGAGGAAGCACTTTCTGAGGTATTGAGTGAGCACTTTCTGAGGTACTGAGGGAGCACTTTCTGAGGTATTGAGGAAGCACTTTCTGAGGTATTGAGGGAGCACGTTCTGAGGTAATGAGGGAGCACTTGCTGAGGTATTGAGGAAGCTCTCTCTGAGTACTGAGGGAGAACTATCTGTGGTATTGATGGAGCACTTTCTGAGGTATTGAGGAAGCACTTTCTGAGGTACTGAGGTAGCACTTTCTGAGGTATTGAGGGAGCACTATCTGAGGTACTGAGGGAACAAGTTCTGAGGACTTCAGGAAGCACTCACTAAGGTACTGAGGGAGAACTATCTGAGGTACTGAGGGAGAACTATCTGAGGTACTGAGGGAGCACTTTCTGAGGTATTAAGGGAGCACTATCTGAGGCATTGAGGGAGCAATATCTGAGGTACTGAGGGAGCACTTTCTGAGCTATTTAGGGAGCTCTTTCTGAGGTACTGAGTGTGAACTACCTGAGGTACTGAGGGAGAACTATCTGAGGTACTGAGGGAGCAGTTTCTGAGGTATTGAGGGAGGACTTTCTGACGTACTGAGGAAGCACTATCTGAGGTTCTGAGCTAGTACTTTCTGTCGTACAGAGGGAGAACTATCTGAGGTACTGAGGGACCACTTACTGAAGTATTGAGGGAGCACTTTCAACGGTATTGAGGAAGCACTTTCTGAGGTATTGAGGGAGAACAATCTGAGGTACTGAGGGTGCACTTGCTGAGGTATTGAGGAAGCACATTCTGAGGTATAGAGGGAGCACTATCTGAGGTACTGAGGGAGCACTTTCTGAGGTATTGAGGAAGCACTTTCTGAGGTACTAATGGAGCACTTTCTGAGGTATTGAGGAAGCACTTTCTGAGGTATTGAGGGAGCACTATCTGAGGTACTGAGGGAGCACTATCTGAGGTATTGAGGAAGCACTTTCTGAGGTACTGAGGGAGCACTTTCTGAGGTACTGAGGAAGCAGTTTCTGAGGTATTGAGGAAGCACTTTCTGAGGTACTGAGGAAGCAGTTTCTGAGGTACTGAGGATGCACTTTCTGAGGTATTAAGGGAGCACGTTCTGAGCTATTGAGGAAGCACTTTCTGAGGTATTGAGGAAGCACTTTCTGAGGTATTGAGGGAGCACTATCTGAGGTACTGAGGGAGCACTTTCTGAGCTATTAAGGGAGCACTATCTGAGGCATTGAGGGACCAATATCTGAGGTACTGAGGGAGCAGTTTCAGAGGTATTGAGGGAACACTTTCTGACGTACTGAAGAAGCACTACCTGAGGTTCTGAGTGAGTACTATCTGAGGCACTGAGGGAGCACTTTCTGAGGTATTGAGGGAGCACTATCTGAGGTATTGTGGGAGCACTATCTGAGGCATTGAGGGAGAACTATCTGAGGTATCGAGGGAGCACTTTGAGAGGTATTGAGTGAGAACTATCTAAGGTATTGAGGGAACACTAACTGAGGTATTGATGGAGAACTATCTGAGGTATTGAGGAGCACTATCTGAGGTATTGAGGGAGAACTATCTGAGGTATTGAATGAGCACTTTCAGATGTTTTGAGGAAGAACTATCCGAGGTATTGAAGCAGAACTATCTTAGGTATTGAGGGAGCACTCTCTGAGGTATTGATGGAGCACTTTCTGAGGTGATGAGGTAGCACTTTCTGAGGTACTGAGGAGACTCTTTCTGAGGTATTGAGGGAGCACTATCTGACGTACTGAGGAAGCACTATCAGAGGTCCTGATGGAGATCTATGTGAGGAATTGATGGAGCACTTTCTGAGGTATTGAGGGAGCACTTTCTGAGGTACTGATGGAACACTCTCTAAGGGATTGAGGAAGCACTTTCGAGGTATTGAGGGAGAACTACCTGAGGTATTGAGGGAGCACATTCTGAGGTACTGAGGAAGCACTATCTGAGGTATTGAGGGAGCACCTTCTGAGGTACTGAGGAAGCACTATCTGAGGTACTGAGGGAGCACTTTCTGAGGTACTGAGGGAGAAATATATGAGGTACTGGGGGACCACGTTCTGAAGTATTGAGGGAGCACTTTCGAGGTATTGAGGGAGCACTATCTGAGGTACTGAGGGTGCACTTTCTGAGGTATTGAGGTAGAACTATGTGGTATTGATGGAGCACTTTCTGAGGTATTGAGGAAGCACTTTCTGAGGTACTGAGGGAGCACTTTCTGAGGTATTGAGGGATCACTATCTGAGGTACTGAGGGAGCACTTTCTGAGGTATTGAGGAAGAACTCTCTGAGGTACTGAGGTAGAACTATCTGTGGTATTGATGGAGCACTTTCTGAAGTATAGAGAAAGCACTATCTGAGGTACGGAATGAGCACTTTCTGAGGTATTGAGGGAGCACATTCTGACGTACTGAGGAAGCGCTTTCTGAGGTTCTGAGCGAGTACTATCTGAGGTACTGAGGGAGAACTATCTGAGGTACTGAGGGACTACTTTCTGAAGTATTGAGTAAGCACTTTCTGAGGTATTTTGGGAGCAATTTCTGAGGTACTAAGTGAGCACTTTCTGAGGTACTGAGGTACTGAGCGAGCACTTTCTGAGGTATTGATGGAGCACTTTCTGAGGTACTGAGGAAGCACTATCTGAGGTATTGAGGGAGCACCTTCTGAGGTACTGAGGAATCACTATCAGAGGTACTGAGGGAGCACTTTCTAAGGGACTGAGGGAGAACTATCTGAGGTACTGAGGGACCACCGTCTGAAGTATTGAGGGAGGTTCTGAGGTACTATAGAACATAGAAGAATACAGCACTGTACAGGTCCTTCGGCCCTCGATGTTGCGCCGATCCAAGCCCACCTAACCTACATTAGCCCACTATCCTCCATTGAGGATAGTGGGCTAGTGTAGGTTAGGTGTAGAACTATCTGAGGTACTGAGGGAGAACTATCTGAGGTACTGTGGGAGCAGTTTCTGAGGTATTGAGGGAGCACTTTCTGACGTACTGAGGAAGCACTATCTGAGGTTCTGAGCGAGTACTATCTGAGGTACTGAGCGAGCACTTTCTGAGGTATTGAGGGAGCACTTTCTGAGGTACTGCGGGAGCACGATCTGAGGTATTGAGGGAGAATTATCTGAGGTATTGTGGGAGCACTATCTGAGGCATTGAGGGAGAACTATCTGAGGTATTGAGGGAGCACTTTCAGAGGTATTGAGGGAGAACTATCTGAGGTATTGAGGGAGAACTATCTGAGGTATTGAGGAGCACTATCTGAAGTATTGAGGGAGAACTATCAGAGGTATTGAGCGAGCACTTTCAGAGGTTTTGTGGGAGAACTATCTGAGGTATTGAAGGAGAACTATCTTAGGTATTGAGGGAGCACTTTCTGAGGTAGTGAGGGGACACTCTCTGAGGTATTGAGGGAGCACTTTCGAGGTATTGAGGGAGAACTACCTGAGGTATTGATGGAGCACTTTCTGAGGTACTGAGGAAGCACTATCTGAGGTATTGAGGGAGCACCTTCTGAGGTACTGAGGAATCACTATCAGAGGTACTGAGGGAGCACTTTCTAAGGGACTGAGGGAGAACTATCTGAGGTACTGAGGGACCACCGTCTGAAGTATTGAGGGAGCACATTCTGAGGTATTGAGGGAGCTCTATCTGAGGTATTGAGGAAGCACTTTCTGAGGTATTGAGGGAGCACTTTCTGAGGTATTGAGGGAGCACTATCTGAGGTACTGAGGGAGCACTTTCTGAGGTATAGAGAAAGCACTTTCTGAGGTATTGAAGAACCAATTTCTGAGGTATTGAGGGAGCTCGATCTGAGGTATTGAGGAAGCACTTTCTGAGTTATTGAGGGAGCACTTTCTGAGGTACTGAGGGCGCACTTTCTGAAGTATTGAGGGTGCACTATCTGAAGTACTGAGGGAGCACTTTCTGAGGAATTGAGGAAGAACACTCTGAGGTACTGAGGTAGAACTATGTGTGGTATTGATGGAGCACTTTCTGAGGTATTGAGGAAGCACTTTCTGAGGTATTGAGGGAGCACTATCTGGGGTACTGAGGGGACAATTTCTGAGGTATTGAGTAAGCACTCACTGAGGTACTGAGGGAGAACTATCTGAGGTACTGTGTGAGAACTATCTGACGTACTGAGCGAGCACTTCCTGAGGTATTAAGGGGGCACTATCTGAGGCATTGAGGAAGCAATATCAGAGGTACGGAATGAGCACTTTCTGAGGTATTGAGGGAGCACTTTCTGACGTACTGAGGAAGCACTTTCTGAGGTTCTGAGCGAGTACTATCTGAGGTACTGAGTGACCAATTTCTGAAGTATTGAGGGAGCACTTTCTGAGGTATTTTGGGAGCACTTTCTGATGCACTGAGTAAGAACATAGAACAGAGAACATAGAAGAATACAGCGCAGTACAGGCCCTTCGGCCCTCGATGTTGCGCCGATCCCAGCCCACCTAACCTACACTAGCCCACTATCCTCCATTGAGGATAGTGGGCTAGTGTAGGTTGGTGTAGAACTATGTGAGGTACTGAGGGAGAACTATCTGAGGTACTGTGGGAGCAGTTTCTGAGGTATTGAGGGAGCACTTTCTGACGTACTGAGGAAGCACTTTCTGAGGTTCTGAGGGAGCACTTTCTGAGGTATTGAGGGAGCACTATCTGAGGTACTGAGGGGACAGGTTCTGAGGTATTGAGGAAGCACTCACTGAGGTACTGAGGGAGAACTATCTGAGGTACTGTGTGAGAACTATCTGACGTACTGAAAGATCAATTCCTGAGGTATTAAGGGGGCACTCTCTGAGGCATTGAGGAAGCAATATCTGAGGTACGGAATGAGCACTTTCTGAGGTATTGAGGGAGCACTTTCTGACGTACTGAGGGAGCACTTTCTGAGGTTCTGAGCGAGTACTATCTGAGGGACTGAGGGACCACTTTCTGAAGTATTGAGGGAGCACTTTCTGAGGTATTTTGGGAGCACTTTCTGATGCACTGAGTAAGAACATAGAACATAGAACATAGAAGAATACAGCGCAGTACAGGCCCTTCGGCCCTCGATGTTGCGCCGATCCAAGCCCACCTAACCTACACTAGCCCACTATCCTCCATTGAGGATAGTGGGCTAGTGTAGGTTAGGTGTAAAACTATCTGAGGTACTGAGGGAGAACTATCTGAGGTACTGTGGGAGCAGTTTCTGAGGTATTGAGGGAGCACTTTCTGACGTACTGAGGAAGCACTATCTGAGGTTCTGAGCGAGTACTATCTGAGGTACTGAGCGAGCACTTTCTGAGGTATTGAGGGAGCACTTTCTGAGGTACTGCGGGAGCACGATCTGAGGTAATGAGGGAGAATTATCTGAGGTATTGTGGGAGCACTATCTGAGGCATTGAGGGAGAACTATCTGAGGTGTTGAGGGAGCACTTTCAGAGGTATTGAGGGAGAACTATCTGAGGTATTGAGGGAGCACCAACTGAGGTATTGAGGGAGAACTATCTGAGGTATTGAGGAGCACTATCTGAAGTATTGAGGGAGAACTATCAGAGGTACTGAGCTAGCACTTTCAGAGGTTTTGAGGGAGAACTATCTGAGGTATTGAAGGAGAACTATCTTAGGTATTGAGGGAGCACTCTCTGAGGTATTGATGGAGCACTTTCGAGGTATTGAGGAGCACTACCTGAGGTATTGAGGGAGCACTTTCTGAGGTACTGAGGAAGCACTATCTGAGGTATTGAGGGAGCACCTTCTGAGGTACTGAGGAATCACTATCACAGGTACTGAGGGAGCACGTTCTGAGGTACTGAGTGAGAACTATCTGAGGTACTGAGGGACCACCTTCTGAAGTATTGAGGGAGCACATTCTAAGGTATTGAGGGACCACTATCTGAGGTATTGAGGAGGCACTTTCTGAGGTATTGAGGGAGCGCTTTCTGAGGTATTGAGGGAGCACTATCTGAGGTACTGAGGGTGCACTTTCTGAGGTATTGAGGAAGAACTCTCTGAGGTACTGAGGTAGAACTATGTGGTATTGATGGAGCACTTTCTGAGGTATTGAGGAAGCACATTCTGAGGTACTGAGGGAGCACTTTCTGAGGTATTGAGGGATCACTATCTGAGGTACTGAGGGAGCACTTTCTGAGGTATTGAGGAAGAACTCTCTGAGGTACTGAGGTAGAACTATCTGTGGTATTGATGGAGCACTTTCTGAGGTATAGAGAAAGCACTCTCTGAGGTATTGAAGAACCAATTTCTGAGGTATTGAGGGAGCACTGTCTGAGGTATTGAGGAAGCACTTTCTGAGGTATTGAGGGAGCACTATCTGAGGTACTGAGGCAGCACTTTCTGTGGTATTGAGGAAGCATTTTCTTAGGTATTGAGGAAGCACTTTCTGAGGTACTGAGGGAGCACTTTCTGAAGTATTGAGGAAGCACTTTCTGAGGTATTGAGGGAGCACTTTCTGAGGTACTGAGGGAGCACTTTCTGAGGTATTGAGGGTGCACTACCTGAAGTACTGAGGGAGCACTTTCTGAGATATTGAGGAAGAACTCTCTGAGGTACTGAGGTAGAACTATCTGTGGTATTGATGGAGCACTTTCTGAGGTATTGAGGAAGCACTTTCTGAGGTACTGAGGGAGCACTTTCTGAGGTATTGAGGATCACTATCTGAGGTACTGAGGGGACAAGTTCTGAGGTATTGAGGAAGCACTCACTGAGGTACTGAGGGAGAACTATCTGAGGTACTGAGGGAGAACTATCTGACGTACTGAGCGAGCACTTCCTGAGGTATTAAGGGGGCACTATCTGAGGCATTGAGGGAGCAATATCTGAGGTACGGAATGAGCACTTTCTGAGGTATTGAGGGAGCACTTTCTGACGTACTGAGGAAGCACTTTCTGAGGTTTTGAGCGAGTACTATCTGAGGTACTGAGGGAGAACTATCTGAGGTACTGAGGGACCACATTCTGAAGTATTGAGGGAGCACTTTCTGAGGTATTTTGGGAGCAATTTCTGAGGTACTAAGTGAGAACATAGAACATAGAACATAGAAGAATACAGCGCAGAACAGGTCCTTCGGCCCTCGATGTTGCGCCGATCCAAGCCCACCTAACCTACATTAGCCCACTATCCTCCATTGAGGATAGTGGGCTAGTGTAGGTTAGGTGTAGAACTATCTGAGGTACTGAGGGAGAACTATCTGAGGTACTGTGGGAGCAGTTTCTGAGGTATTGAGGGAGCACTTTCTGACGTACTGAGGAAGCACTATCTGAGGATCTGAGCGAGTACTATCTGAGGTACTGAGCGAGCACTTTCTGAGGTATTGAGGGAGCACTTTCTGAGGTACTGCGGGAGCACGATCTGAGGTATTGAGGGAGAATTATCTGAGGTATTGTGGGAGCACTATCTGAGGCATTGAGGGAGAACTATCTGAGGTATTGAGGGTGCACTTTCAGAGGTATTGAGGGAGAACTATCTGAGGTATTGAGGGAGAACTATCTGAGGTATTGAGGAGCACTATCTGAAGTATTGAGGGAGAACTATCAGAGGTATTGAGCGAGCACTTTCAGAGGTTTTGTGGGAGAACTATCTGAGGTATTGAAGGAGAACTCTCTTAGGTATTGAGGGAGCACTCTCTGAGGTATTGATGGAGCACTTTCTGAGGTATTGAGGTAGCACTTTCTGAGGTAGTGAGGGGACACTCTCTGAGGTATTGAGGGAGCACTTTCGAGGTATTGAGGGAGAACTACCTGAGGTATTGAGGGAGCACTTTCTGAGGTACTGAGGAAGCACTATCTGAGGTATTGAGGGAGCACCTTCTGAGATACTGCGGAATCACTATCAGAGGTACTGAGGGAGCACTTTCTAAGGGACTGAGGGAGAACTATCTGAGGTACTGAGGGACCACCGTCTGAAGTATTGAGGGAGCACATTCTGAGGTATTGAGGGAGCACTATCTGAGGTATTGAGGAAGCACTTTCTGAGGTATTGAGGGAGCACTTTCTGAGGTATTGAGGGAGCACTATCTGAGGTACTGAGGGAGCACTTTCTGAGGTATAGAGAAAGCACTTTCTGAGGTATTGAAGAACCAATTTCTGAGGTATTGAGGGAGCTCTATCTGAGGTATTGAGGAAGCACTTTCTGAGTTATTGAGGGAGCACTTTCTGAGGTACTGAGGGCGCACTTTCTGAAGTATTGAGGGTGCACTATCTGAAGTACTGAGGGAGCACTTTCTGAGGAATTGAGGAAGCACTCTCTGAGGTACTGAGGTAGAACTATGTGTGGTATTGATGGAGCACTTTCTGAGGTATTGAGGGAGCACTATCTGAGGTACTGAGGGGACAAGTTCTGAGGTATTGAGGAAGCACTCACTGAGGTACTGAGGGAGAACTATCTGAGGTACTGTGTGAGAACTATCTGACGTACTGAGCGAACACTTCCTGAGGTATTAAGGGGGCACTATCTGAGGCATTGAGGAAGCAATATCTGAACTACGGAATGAGCACTTTCTGAGGCATTGAGGGAGCACTTTCTGACGTACTGAGGAAGCACTTTCTGAGGTTCTGAGCGAGTACTATCTGAGATACTGAGAGACCACTTTCTGAAGTATTGAGGGAGCACTTTCTGAGATATTTTGGGAGCACTTTCTGAGGCACTGAGTAAGAACATAGAACATAGAACATAGAAGAATACAGCTCAGTACAGGCCCTTCGGCCCTCGATGTTGCGCCGATCCCAGCCCACCTAACCTACACTAGCCCACTATCCTCCATTGAGGATAGTGGGCTAGTGTAGGTTAGGTGTAGAACTATCTGAGGTACTGAGGGAGAACTATCTGAGGTACTGTGGGAGCAGTTTCTGAGGTATTGAGGGAGCACTTTCTGACGTACTGAGGAAGCACTATCTGAGGTTCTGAGCGAGTATATCTGAGGTACTGAGCGAGCACTTTCTGAGGTATTGAGGGAGCACTTTCTGAGGTACCGCGGGAGCACGTTCTGAGGTATTGAGGGAGAATTATCTGAGGTATTGTGGGAGCACTATCTGAGGCATTCAGGGAGAACTATCTGAGGTATTGAGGGAGCACTTTCAGAGGTATTGAGGGAGAACTATCTGAGGTATTGAGGGAGCACTATCTGAGGTATTGAGGGAGAACTATCTGAGGTATTGAGGAGCACTATCTGAAGAATTGAGGGAGAACTATCAGAGGTATTGAGCGAGCACTTTCAGAGGTTTTGAGGGAGAACTATCTGAGGTATTGAAGGAGAACTATCTTAGGTATTGAGGGAGCACTCTCTGAGGTATTGATGGAGCACTTTCTGAGGTATTGAGGTAGCACTTTCTGAGGTAGTGAGGGGACACTCTCTGAGGTATTGAGGTTGCACTTTCGAGGTATTGAGGGAGAACTACCTGAGGTATTGAGGGAGCACTTTCTGAGGTACTGAGGAAGCACTATCTGAGGTATTGAGGGAGCACCTTCTGAGGTACTGAGGAATCACTATCAGAGGTACTGAGGGAGCACTTTCTGAGGTACTGAGGGAGAACTATCTGAGGTATTGAGGGACCACCTTCTGAAGTATTGAGGGAGCACATTCTAAGGTATTGAGTGACCACTATCTGAGGTATTGAGGAGGCACTTTCTGAGGTATTGAGGGAGCACTTTCTGTGGTATTGAGGGAGCACTATCTGAGGTACTGAGGGAGCACTTTCTGAGGTATTGAGGAAGAACTCTCTGAGGTACTGAGGTAGAACTATCTGAGGTATTGATGGAGCACTTTCTGAGGTATTGAGGAAGCAATTTCTGAGGTACTGAGGGAGCACTTTCTGAGGTATTGAGGGATCACTATCTGAGGTACTGAGGGAGCACTTTCTGAGGTATTGAGGAAGAACTCTCTGAGGTACTGAGGTAGAACTATCTGTGGTATTGATGGAGCACTTTCTGAGGTATAGAGAAAGCACTTTCTGAGGTATTGAAGAACCAATTTCTGAGGTATTGAGGGAGCACTATCTGAGGTATTGAGGAAGCACTTTCTGAGGTATTGAGGGAGCACGATCTGAGGTACTGAGGGAGCACTTTCTGTGGTATTGAGGAAGCATTTTCTTAGGTATTGAGGAAGCACTTTCTGAGGTACTGAGGGAGCACTTTCTGAGGTACTGAGGGAGCACTTTCTGAGGTATTGAGGGTGCACTATCTGAAGTACTGAGGGAGCACTTTCTGAGGTATTGAGGAAGAACTCTCTGAGGTACTGAGGTAGAACTATCTGTGGTATTGAGGAAGCACTTTACGTGGTGTTGTGGGAGCACTTTCTGAGGTATTGAGGGAGCACTATCTGAGGTACTGAGGGTGCACTTTCTGAGGCATTGAGGAAGCACTTTCTGAGGTATTGAGCGAACACTTTCTGAGGTATTGAGGAAGCACTTTCTGTGGTCCTGAGGGAAAACTATCTGTGGCACTGAGGTAGCGCTATCTGCGGTCTTGAGGGAGCACTATCTGAGGCATTGAGGGAGCACTATCTGAGGTACTGAAGGAGCACTTTCTGAGGTACTGATAGAGAACTATCTGAGGTTCTGAGGGAGAACTTTCAGAGGTACTGAGGGAGCAAGTTCTGAGGTATTGATGGAGCACTTTCTGAGGTATTGAGGAAGTACTTTCTGAGGTACTGAGGGAGCACTTTCTGAGGTACAGAGGAAGCACTTTATGAAGCATTGAGGGAGCACTATCTGAGGTATTGTGGAAGCACTTTCTGAGGTATTGAGGGAGCACTTTCTGAGGTATAGAGGGAGCACTATCTGAGGTATTGAGGAAGGACCTTCGGAGGTATTGAGGGCGCACTTTCTGAGGTATTGAGGAAGCACTTTCTGAGTTACTGAGGAGAGCACTTTCTGAGGTATTGAGGAAGCACTTTCTGAGGTATTGAGGAAGCACTTTCTGAGGTATTGAGGAAGCACTATCTGAGGCACTGAGGGAGAACTATCTGAGGTATTGAAGGAGCACTTTCTGAGGTATTGAGGGAGTACTATCAGTGGTACTGAGGGAGCACTTTCTGAGGTACAGAGGAAGCACTTTCTGAGGTATTGAGGGAGCACTATCTGAGGTACTGAGGGAGCACTATCTGAGGTATTGAGGAAGCACTTTCTGAGTTATTAAGGGAGCACTTTCTGAGGTATAGAGGGAGCACTATCTGAGGTACTCAGGAAGCACTTTCTGAGGTATTGAGGAAGGACTTTCTGAGGTATTGAGGGAGCACTTTCAGAGGTATTGAGGGAGCACTTTCTGAGGTATTGAGGAAGCATTTTCTGAGGCTTTGAGGGAGCACTTTCTGAGGTATTGAGGAAGCACTTTCTGAGGTATTGAGGGAACACTATCTGAGGTACTGAGGGGACAAGTTCTGAGGTATTGAGGAAGCACTCACTGAGGTACTGAGGGAGAACTATCTGCGGTACTGAGGGAGAACTGTCTGACGTACTGAGTGAGCACTTCCTGAAGTATTAAGGGGGCACTATCTGAGGCATTGAGGGAGCAATATCTGAGGTACGGAATGAGCACTTTCTGAGGTATTGAGGGAGCACTTTCTGACGTACTGAGGAAGCACTTTCTAAGGTTCTGAGCGAGTACGATCTGAGGTACTGAGGGAGAACTATCTGAGGTACTGAGGGACCACTTTCTGAAGTATTGAGGGAGCACATTCTGAGGTATTGAGGAAGCACGTTCTGAGGTACTGAGGGAGAACTATCTGAGGTACTGAGGGAGCAAGTTCTGAGGTATTGAGGGAGCACTCTCTGAGGTACTGAGGGAGAACTATCTGAGGTATTGATGGAGCACTTTCTGACGTATTGAGGGAGCACTATCTGAGGTACTGAGGGAACACTTTCTGAGGTACAGAGGAAACACTTTCTGAGGTATTGAGGAAGCACTTTCTGAGTTATTAAGGGAGCACTTTCTGAGGTATTGAGGAAGCACTTTCTGAGGTATTGAGGAAGCACTTACTGAGGTATAGAGGGAGCACTATCTGAGGTACTGAGGGAGCTCTATCTGAGGTATTGAGGGAGCACTATCTGAGGTATTGAGAGAGCACTATCAGAGGTACTGAGGGAGCACTTTCTACGGGACTGAGGGAGAACTATCTGAGGTACTGAGGGACCACCGTCTGAAGTATTGAGGGAGCACATTCTGAGGTATTGAGGGAGCACTATCTGAGGTATTGAGGAAGCACTTTCTGAGGTATTGAGGGAGCACTTTCTGAGGTATTGAGGGAGCACTATCTGAGGTACTGAGGGAGCACTTTCTGAGGTAGAGAGAAAGCACTTTCTGAGGTATTGAAGAACGAATTTCTGAGGTATTGAGGCAGCTCTATCTGAGGTATTGTGGAAGCACTTTCTGAGTTATTGAGGGAGCACTTTCTGAGGTACTGAGGGCGCACTTTCTGAAGTATTGAGGGTGCACTATCTGAAGTACTGAGGGAGCACTTTCTGAGGAATTGAGGAAGAACTCTCTGAGGTACTGAGGTAGAACTATGTGTGGTATTGATGGAGCACTTTCTGAGGTATTGAGGAAGCACTTTCTGAGGTATTGAGGGAGCACTATCTGAGGTACTGAGGGGACAAGTTCTGAGGTATTGAGGAAGCACTCACTGAGGTACTGAGGGAGAACTATCTGAGGTACTGAGGGAGAACTATCTGACGTACTGAGCGAGCACTTCCTGAGGTATTAAGGGGGCACTATCTGAGGCATTGAGGAAGCAATATCTGAGGTACGGAATGAGCACTTTCTGAGGTATTGAGGGAGCACTTTCTGACGTACTGAGGAAGCACTTTCTGAGGTTCTGAGGGAGAACTATCTGAGGTACTGAGGGAGCAAGTTCTGAGGTATTGAGAGAGCACTCTCTGAGGTACTGAGGGAGAACTATCTGAGGTACAGAGGGAGCAAATTCTGAGGTATTGAGGGAGCACTCTCTGAGGTACTGAGGGAGAACTATCTGAGGTATTGATGGAGCACTTTCTGAGATATTGAGGGAGCACTATCTGAGGTACTGAGGGAGCACATTCTGAGGTACAGAGGAAACACTTTCTGAGGTATTGAGGAAGCACTTTCTGAGTTATTAAGGGAGCACTTTCTGAGGTATTGAGGAAGCACTTTCTGAGGTATTGAGGAAACACTTTCTGAGGTATAGAGGGAGCACTATCTGAGGTACTGAGGGAGCTCTATCTGAGGTATTGAGGGAGCACTATCTGAGGTATTGAGAGAGCACTATCTGAGGTATTGAGGAAGCACTTTCTGAGTTATTAAGGGAGCACTTTCTGACGTATAGAGGGAGCACTCTCTGAGGTACTGAGGGAGCACTTTCTGAGGTACAGAGGAAGCACTTTCTGAAGTATTGAGGGAGCACTATCTGAGGTACTGAGGAAGCACTATCTGAGGTATTGAGGAAGCACTTTCTGAGTTATTAAGGGAGCACTTTCTGAGGTATAGAGGGAGCATTATCTGAGGTACTGAGGGAGCACTTTCTGAGGTATTGAGGAAGGACTTTCTGAGGTATTGAGGGAGCACTTTCAGAGGTATTGAGGGAGCACTTTCTGAGGTATTGAGGAAGCATTTTCTGAGGCTTTGAGGGAGCACTTTCTGAGGTATTGAGGAAGCACTTTCTGAGGTATTGAGGGAGCACTATCTGAGGTACTGAGCGGACAAGTTCTGAGGTATTGAGGAAGCACTCACTGAGGTACTGAGGGAGAACTATCTGAGGTACTGAGGGAGAACTGTCTGACGTACTGAGTGAGCACTTCCTGAGGTATTAGGGGGGCACTATCTGAGGCATTGAGGGAGCAATATCTGAGGTACGGAATGAGCACTTTCTGAGGTATTGAGGGAGCACTTTCTGACGTACTGAGGAAGCACATTCTGAGGTTCTGAGCGAGTACTATCTGAGGTACTGAGGGAGAACTATCTGAGGTACTGAGGGACCACATTCTGAAGTATTGAGGGAGCACATTCTGAGGTATTGAGGAAGCACTTTCTGAGGTACTGAGGGAGAACTATCTGAGGTACTGAGGGAGCAAGTTCTGAGGTATTGAGAGAGCATTCTCTGAGGTACTGAGGGAGAACTATCTGAGGTATTGATGGAGCACTTTCTCAGGTATTGAGGGAGCACTATCTGAGGTACTGAGGGAGCACTTTCTGAGGTACAGAGGAAACACTTTCTGAGGTATTGAGGAAGCACTTTCTGAGTTATTAAGGGAGCACTTTCTGAGGTATTGAGGAAGCACTTTCTGAGGTATTGAGGAAGCACTTTCTGAGGTATAGAGGGAGCACTATCTGAGGTACTGAGGGAGCTCTATCTGAGGTACTGAGGGAGGTCTATCTGAGGTACTGAGGGAGCACTATCTGAGGTATTGAGGAAGCACCTTCTGAGTTATTAAGGGAGCACTTTCTGAGGTATAGAGAGAGCACTATCTGAGGTACTGAGGGAGCACTTTCTGAGGTCTTGAGGAAGGACTTTCTGAGGTATTGTGGGAGCACTTTCTGAGGTACTGAGGGAGCACTATCTGAGGTATTGAGGAAGCACTTTCTGAGGTATTGAGGAAGCACTTTCTGAGGTATTGAGGTCGCACTTTCTGAAGTACTGAGGGAGCACTTTCTGAGGTATTGAGGAAGCACTCTCTGAGGTACTGAGGTAGAACTATCTGTGGTATTGATGGAGCACTATCTGAGGCATTGAAGAAGCATTTACTGAGGATCTGAGGGAGCTCTTTCTGAGGTATTGAGGGAGCACTTTCTGAGGTACTGAGGGAGCGCTCTCTGTGGTATTGAGGAAGCACTTTCTGAGGTAAAGAGGAAGCACTTTCTGAGGTATTGACTGAGCACTTTCTGAGGTACTGAGGGAGAACTATCTGAGGTATTGAGGGAGAACTATCTGAGGTATTGTGGGAGCACTATCTGAGGCATTGAGGGAGAACTATCTGAGGTATTGAGGGAGCACTTTCAGAGGTATTGACGGAGAACTATCTGAGGTATTGAGGGAGAACTATCGGAGGTACTGAGGGAGAACGTTCGGAGGTACTGAGGAAGCACTATCTGTGGTCCTGAGCGAGTACTATCTGAGGTATTGATGGAGCAATTTCTGAGGTATTGAGGGAGCACTATCTGAGGTATAGAGGGAGCACTTTCTCAGGTATTGAGGAAGCACATTCTGAGGTATTGAGGAAGCAGACTCTGAGATACTGAGGGTGAACTATCTGAGGTATTGTTGGATCACTTTCTGAGGTATTGTGGGAGCACTATCTGAGGTAATGAGGGAGCACTTTCTGACGTATTGAGGAAGCACTTTCTGAGGCATTGAGGAAGCACTTTCTGAGGTATTGAGGGAACACTTTCTGAGGTATTGAGGAAGCACTTTCTGTGGTACTGAGGGAAAACTATCTGTGGTACTGAGGTAGCACTATCTGCGGTCTTGAGGGAGCACTATCTGAGGCATTGAGGGAGCACTATCTGAGGTACTGAAGGAGCACTTTCTGAGGTACTGATAGAGAACTATCTGAGGTTCTGAGGGAGAAATTTCGGAGGCACTGAGGGAGCAAGTTCTGAGGTATTGATGGAGCACTTTCTGAGGTATTGAGGAAGTACTTTCTGAGGTACTGAGGGAGCACTTTCTGAGGTACAGAGGAAGCACTTTATGAAGCATTGAGGGAGCACTATCTGAGGTATTGTGGAAGCACTTTCTGAGGTATTGAGGGAGGACTTTCTGAGGTATAGAGGGAGCACTATCTGAGGTATTGAGGAAGGACTTTCTGAGGTATTGATGGAGCACTTTCTGAGGTACTGAGGGAGCACTCTCTGAGGTATTGAGGAAGCACTTTCTGAGGTAAAGAGGAAGCACTTTCTGAGGTATTGACTGAGCACTTTCTGAGGTACTGAGGGAGAACTATCTGAGGTATTGAGGGAGCACTATCTGAGGCACTGAGGGAGAACTATCTGAGGTATTGAAGGAGCACTTTCTGAGGTATTGAGGGAGTGCAATCAGAGGTACTGAGGGAGCACTTTCTGAGGTACAGAGGAAGCACTTTCTGAGGTATTGAATAACCAATTTCTGAGGTATTGATGGAGCACTATCTGAGGTATTGAGGAAGCACTTTCTGAGGTATTGAGAGAGCACTATCTGAGGTACTGAGGGAGCACTTTCTGTGGTATTGAGGAAGCATTGTCTTAGGTATTGAGGAAGCACATTCTGAGGTATTGAGGAAACACTTTCTGAGGTACTGAGGGAGCACTTTCTGAGGTATTGAGGGAGCACTTTCAGAGGTATTGAGGGAGCACTTTCTGAGGTATTGAGGAAGCACTTTCTGAGGCATTGAGGGAGCACTTTCTGAGGTATTGAGGAAGCACTTTCTGAGGTATTGAGGGAGCACTATCTGAGGTACTGAGGGGAAAAGTTCTGAGGTATTGAGGAAGCACTCACTGAGGTACTGAGGGAGAACTATCTGAGGTACTGAGGGAGAACTGTCTGACGTACTGAGTGAGCACTTCCTGAGGTATTAAGGGGGCACTATCTGAGGCATTGAGGGAGCAATATCTGAGGTACGGAATGAGCACTTTCTGAGGTATTGAGGGAGCACTTTCTGACGTACTGAGGAAGCACTTTCTGAGGTTCTGAGCGAGTACTATCTGAGGTACTGAGGGAGAACTAACTGAGGTACTGAGGGACCACTTTCTGAAGTATTGAGGGAGCACATTCTGAGGTATTGAGGAAGCACTTTCTGAGGTACTGAGGGAGAACTATCTGAGGTATTGATGGAGCACTTTCTGAGGTATTGAGGGAGCACTATCTGAGGTACTGAGGGAGCACTTTCTGAGGTACAGAGGAAACACTTTCTGAGGTATTGAGGAAGCACTTTGTGAGGTATTGAGGAAGCACTATCTGAGGTATAGAGGGAGCACTATCTGAGGTACTGAGGGAGCTCTATCTGAGGTATTGAGGGAGCACTATCTGAGGTATTGAGAGAGCACTATCTGAGGTACTGAGGGAGCACTATCTGAGGTATTGAGGAAGCACCTTCTGAGTTATTAAGGGAGCACTTTCTGAGGTATAGAGGGAGCACTATCTGAGGTATTGAGGAAGGACTTTCTGAGGTATTGTGGAAGCACTTTCTGAGGTACTGAGGGAGCACTATCTGAGGTATTGAGGAAGCACTTTCTGAGGTATTGAGGAAGCACTTTCTGAGGTATTGAGGGAGCACTTTCTGATGTACTGAGGGTGCACTTTCTGAGGTATTGAGGAAGCACATTCTGAGGTATTGAGGAAGCACACTCTGAGGTACTGAGGGTGAACTATCTGAGGTATTGTTGGAGCACTTTCTGAGGTATTGTGGGAGCACTATCTGAGGTAATGAGGGAGCACTTTCTGACGTATTGAGGATGCACTTTCTGAGGTATTGAGGAAGCACTTTATGTGGTATTGAGGGAGCACTTTCTGAGTTATTGAGGGAGCACTATCTGAGGTACTGAGGGTGCACTTTCTGAGGCATTGAGGAAGCACTTTCTGAGGTATTGAGGGAACACTTTCTGAGGTATTGAGGAAGCACTTTCTGTGGTACTGAGGGAAAACTATCTGTGGTACTGAGGTAGCATTATCTGCGGTCTTGAGGGAGCACTATTTGAGGCATTGAGGGAGCACTATCTGAGGTACTGAAGGAGCACTTTCTGTGGTACTGATAGAGAACTATCTGAGGTTCAGAGGGAGAACTTTCGGAGGTTCTGAGGGAGCAAGTTCTGAGGTATTGATGGAACACTTTCTGAGGTATTGAGGAAGTACTTTCTGAGGTACTGAGGGAGCACTTTCTGAGGTACAGAGGAAGCACTTTATGAAGCATTGAGGGAGCACTATCTGAGGTATTGTGGAAGCACTTTCTGAGGTATTGAGGGAGCACTTTCTGAGGTATAGAGGGAGCACTATCTGAGGTATTGAGGAAGGACTTTCTGAGGTATTGAGGAAGCACTTTCTGAGTTACTGAGGAGAGCACTTTCTGAGGTATTGAGGAAGCACTTTCTGAGTTACTGAGGAGAGCACTTTCTGAGGTATTGAGGAAGCACATTCTGAGGTATTGAGGAAGCACTTTCTGAAGTACTGAGGGAGAAATATCTGAGGTACTGAGGGAACAAGTTCTGAGGTATTGAGGGAGCACTATCTGAGGCACTGAGGGAGAAATATCTGAGGTATTGAAGGAGCACTTTCTGAGGTATTGAGGGAGTACTATCAGAGGTACTGAGGGAGCACTTTCTGAGGTACAGAGGAAGCACTTTCTGAGGTATTGAAGAACCAATTTCTGAGGTATTGATGGAGCACTATCTGAGGTATTGAGGAAGCACTTTCTGAGGTATTGAGGGAGCACTATCTGAGGTACTGAGGGAGCACTTTCTGTGGTATTGAGGAAGCATTATCTTAGGTATTGAGGAAGCACATTCTGAGGTATTGAGGGAACACTTTCTGAGGTACTGAGGGAGCACTTTCTGAGGTATTGAGGAAGCACTTTCTGAGGTGTTGAGGGAGCAATTTCTGAGATACTGAGGGCGCACTATCTGAGGTACTGAGGGGACAGGTTCTGAGGTATTTAGGGAGTACTATCTGAGGTACTGAGGGAGAAATATCTGAGGTATTGATGGAGCATTTTCTGAGGTATTGAGTGAGTACTATCTGAGGTACTGAGGGAGCACTTTCTGAGGTACAGAGGAAACACTTTCTGAGGTATTGAGGAAGCACTTTCTGAGTTATTAAGGGAGCACTTTCTGAGGTATTGAGGAAGCACTTTCTGAGGTATTGAAGAAGCACTTTCTGAGGTATAGAGGGAGCACTATCTGAGGTACTGAGGGAGCTCTATCTGAGGTACTGAGGGAGCACTATCTGAGGTATTGAGGGAGCACTATCTGAGGTACTGAGGGAGCACTATCTGAGGTATTGAGGAAGCACTTTCTGAGTTATTCAAGGAGCAAATTCTGAGGTATAGAGGGAGCACTATCTGAGGTACTGAGGGAGCACTTTCTGAGGTATTGAGGAATGACTTTCTGAGGTATTGTGGGAGCACTTTCTGAGGTACTGAGGGAGCACTATCTGAGGTATTGAGGAAGCACTTTCTGAGGTATTGAGGAAGCACTTTCTGAGGTATTGAGGGAGCACATTCTGATGTACTGAGGGTGCACTTTCTGAGGTATTGAGGAAGCACTCTCTGAGGTACTGAGGTTGAACTATCTGTGGTATTGATGGAGCACTATCTGAGGCATTGAAGAAGCACTTTCTGAGGTACTGAGGGAGCTCTTTCTGAGGTATTGAGGGAGCACTTTCTGAGGTACTGAGGGAGCACTCTCTGAGGTATTGAGGAAGCACTTTCTGAGGTATAGAGGAAGCACTTTCTGAGGTATTGTGGGAGCAGTTTCTGAGATACTGAGGGAGCACTTTCTGAGGTATTGAGGAAGCACTTTCTGAGGTTTGAGGGAGCACTTTCTGAGGTACTGAGGGAGCAATTTCTGAGGTATTGAGGAAGCACTTTCTGAGTTATTAAGGGAGCACTTTCTGAGGTATTGAGGAAGCACTTTCTGAGGTATTGAGGAAGCACTTTCTGAGTTATTAAGGGAGCACTTTCTGAGGTATTGAGGAAGCACTTTCTGAGGCATGGAGGGAGCACTATCTGAGGTAATGAGGGAACACTATCTGAGCTATTGAGGGAGCACTATCTGAGGTATTGAGAGAGCACTATCTGAGGTACAGAGAGAGCACTATCTGAGGTATTGAGGAAGCACTTTCTGAGTTATTAAAGGAGCACTTCCTGAGGTAAGGAGGGAGGACTATCTGAGGTACTGAGGGAGCACTTTCTGAGTTATTGAGGAAGCACTTTCTGAGGTATTGAGCAAGCACTTTCTGAGGTATTGAGGGAGCACTTTCTGATGTACTGAGTGAGCACTTTCTGAGGTATTGAGGAAGCAATTTCTGAGGAATTGAGGTCGCACTTTCTGAGGTACTGAGGGTGCACTTTCTGAGGTATTGAGGAAGCACTCTCTGAGGTACTGAGGTCGATCTATCTGTGGTATTGATGGGCCACTATCTGAGCTATTGAAGAAGCACTTTCTGAGGTACTGAGGAAGCTCTTTCTGAGGTATTGAGGGAGCACTTTCTGAGGTACTGAGGGAGCACTTTCTGAGGTATTGAGGAAGCACTTTCTGAGGTATTGAGGGAGCACTTTCTGAGGCACTGAGGGAGCACTTTCTGAGGAATTGAGGAAGCACTCTCTGAGTACTGAGGGAGAACGATCTGTGGTATGGATGGAGCACTTTCTGAGGTATTGAGGAAGCACTTTCTGAGGTACAGAGGGAGCATTTTCTGAGGTATTGAGGGAGCACTATCTGAGGTACTGAGGGAACAAGTTCTGAGGTATTCAGGAAGCAGTCTCTGAGGTACTGAGGGAGAACTATCTGAGGTACTGAGGGAGCACTTTCTTAGGTATTGAGGAACCACTATCTGAGGTATTGAGGGAGAACTCTCTGAGTTACTGAGGGAGCACCCTCTGAGGTATTAAGGGAGCACTATCTGAGGCATTGAGGGAGCAATATCTGAGGTACTGAGGGAGCACTTTCTGAGGTATTTTGGAAGCACTTTCTGAGGTAGAGTGAGAACTATCTGAGGTACTGATGGAGAAAAGATCTGAGGTACTGAGGGAGCAGTTTCTGAGGTATTGAGGGAGCACTTTCTGACGTACTGAGGAAGCACTAGCTGAGGTTCTGAGCGAGTACTATCTGAGGTACTGAGCAAGCACTTTCTGAGGATTGAGGGAGCACTTTCTGAGGTACTTCGGGAGAACTATCTGAGGTATTGAGGGAGAACTACCTGAGGTATTGTGGGAGCACTATCTGAGGTATTGAGGGAGAACTATCTGAGGTATTGAGGGAGCACTATCTGAGGTATTGAGGGAGAACAATCTGAGGTATTGAGTAGCACTATCTGAAGTATTGAGGGAGAACTATCAGAGGTATTGAGCGAGCACTTTCAGAGGTTTTGAGGTAGAACTATCTGAGTTATTGAAGGTGAACTATCTTAGGTATTGAGGGAGCACTCTCTGAGGTATTGATGGAGCACTTTCTGAGGTATTGATGTAGCACTTTCTGAGGTAGTGAGGGGACACTCTCTGAGGTATTCAGGGAGCACTTTCGAGGTATTGAGGGAGAACTACCTGAGGTATTGAGGGAGCACTTTCTGAGGTACTGAGGAAGCACTATCTGAGGTATTGAGGGAGCACCTTCTGAGGTACTGAGGAATCACTCAGCGGTACTGAGGGAGCACTTTCTGAGGTACTGAGGGAGAACTATCTGAGGTACTGAGGGACCACCTTCCGAAGTATTGAGGGAGCACATTCTGAGGTATTGAGGGTCCACTATCTGAGGTATTGAGGAAGCACTTTCTGAGGTATTGAGGGAGCACTTTCAGAGGTTTTGAGGGGAACTATCTGAGGTATAGAAGGAGAACGATCTTCGGTATGGAGGGAGCACTCTCTGAGGTATTGATGGAGCACTTTCTGAGGTATTGAGGTAGCACTTTCTGAGGTATTGAGGGAGCACTATCTGAGGTATTGAGGAAGCACTTTCTGAGGTATTGCGCAAGCACTATCTGTGGTACTGAGGGAGCAATCTCTAATGTACTGAGGTCGAACTATCTGGGGTACTGAGGGAGCACATTCTGAGGTATTGATGGAGCACCTTCTGAGGTATTGAGGGAGCACTATCTGAGGTACTGAGAGAGCACCTTCTGAGGTATTGAGGAAGCACTTTCTGAGGTACTGAGGGAACAAGTTCTGAGGTATTCAGGAAGCAGTCTCTGAGGTACTGAGGGAGAACTATCTGAGGTACTGAGGGAGCACTTTCTTAGGTATTGAGGAAGCACTATCTGAGGTATTGAGGGAGAACTCTCTGAGTTACTGAGGGAGCACTCTCTGAGGTATTAAGGGAGCACTATCTGAGGCATTGAGGGAGCAATATCTGAGGTACTGAGGGAGCAGTTTCTGAGGTATTGAGGGAGCACTTTCTGACGTACTGAGGAAGCACTAGCTGAGGTTCTGAGCGAGCACTATCTGAGGTACTGAGCAAGCACTTTCTGAGGTATTGAGGGAGCACTTTCTGAGGTACTTCGGGAGAACGATCTGAGGTATTGAGGGAGAACTACCTGAGGTATTGTGGGAGCACTATCTGAGGTATTGAGGGAGAACTATCTGAGGTATTGAGGGAGCACTATCTGAGGTATTGAGGGAGAACAATCTGAGGTATTGAGTAGCACTATCTGAAGTATTGAGGGAGAACTATCAGAGGTATTGAGCGAGCACTTTCAGAGGTTTTGAGGTAGAACTATCTGAGGTATTGAAGGTGAACTATCTTAGGTATTGAGGGAGCACTCTCTGAGGTATTGATGGAGCACTTTCTGAGGTATTGAGGTAGCACTTTCTGAGGTAGTGAGGGGACACTCTCTGAGGTATTGAGGGAGCACTTTCGAGGTATTGAGGGAGAACTACCTGAGGTATTGAGGGAGCACTTTCTGAGGTACTGAGGAAGCACTATCTGAGGTATTGAGGGAGCACCTTCTGAGGTACTGAGGAATCACTCAGCGGTACTGAGGGAGCACTTTCTGAGGTACTGAGGGAGAACTATCTGAGGTACTGAGGGACCACCTTCTGAAGTATTGAGGGAGCACATTCTGAGGTATTGAGGGTCCACTATCTGAGGTATTGAGGAAGCACTTTCTGAGGTATTGAGGGAGCACTTTCAGAGGTTTTGAGGGGAACTATCTGAGGTATAGAAGGAGAACTATCTTCGGTATGGAGGGAGCACTCTCTGAGGTATTGATGGAGCACTTTCTGAGGTATTGAGGTAGCACTTTCTGAGGTATTGAGGGAGCACGTTCTGAGGTATTGAGAAAGCACTTTCTGAGGTATTGAGGAAACACTTTCTGAGGAATTGAGGGAGCACTATCTGAGGTATTGAGGAAGCACTTTCTGAGGTATTGCGCAAGCACTATCTGAGGTACTGAGGGAGCAATCTCTAATGTACTGAGGTCGAACTATCTGAGGTACTGAGGGAGCACATTCTGAGGTATTGATGGAGCACCTTCTGAGGTATTGAGGGAGCACTATCTGAGGTACTGAGAGAGCACCTTCTGAGGTATTGAGGAAGCACTTTCTGAGGTACTGAGGGAACACAATCTGTTGTATTTAGGAAGCAATTTATGAGGTATTGAGGGAGCACATTCTGAGGTATTGAGGGAACACTATCTGAGATACTGAGGGAGAACTATCTGTGGTATTGATGGAGCACATTCTGAGGTATTGAGGAAGCACTTTCTGACGTACTGAGGAAGCACTATCTGAGGATCTGAGCGAGTACTATCTGAGGTACTGAGCGAGCACTTTCTGAGGTATTGAGGGAGCACCTTCTGAGGTACTGAGGAATCACTATCAGAGGTACTGAGGGAGCACTTTCTAAGGGACTGAGGGAGAACTATCTGAGGTACTGAGGGACCACCGTCTGAAGTATTGAGGGAGGTTCTGAGGTACTATAGAACATAGAAGAATACAGCACTGTACAGGTCCTTCGGCCCTCGATGTTGCGCCGATCCAAGCCCACCTAACCTACATTAGCCCACTATCCTCCATTGAGGATAGTGGGCTAGTGTAGGTTAGGTGTAGAACTATCTGAGGTACTGAGGGAGAACTATCTGAGGTACTGTGGGAGCAGTTTCTGAGGTATTGAGGGAGCACTTTCTGACGTACTGAGGAAGCACTATCTGAGGTTCTGAGCGAGTACTATCTGAGGTACTGAGCGAGCACTTTCTGAGGTATTGAGGGAGCACTTTCTGAGGTACTGCGGGAGCACGATCTGAGGTATTGAGGGAGAATTATCTGAGGTATTGTGGGAGCACTATCTGAGGCATTGAGGGAGAACTATCTGAGGTATTGAGGGAGCACTTTCAGAGGTATTGAGGGAGAACTATCTGAGGTATTGAGGGAGAACTATCTGAGGTATTGAGGAGCACTATCTGAAGTATTGAGGGAGAACTATCAGAGGTATTGAGCGAGCACTTTCAGAGGTTTTGTGGGAGAACTATCTGAGGTATTGAAGGAGAACTATCTTAGGTATTGAGGGAGCACTTTCTGAGGTAGTGAGGGGACACTCTCTGAGGTATTGAGGGAGCACTTTCGAGGTATTGAGGGAGAACTACCTGAGGTATTGATGGAGCACTTTCTGAGGTACTGAGGAAGCACTATCTGAGGTATTGAGGGAGCACCTTCTGAGGTACTGAGGAATCACTATCAGAGGTACTGAGGGAGCACTTTCTAAGGGACTGAGGGAGAACTATCTGAGGTACTGAGGGACCACCGTCTGAAGTATTGAGGGAGCACATTCTGAGGTATTGAGGGAGCTCTATCTGAGGTATTGAGGAAGCACTTTCTGAGGTATTGAGGGAGCACTTTCTGAGGTATTGAGGGAGCACTATCTGAGGTACTGAGGGAGCACTTTCTGAGGTATAGAGAAAGCACTTTCTGAGGTATTGAAGAACCAATTTCTGAGGTATTGAGGGAGCTCTATCTGAGGTATTGAGGAAGCACTTTCTGAGTTATTGAGGGAGCACTTTCTGAGGTACTGAGGGCGCACTTTCTGAAGTATTGAGGGTGCACTATCTGAAGTACTGAGGGAGCACTTTCTGAGGAATTGAGGAAGAACACTCTGAGGTACTGAGGTAGAACTATGTGTGGTATTGATGGAGCACTTTCTGAGGTATTGAGGAAGCACTTTCTGAGGTATTGAGGGAGCACTATCTGGGGTACTGAGGGGACAATTTCTGAGGTATTGAGTAAGCACTCACTGAGGTACTGAGGGAGAACTATCTGAGGTACTGTGTGAGAACTATCTGACGTACTGAGCGAGCACTTCCTGAGGTATTAAGGGGGCACTATCTGAGGCATTGAGGAAGCAATATCTGAGGTACGGAATGAGCACTTTCTGAGGTATTGAGGGAGCACTTTCTGACGTACTGAGGAAGCACTTTCTGAGGTTCTGAGCGAGTACTATCTGAGGTACTGAGTGACCAATTTCTGAAGTATTGAGGGAGCACTTTCTGAGGTATTTTGGGAGCACTTTCTGATGCACTGAGTAAGAACATAGAACAGAGAACATAGAAGAATACAGCGCAGTACAGGCCCTTCGGCCCTCGATGTTGCGCCGATCCCAGCCCACCTAACCTACACTAGCCCACTATCCTCCATTGAGGATAGTGGGCTAGTGTAGGTTGGTGTAGAACTATGTGAGGTACTGAGGGAGAACTATCTGAGGTACTGTGGGAGCAGTTTCTGAGGTATTGAGGGAGCACTTTCTGACGTACTGAGGAAGCACTTTCTGAGGTTCTGAGGGAGCACTTTCTGAGGTATTGAGGGAGCACTATCTGAGGTACTGAGGGGACAGGTTCTGAGGTATTGAGGAAGCACTCACTGAGGTACTGAGGGAGAACTATCTGAGGTACTGTGTGAGAACTATCTGACGTACTGAAAGATCAATTCCTGAGGTATTAAGGGGGCACTCTCTGAGGCATTGAGGAAGCAATATCTGAGGTACGGAATGAGCACTTTCTGAGGTATTGAGGGAGCACTTTCTGACGTACTGAGGGAGCACTTTCTGAGGTTCTGAGCGAGTACTATCTGAGGGACTGAGGGACCACTTTCTGAAGTATTGAGGGAGCACTTTCTGAGGTATTTTGGGAGCACTTTCTGATGCACTGAGTAAGAACATAGAACATAGAACATAGAAGAATACAGCGCAGTACAGGCCCTTCGGCCCTCGATGTTGCGCCGATCCAAGCCCACCTAACCTACACTAGCCCACTATCCTCCATTGAGGATAGTGGGCTAGTGTAGGTTAGGTGTAAAACTATCTGAGGTACTGAGGGAGAACTATCTGAGGTACTGTGGGAGCAGTTTCTGAGGTATTGAGGGAGCACTTTCTGACGTACTGAGGAAGCACTATCTGAGGTTCTGAGCGAGTACTATCTGAGGTACTGAGCGAGCACTTTCTGAGGTATTGAGGGAGCACTTTCTGAGGTACTGCGGGAGCACGATCTGAGGTAATGAGGGAGAATTATCTGAGGTATTGTGGGAGCACTATCTGAGGCATTGAGGGAGAACTATCTGAGGTGTTGAGGGAGCACTTTCAGAGGTATTGAGGGAGAACTATCTGAGGTATTGAGGGAGCACCAACTGAGGTATTGAGGGAGAACTATCTGAGGTATTGAGGAGCACTATCTGAAGTATTGAGGGAGAACTATCAGAGGTACTGAGCTAGCACTTTCAGAGGTTTTGAGGGAGAACTATCTGAGGTATTGAAGGAGAACTATCTTAGGTATTGAGGGAGCACTCTCTGAGGTATTGATGGAGCACTTTCGAGGTATTGAGGAGCACTACCTGAGGTATTGAGGGAGCACTTTCTGAGGTACTGAGGAAGCACTATCTGAGGTATTGAGGGAGCACCTTCTGAGGTACTGAGGAATCACTATCACAGGTACTGAGGGAGCACGTTCTGAGGTACTGAGTGAGAACTATCTGAGGTACTGAGGGACCACCTTCTGAAGTATTGAGGGAGCACATTCTAAGGTATTGAGGGACCACTATCTGAGGTATTGAGGAGGCACTTTCTGAGGTATTGAGGGAGCGCTTTCTGAGGTATTGAGGGAGCACTATCTGAGGTACTGAGGGTGCACTTTCTGAGGTATTGAGGAAGAACTCTCTGAGGTACTGAGGTAGAACTATGTGGTATTGATGGAGCACTTTCTGAGGTATTGAGGAAGCACATTCTGAGGTACTGAGGGAGCACTTTCTGAGGTATTGAGGGATCACTATCTGAGGTACTGAGGGAGCACTTTCTGAGGTATTGAGGAAGAACTCTCTGAGGTACTGAGGTAGAACTATCTGTGGTATTGATGGAGCACTTTCTGAGGTATAGAGAAAGCACTCTCTGAGGTATTGAAGAACCAATTTCTGAGGTATTGAGGGAGCACTGTCTGAGGTATTGAGGAAGCACTTTCTGAGGTATTGAGGGAGCACTATCTGAGGTACTGAGGCAGCACTTTCTGTGGTATTGAGGAAGCATTTTCTTAGGTATTGAGGAAGCACTTTCTGAGGTACTGAGGGAGCACTTTCTGAAGTATTGAGGAAGCACTTTCTGAGGTATTGAGGGAGCACTTTCTGAGGTACTGAGGGAGCACTTTCTGAGGTATTGAGGGTGCACTACCTGAAGTACTGAGGGAGCACTTTCTGAGATATTGAGGAAGAACTCTCTGAGGTACTGAGGTAGAACTATCTGTGGTATTGATGGAGCACTTTCTGAGGTATTGAGGAAGCACTTTCTGAGGTACTGAGGGAGCACTTTCTGAGGTATTGAGGATCACTATCTGAGGTACTGAGGGGACAAGTTCTGAGGTATTGAGGAAGCACTCACTGAGGTACTGAGGGAGAACTATCTGAGGTACTGAGGGAGAACTATCTGACGTACTGAGCGAGCACTTCCTGAGGTATTAAGGGGGCACTATCTGAGGCATTGAGGGAGCAATATCTGAGGTACGGAATGAGCACTTTCTGAGGTATTGAGGGAGCACTTTCTGACGTACTGAGGAAGCACTTTCTGAGGTTTTGAGCGAGTACTATCTGAGGTACTGAGGGAGAACTATCTGAGGTACTGAGGGACCACATTCTGAAGTATTGAGGGAGCACTTTCTGAGGTATTTTGGGAGCAATTTCTGAGGTACTAAGTGAGAACATAGAACATAGAACATAGAAGAATACAGCGCAGAACAGGTCCTTCGGCCCTCGATGTTGCGCCGATCCAAGCCCACCTAACCTACATTAGCCCACTATCCTCCATTGAGGATAGTGGGCTAGTGTAGGTTAGGTGTAGAACTATCTGAGGTACTGAGGGAGAACTATCTGAGGTACTGTGGGAGCAGTTTCTGAGGTATTGAGGGAGCACTTTCTGACGTACTGAGGAAGCACTATCTGAGGATCTGAGCGAGTACTATCTGAGGTACTGAGCGAGCACTTTCTGAGGTATTGAGGGAGCACTTTCTGAGGTACTGCGGGAGCACGATCTGAGGTATTGAGGGAGAATTATCTGAGGTATTGTGGGAGCACTATCTGAGGCATTGAGGGAGAACTATCTGAGGTATTGAGGGTGCACTTTCAGAGGTATTGAGGGAGAACTATCTGAGGTATTGAGGGAGAACTATCTGAGGTATTGAGGAGCACTATCTGAAGTATTGAGGGAGAACTATCAGAGGTATTGAGCGAGCACTTTCAGAGGTTTTGTGGGAGAACTATCTGAGGTATTGAAGGAGAACTCTCTTAGGTATTGAGGGAGCACTCTCTGAGGTATTGATGGAGCACTTTCTGAGGTATTGAGGTAGCACTTTCTGAGGTAGTGAGGGGACACTCTCTGAGGTATTGAGGGAGCACTTTCGAGGTATTGAGGGAGAACTACCTGAGGTATTGAGGGAGCACTTTCTGAGGTACTGAGGAAGCACTATCTGAGGTATTGAGGGAGCACCTTCTGAGATACTGCGGAATCACTATCAGAGGTACTGAGGGAGCACTTTCTAAGGGACTGAGGGAGAACTATCTGAGGTACTGAGGGACCACCGTCTGAAGTATTGAGGGAGCACATTCTGAGGTATTGAGGGAGCACTATCTGAGGTATTGAGGAAGCACTTTCTGAGGTATTGAGGGAGCACTTTCTGAGGTATTGAGGGAGCACTATCTGAGGTACTGAGGGAGCACTTTCTGAGGTATAGAGAAAGCACTTTCTGAGGTATTGAAGAACCAATTTCTGAGGTATTGAGGGAGCTCGATCTGAGGTATTGAGGAAGCACTTTCTGAGTTATTGAGGGAGCACTTTCTGAGGTACTGAGGGCGCACTTTCTGAAGTATTGAGGGTGCACTATCTGAAGTACTGAGGGAGCACTTTCTGAGGAATTGAGGAAGCACTCTCTGAGGTACTGAGGTAGAACTATGTGTGGTATTGATGGAGCACTTTCTGAGGTATTGAGGGAGCACTATCTGAGGTACTGAGGGGACAAGTTCTGAGGTATTGAGGAAGCACTCACTGAGGTACTGAGGGAGAACTATCTGAGGTACTGTGTGAGAACTATCTGACGTACTGAGCGAACACTTCCTGAGGTATTAAGGGGGCACTATCTGAGGCATTGAGGAAGCAATATCTGAACTACGGAATGAGCACTTTCTGAGGCATTGAGGGAGCACTTTCTGACGTACTGAGGAAGCACTTTCTGAGGTTCTGAGCGAGTACTATCTGAGATACTGAGAGACCACTTTCTGAAGTATTGAGGGAGCACTTTCTGAGATATTTTGGGAGCACTTTCTGAGGCACTGAGTAAGAACATAGAACATAGAACATAGAAGAATACAGCTCAGTACAGGCCCTTCGGCCCTCGATGTTGCGCCGATCCCAGCCCACCTAACCTACACTAGCCCACTATCCTCCATTGAGGATAGTGGGCTAGTGTAGGTTAGGTGTAGAACTATCTGAGGTACTGAGGGAGAACTATCTGAGGTACTGTGGGAGCAGTTTCTGAGGTATTGAGGGAGCACTTTCTGACGTACTGAGGAAGCACTATCTGAGGTTCTGAGCGAGTATATCTGAGGTACTGAGCGAGCACTTTCTGAGGTATTGAGGGAGCACTTTCTGAGGTACCGCGGGAGCACGTTCTGAGGTATTGAGGGAGAATTATCTGAGGTATTGTGGGAGCACTATCTGAGGCATTCAGGGAGAACTATCTGAGGTATTGAGGGAGCACTTTCAGAGGTATTGAGGGAGAACTATCTGAGGTATTGAGGGAGCACTATCTGAGGTATTGAGGGAGAACTATCTGAGGTATTGAGGAGCACTATCTGAAGAATTGAGGGAGAACTATCAGAGGTATTGAGCGAGCACTTTCAGAGGTTTTGAGGGAGAACTATCTGAGGTATTGAAGGAGAACTATCTTAGGTATTGAGGGAGCACTCTCTGAGGTATTGATGGAGCACTTTCTGAGGTATTGAGGTAGCACTTTCTGAGGTAGTGAGGGGACACTCTCTGAGGTATTGAGGTTGCACTTTCGAGGTATTGAGGGAGAACTACCTGAGGTATTGAGGGAGCACTTTCTGAGGTACTGAGGAAGCACTATCTGAGGTATTGAGGGAGCACCTTCTGAGGTACTGAGGAATCACTATCAGAGGTACTGAGGGAGCACTTTCTGAGGTACTGAGGGAGAACTATCTGAGGTATTGAGGGACCACCTTCTGAAGTATTGAGGGAGCACATTCTAAGGTATTGAGTGACCACTATCTGAGGTATTGAGGAGGCACTTTCTGAGGTATTGAGGGAGCACTTTCTGTGGTATTGAGGGAGCACTATCTGAGGTACTGAGGGAGCACTTTCTGAGGTATTGAGGAAGAACTCTCTGAGGTACTGAGGTAGAACTATCTGAGGTATTGATGGAGCACTTTCTGAGGTATTGAGGAAGCAATTTCTGAGGTACTGAGGGAGCACTTTCTGAGGTATTGAGGGATCACTATCTGAGGTACTGAGGGAGCACTTTCTGAGGTTTTGAGGAAGAACTCTCTGAGGTACTGAGGTAGAACTATCTGTGGTATTGATGGAGCACTTTCTGAGGTATAGAGAAAGCACTTTCTGAGGTATTGAAGAACCAATTTCTGAGGTATTGAGGGAGCACTATCTGAGGTATTGAGGAAGCACTTTCTGAGGTATTGAGGGAGCACGATCTGAGGTACTGAGGGAGCACTTTCTGTGGTATTGAGGAAGCATTTTCTTAGGTATTGAGGAAGCACTTTCTGAGGTACTGAGGGAGCACTTTCTGAGGTACTGAGGGAGCACTTTCTGAGGTATTGAGGGTGCACTATCTGAAGTACTGAGGGAGCACTTTCTGAGGTATTGAGGAAGAACTCTCTGAGGTACTGAGGTAGAACTATCTGTGGTATTGAGGAAGCACTTTACGTGGTGTTGTGGGAGCACTTTCTGAGGTATTGAGGGAGCACTATCTGAGGTACTGAGGGTGCACTTTCTGAGGCATTGAGGAAGCACTTTCTGAGGTATTGAGCGAACACTTTCTGAGGTATTGAGGAAGCACTTTCTGTGGTCCTGAGGGAAAACTATCTGTGGCACTGAGGTAGCGCTATCTGCGGTCTTGAGGGAGCACTATCTGAGGCATTGAGGGAGCACTATCTGAGGTACTGAAGGAGCACTTTCTGAGGTACTGATAGAGAACTATCTGAGGTTCTGAGGGAGAACTTTCAGAGGTACTGAGGGAGCAAGTTCTGAGGTATTGATGGAGCACTTTCTGAGGTATTGAGGAAGTACTTTCTGAGGTACTGAGGGAGCACTTTCTGAGGTACAGAGGAAGCACTTTATGAAGCATTGAGGGAGCACTATCTGAGGTATTGTGGAAGCACTTTCTGAGGTATTGAGGGAGCACTTTCTGAGGTATAGAGGGAGCACTATCTGAGGTATTGAGGAAGGACCTTCGGAGGTATTGAGGGCGCACTTTCTGAGGTATTGAGGAAGCACTTTCTGAGTTACTGAGGAGAGCACTTTCTGAGGTATTGAGGAAGCACTTTCTGAGGTATTGAGGAAGCACTTTCTGAGGTATTGAGGAAGCACTATCTGAGGCACTGAGGGAGAACTATCTGAGGTATTGAAGGAGCACTTTCTGAGGTATTGAGGGAGTACTATCAGTGGTACTGAGGGAGCACTTTCTGAGGTACAGAGGAAGCACTTTCTGAGGTATTGAGGGAGCACTATCTGAGGTACTGAGGGAGCACTATCTGAGGTATTGAGGAAGCACTTTCTGAGTTATTAAGGGAGCACTTTCTGAGGTATAGAGGGAGCACTATCTGAGGTACTCAGGAAGCACTTTCTGAGGTATTGAGGAAGGACTTTCTGAGGTATTGAGGGAGCACTTTCAGAGGTATTGAGGGAGCACTTTCTGAGGTATTGAGGAAGCATTTTCTGAGGCTTTGAGGGAGCACTTTCTGAGGTATTGAGGAAGCACTTTCTGAGGTATTGAGGGAACACTATCTGAGGTACTGAGGGGACAAGTTCTGAGGTATTGAGGAAGCACTCACTGAGGTACTGAGGGAGAACTATCTGCGGTACTGAGGGAGAACTGTCTGACGTACTGAGTGAGCACTTCCTGAGGTATTAAGGGGGCACTATCTGAGGCATTGAGGGAGCAATATCTGAGGTACGGAATGAGCACTTTCTGAGGTATTGAGGGAGCACTTTCTGACGTACTGAGGAAGCACTTTCTAAGGTTCTGAGCGAGTACGATCTGAGGTACTGAGGGAGAACTATCTGAGGTACTGAGGGACCACTTTCTGAAGTATTGAGGGAGCACATTCTGAGGTATTGAGGAAGCACGTTCTGAGGTACTGAGGGAGAACTATCTGAGGTACTGAGGGAGCAAGTTCTGAGGTATTGAGGGAGCACTCTCTGAGGTACTGAGGGAGAACTATCTGAGGTATTGATGGAGCACTTTCTGACGTATTGAGGGAGCACTATCTGAGGTACTGAGGGAGCACTTTCTGAGGTACAGAGGAAACACTTTCTGAGGTATTGAGGAAGCACTTTCTGAGTTATTAAGGGAGCACTTTCTGAGGTATTGAGGAAGCACTTTCTGAGGTATTGAGGAAGCACTTACTGAGGTATAGAGGGAGCACTATCTGAGGTACTGAGGGAGCTCTATCTGAGGTATTGAGGGAGCACTATCTGAGGTATTGAGAGAGCACTATCAGAGGTACTGAGGGAGCACTTTCTACGGGACTGAGGGAGAACTATCTGAGGTACTGAGGGACCACCGTCTGAAGTATTGAGGGAGCACATTCTGAGGTATTGAGGGAGCACTATCTGAGGTATTGAGGAAGCACTTTCTGAGGTATTGAGGGAGCACTTTCTGAGGTATTGAGGGAGCACTATCTGAGGTACTGAGGGAGCACTTTCTGAGGTAGAGAGAAAGCACTTTCTGAGGTATTGAAGAACGAATTTCTGAGGTATTGAGGCAGCTCTATCTGAGGTATTGTGGAAGCACTTTCTGAGTTATTGAGGGAGCACTTTCTGAGGTACTGAGGGCGCACTTTCTGAAGTATTGAGGGTGCACTATCTGAAGTACTGAGGGAGCACTTTCTGAGGAATTGAGGAAGAACTCTCTGAGGTACTGAGGTAGAACTATGTGTGGTATTGATGGAGCACTTTCTGAGGTATTGAGGAAGCACTTTCTGAGGTATTGAGGGAGCACTATCTGAGGTACTGAGGGGACAAGTTCTGAGGTATTGAGGAAGCACTCACTGAGGTACTGAGGGAGAACTATCTGAGGTACTGAGGGAGAACTATCTGACGTACTGAGCGAGCACTTCCTGAGGTATTAAGGGGGCACTATCTGAGGCATTGAGGAAGCAATATCTGAGGTACGGAATGAGCACTTTCTGAGGTATTGAGGGAGCACTTTCTGACGTACTGAGGAAGCACTTTCTGAGGTTCTGAGGGAGAACTATCTGAGGTACTGAGGGAGCAAGTTCTGAGGTATTGAGAGAGCACTCTCTGAGGTACTGAGGGAGAACTATCTGAGGTACAGAGGGAGCAAATTCTGAGGTATTGAGGGAGCACTCTCTGAGGTACTGAGGGAGAACTATCTGAGGTATTGATGGAGCACTTTCTGAGATATTGAGGGAGCACTATCTGAGGTACTGAGGGAGCACATTCTGAGGTACAGAGGAAACACTTTCTGAGGTATTGAGGAAGCACTTTCTGAGTTATTAAGGGAGCACTTTCTGAGGTATTGAGGAAGCACTTTCTGAGGTATTGAGGAAACACTTTCTGAGGTATAGAGGGAGCACTATCTGAGGTACTGAGGGAGCTCTATCTGAGGTATTGAGGGAGCACTATCTGAGGTATTGAGAGAGCACTATCTGAGGTATTGAGGAAGCACTTTCTGAGTTATTAAGGGAGCACTTTCTGAGGTATAGAGGGAGCACTCTCTGAGGTACTGAGGGAGCACTTTCTGAGGTACAGAGGAAGCACTTTCTGAAGTATTGAGGGAGCACTATCTGAGGTACTGAGGAAGCACTATCTGAGGTATTGAGGAAGCACTTTCTGAGTTATTAAGGGAGCACTTTTTGAGGTATAGAGGGAGCATTATCTGAGGTACTGAGGGAGCACTTTCTGAGGTATTGAGGAAGGACTTTCTGAGGTATTGAGGGAGCACTTTCAGAGGTATTGAGGGTGCACTTTCTGAGGTATTGAGGAAGCATTTTCTGAGGCTTTGAGGGAGCACTTTCTGAGGTATTGAGGAAGCACTTTCTGAGGTATTGAGGGAGCACTATCTGAGGTACTGAGCGGACAAGTTCTGAGGTATTGAGGAAGCACTCACTGAGGTACTGAGGGAGAACTATCTGAGGTACTGAGGGAGAACTGTCTGACGTACTGAGTGAGCACTTCCTGAGGTATTAGGGGGGCACTATCTGAGGCATTGAGGGAGCAATATCTGAGGTACGGAATGAGCACTTTCTGAGGTATTGAGGGAGCACTTTCTGACGTACTGAGGAAGCACATTCTGAGGTTCTGAGCGAGTACTATCTGAGGTACTGAGGGAGAACTATCTGAGGTACTGAGGGACCACATTCTGAAGTATTGAGGGAGCACATTCTGAGGTATTGAGGAAGCACTTTCTGAGGTACTGAGGGAGAACTATCTGAGGTACTGAGGGAGCAAGTTCTGAGGTATTGAGAGAGCATTCTCTGAGGTACTGAGGGAGAACTATCTGAGGTATTGATGGAGCACTTTCTCAGGTATTGAGGGAGCACTATCTGAGGTACTGAGGGAGCACTTTCTGAGGTACAGAGGAAACACTTTCTGAGGTATTGAGGAAGCACTTTCTGAGTTATTAAGGGAGCACTTTCTGAGGTATTGAGGAAGCACTTTCTGAGGTATTGAGGAAGCACTTTCTGAGGTATAGAGGGAGCACTATCTGAGGTACTGAGGGAGCTCTATCTGAGGTACTGAGGGAGGTCTATCTGAGGTACTGAGGGAGCACTATCTGAGGTATTGAGGAAGCACCTTCTGAGTTATTAAGGGAGCACTTTCTGAGGTATAGAGAGAGCACTATCTGAGGTACTGAGGGAGCACTTTCTGAGGTCTTGAGGAAGGACTTTCTGAGGTATTGTGGGAGCACTTTCTGAGGTACTGAGGGAGCACTATCTGAGGTATTGAGGAAGCACTTTCTGAGGTATTGAGGAAGCACTTTCTGAGGTATTGAGGTCGCACTTTCTGAAGTACTGAGGGAGCACTTTCTGAGGTATTGAGGAAGCACTCTCTGAGGTACTGAGGTAGAACTATCTGTGGTATTGATGGAGCACTATCTGAGGCATTGAAGAAGCATTTACTGAGGATCTGAGGGAGCTCTTTCTGAGGTATTGAGGGAGCACTTTCTGAGGTACTGAGGGAGCGCTCTCTGTGGTATTGAGGAAGCACTTTCTGAGGTAAAGAGGAAGCACTTTCTGAGGTATTGACTGAGCACTTTCTGAGGTACTGAGGGAGAACTATCTGAGGTATTGAGGGAGAACTATCTGAGGTATTGTGGGAGCACTATCTGAGGCATTGAGGGAGAACTATCTGAGGTATTGAGGGAGCACTTTCAGAGGTATTGACGGAGAACTATCTGAGGTATTGAGGGAGAACTATCGGAGGTACTGAGGGAGAACGTTCGGAGGTACTGAGGAAGCACTATCTGTGGTCCTGAGCGAGTACTATCTGAGGTATTGATGGAGCAATTTCTGAGGTATTGAGGGAGCACTATCTGAGGTATAGAGGGAGCACTTTCTCAGGTATTGAGGAAGCACATTCTGAGGTATTGAGGAAGCAGACTCTGAGATACTGAGGGTGAACTATCTGAGGTATTGTTGGATCACTTTCTGAGGTATTGTGGGAGCACTATCTGAGGTAATGAGGGAGCACTTTCTGACGTATTGAGGAAGCACTTTCTGAGGCATTGAGGAAGCACTTTCTGAGGTATTGAGGGAACACTTTCTGAGGTATTGAGGAAGCACTTTCTGTGGTACTGAGGGAAAACTATCTGTGGTACTGAGGTAGCACTATCTGCGGTCTTGAGGGAGCACTATCTGAGGCATTGAGGGAGCACTATCTGAGGTACTGAAGGAGCACTTTCTGAGGTACTGATAGAGAACTATCTGAGGTTCTGAGGGAGAAATTTCGGAGGCACTGAGGGAGCAAGTTCTGAGGTATTGATGGAGCACTTTCTGAGGTATTGAGGAAGTACTTTCTGAGGTACTGAGGGAGCACTTTCTGAGGTACAGAGGAAGCACTTTATGAAGCATTGAGGGAGCACTAT
The DNA here is from genome assembly GCF_037043375.1 of Chiloscyllium plagiosum. Classification (NCBI taxonomy): domain Eukaryota; kingdom Metazoa; phylum Chordata; class Chondrichthyes; order Orectolobiformes; family Hemiscylliidae; genus Chiloscyllium; species Chiloscyllium plagiosum. The sequence continues at coordinate 83,921,760 of NW_028270169.1, forward strand.
CTGAGGTATTGTGGAAGCACTTTCTGAGGTATTGAGGGAGGACTTTCTGAGGTATAGAGGGAGCACTATCTGAGGTATTGAGGAAGGACTTTCTGAGGTATTGATGGAGCACTTTCTGAGGTACTGAGGGAGCACTCTCTGAGGTATTGAGGAAGCACTTTCTGAGGTAAAGAGGAAGCACTTTCTGAGGTATTGACTGAGCACTTTCTGAGGTACTGAGGGAGAACTATCTGAGGTATTGAGGGAGCACTATCTGAGGCACTGAGGGAGAACTATCTGAGGTATTGAAGGAGCACTTTCTGAGGTATTGAGGGAGTGCAATCAGAGGTACTGAGGGAGCACTTTCTGAGGTACAGAGGAAGCACTTTCTGAGGTATTGAATAACCAATTTCTGAGGTATTGATGGAGCACTATCTGAGGTATTGAGGAAGCACTTTCTGAGGTATTGAGAGAGCACTATCTGAGGTACTGAGGGAGCACTTTCTGTGGTATTGAGGAAGCATTGTCTTAGGTATTGAGGAAGCACATTCTGAGGTATTGAGGAAACACTTTCTGAGGTACTGAGGGAGCACTTTCTGAGGTATTGAGGGAGCACTTTCAGAGGTATTGAGGGAGCACTTTCTGAGGTATTGAGGAAGCACTTTCTGAGGCATTGAGGGAGCACTTTCTGAGGTATTGAGGAAGCACTTTCTGAGGTATTGAGGGAGCACTATCTGAGGTACTGAGGGGAAAAGTTCTGAGGTATTGAGGAAGCACTCACTGAGGTACTGAGGGAGAACTATCTGAGGTACTGAGGGAGAACTGTCTGACGTACTGAGTGAGCACTTCCTGAGGTATTAAGGGGGCACTATCTGAGGCATTGAGGGAGCAATATCTGAGGTACGGAATGAGCACTTTCTGAGGTATTGAGGGAGCACTTTCTGACGTACTGAGGAAGCACTTTCTGAGGTTCTGAGCGAGTACTATCTGAGGTACTGAGGGAGATCTAACTGAGGTACTGAGGGACCACTTTCTGAAGTATTGAGGGAGCACATTCTGAGGTATTGAGGAAGCACTTTCTGAGGTACTGAGGGAGAACTATCTGAGGTATTGATGGAGCACTTTCTGAGGTATTGAGGGAGCACTATCTGAGGTACTGAGGGAGCACTTTCTGAGGTACAGAGGAAACACTTTCTGAGGTATTGAGGAAGCACTTTGTGAGGTATTGAGGAAGCACTATCTGAGGTATAGAGGGAGCATTATCTGAGGTACTGAGGGAGCTCTATCTGAGGTATTGAGGGAGCACTATCTGAGGTATTGAGAGAGCACTATCTGAGGTACTGAGGGAGCACTATCTGAGGTATTGAGGAAGCACCTTCTGAGTTATTAAGGGAGCACTTTCTGAGGTATAGAGGGAGCACTATCTGAGGTATTGAGGAAGGACTTTCTGAGGTATTGTGGAAGCACTTTCTGAGGTACTGAGGGAGCACTATCTGAGGTATTGAGGAAGCACTTTCTGAGGTATTGAGGAAGCACTTTCTGAGGTATTGAGGGAGCACTTTCTGATGTACTGAGGGTGCACTTTCTGAGGTATTGAGGAAGCACATTCTGAGGTATTGAGGAAGCACACTCTGAGGTACTGAGGGTGAACTATCTGAGGTATTGTTGGAGCACTTTCTGAGGTATTGTGGGAGCACTATCTGAGGTAATGAGGGAGCACTTTCTGACGTATTGAGGATGCACTTTCTGAGGTATTGAGGAAGCACTTTATGTGGTATTGAGGGAGCACTTTCTGAGTTATTGAGGGAGCACTATCTGAGGTACTGAGGGTGCACTTTCTGAGGCATTGAGGAAGCACTTTCTGAGGTATTGAGGGAACACTTTCTGAGGTATTGAGGAAGCACTTTCTGTGGTACTGAGGGAAAACTATCTGTGGTACTGAGGTAGCACTATCTGCGGTCTTGAGGGAGCACTATTTGAGGCATTGAGGGAGCACTATCTGAGGTACTGAAGGAGCACTTTCTGTGGTACTGATAGAGAACTATCTGAGGTTCAGAGGGAGAACTTTCGGAGGTTCTGAGGGAGCAAGTTCTGAGGTATTGATGGAACACTTTCTGAGGTATTGAGGAAGTACTTTCTGAGGTACTGAGGGAGCACTTTCTGAGGTACAGAGGAAGCACTTTATGAAGCATTGAGGGAGCACTATCTGAGGTATTGTGGAAGCACTTTCTGAGGTATTGAGGGAGCACTTTCTGAGGTATAGAGGGAGCACTATCTGAGGTATTGAGGAAGGACTTTCTGAGGTATTGAGGAAGCACTTTCTGAGTTACTGAGGAGAGCACTTTCTGAGGTATTGAGGAAGCACTTTCTGAGTTACTGAGGAGAGCACTTTCTGAGGTATTGAGGAAGCACATTCTGAGGTATTGAGGAAGCACTTTCTGAAGTACTGAGGGAGAAATATCTGAGGTACTGAGGGAACAAGTTCTGAGGTATTGAGGGAGCACTATCTGAGGCACTGAGGGAGAAATATCTGAGGTATTGAAGGAGCACTTTCTGAGGTATTGAGGGAGTACTATCAGAGGTACTGAGGGAGCACTTTCTGAGGTACAGAGGAAGCACTTTCTGAGGTATTGAAGAACCAATTTCTGAGGTATTGATGGAGCACTATCTGAGGTATTGAGGAAGCACTTTCTGAGGTATTGAGGGAGCACTATCTGAGGTACTGAGGGAGCACTTTCTGTGGTATTGAGGAAGCATTATCTTAGGTATTGAGGAAGCACATTCTGAGGTATTGAGGGAACACTTTCTGAGGTACTGAGGGAGCACTTTCTGAGGTATTGAGGAAGCACTTTCTGAGGTGTTGAGGGAGCAATTTCTGAGATACTGAGGGCGCACTATCTGAGGTACTGAGGGGACAGGTTCTGAGGTATTTAGGGAGTACTATCTGAGGTACTGAGGGAGAAATATCTGAGGTATTGATGGAGCATTTTCTGAGGTATTGAGTGAGTACTATCTGAGGTACTGAGGGAGCACTTTCTGAGGTACAGAGGAAACACTTTCTGAGGTATTGAGGAAGCACTTTCTGAGTTATTAAGGGAGCACTTTCTGAGGTATTGAGGAAGCACTTTCTGAGGTATTGAAGAAGCACTTTCTGAGGTATAGAGGGAGCACTATCTGAGGTACTGAGGGAGCTCTATCTGAGGTACTGAGGGAGCACTATCTGAGGTATTGAGGGAGCACTATCTGAGGTACTGAGGGAGCACTATCTGAGGTATTGAGGAAGCACTTTCTGAGTTATTCAAGGAGCAAATTCTGAGGTATAGAGGGAGCACTATCTGAGGTACTGAGGGAGCACTTTCTGAGGTATTGAGGAATGACTTTCTGAGGTATTGTGGGAGCACTTTCTGAGGTACTGAGGGAGCACTATCTGAGGTATTGAGGAAGCACTTTCTGAGGTATTGAGGAAGCACTTTCTGAGGTATTGAGGGAGCACATTCTGATGTACTGAGGGTGCACTTTCTGAGGTATTGAGGAAGCACTCTCTGAGGTACTGAGGTTGAACTATCTGTGGTATTGATGGAGCACTATCTGAGGCATTGAAGAAGCACTTTCTGAGGTACTGAGGGAGCTCTTTCTGAGGTATTGAGGGAGCACTTTCTGAGGTACTGAGGGAGCACTCTCTGAGGTATTGAGGAAGCACTTTCTGAGGTATAGAGGAAGCACTTTCTGAGGTATTGTGGGAGCAGTTTCTGAGATACTGAGGGAGCACTTTCTGAGGTATTGAGGAAGCACTTTCTGAGGTTTGAGGGAGCACTTTCTGAGGTACTGAGGGAGCAATTTCTGAGGTATTGAGGAAGCACTTTCTGAGTTATTAAGGGAGCACTTTCTGAGGTATTGAGGAAGCACTTTCTGAGGTATTGAGGAAGCACTTTCTGAGTTATTAAGGGAGCACTTTCTGAGGTATTGAGGAAGCACTTTCTGAGGCATAGAGGGAGCACTATCTGAGGTAATGAGGGAACACTATCTGAGCTATTGAGGGAGCACTATCTGAGGTATTGAGAGAGCACTATCTGAGGTACAGAGAGAGCACTATCTGAGGTATTGAGGAAGCACTTTCTGAGTTATTAAAGGAGCACTTCCTGAGGTAAGGAGGGAGGACTATCTGAGGTACTGAGGGAGCACTTTCTGAGTTATTGAGGAAGCACTTTCTGAGGTATTGAGCAAGCACTTTCTGAGGTATTGAGGGAGCACTTTCTGATGTACTGAGTGAGCACTTTCTGAGGTATTGAGGAAGCAATTTCTGAGGAATTGAGGTCGCACTTTCTGAGGTACTGAGGGTGCACTTTCTGAGGTATTGAGGAAGCACTCTCTGAGGTACTGAGGTCGATCTATCTGTGGTATTGATGGGCCACTATCTGAGCTATTGAAGAAGCACTTTCTGAGGTACTGAGGAAGCTCTTTCTGAGGTATTGAGGGAGCACTTTCTGAGGTACTGAGGGAGCACTTTCTGAGGTATTGAGGAAGCACTTTCTGAGGTATTGAGGGAGCACTTTCTGAGGCACTGAGGGAGCACTTTCTGAGGAATTGAGGAAGCACTCTCTGAGTACTGAGGGAGAACGATCTGTGGTATGGATGGAGCACTTTCTGAGGTATTGAGGAAGCACTTTCTGAGGTACAGAGGGAGCATTTTCTGAGGTATTGAGGGAGCACTATCTGAGGTACTGAGGGAACAAGTTCTGAGGTATTCAGGAAGCAGTCTCTGAGGTACTGAGGGAGAACTATCTGAGGTACTGAGGGAGCACTTTCTTAGGTATTGAGGAACCACTATCTGAGGTATTGAGGGAGAACTCTCTGAGTTACTGAGGGAGCACCCTCTGAGGTATTAAGGGAGCACTATCTGAGGCATTGAGGGAGCAATATCTGAGGTACTGAGGGAGCACTTTCTGAGGTATTTTGGAAGCACTTTCTGAGGTAGAGTGAGAACTATCTGAGGTACTGATGGAGAAAAGATCTGAGGTACTGAGGGAGCAGTTTCTGAGGTATTGAGGGAGCACTTTCTGACGTACTGAGGAAGCACTAGCTGAGGTTCTGAGCGAGTACTATCTGAGGTACTGAGCAAGCACTTTCTGAGGATTGAGGGAGCACTTTCTGAGGTACTTCGGGAGAACTATCTGAGGTATTGAGGGAGAACTACCTGAGGTATTGTGGGAGCACTATCTGAGGTATTGAGGGAGAACTATCTGAGGTATTGAGGGAGCACTATCTGAGGTATTGAGGGAGAACAATCTGAGGTATTGAGTAGCACTATCTGAAGTATTGAGGGAGAACTATCAGAGGTATTGAGCGAGCACTTTCAGAGGTTTTGAGGTAGAACTATCTGAGTTATTGAAGGTGAACTATCTTAGGTATTGAGGGAGCACTCTCTGAGGTATTGATGGAGCACTTTCTGAGGTATTGATGTAGCACTTTCTGAGGTAGTGAGGGGACACTCTCTGAGGTATTCAGGGAGCACTTTCGAGGTATTGAGGGAGAACTACCTGAGGTATTGAGGGAGCACTTTCTGAGGTACTGAGGAAGCACTATCTGAGGTATTGAGGGAGCACCTTCTGAGGTACTGAGGAATCACTCAGCGGTACTGAGGGAGCACTTTCTGAGGTACTGAGGGAGAACTATCTGAGGTACTGAGGGACCACCTTCCGAAGTATTGAGGGAGCACATTCTGAGGTATTGAGGGTCCACTATCTGAGGTATTGAGGAAGCACTTTCTGAGGTATTGAGGGAGCACTTTCAGAGGTTTTGAGGGGAACTATCTGAGGTATAGAAGGAGAACGATCTTCGGTATGGAGGGAGCACTCTCTGAGGTATTGATGGAGCACTTTCTGAGGTATTGAGGTAGCACTTTCTGAGGTATTGAGGGAGCACTATCTGAGGTATTGAGGAAGCACTTTCTGAGGTATTGCGCAAGCACTATCTGTGGTACTGAGGGAGCAATCTCTAATGTACTGAGGTCGAACTATCTGGGGTACTGAGGGAGCACATTCTGAGGTATTGATGGAGCACCTTCTGAGGTATTGAGGGAGCACTATCTGAGGTACTGAGAGAGCACCTTCTGAGGTATTGAGGAAGCACTTTCTGAGGTACTGAGGGAACAAGTTCTGAGGTATTCAGGAAGCAGTCTCTGAGGTACTGAGGGAGAACTATCTGAGGTACTGAGGGAGCACTTTCTTAGGTATTGAGGAAGCACTATCTGAGGTATTGAGGGAGAACTCTCTGAGTTACTGAGGGAGCACTCTCTGAGGTATTAAGGGAGCACTATCTGAGGCATTGAGGGAGCAATATCTGAGGTACTGAGGGAGCACTTTCTTAGGTATTTTGGAAGCACTTTCTGAGGTAGAGTGAGAACTATCTGAGGTACTGATGGAGAAAAGATCTGAGGTACTGAGGGAGCAGTTTCTGAGGTATTGAGGGAGCACTTTCTGACGTACTGAGGAAGCACTAGCTGAGGTTCTGAGCGAGCACTATCTGAGGTACTGAGCAAGCACTTTCTGAGGTATTGAGGGAGCACTTTCTGAGGTACTTCGGGAGAACGATCTGAGGTATTGAGGGAGAACTACCTGAGGTATTGTGGGAGCACTATCTGAGGTATTGAGGGAGAACTATCTGAGGTATTGAGGGAGCACTATCTGAGGTATTGAGGGAGAACAATCTGAGGTATTGAGTAGCACTATCTGAAGTATTGAGGGAGAACTATCAGAGGTATTGAGCGAGCACTTTCAGAGGTTTTGAGGTAGAACTATCTGAGGTATTGAAGGTGAACTATCTTAGGTATTGAGGGAGCACTCTCTGAGGTATTGATGGAGCACTTTCTGAGGTATTGAGGTAGCACTTTCTGAGGTAGTGAGGGGACACTCTCTGAGGTATTGAGGGAGCACTTTCGAGGTATTGAGGGAGAACTACCTGAGGTATTGAGGGAGCACTTTCTGAGGTACTGAGGAAGCACTATCTGAGGTATTGAGGGAGCACCTTCTGAGGTACTGAGGAATCACTCAGCGGTACTGAGGGAGCACTTTCTGAGGTACTGAGGGAGAACTATCTGAGGTACTGAGGGACCACCTTCTGAAGTATTGAGGGAGCACATTCTGAGGTATTGAGGGTCCACTATCTGAGGTATTGAGGAAGCACTTTCTGAGGTATTGAGGGAGCACTTTCAGAGGTTTTGAGGGGAACTATCTGAGGTATAGAAGGAGAACTATCTTCGGTATGGAGGGAGCACTCTCTGAGGTATTGATGGAGCACTTTCTGAGGTATTGAGGTAGCACTTTCTGAGGTATTGAGGGAGCACGTTCTGAGGTATTGAGAAAGCACTTTCTGAGGTATTGAGGAAACACTTTCTGAGGAATTGAGGGAGCACTATCTGAGGTATTGAGGAAGCACTTTCTGAGGTATTGCGCAAGCACTATCTGAGGTACTGAGGGAGCAATCTCTAATGTACTGAGGTCGAACTATCTGAGGTACTGAGGGAGCACATTCTGAGGTATTGATGGAGCACCTTCTGAGGTATTGAGGGAGCACTATCTGAGGTACTGAGAGAGCACCTTCTGAGGTATTGAGGAAGCACTTTCTGAGGTACTGAGGGAACACAATCTGTTGTATTTAGGAAGCAATTTATGAGGTATTGAGGGAGCACATTCTGAGGTATTGAGGGAACACTATCTGAGATACTGAGGGAGAACTATCTGTGGTATTGATGGAGCACATTCTGAGGTATTGAGGAAGCACTTTCTGAGGTACTGAGGGAGAACTTTCTGAGGTATTGAGTGAGCACTATCTGAGGTACTGAGGGAACAAGTTCTGAGGTATTGAGGAAGCACTCTCTGAGGTACTGAGGGAGAAGTATCTGAGGTACTGAGGGAGCACTTTCTGAGGAATTAAGGGAGCACTATCTGAGATATTGAGTGGGCAATATCTGAGGTACTGAGGGAGCACTTTCTGATGTATTTAGGGAGCACTTTCTGAGTTACTGAGTGAGAACAATCTGAGGTACTGAGGGAGAACTATCTGAGGTACTGAGGGAGCAGTTTCTGAGGTATTGAGGGTGCACTATCTGAAGAAATGAGGGAGCACTTTCTGAGGTATTGAGGAAGCAAACTCTGAGGTACTGAGGGAGAACTATCTGTGGTATTGATGGACCATTTTCTGAGGTATTGAAGAAGCACTTTCTGAGGTACTGAGGGAGCTTTTCTGAGGTATTGAGGGAGCACTTTCTGAGGTACTGAGGGAGCACTCTCTGAGGTATTGAGGAAGCACTTTCTGAGGTACTGAGGGAGCACTTTCTGAGGTATTGAGTGAGCACTTTCTGAGGTACTGTGGGAGCACTTTCTGAGGGATTGAGGAAGCACTTTCAGAGGTATTGAGGGAGCACGTTCTGAGGTATTGAGGGAGCACTTTATGAGGTATTGAGGAAGCTCTCTCTGAGTACTGAGGGAGAACTATCTGTGGTAAAGATGGAACACTTTCTGGGGTATTGAGGAAGCACTATCTGAGGTACTGAGGGAACAAGTTCTGAGGTATTCAGGAAGCACTCTCTGAGGTTCTGAGGGAGAACTATCTGAGGTACTGACAGAGAACTATCTGAGGTACTGAGGGAGCACTTTCTGAGGTATGAAGGGAACACTATCTGTGGCATTGAGGGAACAATATCTGAGGTACTGAGGGAGCACTTTCTGAGCTATTTAGGGAGAACTTTCTGAGGTGCTGAGTGAGAACTATCTGAGGTACTGAGGGAGAACTATCTGTGGTATTGATGGACCATTTTCTGAGGTATTGAAGAAGCACATTCTGAGGTACTGAGGGAGGACTTTCTGAGGTATTGAGGGAGCACTTTCTGAGGTATTGAGGGAGCACTATCTGAGGTACTGAGGGAGCACATTCTGAGGTATAGAAAACACTTTCTGAGGTACTGAAGAACCAATTTCTGAGGTATTGAGGGAGCACTACCTGAGGTATTGAGGAAGCACTTTCTGAGGTATTGAGGGAGCACTATGTGAGGTACTGAGGGAGCACTTTCTGTGGTATTGAGGAAGCATTGTCTTTGGTATTGAGGAAGCACTTTCCGAGGTATTGAGGGAACACATTCTGAGGTACTGAGGGAGCTCTTCCTGAGGTATTGAGGAAGCACTTTCTGAGGTACTGAGGGAGAACTATCTGAGGTATTGATGGAGCATTTTCTGAGGTATTGAGGGAGTACTATCTGAGGTACTGAGGGAGCACTTTCTGAGGTACAGAGGAAACACTTTCTGAGGTATTGAGGAAGCACTTTCTGAGTTATTAAGGGAGCACTTTCTGAGGTATTGAGGAAGCACTTTCTGAGGTATAGAGGGAGCACTATCTGAGGTACTGAGGGAGCTCTATCTGAGGTATTGAGGGAGCACTATCTGAGGTATTGAGGGAGCACTATCTGAGGTACTGAGGGAGCACTATCTGAGGTATTGAGGAAGCACTTTCTGAGTTATTAAGGGAGCAAATTCTGAGGTATAAGGGAGCACTATCTGAGGTACTGAGGGAGCACTTTCTGAGGTATTGAGGAATGACTTTCTGAGGTATTGTGGGAGCACTTTCTGAGGTACTGAGGGAGCACTATCTGAGGTATTGAGGAAGCACTTTCTGAGGTATTGAGGAAGCACTTTCTGAGGTATTGAGGGAGCACTTTCTGATGTACTGAGGGTGCACTTTCTGAGGTATTGAGGAAGCACTTTCTGAGGTACTGAGGGAGCTCTTTCTGAGGTATTGAGGGAGCACTTTCTGAGGTATTGTGGGAGCACTCTCTGAGGTATTGAGGAAGCACTTTCTGAGGTATAGAGGAAGCACTTTCTGAGGTATTGTGGGAGCAGTTTCTGAGATACTGAGGGAGCACTTTCTGAGGTATTGAGGAAGCACTTTCTGAGGTATTGAGGGAGCACTTTCTGAGGTACTGAGGAGCACTTTCTGAGGTATTGAGGGAGCACTTTCTGAGGTACTGAGGAGCACTTTCTGAGGTATTGAGGAAGCACTTTCTGAGTTTTTAAGGGAGCACTTTCTGAGGTATTGAGGAAGCACTTTCTGAGGTCTTGAGGAAGCACTTTCTGAGTTATTAAGGGAGCACTTTCTGAGGTATTGAGGAAGCACTTTCTGAGGCATAGAGGGAGCACCATCTGAGGTAATGAGGGAGCACTGTCTGAGGTATTGAGGGAGCACTATCTGAGGTATTGAGAGAGCACTATCTGAGGTACAGAGAGAGCACTATCTGAGGTATTGAGGAAGCACTTTCTGAGTTATTATAGGAGCACTTCCTGAGGTATAGAGGGAACACTATCAGAGATACTGAGGGAGCACTTTCTGAGTTATTGAGGAAGGACTTTCTGAGGTATTGTGTCAGCACTTTCTGAGGTACTGAGGGAGCACTTTCTGAGGTATAGAGGAAGCACTTTCTGAGGTATTGAGCAAGTACTTTCTGAGGTATTGAGGGAGCACTTTCTGATGTACTGAGTGAGCACTTTCTGAGGTATTGAGGAAGCAATTTCTGAGGTATTGAGGTCGCACTTTCTGAGGTACTGAGGGAGCACTTTCTGAGGTATTGAGGAAGCACCCTCTGAGGTACTGAGGTAGATCTATCTGTGGTATTGATGGAGCACTATCTGAGGTATTGAAGAAGCACTTTCTGAGGTACTGAGGAAGCTCTTTCTGAGGTATTGAGGGAGCACTTTCTGAGGTACTGAGGGAGCACTCTCTGAGGTATTGAGGAAGCACTTTCTGAGGTATAGAGGAAGTACTTTCTGAGGTATTGAGTGAGCACTTTCTGAGGTACTGAGGGAGCACTTTCTTAGGTATTGAGGAAGCACTTTCTGAGGTATTGAGGGAGCACTTTCTGAGGCACTGAGGGAGCCCTTTCTGAGGTATTGAGGAAGCACTCTCTGAGTACTGAGGGAGAACGATCTGTGGTATTGATGGAGCACTTTCTGAGGTATTGAGGAAGCACTCTCTGAGGTACTGAGGTAGAACTATCTGTGGTATTGATGGAGCACTATCTGAGGCTTTGAAGATGCACTTTCTGAGGTACTGAGGGAGCTCTTTCTGAGGTATTGAGGGAGCACGTTCTGAGGTACTGAGGGAGCACTCTCTGAGGTATTGAGGAAGCACTTTCTGAGGTATAGAGGAAGCACTTTCTGAGGTATTGAGTGAGCACTTTCTGAGGTACTGGGGGAGCTATTTCTGAGGTATTGAGGAAGCACATTCTGAGGTATTGAGGGAGCACTTTCTGAGCTACTGAGGGAGCACATTCTGAGGTATTGAGGAAGCACTTTCTGAGTTATTAAGGGAGCACTTTCTGAGGTATTGAGGAAGCACTTTCTGAGGTATTGAGGAAGCACTTTCTGAGACACTGAGGTAGCACTTTCTGAGGTATTGTGGAAGCACTTTCTGAGTTATTAAGGGAGCACTTTCTGAGGTATTGAGGAAGCACTTTCTGAAGTATTGAGGAAGCACTATCTGAGGTATAAAGGGAGCAGTATCTGAGGAACTGAGGGAGCACTATCTGAGGTATTGACGGAGCACTATCAGAGGTATTGAGAGAGCACTATCTGAGGTACTGAGGGAGCACTATCTGAGGTATTGAGGAAGCACTTTCTGAGTTATTAAGGGAGCACTTTCTGAGGTATAGAGGGAGCACTATCTGAGGTACTGAGGGAGCACTTTCTGAGTTATTGAGGAACGACTTTCTGAGGTATTGTGGGAGCACTTTCTGAGGTACTGAGGGAGCACTTTCTGAGGTATTGGGGAAGAACTTTCTGAGGTATTGAGCAAGCACTTTCTGAGGTATTGAGGGAGGACTTTCTGATGTACTGAGGGAGCACTTTCTGAGGTATTGAGGAAGCACTTTCTGAGGTATTGAGGTCGCACTTTCTGAGGTACTGAGGGAGCACTTTCTGAGGAATTGAGGAAGCACTCTCCGAGGTACTGAGGTAGAACTATCTGTGGTATTGATGGAGCACTATCTGAGGTATTGAAGAAGCACTTTCTGAGGTACTGAGGAAGCTCTTTCTGAGGGATTGAGGGAGCAATTTCTGAGGTACTGAGGGAGCACTCTCTGAGGTATTGAGGAAGCACTTTCTGAGGCATAGAGGAAGTACTTTCTGAGGTATTGTGTGAGCACTTTCTGAGGTACTGAGAGAGCACTGTCTGAGGTATTGAGGAAGCACTTTCTGAGGTATTGAGGGAGCAATTTCTGAGGTACTGAGGGAGCAATTTCTGAGGTATGAGGAAGCACTCTCTGAGTACTGAGGGAGAACGATCTGTGGTATTGATGGAGCACTTTCTGAGGTATTGAGGAAGCACTTTCAGAGGTACTGAGGTAGCACTTTCTGAGGTATAGAGGGAGGACTATCTGAGGTACTGATGGAACAAGTTCTGACGTATTCAGGAAGCAGTCTCTGAGGTACTGAGGGAGAACTATCTGAGGTACTGAGGGAGCACTTTCTGAGGTATTGAGGAAGCACTTTCTTAGGTATTGAGGAAGCACTATCTGAGGTATTGAGGGAGAAATCTCTGAGTTACTGAGGGATCACTTTCTGAGGTATTAAGGGAGCACTATCTGAGGCATTGAGGGAGCAATATCTGAGGTACTGAGGGAGCACTTTCTGAGGTATTTTGGGAGCACTTTCTGTGGTAGAGTGAGAACTATCTGAGGTACTGAGGGAGAAAATATCTGAGGAACTGAGGGAGCAGTTTCGGAGGTATTGAGGGAGCACTTTCTGACGTACTGAAGAAGCACTAGCTGAGGTTCTGAGCGAGTACTATCTGAGGTACTGAGCAACCACTTTCTGAGGTATTGAGGGAGCACTTTCGGAGGTACTGCGGGAGCACTATCTGAGGTATTGAGGGAGAACTATCTGAGGTATTGTGGGAGCACTATCTGAGGCATTGAGGGAGAACTATCTGAGGTATTGAGGGAGCACTTTCAGAGGTATTGAGGGAGAAGTATCTGAGGTATTGAGGGAGCACTATCTGAGGTATTGAGGGAGAACTATCTGAGGTATTGAGGAGCACTATCTGAAGTATTGAGGGAGAACTATCAGAGGTATTGAGCGAGCACTTTCAGAGTTTTTGAGGGGGAACTATCTGAGGTATTGAAGGAGAACTATCTTCGGTATGGAGGGAGCACTCTCTGAGGTATTGATGGAGAACTTTCTGATGTTTTGAGGTAGCACTTTCCGAGGTATTGACGGAGCCCGTTCTGAGGTATTGAGAAAGCACTTTCTGAGGTATTGAGGGAGCACTTTCTGAGGTACTGAGGGAACACTCTCTGTGGTATTGAGGAAGCACTTACTGAGGTATAGAGGAAATACTTTCTGAGGTATTGATGAAGCACTTTCTGAGGTACTGAGGGAGCACTTTCTGAGGTATTGAGGAAGAACTTTCTGAGGTATTGAGGGAGCACTTTCTGAGGTACTGAGGGAGCACTTTCTGAGGTATTGAGGAAGCACTCTATGAGTACTGAGGGAGAACGATCTGTGGTATTGATGGAGCACTTTCTGAGGTATTGTGGTCGCAATTTCTGAGGTCCTGAGGGAGCACTTTCTGAGGTATTGAGGAAGCACTCTCTGAGGTACTGAGGTAGAACTATCTGTGGTATTGATGGAGCACTATCTGAGGTATTGAAGATGCACTTTCTGTGGTACTGAGGAAGCTCTTTCTGAGGTATTGAAGGAGCACTTTCTGAGGTACTGAGGGAGCACTCTCTGAGGTATTGAGGAAGCACTTTCTGAGGTATAGAGGAAGTACTTTCTGAGGTATTGAGTGAGCACGTTCTGAGGTACTGAGGGAACACTTTCTGATGTATTGAGGAAGCACTTTCTGAGGTATTGAGGGAGCAGTTTCTGAGGTACTGAGGGAGCACTTTCTGAGGTATTGAGGAAGCACTCTCTGATTACTGAGGGAGAACGATCTGTGGTATTGATGGAGCACTTTCTGAGGTATTGAGAAGCACTGTCTGAGGTACTGAGGGAGCACTTTCTGAGGTATTGAGGGAGCACTATCTGAGGTACTGAGGGAACAAGTTCTGAGGTATTCAGGAAGCAGTCTCTGATGTACTGAGGGAGAACTATCTGAGGTACTGAGGGAGCACTTTCTTAGGTATTGAGGAAGCACTTTCTTAGGTATTGAGGAAGCACGATCTGAGGTATTGAGGGAGAAATCTCTGAGTTACTGAGGGAGCACTTTCTGAGGTATTAAGGGAGCACTATCTGAGGCAATGAGGGAGCAATATCTGAGGTACAGAGGGAGAACTTTCTGAGGTATTTTGGGAGCACATTCTGAGGTAGAGTGAGAACTATCTGAGGTACTGAGGAAGAAAATATCTGAGGTACTGAGGGAGCAGTTTCTGAGGTATTGAGGGAGCACTTTCTGACGTGCTGAGGAAGCACTAGCTGAGGTTCTGAGCGAGTACTATCTGAGGTACTGAGCGAGCACTTTCTGAGGTATTGAGGGAGCACTTTCTGAGGTACTGCGGGAGCACTATCTGAGGTATTGTGGGAGAACTACCTGAGGTATTGTGGGAGCACTATCTGAGGCATTGAGGGAGAACTATCTGAGGTATTAAGGGAGCACTTTCAGAGGTATTGAGGGAGAAGTATCTGAGGTATTTATGGAGCACTATCTGAGGTATTGAGGGAGAACTATCTGAGGTATAGAGGAGCACTATCTGAAGTATTGAGGGAGAACTATCAGAGGTATTGTGCGAGCACTTTCAGAGGTTTTGAGGGGGAACTATCTGAGGTATTGAAGGAGAACTATCTTCGGTATGGAGGGAGCACTCTCTGAGGTATTGATGGAGCACTTTCTGAGGTATTGAGGTAGCACTATCTGAGGTACTGAGGGAGCACGTTCTGATGTATTGAGAAAGCACTTTCTGAGGTATTGAGGGAGCACTATCTGAGGTATTGAGGGAGCACTATCTGAGGTATTGAGGAAGCACTTTCTGAGGTATTGCGCAAGCACTATCTGAGGTACTGAGGGAGCAAGCTCTAATGTACTGAGGTAGAACTATCTGGGGTACTGAGGGAGAACTATCTGAGGTATTGATGGAGCACCTTCTGAGGTATTGAGGGAGCACTATCTGAGGTACTGAGAGAGCACCTTCTGAGGTATTGAGGAAGCGCTTTCTGAGGTACTGAGGGAACACAATCTGTTGTATTGAGGAAGCAATTTATGAGGTATTGAGGGAGCACATTCTGAGGTATTGAGGGAACACTATCTGAGATACTGAGGGAGAACTATCTGTGGTATTGATGGAGCACATTCTGAGGTATTGAGGAAGCACTTTCTGAGGTACTGAGGGAGCACTTTCTGAGATATTGAGTGAGCACTATCTGAGGTACTGAGGGAACAAGTTCTGAGGTATTGAGGAAGCACTCTCTGAGGTACTGAGGGAGAAGTATCTGAGGTACAGAGGGAGCACTTTCTGAGGAATTAAGGGAGCACTATCAGATATTGAGTGGGCACTTTCTGAGGTATTTAGGGAGTACTTTGTGAGTTACTGAGTGAGAACAATCTGAGGTACTGAGGGAGAACTATCTGAGGTGCTGAGGGAGCAGTTTCTGAGGTATTGAGGGTGCACTATCTGAAGAAATGAGGGAGCACTTTCTGAGGTATTGAGGAAGCAAACTCTGAGGCACTGAGGGAGAACTATCTGTGGTATTGATGGACCATTTTCTGAGGGATTGAGGAAGCACTTTCTGAGGTATTGACGTCGCACTTTCTGAGGCACTGAGGGAGCACTTTCTGAGGGATTGAGGAAGCTCTCTCTGAGTACTGAGGGAGAACTATCTGTGGTATTGATGGAACACTTTCTGAGGTATTGAGGAAGCACTTTCTGAGGTACTGAGGTAGCATTTTCTGAGGTATAGAGGGAGCACTATCTGAGGTACTGAGGGAACAAGTTCTGAGGTATTCAGGAAGCACTCTCTGAGGGACTGAGGAAGAACTATCTGAGGTACTGACGGAGAACTATCTGAGGTACTGAGGGAGCACTTTCTGAGGTATTAAGGGAGCACTATCTGTGGCATCAAGGGAGCAATATCTGAGGTACTGAGGGAGCACATTTCTGAGCTATTTAGGGAGAACTTTCTGAGGTACTGAGGGAGAACTATCTGAGGTACTGAGGGAGAACTATCTGAGGTACTGAGGGAGCAGTTTCTGAGGTATTGAGGGAGCACTTCCTGACGTACTGAAGAAGCACTAGCTGATGTTTTGAGCGAGTACTATCTGAGGTACCGAGCAAGCACTTTCTGAGGTATTGAGGGAGCACTTTCTGAGGTACTGCGGGAGCACTATCCGAGGTATTGAGGGAGAACTATCTGAGGTATTGTGGGAGCACTATCTGAGGCATTGAGGGAGAACTATCTGAGGTATTGAGGGAGCACTTTCAGAGGTATTGAGGGAGAAGTATCTGAGGTATTGAGGGAGCACTATCTGAGGTATTGAGTGAGAAATATCTGAGGTATTGAGGAGCACTATCTGAAGTATTGAGGGAGAACTATCAGAGGTATTGAGCGAGCACTTTCAGAGGTTTTGAGGGGATCTATCTGAGGTATTGAAGGAGAACTATCTTCGGTATGGAGGGAGCACACTCTGAGGTATTGATGGAGAACTTTCTGAGGTATTGAGGTAGCACTTTCCGAGGAACTGAGGGAGCACGTTCTGAGGTATTGAGAAAGCACTTTCTGAGGTATTGAGGGAGCACTTTCTGAGGTACTGAGGGAGCAGTCTCTGAGGTATTGAGGAAGCACTTTCTGAGGTATAGAGGAAGTACTTTCTGAGGTATTGAGTGAGCACTTTCTGAGGTACTGAGGGAGCACTTTCTGAGGTATTGAGGAAGCACTTTCTGAGGTATTGAGGGAGCACTTTCTGAGGTACTGAGGGAGCACTTTCTGAGGTATGAGGTAGCACTTTCTGAGGTACTGAGGGAGCACGTTCTGAGGTATTGAGAAAGCACTTACTGAGGTATTGAGGAAGCACTTTCTGAGGTTTTGAGGGAGCACTATCTGAGGTATTGAGGAAGCACTTTCTGAGGTATTGCGCAAGCACTATCTGAGGTACTGAGGGAGCAAGCTCTAATGTACTGAGGTCGAACTATCTGGGGTACTCAGGGAGAACTTTCTGAGGTATTGATGGAGCAACTTCTGAGGTATTGAGGGAGCACTATCTGAGGTACTGAGAGAGCACCTTCTGAGGTATTGAGGAAGCACTTTCTGAGGTACTGAGGGAACACAATCTGTTGTATTGAGGAAGCAATTTATGAGGTATTTAGGAAACACGATCTGAGGTATTGAGGGAGAACTCTCTGAGTTACTGAGGGAGCACTTTCTGAGGTATTAAGGGAGCATTACCTGAGGCATTGAGGGAGCAATATCTGAGGTACTGAGGGAGCACTTTCTGAGGTATTTTGGGAGAACTTTCTGAGGTAGAGTGAGAACTATCTGAGGTACTGAGGGAGAAAATATCTGAGGTACTGAGGGAGCAGTTTCGGAGGTATTGAGGGAGCACTTTCTGACGTACTGAGGAAGCACTAGCTGAGGTTCTGAGCGAGTACTATCTGAGGTACTGAGCGAGCTCTTTCTGAGGTATTGAGGGAGCACTTTCTGAGGTACTGCGGGAGCACTATCTGAGGTATTGAGGGAGAACAATCTGAGGTATTGTGGGAGCACTATCTGAGGCATTGAGGGAGAACTATCTGAGGTATTAAGGGAGCACTTTCAGAGGTATTGAGGGAGAAGTATCTGAGGTATTGAGGGAGCACTATTTGAGGTATTGAGGGAGAAATATCTGAGGTATAGACGAGCACTATCTGAAGTATTGAGGGAGAACTATCAGAGGTATTGTGCGAGCACTTTCAGAGGTTTTGAGGGGGAACTATCTGAGGTATTGAGGGAGAACTATCTTCGGTATGGAGGGAGCACTCTCTGAGGTATTGATGGAGCACTTTCTGAGGTATTGAGGTAGCACTTTCTGAGGTACTGAGGGAGCACGTTCTGAGGTATTGAGAAAGCACTTTCTGAGGTATTGAGGAAGCACTTTCTGAGGTATTGCATAAGCACTATCTGAGGTACTGAGGGAGCAAGCTCTCATGTACTGAGGGAGAACTATCTGGGGTACTGAGGCAGAACTATCTGAGGTATTGATGAAGCACCTTCTGAGTTATTGAGGGAGCACTATCTGAGGTACTGAGAGAGCACCTTCTGAGATATTGAGGAAGCAATTTATGAGGTATTGAGGGAGCACATTCTGAGGTATTGAGAGAGCACTTTCTGAGGTACTGAGGGAGCACTTTCTGAGGTATTAAGGAAGCACTCTCTGAGTACTGAGGGAGAACAATCTGTGGTATTGATGGAACACTTTCTGAGGTATTGAGGAAGCACTTTCTGAGGTACTGAGGGAGCACTTTCTGAGGTATTGAGGGAGCACTATCTGAGGTACTGAGGGAACAAGTTCTGAGGTATTCAGGAAGCAGTCTCTGATGTACTGAGGGAGCACTATCTGAGGTACTGAGGGACGACTTTCTGAGGTATTGAGGAAGCACTTTCTTAGGTATTGATGAAGCACGATCTGAGGTATTGAGGGAGAACTCTCTGAGTTACTGAGGGAGCACTTTTTGAGGTATTAAGGGAGCAGTACCTGAGGCATTCAGGGAGCAATATCTGAGGTACTGAGGGAGCACTTTCTGAGGTATTTTGGGAGCACTTTCTGAGGTAGAGTGAGAACTATCTGAGGTACTGAGGGAGAAAATATCTGAGGTACTGAGGGAGCAGTTTCTGAGGTATTGAGGGAGCACTTTCTGACGTACTGAGGAAGCACTAGCTGAGGTTCTGAGCGAGTACTATCTGAGGTACTGAGCGAGCACTTTCTGAGGTATTGAGGGAGCACTTTCTGAGGTACTGCGGGAGCACTATCTGAGGTATTGAGGGAGAACTATCTGAGGTATTGTGGGAGCACTATCTGAGGCATTGAGGGAGAACTATCTGAGGTATTAAGGGAGCACTTTCAGAGGTATTGAGGGAGAAGTATCTGAGGTATTGAGGGAGCACTATCAGAGGTATTGAGGGAGAACTATCTGAGGTATAGAGGAGCACTATCTGAAGTATTGAGGGAGAACTATCAGAGGTATTGTGCGAGCACTTTCAGAGGTTTTGAGGGGGAACTATCTGAGGTATTGAAGGAGAACTATCTTCGGTATGGAGGGAGCACTCTCTGAGGTATTGATGGAGCACTTTCTGAGGTATTGAGGTAGCACTTTCTGAGGTACTGAGGGAGCACGTTCTGAGGTACTGAGGGAGCACGTTCTGAGGTATTGAGGAAGCACTTTCTGAGGTATTGAGGGAGCACTATCTGAGGTATTGACGAAGCACTTTCTGAGGTATTGCGCAAGCACTATCTGAGGTACTGAGGGAGCAAGCTCTAATGTACTGAGGGAGAACTATCTGGGGTACTGAGGGAGAACTATCTGAGGTATTGATGGAACACCTTCTGAGGAATTGAGGGAGCACTATCTGAGGTACTGAGAGAGCACCTTCTGAGGTATTGAGGAAGCACTTTCTGAGGTACTGAGGGAACACAATCTGTTGTATTGAGGAAGCAATTTATGAGGTATTGAGGGAGCACATTCTGAGGTATTGAGGGAACACTATCTGAGATACTGAGGGAGAACTATCTGTGGTATTGATGGAGCACATTCTGAGGTATTGAGGAAGCACTTTCTGAGGTACTGAGGGAGCACTTTCTGAGGTATTGAGTGAGCACTATCTGAGGTACTGAGGGAACAAGTTCTGAGGTATTGAGGAAGCACTCTCTGAGGTACTGAGGGAGAAGTATCTGAGGTACTGAGGGAGCACTTTCTGAGGAATTAAGGGAGCACTATCTGAGATATTGAGTGGGCAATATCTGAGGTACTGAGGGAACACTTTCTGACGTATTTAGGGAGCACTTTCTGAGTTACTGAGTGAGAACAATCTGAGGTACTGAGGGAGAACTATCTGAGGTACTGAGGGAGCAGTTTCTGAGGTATTGAGGGTGCACTATCTGAAGAAATGAGGGAGCACTTTCTGAGGTATTGAGGAAGCAAACTCTGAGGCACTGAGGGAGAACTATCTGTGGTATTGATGGACCATTTTCTGAGGTATTGAAGAAGCTCTTTCTCAGGTACTGAGGGAGCACTTTCTGAGGTATTGAGGGAGCACTTTCTGAGGTACTGAGGGAGCACTCTCTGAGGTATTGAGGAAGCACTTTCTGAGGTATAGAGGAAGCAATTTCTGAGGTATTGAGTGAGCACTTTCTGAGGTACTGTGGGAGCACTTTCTGAGGGATTGATGGAACACTTTCTGAGGTATTGAGGAAGCACTTTCTGAGGTACTGAGGTAGCACTTTCTGAGGTATAGAGGGAGCATTATCTGAGGTACTGAGGGAACAAGTTCTGAGGTATTCAGGAAGCACTCTCTGAGGTACTGAGGAAGAACTATCTGAGGTACTGACGGAGAACTATCTGAGGTACTGAGGGAGCACTTTCTGAGGTATTAAGGGAGCACTATCTGTGGCATTAAGGGAGCAATATCTGAGGTACTGAGGGAGCACTTTCTGAGCTATTTAGGGAGAACTTTCTGAGGTACTGAGTGAGAACTATCTGAGGTACTGAGGGATAACTATCTGAGGCACTGAGCAAGCACTTTCTGAGGTATTGAGTGAGCACTATCTGAGGTACTGAGGGAACAAGTTCTGAGGTATTGAGGAAGCACTCTCTGAGGTACTGAGGGAGAAGTATCTGAGGTACTGAGGGAGCACTTTCTGAGGAATTAAGGGAGCACTATCTGAGATATTGAGTGGGCAATATCTGAGGTACTGAGGGAACACTTTCTGACGTATTTAGGGAGCACTTTCTGAGTTACTGAGTGAGAACAATCTGAGGTACTGAGGGAGAACTATCTGAGGTACTGAGGGAGCAGTTTCTGAGGTATTGAGGGTGCACTATCTGAAGAAATGAGGGAGCACTTTCTGAGGTATTGAGGAAGCAAACTCTGAGGCACTGAGGGAGAACTATCTGTGGTATTGATGGACCATTTTCTGAGGTATTGAAGAAGCTCTTTCTCAGGTACTGAGGGAGCACTTTCTGAGGTATTGAGGGAGCACTTTCTGAGGTACTGAGGGAGCACTCTCTGAGGTATTGAGGAAGCACTTTCTGAGGTATAGAGGAAGCAATTTCTGAGGTATTGAGTGAGCACTTTCTGAGGTACTGTGGGAGCACTTTCTGAGGGATTGATGGAACACTTTCTGAGGTATTGAGGAAGCACTTTCTGAGGTACTGAGGTAGCACTTTCTGAGGTATAGAGGGAGCATTATCTGAGGTACTGAGGGAACAAGTTCTGAGGTATTCAGGAAGCACTCTCTGAGGTACTGAGGAAGAACTATCTGAGGTACTGACGGAGAACTATCTGAGGTACTGAGGGAGCACTTTCTGAGGTATTAAGGGAGCACTATCTGTGGCATTAAGGGAGCAATATCTGAGGTACTGAGGGAGCACTTTCTGAGCTATTTAGGGAGAACTTTCTGAGGTACTGAGTGAGAACTATCTGAGGTACTGAGGGATAACTATCTGAGGCACTGAGCAAGCACTTTCTGAGGTATTGAGGGAACACTTTCTGACTTACTGAGGAAGCACTATCTGAGGTTCTGAGCGAGTACTATCTGAGGTATTGTGGGAGCACTATCTGAGATATTGAGGGAGCACTTTCTGAGGTACTGCGGGAGCACGATCTGAGGTATTGAGGGAGTAGTATCTGAGATATTGTGGGAGCACTATCTGAGGCATTGAGGGAGAACTAACTGAGGTATTGAGGGAGCACTATCTGAGGTATTGAGGGAGAACAATCTGAGGTATTGAGGAGCACTATCTGAAGTATTGAGGGAGAACTATCTGAGGTATTGAGCGAGCACCTTCAGAGGTTTTGAGGGAGAACTATCTGAGGTATTGAAGGAGAACTATCTTAGGTATTGAGGGAGCACTCTCTGAGGTATTGAGGGAACACTTTCTGAGGTATTGAGGTAGCACTTTCTTAGGTACTGAGGGGACACTTTCTGAGGTATTGCGGGAGCACTTTCTGAGGAACTGAGGAAGCACGATCTGAGGGATTGAGGGAGCACTTTCTGAGGTACTGCGGGAGCACTATCCGAGGTATTGAGGGAGAACTATCTGAGGTATTGTGGGAGTACTATCTGAGGCATAGAGGGAGAACTATCTGAGGTATTGAGGGGGCACTTTCTGAGGTATTGAGGGAGAACTATCTGAGGTATTGAGGCAGCACTTTTTGAGGTATTGAGGAAGCACTTTCCGAGGTACTGAGGGAGAACTATCTGAGTTACTGAGGGACCACTTACTGAAGTATTGAGGGAGAACTATCTGAGGTATTGTGGGAAAACTATCTGAGGCATTGAGGGAGAACTATCTGAGGTATTGAGGTAGCACTTTCAGAGGTATTGAGGGAGAATTATCTGAGGTACTGAGGGAGAACTATCTGAGGTATTGTGGGAGTACTATCTGAGGCATAGAGGGAGAACTATCTGAGGTATTGAGGGAGCACTTTCAGATGTATTGAGGGAGAATTATCGGAGGTATTGAGTGAGCAACTTCTGAGGTATTGAGGAAGCACTTTCTGAGGTACTGAGGGACTGCGATCTGAGGTACTAAGGGAGAACTATCTGAGGTGCTGAGGGACGACTTTCTGAAGTATTGAGGGCGGATTTTCTGAGGTATTGAGGAAGCACTTTCTTAGGTACTGAGGGAGAAATATCTGAGGTACTAAGGGAACAAGTTCTGAGGTATTGAGGAAGCACTTTCTGAGGTATTGAGGGAACACAATCTGTTGTATTGAGGAAGCACTTTCTGAAGTACTGAGGGAGCACTTTCTGAGGTATTGAGGAAGCACTTTCTGAGGTACTGAGGGAGCAATTTCTGAGGTAGTGAGGGAGCACTAACTGAGGTATTGAGGGAGAACTATCTGAGGTACTGAGGGAGCAAGTTCTGAGGTACTGAGGGAGAACAATCTGAGTTATTGTTGGTGCACTTTCTGAGGTATTGAGGGAGCACTATCTGAGGTACTAAGGGAGCACTTTCTGAGGTATTGAGGAAGCACTTTCTGAGGTATTGAGGGAACACAATCTGTTGTATTGAGGAAGGACTTTATGATGTATTGAGGGAGCACTTTCTGATGTATTGAGGGAGCACTATCTGAGATACTGAGGGAGAACTATTTGTGGTATTGATGGAGCACTATCTGAGGTATTGTGGAAGCATTTTCTGAGGTACTGAGGGAGCACTTTCTGAGGTATTGAGGGAGCACTATCTGAGGTAATGAGGGAACAAGTTCTGAGGTATTGAGAAAGCACTCTCTGAGGGAGTGAGGGAGAACTATCTGAGGTATTGAGGTAGCAAAATCTGATGTACTGAGTGAGCACTTTCTGAGGTACTGAGGGAGAACAATCTGAGGTATTGAGGAGCACTATCTGAAGTATTGTGGGAGAACTATCTGAGGTATTGAGCGAGCACTTTCAGAGGTAATGAGGGAGAACTATCTGAGGTATTGAAGGAGAACAATCTTAGGTATTGAGGGAGCACTCTCTGAGGCATTGATGGAGCACTTTCTGAGGTATTGAGGTAGCACTTTCTTAGGTACTGAGGGGACACTTTCTGAGGTATTGCGGGAGCACTTTCTGAGGTATTGAGGGAGAACAACCTGAGGCATTGAGGGAGCACTTTCTGAGGTACTGAGGAGGCACTATCTGAGGTATTCAGGGAGCACTTTCTGAGGTACTGAGGGGAATCATCTGAGGTACTGAGGGACCACTTTCTGAAGTATTGAGGGAGCACATTCTGAGGTATTGAGGGACCACTATCTGAGGTATTGAGGGAGCACTTTCTGAGGTATTGAGGGAGCACTTTCTGAGGTATTGAGTGAGAACTATCTGAGGTACAGGGGGAGCATTTTCTGATGTATTGAGAAAGCACTTTCTGAGGTATTGTGGAAGCACTTTCTGAGGTATTGAGGGAGCACTATCTGAGGTATTGAGGAAGCACTTTCTGAGGTATTGAGGAAGCACTTTCTGAGATACTGAGGGAGCACTTTCTGAGGTATTGAGCGAGCACTATTTGAGGTACAGAGGGAGCAAGTTCTGTGGTACTGAGGGAGAACTATCTGAGGTACTGAGGGAGAACTATCTGAGGTACTGATGGAGCACCTTCTGAGGTATTGAGGGAGCACTATCTGAGGTATTGTGGAAGCACTTTCTGATGTATAGAGGGAACACCATCTGTTGTATTGAGGAAGCACTTTCTGAGGTATTGAGGGAGCACTTTCTGAGGTATTGAGGGAGCACTATCTGAGATACTGAGGAAAACTATCTGTGGTATTGATGGAGCACATTCTGAGGTATTGAGGAAGCACTTTCTGAGGTACTGAGGGAGCACTTTCTGAGGTATTGAGGGAACACAATCTGTTGTATTGAGGAAGCAGTTTATGAGGTAATGAGGGAGCACTTTCTGAGGTACTGAGGGATCACTTTCTGAGGTATTGAGGGAGCACTATCTGAGGTACTGAGTGAACAAGTTCTGAGGTATTGAGGAAGCACTCTCTGAGGTAGTGAGGGAGAACTATCTGAGGTATTGAGGGAGCAATATCTGATGTACTGAGTGAGCACTTTCTGAGGTATTTCGGGAGCACTTTCTGAGGTACTGAGTGAGAACTATCTGAAGTACTGAGGGAGAACTATCTGAGGTACTGAGGGAGCAGTTTCTGAGGTACTGAGGGAGCACTATATGAGGTATTGAGGTAGCACTTTCTGAGGTATTGAGGAAGCCCTTTCTGAGGTACTGAGGGTGCACCTTCTGAGATATTGAGGGTGCACTTTCTGACGTACTCTGGAAGCACTAGCTGAGGTTCTGAGTGAGTACTATCTGAGGTACTAAGGGAGCATTTTCTGAGGTATTGAGGGACCACTTTCTGAGGTACTGAGGGAGAACTATCTGAGGTATTGAGGGAAAACTATCTGAGGTATTGTGGTTGCAGTGTCTGAGGCATTGAGGGAGAACTATCTGAGGTATTGAGGGAGCACTTTCAGAGGTATTGAGGGAGAACTATCTGAGTTATTGAGGGAGCACTTTCTGAGGTATTGAGGAACCCTTTCTGAGGTACTGAGGGAGAACTATCTGAGGTACTGAGGGAGCACTTTCGGAGGTATTGTGGGAGCACTATATGAGGTATTGAGGAAGCACTTTCTGATGTATTGAGGAAGCACTTTCTGAGGTACTGAGGAAGCACTTTCTGAGGTATTGAGCGAGCACTATCTGAGGTACTGAGGGAGCACTTTCTGAGGTATTGAGGAAGCCCTTTCTGAGGTACTGAAGGCGAACTATCTGAGATACTGTGGGAGCACTTTTTGAGGTACTGAGGGAGAACTATCTGATGTATTGAGGGAGAACTATCTGAGGTATTGTGGGAGCACTATCTGAGGCATTGAGGGAGAACGATCTGAGGTATTGAGGTAGCACTTCCAGGGTATTGAGGGAGAACTATCTGAGGTATTGAGGGAGCACTTTCTGAGGTATTGTGGGAGTGCTATCTGAGGCATAGAGGGAGAAATATCTGAGGTATTGAGGGAGCACTTTCAGAGGTATTGAGGGAGAACTATCTGAGGTATTGAGGGAGCACTTTCTGAGGTATTGAGGAAGCACTTTCTGAGGTACTGAGTGAGAAGTATCTGAGGTAACGAGGGAGCTAGTTCTGAGGTATTGAGGGAGTACTATCTGAGGTATTGAGGGAGAACTATCTGAGGTATTTATGGAGCACTTTCTGAGGTATTGAGGGAGCACTATCTGAGGTACTGAGAGAGCACTTTCTGAGGTACAGAGGAAGCACTTTCTGAGGTCTTGAGGGAGCACTATCTGAGGTATTGAGGGAGCACTATCTGAAGTACTGTGGAAGCACTTTCTGATGTATTGAGGAAGCACCTTCTGAGGTATTGAGGGAGCACTTTCTGTGGTACTGAGTAAGCACTATCTTTGGTACTGAGGGAGCACTTTCTGAGGTACTGAGGGAGCACGTTCGGTGGTATTTAGGGAGCACTTTCTGAGGTCCTGAGTGAGAACTATCTGAGGTACTGAGGGAGAACTATTTGAGGTACTAAGGGAGCAGATTCTGAGGTATGGAGAGAGCACTTTCTGACGTACTGAGGAAGCAAAAGCTGAGGTTCTGATTGAGTACTATCTGAGGTACTGAGGGAGCACTTTCTGAAGTATTGAGGGAGCACTTTCTGCGGTACTTCCGGAGCACTATCTGAGGTATTGAGGGAGAACTATCCGAGGTATTGCAGGAGCACTATCTGAGGCATTGCGGGAGAACTATCTGAGGTATTAAGGGAGCACTTTCAGAGGTATTGAGGGAGCACTATCTGAGGTATTGAGGGAGCACTATCTGAGGCATTGAGGGAGCAGTATCTGAGGTACTGAGGGAGCAAATTCTGAGGTATTGAGAAAGCACTTTCTGAGGTATTGAGGAAGCACCTTCTGAGGAATTGAGAGAGCACTATCTGAGGTATTGAGGAAGCACTTTCTGAGGTGTTGAGGAAGCACTTTCTGAGGTTCTGAGGGAGCACTTTCTGAGGTATTGAGCGAGCACTATCTGAGGTACTGAGGGAGCTAGTTCTGAGGTACTGAGGGAGAACTATCTGTGGTACTGAGGGAGAACTATCTGAGGTATTGATGGAGCACATTCTGAGGTATTGAGGGAGCACTCTCTGAGGAACTGAGGGATCACTTTCCGAGGTCTTGAGGAAGCATTGTCTGAGGTATTGAGGGAACACAATCTGTTGTATTGAGGAAGCACTTTCTGAGGTATTGAGGGAGCACTATCTGAGATACTGAGGGAGAATTATCTGTGGTATTGATGGAGCACTTTCTGAGGTCTTGAGGAAGCACTTTCTGAGGTACTGAGGGAGCACATTCTGAGGTATTGAGGGAGCACTATCTGAGGTACTGAGGGAACAAGTTCTGAGGTATTGAGGAAGCACTCTCTGAGGTACTGAGGGAGAACTATCTGATGTACTGAAGGAGCACTTTCTGAGGTATTAAGCAAGCACTATCTGTGGTATTAAGGGAGCAATATCTGAGTTACTGAGGGAGCACTTTCTGAGGTATTTTGGGAGCACATTCTGATGTACTGAGGAAGCACTAGCTGAGGTTCTGAGTGAGTACTATCTGAGGTACTAAGGGAGCTCTTTCTGAGGTATTGAGGGAGCACTTTCTGAGGTACTGAGGGAGAACTATCTGAGGTATTGTGGGAGCACTATCTGAGGCATTGAGGGACAATTATCTGAGGTATTGAGGTAGCACTTTCAGAGGTATTGAGGGAGAACTATCTGAAGTATTGAGGGAGCATTTTCAGAGGTATTGTGGGAGTACTATCTGAGGCATAGAGGGAGAACTATCTGAGGTATTGAGGGAGAACTTTCAGAGGTATGGAGGGAGAAATATCGGAGGTATTGAGGGAGCACTTTCTGAGGTATTGAGGAAGCACTTTCTGAGGGACTGAGGGAGAACTATCTGAGGCACTGTGGGTTCAAGTTCTGAGGTATGGAGTGAGCACTATCTGAGGTACTGAGGGAGAACTATCTGAGGTATTGATGGAACACTTTCTGAGGTATTGAGGAAGCACAATCTGAGGTACTGAGGGAGCACTTTCTAAGGTACAGTGGAAGCACTTTCTGATGTATTGAGGAAGCAATTTCTGAGGTATTGAGGGAGCACTTTCTGAGGTACTGAGGGAGCACCTTCTGAGGTATTGAGGAAGTGCTTTCTGAGGTATTGAGGGAGCACTATCTGAAGTATTGAGGCAGCACTTTCTGAGGTATAGAGGAAGCACTATCTGAAGTACTGAGGGAGCTCTGTCTGAGGTATTGAGGCAGCACTCTCTGAGGTACTGAGGGAGAACTATCTGAGGTACTGAGGGAGCACTTTCTGAGGTATTGAGGGAGCACTTTCTGAAGTACTGAGGGAGCACATTCTGAGGTATTGAGGAAGCACTCTCTGAGGTACTGAGGAAGAACGATCTGTGGTATTGAGGGAGCACTTGCTGAGGTATTGAGGAAGCACTTTCTGAGGTACTGAGGGAGCTCTTTCTGAGGTATTGAGGGAGCACTATCTGTGGTATTGAGGGAGAACTATCTGTGGTACTGAGGGAGCACTTTCTGAGGTATTGACCGAGCACTATCTGAGGTACTGAGGGAGCAAGGTCTGAGGTACTGAGGGAGAACTATCTGAGGTACTGTGGGAGAACTATCTGAGTTATTGTTGGAGCACTTTCTGAGGTATTGAGGGAGCACTATCTGAGGTACTGAGGGAGCACTTTCTGAGGTATTGAGGAAGCACTTTCTTAGGTGTTGAGGGAACACAATCTGTTGTATTGAGGAAGGACTTTATGAGGTATTGAGGAAGCACTTTCTGATGTATTGAGGGAGCACTATCTGAGATACTGAGGGAGAACTATCTGTGGTATTGATAGAGCACTATCTGAGGTATTGTGGAAGCATTTTCTGAGGTACTAGGGGAGCACATTCTGAGGTATTGAGGGAGAATTATCTGAGGTATTGAGGGAGCACTTTCTGAGGTATTGTGGGAGTACTATCTGAGGCATAGAGGGAGAACTACCTGAGGTATTGACGGAGCACAATCTGAGGCATTGAGGGAGAATTATCTGAGGTATTGAGGGAGCACTTTCTGAGGTATTGTGGGAGTACTATCTGAGGCATAGAGGGAGAACTATCTGAGGTATTGAGGGAGCACTTTCTGAGGTATTGTGTGAGTACTATCTGAGGGATTGAGGGAGAATTATCTGAGGTATTGAGGGAGCACTTCAGATGTATTGAGGGAGAACTATCTGAGGTATTGAGGGAGCACTTTCTGAGGTATTGAGGGAGCCCTTTCTGAGGTACTGAGGGAGAACTATCTGAGGTACTGAGGGAGCACTTTCTGAGGTATTGAGGGAGCACTATATGAGGTATTGAGGAAGCACTTACTGAGGTATTGAGGGATCACTTTCTGAGGTACTGAGGGAGAACTATCTGATGTATGGAGGGAGAGCTATCTGAGGTATTGTGGGAGCACTATCTGATGCATTGAGGGAGAGCTATCTCAGGTATTGAGGTAGCACTTTCAGAGGTATTGAGGGAGAACTATCTGAGGTATTGAGTGAGCACTTTCTGAGGTATTGTGGGAGTACTATCTGAGGCATAGAGGGAGAAATATCTGAGGTATTGAGGGAGCACTTTCAGAGGTATTGAGGGAGAACTATCTGAGGTATTGATGGTGCACTTTCTGAGGTATTGAGGGAGCACTTTCTGAAATACTGAGGGAGCACTTTCTGAGAAATTGAGGAAGCACTCTCTGAGGTACTGAGGCAGAACTATCTGTGGTATTGAGGGAGCACTTGCTGAGGTATTGAGGAAGCACTTTCTGATGTATTGAGGGTGCACTTTCTGAGGTATTGAGGGAGCACTATCTGAGGTATTGAGGGAGAACTATCTGATGTACTGAGGGAGCACTTTCTGAGGTATTGAGCGAGCACTATCTGAGGTACTGAGGGAGCAAGTTCTGAGGTACTGAGGGAGAAATATCTGATGTACTGAGGGAGAACTATCTGAGTTATTGTTGGAGCACTTTCTGAGGTATTGAGGGAGCACTATCTGAGGTACTGAGGGAGCACTTTCTGAGGTATTGAGGAAGCACTTTCTTAGGTATTGAGGGAACACAATCTGTTGTATTGAGGAAGGACTTTATGAGGTATTAAGGGAGCACTTTCTGATGTATTGAGGGAGCACTATCTGAGATACTGAGGGAGAACTATCTGTGGTATTGATGGAGCACTATCTGAGGTATTGTGGAAGCATTTTCTGAGGTACTGAGGAAGCACTTTCTGAGGTATTGAGGGAGCACTATCTGAGGTAATGATGGAACAAGTTCTGAGGTATTGAGGAAGCACTCTCTGAGGTAGTGAGGGAGAACTATCTGAGGTATTGAGGGAGCAATATCTGATGTACTGAGTGAGCACTTTCTGAGGTATTTAGGGAGCACTTTCTGAGGTACTGAGTGAGAACTATCTGAGGTACTGAGGGAGAACTATCTGAGGTACTGAGGGAGCAGTTTCTGAGGTACTGAGGGAGCACTATATGAGGTATTGAGGTAGCACTTTCTGAGGTATTGAGCGAGCACTTTCTGAAGTACTGAGGGTGCACATTCTGAGGTATTGAGGAAGCACTCTCTGAGGTACTGAGGAAGAACGATCTGTGGTATTGAGGGAGCACTTGCTGAGGTATTGAGGAAGCACTTTCTGAGGTACTGAGGGAGCTCTTTCTGAGGTATTGAGGGAGCACTATCTGTGGTATTGAGGGAGAACTATCTGTGGTACTGAGGGAGCACTTTCTGAGGTATTGACCGAGCACAATCTGAGGTACTGAGGGAGCAAGGTCTGAGGTACTGAGGGAGAACTATCTGAGGTACTGTGGGAGAACTATCTGAGTTATTGTTGGAGCACTTTCTGAGGTATTGAGGGAGCACTATCTGAGGTACTGAGGGAGCACTTTCTGAGGTATTGAGGAAGCACTTTCTTAGGTATTGAGGGAACACAATCTGTTGTATTGAGGAAGGACTTTATGAGGTATTGAGGAAGCACTTTCTGATGTATTGAGGGAGCACTATCTGAGATACTGAGGGAGAACTATCTGTGGTATTGATAGAGCACTATCTGAGGTATTGTGGAAGCATTTTCTGAGGTACTAGGGGAGCACTTTCTGAGGTATTGAGGGAGCACTATCTGAGGTAATGAGGGAACAAGTTCTGAGTTATTGAGGGAGCAATATCTGATGTACTGAGTGAGCACTTTCTGAGTTATTTAGGGAGCACTTTCTGAGGTATTGAGGGAGCACTATCTGAGGTACTGAGGGAGCACTTTCTGAGGTATTGAGGAAGCACTTTCTTAGGTGTTGAGGGAACACAATCTGTTGTATTGAGGAAGGACTTTATGAGGTATTGAGGAAGCACTTTCTGATGTATTGAGGGAGCACTATCTGAGATACTGAGGGAGAACTATCTGTGGTATTGATAGAGCACTATCTGAGGTATTGTGGAAGCATTTTCTGAGGTACTAGGGGAGCACATTCTGAGGTATTGAGGGAGAATTATCTGAGGTATTGAGGGAGCACTTTCTGAGGTATTGTGGGAGTACTATCTGAGGCATAGAGGGAGAACTACCTGAGGTATTGACGGAGCACAATCTGAGACATTGAGGGAGAATTATCTGAGGTATTGAGGGAGCACTTTCTGAGGTATTGTGGGAGTACTATCTGAGGCATAGAGGGAGAACTATCTGAGGTATTGAGGGAGCACTTTCTGAGGTATTGTGTGAGTACTATCTGAGGGATTGAGGGAGAATTATCTGAGGTATTGAGGGAGCACTTCAGATGTATTGAGGGAGAACTATCTGAGGTATTGAGGGAGCACTTTCTGAGGTATTGAGGGAGCCCTTTCTGAGGTACTGAGGGAGAACTATCTGAGGTACTGAGGGAGCACTTTCTGAGGTATTGAGGGAGCACTATATGAGGTATTGAGGACGCACTTACTGAGGTATTGAGGGATCACTTTCTGAGGTACTGAGGGAGAACTATCTGATGTATGGAGGGAGAGCTATCTGAGGTATTGTGGGAGCACTATCTGATGCATTGAGGGAGAGCTATCTCAGGTATTGAGGTAGCACTTTCAGAGGTATTGAGGGAGAACTATCTGAGGTATTGAGTGAGCACTTTCTGAGGTATTGTGGGAGTACTATCTGAGGCATAGAGGGAGAAATATCTGAGGTATTGAGGGAGCACTTTCAGAGGTATTGAGGGAGAACTATCTGAGGTATTGATGGTGCACTTTCTGAGGTATTGAGGGAGCACTTTCTGAAATACTGAGGGAGCACTTTCTGAGAAATTGAGGAAGCACTCTCTGAGGTACTGAGGCAGACCTATCTGTGGTATTGAGGGAGCACTTGCTGAGGTATTGAGGAAGCACTTTCTGATGTATTGAGGGTGCACTTTCTGAGGTATTGAGGGAGCACTATCTGAGGTATTGAGGGAGAACTATCTGATGTACTGAGGGAGCACTTTCTGAGGTATTGAGCGAGCACTATCTGAGGTACTGAGGGAGCAAGTTCTGAGGTACTGAGGGAGTAATATCTGATGTACTGAGGGAGAACTATCTGAGTTATTGTTGGAGCACTTTCTGAGGTATTGAGGGAGCACTATCTGAGGTACTGAGGGAGCACTTTCTGAGGTATTGAGGAAGCACTTTCTTAGGTATTGAGGGAACACAATCTGTTGTATTGAGGAAGGACTTTATGAGGTATTAAGGGAGCACTTTCTGATGTATTGAGGGAGCACTATCTGAGATACTGAGGGAGAACTATCTGTGGTATTGATGGAGCACTATCTGAGGTATTGTGGAAGCATTTTCTGAGGTACTGAGGAAGCACTTTCTGAGGTATTGAGGGAGCACTATCTGAGGTAATGATGGAACAAGTTCTGAGGTATTGAGGAAGCACTCTCTGAGGTAGTGAGGGAGAACTATCTGAGGTATTGAGGGAGCAATATCTGATGTACTGAGTGAGCACTTTCTGAGGTATTTAGGGAGCACTTTCTGAGGTACTGAGTGAGAACTATCTGAGGTACTGAGGGAGAACTATCTGAGGTACTGAGGGAGCAGTTTCTGAGGTACTGAGGGAGCACTATATGAGGTATTGAGGTAGCACTTTCTGAGGTATTGAGGGAGCACTTTCTGAAGTACTGAGGGTGCACATTCTGAGGTATTGAGGAAGCACTCTCTGAGGTACTGAGGAAGAACGATCTGTGGTATTGAGGGAGCACTTGCTGAGGTATTGAGGAAGCACTTTCTGAGGTACTGAGGGAGCTCTTTCTGAGGTATTGAGGGAGCACTATCTGTGGTATTGAGGGAGAACTATCTGTGGTACTGAGGGAGCACTTTCTGAGGTATTGACCGAGCACAATCTGAGGTACTGAGGGAGCAAGGTCTGAGGTACTGAGGGAGAACTATCTGAGGTACTGTGGGAGAACTATCTGAGTTATTGTTGGAGCACTTTCTGAGGTATTGAGGGAGCACTATCTGAGGTACTGAGGGAGCACTTTCTGAGGTATTGAGGAAGCACTTTCTTAGGTATTGAGGGAACACAATCTGTTGTATTGAGGAAGGACTTTATGAGGTATTGAGGAAGCACTTTCTGATGTATTGAGGGAGCACTATCTGAGATACTGAGGGAGAACTATCTGTGGTATTGATAGAGCACTATCTGAGGTATTGTGGAAGCATTTTCTGAGGTACTAGGGGAGCACTTTCTGAGGTATTGAGGGAGCACTATCTGAGGTAATGAGGGAACAAGTTCTGAGTTATTGAGGGAGCAATATCTGATGTACTGAGTGAGCACTTTCTGAGGTATTTAGGGAGCACTTTCTGAGGTACTGAGTGAGAACTATCTGAGGTACTGAGGGAGAACTATCTGAGGTACTGAGGGAGCAGTTTCTGAGATATTGAGGGTGCACTTTCTGACGTACTGAGGAAGCACTAGCTGAGGTTCTGAGTGAGTACTATCCGAGGTACTAAGGGAGCATTTTCTGAGGTATTGAGGGACCACTTTCTGAGGTACTGAGGGCGAACTATCTGAGATATTGAGGGAGAACTATCTGAGGTATTGTGGGTGCAGTATCTGAGGGATTGAGGGAGAATTATCTGAGGTATTGAGGGAGCACTTCAGATGTATTGAGGGAGAACTATCTGAGGTATTGAGGGAGCACTTTCTGAGGTATTTAGGAAGCCCTTTCTGAGGTATTGAGGAAGCACAATCTGAGGTACTGAGGGAGCACTTTCTAAGGTACAGAGGAAGCACTTTCTGAGGTATTGAGGGAGCACTATCTGAGGTACTGAGCAAGCACTTTCTGATGTATTGAGGAAGCAATTTCTGAGGTATTGAGGGAGCACTTTCTGAGGTACTGAGGGAGCACCTTCTGAGGTATTGAGGAAGCACTTTCTGAGGTATTGAGGGAGCACTATCTGAAGTATTGAGGCAGCACTTTCTGAGGTATAGAGGAACCACTATCTGAAGTACTGAGGGAGCTCTTTCTGAGGTATTGAGGCAGCACTCTCTGAGGTACTGAGGGAGAACTATCTGAGGTACTGAGGGAGCACTTTCTGAGGTATTGAGGGAGCACTTTCTGAAGTACTGAGGGAGCACATTCTGAGGTATTGAGGAAGCACTCTCTGAGGTACTGAGGAAGAACGATCTGTGGTATTGAGGGAGCACTTGCTGAGGTATTGAGGAAGCACTTTCGAGGTACTGAGGGAGCTCTTTCTGAGGTATTGAGGGAGCACTATCTGAGGTATTGAGGGAGAACTATCTGTGGTAATGAGGGAGCACCTTCTGAGGTATTGAGCGAGCACTATCTGAGGTACTGAGGGAGCAAGTTCTGAGGTACTGAGGGAGAACTATCTGATGTACTGTGGGAGAACTATCTGAGTTATTGTTGGAGCACTTTCTGAGGTATTGAGGGAGCACTATCTGAGGTACTGAGGGAGCACTTTCTGAGGTATTGAGGAAGCACTTTCTTAGGTATTGAGGGAACACAATCTGTTGTATTGAGGAAGGACTTTATGAGGTATTGAGGGAGCACTTTCTGATGTATTGAGGGAGCACTATCTGAGATACTGAGGGAAAACTATCTGTGGTATTGATAGAGCACTATCTGAGGTATTGTGGAAGCATTTTCTGAGGTACTAGGGGAGCACTTTCTGAGGTATTGAGGGAGCACTATCTGAGGTAATGAGGGAACAAGTTCTGAGGTATTGAGGGAGCAATATCTGATGTACTGAGTGATCACTTTCTGAGGTATTTAGGGAGCACTTTCGGAGGTACTGAGTGGGAACTATCTGAGGTACTGAGGGAGAACTATCTGAGGTACTGAGGGAGCAGTTTCTGAGATATTGAGGGTGCACTTTCTGACGTACTGAGGAAGCACTAGCTGAGGTTCTGAGTGAGTACTATCTGAGGTACTAAGGGAGCATTTTCTGAGGTACTGAGGGACCACTTTCTGAGGTACTGAGGGCGAACTATCTGAGATATTGAGGGAGAACTATCTGAGGTATTGTGGGTGCAGTATCTGAGGGATTGAGGGAGAATTATCTGAGGTATTGAGGGAGCACTTCAGATGTATTGAGGGAGATCTATCTGAGGTATTGAGGGAGCACTTTCTGAGGTATTGAGGAAGCCCTTTCTGAGGTACTGAGGGAGAACTATCTGAGGTACTGAGGGAGCACTTTCTGAGGTATTGAGGGAGCACTATATGAGGTATTGAGGAAGCACTTACTGAGGTATTGAGGGATCACTTTCTGAGGTACTGAGGGAGAACTATCTGAGGTATGGAGGGAGAGCTATCTGAGGTATTGTGGGAGCACTATCTGATGCATTGAGGGAGAGCTATCTCAGGTATTGAGGTAGCACTTTCAGAGGTATTGAGGGAGAACTATCTGAGGTATTGAGTGAGCACTTTCTGAGGTATTGTGGGAGTACTATCTGAGGCATAGAGGGAGAAATATCTGAGGTATTGAGGGAGCACTTTCAGAGGTATTGAGGGAGAACTATCTGAGGTATTGATGGTGCACTTTCTGAGGTATTGAGGGAGCACTTTCTGAAATACTGAGGGAGCACTTTCTGAGAAATTGAGGAAGCACTCTCTGAGGTACTGAGGCAGAACTATCTGTGGTATTGAGGGAGCACTTGCTGAGGTATTGAGGAAGCACTTTCTGATGTATTGAGGGTGCACTTTCTGAGGTATTGAGGGAGCACTATCTGAAATATTGAGGGAGAACTATCTGATGTACTGAGGGAGCACTTTCTGAGGTATTGAGTGAGCACTATCTGAGGTACTGAGGGAGCAAGTTCTGAGGTACTGAGGGAGAAATATCTGATGTACTGAGGGAGAACTATCTGAGTTATTGTTGGAGCACTTTCTGAGGTATTGAGGGAGCACTATCTGAGGTACTGAGGGAGCACTTTCTGAGGTATTGAGGAAGCACTTTCTTAGGTATTGAGGGAACACAATCTGTTGTATTGAGGAAGGACTTTATGAGGTATTGAGGGAGCACTTTCGGATGTATTGAGAGAGCACTATCTGAGATACTGAGGGAGAACTATCTGTGGTATTGATGGAGCACTATCTGAGGTATTGTGGAAGCATTTTCTGAGGTACTGAGGAAGCACTTTCTGAGGTATTGAGGGAGCACTATCTGAGGTAATGATGGAACAAGTTCTGAGGTATTGAGGAAGCACTCTCTGAGGTAGTGAGGGAGAACTATCTGAGGTATTGAGGGAGCAATATCTGATGTACTGAGTGAGCACTTTCTGAGGTATTTAGGGAGCACTTTCTGAGGTACTGAGTGAGAACTATCTGAGGTACTGAGGGAGAACTATCTGAGGTACTGAGGGAGCAGTTTCTGAGGTACTGAGGGAGCACTATATGAGGTATTGAGGTAGCACTTTCTGAGGTATTGAGGAAGCCCTTTCTGAGGTACTGAGGGTGCACTTTCTGACGTACTGAGGAAGCACTAGCTGAGGTTCTGAGTGAGTACTATCTGAGGTACTAAGGGAGCATTTTCTGAGGTATTGAGGGACCACTTTCTGAGGTACTGAGGGAGAACTATCTGAGGTATTGAGGGAGAACTATCTCAGGTATTATGGGAGCAGTATCTGAGGCATTGAGGGAGAATTATCTGAGGTATTGTGGGAGCACTTTCAGAGGTATTGAGGGAGAACTATCTGAGGTATTGAGGGAGCACTTTCTGAGGTATTGAGGAAGCCCTTTCTGAGGTACTGAGGGAGCACTTTCTGAGGTATTGAGGGAGCACTATATGAGGTATTGAGGAAGCACTTTCTGAGGTATTGAGCGAGTACTATCTGAGGTACTGAGGGAGCACTTTCTGAGGTATTGAGCGAGCACTATCTGAGGTACTGAGGGAGCACTTCCTGAGGTATTCTGGAAGCCCTTTCTGAGGTACTGAGGGAGAACTATCTGAGGTACTGTGGGAGCACTTTCTGAGGTACTGAGTGAGAAATATCTGACGTATGGAGGGAGAACTATCTGAGGTATTGTGGGAGCACTATCTGATGCATTGAGGGAGAACTATCTGAGGTAATGAGGTAGCACTTTCAGAGGTATTGAGGGAGAACTATCTGAGGTATTGAGGGACCACTTTCTGAAGTATTGTGGGAGTACTATCTGCGGCATAGAGGGAGAAATATCTGAGGTATTGAGTGAGCACTTTCAGAGGTATTGAGGGAGAACTATCTGAGGTATTGAGGGTGCACTTTCTGAGGTATTGAGGGAGCACTTTCTGAAATACTGAGGGAGCACTTTCTGAGGTATTGAGGAAGTACTCTCTGAGGTACTGAGGCAGAACTATCTGTGGTATTGAGGGAGCACTTGCTGAGGTATTGAGGAAGCACTTTCTGAGGTACTGAGGGAGCACTTTCTGATGTATTGAGAGAGCACTATCTGAGGTATTGAGGGAGAACTATCTGAGGTACTGAGGGAGCACTTTCTGAAGTATTGAGCGATCACTATATGAGGTACTGAGGGAGCACTTTCTGATGCATTGAGGAAGCATTTTCTGAGGTATTGAGGGAACACAATCTGTTGTATTGAGGAAGGACTTTATGAGGTATTGAGGGAGCACTTTCTGATGTATTGAGGGAGCACTATCTGAGATACTGAGGGAGAACTATCTGTGGTATTGATGGAGCACTATCTGAGGTATTGTGGAAGCATTTTCTGAGGTACTGAGGGAGCACTTTCTGAGGTATTGAGGAAGCACTATCTAAGGTAATGAGGGAACAAGTTCTGAGGTATTGAGGAAGCACTCTCTGAGGTAGTGATGGAGAACTATCTGAGGTATTGAGGGAGCAATATCTGATGTACTGAGTGAGCACTTTCTGAGGTATTTAGGGAGCACTTTCTGAGGTACTGAGTGAGACCTATCTGAGGTACTGAGGGAGAACTATCTGAGGTACTGAGGGAGCAGTTTCTGAGATATTGAGGGTGCACTTTCTGACGTACTGAGGAAGCACTAGCTGAGGTTCTGAGTGAGTACTATCTGAGGTATTGAGGGACCACTTTCTGAGGTACTGAGGGAGAACTATCTGAGGTATTGAGGGAGAACTATCTGAGGTATTGTGGGTGCAGTATCTGAGGCTTTGAGTGAGAATTATCTGAGGTATTGAGGGAGCAATTTCAGAGGTATTGAGGGAGAACTATCTGAGGTATTGAGGGAGCACTTTCTGAGGTATTGAGGAAGCCCTTTCTGAGGTACTGAGGGAGAACTATCTGAGGTACTGAGGGAGCACTTTCTGAGGTATTGAGGGAGCACTATATGAGGTATTGAGGAAGCACTTTCTGAGGTATTGAGGAAGCACTTTCTGAGGTACTCAGGGAGCACTTTCTGAGGTATTGAGCAAGCACTATCTGAGGTACTGAGGGAGCACTTTCTGAGGTATTGAGGAAGCCCTTTCTGAGGTACTGAGGGAGAACTATCTGAGGTACTGTGGGAGCACTTTCTGAGGTACTGAGTGAGAAATATCTGAGGTATGGAGGGAGAACTATCTGAGGTATAGTGGGAGCACTATCTGATGCATTGAGGGAGAACTATCTGAGGTATTGAGGTAGCACTTTCAGAGGTATTGAGGGAGAACAATCAGAGGTATTGAGGGAGCACTTTCTGAGGTATTGTGGGAGTACTATCTGAGGCATAGAGGGAGAAATATCTGAGGTATTGAGGGAGCACTTTCAGAGGTATTGAGGGAGAACTATCTGAGGTATTGAGGGTGCACTTTCTGAGGTATTGAGGGAGCACTTTCTGAAATACTGAGGGAGCACTTTCTGAGGTATTGAGGAAGCACTCTCTGAGGTCCTGAGGCAGAACTGTCTGCGGTATTGAGGGAGCACTTGCTGAGGTATTGAGGAAGCACTTTCTGAGGTACTGAGGGAGCACTTTCTGAGGTATTGAGGGAGCAATATCTGAGGTATTGAAGGAGAACTATCTGAGGTACTGAGGGAGCACTTTCTGAAGTATTGAGCGAGCACTATATGAGGTACTGAGGGAGCACTTTCTGATGTATTGAGGAAGCACTTTCTGAGGTATTGAGGGAAAACAATCTGTTGTATTGAGGAAGGACTTTATGAGGTATTGAGGGAGCACTTTCTGATGTATTGAGGGAGCACTATTTGAGAT
Source organism: Chiloscyllium plagiosum (assembly GCF_037043375.1). NCBI lineage: Eukaryota > Metazoa > Chordata > Chondrichthyes > Orectolobiformes > Hemiscylliidae > Chiloscyllium > Chiloscyllium plagiosum. The sequence goes on from NW_028270169.1 coordinate 83,961,184, forward strand.
ACTAAGGGAGAACTATCTGTGGTATTGATGGAGCACTATCTGAGGTATTGTGGAAGCATTTTCTGAGGTACTGAGGGAGCACTTTCTGAGGTATTGAGGGAGCACTCTCTGAGGTAGTGAGGGAGAAGTATCTGAGGTATTGAGGGAGCAATATCTGAAGTACTGAGTGAGCACTTTCTGAGGTATTTAGGGAGCACTTTGTGAGGTACTGAGTGAGAACTATCTGAGGTACTGAGGGAGAACTATCTGAGGTACTGAGGGAGCAGTTTCTGAGATATTGAGGGTGCACTTTCTGAAGTACTGAATAAGCACTAGCTGAGGTTCTGAGTGAGTACTATCTGAGGTATTGAGGGACCACTTTCTGAGGTACTGAGGGAGAACTATCTGAGGTATTGAGGGAGAACTATCTGAGGTATTGTGGGTGCAGAATCTGAGGCATTGAGGGAGAATTATCTGAGGTTTTGAGGGAGCACTTTCAGAGGTATTGAGGGAGAACTATCTGAGGTATTGAGGGAACACTTTCTGAGGTATGGAGGAAGCCCTTTCTGAGGTACTGAGGGAGAACTATCTGAGGTACTGAGGGAGCACTTTCTGAGGTATTGAGGGAGCACTATATAAGGTATTGAGGAAGCACTTTCTGAGGTATTGAGGAAGCACTTTCTGAGGTACTGAGGGAGCACTTTCTGAGATATTTGGCGAGCACTATCTGAAGTACTGAGAGAGCACTTTCTGAGGTATTGAGGAAGCCCATTCTGAGGTACTGAGGGAGAACTATCTGAGGTACTGTGGGAGCACTTTCTGAGGTACTGAGGGAGAACTATCTGAGGTATTGAGGGAGAACTCTCTGAGGTATTGAGGTTGCACTTTCAGAGGTATTGAGGGAGAACTATCTGAGGTATTGAGGAAGCACTTTCTGAGGTATTGTGGGAGTACTATCTGATGTATTAAGGGAGCACTTTCTGAGGTATTGAGGAAGCACTTTCTGTGGTACTGAGTGAGAAGAATCTGAGGTACTGAGGGAGCAAGTTCTGAGGTATTGAAGGAGTACTATCTGAGGTATTGAGGGAGAACTATCTTAGGTATTGATGGAGCACTTTCTGAGGTATTGAGGGAGCACTATCTGAGGTACTGAGGAAGGACTTTCTGAGGTATTGAGGGTGCACTATCTGAGGTACTGAGGAAGGACTTTCTGAGGTATTGAGGGAGCACTATCTGAGTTATTGAGGGAGCACTATCTGAGGTACTGAGGAAGCACTTTCTGATGTAATGAGGAAGCACTTTCTGAGGTTTTGAGGGAGCACTTTCTGAGGTACTGAGGATGCACTATCTGTTTTACTGAGGGAGCACTTTCTGAGGTACTGAGGGAGAACGTTCGGAGTTTTTAGGGAGCAATTTCTGAGGTACTGAGTGAGAACTATCTGAGGTACTGAGGGAGAACTATCTGAGGTACTGAGGGAGCAGTTTCTGAGGTATTGAGGGAGCACTTTCTGACGTACAGAGAAAGCACTAGCTGAGGTTCTGAGTGAGTACTATCTGAGGTACTGAGGGAGTACTTTCTGAAGTATTGAGGGAGCACTTTCTGAGGTACTGCGGGAGAACTATCTGAGGTATTAAGGGAGCACTTTCAGAGGTATTGAGGGAGCACTATCTGAGGTATTGAGGAAGCACTATCTGAGGTATTGAGGGAGAACTATCTGAGTTCTTGAGGAAGCACTTTCTGCGGTACTGAAGGAGCACTTTCTGAGGCATTGAGGGAGCACTATCTGAGGTACTGAGGGAGCAAGTTCTGAGGTACTGAGGGAGAACTATCTGAGGTACTGAGGGAGAACTATCTGAGGTATTGTTGGAGCACTTTCTGAGGTATTGATGGAGCACTATCTGAGGTACTGAGGGGGCACTTTCTGAGGTATTGAGGAAGCACTTTTTGAGGTATTGAGGAAGCACTTTCTGACGTACTGAAGAAGCACTAGCTGAGGTTCTGAGCGAGTACTATCTGAGGTACTGAGGAGCACGTTCTGAAGTATTGAGGGAGAACTATCTGAGGTACTGCGGGAGCACTATCTGAGGTATTGAGGGAGAACTATCTGAGGTATTGAGGGAGCACTATCTGAGGCATTGCGGGAGAACTATCCGAGGTATTGAGGGAGCACTTTCAGAGGTATTGAGGGAGATCTATCTGAGGTATTGAGGGTGCACTATCTGAGGTATTGAGGGAGAACTATCTGATGTATTGAGGAGCACTATCTGAGGTATTGAGCGAGAACTATCTGAGGTATTGAGCGAGCACTTTCTGAGGTTTTGAGGGAGAACTATGTGAGGTATTGAAGGAGAACTATCTTAGGTCTTGATGGAGCACTCTCTGACGTATTGATGGAGCACTTTCTGAGGTATTGAGGTAGCACTTTCTGAGGTACTGAGGGGACACTTTCTGAGGTATTGAGGGAGCACTATCTGACGTACTGAGGAAGCACTATCAGAGGTACTGATAGAGAACTATCTGAGGCATTGATGGAGCAATTTCTGAGGTATTTAGGGAGCACTTTCTGAGGTACTGATGGAACACTCTCTGAGGTATTGAGGGAGCACTTTCGAGGTATTGAGGGAGAACTACCTGAGGTATTGAGGGAGCACTTTCTGAGGTACTGAGGAGGTACTATCTGAGGTATTGAGGGAGCACCTTCTGAGGTACTGAGGAAGCACTATCTGAGGTACTGAGGGAGCACTTTCTGAGGTAATGAGGGTGAACTATCTGAGGTACTGCGGGTCCACCTACTGAAGTATTGAGGGAGAACTATCTGAGGTATTGAGGGACCACTAACCGAGGTATTGAGGAAGGACATTCTGAGGTATTGAGGGAGCACTTTCTGAGCTATTGAGGGAGCACTATCTGAGGTACTGAGGGAGCACTTTCTGAGGTATTGAGAAAGCACTTTCTGAGGTATTGAGGGAGCACTATCTGAGGTATTGAGGAAGCACTTTCTGAGGTATTGAGGAAGCACTTTCTGCGGTACTGAAGGAGAACTTTCTGAGGTATTCAGGGAGCTCTATCTGAGGGACTGAGGGAGCAGGTTCTGAGGTGCTGAGGGAGAACTATCTGAGGTACTGAGGGAGAACTATCAGAGGTATTGATGGAGCACTTTCTGAGGTATTGAGGGAGCACTATCTGAGGTACTGAGGGAGCACTTTCTGTGGTATTGAGGAAGCATTTTCTGATGTATTGAGGGAACACAATCTGTTGTATTGAGGGAGCACTTTATGAGGTATTGAAGGAGTACTATCTGAGGTACTGAGGGAGAACTATCTTTGGTATTGATGGAGCACTTTCTGAGGTATTGAGGGAGCACTTTCTGAGGTATTGAGGGAGCACTTTCTGAGGTATTGAGGAAGCACTATCTGAGGTACTGAGGGAGAACTATCTGTGGTATTGATGGAGCACTTTCTGAGGTATTGAGGAAGCACTTTCTGAGGTACTGAGGGAGCACTTTCTGAGGTATTGAGGGAGCACTATCTGAGGTACTGAGGGAACAAGTTCTGAGGTATGCAGGAAGCACTCTCTGAGGTACTGAGGGAGCATTATCTGAGGCATTGAGGTAGCAATATCTGAGGTACTGAGGGAGCACTTTCTGAGGTATTTAGGGAGAACTTCCTGAGGTACTGAGTGAGAACTATCTGAGGTACTGAGGGAGAACTATCTGAGGTACTGAGGGAGAACTATCTGAGGTACTGAGGGAGCAGTTTCTGACATATTGATGCAGCACTTTCTGACGTACTGAGGAAGCACGAGCTGAGGTTCTGAGTGAGTACTATCTGAGGTACTGAGGGAGCTCTTTCTGAGGTATTGAGGGAGCAATATCTGAGGAACTGCGGGAGAACTATCTGAGGTATTGAGGGAGAACTATCTGAGGTATTGTGGGTGCACTAACTGAGGCATTGAGGGAGAATTATCTGAGGTATTGAGGAAGCACTTTCTGAGGTACTGAGGGCTCACTTTCTGAGGTATTGAGCGAGCACTATCTGAGGTACTGAGGGAGCAAGTTCTGAGGTACTGAGGGAGAACTATCTGAGGTACTGAGGGAGAACTATCTGAGGTATTGAGGGAGCACTATCTGAGGTACAGAGGGATCACTTTCTGAGGTATTGTGGAAGCATTTTCTCAGGTATTGAGGGAACACAATCTGTTGTTTTGAGGAAGCACTTTATGAGGTATTGAGGGTGCACTTTCTGAGGTATTGAGGGAGCACTATCTGAGATACTGAGGAAGCACTAGCTGAGGTTCTGAGTGAGTACCATCTGAGGTACTGAGGGAGCTCTTTCTGAGGTATTGAGGGAGCAATATCTGAGGTACTGGGGGTGCAAATTTCTGAGGTATTGAGGAAGCACCTTCTGAGGTACTGAGGGAGCACTTTCTGAGCTATTGAGGGAGCACTATCTGAAGTACTGAGGGAGCACTATCTGAGGTATTGAGGAAGCACCTTCTGAGGTACTGAGGGAGCACCTTCTGAGGTATTGAGGAAGCACTTTCTGAGGTCCTGAGGGAGCACTTTCTGAGGTATTGAGGGAGCACAATCTGAGGTATTGAGAAAACAATTTCTGAGGTATTCAGGGAGCACTTTCTGAGGTATTGAGGGAGCACCTTCTGAGGTATTGAGGAAGCACTCTCTGAGGTACTGATGGAGCACTTTCTGAGGTATTGAGGATGCACTTTCTGAGGTATTGAGGGAGCACTATCTGAGGTACAGAGGGAACACTTTCTGAGGTATTGTGGAAGCATTTTCTCAGGTTTTGAGGGAACACAATCTGTTGTTTTGAGGAAGCACTTTATGAGGTATTGAGGGTGCACTTTCTGAGGTATTGAGGGAGCACTATCTGAGATACTGAGGAAGCACTAGCTGAGGTTCTGAGTGAGTACCATCTGAGGTACTGAGGGAGCTCTTTCTGAGGTATTGAGGGAGCAATATCTGAGGTACTGGGGGTGCAAATTTCTGAGGTATTGAGGAAGCACCTTCTGAGGTACTGAGGGAGCACTTTCTGAGGTACTGAGGGAGCACTATCTGAGGTATTGAGGAAGCACCTTCTGAGGTACTGAGGAAGCACTTTCTGAGGTATTGAGGAAGCACTTTCTGAGGTCCTGAGGGAGCACTTTCTGAGGTATTGAGGGAGCACAATCTGAGGTATTGAGAAAGCACTTTCTGAGGTACTGGGGGAGCACTTTATGAGGTATTGAGGGAGCACTATCTGAGGTACTGAGGGAGCACTTTCTGAGGTAGGGAGGAAGGCCTTTCTGAGGTACTGAGGGAGAACTATCTGAGGTACTGAGGGAGCACTATCTGAGGTCCTGAGGGAGAACTATCTGAGGTATTGAGGGAGAACTACCTGAGGAATTGAGGGAGCACAATCTGAGGCATTGAGGGAGAACTATCTGAGGTATTGAGGTAGCACTTTCAGAGGTATTGAGGGAGAACTATCTGAGGTATTGAGGGTGCACTTTCTGAGGTATTGTGGGAGTACTATCTGCGGCATAGAGGGAGCATTTTCTGATGTATTGAGGGAGCACTATCTGAGATATTGAGGGAGAACTCTCTGTGGTATTGATGGAGCACTTTCTGAGGCATTGAGGAAGCACTTTCTGAGGTACTGGGGAGCACTTTCTGAGGTATTGAGGGAGCACATCTGAGGTAATGAGGGAATATGTTCTGAGTTATTGAGTAAGCACTCTCTGAGGTAGTGAGGGAGAATTATCTGAGGTACTGAGGGAGCACTTTCTGAGGTATTGAGGTAGCACTTTCAGAGGTATTGAGGGAGAACTATCTGAGGTACTGAGGGAGAACTACCTGAGGTACTGAGGGAGCAGTTTCTGAGGTATTGAGGGTGCACTTTCTGACGTACTGAGGAAGCACTAGCTGAGATTCTGAGTGAGTACTATCTGAGGTCCTAAGGGAGCACTTTCTGAGGTATTGAGGGAGCACTTTCTGAGGTACTGCGGGAGAACTATCTGAGGTATTGAGGGAGAACTATCTGAGGTATTGTGGGTGCACTATCTGAGGCATTGAGGGAGAATTATCTGAGGTATTGAGGTAGCACTTTCAGAGGTATTGAGGGAGAACTATCTGAGGTATTGAGGGAGCACTTTCTGAGGTATTGTGGGAGTACTATCTGAGGCATAGTGGGAGAACTATCTGAGGTATTGAGGGAGCACTTTCAGAGGTATTGAGGGAGAACTATCTGAGGTATTGAGCGAGCACTTTCTGAGGAATTGAGGAAGCACTTTCTGAGGTACTGAGGAAGCACTTTCTGAGGTATTGAGGGATCACTTTCTGAGGTATTGAGGGAGTACTATCTGAGGTACTGAGGATGCACTTTCTGATGTATTGAGGAAGCACTTTCTGAGGTATTGAGGGAGCACATTCTGAGGTACTGAGGAAGCACTATCTGACGTACAGAGGGAACACTTTCTGAGATACTGAGGGAGCACTTTCGGAGGTATTTAGGCAGCACTTTCTGAGGTATTGAGGAAGCACTATCTGAGGTACTGAGGGAGCACTTTCTGAGGTAGGGATGAAGCCCTTTCGGAGGTACTGAGGGAGAACTATCTGAGGTACTGAGGGAGAACTATCTGAGGTATTGAGGGAGAACTACCTGAGGTATTGACGGAGCACAATCTGAGGCATTGAGGGAGAACTATCTGAGGTATTGAGGTAGCACTTTCAGAGGTATTGAGGGAGAACAATCTGAGGTATTGAGGGAGCACTTTCTGAGGTATTGTGGGAGTGCTATCTGAGGCATAGAGGGAGAACTATCTGAGGTATTGAGGGAGCACTTTCAGAGGTATTGAGGGAGAACTATCTGAGTTATTGAGCGAGCACTTTCTGAGGTATTGAGGAAGCACTTTCTGAGGTACTGAGGAAGCACTTTCTGAGGTATTGAGGGATCACTTTCTGAGGTATTGAGGGAGTACTATCTGAGGTACTGAGGATGCACTTTCTGATGTATTGAGGAAGCACTTTCTGAGGTATTGAGGGAGCACATTCTGAGGTACTGAGGAAGCACTATCTAAGGTACAGAGGGAGCACTTTCTGAGATACTGAGGGAGCACTTTCGGAGGTATTTAGGCAGCACATTCTGAGGTACTGAGTGAGAACTATCTGAGGTACTGAGGAAGAACTATCTGAAGTACTGAGGGAGCAGTTTCTGATGTATTGAGGGAGCACTTTCTGACGTACTGAGGAAGCACTAGCTGAGGTTCTGAGTGAGTACTATCTGAGGTACTAAGGGAGCACTTTCTGAGTTATTGAGGGAGAACTATGTGAGGTACTGCGGGAGCACTATCTGAGGTATTGAAGGAGAACTATCTGAGGTATTGACGAAGTACACTCTGAGGTACTGAGGGTGAACTATCTGAGATATTGATGGAGCACTTTCAGAGATATTGTGGGAACACTTTCTGAGGTACTGATGGAACACTCTCTGATGTATTGAGGGCGCACTATCGAGGTATTGAGGGAGAACTACCTGAGGTATTGAGGGAGCACGTTCTGAGGTACTGGGGAGGTACTATATGAGGTATTGAGGGAGCACCTACTGAGGTACTGAGGAAGCATTATCTGAGGTACCAAGGGAGCACTTTCTGAGGAACTGAGGGAGAACTATCGGAGGTATTGAGGGTCCACTTACTGAATTATTGAGGGAGAACTATCTGAGGTATTGAGGGACCACTATCTGAGGTATTGAGGAAGCACTTTTTGAGGTATTGAGGGAGCTCTTTCTGAGTTATTGTGGGAGCACTATCTGAGGTACTGAGGGAGCACTTTCTGAGGTATTGAGAAAGCACTTTCTGAGGTATTGAGGAAGCACTTTCTGATGTATTGAGGGAGCACAATCTGAGGTATTGAGGAAGCACTTTCTGAGGTATTGAGGAAGCACTTTCTGCGGTACTGAAGCAGCACTTTCTGAGGTATTGAGGGAGCACTATCTGAGGTACTGAGGGAGTAGGTTCTGAGGTACTGAGGGAGAACTATCTGAGGTACTGAGGGAGAACTATCTGAGGTATTGATGGAGCACTTTCTGAGGTATTGAGGGAGCACTATCTGAGGTACTGAGGACGCACGTTCTGAGGTATTGAGGAAACATTTTCTGAGGTATTGAGGGAACACAATCTGTTGTATTGAGGAAGCACTTTATGAGGTATTGAGGGAGCACTTTTTGAGGTATTGAGGGAGCACTATCTGAGGTACTGAGGGAGAACTATCTGTGGTATTGAGGTAGCACTTTCTGAGGTATTGAGGAAGTACTTTCTGAGGAACTGAGGGAGCACTTTCTGAGGTATTGAGGGAGCACTATCTGAGGTACTGAGGGAACAAGTTCTGAGGTATTGAGGAAGCACTCTCTGAGGTACTGAGTGAGCACTATCTGAGGCATTGAGGGAGCAATATCTGAGGTACTGAGGGAGCACTTTCTGAGGTATTTAGGGAGGACTTTCTGAGGTTCTGAGTGAGAATTATCTGAGGTACTGATGGAGAACTATCTGAGGTACTGAGGGAGAACTATCTAAGGTACTGGGGGTGCAGTTTCTGAGGTATTGAGGGAGCACTTTCTGAGGTATTGAGGGAGCACTTTCTGAGGTACTGAGGGAGCACTCTCTGAGGTATTTAGGAAGCACTTTCTGAGGTATAGAGGAAGCACTTTCTGAGGTATTGAGTGAGCACTTTCTGAGTTACTGAGGGAGCACTTTCTGAGGGATTGAGGAAGCACTTTCTGAGGTATTGAGGGAGCACTTTCTGAGGTACTGAGGGAGCACTTTCTGAGGTATTGAGGAAGCTCTCTCTGAGTACTGAGGGAGAACTATCTGTGGTATTGATGGAACACTTTCTGAGGTATTGAGGAAGCACTTTCTGAGGTACTGAGGGAGCACTTTCTGAGGTATAGTGAGAGCACTATCTGAAGTACTGAGGGAACAAGTTCTGAGGTATTCAGGAAGCACTCTCTGAGGTACTGAGGAAGAACTATCTGAGGTACTGACGGAGAACTATCTGAGGTACTGAGGGAGCACTTTCTGAGATATTAAGGGAGCACTATCTGTGGCATTAAGGGAGCAATATCTGAGGTACTGAGGGAGCACTTTCTGAGCTATTTAGGGAGAACTTTCTGAGGTACTGAGTGAGAACTATCTGAGGTACTGAGGTAGAACTATCTGAGGTACTGAGGGAGCAGTTTCTGAGGTATTGAGGGAGCCCTTTCTGACGTACTGAAGAAGCACTAGCTGTGGTTTTGAGCGAGTACTATCTGAGGTACTGAGCAAGCACTTTCTGAGGTATTGAGGGAGCACTTTTTGAGGTACTGCGGGAGCACTATCTGAGGTATTGAGGGAGAACTATCTGAGGTATTGTGGGAGCACTATCTGAGGCATTGAGGGAGAACTATCTGAGGTATTGAGGGAGCACTTTCAGAGGTATTGAGGGAGCACCTTCTGAGGTATTGAGGAAGCACTTTCTGAGGTACTGAGGGAACACAATCTGTTGTATTGAGGAAGCAATTTATGAGGTATTGAGGAGCACATTCTGAGGTATTGAGGGAACACTATCTGAGATACTGAGGGAGAACTATCTGTGGTATTGATGGAGCACATTCTGAGGTATTGACGAAGCACTTTCTGAGGTACTGAGGGAGCACTTTCTGAGGTATTGAGGGAGCACTATCTGAGGTACTGAGGGAACAAGTCCTGAGGTATTGAGGAAGCACTCTCTGAGGTACTGAGGGAGAAGTATCTGAGGTACTGAGGGTGCACTTTCTGAGGAATTAAAGGAGCACACTCTGAGATATTGAGTGGGCAATATCTGAGGTACTGAGGGAGCACTTTCTGAGGTATTTAGGGAGCACTTGCTGAGTTACTGAGTGAGAACAATCTGAGGTACTGAGGGAGAACTATCTGAGATACTGAGAGAGCAGTTTCTGAGGTATTGAGGGTGCACTATCTGAAGAAATGAGGGAGCACATTCTGAGGTATTGAGGAAGCAAACTCTGAGGTACTGAGGGAGAACTATCTGTGGTATTGATGGACCATTTTCTGAGGTATTGAAGAAGCTCTTTCTGAGGTACTGAGGGAGCACTTTCTGAGGTATTGAGGGAGCACTTTCTGAGGTACTGAGGGAGCACTCTCTGAGGTATTGAGGAAGCACTTTCTGAGGTATAGAGGAAACACTTTCTGAGTTATTGAGTGAGCACTTTCTGAGGTACTGAGGGAGCACTTTCTGAGGGATTGAGGAAGCACTTTCTGAGGGATTGAGGAAGCACTTTCTGAGGTACTGAGGGAGCACTTTCTGAGGTATAGAGGGAGCACTATCTGAGGTACTGAGGGAACAAGTTCTGAGGTATTCAGGAAGCACTCTCTGAGGTACTGAGGTAGAACTATCTGAGGTACTGACGGAGAACTATCTGAGGTACTGAGGGAGCACTTTCTGAGGTATTAAGGGCGCACTATCTGGGGCATTGAGGGAGCAATATCTGAGGTACTGAGGGAGCACTTTCTGAGCTATTTAGGGAGAAGTTTCTAAGGTACTGAGTGAGAACTATCTGAGGTACTGAGGGAGAACTATCTGAGGAACAGATGGAGCAGTTTCTGTGGTATTGAGGGAGCACTTTCCGACTTACTGAGGAAGCACGATCTGAGGTTCTGAGCGAGTACTATCTGAGGTACTGAGCAACGACATTCTGAGGTATTGAGGGAGCACTTTCTGAGGTACTGCGGGAGCACGATCTGAGGTATTGAGGGAGTAGTATCTGAGATATTGTGGGAGCACTATCTGAGGCATTGAGGGAGAACTATCTGAGGTATTGAGGGAGCACTTTCGGAAGTATTGAGGGAGAACTATCTGAGGTATTGAGGGAGCACTATCTGAGGTATTGAGGGAGAACAATCTGAGGTATTGAGGAGCACTATCTGAAGTATTGAGGGAGAACTATCTGAGGTATTGAGCAAGCACTTTCTGAGGTATTGCGCAAGCACTATCTGAGGTACTGAGGGAGCAAGCTCTAATGTACTGAGGGAGAACTATCTGGGGTACTGAGGGAGAACTATCTGAGGTATTGATGGAGCACCTTCTGAGGTATTGAGGGAGCACTATCTGAGGTACTGAGAGAGCACCTTCTGAGGTATTGAGGAAGCACTTTCTGAGGTACTGTGGGAACACAATCTGTTGTATTGAGGAAGCAATTTATGAGGTATTGAGGGAGCACATTCTGAGGTATTGAGGGAACACTATCTGAGATACTGAGGGAGAACTATCTGTGGTATTGATGGAGCACATTCTGAGGTATTGAGGAAGCACTTTCTGAGGTACTGAGGGAGCACTTTCTGAGGTATTGAGTGAGCACTATCTGAGATATTGAGTGGGCAATATCTGAGGGAACAAGTTCTGAGGTATTGAGGAAGCACTCTCTGAGGTACTGAGGGAGAAGTATCTGAGGTACTGAGGGAGCACTTTCTGAGGAATTAAGGGAGCACTATCTGAGATATTGAGTGGGCAATATCTGAGGTACTGAGGGAGCACTTTCTGAGGTATTTAGGGAGCACTTTCTGAGTTACTGAGTGAGAACAATCTGAGGTACTGAGGGAGAACTATCTGAGGTACTGAGGGAGCAGTTTCTGAGGTATTGAGGGTGCACTACCTGAAGAAATGAGGGAGCACTTTCTGAGGTATTGAGGAAGCAAACTCTGAGGCACTGAGGGAACAAGTTCTGAGGTATTCAGGAAGCACTCTCTGAGGTACTGAGGAAGAACTATCTGAGGTACTGACGTGGTATTGATCTGTGGTATTGATGGACCATTTTCTGAGGTATTGAAGAAGCTCTTTCTGAGGTACTGAGGGAGCACTTTCTGAGGTATTGAGGGAGCACTTTCTGAGGTACTGAGGGAGCACTCTCTGAGGTATTTAGGAAGCACTTTCTGAGGTATAGAGGAAGCACTTTCTGAGGTATTGAGTGAGCACTTTCTGAGTTACTGAGGGGGCACTTTCTGAGGGATTGAGGAAGCACTTTCTGAGGTATTGAGGGAGCACTTTCTGAGGTACTGAGGGAGCACTTTCTGAGGTATTGAGGAAGCTCTCTCTGAGTACTGAGGGAGAACTATCTGTGGTATTGATGGAACACTTTCTGAGGTATTGAGGAAGCACTTTCTGAGGTACTGAGGGAGCACTTTCTGAGGTATAGTGGGAGCACTATCTGAAGTTCTGAGGGAACAAGTTCTGAGGTATTCAGGAAGCACTCTCTGAGGTACTGAGGAAGAACTATCTGAGGTACTGACGGAGAACTATCTGAGGTACTGAGGGAGCACTTTCTGAGATATTAAGGGAGCACTATCTGTGGCATTAAGGGAGCAATATCTGAGGTACTGAGGGAGCACTTTCTGAGCTATTTAGGGAGAACTTTCTGAGGTACTGAGTGAGAACTATCTGAGGTACTGAGGTAGAACTATCTGAGGTACTGAGGGAGCAGTTTCTGAGGTATTGAGGGAGCCCTTTCTGACGTACTGAAGAAGCACTAGCTGAGGTTTTGAGCGAGTACTATCTGAGGTACTGAGCAAGCACTTTCTGAGGTATTGAGGGAGCACTTTTTGAGGTACTGCGGGAGCACTATCTGAGGTATTGAGGGAGAACTATCTGAGGTATTGTGGGAGCACTACCTGAGGCATTGAGGGAGAACTATCTGAGGAATTGAGCGAGCACTTTCAGAGGTATTGAGGGAGAGGTATCTGAGGTATTGAGGGAGCACTATCTGAGGGATTGAGGGAGAACTATCTGAGGTATTGAGGAGCACTATCTGAAGTATTGAGGGAGAACTATCAGAGGTATTGAGCGAGCACTTTCAGAGGTTTTGAGGGGGAACTATCTGAGGTATTGAAGGAGAACTATCTTCGGTATGGAGGGAGCACTCTCTGAGGTATTGATGGAGAACTTTCTGAGGTATTGAGGTAGCACTTTCCGAGGTACTGAGGGAGCACGTTCTGAGGTATTGAGAAAGCACTTTCTGAGGTATTGAGGGAGCACTTTCTGAGGTACTGAGGGAGCACTCTCTGAGGTATTGAGGAAGCACTTTCTGAGGTATAGAGGAAGTACTTTCTGAGGTATTGAGTGAGCACTTTCTGAGGTACTGAGGGAGCACTTTCTGAGGTATTGAGGAAGCACTTTCTGAGGTATTGAGGGAGCACTTTCTGAGGTACTGAGGGAGCACTTTCTGAGGTATTGAGGAAGCACCCTCTGAGTACTGAGGGAGAACGATCTGTGGTATTGATGGAGCACTTTCTGAGGTATTGAGGTCGCACTTTCTGAGGTACTGAGGGAGCACTTTCTGAGGTGTTGCGCAAGCACTATCTGAGGTACTGAGGGAGCAAGCTCTAATGTACTGAGGGAGAACTATCTGGGGTACTGAGGGAGAACTATCTGTGGCATTGATGGACCATTTTCTGAGGTATTGAAGAAGCTCTTTCTGAGGTACTGAGGGAGCACTTTCTGAGGTATTGAGGGAGCACTTTCTGAGGTACTGAGGGAGCACTCTCTGAGGTATTGATGAAGCACTTTCTGAGGTATAGAGGAAACACTTTCTGAGGTATTGAGTGAGCACTTTCTGAGGTACTGAGGGAGCACTTTCTGAGGGATTGAGGAAGCACTTTCTGAGGGATTGAGGAAGCACTTTCCTAGGTCTGGAGGGAGCACTTTCTGAGGTACTGAGGGAACAAGTTCTGAGGTATTCAGGAAGCACTCTCTGAGGTACTGAGGAAGAACTATCTGAGGTACTGAGGGAGCACTTTCTGAGGTATTAAGGGCGCACTATCTGGGGCATTGAGGGAGCAATATCTGAGGTACTGAGGGAGCACTTTCTGAGCTATTTAGGGAGAACTTTCTGAGGTACTGAGTGAGAACTATCTGAGGTACTGAGGGAGAACTATCTGAGGAACAGATGGAGCAGTTTCTGAGGTATTGAGGGAGCACTTTCTGACGTACTGAGGAAGCACTATCTGAGGTTCTGAGCGAGTACTATCTGAGGTACTGAGCGAGCACCTTCTGAGGTATTGAGGGAGCACTTTCTGAGGTACTGCGGGAGCACGATCTGAGGTATTGAGGGAGTAGTATCTGAGATATTGTGGGAGCACTATCTGAGGCATTGAGGGAGAACTATCTGAAGTATTGAGGGAGCACTTTCAGAGGGATTGAGGGAGAAGTATCTGAGCTATTGAGGGAGCACTATCTGAGGTATTGACGGAGAACTATCTGAGGTATTGAGGAGCACTATCTGAAGTATTGAGGGAGAACTATCAGAGGTATTGAGCGAGCACTTTCAGAGGTTTTGAGGGGGAACTATCTGAGGTATTGATAGGAGGACTATCTTCGGTATGGAGGGAGCACTCTCTGAGGTATTGATGGAGAACTTTCTGAGGTATTGAGGTAGCACTTTCCGAGGTACTGAGGGAGCACGTTCTGAGGTATTGAGAAAACACTTTCTGAGGTATTGAGGGAGCACTTTCTGAGTTACTGAGGGAGCACTCTCTGAGCGATTGAGGAAGCACTTTCTGAGGTATAGAGGAAGTACTTTCTGAGGTATTGAGTGAGCACTTTCTGAGGTACTGAGGGAGCACTTTCTGAGGTATTGAGGAAGCACTTTCTGAGGTATTGAGGGAGCACTTTCTGAGGTACTGAGGGAGCACTTTCTGAGGTATTGAGGAAGCACTCTCTGAGTACTGAGGGAGAACGATCTGTGGTATTGATGGAGCACTTTCTGAGGTATTGAGGTCGCACTTTCTGAGGTACAGAGGGAGCACTTTCTGAGGTATTGCGCAAGCACTATCTGAGGTACTGAGGGAGCAAGCGCTAATGTACTGAGGGAGAACTATCTGGGGTACTGAGGGAGAACTATCTGAGGTATTGATGGAGCACCTTCTGAGGTATTGAGGGAGCACTATCTGAGGTACTGAGAGAGCACCTTCTGAGGTATTGAGGAAGCACTTTCTGAGGTACTGAGGGAACACAATCTGTTGTGTTGAGGAAGCAATTTATGAGGTATTGAGGGAGCACTTTCTGATGTATTGAGGGAGCACTATCTGAGATACTGAGGGAGAACTATCTGTGGTATTGATGGAGCACTAATGAGGTATTGTGGAAGCATTTTCTGAGGTACTGAGGGAGCACTTTCTGAGGTATTGAGGGAGCACTATCTGAGGTAATGAGGGAACAAGTTCTGAGGTATTGAGAAAGCACTCTCTGAGGTAGTGAGGGAGAACTATCTGAGGTATTGAGGTAGCAATATCTGATGTACTGAGTGAGCACTTTCTGAGGTATTCAGGGAGCACTTTCTGAAGTACTGAATGAGAACTATCTGAAGTACTGAGGGAGAACTATCTGAGGTACTGAGGGAGTAGTTTCTGAGATATTGAGGGTGCACTTTCTGACGTACTGAGGAAGCACTAGCTGAGGTTCTGAGTGAGTACTATCTGAGGTACTAAGGGAGCATTTTCTGAGGTATTGAGGGACCACTTTCTGAGGTACTGAGGGAGAACTATCTGAGGTATTGAGGGAGAACTATCTGAGGTATTGTGGGTGCAGTATCTGAGGCATTGAGGGAGAATTATCTGAGGTATTGAGGGAGCACTTTCAGAGGTATTGAGGGAGAACTATCTGAGGTATTGAGGCAGCACTTTCTGAGGTACTGAGGAAGCACTTTCTGAGGTACTGAGGGAGAAGAATCTGAGGTATTGAGGAGCATTATCTGAAGTATTGTGGGAGAACTATCTGAGGTATTGAGCGAGCACTTTCAGAGGTTTTGAGGGAGAACTATCTGAGGTATTGAAGGAGAACAATCTTAGGTATTGAGGGAGCACTCTCTGAGGCATTGATGGAGCACTTTCTGAGGTATTGAGGTAGCACTTTCTTAGGTACTGAGGGGACACTTTCTGAGGTATTGCGGGAGCACTTGCTGAGGTATTGAGGGAGAACTACCTGAGGCATTGAGGGAGCACTTTCTGAGGTACTGAGGAGGCACTATCTGAGGTTTTGAGGGAGCACTTTCTGAGGTACTGAGGGGAACTATCTGAGGTACTGAGGGACCACTTTCGGAAGTATTGAGGGAGCACATTCTGAGGTATTGAGGGACCACTATCTGAGGTATTGAGGGAGCACTTTCTGAGGTATTTAGGGAGAACTTTCTGAGGTACTGAGTGAGAACTATCTGAGGTACTGAGGGAGAACTATCTGAGGAACAGATGGAGCAGTTTCTGAGGTATTGAGGGAGCACTTTCTGACGTACTGAGGAAGCACTATCTGAGGTTCTGAGCGAGTACTATCTGAGGTACTGAGCGAGCACCTTCTGAGGTATTGAGGGAGCACTTTCTGAGGTACTGCGGGAGCACGATCTGAGGTATTGAGGGAGTAGTATCTGAGATATTGTGGGAGCACTATCTGAGGCATTGAGGGAGCACTTTCAGAGGGATTGAGGGAGAAGTATCTGAGCTATTGAGGGAGCACTATCTGAGGTATTGACGGAGAACTATCTGAGGTATTGAG
The DNA here is from genome assembly GCF_037043375.1 of Chiloscyllium plagiosum. NCBI lineage: Eukaryota > Metazoa > Chordata > Chondrichthyes > Orectolobiformes > Hemiscylliidae > Chiloscyllium > Chiloscyllium plagiosum. Next base: position 83,977,728 of record NW_028270169.1, read on the forward strand.
GAGCACTATCTGAAGTATTGAGGCAGAACTATCAGAGGTATTGAGCGAGCACTTTCAGAGGTTTTGAGGGGGAACTATCTGAGGTATTGAAGGAGGACTATCTTCGGTATGGAGGCAGCACTCTCTGAGGTATTGATGGAGAACTTTCTGAGGTATTGAGGTAGCACTTTCCGAGGTACTGAGGGAGCACGTTCTGAGGTATTGAGAAAACACTTTCTGAGGTATTGAGGGAGCACTTTCTGAGTTACTGAGGGAGCACTCTCTGAGCGATTGAGGAAGCACTTTCTGAGGTATAGAGGAAGTACTTTCTGAGGTATTGAGTGAGCACTTTCTGAGGTACTGAGGGAGCACTTTCTGAGGTATTGAGGAAGCACTTTCTGAGGTATTGAGGGAGCACTTTCTGAGGTACTGAGGGAGCACTTTCTGAGGTATTGAGGAAGCACTCTCTGAGTACTGAGGGAGAACGATCTGTGGTATTGATGGAGCACTTTCTGAGGTATTGAGGTCGCACTTTCTGAGGTACAGAGGGAGCACTTTCTGAGGTATTGCGCAAGCACTATCTGAGGTACTGAGGGAGCAAGCGCTAATGTACTGAGGGAGAACTATCTGGGGTACTGAGGGAGAACTATCTGAGGTATTGATGGAGCACCTTCTGAGGTATTGAGGGAGCACTATCTGAGGTACTGAGAGAGCACCTTCTGAGGTATTGAGGAAGCACTTTCTGAGGTACTGAGGGAACACAATCTGTTGTGTTGAGGAAGCAATTTATGAGGTATTGAGGGAGTACTTTCTGATGTATTGAGGGAGCACTATCTGAGATACTGAGGGAGAACTATCTGTGGTATTGATGGAGCACTAATGAGGTATTGTGGAAGCATTTTCTGAGGTACTGAGGGAGCACTTTCTGAGGTATTGAGGGAGCACTATCTGAGGGAATGAGGGAACAAGTTCTGAGGTATTGAGAAAGCACTCTCTGAGGTAGTGAGGGAGAACTATCTGAGGTATTGAGGTAGCAATATCTGATGTACTGAGTGAGCACTTTGTGAGGTATTTAGGGAGCAATTTCTGAGGTATTGAGGGAGCACTTTCTGAGGTATTGAGGGAGCAATTTCTGAGGTATTGAGGGAGCACTTTCTGAGGTATTGAGGGAGCACTATCTGAGGTACAGGGGGAGCATTTTCTGAGGTATTGAGAAAGCACTTTCTGAGGTATTGTGGAAGCACTTTCTGAGGTATTGAGGGAGCACTATCTGAGGTATTGAGGAAGCACTTTCTGATGTATTGAGAAAGCACTTTCTAAGGTACTGAGGGAGCACTTTCTGAGGTATTGAGCGAGCACTATTTGAGGTACAGAGGGAGCAAGTTCTGAGGTACTGAGGGAGAACTATCTGAGGTACTGAGGGAGAACTATCTGTGGAACCGATGGAGCACCTTCTGAGGTATTGAGGGAGCACTATCTGAGGTATTGAGGAAGCACTTTCTGATGTATAGAGGGAACACCATCTGTTGTATTGAGGAAGCACTTTATGAGGTATTGAGGGAGCACTTTCTGAGGTATTGAGGGAGCACTATCTGAGATACTGAGGAGAACTATCTGTGGTATTGATGGAGCACATTCTGAGGTACTGAGGGAGCACTTTCTGAGGTATTGAGGGAACACTATCTGTTGTATTGAGGAAGCACTTTATGAGGTAATGAGGGAGCACTTTCTGAGGTATTGAGGGAGCACTATCGGAGATACTGAGGGAGAACTATCTGTGGTGTTGATGGAGCACATTCTGAGGTATTGAGGAAGCACTTTCTGAGGTACTGAGGGATCACTTTCTGAGGTATTGAGGGAGCACTATCTGAGGTACAGAGGGAACATGTTCTGAGGTATTGAGGAAGCACTCTCTGAGGTACTGAGGGAGAACTATCTGAGGTACTGAGGGAGCACTTTCTGAGGTATTAAGGGAGCACTATTTGAGGTATTGAGGGTGCAATATCTGAGGTACTGAGGGAGCACTTCCTGAGGTATATAGGGCGCACTTTCTGAGGTACTGAGTGAGAACTATCTGAGGTACTGAGGGAGAACTATCTGAGGTACTCAGGGAGCAGTTTCTGAGGTATTGAGGTAGCACTTTCTGACGTACTGAGGAAGCACTAGCTGAGGTTCTGAGTGAGTACTATCTGAGGTACTAAGGGAGCATTTTCCGAGGTATTGAGGGAGCACTTTCTGAGGTATTGAGGGAGAAATATCTGAGGTATTGAGGGAGCACTTTCTGAGGTATTGTGCGAGTACTATCTGACGCATAGAGGGAGAACTATCTGAGGTATTGAGGGATCACTTTCTGAGGTATTGAGGGAGAACTATCTGAGGTATTGAGGCAGCACTTTCTGAGGTATTGAGGAAGCACTTTCAGAGGTACTGAGGGAGAACTAACTGAGGTACTGAGGGACCACTTACTGAAGTATTGAGGGAGAACTATCTGAGGTATTGTGGGAGCACTATCTGAGGCATTGAGGGAGAACTAACTGAGGTATTGAGGTAGCACTTTCAGAGGTTTTGAGGGAGAACTATCTGAGGTACTGAGGGAGAACTATCTGAGGTATTGTGGGAGCACCTTCAGATGTATTGAGGTAGAATTATTGGAGGTATTGAGTGAACACTTTCTGAGGTATTGAGGAAGCACTTTCTGAGGTACTGAGGGACATCTATCTGAGGTACTGAGGGAGAACTATCTGAGGTGCTGAGGGACGACTTTCTGAAGTATTGAGGGAGCACCTTCTGTGGTATTGAGCAAGCACTTTCTGAGGGACTGAGGGAGAAATATCTGAGGTACTGAGGGAACAAGTTCTGAGGTATTGAGGAAGCACTTTCTGAGGTATTGAGGGAACACAAACTGTTGTATTGAGGAAGCACTTTCTGAAGTACTGAGGGAGCACTTTCTGAGGTATTGAGGAAGCACTCTCTGAGGTACTGAGGGAGAACTATCTGTGGTATTGATGGAGCACTTTCTGAGGTATTGAGGAAGCACTTTCTGAGGTACTGAGGGAGCACTTTCTGAGGTATTGAGGGAGCACTATCTGAGGTATTGAGGGAGAACTATCTGAGGTACTGAGGGAGCACTTTCTGAGGTATTGAGCGAGCACTATCTGAGGTACTGAGGGAGCAAGTTCTGAGGTACTGAGGGAGAACTATCTGAGTTATTGTTGGAGCACTTTCTGAGGTATTGAGGGAGTACTATCTGAGTTACTGAGGGAGCACTTTCTGAGGTATTGAGGTAGCACTTTCTGAGGTATTGAGGGAACACAATCTGTTGTATTGAGGAAGGACTTTATGAGGTATTGAGGGAGCACTTTCTGATGTATTGAGGGAGCACTATCTGAGATACTGAGGGAGAACTATCTGTGGTATTGATGGAGCACTAATGAGGTATTGTGGAAGCATTTTCTGAGGTACTGAGGGAGCACTTTCTGAGGTATTGAGAAAGCACTCTCTGAGGTAGTGAGGGAGAACTATCTGAGGTATTGAGGTCGCAATATCTGATGTACTGAGTGAGCACTTTGTGAGGTATTTAGGGAGCACTTTCTGAGGTACTGAGTGAGAACTATCTGAAGTACTGAAGGAGAACTATCTGAGGTACTGAGGGAGTAGTTTCTGAGATATTGAGGGTGCACATTCTGACGTACTGAGGAAGCACTAGCTGAGGTTCTGAGTGAGTACTATCTGAGGTACTAAGGGAGCATTTTCTGAGGTATTGAGGGACCACTTTCTGAGGTACTGAGGGAGAACTATCTGAGGTATTGAGGGAGAACTATCTGAGGTATTGTGGGTGCAGTATCTGAGGCATTGAGGGAGAATTATCTGAGGTATTGAGGGAGCACTTTCAGAGGTATTGGGGGAGAACTATCTGAGGTATTGAGGCAGCACTTTCTGAGGTACTGAGGAAGCACTTTCTGAGGTACTGAGGGAGAAGAATCTGAGGTATTGAGGAGCACTATCTGAAGTATTGTGGGAGAACTATCTGAGGTATTGAGCGAGCACTTTCAGAGGTTTTGAGGGAGAACTATCTGAGGTATTGAAGGAGAACAATCTTAGGTATTGAGGGAGCACTCTCTGAGGCATTGATGGAGCACGTTCTGAGGTATTGAGGTAGCACTTTCTTAGGTACTGAGGGGACACTTTCTGAGGTATTGCGGGAGCACTTTCTGAGGTATTGAGGGAGAACTACCTGAGGCATTGAGGGAGCACTTTCTGAGGTACTGAGGAGGCACTATCTGAGGTATTGAGGGAGCACTTTCTGAGGTACTGAGGGGAACTATCTTAGGTACTGAGGGACCACTTTCTGAAGTATTGAGGGAGCACATTCTAAGGTATTGGGGGACCACTATCTGAGGTATTGAGGGAGCACTTTCTGAGGTATTGAGGGAGCACTTTCTGAGGTATTGAGGGAGCACTATCTGAGGTACAGGGGGAGCATTTTCTGAGGTATTGAGAAAGCACTTTCTGAGGTATTGTGGAAGTACTTTCTGAGGTATTGAGGGAGCACTATCTGAGGTATTGAGAAAGCACTTTCTGAGGTATTGAGGAAGCACTTTCTGAGGTACTGTGGGAGAACTTTCTGAGGTATTGAGCGAGCACTATTTGAGGTAGAGAGGGAGCAAGTTCTGAGGTATTGCGGGAGCACTTTCTGAGGTATTGAGGGAGAACTACCTGAGGCATTGAGGGAGCACTTTCTGAGGTACTGAGGAGGCACTATCTGAGGTATTGAGGGAGAACTATCTGAGGTACTGAGGGAGAACTATCTGAGGTACCGATGGAGCACCTTCTGAGGTATTGAGGAAGCACTTTCTGAGGTACTGAGGGATCACATTCTGAGGTATTGAGGGAGCACTATCTGAGGTACTGAGGGAGCAAGTTCTGAGGTATTGAGGAAGCACTCTCTGAGGTACTGAGGGAGCACTTTCTGAGGTATTGTGGGGGCACTATTTGAAGTATTGAGGGTGCAAAATCTGAGGTACTGAGGGAGCACTTCCTGAGGTATATAGCGCGCACTTTCTGAGGTACTGAGTGAGAACTATCTGAGGTACTGAGGGAGAACTATCTGAGGTACTCAGGGAGCAGTTTCTGAGGTATTGAGGGTGCACTTTCTGACGTACTGAGGAAGCTCTAGCTGAGGTTCTGAGTGAGTACTATCTGAGGTACTAAGGGAGCATTTACCGAGGTATTGAGGGAGCACTTTCTGAGGTATTGAGGGAGAAATATCTGAGGTATTGAGGGAGCACTTTCTGAGGTATTGTGCGAGTACTATCTGAGGCATAGAGGGAGAACTATCTGAGGTATTGAGGGAGCACTTTCTGAGGTATTGTGGGAGAACTATCTGAGGTATTGAGGCAACACTTTCTGAGGTATTGAGGAAGCACTTTCTGATGTATAGAGGGAACACCATCTGTTGTATTGAGGAAGCACTTTATGAGGTATTGAGGGAGCACTTTCTGAGGTATTGAGGGAGCACTATCTGAGATACTGAGGAGAACTATCTGTGGTATTGATGGAGCACATTCTGAGGTACTGAGGGAGCACTTTCTGAGGTATTGAGGGAACACAATCTGTTGTATTGAGGAAGCACTTTATGAGGTAATGAGGGAGCACTTTCTGAGTATTGAGTGAGCACTATCGGAGATACTGAGGGAGAACTATCTGTGGTGTTGATGGAGCACATTCTGAGGTATTGAGGAAGCACTTTCTGAGGTACTGAGGGATCACTTTCTGAGGTATTGAGGGAGCACTATCTGAGGTACTGAGGGAACATGTTCTGAGGTATTGAGGAAGCACTCTCTGAGGTACTGAGGGAGAACTATCTGAGGTACTGAGGGAGCAAATTTCTGCGGTATTAAGGGAGCACTATTTGAGATATTGAGGGTGCAATATCTGAGGTACTGAGGGAGCACTTCCTGAGGTATATAGGGCGCACTTTCTGAGGTACTGAGTGAGAACTATCTGAGGTACTGAGGGAGAACTATCTGAGGTACTCAGGGAGCAGTTTCTGAGGTATTGAGGGTGCACTCTCTGACGTACTGAGGAAGCACTAGCTGAGGTTCTGAGTGAGTACTATCTGAGGTACTAAGGGAGCATTTTCCGAGGTATTGAGGGAGCACTTTCTGAGGTATTGAGGGAGAAATATCTGAGGTATTGAGGGAGCACTTTCTGAGGTATTGTGCGAGTACTATCTGACGCATAGAGGGAGAACTATCTGAGGTATTGAGGGAGCACTTTCTGAGGTATTGTGGGAGAACTATCTGAGGTATTGAGGCAACACTTTCTGAGGTATTGAGGAAGCACTTTCAGAGGTACTGAGGGAGAACTAACTGAGGTACTGAGGGACCACTTACTGAAGTATTGAGGGAGAACTATCTGAGGTATTGTGGGAGCACTATCTGAGGTATTGAGGGAGATCTATCTGAGGTACTGAGGGAGAACTATCTGAGGTATTGTGGGAGCACCTTCAGATGTATTGAGGGAGAATTATCGGAGGTATTGAGTGAGCACTTTCTGAGGTATTGAGGAAGCACTTTCTGAGGTACTGAGGGACATCTATCTGAGGTACTGAGGGAGAACTATCTGAGGTGCTGAGGGACGACTTTCTGAAGTATTGAGGGAGCACCTTCTGTGGTATTGAGCAAGCACTTTCTGAGGTACTGAGGGAGCACTATCTGAGGTACTGAGGGAACAAGTTCTGAGGTATTGAGGAAGCACTTTCTGAGGTATTGAGGGAACACAATCTGTTGTATTGAGGAAGCACTTTCTGAAGTACTGAGGGAGCACTTTCTGAGGTATTGAGGAAGCACTCTCTGAGGTACTGAGGGAGAACAATCTGTGGTATTGATGGAGCACTTTCTGAGGTATTGAGGAAGCAGTTTCTGAGGTATTGAGGGAGCACTATCTGAGGTATTGAGGGAGAACTATCTGAGGTACTGAGGGAGCAAGTTCTGAGGTACTGAGGGAGAACTATCTGAGTTATTGTTGGAGCACTTTCTGAGGTATTGAGGGAGCACTATCTGAGGTACTGAGGGATCACTTTCTGAGGTATTGAGGAAGCACTTTCTGAGGTATTGAGGGAACACAATCTGTTGTATTGAGGAAGGACTTTATGAGGCATTGAGGGAGCACTTTCTGATGTATTGAGGGAGCACTATCTGAGCTACTGAGGGAGAACTATCTGTGGTATTGATGGAGCACTATCTGAGGTATTGAGGAAGCACTTTCTGATGTATAGAGGGAACACCATCTGTTGTATTGAGGAAGCACTTTATGAGGTATTGAGGGAGCACTTTCTGAGGTATTGAGGGAGCACTATCTGAGATACTGAGGAGAACTATCTGTGGTATTGATGGAGCACATTCTGAGGTACTGAGGGAGCACTTTCTGAGGTATTGAGGGAACACTATCTGTTGTATTGAGGAAGCACTTTATGAGGTAATGAGGGAGCACTTTCTGAGGTATTGAGGGAGCACTATCGGAGATACTGAGGGAGAACTATCTGTGGTGTTGATGGAGCACATTCTGAGGTATTGAGGAAGCACTTTCTGAGGTACTGAGGGATCACTTTCTGAGGTATTGAGGGAGCACTATCTGAGGTACAGAGGGAACATGTTCTGAGGTATTGAGGAAGCACTCTCTGAGGTACTGAGGGAGAACTATCTGAGGTACTGAGGGAGCACTTTCTGAGGTATTAAGGGAGCACTATTTGAGGTATTGAGGGTGCAATATCTGAGGTACTGAGGGAGCACTTCCTGAGGTATATAGGGCGCACTTTCTGAGGTACTGAGTGAGAACTATCTGAGGTACTGAGGGAGAACTATCTGAGGTACTCAGGGAGCAGTTTCTGAGGTATTGAGGTAGCACTTTCTGACGTACTGAGGAAGCACTAGCTGAGGTTCTGAGTGAGTACTATCTGAGGTACTAAGGGAGCATTTTCCGAGGTATTGAGGGAGCACTTTCTGAGGTATTGAGGGAGAAATATCTGAGGTATTGAGGGAGCACTTTCTGAGGTATTGTGCGAGTACTATCTGACGCATAGAGGGAGAACTATCTGAGGTATTGAGGGATCACTTTCTGAGGTATTGAGGGAGAACTATCTGAGGTATTGAGGCAGCACTTTCTGAGGTATTGAGGAAGCACTTTCAGAGGTACTGAGGGAGAACTAACTGAGGTACTGAGGGACCACTTACTGAAGTATTGAGGGAGAACTATCTGAGGTATTGTGGGAGCACTATCTGAGGCATTGAGGGAGAACTAACTGAGGTATTGAGGTAGCACTTTCAGAGGTATTGAGGGAGAACTATCTGAGGTACTGAGGGAGAACTATCTGAGGTATTGTGGGAGCACCTTCAGATGTATTGAGGTAGAATTATTGGAGGTATTGAGTGAACACTTTCTGAGGTATTGAGGAAGCACTTTCTGAGGTACTGAGGGACATCTATCTGAGGTACTGAGGGAGAACTATCTGAGGTGCTGAGGGACGACTTTCTGAAGTATTGAGGGAGCACCTTCTGTGGTATTGAGCAAGCACGTTCTGAGGGACTGAGGGAGAAATATCTGAGGTACTGAGGGAACAAGTTCTGAGGTATTGAGGAAGCACTTTCTGAGGTATTGAGGGAACACAAACTGTTGTATTGAGGAAGCACTTTCTGAAGTACTGAGGGAGCACTTTCTGAGGTATTGAGGAAGCACTCTCTGAGGTACTGAGGGAGAACTATCTGTGGTATTGATGGAGCACTTTCTGAGGTATTGAGGAAGCACTTTCTGAGGTACTGAGGGAGCACTTTCTGAGGTATTGAGGGAGCACTATCTGAGGTATTGAGGGAGAACTATCTGAGGTACTGAGGGAGCACTTTCTGAGGTATTGAGCGAGCACTATCTGAGGTACTGAGGGAGCAAGTTCTGAGGTACTGAGGGAGAACTATCTGAGTTATTGTTGGAGCACTTTCTGAGGTATTGAGGGAGTACTATCTGAGTTACTGAGGGAGCACTTTCTGAGGTATTGAGGTAGCACTTTCTGAGGTATTGAGGGAACACAATCTGTTGTATTGAGGAAGGACTTTATGAGGTATTGAGGGAGCACTTTCTGATGTATTGAGGGAGCACTATCTGAGATACTGAGGGAGAACTATCTGTGGTATTGATGGAGCACTAATGAGGTATTGTGGAAGCATTTTCTGAGGTACTGAGGGAGCACTTTCTGAGGTATTGAGAAAGCACTCTCTGAGGTAGTGAGGGAGAACTATCTGAGGTATTGAGGTCGCAATATCTGATGTACTGAGTGAGCACTTTGTGAGGTATTTAGGGAGCACTTTCTGAGGTACTGAGTGAGAACTATCTGAAGTACTGAAGGAGAACTATCTGAGGTACTGAGGGAGAAGTTTCTGAGATATTGAGGGTGCACATTCTGACGTACTGAGGAAGCACTAGCTGAGGTTCTGAGTGAGTACTATCTGAGGTACTAAGGGAGCATTTTCTGAGGTATTGAGGGACCACTTTCTGAGGTACTGAGGGAGAACTATCTGAGGTATTGAGGGAGAACTATCTGAGGTATTGTGGGTGCAGTATCTGAGGCATTGAGGGAGAATTATCTGAGGTATTGAGGGAGCACTTTCAGAGGTATTGAGGGAGAACTATCTGAGGTATTGAGGCAGCACTTTCTGAGGTACTGAGGAAGCACTTTCTGAGGTACTGAGGGAGAACAATCTGAGGTATTGAGGAGCACTATCTGAAGTATTGTGGGAGAACTATCTGAGGTATTGAGCGAGCACTTTCAGAGGTTTTGAGGGAGAACTATCTGAGGTATTGAAGGAGAACAATCTTAGGTATTGAGGGAGCACTCTCTGAGGCATTGATGGAGCACTTTCTGAGGTATTGAGGTAGCACTTTCTTAGGTACTGAGGGGACACTTTCTGAGGTATTGCGGGAGCACTTTCTGAGGTATTGAGGGAGAACTACCTGAGGCATTGAGGGAGCACTTTCTGAGGTACTGAGGAGGCACTATCTGAGGTATTGAGGGAGCACTTTCTGAGGTACTGAGGGGAACTATCTTAGGTACTGAGGGACCACTTTCTGATGTATTGAGGGAGCACATTCTAAGGTATTGGGGGACCACTATCTGAGGTATTGAGGGAGCACTTTCTGAGGTATTGAGGGAGCACTTTCTGAGGTATTGAGGGAGCACTATCTGAGGTACAGGGGGAGCATTTTCTGAGGTATTGAGAAAGCACTTTCTGAGGTATTGTGGAAGTACTTTCTGAGGTATTGAGGGAGCACTATCTGAGGTATTGAGAAAGCACTTTCTGAGGTATTGAGGAAGCACTTTCTGAGGTACTGTGGGAGAACTTTCTGAGGTATTGAGCGAGCACTATTTGAGGTAGAGAGGGAGCAAGTTCTGAGGTATTGCGGGAGCACTTTCTGAGGTATTGAGGGAGAACTACCTGAGGCATTGAGGGAGCACTTTCTGAGGTACTGAGGAGGCACTATCTGAGGTATTGAGGGAGAACTATCTGAGGTACTGAGGGAGAACTATCTGAGGTACCGATGGAGCACCTTCTGAGGTATTGAGGAAGCACTTTCTGAGGTACTGAGGGATCACATTCTGAGGTATTGAGGGAGCACTATCTGAGGTACTGAGGGAGCAAGTTCTGAGGTATTGAGGAAGCACTCTCTGAGGTACTGAGGGAGCACTTTCTGAGGTATTGTGGGGGCACTATTTGAAGTATTGAGGGTGCAAAATCTGAGGTACTGAGGGAGCACTTCCTGAGGTATATAGCGCGCACTTTCTGAGGTACTGAGTGAGAACTATCTGAGGTACTGAGGGAGAACTATCTGAGGTACTCAGGGAGCAGTTTCTGAGGTATTGAGGGTGCACTTTCTGACGTACTGAGGAAGCTCTAGCTGAGGTTCTGAGTGAGTACTATCTGAGGTACTAAGGGAGCATTTACCGAGGTATTGAGGGAGCACTTTCTGAGGTATTGAGGGAGAAATATCTGAGGTATTGAGGGAGCACTTTCTGAGGTATTGTGCGAGTACTATCTGAGGCATAGAGGGAGAACTATCTGAGGTATTGAGGGAGCACTTTCTGAGGTATTGTGGGAGAACTATCTGAGGTATTGAGGCAACACTTTCTGAGGTATTGAGGAAGCACTTTCTGATGTATAGAGGGAACACCATCTGTTGTATTGAGGAAGCACTTTATGAGGTATTGAGGGAGCACTTTCTGAGGTATTGAGGGAGCACTATCTGAGATACTGAGGAGAACTATCTGTGGTATTGATGGAGCACATTCTGAGGTACTGAGGGAGCACTTTCTGAGGTATTGAGGGAACACAATCTGTTGTATTGAGGAAGCACTTTATGAGGTAATGAGGGAGCACTTTCTGAGTATTGAGTGAGCACTATCGGAGATACTGAGGGAGAACTATCTGTGGTGTTGATGGAGCACATTCTGAGGTATTGAGGAAGCACTTTCTGAGGTACTGAGGGATCACTTTCTGAGGTATTGAGGGAGCACTATCTGAGGTACTGAGGGAACATGTTCTGAGGTATTGAGGAAGCACTCTCTGAGGTACTGAGGGAGAACTATCTGAGGTACTGAGGGAGCAAATTTCTGCGGTATTAAGGGAGCACTATTTGAGATATTGAGGGTGCAATATCTGAGGTACTGAGGGAGCACTTCCTGAGGTATATAGGGCGCACTTTCTGAGGTACTGAGTGAGAACTATCTGAGGTACTGAGGGAGAACTATCTGAGGTACTCAGGGAGCAGTTTCTGAGGTATTGAGGGTGCACTCTCTGACGTACTGAGGAAGCACTAGCTGAGGTTCTGAGTGAGTACTATCTGAGGTACTAAGGGAGCATTTTCCGAGGTATTGAGGGAGCACTTTCTGAGGTATTGAGGGAGAAATATCTGAGGTATTGAGGGAGCACTTTCTGAGGTATTGTGCGAGTACTATCTGACGCATAGAGGGAGAACTATCTGAGGTATTGAGGGAGCACTTTCTGAGGTATTGTGGGAGAACTATCTGAGGTATTGAGGCAACACTTTCTGAGGTATTGAGGAAGCACTTTCAGAGGTACTGAGGGAGAACTAACTGAGGTACTGAGGGACCACTTACTGAAGTATTGAGGGAGAACTATCTGAGGTATTGTGGGAGCACTATCTGAGGTATTGAGGGAGATCTATCTGAGGTACTGAGGGAGAACTATCTGAGGTATTGTGGGAGCACCTTCAGATGTATTGAGGGAGAATTATCGGAGGTATTGAGTGAGCACTTTCTGAGGTATTGAGGAAGCACTTTCTGAGGTACTGAGGGACATCTATCTGAGGTACTGAGGGAGAACTATCTGAGGTGCTGAGGGACGACTTTCTGAAGTATTGAGGGAGCACCTTCTGTGGTATTGAGCAAGCACTTTCTGAGGTACTGAGGGAGCACTATCTGAGGTACTGAGGGAACAAGTTCTGAGGTATTGAGGAAGCACTTTCTGAGGTATTGAGGGAACACAATCTGTTGTATTGAGGAAGCACTTTCTGAAGTACTGAGGGAGCACTTTCTGAGGTATTGAGGAAGCACTCTCTGAGGTACTGAGGGAGAACAATCTGTGGTATTGATGGAGCACTTTCTGAGGTATTGAGGAAGCAGTTTCTGAGGTATTGAGGGAGCACTATCTGAGGTATTGAGGGAGAACTATCTGAGGTACTGAGGGAGCAAGTTCTGAGGTACTGAGGGAGAACTATCTGAGTTATTGTTGGAGCACTTTCTGAGGTATTGAGGGAGCACTATCTGAGGTACTGAGGGATCACTTTCTGAGGTATTGAGGAAGCACTTTCTGAGGTATTGAGGGAACACAATCTGTTGTATTGAGGAAGGACTTTATGAGGCATTGAGGGAGCACTTTCTGATGTATTGAGGGAGCACTATCTGAGCTACTGAGGGAGAACTATCTGTGGTATTGATGGAGCACTATCTGAGGTAATGTGGAAGCATTTTCTGAGGTACTGAGGGAGCACTTTCTGAGGTATTGAGGGAGCACTATCTGAGGTAATGAGGGAACAAGTTCTGAGGTATTGAGAAAGCACTCTCTGAGGTAGTGAGGGAGAACTATCTGAGGTATTGAGGGAGCAATATCTGATTTACTGCGTGAGCACTTTCTGAGGTACTTAGGGAGCACTTTCTGAGGTACTGAGTGAGAACTATCTGAAGTACTGAGGGAGAACTATCTGAGGGACTGAGGGAGCAGTTTCTGAGATATTGAGGGTGCACTTTCTGACGTACTGAGGAAGCACTAGCTGAGGTTATGAGTGAGTACTATCTGAGGTACTAAGGGAGCATTTTCTGAGGTATTGAGGGACCACTTTCTGAGGTACTGAGGGAGCACTATCTGAGGTACAGGGGGAGCATTTTCTGAGGTATTGAGAAAGCACTTTCTGAGGTATTGTGGAAGTACTTTCTGAGGTATTGAGGGAGCACTATCTGAGGTATTGAGAAAGCACTTTCTGAGGTATTGAGGAAGCACTTTCTGAGGTACTGTGGGAGAACTTTCTGAGGTATTGAGCGAGCACTATTTGAGGTATTGTGGGTGCAGTATCTGAGGCATTGAGGGAGAACTAATTGAGGTATTGAGGGAGCACTTTCAGAGGTATTGAGGGAGAACTATCTGAGGTACTGAGGAGGCACTTTCTGAGGTATTGAGGGAGCACTATATGAGGTATTGAAGAAGCACTTTCTGATGTATTGAGGAAGCACTTTCTGAGGTACTGAGGGAGCACTTTCTGAGGTATTGAGCGAGCACCATCTGAGGTACTGAGGGAGCACTTTCTGAGGTATTGAGGGAGCACTATTTGAGGTATTGAGGAAGCATTTTCTGATGTATTGAGGAAGCACTTTCTGAGGTACTGAGGGAGCACTTTCTGAGGTATTGAGCGAGCACTATCTGAGGTACTGAGGGAGCACTTTCTGAGGTATTGAGGAAGCCCTTTCTGAGGTACTGAGGGAGAACTATCTGAGGTACTGTGGGAGCACTTTTTGAGGTACTGAGGGAGAACTATCTGATGTATTGAGGGAGAACTATCTGAGGTATTGTGGGAGCACTATCTGAGGCATTGAGCGAGAACTATCTGAGGTATTGAGGTAGCACTTTCAGAGTATTGAGGGAGAACTATCTGAGGTATTGAGGGAGCACTCTCTGAGGTATTGTTGGAGTGCTATCTGAGGCATTATGGGAGAAATATCTGAGGTATTGAGGGAGCATTTTCAGAGGTATTGATTGAGAACTATCTGAGGTATTGAGGGAGCACTTTCTGAGGTATTGAGGAAGCACTTTCTGAGGTACTGAGTGAGAAGTATCTGAGGTACTGAGGGAGTAAGTTCTTCGGTATTGAGGGAGTACTATCTGAGGTATTGAGGGAGAACTATCTCAGGTATTTATGGAGCACTTTCTGAGGTATTGAGGGAGCACTATCTGAGGTACTGAGGGAGCACTTTCTGAGGTACAGAGGAAGCACTTTCTGAGGTTTTGAGGGAGCACTATCTGAGGTATTGAGGGAGCACTATCTGAGGTACTGAGGAAGCACTTTCTGATGTATTGAGGAAGCACTTTCTGAGGTATTGACGGAGCACTTTCTGAGGTACTGAGTAAGCACTATCTTTGGTACTGAGGGAGCACTTTCTGAGGTACTGAGGGAGCACGTTCGGAGGTATTTGGGGAGCACGTTCTGAGGTCCTGAGTGAGAACTATCTGAGGTACTGAGGGAGCACTATTTGAGGTACTGAGGGAGCAGTTTCTGAGGTATTGAGGGAGCACTTTCTGACGTACTGTGGAAGCACTAGCTGAGGTTCTGAGTGAGTACTATCTGAGGTACTGAGGGAGCACTTTCTGAAGTATTGAGGGAGCACTTTCAGAGGGACTTCGGGAGCACTATCTGAGGTATTGACGGAGAACTATCCGAGGTATTGCAGGAGCACTATCTGAGGCATTGCGGGAGAACTATCTGAGGTATTAAGTGAGCACTTTCAGAGGTATTGAGGGAGCACTATCTGAGGTATTGAGGGAGCACTATCTGAGGTACTGAGGGAGCAAGTTCTGAGGTATTGAGAAAGCACTTTCTGAGGTATTGAGGAAGCACTGTCTGAGGAATTGATAGAGCACTATCTGAGGTATTGAGGAAGCACTTTCTGAGGTATTGAGGAAGCACTTTCTGAGGTTCTGTGGGAGCACTTTCTGAGGTATTGAGCGAGCACTATCTGAGGTACTGAGGGAGCTAGTTCTGAGGTACTGAGGGAGAACTCTCTGTGGTACTGAGGGAGAACTATCTGAGGTATTGATGGAGCACATTCTGAGGTATTGAGGGAGCACTCTCTGAGGAACTGAGGGATCACTTTCCGAGGTATTGAGGAAGCATTTTCTGAGGTATTGAGGGAACACAATCTGTTGTATTGAGGAAGCACTTTATGAGGTATTGAGGGAGCACTTTCTGAGATACTGAGGGAGAATTATCTGTGGTATTGATGGAGCACTTTCTGAGGTCTTGAGGAAGCACTTTCTGAGGTACTGAGGGAGCACATTCTGAGGTATTGAGGGAGCACTATCTGAGGTACTGAGGGAACAAGTTCTGAGGTCTTGAGGAAGCACTCTCTGAGGAACTGAGGGAGAACTATCTGAGGTACTGAAGGAGCACTTTCTGAGGTATTAAGCAAGCACGATCTGTGGTATTGGGGGAGCAATATCTGAGGTACTGAGGGAGCACTTTCTGAGGTATTTTGGGAGCACATTCTGATTTACTGAGGAAGCACTAGCTGAGGTTCTGAGTGAGTACTATCTGAGGTACTAAGGGAGCTCTTTCTGAGGTATTGAGGGAGCACATTCTGAGGTACTGAGGGAGAACTATCTGAGGTATTCAGGGAGAACTATCTGAGGTATTGTGGGAGCACTATCTGAGGCATTGAGGGACAATTATCTGAGGTATTGAGGGAGCACTTTCAGAGGTATTGATGGAGAACTATCTGAAGTATTGAGGGAGCACTTTCTGAGGTATTGTGGGAGTACTATCTGAGGCATAGAGGGAGAACTATCTGAGGTATTGAGGGAGCACTTTCAGAGGTATGGAGGGAGAAATATCTGAGGTATTGAGGGAGCACTTTCGGAGGTATTGAGGAAGCACTTTCTGAGGTACTGAGGGAGAACTATCTGAGGTACTGAGGGAGCACTTCCTGAGGTACTGAGGGAGAACTATCTGAGGTATTGAGGGAGAAATATCTGAGGTATTGTGGGAGCACTATCTGAGGCATTGAGGGAGAACTATCTGAGTATTGAGGGAGCACTTTCAGAGGTATTGAGGGAGAAATACCTGAGGTATTGAGAGAGCACTTTCTGAGGTATTGAGGAAGCACTTCCTGAGGGACTGAGGGAGAACTATCTGAGGCACTGTGGGTTCAAGTTCTGAGGTATGGAGTGAGCACTTTCTGAGGTACTGAGGGAGAACTATCTGAGGTATTGATGGAGCACTTTCTGAGGTATTGAGGGAGCACAATCTGAGGTACTGAGGAAGCACTTTCTGAGATATTGAGGGAGCACTATCTGAGGTACTGAGCAAGCACTTTCTGATGTATTGAGGAAGCACTTTCTGAGGTATTGAGGGAGCACTTTCTGAGGTACTGAGGGAGCACCTTCTGAGGTATTGAGGAAGCACTTTCTGAGGTATTGAGGGAGCACTATCTGAAGTATTGAGGCAGCACTTTCTGAGGTATAGAGGAAGCACTATCTGAAGTACTGAGGGAGCTCTTTCTGAGGTATTGAGGAAGCATTCTCTGAGGTACTGAGGCAGAACTATCTGAGGTACTGAGGGAGCACTTTCTGAGGTACTGAGGGAGCACTTTCTGAGGTATTGAGGGAGCACTTTCTGAGGCATTGAGCGAGCAATTTCTGAGGTACTGAGGGAGCAAGATCTGAGGTACTGAGGGAGAACTATCTGATGTACTGAGGGAGAACTATCTGAGGTATTGAGAAAGCACTTTCTGAGGTATTCAGGGAGCACTATCTGAGGTACTGAGTGAGCACTTTCTGAGGTATTGAGGAAGCACTTTCTGTGGTACTGAGGGGCACATTCTGAGGTATTGAGGGAACACAAGCTGTTGTATTGAGGAAGCACTTTATGATGTATTGAGGGAGCACTTTCTGATGTAATATGGGAGCACTATCTGAGATAGTGAGGGAGAACTATCTGTGGTATTGATGGAGCACTTTCTGAGGTATTGAGGAAGCACTTTCTGAGGTACTGGGGGAGCACTTTCTGAGGTATTGAGGGAGCACTATCTGAGGTACTGAGGGAGCACTTTCTGAGGTAGCGAGGAAGCCACTTCTGAGGTACTGAGGGAGAACTATCTGAGGTACTGAGGGAGCACTATCTGAGGTCCTGAGGGAGAACTATCTGAGGTATTGAGGGAGAACTACCTGAGGTATTGAGGGAGCACAATCTGAGGTATTGAGGGAGAACTATCTGAGGTATTGAGGGAGCACTTTCTGAGGTATTGTGGGAGTACTATCTGAGGCATAGAGGGAGCACTTTCTGATGTATTGAGGGAGCACTATCTGAGATATTGAGGGAGAACTATCTGTGGTGTTGATGGAGCACTTTCTGAGGTATTGAGGAAGCACTTTCTGAGGTACTGGGGAGCACTTTCTGTGGTATTGAGGGAGCACATCTGAGGTAATGAGGGAACAAGTTCTGAGTTATTGAGTAAGCACTCTCTGAGGTAGTGAGGGAGAACTATCTGAGGTACTGAGGGAGCACTTTCTAAGGTATTAAGGGAGCACTATCTGAGGTATTGAGGGAGCAATATCTGAGGTACTGAGTGAGCACTTTCTGAGGTATTTATGGAGCACTTTCTGAGGTACTGAGTGAGAACTATCTGAGGTACTGAGGGAGAACTACCTGAGGTACTGAGGGAGCAGTTTCTGAGATATTGAGGGTGCACTTTCTGACGTACTGAGGAAGCACTAGCTGAGGTTCTGAGTGAGTACTATCTGAGGTACTAAGGGAGCACTTTCTGAGGTATTGAGGGAGCACTTTCTGAGGTACTGCGGGAGAACCATCTGAGGTATTGAGGGAGAACTATCTGAGGTATTGTGGGTGCACTATCTGAGGCATTGAGGGAGAATTATCTGAGGTGTTGAGGGAGCACTTTCTGAGGTATTGAGGAAGCACTATCTGAGGTACTAAGGGAGCACTTTCTGAGGTATTGAGGGAGCACTTTCTGAGGTACTGCGAGAGAACTATCTGAGGTATAGAGGGAGAACTATCTGAGGTATTGTGGGTGCACTATCTGAGGCATTGAGGGAGAATTATCTGAGGTATTGAGGGAGCACTTTCTGAGGTATTGAGGAAGCACTATCTGAGGTACTGAGGGAGCACTTTCTGAGGTAGGGATGAAGCCCTTTCTGAGGTACTGTGGGAGAACTATCTGAGGTACTGAGGGAGCACTATCTGAGGTCCTGAGGGAGAACTATCTGAGGTATTGAGGGAGAACTACCTGAGGTATTGACGGAGCACAATCTGAGGCATTGAGGGAGAATTATCTGAGGTATTGAGGGAGCACTTTCTGAGGTATTGTGGGAGTACTATCTGAGGCATAGAGGGAGAACTATCTGAGGTATTGAGGGAGCACTTTCTGAGGTATTGTGGGAGTACTATCTGAGGCATAGAGGGAGAACTATCTGAGGTATTGAGGGAGCACTTTCAGAGGTATTGAGGGAGAACTATCTGAGGTATTGAGCGAGCACTTTCTGAGGTATTGAGGAAGCACTTTCTGAGGTACTGAGGAAGCACTTTCTGAGGTATTGACGGAGCACTTTCTGAGGTATTGAGGGAGCACTATCTGAGGTACTGAGGTTACACTTTCTGATGTATTGAGGAAGCACTTTCTGAGGTATAGAGGGAGCACATTCTGAAGTACTGAGGAAGCACTATCTGAGGTACAGAGGGAGTACTTTCTGAGATACTGAGGGAGCACTTTCGGAGGTATTTAGGCAGCACATTCTGAGGTACTGAGTGAGAACTATCTGAGGTACTGAGGAAGAACTATCTGAAGTACTGAGGGAGCAGTTTCTGAGGTATTGAGGGAGCACTTTCTGACGTACTGAGGAAGCACGAGCTGAGGTTCTGAGTGAGTACTATCTGAGGTACTAAGGGAGCACTTTCTGAGTTATTGGGGGAGAACTATGTGAGGTACTGCGGGAGCACTATCTGAGGTATTGAGGGAGAACTATCTGAGGTATTGAGGAAGTACACTCTGAGGTACTGAGGGTGAACTATCTGAGATATTGATGGAGCACTTTCTGAGGTATTGTGGGAACACTTTCTGAGGTACTGATGGAACACTCTCTGATGTATTGAGGGAGCACTATCGAGGTATTGAGGGAGAACTACCTGAGGTATTGAGGGAGCACTTTCTGAGGTACAGGGGAGGTACTGAGGAAGCATTATCGGAGGTACTGAGGGAGCACTTTCTGAGGTACTGAGGGAGAACTATCGGAGGTATTGAGGGTCCACTTACTGAATTATTGAGGGAGAACTATCTGAGGTATTGAGGGACCACTATCTGAGGTATTGAGGAAGCACTTTTTGAGGTATTGAGGGAGCTCTTTCTGAGTTATTGTGGGAGCACGATCTGAGCTACTGAGGGAGCACTTTCTGAGGTATTGAGAAAGCACTTTCTGAGGTATTGAGGAAGCACTTGCTGATGTATTGAGGGAGCACTATCTGAGGTATTGAGGAAGCACTTTCTGAGGTATTGAGGAAGCACTTTCTGCGGTACTGAAGCAGCACTTTCTGAGGTATTGAGGGAGCACTATCTGAGGTACTGAGGGAGTAGGTTCTGAGGTACTGAGGGAGAACTATCTGAGGTACTGAGGGAGAACTATCTGAGGTATTGATGGAGCACTTTCTGAGGTATTGAGGGAGCACTATCTGAGGTACTGAGGACGCACTTTCTGAGGTATTGAGGAAACATTTTCTGAGGTATTGAGGGAACACAATCTGTTGTATTGAGGAAGCACTTTATGAGGTATTGAGGGAGCACTTTTTGAGGTATTGAGGGAGCACTATCTGAGGTACTGAGGGAGAACTATCTGTGGTATTGAGGGAGCACTTTCTGAGGTATTGAGGAAGCACTTTCTGAGGAACTGAGGGAGCACTTTCTGAGGTATTGAGGGAGCACTTTCTGAGGTATTGAGGGAGCACTATCTGAGGTACTGAGGGAACAAGTTCTGAGTTATTGAGGAAGCACTCTCTGAGGTACTGAGTGAGCACTATCTGAGGCATTGAGGGAGCAATATCTGAGGTACTGAGGGAGCACTTTCTGAGGTATTTAGGGAGCACTTTCTGAGGTTCTGAGTGAGAATTATCTGAGGTACTGATGGAGAACTATCTGAGGTACTGAGGGAGAACTATCTAAGGTACTGGGGGTGCAGTTTCTGAGGTATTGAGGGAGCACTTTCTGAGGTATTGAGGGAGCACTTTCTGAGGTACTGAGGGAGCACTCTCTGAGGTATTTAGGAAGCACTTTCTGAGGTATTGAGGGAGCACTATCTGAGGTACTGAGGGAACAAGTTCTGAGGTATTGAGGAAGCACTCTCTGAGGTACTGAGGGAGCACTATCTGAGGCATTGAGGGAGCAATATCTGAGGTACTGAGGGAGCACTTTCTGAGGTATTTAGGGAGCACTTTCTGAGGTACTGAGTGAGAATTATCTGAGGTACTGATGGAGAACTATCTGAGGTACTGAGGGAGAACTATCTGAGGTACTGAGGGTGCAGTTTCTGAGGTATTGAGGGAGCACTTTCTGAGGTACTGAGGGAGCACCTTCTGAGGTATTGAGGAAGCACTTTCTGAGGTATTGAGGGAGCACTATCTGAAGTATTGAGGCAGCACTTTCTGAGGTATAGAGGAAGCACTATCTGAAGTACTGAGGGAGCTCTTTCTGAGGTATTGAGGAAGCATTCTCTGAGGTACTGAGGCAGAACTATCTGAGGTACTGAGGGAGCACTTTCTGAGGTACTGAGGGAGCACTTTCTGAGGTATTGAGGGAGCACTTTCTGAGGCATTGAGCGAGCAATTTCTGAGGTACTGAGGGAGCAAGATCTGAGGTACTGAGGGAGAACTATCTGATGTACTGAGGGAGAACTATCTGAGGTATTGAGAAAGCACTTTCTGAGGTATTCAGGGAGCACTATCTGAGGTATTGAGGAAGCACTTTCTGAGGTATTGAGGAAGCACTTTCTGCGGTACTGAAGCAGCACTTTCTGAGGTATTGAGGGAGCACTATCTGAGGTACTGAGGGAGTAGGTTCTGAGGTACTGAGGGAGAACTATCTGAGGTACTGAGGGAGAACTATCTGAGGTATTGATGGAGCACTTTCTGAGGTATTGAGGGAGCACTATCTGAGGTACTGAGGACGCACTTTCTGAGGTATTGAGGAAACATTTTCTGAGGTATTGAGGGAACACAATCTGTTGTATTGAGGAAGCACTTTATGAGGTATTGAGGGAGCACTTTTTGAGGTATTGAGGGAGCACTATCTGAGGTACTGAGGGAGAACTATCTGTGGTATTGAGGGAGCACTTTCTGAAGTATTGAGGAAGCACTTTCTGAGGAACTGAGGGAGCACTTTCTGAGGTATTGAGGGAGCACTTTCTGAGGTATTGAGGGAGCACTATCTGAGGTACTGAGGGAACAAGTTCTGAGTTATTGAGGAAGCACTCTCTGAGGTACTGAGTGAGCACTATCTGAGGCATTGAGGGAGCAATATCTGAGGTACTGAGGGAGAACTATCTAAGGTACTGAGGGAGAACTATCTGAGGTATTGAGGGAGAATTATCAGAGGTATTGTGGTAGCACTATCTGAAGCATTGAGGGAAAACTATCTGAGGTATTGCGGGAGCACTTTCAGAGGTATTGAGGGAGCACATTCTGAGGTACTGAGGGAGCAGTTTCTGAGGTATTGAGGAAGCACTTTCTGAGGTATTGAGGGAGCACCTTCTGAGGTACTGAGGGAGGAAGTTCTGAAGTATTGAGGAAGCACACTCTGACTTACTGAGGGAGCACTCTGAGGTATTGATGGAGCACTTTCTGAGGTATCGAGGGAACACAATCTGTTGTATTGAGGAAGCACGTTCTGAGGTATTGAGGGTGCACTACCTGATGTACTGAGGGAGAACTATCCGAGGTATTGAGGGAGCACTTTCTGGCGTATTGAGGGAGCACTATCTGAGGTACTGAGGGAGCACTTTCTGAGGTATTGAGGAAGCACTTTCTGAGGTATTTTGGAAGCACTTTCTGAGGTATTGAGGGAGCACATTCTGAGGTACTGAGGGAGCAGTTTCTGAGGTATTGAGGAAGCACTTTCTGAGGTATTGAGGGAGCACCTTCTGAGGTACTGAGGGAGCACTTACTGAGGTATTGAGGGAGCACTATCTGAAGTACTGAGGGAGCACTATCTGAGGTATTGAGGATGCACTCTCTGAGGTACTGAGGGAGAACAATCTGTGGTATTGATGGAGCACTTTCTGAGGTATTGAGGAAGCTCTTTCTGAGGTACTGAGGGAGCACTTTCTGAGGTATTGAGGGAGCACTACCTGAGCTACTGAGGGAGCACTTTCTGAGGTATTGAGGGAGCACTATCTGAGGTATTGAGGAAGCACTTTCTGAGGTATTGAGGAAGCACTTTCTGAGGTATTGAGAAAGCACTTTCTGAGGTACTGAGGGAGCACTTTCTGAGGTAGTGCGGGAGAACTATCTGAGGTACTAAGGGAGGAAGTTCTGAAGTATTGAGGAAGCACACTCTGAGGTACTGAGGGAGCACTATCTGAGGTATTGATGGAGCACTTTCTGAGGTTTTTTAGATTAGATTACATTAGATTACATTACAGTGTGGAAACAGGCCCTTCAGCCCAACAAGTCCACACCGACCCGCCGAAGCGAAACCCACCCATACCCCTACATTTTACCCGTTACCTAACACTACGGGCAATTTAGCATGGCCAATTCACCTGACCCTGCACATCTTTGGACTGTGGGAGGAAACCGGAGCACCCGGAGGAAACCCACGCAGACACGGGGAGAACGTGCAAACTCCACACAGTCAGTCGCCTGAGGCGGGAAGTGAACCCGGGTCTCAGGCGCTGTGAGGCAGCAGTGCTAACCACTGTGCCACCGTGCCGCTGTATCGAGGGAACACAATCTGTTGTATTGAGGAAGCACTTTCTGAGGTATTGAGGAAGCACTTTCTGAGGTACTGAGGGAGCACTTTCTGAGGTATTGAGGGAGCACTATCTGAGGTACGAAGGGAGGAAGTTCTGAAGTATTGAGGAAGCACACTCTGAGGTACTGAGGGAGAACTATCTGAGGTATTGATGGAGCACTTTCTGAGGTATTGAGGGAACACAATCTGTTGTATTGAGGAAGCACTTTATGAGGTATTGAGGGAGCACTTTCCGAGGTATTAAGGGAGCACTATCTGAAGTACTGAGGGAGAACTATCTGTGGTATTGATGGAGCACTTTCTGAGGTATTGAGGGAGCACTTTCTGAGGTACTGAGGGAACTAGTTCTGAGGTATTGAGGAAGCACTCTCTGAGGTACTGAGGGAGAACTATCTGAGGTACTGAGGGAGCACTTTCGGAGGTATTAAGGGAGCACTATCTGAGGCATTGAGGGAGCAATATCTGAGGTGCTGAGGGAGCACTTTCTGATGTATTTAGGGAGCACTTTCTGAGGTACTGAGTGTGAACTATCTGAGGTACTGAGGGAGAACAATCTGAGTTACTTAGGGAGCAGTTTCTGAGGTATTGAGGGAGCACTTTCTGACGTACTGAGGAAGCACTAGCTGAGGTTCAGAGTGAGTACTATCTGAGGTACTGAGGGATCACTTTCTGAGGTATTGAGGGAGCACTTTCTGAGGTACTGCGGGAGCACTATCTGAGGTATTGAGGGAGAACTGTCTGAGGTATTGTGGGAGCACTATCTGAGGCATTGAGGGAGGACTATCTGAGGTTTTGAGTGAGAACTATCTGAGGTATTGAGGGAGCACTTTCAGAGGTATTGTGGGAGAACTATCTGAGGTATTGAGGGATCACTATCTGAGGTATTGAGGGAGAACTATCTGAGGTATTGAGGAGCACTATCTGAGGTATTGAGCGATATCTATATGAGTTATTGACCGAGCACTTTCAGAGCTTTTGATGGAGTACTTTCTGAGGTACTGAGGGGACACTTTCTGAGGTATTGAGGGAGCACTATCTGACGTACTGAGGAAGCACTATCAGAGATGCTGATGGAGAACTATCTGAGGTATTGATGGAGCACTTTCTGAGGTATTGAGCGAGCACCTTCTGAGATACTGAGGAAGCACTATCTGAGGTATTGAGGGAGCACCTTCTGAGATACTGAGGAAGCACTATCTGAGGTACTGAGGGAGCACTTTTTGAGGTACTGAGGGAGAACTATCTGAGGTACTGAGGGAACACTTTCTGAAGTATTGAAGGAGCACTTTCTGAGGTATTGAGGGACCACTATCTGAGGTATTGAGGAAGCACTTTCTGACGTATTGAGGGAGCACTTTCTGACGTATTGAGGGAGCACTTTCTGAGGTATTGAGGAAGCACACTCTGAGGTACTGAGGGAGAACTATTTGAGGTCTTGATGGAGCACTTTCTGAGGTATTGAGGGAGCACTATCTGAGGTACTGAGGGAGCACCTTCTGAGGTATTGAGGAAGCATTTTCTGAGGTATTGAGGAAGCACTTTCTGACGTATTGAGGGAGCACTTTCTTACGTAATGAGGGAGCACTTTCTGAGGTATTGAGGAAGCACTTTCTGAGGTACTGAGGCGGAACTATCTGAGGTACTGAGTGAACACTTGCTGAGGTATTGAGGGAGCACTTTCTGAGGTATTGAGGGAGAACTGTCTGAGGTATTGTGGGAGCACTATCTGAGGCATTGAGGGAGGACTATCTGAGGTATTGAGGGAGCACTTTCAGAGGTATTGAGGGAGCACTATCTGATGTTTTGAGGGAGAACTATCTGAGGTATTGAGGGAGCACTTTCAGAGATATTGCGGGAGAACTATCTGAGGTATTGAGGGAGCACAATCTGAGGTATTGAGGGAGAACTATCTGAGGTATGGAGGGAGCACCTTCTGAGGTACTGAGGAAGCACTATCTGAGGTATTGAGGGAGCAATATCTGAGGTACTGAGGGAGCACTTTCTGAGGTACTGAGGGAGAACTATCTGAGGTACTGAGGGAGAACTATCTGAGGTACTGAGGGAACACTATCCGAATGACTGAGGGAGTACTATCTTCGGCCCTGAGGGAGAATTATCTGACGTACTGAGGGAGCACATTCTGAGGTATTGAGGGAGAAGTATCTGAGGTACTGAGGGAGCACTTTCTGAGTTATTGAGGGAGCACTATCTGAGGTTCTGAGAGAGAACTATCTGAGGTTGTGAGGGAGCACTTTCTGAGGTATTGAGGGAGAAGTATATGAGGTATTGAGGAAGCACGTTCTGAGTTATTGAGGGAGCACTTTCTGAGGTATTGAGGGGACACTTTCTGAGGTATTGAGGGAGCACTATCTGAGGTATTCAGGGAGCACTATCTGAGGTATTGAGTGAGCACTTTCTGAGGTATTGAAGAAGCTCTTTCTGAGGTATTGAGGGAGCACATTCTGAGGTATTGAGGGAGTACTATCTGAGGTACTGAGGGGGCGCTTTCTGAGGTATTGAGGAAGCACTTTCTGAGGTATTGAGGGAGCACTTTCTGAGGTATTGAGAGAGCACTTTCTGAGGTATTGAGGGAGAACTATCTGAGGTACTGAGGGAGCACTTTCTGAGGTATTGAGGAAGCACTTTCTGAGGTATTGAGGGAGAACTGTCTGAGGTATTGTGGGAGCACTATTTGAGGCATTGAGGGAGGACTATCTGAGGTATTGAGGGAGCACTTTCAGAGGTATTGAGGGAGCACTATCTGATGTTTTTAGGGAGATCTATCTGAGGTATTGAGAGAGCACTTTCTGAGGTATTGAGGGAGAACTGTCTGAGGTATTGTGGGAGCACTATCTGAGGTATTGAGGGAGAACTATCTGAGGTATTTCGGAGTACTATCTGAGGTATTGAGCGAGAACTATCTGAGTTATTGACCGAGCACTTTCAGAGCTTTTGAGGGAGAACTATCTGAGGTATTGAAGGAGAACTACCTTCGGTATTGAGGGAGCCCTCTCTGAGTTATTGATGGAGCACTTTCTGAGGTATAGAGGTAGCACTTTCTGAGGTACTGAGGGGTCACTTTCTGAGGTATTGAGCGAGCACTTGATGAGGTACAGAGGCAGCACTATCTGAGGTATTGAGGGAGCAACTTCTGAGATACTGAGGATGCACTATCTGAGGTACTGAGGGAGCACTTTTTGAGGTACTGAGGGAGAACTATCTGAGGTACTGAGGGAACACTTTCTGAAGTATTGAAGGAGCACTTTCTGAGGTATTGAGGGACCACTATCTGAGGTATTGAGGAAGCACTTTCTGACGTATTGAGGGAGCACTTTCTGACGTATTGAGGGAGCACTTTCTGAGGTATTGAGGAAGCACACTCTGAGGTACTGAGGGAGCACTTTCTGAGGTATTGAGGAAGCATTTTCTGAGGTATTGAGGAAACACTTTCTGACGTATTGAGGGAGCACTTTCTGACGTATTGAGGGAGCACTTTCTGAGGTATTGAGGAAGCACTTTCTGAGGTACTGAGGCAGAAATATCTGAGGTACTGAGTGAACACTTGCTGAGGTATTGAGGTTGCACTTTCTGAGGTATTGAGGGAGCACTTTCTGAGGTATTGAGGGAGCCCTATCCGAGGTACTGAGGGAGCACTTTCTGAGGTATTTCGGGAGAACTATCTGAGGTACTGAGGCAGAACTATCTGAGGTACGGAGTGAGCACTTGCTGAGGTATTGAGGGAGCACTTTCTGAGATACTGAGCGAGAACTATCTCAGGTTCTGAGGGAGTACTATCTGAGGTACTGAGGGAGCACTTTCTGAGGTATTGAGGGAGCACTTTCTGAGGTATTGAGGGAGAACTGTCTGAGGTATTGTGGGAGCACTATCTGAGGCATTGAGGGAGGACTATCTGAGGTATTGAGGGAGCACTTTCAGAGGTATTGAGGGAGCACTATCTGATGTTTTGAGGGAGAACCATCTGAGGTATTGAGGGAGCACTTTCAGAGATATTGTGGGAGAACTATCTGAGGTATTGAGGGAGCACAATCTGAGGTATTGAGGGAGAACTATCTGAGGTATGGAGGGAGCACCTTCTGAGGTACTGAGGAAGCAATATCTGAGGTATTGAGGGAGCAATATCTGAGGTACTGAGGGAGCACTTTCTGAGGTACTGAGGGAGAACTATCTGAGGTACTGAGGGAGAACTATCTGAGGTACTGAGGGAACACTATCCGAGGGACTGAGGGAATACTATCTTCGGTCCTGAGGGAGAATTATCTGACGTACTGAGGGAGCACATTCTGAGGTATTGAGGGAGAAGTATCTGAGGTACTGAGGGAGCACTTTCTGAGTTATTGAGGGAGCACTATCTGAGGTACTGAGAGAGAACTATCTGAGGTTGTGAGGGAGCACTTTCTGAGGTATTGAGGGAGAAGTATATGAGGTATTGAGGAAGCACGTTCTGAGTTATTGAGGGAGCACTTTCTGAGGTATTGAGGGGACACTTTCTGAGGTATTGAGGGAGCACTATCTGAGGTATTCAGGGAGCACTATCTGAGGTATTGAGTGAGCACTTTCTGAGGTATTGAAGAAGCACTTTCTGAGGTATTGAGGGAGCACATTCTGAGGTATTGAGGGAGTACTATCTGAGGTACTGAGGGGCGCTTTCTGAGGTATTGAGGAAGCACTTTCTGAGGTATTGAGGGAGCACTTTCTGAGGTATTGAGAGAGCACTTTCTGAGGTATTGAGGGAGAACTATCTGAGGTACTGAGGGAGCACTTTCTGAGGTATTGAGGAAGCACTTTCTGAGGTATTGAGGGAGAACTGTCTGAGGTATTGTGGGAGCACTATTTGAGGCATTGAGGGAGGACTATCTGAGGTATTGAGGGAGCACTTTCAGAGGTATTGAGGGAGCACTATCTGATGTTTTTAGGGAGATCTATCTGAGGTATTGAGAGAGCACTTTCAGAGGTATTGGGGGAGAACTATCTGAGGTATTGAGGGAGCACTATCTGAGGTATTGAGGGAGAACTATCTGAGGTATTTCGGAGTACTATCTGAGGTATTGAGCGAGAACTATCTGAGTTATTGACCGAGCACTTTCAGAGCTTTTGAGGGAGAACTATCTGAGGTATTGAAGGAGAACTACCTTCGGTATTGAGGGAGCCCTCTCTGAGTTATTGATGGAGCACTTTCTGAGGTATAGAGGTAGCACTTTCTGAGGTACTGAGGGGTCACTTTCTGAGGTATTGAGCGAGCACTTGATGAGGTACAGAGGCAGCACTATCTGAGGTATTGAGGGAGCAACTTCTGAGATACTGAGGATGCACTATCTGAGGTACTGAGGGAGCACTTTTTGAGGTACTGAGGGAGAACTATCTGAGGTACTGAGGGAACACTTTCTGAAGTATTGAAGGAGCACTTTCTGAGGTATTGAGGGACCACTATCTGAGGTATTGAGGTAGCACTTTCTGACGTATTGAGGGAGCACTTTCTGACGTATTGAGGGAGCAATTTCTGAGGTATTGAGGAAGCATTTTCTGAGGTATTGAGGAAGCACTTTCTGACGTATTGAGGGAGCACTTTCAGACGTATTGAGGGAGCACTTTCTGAGGTATTGAGGAAGCACTTTCTGAGGTACTGAGGCAGAAATATCTGAGGTACTGAGTGAACACTTGCTGAGGTATTGAGGTTGCACTTTCTGAGGTATTGAGGGAGCACTTTCTGAGGTATTGAGGGAGCCCTATCCGAGGTACTGAGGGAGCACTTTCTGAGGTATTTCGGGAGAACTATCTGAGGTACTGAGGCAGAACTATCTGAGGTACTGAGTGAGCACTTGCTGAGGTATTGAGGGAGCACTTTCTGAGATACTGAGCGAGAACTATCTCAGGTTCTGAGGGAGTACTATCTGAGGTACTGAGGGAGCACTTTCTGAGGTATTGAGGGAGCACTTTCTGAGGTATTGAGCGAGCACTGTCTGAGGTATTGAGGGAGCACTATCTGACGTACTGAGGAAGCACTATGTGAGGTACTGAGGGAGAACTATCGGAGGTATTGATGGAGCACTTTCTGAGGTATTGAGGGAGCACTTTCTGAGGTACTGAGGGGACACCTTCTGAGGTATTAAGGGAACACTTTCAGATGTATTGAGGGAGAACTATCAGAGGTATTGAGGGAGCACTTTCTGAGGTATGGAGGGAGCACCTTCTGAGGTACTGAGGAAGCACTTTCTGAGGTATTGAGGGAGCAATATCTGAGGTACTGAGGGAGCACTTTCTGAGGTACTGAGGGAGAACTATCTGAGGTACTGAGGGAACACTATCCGAGGGACTGAGGGAGTACTATCTTAGGTCCTGAGGGAGAACTATCTGAGGTTGTGAGGGAGCACTTTCTGAGGTATTGAGGGAGAAGTATCTGAGGTATTGAGGAAGCACGTTCTGAGTTATTGGGGGAGCACGATCTGAGGTATTGAGGGGACACTTTCTGAGGTATTGAGGGAGCACTATCTGAGGTATTGAGGGAGCACTATCTGAGGTACTGAGGGGTCGCTTTCTGAGGTATTGAGGAAGCACTTTCTGAGGTATTGAGGGAGCACTTTCTGAGGTATTGAGAGAGCACTTTCTGAGGTATTGAGGGAGAACTATCTGAGGTACTGAGGGAGCACTTTCTGAGGTATTGAGGAAGCACTTTCTGAGGTATTGAGGGAGAACTGTCTGAGGTATTGTGGGAGCACTATTTGAGGCATTGAGGGAGGACTATCTGAGGTATTGAGGGAGCACTTTCAGAGGTATTGAGGGAGCACTATCTGATGTTTTTAGGGAGATCTATCTGAGGTATTGAGAGAGCACTTTCAGAGGTATTGCGGGAGAACTATCTGAGGTATTGAGGGAGCACTATCTGAGGTATTGAGGGAGATCTATCTGAGGTATTTAGGAGTACTATCTGAGGTATTGAGCGAGAACTATCTGAGTTATTGACTGAGCACTTTCAGAGCTTTTGATGGAGCACTTTCTGAGGTATTGAGGTAGCACTTTCTGAGGTACTGAGGGGACACTTTCTGAGGTATTGAGGGAGCACTATCTGACGTACTGAGGAAGCACTATCAGAGATGCTGATGGAGAACTATCTGAGGTATTGATGGAGCACTTTCTGAGGTATTGAGCGAGCACCTTCTGAGATACTGAGGAAGCACTATCTGAGGTATTGAGGGAGCACCTTCTGAGATACTGAGGAAGCACTATCTGAGGTACTGAGGGAGCACTTTTTGAGGTACTGAGGGAGAACTATCTGAGGTACTGAGGGAACACTTTCTGAAGTATTGAAGGAGCACTTTCTGAGGTATTGAGGGACCACTATCTGAGGTATTGAGGAAGCACTTTCTGACGTATTGAGGGAGCACTTTCTGACGTATTGAGGGAGCACTTTCTGAGGTATTGAGGAAGCACACTCTGAGGTACTGAGGGAGAACTATTTGAGGTCTTGATGGAGCACTTTCTGAGGTATTGAGGGAGCACTATCTGAGGTACTGAGGGAGCACCTTCTGAGGTATTGAGGAAGCATTTTCTGAGGTATTGAGGAAGCACTTTCTGACGTATTGAGGGAGCACTTTCTTACGTAATGAGGGAGCACTTTCTGAGGTATTGAGGAAGCACTTTCTGAGGTACTGAGGCGGAACTATCTGAGGTACTGAGTGAACACTTGCTGAGGTATTGAGGGAGCACTTTCTGAGGTATTGAGGGAGAACTGTCTGAGGTATTGTGGGAGCACTATCTGACGCATTGAGGGAGGACTATCTGAGGTATTGAGGGAGCACTTTCAGAGGTATTGAGGGAGCACTATCTGATGTTTTGAGGGAGAACTATCTGAGGTATTGAGGGAGCACTTTCAGAGATATTGCGGGAGAACTATCTGAGGTATTGAGGGAGCACAATCTGAGGTATTGAGGGAGAACAATCTGAGGTATGGAGGGAGCACCTTCTGAGGTACTGAGGAAGCACTATCTGAGGTATTGAGGGAGCAATATCTGAGGTACTGAGGGAGCACTTTCTGAGGTACTGAGGGAGAACTATCTGAGGTACTGAGGGAGAACTATCTGAGGTACTGAAGGAACACTATCCGAGGAACTGAGGGAGTACTATCTTCGGCCCTGAGGGAGAATTATCTGACGGACTGAGGGAGCACATTCTGAGGTATTGAGGGAGAAGTATCTGAGGTACTGAGGGAGCACTTTCTGAGTTATTGAGGGAGCACTATCTGAGGTACTGAGAGAGAACTATCTGAGGTTATGAGGGAGCACTTTCTGAGGTATTGAGGGAGAAGTATATGAGGTATTGAGGAAGCACGTTCTGAGTTATTGAGGGAGCACTTTCTGAGGTATTGAGGGGACACTTTCTGAGGTATTGAGGGAGCACTATCTGAGGTATTCAGGGAGCACTATCAGAGGTATTTCGGAGTACTATCTGAGGTATTGAGCGAGAACTATCTGAGTTATTGACCGAGCACTTTCAGAGCTTTTGAGGGAGAACTATCTGAGGTATTGAAGGAGAACTACCTTCGGTATTGAGGGAGCCCTCTCTGAGTTATTGATGGAGCACTTTCTGAGGTATAGAGGTAGCACTTTCTGAGGTACTGAGGGGTCACTTTCTGAGGTATTGAGCGAGCACTTGATGAGGTACAGAGGCAGCACTATCTGAGGTATTGAGGGAGCAACTTCTGAGATACTGAGGATGCATTATCTGAGGTACTGAGGGAGCACTTTTTGAGGTACTGAGGGAGAACTATCTGAGGTACTGAGGGAACACTTTCTGAAGTATTGAAGGAGCACTTTCTGAGGTATTGAGGGACCACTATCTGAGGTATTGAGGAAGCACTTTCTGACGTATTGAGGGAGCACTTTCTGACGTATTGAGGGAGCACTTTCTGAGGTATTGAGGAAGCACACTCTGAGGTACTGAGGGAGCACTTTCTGAGGTATTGAGGAAGCATTTTCTGAGGTATTGAGGAAGCACTTTCTGAGGTATTGAGGAAGCATTTTCTGAGGTATTGAGGAAGCACTTTCTGACGTATTGAGGGAGCACTTTCTGACGTATTGAGGGAGCACTTTCTGAGGTATTGAGGAAAACTTTCTGAGGTACTGAGGCAGAAATATCTGAGGTACTGAGTGAACACTTGCTGAGGTATTGAGGTTGCACTTTCTGAGGTATTGAGGGAGCACTTTCTGAGGTATTGAGGGAGCCCTATCCGAGGTACTGAGGGAGCACTTTCTGAGGTATTTCGGGAGAACTATCTGAGGTACTGAGGCAGAACTATTTGAGGTACTGAGTGAGCACTTGCTGAGGTATTTAGGGAGCACTTTCTGAGATACTGAGCGAGAACTATCTCAGGTTCTGAGGGAGTACTATCTGAGGTACTGAGGGAGCACTTTCTGAGGTATTGAGGGAGCACTTTCTGAGGTATTGAGCGAGCACTGTCTGAGGTATTGAGGGAGCACTATCTGACGTACTGAGGAAGCACTATGTGAGGTACTGAGGGAGAACTATCGGAGGTATTGATGGAGCACTTTCTGAGGTATTGAGGGAGCACTTTCTGAGGTACTGAGGGGACACCTTCTGAGGTATTAAGGGAACACTTTCAGATGTATTGAGGGAGAACTATCAGAGGTATTGAGGGAGCACTTTCTGAGGTATGGAGGGAGCACCTTCTGAGGTACTGAGGAAGCACTTTCTGAGGTATTGAGGGAGCAATATCTGAGGTACTGAGGGAGCACTTTCTGAGGTACTGAGGGAGAACTATCTGAGGTACTGAGGGAACACTATCCGAGGGACTGAGGGAGTACTATCTTAGGTCCTGAGGGAGAACTATCTGAGGTTGTGAGGGAGCACTTTCTGAGGTATTGAGGGAGAAGTATCTGAGGTATTGAGGAAGCACGTTCTGAGTTATTGGGGGAGCACGATCTGAGGTATTGAGGGGACACTTTCTGAGGTATTGAGGGAGCACTATCTGAGGTATTCAGGGAGCACTATCTGAGGTATTGAGTGAGCACTTTCTGAGGTATTGAAGAAGCACTTTCTGAGGTATTAAGGGAGCACATTCTGATGTATTGAGGGAGTACTATCTGAGGTACTGAGGGGGCGCTTTCTGAGGTATTGAGGAAGCACTTTCTGAGGTATTGAGGGAGCACTTTCTGAGGTATTGAGAGAGCACTTTCTGAGGTATTGAGGGAGAACTATCTGAGGTACTGAGGGAGCACTTTCTGAGGTATTGAGGAAGCACCTTCTGAGGTATTGAGGGAGAACTGTCTGAGGTATTGTGGGAGCACAATTTGAGGCATTGAGGGAGGACTATCTGAGGTATTGAG
Organism: Chiloscyllium plagiosum; assembly: GCF_037043375.1. Taxonomy (NCBI): domain Eukaryota; kingdom Metazoa; phylum Chordata; class Chondrichthyes; order Orectolobiformes; family Hemiscylliidae; genus Chiloscyllium; species Chiloscyllium plagiosum. Next base: position 84,011,367 of record NW_028270169.1, read on the forward strand.
GGAGCACTTTCAGAGGTATTGAGGGAGCACTATCTGATGTTTTTAGGGAGATCTATCTGAGGTATTGAGAGAGCACTTTCAGAGGTATTGCGGGAGAACTATCTGAGGTATTGAGGGAGCACTATCTGAGGTATTGAGGGAGATCTATCTGAGGTATTTAGGAGTACTATCTGAGGTATTGAGCGAGAACTATCTGAGTTATTGACTGAGCACTTTCAGAGCTTTTGATGGAGCACTTTCTGAGGTATTGAGGTAGCACTTTCTGAGGTACTGAGGGGACACTTTCTGAGGTATTGAGGGAGCACTATCTGACGTACTGAGGAAGCACTATCAGAGATGCTGATGGAGAACTATCTGAGGTATTGATGGAGCACTTTCTGAGGTATTGAGCGAGCACCTTCTGAGATACTGAGGAAGCACTATCTGAGGTATTGAGGGAGCACCTTCTGAGATACTGAGGAAGCACTATCTGAGGTACTGAGGGAGCACTTTTTGAGGTACTGAGGGAGAACTATCTGAGGTACTGAGGGAACACTTTCTGAAGTATTGAAGGAGCACTTTCTGAGGTATTGAGGGACCACTATCTGAGGTATTGAGGAAGCACTTTCTGACGTATTGAGGGAGCACTTTCTGACGTATTGAGGGAGCACTTTCTGAGGTATTGAGGAAGCACACTCTGAGGTACTGAGGGAGAACTATTTGAGGTCTTGATGGAGCACTTTCTGAGGTATTGAGGGAGCACTATCTGAGGTACTGAGGGAGCACCTTCTGAGGTATTGAGGAAGCATTTTCTGAGGTATTGAGGAAGCACTTTCTGACGTATTGAGGGAGCATTTTCTTACGTAATGAGGGAGCACTTTCTGAGGTATTGAGGAAGCACTTTCTGAGGTACTGAGGCGGAACTATCTGAGGTACTGAGTGAACACTTGCTGAGGTATTGAGGGAGCACTTTCTGAGGTATTGAGGGAGAACTGTCTGAGGTATTGTGGGAGCACTATCTGAGGCATTGAGGGAGGACTATCTGAGGTATTGAGGGAGCACTTTCAGAGGTATTGAGGGAGCACTATCTGATGTTTTGAGGGAGAACTATCTGAGGTATTGAGGGAGCACTTTCAGAGATATTGCGGGAGAACTATCTGAGGTATTGAGGGAGCACAATCTGAGGTATTGAGGGAGAACTATCTGAGGTATGGAGGGAGCACCTTCTGAGGTACTGAGGAAGCACTATCTGAGGTATTGAGGGAGCAATATCTGAGGTACTGAGGGAGCACTTTCTGAGGTACTGAGGGAGAACTATCTGAGGTACTGACGGAGAACTATCTGAGGTACTGAGGGAACACTATCCGTGGGACTGAGGGAGTACTATCTTCGGCCCTGAGGGAGAATTATCTGACGGACTGAGGGAGCACATTCTGAGGTATTGAGGGAGAAGTATCTGAGGTACTGAGGGAGCACTTTCTGAGTTATTGAGGGAGCACTATCTGAGGTACTGAGAGAGAACTAACTGAGGTTGTGAGGGAGCACTTTCTGAGGTATTGAGGGAGAAGTATATGAGGTATTGAGGAAGCACGTTCTGAGTTATTGAGGGAGCACTTTCTGAGGTATTGAGGGGACACTTTCTGAGGTATTGAGGGAGCACTATCTGAGGTATTCAGGGAGCACTATCTGAGGTATTGAGTGAGCACTTTCTGAGGTATTGAGGGAGCACATTCTGAGGTATTGAGGGAGTACTATCTGAGGTACTGAGGGGGCGCTTTCTGAGGTATTGAGGAAGCACTTTCTGAGGTATTGAGGGAGCACTTTCTGAGGTATTGAGAGAGCACTTTCTGAGGTATTGAGGGAGAACTATCTGAGGTACTGAGGGAGCACTTTCTGAGGTATTGAGGAAGCACTTTCTGAGGTATTGAGGGAGAACTGTCTGAGGTATTGTGGGAGCACTATTTGAGGCATTGAGGGAGGACTATCTGAGGTATTGAGGGAGCACTTTCAGAGGTATTGAGGGAGCACTATCTGATGTTTTTAGGGAGATCTATCTGAGGTATTGAGAGAGCACTTTCAGAGGTATTGGGGGAGAACTATCTGAGGTATTGAGGGAGCACTATCTGAGGTATTGAGGAAGAACTATCTGAGGTATTTCGGAGTACTATCTGAGGTATTGAGCGAGAACTATCTGAGTTATTGACCGAGCACTTTCAGAGCTTTTGAGGGAGAACTATCTGAGGTATTGAAGGAGAACTACCTTCGGTATTGAGGGAGCCCTCTCTGAGTTATTGATGGAGGTATAGAGGTAGCACTTTCTGAGGTACTGAGGGGTCACTTTCTGAGGTATTGAGCGAGCACTTGATGAGGTACAGAGGCAGCACTATCTGAGGTATTGAGGGAGCAACTTCTGAGATACTGAGGATGCACTATCTGAGGTACTGAGGGAGCACTTTTTGAGGTACTGAGGGAGAACTATCTGAGGTACTGAGGGAACACTTTCTGAAGTATTGAAGGAGCACTTTCTGAGGTATTGAGGGACCACTATCTGAGGTATTGAGGAAGCACTTTCTGACGTATTGAGGGAGCACTTTCTGACGTATTGAGGGAGCACTTTCTGAGGTATTGAGGAAGCACACTCTGAGGTACTGAGGGAGCACTTTCTGAGGTATTGAGGCATTGAGGGAGCACTTTCTGAGGTATTGAGAGAGCACTTTCTGAGGTTTTGAGGAAGAACTATCTGAGGTACTGAGGGAACACTATCCGAGGGACTGAGGGAGTACTATCTTAGGTCCTGAGGGAGAATTATCTGAGATACTGAGGGAGCACTTTCTGAGGTATTGAGGGAGAAGTATCTGAGGTACTGAGGGAGCACTTTCTGAGTTATTGAGGGAGCACTATCTGAGGTACTGAGGGAGAATTATCTGAGGTTGTGAGGGAGCACTTTCTGAGGTATTGTGGGAGAAGTATCTGAGGTATTGAGGAAGCACGTTCTGAGTTATTGAGGGAGCACTATCTGAGGTATTGAGGGGACACTTTCTGAGGTATTGAGGGAGCACTATCTGAGGTATTCAGGGAGCACTATCTGAGGTATTGAGTGAGCACTTTCTGAGGTATTGAGGAAGCACTTTCTGAGGTTTTGAGGAAGCTCTTTCAGAGGAACTGAGGGAACACTATCTGAGGTATTGAGGAAGCACTGTCTGAGGTATTGAGGGAGCCCTTTCTGAGGTATTGAGGGAGCACTTTCTGACGTACTGAGGAAGCACTAGCAGGGGTTCTGAGTGAGAACTATCTGTGGTACTGAGGGAGAACTATCTGAGGTACTGAGGGAGCAGTTTCTGATGTATTGAGGGAACACAATTTGTTGTATTGTGTGAGCACTTTATGAGGTATTGAGGGAGCACTATCTGAGGTACTGAGGGAGAACTATCTGTGGTTTTGATGGAGCACTTTCTGCGGTATTGAGGAAGCAATTTCTGAGGTACTGAGAGAGCACTTTCTGAGGTATTGAGGGAGTACTTTCTGAGGTACTGAGGGAACAAGTTCTGAGGTATTGAGGAAGCACTCTCTGAGGTACTGAGGGAGAACTAACTGCGGTACTGAGGGAGCACTTTCTGAGGTATTAAGGGAGCACTATCTGAGGCATTGAGGGAGCAATATCTGAGGTGCTGAGGGAGCACTTTCTGATGTATTTAGGGAGCACTTTCTGAGGTACTGAGTGTGAACTATCTGAGGTACTGAGGGAGGACTATCTGAGGTACTGAGGGAGCAGTTTCTGTGGTATTGAGGGAGCAATATCTGAGGTTTTGAGGGAGAACTATCTGAGGTATTGAGGGAGCACTTTCAGAGGTATTGTGGGAGAACTATCGGAGGTATTGAGGGAGCACTATCTGAGGTATTGAGTGAGATCTATCTGAGGTATTGAGGAGCACTATCTGAGGTAGTGAGCGAGAACTATCTGAGTTATTGATTGAGCACTTTCAGAGCTTTTGAGGGAGAACTATCTGAGGTGTTGAAGGAGAACTATCTTAGGTATTGAGGGAGCCCTCTCTGAGTTATTGATGGAGCACTTTCTGAGGTATTGAGGTAGCACTTTCTGAGGTTCTGAGGGGACACTTTCTGAGGTATTGAGGGAGCACTATCTGACGTACTGAGGAAGCACTATCAGAGATACTGATGGAGAACTATCTGAGGTATTGATGGAGCACTTTCTGAGGTATTGAGCGCGCACTTTCTATGGTACTCAGGCAGCACTAACTGAGGTATTGAGGGAGCACCTTCTGAGATACTGAGGAAGCACTATCTGAGGTACTGAGGGAGCACATCTTGAGGCACTGAGGGAGTACTATCTGAGGTACTGAGAGAGCATTTTCTGAAGTAATGAAGGAGCACTTTCTGAGGTATTGAGGGACCACTATCTGAAGTATTGAGGAAGCACTTTCTGACGTATTGAGGGAGCACATTCTGACATATTGAGGGAGCACTTTCTGAGGTATTGAGCTAGCACACTCTGAGGTACTGAGGGAGAACTATTTGAGGTATTGATGGAGCACTTTCTGAGGTATTGAGGGAGCACTATCTGAGGTACTGAGGGAGCACTTTCTGACGTATTGAGGGAGCACTTTCTGAGGTATTGAGGAAGCACTTTCTGAGGTACTGACGCAGAACTATCTGAGGTACTGAGTGAACACTTGCTGAGGAATTGAGGGAGCACTTTCTGAGGTATTGAGGGAGCACTTTCTGAGGTATTGAGGGAGCACTATCCGAGGTACTGAGGGAGCACTTTCTGAGGTATTTCGGGAGAACTATCTGAGGTACTGAGGCAGAACTATCTGAGGTAATGAGTGAGCACTTGCTGAGGTATTGAGGGAGCACTTTCTGAGATACTGAGCGAGAACTATCTGAGGTTCTGAGGGAGTACTATCTGAGGTACTGAGGGAGCACTTTCTGAGGTATTGAGGGAGCACTTTCTGAGGTATTGATGGAGCACTATCCGAGGTACTGAGGGAGCACTTTCTGAGGTGTTTAGGGAGAACTATCTGAGGTACTGAGGCAGAACTATCTGAGGTACTGAGTGAGCACTTGCTGAGGTATTGAGGGAGCACTTTCTGAGATACTGAGCGAGAACTATCTGAGGTTCTGAGGGAGTACTATCTGAGGTAATGCGGGAGCACTTTCAGAGGTATTGAGGGAGAACTATCTGAGGTATTGAGCGAGCACTGTCTGAGGTATTGAGGGAGCACTATCTTAGGTATTGAGGGAGAACTATCTGAGGTGTTGAGGTAGCAATTTCAGCGGTTTTGAGGGAGAGCTATCTGACGTATTGTGGGAGAACTATCTTAGGTATTTAGGGAGCACTTTCAGAGGTATAGAGCGAGCACTGTCTGAGGAATTGAGGGAGCACTTTCTGACCTACTGAGGAAGCACTATGTGAGGTACTGAGGGAGAACTATCGGAGGTATTGATGGAGCACTTTCTGAGGTATTGAGGGAGCACTTTCTGAGGTACTGAGGGAGCACCTTCTGAGGTACTGACGAAGCACTATCTGAGGTATTGAGGGAGCAATATCTGAGGTACTGAGGGAGCACTTTCTGAGGTACTGAGGGAGAACTATCTGAGGTACTGAGGGAGAACTATCTGAGGTACTGGGGGAACACTATCCGAGGGACTGAGGGAGTACTATCTTAGGTCCTGAGGGAGAATTATCTGAGGTACTGAGGGAGCACTTTCTGAGGTATTGAGGGAGAAGTATCTGAGGTACTGAGGGAGCAATTTCTGAGTTATTGAGGGGACACTTTCTGAGGTATTGATGGAGCACTATCTGAGGTATTCAGGGAGCACTATCTGAGGTATTGAGTGAGCACTTTCTGAGGTATTAAAGAAGCACTTTCTGAGGTATTGAGGGAGCACTATCTGAGGTACTGAGGGAGTACTATCTGAGTTACTGAGGGAGCACTTTCTGAGGTATTGAGGAAGCACTTTCTGAGGCATTGAGGGAGCACTTTCTGAGGTATTGAGGGAGTTATATCTGAAGTACTGAGGGAATACTTTCTGAGGTATTGAGGAAGCACTTTCTGACGTGTTGAGGAAGCTCTTTCTGAGGAACTGAGGGAACACTATCTGAGGTATTGAGGAAGCACTTTCTGAGGTATTGAGGGAGAACTATCTGAGGTACTGAGGCAGAACTATCTGAGGTAATGAGTGAGCACTTGCTGAGGTATTGAGGGAGCACTTTCTGAGATACTGAGCGAGAACTATCTGAGGTTCTGAGGGAGTACTATCTGAGGTACTGAGGGAGCACTTTCTGAGGTATTGAGGGAGCACTTTCTGAGGTATTGATGGAGCACTATCCGAGGTACTGAGGGAGCACTTTCTGAGGTATTTAGGGAGAACTATCTGAGGTACTGAGGCAGAACTATCTGAGGTACTGAGTCAGCACTTGCTGAGGTATTGAGGGAGCACTTTCTGAGATACTGAGCGAGAACTATCTGAGGTTCTGAGGGAGTACTATCTGAGGTAATGCGAGAGCACTTTCAGAGGTATTGAGGGAGAACTATCTGAGGTATTGATGGAGCACTGTCTGAGGTATTGAGGGAGCACTATCTGAGGTATTGAGGGAGAACTATCTGAGGTGTTGAGGTCGCAATTTCAGCGGCTTTGAGGGAGAGCTATCTGACGTATTGTGGGAGAACTATCTTAGGTATTTAAGGAGCACTTTCAGAGGTATAGAGCGAGCACTGTCTGAGGAATTGAGGGAGCACTATCTGACCTACTGAGGAAGCACTATGTGAGGTACTGAGGGAGAACTATCGGAGGTATTGATGGAGCACTTTCTGAGGTATTGAGGGAGCACTTTCTGAGGTACTGAGGGGATACTTTCTGAGGTATTAAGGGAGCACTTTCAGATGTATTGAGGGAGAACTATCAGAGGTATTGAGGGAGCACATTCTGAGGTACTGAGGGAGCACCTTCTGAGGTACTGAGGAAGCACTATCTGAGGTACTGAGGGAGCACTTTCTGAGCTACTGAGGGAGAACTATCTGAGGTACTGAGGGAGAACTATCTGAGGTACTGAGGGAACACTATCCGAGGGACTGAGGGAGTACTATCTTAGGTCCTGAGGGAGAATTATCTGAGGTACTGAGGGAGCACTTTCTGAGGTATTGAGGGAGAAGTATCTGAGGTACTGAGGGAGCAATTTCTGAGTTATTGAGGGGACACTTTCTGAGGTATTGATGGAGCACTATCTGAGGTATTCAGGGAGCACTATCTGAGGTATTGAGTGAGCACTTTCTGAGGTATTGAAGAAGCACTTTCTGAGGTATTGAGGGAGCACATTCTGAGGTATTGAGGGAGTACTATCTGAGGTACTGAGGGAGCACTTTCTGAGGTATTGAGGAAGCACTTTCTGAGGTATTGAGGGAGCACTTTCCGAGGTATAGAGGGAGTACTATCTGAGGTACTGAGGGAACACTTTCTGAGGTATTGAGGAAGCACTTTCTGACGTGTTGAGGAAGCTCTTTCTGGGGAACTGAGGGAGAACTATCTGAGGTACTGAGGCAGAACTGTCTGTGGTATTGATGGAGCACTTGCTGAGGTACTGAGGAAGCACTTTCTGAGGTACTGAGTGAGCACTTTCTGAGGTATTGCGGGAGCAATATCTGAGGTACTGTGGGAACAAGGTCTGAGGTATTGAGGAAGCACTCTCTGCGGTACTGAGGTGGAACTATCTGAGGTACTGAGGGAGAACTATCTGAGGTACTGAGGGAGCAGTTTCTGATGTATTGAGGGAGCACTTTCTGACGTACTGAGGAAGGACTAGCTGAGGTTCTGAGTGTGTACTATCTGAGGTACTGAGGGAGCACTTTCTGAGGTATTGAGGGAGCAATTTCTGAGGTACTGAGAGAGAAGTATCTGAGGTATTGAGGGAGCTCTCGCTGAGGTATTCATGGAGCACTTTCTGAGGTATTGAGGGAGCACTTTCTGAGGTGCTGAGGGGACACTTTCTGAGGTATTGAGGGTTCCACTATCTGACGTACTGAGGAAGCACTATCAGAGGTACTGATGGAGAACTATCTCAGGCATTGATGGAGCACTTTCTGATGTATTGACGGAGCCCTTTCTGAGGTACTGATGGAACACTCTGAGGTATTGAGGGAGCACTTTCGAGGTATTGAGGGAGAACCACCTGAGGTATTGAGGGAGCTCTTTCTGAGGTACTGAGGACGCACTATCTGAAGTATTGAGGGAGCACCTTCTGAGGTACTGAGGGAGCAAGTTCTGAGGTATTGAGGAAGCACACTCTGAGGTACTGAGGGAGAACTATCTGAGGTATTGATGGAGCACGTTTTGAGGTATTGAGGGAGCACTATCTGAGGTACTGAGTGAGCACTTTCTGAGGTACTGAGTGAGCACTTTCTGAGGTATTGAGGGAACACAATCTGATGTATTGAGGAAGCACTTTCTGAGGTATTGAAGGAGCACTTTCTGAGATATTCAGGGAGCACTATCTGAGGTACTGAGGCAGAACTATCTGTGGTATTGGTGGAGCATTTTCTGAGGTATTGATGGAGCACTTTCTGAGGTATTGAGGGAGCACTTTCTGAGGTACTGATGGAACACTCTCTGAGGTATTGAGGGAGCACTTTCGAGGTATTGAGGGAGAACTACCTGAGGTATTGAGGGAGCACTTTCTGAGGTACTGAGGAAGCACTATCTGAGGTATTGAGGGTGCACCTTCTGAGATACAGAGGAAGCACTATCTGAGGTACTGATGGAGCACTTTTTGAGGTACTGAGGGAGAACTATCTGAGGTACTGAGGGAGCACTTTCTGAAGTATTGTAGGAGCACTTTCTGAGGTATTGAGGGACCACTATCTGAGGTATGGAGGAAGCACTTTCAGACGTATTGAGGGAGCACTTTCTGACGTATTGAGGGAGCACTTTCTGAGGTATTGAGGAAGCACACTCTGAGGTACTGAGGGAGAACTATCTGAGGTATTGAGGGAGCACTTTCTGAGGTATTTTGGGAGCACTATCTGAGGAACTGAGGGAGCACTTTCTGAGGTATTGAGGAAGCACTTTCAGAGGTATTGAGGATGCACTTTATGAGATATTGAGGACGCACTTTCTGAAGTATTGAGGGAGCACTATCCGAGGCACCGAGGATGCACTTTCTGAGGTGTTGAGGAAGCACTTTCTGAGGTACTGAGGCAGAACTATCTGAGGTACTGAGTGAGCACTTGCTGAGGTATTGAGGGAGCACTTTCAGATGTATTGAGGAAGCATTTTCTGAGGTATTGAGGAAGCACATTCTGAGGTATAGAGGGAGCACTATCTGAGGTACTGAGGGAGCACTATCTGAGGTATTGAGGGAACACTATCTGAGGTATTGAGGGAGCACTATCCGAGGTACTGAGGCAGAACTATTCGAGGTACTGAGGGATCACTTTCTGAGGTATTTAGGGAGAACTATCTGAGGTACTGAGGCAGAACTATCTGAGGTAATGAGTGAGCACTTGCTGAGGTATTGAGGGAGCACTTTCTGAGGTACTGAGCGAGAACTATCTGAGGATCTGAGGGAGTACTATCTGAGGTACTGAGGGAACACTTTCTGAGGTATTGAGGGAGCACTTTCGGAGGTACTGCGGGAGCACTTTCTGAGGTATTGAGGAAGAACTATCTGAGGTATTGAGGGAGCACTACCTGTGGTATTGAGGGAGCACTATCTGAGGTATTGAGGGATAACTATCTGTGGTATTGATGATGCACTTTCTGAGGTACTGAGTGGACACTTTCTGAGGTATTAAGGGAGCACTTTCAGATGTATTGAGGGAGAACTATCAGAGGTATTGAGGGCGCACTTTCTGAGGTATGGAGGGAGCACCTTCTGAGGTACTGAGGAAGCACTATCTGAGGTATTGAGGGAGCAATATCTGAGGTACTGAGGGTGCACGTTCTGAGGTACTGAGGGAGAACTATTTGAGGTACTGAGGGAGAACTATCTGAGGTACTGAGTGACCACTTTCTGAAGTATTGAGGGAGCACTTTCAGAGGTACTGAGAGAGTACTATCTTAGGTCCTGAGGGAGAATTATCTGAGGTACTGAGTGAGCACTTTCTGAGGTATTGAGGGAGAAGTATCTGAGGTACTGAGGGAGCACTTTCTGAGTTATTGAGGGAGCACTATCTGAGGTACTGAGGGAGAACTATCTGAGGTGGTGAGGGAGCACTTTCTGAGGTATTGAGGGAGAAGTATCTGAGGTATTGAGGAAGCATTTTCTGAGTTATTGAGGGAGCAATATCTGAGGTATTGAGGAAGCATTTTCTGAGGTATTGAGGGAGCACTTCCTGAGGTATTGAGGGAGTACTATCTGAGGTATTGAGTGAGCACTTTCTGAGGTATTGAAGAAGCACTTTCTGAGGTATTGAGGGAGAAGTATCTGAGGTATTGAGGGAGTACTATCTGAGGTACTGAGGGAGCACTTTCTGAGGTATTGAGGAAGCACTTTCTGAGGTATTGAGGGAGCACTTTCTGAGGTATTGAGGGAGCACTTTCTGAGGTATTGAGGGAGTACTATCTGAGGTACTGAGGGAGCACTTTCTGAGGTATTGAGGAGGCACTCTCTGAGATATTGAGGGAGTACTATCTGAGGCACTGAGGAAGCACTTTCTGAGGTATTGAGGGAACACAATCTGATGTATTGAGGAATCACTTTCTGAGGTATTGAAGGAGCACTTTCTGAGATATTCAGGGAGCACTATCTGAGGTACTGAGGCAGAACTATCTGTGGTATTGGTGGAGCACTTTCTGAGGTATTGATGGAGCACTTTCTGAGGTATTGAGGGAGCACTTTCTGAGGTACTGATGGAACACTCTCTGAGGTATTGAGGGAGCACTTTCGAGGTATTGAGGGAGAACTACCTGAGGTATTGAGGGAGCACTTTCTGAGGTACTGAGGAAGCACTATCTGAGGTATTGAGGGAGCACCTTCTGAGATACAGAGGAAGCACTATCTGAGGTACTGAGGGAGCACTTTATGAGGTACTGAGGGAGAACTATCTGAGGTACTGAGGGAGCACTTTCTGAAGTATTGAAGGAGCACTTTCTGAGGTATTGAGGGAGCACTTTCGGAGGTACTGCGGGAGCACTTTCTGAGGTATTGAGGGAGAACTATCTGAGATATTGAGGGAGCACTACCTGTGGTATTGAGGGAGCACTATCTGAGGTATTGAGGGATAACTATCTGTGGTATTGATGATGCACTTTCTGAGGTACTGAGTGGACACTTTCTGAGGTATTAAGGGAGCACTTTCAGATGTATTGAGGGAGAACTATCAGAGGTATTGAGGGCGCACTTTCTGAGGTATGGAGGGAGCACCTTCTGAGGTACTGAGGAAGCACTATCTGAGGTATTGAGGGAGCAATATCTGAGGTACTGAGGGTGCACGTTCTGAGGTACTGAGGGAGAACTATTTGAGGTACTGAGGGAGAACTATCTGAGGTACTGAGTGACCACTTTCTGAAGTATTGAGGGAGCACTTTCAGAGGTACTGAGAGAGTACTATCTTAGGTCCTGAGGGAGAATTATCTGAGGTACTGAGTGAGCACTTTCTGAGGTATTGAGGGAGAAGTATCTGAGGTACTGAGGGAGCACTTTCTGAGTTATTGAGGGAGCACTATCTGAGGTACTGAGGGAGAACTATCTGAGGTGGTGAGGGAGCACTTTCTGAGGTATTGAGGGAGAAGTATCTGAGGTATTGAGGAAGCATTTTCTGAGTTATTGAGGGAGCAATATCTGAGGTATTGAGGAAGCATTTTCTTAGGTATTGAGGGAGCACTTCCTGAGGTATTGAGGGAGTACTATCTGAGGTATTGAGTGAGCACTTTCTGAGGTATTGAAGAAGCACTTTCTGAGGTATTGAGGGAGAAGTATCTGAGGTATTGAGGGAGTACTATCTGAGGTACTGAGGGAGCACTTTCTGAGGTATTGAGGAAGCACTTTCTGAGGTATTGAGGGAGCACTTTCTGAGGTATTGAGGGAGCACTTTCTGAGGTATTGAGGGAGTACTATCTGAGGTACTGAGGGAGCACTTTCTGAGGTATTGAGGAGGCACTCTCTGAGATATTGAGGGAGTACTATCTGAGGCACTGAGGAAGCACTTTCTGAGGTATTGAGGGAACACAATCTGATGTATTGAGGAATCACTTTCTGAGGTATTGAAGGAGCACTTTCTGAGATATTCAGGGAGCACTATCTGAGGTACTGAGGCAGAACTATCTGTGGTATTGGTGGAGCACTTTCTGAGGTATTGATGGAGCACTTTCTGAGGTATTGAGGGAGCACTTTCTGAGGTACTGATGGAACACTCTCTGAGGTATTGAGGGAGCACTTTCGAGGTATTGAGGGAGAACTACCTGAGGTATTGAGGGAGCACTTTCTGAGGTACTGAGGAAGCACTATCTGAGGTATTGAGGGAGCACCTTCTGAGATACAGAGGAAGCACTATCTGAGGTACTGAGGGAGCACTTTTTGAGGTACTGAGGGAGAACTATCTGAGGTACTGAGGGAGCACTTTCTGAAGTATTGAAGTAGCACTTTCTGAGGTATTGAGGGACCACTATCTGAGGTATGGAGGAAGCACTTTCTGACGTATTGAGGGAGCACTTTCTGAGGTATTGAGGAAGCACACTCTGAGGTACTGAGGGAGAACTATCTGAGGTATTGAGGGAGCACTTTCTGAGGTATTTTGGGAGCACTATCTGAGGAACTGAGGGAGCACTTTCTGAGGTATTGAGGAAGCACTTTCTGAGGTATTGAGGATGCACTTTATGAGGTATTGAGGAAGCACTTTCTGAAGTATTGAGGGAGCACTATCCGAGGCACTGAGGATGCACTTTCTGAGGTGTTGAGGAAGCACTTTCTGAGGTACTGAGGCAGAACTATCTGAGGTACTGAGTGAGCACTTGCTGAGGTATTGAGGGAGCACTTTCAGAGGTATTGAGGAAGCACTTTCTGAGGTATTGAGGAAGCACGTTCTGAGGTATAGAGGGAGCACTATCTGAGGTACTGAGGGAGCACTACCTGAGGTATAGAGGGAGCACTATCTGAGGTACTGAGGGAGCACTATCTGAGGTATTGAGGAAGCACTTTCTGAGGTATTGAGGGAGCACTATCCGAGGTACTGAGGCAGAACTATTTGAGGTACTGAGAGATCACTTTCTGAGGTATTTAGGGAGAACTATCTGAGGTACTGAGGCAGAACTATCTGAGGTAATGAGTGAGCACTTGCTGAGGTATTGAGGGAGCACTTTCTGAGGTACTGAGCGAAAACTATCTGAGGATCTGTGGGAGTACTATCTGAGGTACTGAGGGAGCACTATCGGAGGTACTGCGGGAGCACTTTCAGAGGTATTGAGGGAGACATATCTGAGGTATTGAGGGAGCACTACCTTTGGTATTGAGGGAGCACTATCTGATGTATTGAGGGATAACTATCTGAGGTATTGAGGGATAACTATCTGTGGTATTGATGATGCACTTTCTAAGGTACTGAGTGGACACTTTCTGAGGTATTAAGGGAGCACTTTCAGATGTATTGAGGGAGAACTATCAGAGGTATTGAGGGCGCACTTTCTGTGGTATGGAGGGAGCACCTTCTGAGGTACTGAGGAAGCACTATCTGAGGTATTGAGGGAGCAATATCTGAGGTATTGAGGGAGTACTATCTGAGGTACTGAGGGAGCACTTTCTGAGGTATTGAGGAGGCACTCTCTGAGATATTGAGAGAGTACTATCTGAGGTACTGAGGAAGCACTTTCTGAGGTATTGAGCGAACACAATCTGATGTATTGAGGAATCACTTTCTGAGGTATTGAAGGAGCACTTTCTGAGATATTCAGGGAGCACTATCTGAGGTACTGAGGCAGAACTATCTGTGGTATTGGTGGAGCACTTTCTGAGGTATTGATGGAGCACTTTCTGAGGTATTGAGGGAGCACTTTCTGAGGTACTGATGGAACACTCTCTGAGGTATTGAGGGAGCACTTTCGAGGTATTGAGGGAGAACTACCTGAGGTATTGAGGGAGCACTTTCTGAGGTACTGAGGAAGCACTATCTGAGGTATTGAGGGAGCACCTTCTGAGATACAGAGGAAGCACTATCTGAGGTACTGAGGGAGCACTTTTTGAGGTACTGAGGGAGAACTATCTGAGGTACTGAGGGAGCACTTTCTGAAGTATTGAAGGAGCACTTTCTGAGGTATTGAGGGACCACTATCTGAGGTATGGAGGAAGCACTTTCTGACGTATTGAGGGAGCACTTTCTGAGGTATTGAGGAAGCACACTCTGAGGTACTGAGGGAGAACTATCTGAGGTATTGAGGGAGCACTTTCTGAGGTATTTTGGGAGCACTATCTGAGGAACTGAGGGAGCACTTTCTGAGGTATTGAGGAAGCACTTTCTGAGGTATTGAGGATGCACTTTATGAGGTATTGAGGAAGCACTTTCAGAAGTATTGAGGGAGCACTATCCGAGGCACTGAGGATGCACTTTCTGAGGTGTTGAGGAAGCACTTTCTGAGGTACTGAGGCAGAACTATCTGAGGTACTGAGTGAGCACTTGCTGAGGTATTGAGGGAGCACTTTCAGAGGTATTGAGGAAGCACTTTCTGAGGTATTGAGGAAGCACGTTCTGAGGTATAGAGGGAGCACTATCTGAGGTACTGAGGGAGCACTACCTGAGGTATAGAGGGAGCACTATCTGAGGTACTGAGGGAGCACTATCTGAGGTATTGAGGAAGCACTTTCTGAGGTATTGAGGGAGCACTATCCGAGGTACTGAGGCAGAACTATTTGAGGTACTGAGAGATCACTTTCTGAGGTATTTAGGGAGAACTATCTGAGGTACTGAGGCAGAACTATCTGAGGTAATGAGTGAGCACTTGCTGAGGTATTGAGGGAGCACTTTCTGAGGTACTGAGCGAAAACTATCTGAGGATCTGAGGGAGTACTATCTGAGGTACTGAGGGAGCACTTTCTGAGGTATTGAGGGAGCACTATCGGAGGTACTGCGGGAGCACTTTCAGAGGTATTGAGGGATACATATCTGAGGTATTGAGGGAGCACTACCTTTGGTATTGAGGGAGCACTATCTGAGGTATTGAGGGATAACTATCTGTGGTATTGATGATGCACTTTCTAAGGTACTGAGTGGACACTTTCTGAGGTATTAAGGGAGCACTTTCAGATGTATTGAGGGAGAACTATCAGAGGTATTGAGGGCGCACTTTCTGTGGTATGGAGGGAGCACCTTCTGAGGTACTGAGGAAGCACTATCTGAGGTATTGAGGGAGCAATATCTGAGGTACTGAGGGAGAACTATCTGAGGTACTGAGGGAGAACTATTTGAGGTACTGAGGGAGAACTATCTGAGGTACTGAGTGACCACTTTCTGAAGTATTGAGGGAGCACTTTCAGAGGTACTGAGAGAGTACTATCTTAGGTCCGGAGGGAGAATTATCTGAGGTACTGAGTGAGCACTTTCTGAGGTATTGAGGGAGAAGTATCTGAGGTACTGAGGGAGCACTTTCTGAGTTATTGAGGGCGCACTATCTGAGGTACTGAGGGAGAACTATCTGAGGTGGTGAGGGAGCACTTTCTGAGGTATTGAGGGAGAAGTATCTGAGGTATTGAGGAAGCACTTTCTGAGTTATTGAGGGAGCACTATCTGAGGTATTGAGGAAGCATTTTCTGAGGTATTGAGGGAGCACTTTCTGAGGTACTGAGGGAGCACTTCCTGAGGTATTGAGGGGACACTTTCTGAGGTATTGCGGGAGCACTATCTGAGGTATTGAGGGAGTACTATCTGAGGTATTGAGTGAGCACTTTCTGAGGTATTGAAGAAGCACTTTCTGAGGTATTGAGGGAGAAGTATCTGAGGTATTGAGGGAGTACTATCTGAGGTACTGAGGGAGCACTTTCTGAGGTATTGAGGAAGCACTTTCTGAGGTATTGAGGGAGCACTTTCTGAGGTATTGAGGTAGCACTCTCTGAGATATTGAGGGAGTACTACCTGAGGTACTGAGGAAGCACTTTCTGAGGTATTGAGGGAACACTATCTGAGGTATTGAGGAAGCACTTTCTGAGGTATTGAGAGAGCACTTTCTGAGGTATTGAGGCAGCACTTTCTGAGTTATTGATGGAGTACTATCTGAGGTACTGAGGAAGCACTTTCTGAGGTATTGAGGAAGCACTTTCTGAGGTATTGAGGATGCTCTTTCTGAGGTACTGAGGGAACACTATCTGAGGTATTGAGGAAGCACTTTCTAAGGTATTGAGGGAGCACTTTCTGAGGTATTGAGGGAGCACTAGCTGAGGTATTGAGGGAGTACTATCTGAGGTACTGATGAAGCACTTTCTGAAGTATTGAGGAAGCTCTTTCTGAGGTATTCAGGGAGCACTTTCTGAGGTATTGAGGGAGCACTCTCTGAGGTACTGAGGGAGCTTTTTCTGAGGTATTGAGGAAGCACTCTCTGAGGTACTGAGGGAGAACTATCTGAGGTAGAGAAACAGTCAGAGAGAGAGAGACAGTCTGTCCATGTTTGTGTGTGTGAAAGACTGGCTGCATGTGTATCTCTGTGTGTCTGTATATGTGTGCGTGAGAAAGAAAGTGCTTGTTCATGTGAGAGTGTGTGGCTGTGTGTGTGTTTGACGGTGTGTGTGTCTCTGTGTGCATGTGTGTGAGTGAGGCTGCGTGTGAGAGAGTGTGTATGTGTGTGTATGTGTGTGAGAGAGTGTGTCTGTGTGTGAGAGAATGTATCTGTGTGTCTATGTGTTTGTGTGTCTGTGTGTGTATGTGTCTGTGTGTCTATGTGTGTGTATGACAGTTCGTCTTGTGTGCTAGAGAGTGTGTATGTGTGTGTGAGAGAGTGTGCGTTTGTGTGCATGTGTGTGTGAGTGTGTCTATGTGTATTTGATGGAGTGTGTGTCTGCGTGTGTATGTGTGTGTGAGAGAGAGTGTAACTGTGTTTTTGTGTGTGTGAGAAAGAGTGTCTGTGTGTGTTTGAGGGATCGTGTGTCTGTCTTTGTGTATGAGTGTGAGAGAGAGTGTGTGTGTGAGAGGCAGAGAGTGTGTGTGAGAGAGAGTGTGTGTCTATGTGCGTGAGAGTGAGTAGGTGTGTGAGAGAATAAGAATGTGTGTGTGAGAGTGTGTGTGTAAATGAGAGAGCGTGTGTGTATGTGTGTGTGAGAAAGAGAGTGTGTGTCTGTGTGAGAGAGAGTGTGTGTCTGTGTGTGCATGAGAGAGAGTGTCTGTGTGTGTGAGAGAGAGTGTTTCTGTGAGAGAGAGAGTGTGTCTGCATGTATGTGTGAGAGAGCGTGTCCATGTGTGTATTTGAGGGAGCGTACGTCTGTGCGTGTATGTGTGTGAGAAAGAAAGCGTGTGCTTGTGTGTGTATGTGTGTGTGAGAGAGTTGTGCCTGTGTGTATGTGTTTGTGAGAGTGTGTCTGTGTTTGTGTTTGAGGGAGTGTGTGTGTGTATGTAAACGAACCAATCTTATTGGGTGCCCGTGAATATAAAATCCAGCTGCTGTTTCAGATGAATTGGTCCTTGTGTCTCCAAAGACACAAAAGCTGTAAGAGTGACTTAACTGGGGGAAAGAGAGTGCTGTTCATTCCAGTGGGGATTCATCCGGTAATCCTTCCCCACACACTAACATCCTTCTGGCAATGCAGTGACTAGTCCTGCACACAGTGCTCCAGGTACAAACCAATGTAATGTCACCATAGCCTTACCAGAGCATGGGACAGCTCCTCATTACAGAGCGGTGTCTGGTGGGGATTTAAACAGAGGGTCACCATGGCCCAGCTGAGGGGAGAGGTTGGGAAGGAGAGTCATAGAACATAGAACATAGAAGAATACAGCGCAGTACAGGCCCTTGGGCCCTCGATGTTGCGCCGATCCAAGCCCACCTAAACTACACTAACCCACTATCCTCCATATACCTATCCAATGCCCTCTTAAATGCCCATAAAGAGGGAGAGTCCACCACTGTTACTGGCAGGGCATTCCATGAACTAACGACTCGCTGAGTGAAGAACCTACCCCTAACATCAGTCCTATATCTACCCCCCCTTAATTTAAAGCTATGCCCCCTTGTAATACCCGACTCAATACGCGGGAAAAGGTTCATACTGTCGACCCTATCTAACCCCCTAATCATCTTGTACACCTCAATCAAGTCACCCCTAAACCTTCTTTTCTCTAGTGAAAACAGCCCCAAGTGCCTCAGTCTTTCCTCATACGATTTTCCTTCCATACCAGGCAACATCCTGGTAAACCTCCTCTGCACCCGTTCCAATGCCTCCACATCCTTCCTATAGTATGGCGACCAAAACTGCACACAATATTCCAGATGCGGCCGTACCAGAGTCTTATACAACTGCATCATGACCTCAGGACTCCGGAACTCAATTCCTCTACCAATAAAAGCCAGTACGCCATATGCCTTCCTCACCGCACTATTTACCTGGGTGGCAACTTTCAGAGATCTGTGTACATGGACACCAAGATCCCTCTGCTCATCCACACTACCAAGTATCCGACCATTAGCCCAGTACCCCATCTTTTTGTTATTCTTCCCAAAGTGAATCACCTCGCACTTAGCTACATTGAATTCCATCTGCCACCTTTCTGCCCAGCTCTGCAGCTTCTCTATATCCTGCTGTAACCTGCCACATGCTTCCTCACTGTCAACAACTCCTCCGACTTTCGTATCATCCGCAAACTTGCTCACCCAACCTTCTAACCCCTCTTCCAGGTCATTTATAAAAATGACAAACAGCAATGGTCCCAAAACAGATCCTTGCGGAACACCGCTAGTGACGGCACTCCATGAAGAAACTTTGCCATCAACTACTACCCTCTGTCTTCTTCCATCCAGCCAATTTCTAATCCAAACCTCCAACTCACCCTCAATGCCATATCTCCGTATTTTCTGCAGTAACCTACCATGGGGAACCTTATCAAACGCCTTACTAAAATCCATATATACCACATCTACCGCTTTCCCCTCATCAACCTCCTTCGTCACCTTTTCAAAGAATTCAATAAGGTTTGTGAGGCACGACTTGCCCTTCACAAAACCATGCTGACTATCCTTGATCACATTATTCCTATCCAGATGTGCATAAACCCTATCCCTTACAATTCTCTCTAAGACTTTGCCCACAACAGAAGTGAGACTCACCGGCCTATAGTTACTAGGGCTATCCCTACTCCCCTTTTTGAACAAGGGAACCACATTTGCTATCCTCCAGTCTTCTGGGACTACTCCTGTAGACAAAGAGGACATAAAAATCAAGGCCAATGGCTCTGCAATCTCCTCCCTTGCTTCCCAGAGAATCCTAGGATAAATGCCATCAGGCCCAGGGGACTTATCTATTTTCACCTTTTCCAGGATTTCCAACACCTCTTCTCTACATACCTCAAAGCCATCCATTCTACTTATTTGTTCCTCAGTATTCTCATCGACAACAATGCCCTGTTCCTGAGTGAATACTGAAGAAAAGTATTCATTCAGTGTCTCCCCAATCTCTTCCGCCTCCACACGCAACTTCCCCCTACTATCCTTGACTGGACCTATTCCTACCCTAGTCATTCTTTTATTCCTAACATACCTATAGAAAGCCTTAGGGTTTTCCCTAATCCTATCTACTAAGGACCTTTCATGTCCCCTCCTTGCTGCTTTTAGCTCTCTCTTCAGGTCCTTCCTGGCTACCCTATAACTCTCAATCGCCCCAATTGAACCTTCACGTCTCATCTTGAGATAGGCCGCCCTCTTCC